>NC_092589.1:17330000-19730000 GCF_047663525.1 Anas platyrhynchos
TCCAAACACTGCTTTTTTCATCTTCCACTGAAATCATGATCTACCAACTCTGATGCCTGAAGTTCTGTTTTGAAGTTCTTTGCTGAATTGTATTGGTTTCTTTTTACAGCAAGTGAGATTGTGAAAGTGTCTAATTTAGCCTCACAATTTACAGATTTCTCTCACTCTTTCCTGTTGGAAAGAAAAGGTGTGTAACAGTAATTATAGAATCTCAATTTAGGTTTCTGCAACAATTGCAGTTCTTAGCTGTAGACACAGAAAACATGGTTTACAAGGTCAGTAGCAGTTTACATTTTAGTTTACTATTTTTAATTTAGTTAAACCATAAGTACAAATGAATTTGAGTGGAAGTGTAGTCTTCCCTTAAGAGAGAGAAGTGCGAGCTGCACAGTGCTGTGTACCCAAGCTCCGAAGAGAGAGGGAGAGTCCTCTGCTTTGAATAAAATAGATATGCACCTTCACTAACTTCCTCAATTTTAACCCCAGTTATACCACAGATCATTGTGGTATATATGTGTGTATACATGTGTATATATATATATATATATACACACATAAACACACACACACATATATATAAGATACGATATATGCATATTTATATGATTCAATAACAAATTGATTTTAAAGTATTTTGTTTATTTGAAAGACTGAGACTAAAATATCTAAACTTTTGTACTCGATGTTGCATGTCAGTACTTCCTGACATGGCTATTATCAGTGGAGGCAACTAAACCCAACCATAAAGATTGAGAGAAAATATATGAAAGACTGTTCTGACTTCGGAGCTTGGCTCATTATGTGTGCTTAGAAGTCCTCTTTTTAGCTTCTAAGTGTTTCATGAGCCTACTGTTAATGTTTTCAGCGGATCTATCCTGTAAATAAGGAGGAAGATCAGAAAGTCTGACACCATGACTTGAGTCAGTAATGTTCAAGCATGAGAAAACAGAATTCCAGTCACAAAGCAGCTTTTCATTTGCTATTTCCTAATTCTTAAGTCCTGCAGCCTTTTCAAGATGAAGTAAAAGATTTATATAAGCATTTAAAAAAATATAAAACCAAAAATCACTCACTGCCTTGAGAGGAGGTTTAAGTGAGTTTGCTTTACTTACAATTAAAATGAAACAGAAGATGAACTAAGTGACCTGTTCTCTGGACCAGGGTATGTTTATCGTGTCTTGAGCATAGCTAAAAATGATATGTGGCTTACTAAGAAAAATATGCTACACAGTACCTTTCTAATCAAACTCTAGCCTTCAGACTAAAACAGTACTTCTTGAACAGTTTATGATCTCAGATGTGTAAAATATGCTTAGATTCCCAGCCCCAACACTGGAGATTTTAGTTGAATATCACTACCTCTTTAATCACTTCAACTGACTCTGGCCTACTGAGGAGTTAAAAATTACAAAAAATATCTAAGAAAAGTTGCTGTTTCTTCCTTATAACTGATCTCATTTGTGTTCATAAGAACCAGGCTACACACTCGTTATGAAGTTGTTGACCAAACTTCTGTGGTTAGTTTAACACCTGAGTAAGGATAAGTTCCCCATTAGAGATATGTACCTTGTATTTTTTTTCTCCCATATTTACTGAATGGGTAAAATTAGGTAATACCCCAAGATTTCCAGTAAGATCACAGCCTTCTTGAAAATTGACAGCTTAATTGCTCAGTTAGAGTGCTCTGGGTAATCCTCGGTACACTTGTGATACTTTTAAAGCATGCTAGAGACATATTCATCTAATAATAAAGATGAAAGATTTTGATAAAGTAAACAAAACATCGGAGTGGATCCAATATTCATCACAGTTTGCAGATACAATTGCCACTGTTATCATTGTTTCCAGAATGTAGCATTCAGGATTTCACAGAACAATAAAATCGTTAAGGTTGGAAAGGACCTCCAAGATCATCTGGTCCAATCATCCCCCTACCACCAATATCACATACTAAACCGTGTCCCTAAGCACCACATCCAACCTTTTCTTAAACACTCCCAGAGATGGTAACTCCACCACCTCCCTGGACAACCCGTTCTAATGCCTGAATGCTCTTTCTGAGAAGAAATGTCTCCTAATTTCCAACCTAAACCTCCAATGGCACAACTTGAGGCTGTTCCCTCTTGTCCTATCAATAGTTATCTGTGAGAAGAGGCCAACCCCCAGCTCCCCACCGCTTCCTTTCAGGTAGCTGTAGAGAGCAATAAGGTCTCTCCTGAGCCTCCTCCAGACTAAACAACCCCAGTTCTCTCAGCCACTCCTCACAGGACTTGTGTTCCAGGCCCTTCACTTGCTTCGTAGGATTTGCTGCTATATCTGCTTTTTCTTTCTTCTAATGGTTTGATTTAAATTATTTTGATTCTTGTAAACAATGGTTGGAGATGCTCTCTACTTGTCATAATTCATCTCAAAGAAATATAATAATGGTGCCTTAAATATTACTTTCATATGGTTGTAAGTCTAAATGAATTAAAGTTCAAATATACATAGAATCAAAAATGTCTCCTGATTTTCTCCGAATAGCAAATCCATCACAAATATATTAGTCATTTTAGATGACCTGAATATTTGTTTTTCCTTAAATTAAAGTGTTGTTTGAAAAACTTTGCCTACCTTGAATTCTGAAGTCCATGAATATACTGAAGGATCACTGCTGTGTCAACAATAGGTATTTTGACAGTCATGGTGTGTTTCTGTTAATCATTACTGACAGGAAAAGCCAAAAACTTGTAATAATGCAGAGGTATGGGGGAATCCTATGCTTTTCTTTTACGTACACAGTTCTGAGCAGCTAGCTCACATCGGTGTGAAGGACTCACACTTTGAAACATGCAATACACTCTTAGATTATGCAGGTATAGTGTGTTTATTGCAAAGTGCTTCTGGGATTTTTAGATGGGTCAAATGAGTGTTTTTTTTCATTCTGGTGGGAAAAAGTCCATTTTGGATCCTATGCATAGACTGACAGCACTCCAAGCCAAACTTAAATTTTTGTTCCAAATCATGGATGAGTTGCAGTTGTTAAGCATTTCTTTATCACTTTATGTTGAACGCTGCCAAACTATTTTCATTATCTTCACTGTAGGCTGCATCTTTACTTGAGCAAACTTTCAAAATGTATTCAACACCAGCTTCAGTGGTTAACCTTTATTTTTAAGGTTTGTAATTTTGTCAGAGGACTATAATCAAAGCATTAGGAGCCTTAATGTAAGTGCCATGTCTACTTTACCCTCAAATCCACAATATCTAAATATAACAGGCTAAGGTTTGAATGCGGATGTTAATGTGCTTGTGCTATGCTTTGTTTGCTGTTCCTGTTTTTGCCAGAAAAGCATATGTAGAATATATTTATCTGATAGTGTAGCTGAGATAACATTATAATTTTGACAACCATGATTTCTGACAGCAAATTTTGCTATAAAGGTGCTGATTTTGCATTTAGAAAAAATTTGATTTGCTTTCCTTCATCTAAATTATTTTCTCTAAGTTAGAATTGCTTGTGTTATATTATACAATGAATAGTTGTATATGGTAGGTGTTAGTGTATTACAAAGTACTGTTTTGAGGTACAGTTTTTCTATAGTTATTCAAGAATTAGAGACAACTGAGAATGAAGAATAAAATAAACAGCAACTTCCTAAAGATATTCTCAGATTTCATATGACTTGTTCTAGTTTTTGACAGATTTTTTTTTACAGAAGTTAAAGAAAACAAACAAACAAAACAATTTCCCTTTCTCCTCCACTGTTCTCTCCTTATTCTGACTTTTTTATTGTATCAAGGGAGGTTCAGAAAAGTAGTAGGAAAAGCTTCTTCACCAAGATGGTAATCAGGCACTGGAACAGGTTGTCCAAGGAAATGGTCATGGCACCAAGCCTGCTAGAGTTCAACAAACATTCAGTCAATGCTGTCAGACATATGGTTTAATTTTTAGGTTGTCCTATGTGGAACAAGGACTTGGTCATGATGATCCTTGTGGGTAATCCTTGGGATATGATTCTAAGATTTCAACCTTAGAGGATGAGTAAACAAAGCCTGTTTTATTAAAAGTGTCATTTAGATTTCATCTGGTAGGGAATTCTTTTATTCCATATGTGTTCTTAGATGTTCTCCTATTTTCCTTTCTTTATAAATATATTTTGTTTTTTAACTGCTTCCAAGAGCAAAGTGCAATTGACATTCAAATCCTGTTGTGATGTTCATATTCTTCATTATCATTTAAAAATTGCATTGTTTGTTAGAACAACCCCACTGCTCCTTCAGGTACTCCAAAGTGAGTAGCATTGTTCTTTTTTCCACACTCAAATAATCCAAAAAGTTTGTTATTAAAGATAGTATATGTATATTTTATATAGTTTCACTGCAAATACAGAAAAATAAATAAATATCTAAGGAACCTTGTCTCCCTGAATTAGTGGAGGCATGCTGAAAACTTGGTCTAAAATTATTTTGAATGTTATGTGCAAAGTACTAGCAGACCTTAGTAGTCATAATTAATGTGAAAGAAGATGGCACTGCAGGAAAAAGACTTTTACAAAGAGTGATAATAGGCCAAACACCTAACAAAATCCCTTTACTTTATTTTACCTTCACTCAGAAAGCAATGTTCAGTTAGATTCACTGTGAAATCTATTTTCCGGCTCAATATTAATAAAACTAAGTAAAGCCCTATTCCTGCAAGCTTGCATGTATTTGGCATTACTTTTAGTATAAAATATTTACAAGCTAATATGAAAAAAATTCAAGTCATATTTGAAATTGCTATAATATGTAATATTCTTAAATATATATATATATATATAACCAACACAATTAATTCTGTGTTTTAACAAACAAACAAAAAATACTCCCATTCCCCCTTCTCTCAGGAATTATAAACTTAATTATGTTGGGAATGAAGCTGTTTACAATGTACATAATTATGTGAATAAATTGCATATGACCTTAATGCTAAACTACTTGTTTTCACACTAAGAGATGACCGAATGTTACACTTCGAAGTATATTCTGAATTGAGATAAATGGTCAAAGATTATTTGTAGAGCAGATCTCACTCAATAGTACTCAGAACTGAAGCTGACATACAGATCTAGTTAATCTTTTAGGATAGTTCAGTTGGAAGGAATCTACAAACTTTATTGAGTCCAAGCTCGAGACCACTTCAGAACTAACCAAAAGTTAAAGGAAATTAAGGGAATTATCTAAATGCCTGGTGAACACTGACAGGCATAGGACATCAACCATCTCTCTATAAAAGCTATTCCTTTGTTTGATGACCTTAATGATAAAGAAATTTTGCCGAACTAGTCTGAATGTCCCCTTTGTCCTCTTCCCATTCCCTCGCATTCTATCGTTGGTTACTAGGGAGAAGAGACCTGTTGTACAGAACAATGAGGTCACCTCTTAGCCTCCTCTTCCCCAATCTAGGCAATCCAGTGAATGCAACCTGACCTCATAGGACATGTCTTCCATCCCTTTTACCAGCTTTGTTGTCCTCCGCTGGACATTTTCAAGTGTTTTAACATCTTTTTTCTATTGTGGATCCCTGGGCTTCATACAATATTCAAGGCAAGGCAACACCAATGCTGAATATAGCAGGACAATCACCTCTTTTGGTGACTGGCTATGCTGTGTTTAATGCACCCCAAAACACATTTTGTCCTCTTGGCTGCCAGGGCACACTCCTGACATATTGAGCCTGTTGTTGAGCATCATCCCCAGCTCCCTTTCTGCAGAGCTGTTCTATAGCTATATAGACACTCATCTACTAATCTATACCTGGCTCTGGCATTATTCCATCCCAGGTGCAGCACTCCTTTGTTGCATTTCATGCTGTTGATGATTGTCCAATTCTCCAAAACATCTAGAACCCTCTGCAAGGGCTCTCATCCCTCCAGAGAGTCAACTGCATCTTCCAGTTTAGTATTGTGAGCAAGCTCTTCACACAGTGAGAACCTGTTTATCTCACAGTTTGCCAGGAAGGATGTTGTGAGAGGCAGTATAAAATGTCTTACTAAAATCCAGAAAGATTACAGGCACTGCCCTCACTTCATCCACCAAGCAGGTGACCTTGTCATAGGAGAACAAATTACAAATGAACACATGCTGACTATGCATGATAATAGCTTTGTTCTTTAAATACATTTTAGTAGCACCCAGGATAATCTCCATAACTTTTCCAGGTGCTGTGGTTAGACTGACAGGTCTGCAGTTTCCTCACCCTTCTCTTCTGACCTTCTTCTGCCTTCTTGTATTACACTGGCTCAGTTCCAGTCAATGGGGACCTCCCCATGCTCCCAAGACCTTTGGTAATTTTTTTGAGAGGAGTCCAGCTATAACGTTTGCTTACTCCCTCAGTACCCTGGTGTAAATCCCGTCAGGCTCCATGTACTTCTGGATGTTCAGCTGATACAACTTAAAATTTTAGTGGCCACAAGTGGAAAATCACTGCTCTGTCAGTCATGGTCCCCCAACTCAGAGGACTGAGCAGCCCAAGATCCATCACTAATATTAAGACTGAGACAAAAAGGCATTAAATGCCTCTGTCTTTTCCTCACCCTTGTTAGGTGGCCATTTTCATCAAGTATCAGTCCAAGATTTTCCTTAGACCTCCTCTTGATTTTGACATACTTTAAAAAAGCTAATTTTTTTTTTTGTCTGATGCCACACTGGCCAGTGTCAACTCAAGTTGAGCTTTGGCCTTTCTTCTTTTCTTCCTGCAGGTGCAAACTGCAACTATGTAATCTCCCTGCATAGCCAGACCTTGCTTTCAGAGATCATTTATTTATTTTTATTTTTATTTTTATTTTTATTTTTATTTTTATTTTTATTTTTATTTTTATTTTTATTTTTATTTTTATTTTTATTTTTCTGTTAAAGTTCCAAGAGCAGTTCCTTATTCAATCAAGCTGGCCTACTGCCCCACTTGCTTGACTTGTGACACAGTGGGATGCCTGCTCGCCAAACAGTGAGGCCTGAGCAAATTATATCTGAGAATCTTTAACCTGTATTTCAGTAGAGCTCAATCCTCTGTGCAATTGTTTAACTAACGTGTGAGGCTTCTCTTCATTTATTTGAACAATTTTAAAAGAACAATAGCATTCAACGAGTTTTGTAAAGAGTATTCTTTAATCCTGTAAAGTATAACATTGTCACTTTCATATACAAAATATCCTATTTTTTTTGTTCTCCAAACTTTTTGTCATAGTTTACTTTGGTCTGCTACCACTTTGAACATTTATGAATGATTAAGAGTTTTGTTTTCCTCTACAAATGAAAATCCTATGTTATTTGATTGCATGGATGTCTTATGGAGCCTTTTGAGTATATCTTATTTTTAGATATGATATGACCAATGAGAAAGTTTTCTAATATCATCTTGTCTGAAATAAGATTATCTTCTCCACCACAGATCTATGTGTGTGCGTGGGTAGTGGTTGTTGGTTTGTTCACCTGGTAATCCATTTAATAGAACAGACTTGTGGTAAAATAGTATTCCAAAACATTTCAGACTCAAATTATCCACGGATGAGGATTTTGATAACTTTAAATAATGCTTCAGCCATTTTTTATTGACTTTGTATAAGCATGCATATACTTAACCATAGTTAACTATCCTAAATGCTGATATGCGACATAAGCATTTACTTCCTAATATAACTTCATTGAGAAAAATTGCATAGAAACATATTAAAAAATGAAATAGCTGTTTCTATGATATTAGTTCTCAGGGAAATCTACATTTTCATTAGATCCATGCTGACAATTTTTTTAAAGTCAAAAGTAGACTAACAATAACAGTATTCCATTAAATTTTTGCATTGATACTTAATACAGGAATTTAAACATTGAAGGTGCAAACCCTAGTATACCTAGGAGACATATATAATTTTCTCAGTTTTACACACTGATGAATCAAGGCACGGGAGATCAACATATGCATCACTGCGCAGATTGTTGAGAAGGGTAAAACAGAGATAAGGAAATGTATAGTTTCCCCTAAAATATACACTATCTCTTAAAGCTGCATGTGCACTGTCAAGTAGTAACTTGAATGATCTTGGTTTAAATACCTCTTTCCCAAAACCTCTGAGATGTAACATGAACAAAGGAAGAGAGCACCTCCTTGAAATGCTAGACTGTTTAGAGAGCCCATAGTTTTGCAAAAGGAGAATCAATGTATTTTGAAGTAATACTGTGGGATGACTAAATTATCTTCATTTTAACATCTTTCATAGAGTTGAACAAAATATGGTTTAAGTTTAAGGAATGATGAAATGGAGGAAAACAGGTGAGAATCAAATCCCCACTGAAAATAGCTTAATTTTGTTAAACGTAACCTTTAATTACATCTTTTTCTCACATGATGCAAATAATCTGTGATGCTCTGAGGGTTTAAGATTTTCTAAAGCTGCTTTAGAAACAGCTTTCTTCTTACATTTTAAAGGGTGTGTGATCAATGGGTGTTGTCATCAATTGAAAGTTGGAAAATCTATGTCATAATCATTACCATGATTTACTGCAAAATTAACTAGACAGCTGTGTTGCCCAGCTAAGTAAAATTAAGTAAATGTCCTGAGTAAAATCTTTGCCACTATTTAGGCATGTATAGGTTTAGTGTGGCTATGACATGTATTGTTCCATGACTGCTAGTAGTGTCATGCAGGTTATCAGTAATAGATGAGATTATTAAAATGTGTATGGGGAGGCTGTTTGAATCTCAAAAGTCATGAGTCATGGTTATCTCGATTATGAAAGGCTAACAGCTTCCATAAACTAAGTTAATTACTGTATGTTTCATCTGTATTAGTTTAAAAACGAAACATTGTATTACTTGTATTTGGGTTTGTAGAAAGTCCTGGCTCAGTGAAGTGCTGAAATTTAGAACACTTGTGCAGACCTGAAGCCCAAACTGATCTTTTTAAGTTGCTCATCACCACTTAGAATAGAAAGATTTTACCTTAATCATATATATTTGATCTTATAATGATCCTGATCTTTAGAGAATGTGGACACAATTGTATATCTGAAATGTCAGAACACTGAATGCTGGCAGTGAATGCTCCATCCTTTCTCTGCTTCCCCCACCCCCACCCCCCCGCCCCTAAATGGTAAATTACATGCCACTACTGTGTTTAGATATACTATATATGTATGTATTGAAACAATTTGTTCTAGATCCCTCTGAGTGAGAGAGGCTCTTGACGCAAATTAATTGATATTTTGTATATGTCTGTTAGAAGAAACAGTTCTTGGAAGAAATAACAGAACCATATAAAACTGAGCAGAAACGGAATATTTTTGAAACCTACAGTAAGTTCTGACTGGAACAGAAGTTCTAGTCAGAAGAAGCTCCATTCAGAACTTTCAGAAGTTTTGTTTTTAACTAGAGAGGCCAAAATGTTTTTATTATTATTATTATTATTGTTATATTTTTTATTTTTATTTTTTGTTGATGAAAATATTTCAATGCAATATAAAACTCCCCATCGTTGATGGCTAAAACCATGGAATCTATAGATTCAATGAAACTGCTACTTTTCATTTTGCATATGAAAAATAGATAATGCCTAGAAAGATGTTAACACTTCACTATTGTAAATAAATATATATTATATATAAATAATATGCATTCAGAAATACTATATATACATACAGAAAAAAATATATGCATACAGTCATTTTTAAATTATTAAATTACAGTATTTTTATCTGTTACATGCTGACTCCTGGGAAATGTCTAGTAAATATGACCTAGACATTTGTGGGCTCCGGGACCTCTCCTGAGGAGAGTAGAATCAGAGGACAGAAGACTTAATAAATGTTCTGTTGTGAAAACAAGCAGAGAAGCTGGTGTGTTAATGTGTAAGGAGGCATTTCAATGTTAAGGAGATGTAGTTTATTGAGAAGGCAACCACTAAATATTGTGTGTGATTTTTGGAGTTAGAAAATGTGTGTACTTCATTCATATGAAGTGAAGTAAATCTGGAAGTGGGGAGGTTATATCTTTCAAAATTAATCCATCCATGTCCTTTGAAAAGGTCAGGTTTCGGCATTAAAGCTCTCATGTAATTTATATGCATAGAATAATAACATACTTTGAAATACTGCTTTGCCAAGGAATGTTCTGTATTTTATGAGTTCTTACATGGCAATTTGTAAAAGATTTTATTTTCATAAACATATTTGAAAGCCAAAAAAAATGGGGGATGCTTTTTTAAACTAGATTTCTTAATTGTACAAGCTTCCTCTGAAAATAGGATGACCCTCAAGAAAGTGTAGGAAAAAAATAAGGAATGCAAGTAGGGAAAATCTATCCTTTGACAGCCATTACAACTAGTTCTGTGAGCTGTGAAAGCCCTAAATGAGTTCTTTATTTATCAAAGTAGCAATGTATCTTTGATCTCTGATAGTCTTTCTAGCTTTCTGATAGTCTCTTAGGTACAGATGAATGTAAGCCATCTCTGTGCACAGCAGTGCATCTATTGGACATTCTGGGGGGACTCAGGAAGATTGGAAACTGCAGCTGCAAATTTCTATATTCTTGTGTATCAATACAGCATGCTTATGAGGATCAGCCAGGTTCTCATTTTTAAATGTTTCTGTATTGATATGGAACAGCACATAATGTAATTAAACTAACTGAAGGTTAATGTTTAAAAGGGTCTATTTAAAAGATGTAAGGGGGAATGACCTATACTGGTAAGAAAAAGAAATCATTACTGTAAGCAGACTATGTCAAAATATTGCCCTTTGACAACCTAGAATCTTTATTAACCATGAGCATATAAGGGATTACCAGGTTGTGAGATGTAGCACAACTCAAAAACCTTGTGCTATAAACTTATATTAATCTCAGAGGCCTACTAACCAAGGTTGTCTTTAATTCTTCTCCACTCCCACCATTACTGAAATGCCCGCTGTCTCTTGAATTCATTGATGGCTTTTACAGCCATGGCTACAAAAGATAATGTATGCTCAAAATTTTATGCTTGTAGACAAAGAGCTACATGCAAACACCTATATTTGTGCTGTTAGCTTTATATTATTAAGTTTTATACCTCGGCCTTGAAAGCTTATCCTTATTGTTGCAGTTAACTTTTTTTTTTCTTCTCCAGAAAGCTTTCTTAGCATTAGCTTTTCCTGCAAGACTGTTCTTGTTCATTTCTATTTATTTTAATGTCCTCTTCTAAGTGTTATCCAAACCTGGAATTGTACTTTTTTGCTTTCTCAGATCTTTTGCAAGCATCATAACAGTGCATATGTCAAAAGTGGTACGGAATCACAGAATTAATGTTCAAATGATCTTAGGAATGACAAATTCCAGTTCCTCAATCTTTGCCACCTGTTCAGACTACTCAGGGGCTGACAAAAAAAATAAATATATATATATAAATAAAATAACAGATTTCTGTGAATCTTTGAGTCAGTGCTTATAGAAATCTACTTACTTATTATCAATTTATATTTTAAGAGGAGCCTGAAATAAAACTGAATATAATCTCCAAAGTATTTTGTTGGTAGTAGAGAATGGGTTTTTATGAATTAAAATTTTATTGTTAATGTTTATTATTTTATTTTTCTTAGTTTCCATTTCATTTCAGTCAAATACAGAGATCATTATTTAGGAGAAACATTGGGCTTCTGTTTAAAACACTGGAGGTTCACCATTGTGGACTTAACCTGGATTTTGCTAATTTGCAGTCAAAACTATTCAAGGAATTCAAATATCTGAAACTTTATGCAAGAGTCTGAGAGGGAAGTTTTTTGTTTTGTTTTGTTTAGCAAAATATATAAGTAAATTATTTTATCAGATCACACTCATTCTCCTAAAGATTTAATTTGCTCACTTGGCGAGCAAATATGATGAATATCTACATATTCATCAAAACTTCTAAGTATCTGTCCTGGATTTCCTGTACTCAATAGAAAGACTAGAGGATGCTGGCTGTGAAGTTTTACTACATCTCTTAGGTTCCACTTGTCTGACAATAGCAAATTAGTCTTTGGATTGATTCTTTATACCCGTATTTGAGTCTGCAGTCTCTGCAGCTCTTTGGCACGTTTCTTTATTTATTCACTTGAAAGATATGTTTGAAAAATATGTCTCCCTTTCCTTGCTTGGCTAGTGGTAAAGCGCATGGCACGTGATGCACTGCAACTGCATTACCTTCCTCCTGTGGTCAGAATGTAGTCTTCTGCTGGGAGTTGTCTGTGCTGTGTTCCTGCCAGAGTGCAGGCTTTCTCCTCTTAGCAGAAATAGCTTATTTCTCAGTTTTGCAGCTGTGAGTGGTGTTCTGGGAGCAGTGACCCAGAAACAGCATCCTATACTAACAGGACAGGGCTTTCTTTTAACCCTTGGTCTTCTAGTCCTGCTGCTGCTTTCTCACACACATATTTTTAATTGTATTTCATTTATAGCTGTCTTAAAAAACCTATTACAAATCTATTGAAAATATGTTAGTGACCTAAATCCCACTAAAATCCAATACTGATCCTCCAATCTGTGAGTCAGTTGGTTTCTATCTATAGAGATGCCTTGGGATTTTGGAAGTTGTGAGGTAAAAGTTCCTTAAACCTTTTTAGTGAGTGCTTACAAAAGTTTTGATGCTTAGATCTCAATTCTGCAATGTTTGAACACCTGGATGAAACTGATATGTATATTTGACTGAAATTAAGAAGCTCTGCATTCCTTCACCTCTCTCTTCTTGCTCTGGATGGTGCAAATCAATAAGCTTTGCAGAAAAAGCTGGCTCCTCACAGATTACAGTGACAGACTCTTCATGGTCCCACGTGACATCCTAATGTCCAAATTGGAGAGAGATGGATTTGAAGGATGGACCATTCAGAGGATAAGGAATTGTTTTGAAGGCCACACACAGAGTTGCGGTCAAGGGCTCTATGTCCAAGTGGAGGCCAGTGACAAGCAGTGTCTCTCAGAGGTCTGTCTTGGGACCACTGCTGCTTAATATCTTTATCAATGACATAGACAATGGGATGGAGTGCACCCTCTGCAAGTTTGCAGATGATACCAAGCTGAGTGGTGTAGTCAATACAAAAGAAGGAAAGTATGCCATCCAAAGGGAATGAACAAGCTAGATAAGTGGTCCCATGGGAACCTAATGAGGTTTAACAAGTCCAAGTGCAAGGTGCTGCACCTGGGTCTGCGCAATCTCAGACAGAAGTACAACTGTGGAGAAGGACTTGCGGGTTCTGGTGGATGAAAAGCTCAGCATGAACCAGCAGTGTGTGCTTGCAGCCCTGAAGGCCAACTGCATCTTGGGCTGCATCAACAGGGCAATGACCAGCAGGTCAAGGGAGGTGATTGTCCCCCTCTGCTCTGCCCTTGTGAGGCCTCATTTGGAGTGCTGCATCCAGGTCTGGAGCCCCCAGCACAAGACGGTCTGTTACAGTGGGTTCAGAGGAGGGCCACAAAGGTGATCAGAGGGCTGGAGCACTGTTTTAAACTAAAAGAGTAGAGAGGAGTATGGATTAGATGTTAGGAGGAAATTCTTCTCTCAGAGCATGGTGAGGTGGTGGGCACAGGTTGCCCAGAGAAGCTGTGGATGCGCCATCCCTGGAGGTGTTCAAGGCCAGTTAGATGAGGCCCTGGGCAACCTGATCTAGTGGATGGCATCCCAGCCTATGGTGGGGTGGTGGAACTAGATGGTCTTTAAGGTCCAAGCCATTCTATGATTTTAAAGCATGGTCAGAAACAGTGATGATTTTTTCAGTATAGGGGAAATGGGATTCAGTTCTTTAAGAGAATAAAATATCCATTCCACCTTCTGGTGTGAGCACAGTCAGCGTGAGCTTGTTCTCTGTAGAGGGATTGCTGGTCTGCCTGTTCTGCTGAAGCCACTGTGCTGTGTGGGATTCAGATTGGTTAGGCATGTGTAATAGTGCTGGAGAAGGCAGGACTAATGGCCAAAGCCATGAGGACAGTGAAACTGTCCCCATGCTTTCAGGATCGGTTCTGTTGCCTGGTGACATTCATGTAATTCTTAAGCTTTAATAATCACCTACCTGTTGTATTTCTCTTCTGGATAGGTGGAAGTAGCTGCATGCAAAATGTTCTGAATCTAGGTGGCTGGCTTGTTAACATCCCCCCTGGGAGAGTTTTTCTTTTTGGTCTGTTTTTGTTTGTTTTTGTTTAGGGGGTATATAAGAATTGTACGTTTTCTCCATCTGTAAAATAAAATAGAAATAGTACTTCATATGTGAAAAGCTTGTTAATAGCTAAAATTATTACTGGTATTGTGATTTTATGGTATTACCCTCACGAATGACAGAGAGGAAACAAAAAAAATAAATAGGCGTTTTCACATTAGGGCCCTATTTCATAAATCATTCCGCATACTTCAATGCAACATTAAGATTTAAAGCAAGAAATAACCTGAATGAAAATAAATTGATCTCCGCATATTTATTTGACGTAAGTAATTACTATATTTTGTTCTTGCTCACAATATCTAGTTGTGGTTGTAAATCATTTTGAAATTTATTAGTATTAGAGAGGAAAAATGCTAACTGATTTGATCAGTCATTGATCTGATCTGCATATTTTTACTTTTTTTTTTTGGGGGGGGGGTATTTTTGAGCACTAAGTAACTGCATTTTAAAGACCCTATATTTTTAAAATCATAATTTGTATTTCACAAACAATATTAAACAAATTTACAAGTATTTCCAGGTGGCCTACGGTCACTTTGGCTTAGTATGTCTTACTCATATCTTAACACCTTCAGTCATGGTACGTGAATACCTTAACTTCTTTTATTCTTAAATTATTTTTGCTTGCACTGCTGAACTGAAACAGTAATATCAGTACTGCATGTCCGCATTTATCTTGTTATTTATGCTCTTCTACTATTGAAGAACAAGTATGACAAGCAAAATATTGGTATCTGCTTAATCATAGAATGATAGAATCATAAAGGTTGGAAAAGACCTTCAAGATGGTCTGGTCCAGCAAAGAATGACAAAGACAGTAATAAATGGAGCCCTAAATTAAATACAGGCAAAGGGACATAGTAAATACATGTAGTGGGTCACCTTCTCAGAATTATTCAGTGCTGTGGAGTGAGGTGATGACAACAGCCAGAATGGAACACTCATTGCATATTTCTCTGGAAATACTTCCAAATATAAGGTGAACAAAAAGATAGTATCTTAGCATATTTCTAGCTTTATATGTTGAAACTATATATTCTATATTCATTCCAAAATTCATTTTAGTAATTGTCTCTGCTAATATGGTTTCTGAATTCTCCTTTGTTCACTGTAGGTAATGTGAAGTCTCATTTAAAGTTTGAAAGAGCCACAGCATGTGTTTAGTCATGTTAAGAGAAAGCATTTTTGGTTTATGCAACTGTTATAACCCTGCATAAATAAGCAAACAGAAGATAAACTTCTGAAGCTTGTTTGTTTGTTCTTCTCCTTTTTACCTACAAATTCCTGAACTAAAGAGGAGGATGAGCTATGATATCGGTATTGATCTGTATTTCTGTGTATTTTTAATAGAGTATTAGATAGAATTGATATATAGAGAGAGAACCTTTTGAGAGAACCTTCAGAACTGACAGAGAGCAGGGGCATTCTTCGAAATGGGCCATGTGTTTCTGGCATCTTTTTCCTTGTCTGATAAAGGATGAAGGAGTGCTCTAGGAAAAAACAAACAAACAAACAAAAAAAAAACAAACTCGTGAATGATAGGTTCCATAGATTGAAATAACAACACTGATGTTCATATGCTGATTTCCTGTTTGGGAGCCCATTGAATAAATATTGAAGAAAGTTTGCAGGCTGTAAAGAAGGATTTTGTTTCTCTTTGAGTTTTGCTTGTTTGCTTGTTTGTTTCTTTGCTTGGAAATTTTGTTTTGTCTTAGTGGATTTTTTTTAAGCAGTGAAAGTTTTCTTTCAGGCTTCCACTGTTATATGTTGCAAACTGAAAAAAACATACAAAGCAAAACTGAGGGTACATCTGACTTCCCAAGATGAAAGCAACCATTTTAAAATATTAAATTATGCTACATTCTTGCAGATGTCACAGGAACAATAACGGATTCCTGTGGAATTCATTCAGAATTTTAGTCTGAGTGTTAAACAATATTGACTACTTGTATTAATAATTTCAAATGGACAAAACAGCAGAGGTATATAGTTATCTGCTCATTTTTCTTCTAACAATTGAAACATTTTAAAGCAAAGATGACATTGAGATACCACTGAAATTATGCCAGAGGTAATACCTCCATTCATTCTTCTTTATGGTCACTTGTAGTATGGAACACTGCACCTGTGATTCATAGAATTATAGAATAGCTTGTGTTGGAAGGGACCTTAACAATCATCAGAGATACCAACCTGCTCAGAGTTGCTCAAAGCCCCATCCAACCTGGCCCTGAACACCTCCAGGGATGGGGCATCAAAAGCTTCTCTGGGCAATCTGTTCCAGTGCCTCATCACACCCTGGATGAAGAATTTCCTCCTCACATCTAATCTAAATCTTCACTCTTTTAGTATAGAATCACCTCCCTCCAGCCTTGTCTGAGTATTATCTGCCTAAGCAAAAAGTTGCTCTTCATTTTTTTTTATTTTTGTTTTAAGTAAGCCCCCTTTAAAGTATTGAAAGGCCACAATGAGGTCTCCCCAGAGAAGGCCCCCGGGCCTTCTCTTCTCCAGGCTGAACATCCCCAGCTCTCTCAGCCTTTCTTCATAGGAGAGGTGCTCCAGCCCTCCCAGCCCTCACAGATCAGCTTTGTGACCCTCCTTTGGATCCACAGTAACAGGTCCACATCTGTCTTGTGCTGGGGGCTCCAGACCTGGATGCAGAACTCCAAGTGGGGCCTCACAAGGGCAAAGCAGAGGGGGACAATCACCTCCCTTGACCTGCTGGCCACTGCTCTGTTAATGCAGCCCAGGATGCCGTTGGCCTTCAGGGCTGAAAGCACACACTGCTGGCTCATGTTGAGCTTTTCATCCACCAGAACCCTCAGGTCTTTCTACTGACAGATTCAAGTCTGATTCCTGACAGATGTGTCTAATGTGTCATGCAGCTTAATCAGGAGCGAAGTACCTCATGGGTGATATGTCTGACAGAGGATTGTATTTCTTACAGGAAAACTTGGACTAAAGATACATGGAGTACAGTTCTCTTGAGGTATTGCCAAAAGACACCATTTAAAAAAAAAATAAATGTTTTTTCAATTTACAACAGACCAAACTGAGATACATACAGTTTGATTTTTTTTTTTTTAATTATTATTATTTTTATTTTAAAAGGAAGAATGTGATGTTATTTTGCAAGGAAGTGACATTAGTTAGGAAAGAGGAATTAGGAATTTGGTGTAAAGTGAGAGTATAGTATAAAAGTTACTTTTAATCAAAGTGATTTTTTTGAAGTTATCTGTATGAAACTTAAAATTCATCTTTTGTAGGTCCATTTACAAAGAAAAATATGTGAAGGAAAGTAGTTCTTTTCAATGTTGTGTATTATATGTGAAGTCTTAAGAACACAATGGGAGCATGTCTTATCTTTTTGTTTACTTTTTTTATCTTTGTTATCAATGTGTTGGATATTACACTTATCTTGATGGAAAAGGAAGAAAAGAAAAACTGAAACTGTAATTTCAAATGAAATGTCAAGATTTTCATAAAGTACATATTGAGCATAGGCATGTGCTCATTGACTTTCACTAAAGTTTATATTGAAACTCATTCTGTCTTAGTGAGAGCAGGATTCCTTAACTGCGTCATTTCAATATATATATATTATTTATTATTTTTTAAAGAAAGAATTACTATTTCTATAGCATTCCAGGTCTCTTAATAAAGTAGATTATAATTTTTTTTTTATAATTATAATATTTTTTTCCCTCTATGCATCTACTCCTGATATTTATAAGAAATATCAGAGAGGAAAAAAAAATTGTTTGTTTAAAGAAGAAAAAGTCATGAAAACCTATTTGAACTGTCCCTACTTCGCCAAAGAGCTGTATATATTCATGCAGTAAAAACTTATCCTTTTTAAATATTTTTTCTATTATGTGCAATATTTTCTCTAAAAGTAATTTTAGAGATGACAGTAAAATCTACTCATTGAATGAATTCTTACTCATTGTAAAACACTAGAAATGATGCAAGTGTTTTAGTTCATATTCTACAGATGATAGTAACTCTGAAAAACCTTTTAGTATAGCATTTAATTGGTTTATATAGGATTTCATACATTTGGAGACATAGGATTTAATCTATTTTGTTTTCAGTTTATTGTCATCATTCAAGACAATGGACAGAGTAGATTCATTAGAAAGAAGGCACAGAATTGAACTGTAAAATGAGTGCACAAAACTACCTGGGTTTTTATAGATGGATGCATTCATTTTGTGAATTTGCTGATTAAAGAGTTTCATGTATAGACATATCACTTCAGGATAGCTTCATTTCAAATGTTCAGAGATGGTATTCCTGCCTTTGTGCATTTTACATGATTTAGTAGTAAATACAGAATGAAATCTCTGGCTGCATGAAGCAACTTTTAAGATGAAGCTGTGGTATACAGAGCATCCAGCTTTTCCAGCACTGTTTACTTGACTGGCATAATTAGCCATATAAATTGAGCATGTCCAAGGGAAGCATTTGAACATTATGACATTAAAATCAAAAAATCAAAGGGAAAAAAACAAACAAACAAACAAACAAAAACCTTAATTGGCATGGCAGTATTCTATTCTATATTCTGCTTCATTGGTTTTGGTGTATCCAAAAAAAAAAAAATTAGTAGCATTCAATATATTGCAAAGTAGGACTGAAAATCTAATCGCAACCTTTTAATAATTTCTGTATCTGTAGCTAATGATGAATAGAAATATAATACTAAAATGCAAATAATAGTGATTCTAATTAAAATTACATTTATAATAGTGAAACTACTGTTTCTCACAAAGTCACTCTTGTTTTTAAGTTAACATAAGAGATGTGTCTGTCAGTGTTGTTTTTAAAGTCCGTGGAAAGTTATATGTGGTATAAAGTATTTCCCCAGCTGGCAGGAGATCAAAAAAAAAAAAAAAAAAGTGTTAATTTGTTCTTTAGGAAGCTTAGTTACAATTTCACCGTACATCTGTTTGGAAAGAAGTTAAGGATGTATCTTGGTCTATCCAATGAGATTTTTTGACAGACTTCAGTGAAAATTGGTAAAGTCTCATAATCTGTTTCAAAGATGTTTCCCTTCATTGATCATAAGTTTATGTGAAGGGTACATTTTTACCAAAATGTTCTAAATATTAACAGATGCCAAGGAGTTCAGGTTCTTACTCTCAGAGAATAAAGTGTGGCAGTTCTTTCACATAACAGGTGTTTTTTTGTTAGTGACACTTTCATCTGACGACTTATGGCCCTCCTTAGATATGTATGCAAAGAACAATGGCAATTCATTACTGATGTTAAATTTTATACAGGTTATAATCGATGTTATATTCTCATAGGCAGACCTCATTCATATTTCCTAGAATACACTCAGGTATCCTTATAGATAAGAAATATCTGTGCTGTTCTATATCCATTTAATGTACATTTGATATACAAGTGAGTAGAAGGGATAAAGCCCTTAAATATCTTGTATGCCAAACATAATATCTAGTATTTGGCACATAATAAACTCTTCCTATGACACGTAAGCTTTATTCAGGATGAGAAGGCAGACTTTGGAGGTAAAGAACTGCCAAATTTACCATTATTTCTCTTGTAAATTGAATCTGTGAAGGGCCTTAAATTTATATGTGACAATCATAAATTATTATTTCACGTCTAGTTTAGTAGTCTGCCAAAATTGAAGTTATTAATATTTTGTAACTGGCTAGACATGGGATGTCTTGGACCAAAGACAAAGGAATAATTTATTTTTAGGCCTTTCCCTGATGAATTTATAAAGCTTATTGCAAGAGGCAAAAATGCCACTGCTTATCAAAAAAGGGCATAAATATGTGAGTAGAAGGTGTTGGTCAGCTTTAAAATGGTTGTTTTTAACAGCTCCATACATATAAAAAAAAAAAAACAACATGACCCTGCTATTTTGAATGTTTTATTTAACATTCTTGAATTTAATTTTACTTTAAAAAATAATAATAATTTTAAATGTTTGTTATATTACTATTCATAGAAATTATGGGGTATACATAATTATAATTGAAATGAATAATACAACTACACAGTTGAGTCTGATACCAATTTGATATGAACACCAGACCACCTGACTTTTAACATGACTATTGATTTTTAGATCATGGTGGTAGGATTAGTTCTATACAAACACTGTGTTTATTGTAGAAACACTGCTGAAAGATGTACTACTCAGTATTTATGATTATTAACAACATGTGTAACGGCACAACTAATTTTATTTAAATATAAGATGCTTCATGTGCAAGTCTGGAATGTACAGCCCTATAAAACATCTTAGAGTTTGTATTGATACCATACAGTATGATTTATTGTGGTAGCTGCTGTGTTAAAGGAGTGAATCTCCTACTCTATGAGTAGGAATTGAGGCTTTGATGCAATTTATTTGCTGGTCCTAGGTCTGCAAGCTGCTATATTCAAAAAGTAATATTAGAAAAATACTGATTCTAGTCATAAAACACTATGTGTTGTATGTGTATACACTGTATGTGTATTTGAAACTTTGTGCTTTGTAGCTGCAATGGATAGAGATATTGATTTTCATCATTGCAAATACGTGAAAAAGAGAGAAATCTCAAGACTGGGTAGATATTACCCGAAATCAATCATTTGCTTTTCACTGTATCAGTTTATTGGGAATGAAATTATTCCGACTATGTTTGTTAATTGCTTTTTTATTTCCTCTCTCTACACTTCTGTTGTAATTGCTTGTAATTGTTTTTTCAACACATGAAAAAACAGTATCAATAGGACTTTTATTTCTCTTATGATTATTGTGTTTGTAATTCCACAGATGTATTTAATGTAGTGAAAAAGTGAGTACACGTCAATTTAGATTTTGCTACAAATGGGAAAGTAGCTTGTCCCATTTTAGTTCCTTTCCCAATGCTTTCCCTCAGAGCGTAATACTATGGAATGAAAGTGTCATGGTCAGGTTTCTGTGTCTGTGTTGGTTTGTTTGGTCCCTTAATGTGAAGGACACTACTGGGTATGGTTTGTACTCATGCAATAAAAATCCTTTTTCTCAAGGAAGTAGCCTATCCATTTGGTCTTCAGCATGTAAACCTTTGTACAGCATGGTATATGTTATCATCAAGTACTTTTCAAAGTTGTTCACCTTCATTGTGTCAATGTTGAGTCATCCACAGGAACCACGAAGAACTTATTTCCAGGAAGTGTGAGTAGAAGGACTTTAGGTTTTCAAATGAGAAGGCTTCTCCTATTGTATTTTTTAAAAAGTTGGAAAGTTTGCATGTATACACCGGTTGACTTATTTTACAAGTATGAGAAGTATTAGCAAGACTGAAACCCAATATAACAAGTATTAGCAAGACTGAATCCTTTGCAAGAAAATTGGATTGCTAGCTGGTAGACTTCTAGCTTTGGGGAGCACAGGAAGAGCCTCTATGGATTCCTAGGAAGAGCCTAGGAATTATTCATTGTTATCCATAGTAGTTAAAATTTGACTTATATTATACTTCTGCCTTACATTAGAATCAGTTATACCTACATTATTTCTGTAATGCATTACTTGTTTTTTATTGGCCTTGACCCTGTGTACCACTCAAAAATTGAAAAGCTTCTGTTGATCTCAGCAGTACAGGATCAAAGCTGCCTTCATCACAACACACTCAAAGAGCATCTCAGTTAGTAGAACATTGTCTCTTCTGTAGCACGTAAAGGAGATCCTTATGTTTAGGTCATGAAGTGTTATGGTCATGAAGCATTGGGATTTTGCATATCTGAATGCTGTTCTTTTTCTTAAAAGTTCCACATGTAACTGCTAGGTTGGTTTGCAACGCACTCTATGAAGCCTGTGTATGCCTTGGCAGAGTGCTAGATGTTCTTCTAGTGCTAGTGCTTCTTTGTTCCATGATCTGAAGCTCTGTAATGCTTGATTTTCTGTGGCTTATTTTCTGGTGATACATACAGCAACTCATTGCAGGTTGCAAAATACTATCAAATTCTCAGATGGCTGAAACCATAGGCCTTGTGAAGCAGTAGATTGAAGGCAGAAGAACTCCGGTGCTTGTTGTAGATGACAATTTATTCAGCTAACATTATTCATTATACTTTTTCTGACCATTTGAGTCTTCTTAATTCTCCATATTTTTTTCTAGTTTTAGATTAATATTATGTGTAATAAATTTGGTAATAAGTTGTATTACCAAACATATTGTTAAGCTGACAGTACACCCTCAAAGTTTTTTTGTTTGTTGGTTTGTTTTTGTTTCTTTTTTGTTTTTTTTTGTTTGTTTTGGTTTGGTTTGGTTTTGGTTTTGGTTTTGAGGTTCCTAGACTATTCAGTATCCTTTTAACTTACAGGGTTCAAATTTCCATCCAGAATACATCTATGTGTGTATGGAAGAGTGACATGGTAAACACTAATAAAATTAAGGAGAATATTTAAGTGTATGATATACTATTTTAACTACTGTATTTTAAGTATGCACATTCAAAATTTAGCTGTTACATCTCAGTATTTTTTCCTGCATTTCCTAGATCAATCAACACACAAATTTCCATCTAATTAAATCTGATTCATAGTCTGTTCATGTAATTGATACTGACTCCCACTGACCTCAGAAGGTGTTATATCAAGATTTTACTGTGGAAAATCTATAGACTTACACATCAAAAAAGCTCAAACTAAAGCAAAAAGAACCTCTTAATACTTGTGTATTTCTGCTGCTCATTTTCAGGAATCAGAGTATGTCAGCTTTGGACTGGCTATGGTCAAACTCATGTTGAATGGCATATTTATTAATTGTTTCTATAGTACTCTGAAATCTTTCAAGATGTTCAAATAAGTATTAATTCATATTATAAATATGAAAAGATCTAAATGCATTTATTGTAATACTACTTTCTCCTAAAATCAGAACATTTGATTCTGTAGTCTATAAACCTTCATAACAGTCCTACAAGGTTAAAGATACTACTCTCTCTATTACAAAGGTGATGACTATAGCTCTGTATATATTTGACAACTTGTTAACTTGATGACACACAGAAATTTTGTACAAGAAGCAGGAATCTAGTACTCGTCTCTTAACTTCAATCTATTTTTAGTTACTGCTTTATGTGCATACAGGTAAGATTGTAGGAGCTGTATGTACAGAAAATAAATATATCAGTAACGTATGTGTTTTACAGAGCAGAATCATAAGGGTGTTTTTTTTAATCATAGAATGGCTCGGGTTGGAAGGGACCTTAAAGATCATTTTACTTCAACCTCCCTGCCATAGACAGGTATGATACCCACTAGATCGTGTTGGCCAGGGCTTCATACAGCCTGGCCTTGAACACCTCCAGGGATGCTGTTTATGCCAGCTGTTTTGCTGGATAGGAATTTTTGGTAAGGTAATTAATTTTGAACCAGAAAGCTGTAATGTTTTCTCTTAAGAATGTGAATGTGTGCAAAAGAGTTGGAAGCTTACTCTGAGACTCTCAGGGATGTTGACAACTTTACTCTGGATGTAAAGCTATTTAATATTTTTTTCTTAAAACATCTTCAGTATTATCAAAAAATAAGCCTTTTGAATTAAGTTTCTCTTTTAAGCACACTAAATAAACACATTCACACTCTTTCAAAAGAAAAAGGAGGGCTGAACTATTTAGATTTAGAAACACTAAAATGCATTACTCTGTTAAGTAAGTTCCTTATAGAAGCTTTTAAATATTGAAAAGAACAATTTGATTTCAACTGTAGTTGCAAACTTAGGTCTCTAGCTTTGTTCTGCCCTTAATAACTTTCCTCCATACTCTAAAACAATTGAACAAGAAAAAACAAGTATCTTGAATCAGTGACTACTTGTTTGAGTATTTATTATTTGGTTCCAGAATTCAGAACCTATGTGGACTGTTAAGTGGCATTTAAAGTAACCAAGTAGAGTATAGGAAACATTCAGGTAGCATAACATACATGTTCACTGTCAAAGTAAAACTGAGAATATGGAGATATCCTGAAAGCGTTCAGAGCCACGAAGCACCTTTGCTGTAAGTACAGAAAATACCCAGAAAGAATATGCAAGTTTTCTGTGAAAGTATATGTGGACTCTATTAGCAGGCTCAGATGAACCTAATGAGATAACCATTTTAAAAGGCATTAGTATAAATGAGAGTAACATAATTTATATAAGACAGATAGAAATTGAACAAGAAAATAGGTTAACATTACATTTAAAATATTTACAGAAACCACTGAAAAAAATTCCAGTGAAGAAATCTGAACAAAGTAAACTAACATTTGGCATGTTTCAAGTGGCAGAGAATAAATAATATCCCTACTGTAAGTACTCAAACAAATCAAGTATCCTCAATCCCTCCTTATACGTCATGTTCTATAGTCCTCTCAACATCCATATTGACAAATTTAAAGCTATGACTTTTCAAGATGACTACAAAATAACTACAGTGTGTAATGAATAGTGAAAAACTAATGTTAAAATCCACTGCAGAAGTAACATCAGTTTACTGTGCTAGAATGATGAAGAGCAGTGTGCTCCTCTGCAGTTTTTAAGGGTAGTTTAGATTACAAATATAGAAACCTTTGGTTTCTATAGTCACCCTGAAGGGACATTAAATGAAAGGTTATTATTTAAAGCAGCTTTAATGGGGAAGCTCAACCTCAAAGTTATATCAAGGGTCAAGTATTATCAGTCATACAGACTTGTATGACTTCAACAGACTGTGGATATAAGGTCTTAAAACAGGAAACAAAACTTGACAGAGATGAATGGGGGAGACATGCAAATGTGTAGTCTCCTCATCAATTATTAGAAGATTGATTACCAAGTGATTCAGAAGTTTATATAAAGAAAAGTTAACCTGGATGAGGTAGATAAGAATGCACTGAATGCAGACATAAGTGCTTATCATAAAAGTATTTAAATTGGCATTTGGAAGTAAGTATGTCAATACAATATCGATGTAATGATCGTTGAAGTGTGAAAGGTGAAGGATTTGGTATTCTGAGTTAGGGTCTCTAATGAAGATAAAGGCAACAATGAAGAAAGGGGAGATGGACAAATTATTTTCCTTTTTAAACTTCTGTTCTAAAGCATTTGAAATAAGAATGGAAAGACCCTTATAGCTGAACAAAGCATAGCTGATCTCAAAGATATTCTCAGTATGCAATGTGTTTTCTCAATACGTAGTTTATGGTTAGGAGAAGGTATCCAAAATCATTATATATGGGGGTTGGTGTTTGTTTATCTGTTTCTTTTTTTCAGTAAAATATCTCACTGGTAATTTGTTTCCTTTATTGGAAACTCTAAAACGCTTTTTTTTTTTTTTTTTTTTTTTTTTTTTTATTTCTAAAGCCTTTTTGATAATGTAACAGCAGATTAAGGGTGGGAGTTTTGGGAGAGGGAAAGGAAGTTCATGAGAAAATGTGGGGGAGCCGGGAGAGTAAGGTGTTTTCTGTATAGGATATTTTTTCCAGCAACAACAAATACGAATTTCTCTGACAGTTATTTGGAATGTGCAAAGAAATACAGCAATCCAAGGGAGACTGACAGCATTCAAACACGGAAAAACTGATATGCTGAAGGAAAAAAATGACTGCTTTTTCCTTAATAATGACTATACATATTTGAAGAGTGTAAATACTAAAGCACAGAAGCACAAGGGGAGTAGTGCAATGGGATTACTAAAGTGAAAATTTAGATTGGCTGAACATTAGGAAAAATGATTGACAGTGAGAATAGATCATGTAGTGGAACACTCTCCCAAAGGTACTGGTAAAAGCCCCATCTCAGTCTTCACTGATACTTCACAGCAGATTGCATAAAGAAGCAGAAGCTATTCTGTGGGGAAACCTGCTTTTCTTGGAGAGGTGTATTAGAGGACTTAATAGATTTGCTGCAAGTCATTTTGGTGAATCATTTAGAGATGTGTTACAGATTTTTGCTTGTTGAAGGAAGTTCTGTAACATTCCCCACATTCCCTACTCAGTGAATACTAATGAGTTCATCACAAATTTAGTAAATCAATATCCCATAACAGTGTTTTGTATGCATTATTCACTAAAACGTTTTGTGAAATAGACTGCTTAAAAGAAGAGGTGGAAATAGGGGAGTATGAAAGGTGTAGGATGTTTGTGTTGTGGCAAGGGGAGTATTCAGGAAGGAAAAACTGGAAGCTTACAGATCCAGTGATTCTATTGGAACCTGAATTTCATCCTTTATTCCATATATGTTTCTTTCTATGTTCTAAGATTCCTAAGTAGTCCTGATACTAATATTGACTTGAAAACATACAATTTATAATGATCCAAAGAAAATGAACACAAAGCATTTTAAGAAAATATTTATATCAGGGAGCTGACCTTCAGAAAAAGTGTTTTCTCTCCCAAATGCTAACAACAGTTCTTTGAGGGCTTGTGTATGCTTTGCACAGACACAGGCTGTGCAATAGAAGGGGGCTCTGTTTTTTTTCAGGAACTAATTCCTCTCCTAACTGTAAGATTTTCTGAATGTTTACTCTTTGAAATACTAGCAAGAACTCCATTTCATACTGAATGTCCTCAGCATCCATAAGCTTTTAATGTTCATCTCCTGCTGTGGAGGCTGGAAGAGACATTTACATTGATTATGTATATATGTAATAAAGACCATAAGGACCAAGATGTTCCTTCACCTTCAGGCAGTTCTTATGGATGAAAAAAAACAAAACAAAACAACAACAACAACAACAACAAAAACAAAAACAAAACAAAACAAACAAACAAACAAACAAAAACCACCAAAGTCCAGTCTTCCTCCTTTCTCATCTTGTGTCCAGTGTGCAAAAAAAACCAAGTTGCAGGTCAACCACTGCTGTGTTCATAAATATTCATATCTCTGTAGATGGGATTGAAATAAATATTCATCAGTACTCAGTGACATCAGGATTAAAATGGAAATATGGAAGATAGAGGAAAACTGCTCCAAGAAAATGTTTGATTAAAAAAAAAATAAATCCTTTTCTATATTTCACCAATCATTCTATTTGGGGAAAAGAAAAAAAAAAAAAAAAAGAAAAAAGATATTTTGCTCTGTATGAGATTAGGCAAATTAAAAAAAACGCACATAGGATTTCCAAGGACAGCCAATAAGCAGACAAAAGCAGCCAGAAAATGGGAAGAAGATGTTGAATTTGTTTCTTCAGAATCATGGAATAGAAATTCTCAAATTGGACATTATATGGCTGCAAACCTTGTTTGAGAGCAACTTTCATATGTATTTACATTTGTATGTATTTACTCCACTACTTTAGTCAAGATTCTCTTTGTCTTATTGGAAAATATACATCTTTTATGATCAAAAGTGTTCGGACTATGCTCTGGCATCTCTTCCATGTTATCTAGTTTTTTGTTGTATTAGCAATATCTATTTGGTGATGTGTTACACTAATGCATTAGAACAATAGAAAGACGTGTGAGAACATATTATAATGCATCATCAAATTCCAAAAGTGAGCAGTAAAATTGGACAGTATGAATGGTTATTTGTCAATACTGAGGTCCCTACACAATTTGTTTTCAAGATATACTAATTTACTGTTGGTAGTAGTATACTTCTCTTTCTATTAACTCTGTTAGTAGAGCTAGCTGTTCTGTTCTGTGCTTCTCTTCACTCTTATGAACACAACAGATTTCACCAAATTGATCACAAACATTTCACTGCTCCAAAATGGTACTGAATATTAATGCTTGTGAACTCTGAGCTTAAGATCATACAAAGCTGTTTGTTTAAAGAATCTTGTTCATGTATAAGGTATGAAGGGATCAGATTTACCCAGACTTTACAGCATGTTTCCATTTTGGTAGTTTAAATTTTGTTTGTATAGCCATTGTGATAATATTCATAATATTTTGTTTTATTTCGGCAATTTCTTTGACAATTTTTAAACTGATGTATACTTTGTATACAAAGTATATGTATACTTTTGATGTATACTTTTTTTTTTTAAAAAAAAAGGTCATTAAGTGAATCCTTTGTTCTGAATTTATTGTTTATTACTAAAAACAAACAAAAAACATAAACAAGACAAGACAAAACCTTTAAAGACATGGAATATCTCACAGAGAATAAAAGTTACTTGTGTTTGTATGCATGTGTCACTTGATGATTAGAGGTATTGTCCTTTCCTACCTTTTTCTGGATCTAACATGAGCCAGACCAGCTGAATCTATTAAAAGCAGATGAAATCTGTGAAATCTGTTTTTTTTAATTTTTTTTGAGTAGAAAACAGATTATAGGTATGATTATTGCCATAAATGACTTGTTCCACCACTTGCCCTTTCTTTCAGGATTCTAATAGCAAAATTAAATGGATTTTTTCTGATTAATATTTTAGAATGAATGTAACATCTGTTGTTGCTTGCATGATTGTATTTTAAAAGACAGAAGTTAAAATTTTATGTCCACACACACGCACGCATGTAATTATTATTTTTTTGTTAAAAAAATAAAAATAAAAACAGCAACAGTTGGAATTTGAAGGGTTCTACCCCCCCCCACCACCCAAAAAAAAAAAAAAAATAGTGCTCATTGTATTTCTTTCAGAAACTTGAAACTTGAAACTGGCTAATATTGGACTCTACTAAGGAGATAAGCTTGAAACAGAATTGCTATTTAGGAAATCAAATTCTTTAATTCTCTTTTAATTTAGTCAGGTTCTTAAACAAGAATCATAATATGCAGTTACTTAAAATACAGTGTTTGTGCTATTAAATTAATACAATTGTATAAGAAAAAGTCTATTTGTTCTCTTTCAAAGAGTGATTTCAGCCAGACAATTTCTTATGCTTAAGAGCTGTTGAAAACATAGGATTCTGCTTTGCTACCACATGCTGAATTCTTTCTAAATATTGACTGGACAACATGAAAGGCATAATGAGACAGAAAACAAATATTTCTTTTCGTTTGATACATACACTTCAAAATATCTTGTTTAATGAATAAAAAAATTGTAGAAGTATAAAATTCTGTATGTCCTTACTGAGCCTATCTCAGTGCCATCTAATTGTCAAATTAAAAATACAGGTATCCTTTGTCTTTTTACAATTATTTTTACATATTTGGTTGAAAGTTAAACTTAAATTTTCCTCAGATTTTCATGTAAAATAGTCTCTATACACTTAAAACATTCAGCAAATATCAAATGGAAGTTAAAAATATATCTCCTAAGTTGGTTATATGAATACCTTAGTATTCTAGTATGCTCAAAGGGGCATTCATTGCAAAGGTCATAATTGTTTTTTTAGGTATTTGATGCTCTAGTTATTTCTAAAGAATTCTTATGTTGATATCAACTCAGATAACTATTAATTATAACAATGATAGCTTGTACGTGTTTATTATTTTTATAATTTATTAATAATAATACTAATAATTTTACTTAAGTGGAAAAGTCAGGTATCTAGTGTTGGAAAAAAAATTAAACAGGGTAACTTACATTGGTAAAAGCTTATGTATTTTGGGCCATCTGTGTACATGCAAGCAAAATGATTGAGACAGCTGACACCATAAAAAATGTGGAAATACTTCTGGTTTATCTGCTATTTGGGGTCCCATTTTTTCAGTTTCAAGATGTGAAAACCTGATTTGCTGAAATAGGTAAGCAAACTTCTGATCAGTTTTATTAAAATATATATATATATATTATTTCTTATTATAATCTATTTTTTTTATATCTAAATAAAAATAGGAGAAATTAGTAGGAACAAATTTATGTTTTTCCCTGAGAAACAAAACAAGCCCACCAAATTTATTACTTCTTTGATGTTTTGTAAATTGGTCCTAGTTTGGTGATAGTAACCTATGATTATAATCCACAATGCCATTTGATAAACTCAGTAAAAGTGTTTTGCAATCCCTTATTCAGGGGTGAAAAAAAAAAAAAAAAAAAAAAAAAAAGCAAACTTAAGCTAAGTAAATGTTAAGAACAGATATTCCAAGGTTAAATAAGTCATGTTAATCAGTTTGCCACATTCTCTTTTCTTATAAGCTTAGAGGGTGATGTTAAGAAGCATAAAAGTTGTCAAGTTCATCATTCCCATGAGACAGATTTAGAAATAGCTTGACTTACAGAAAAAAATCATGCAATAAAAAGAGTGTATCTGTTGAGTCAATGACTATTAATATCAGGGCTGGCTAAGGATTTTAGTTTCCAAGCTTGTCTTTTGAAAGCATTTTGCAGTAGTCAGCTAGGGGACCATGCTGAGAGCTCAGAGATGGAGGAATATCAGAAATAACCTTCAACATGTTGTTTCTTTCACTTTTTCTAAGGTCAGACATGTTCTTTGTATCAAAACAGTCTTCATAAAGTAAAAAAATCATTTTCGAATTTTCTAAGTAGATCAATCATTGTCTTGATTTGTAGTAATCGGTTTTGAAATATCCTTGCACTGTGTTTGAGGGAGAACTTTCTTTTAATCCAAATTGAAACAATTTATTTTAAGGAAAGGGAATAGCTTTTATTACAGTTTTTTAAAAGTTAAATTTGTAAACCTGGACACACGCACACACAAAAAAAAAAAAAAAAAAAAGCAACTCTTTGACAAGCCTTGTATTAAATTTTTTGAACGCAGTTGTAATGAGATGAACACCAACAATAGTTAACAGTATAGATTTGGTGCTCAAAACTCTTTCTTTATGCTTCATGTATATTATTTTATACTTAATTCAATGCATTGTAGGCCAAATACAATATTATAGAGAAAATAGTGAGAAAATTATCTTTTTTTTCCTGAGGAAAAGATGAATTTTCCTCCCACTCTTCTGATGTGATATTTCAAAATTAGCTTGATATAAAGAGCTACATGTTGTATAGTTTATTTGAGATGGAGGAAAAAAAAAGGATTTAAAGGTGAAAACAAAGGCCAGATCATTGCTAAAACATTAAATCCATGTATGCAATGACATGTGGAAGTGAGAAATGTTTAATTGCACTGTCTACCCTTTAGTAAGAATTAATGATCTTTATAAGTATTGTACAAATAATGCTGTGAGGTGTGTTTATTGTGACAGACTTCTGTAAGCACAAATATTTTAGGAAGCCTATAATATTTTCAGAACAATAAACTGGTAAAAGTTTGCATATATATATTGGATATCAATAATCACTCATACCTTTTGTGAAGGTACTTGTTGGTAGTTCTTTTTGTTTGGCAAGCTGCTCTTGTTGAATGTTTTTACACAAAGTTTGATGTAGTATTACAGGTTTTTAGTGATTATCTGTCAAAAGAATTGATTTTGCTTGAGGATGAGGACTCAGCACAGATCCAAATGGGAATTTTATTATCTGACATTTCTTTAGCATTAAGCTGACACCAAAGCCTCGGGCTTGGAGTCTATCTGTCAGAATAACCATATTTAAGTATGTGATCTCAGGTTCATTCTCTCACTACAGAGGTATGCCAAACCTTGAAAAGCAAGTATGTATATTCCTGTTCCATACTGTAATAATGATGATGGGATTGGTTCAGTAAGCTTATTTGCATAGAATCATAATCATAGAATGGTTTGACTTGGAATGGACCTCATCTAGTTCCAACCCCCCTGCCATGGGCAGGGACACCTTCTACTAGACCAGGTTGCCCAACCCTACCCTACCTGGCCTTGAATGTATCCAGGGATGCCCCATCCATGATGGGGAACCACAACTTCCCTGGGCAACCAGTTCCAGTATCTCACCACCCTTGTAGCAAAGAATTTCTTCTTTATATCTAACCTAAATCTAACCTCTTTTAGTTTAAAGCCATTACTCTTTGTCCTATAACTACATTCCCTGAGAAAGTCTCCCTCCAAGGGGAAAGATAGGACAGCTTTAACCTCCATAAAATTAATATAAAATGCCCCACAGGTAGGTGATACTTAAAGGTGCCTTAAAGATAGAAGAGATGCCTTAAAAATATCGCATGAATCAAATTGATTTTAGTCATACACACAGATCAGTATTTGAGGTGGAAGAGTCCCAGTTTTCCTCTTACATCTCTGCTAAAGTACTACGCAAAATTTAGCTTCTAATTTTTTAGAATTTGAGAAGGCAGCATGCTTGGAGATGCCAATTTGAAGAGTTTTCCAGAAATTATATTATTGAATAAAGTAAAATATAGATAAAAATTATAAGGGTTCATTAGAACAGGCAGTTGAAATTAAGGAACAGTTTTCCTGGTGATATTCCAGGAATGTGGATGTGAAAAGAAGATGAAAGTTATTGGTATGGCTGGGAAATTTATTTTAAGACTTTATAGCTGTCATGGCAGGGCAGATTTTAACCATATATATATAAATAACTGTATAAACTGTTTCTGTAGCAGTATCACAAACAGAAATCAGAGAGTTGCTAACCTAGCTAGGTACTGTGCTAGCTACCAGAATGAGACAAGGAAAGTTTCTGTAGTTGGTCAACCAGTAGACAACTTTACTGAATAGACAGCTAACAAAGCAGAAAAGGAAGGACACTATCTACATGGAGGCTAGCTGTGAGTTCATACAATAGCCAAGGCAATTCAATGTAGGATTAGAGGGCTATTTGCTCAGCAGTGGAACAGAAGGTTCTTTCAAACAAGGAGTCAGGAAATGGAGCAGATAAGTCCAAAACAGAAAGCAGCCAGAAAAAGACACAGCCAAGAGCTAGTTATTCAGCTAGATGCAAGAGTAAACATGCAAGTGGGAGAGAAGGGGAAGAAAAAGACAGTCAGTAATTTATTATTGTGGAGAAGTAATAAATTTAAGGGACATCAGTTGGCAGCTACTAATGTACTGATGGGAGAGGCTGAAGGAAGGAAAGTTGGTGAGAAATGGAGCAAAACCCCCTTAATTTCACCAAAGGATATGCAGAACTGACGTTATGCATTTAATTGCAGACTATAGTTGCTTGTATGTATGTTGTAAAATGTTTAATATAAAAAAAAAAATGTTCAGATATTTGAAGACATGTAGGTTACATATATTGGTTTTTGATTTTTTTCTCAACATGTTTTTGTCTCTGTATATCTTAAGATCACTTAAGATTACATTCTGTGTAGGGTCTGTTTTGGCTTTTATCTTCAGTTTGAAGCTCATTCTTTGGCTCTTTTTTTTTTTGGGGGGGGAAAAATAAAAATAATCGACTTTTGTTTTCCTCGTAGGAGTCCTACCTTAATTAAAGGTATTTCTACTTTCCAATAACTCTGCCACATTGCTTTCAGATGCACTTGAGTCAAGATGTTAGCATAAATATTTATTTTATATTTACATTCTTGTTGCCTTTTCCCATAGTTTGTTTCTTATATTTCTGACCTTGAATTTAAAACTTTATGTGGTAAAGATTGGAAAACTAGTATTTAAAGAATATTATGCTAAAGAAGCAAGACTTGAACCCTATGATGTCAATCACTGTGTTTTGCTTTACAGTACCTCTTTCTTGCAGTCTCTTGAGAGTTCTTGAGTTTGATCTTGAATAGGAATAGTTAATGGGATGTATTTGGCTTATGTTGAAAGCTTTTTTTTATTCATTTTTATTTTTTTATTTTTTTTTGAGGGAGGTGGGGGGGGGGACACAAGAGATGGGCAGGCTGCAGGGGTGGCCTCTTTGATGGAGTCCAGAAGCTGCCCCATGTCAGCTAAGAGCTAATTCCATGCAGCTCCAAAAGAGACTAACTGCTGTCTGAAGTGGAGAAAATGTGGGATGCTAGTTATGCCTTTGTGAAAACTTGATTAAGGAAAAACTGCTGCACAACACCAGCTGGGAGAGAGGAGTGAGAAACTGTGCAAGAAACAACCCTACAAACACCTAGATAGGAGTGCAGCAGGAGGGCAGGAGGTGCTCCAGGCACGCAGCAGAAGTTCCCCTGCAGCCTGTGGAGAGGCCCCTGATGGAGCAGGCTGTCCTTCTGAAGCCCGTGGGTCCCACATGGAGCAGATCTCCGTGTTGCAGCCCGTGGAGGAGCCCCTGGTGGAGCAGGTGGATGTGGCCTGGAGGAGGCTGCGGCCCATGGAGAGCCCCTGCAGGAACAGGCTCCGGACCGGAGCTGCAGCCTGTGGAGAGGAGCCCACGCAGGAGCAGGGGGTCTGGGGGGAGCTGCTGCCCATGGGGGACCCGTGCTGGAGCAGTTTGCTCCTGACGGATGGACCCTGTGGTATGGAGCCATGTGGGAGCAGGTCTTGAAGAGCTGTGTGGAAGCCCACACAGCCTCAGTTCGGGAAGGATGACAGGATGGAGGGACCCCATGTGGGGCAGGGGCAGAGAGCAAAGAAGAAAGAGCGGCAGAGACAAAGTGTTATGGACTAACCATGACCCCAATTCTCTGTCCCCTTGTGCTGTTTGGGGGAGCTCTCATTAAAGTGTTGGTCTTCCTGTGCAACTGTTATGCATATTGAGGCCCTGCTTTCTGAGAAGTGGCTGAGCAGTTCTTGCTGATGGGAAGTAGAGATAATTGTTTTCTCCTTTTGCTTCTGCAGTTTACTTTTTTTTTTTTTTTTTTTTAATTCTCCTTTAATTAAACTGCTTCCAACCTATGAGCCATTTTTCATCATGTTTTCTTACCTTCCTCTTTTGAGAAAGAGGAGTGAGAGGGCAGCATGGTGGAGCTTTGCTGTGTATCAGGGTGAAACCACCACATGGGGAAAGAGAAAAAAATGTAATGTTTTTGCCTTTTATATAGAAGTAGTCTTTGGTAGTTCTAGATGCAATGTGAAGGAAAGGGGAGGAAAAAACAGAAAGCCAGCACAATGGAGTATTGTGTAGTTCTTCCATTTCCCAAATAGTCATTGGAAATAGTATATCATTTGTTTTCTTCCTTTGACTTTATGTAATGTTTTAATGTGATGCTGCTTTCACATCAAATAATACATTTTGTTTTCCTTTTGGTGATTTTTGTTTCTGTTAGTTTTAGTTTGTAACTTATTTCTTGGTAAAAGCTCTATTCCAGCTTGTGAGCTGATAGAACTTCTGTGGAATCAACTTGTTCCTAAATTCTACAATTTAGATGTTGCCAAGAAATTTCTATGTGTCTTTGCCATGGGCAATTAAAATAAAAGGGGAGGGTGGGAGGAGCAGACAGAAAACTTGAACCCAGTTCATAAAAACAGAAAACACAGCAACCACAGTCAGAAACATTTAGCAGTCTGGCAGCTGACAGCAGGACTTAAAGAGAATAACAAAATAGTTTATTGAAGAGGGAAAAAAAGATCTTCAAATGTCTTGTGTCCACAGCAGGGTGGAAAACATAACAACAATCCCATTATTAAGGTTGTTGATTTTCAAATTTCTGCTAATATAAAATGGTAAACAATATGCCAATAACCTCTCTCTCCACGAAAGCACCATATAAAGCTTTCTCAGGCATGCTTTTCAGATGTCTCTATTCAGGCAGTCAAAGCAGGAAAGAAAAGAAGCAAGCAGTTCTGATGTCAGTATTTGAAACTCCAGCAGAAGAGCCCAGTAGAGCTGCAAAGTCAGCTCTTACCATTGTATTAATTATGCAAACAAGTGTCCAATGCATGAAACAGGGGTGTTTTTCCCAGTACTGCACAGTGAATTTAAAGTAAAGCAAATACTCAAAACAGTGCCCTGTAAAACTCATTATGCCTTACTATTTTTACTCCATTTCCATTAGTACAGGATTACTTTCTAAAAGTGTATGTTCTCATTACCAGTGTTTTATAGTCTTATAATAATTAAGATATCTTCCCTGTACCAAATTCTGAGTTATTTGTTGTTCGATTCATTACATTCTTTTAACATCATTGTTTGGTAGGGCAGTGACACTTTACAATAGTCCTATTGATTTCATAGCAGAATTCTGTATAATTATGCTGGTTTTTATCCATTCTTTTTTGTTACCCAATTGCGTGCCTAGAATTTGCAAGGATATGATAATAAGCAATTCAAATAGAACATTTATTTGTTGTGTGCATTAAGTATATCTGTTTTGTGTGAACAGAAGTTTTAAGTGTCTGTTGTGCAAAATATTCTGTAATATTAAGGAAGATGAGTGCAGAAGATGTTCATGTTGCTTAGTTACAGAAACAATAAATATCACAAAATTATTATCTCTAGTTAGCCATTCAGAGTGTTATTAAAGCACTAGCTGAGTGTATTATCATGGTATAGCATAATACACTCTTAAGCTTACCTTGAGACATGTATTGTTCAAGTTGAACCTTATTGAATCTACTTTCTGACAAGATTGAGTATATTTTATTTTCCTGTTTGAATTGCTAATGTGTTCTGTAGTCTGTAGTTGCATGCTAGAAAGTCAGAATATCATACTTTTTTGTCATAGTGGTAACCATCTTCCTTAAACAGTAAAAGAGGAGGACATTTGCTATCAGAAATGTATGTGTAGATAGATACAACTGACTTCAGGTGAGGCTCCGCTGAACCCAATGTCGATGATGCAGACTTCAAGCAAGTTTATATTTTCTAGCGTGTGATGAAATAATGTATCCATTGTACAGGTAACCAAAGAGAAGTTAAGTTCTCTGTGAAGCATTCAGATCCAGGTTAAACCCAGATCTCTGGATTACTAATCCTTATATCTAATAGCAAGTGTTATTGATGTCTTTATCAACGGCATAGACAGTGCACCCTCAGCAAGGTTGCAGATGACGCTAAGCTGAGTGGAGCAGCTGATAGGATGTACTCATTTTATCATTAGATGAAAGGAAAGGGAAGGGATGCCATCCAAAGGGACCTGTACAAGCTTCAGAATTGGGCCCATGTGAACCTAATGAGGTTCAACAAATCCAAGTGCAAGGTGGTGCACCTGGGTTGGGGCAATCCCAGACAGGAGTTCAGACTGGGATCTCATTGAGAACAGCCCTCCCCTCCCCTCCCCTCCCCCTATCATTTCCTCCAGGTATTTCTACTGTGGAACCCTGTTCTGTTCTCCTGAGACTTACCTTCCATTTAAGTAGGACTCCACAGGCACTTTTTTTTTTGTTTAGGTGATCAGAATGAACCCCTCTCTAAATGCACCATCCCTACCACCTCCACCATCACATACCTATGCACCTCAGAAAAAGTATAAGCATTTCATCTGAGGATAAATGAATTACTCCCTCGTAGCTTTCATTCTAACTGCTAATCTTTTCTCTGTTTCAGAAAACAAAGCCTGTTAATGAAGTTGCATAAACCTATAGGTTTGAATAGCTGATTTCATTCATATTATGTTCAGAAATGCAACCCATTGCAAACCTTTGAACTGGGGCTCTTTTTTTTTTTGGGGGGGGGGGGGGGGGAGGGTTATAAATAATCTGTAGTTTAATGTATTGCTTGACATAATTATTTTGGAGCTTGGAAGTTATTTGAGGTGTATTAACAAAATGGCAAGTCTCCTCTGAGAGGACATTCATGGATTAGTTCAAAACCTCTTAGTGAATTCCAAAACAATCATGACAACTCTCAATGGTCAGTTCTGAATTTGGATTTCTGAATATAACACTGTATGCACAAGGTAGCTCTCAATGAGTATTGAGATTCTACTGACTGCTAAAACATGCTAATAAAATTGCCTTAGGCTTCACTTGCTGTAATCCCATTGCAAGTTTCTGACATCAGTAAGTTATCTCCTGCTGACTACACTGTGCAGCATAAAATTGTAGGTTAGCAGCACCTACCTTAGCCATTTTGGATGGTACAGGTCTCCATTTTAGAGAATTAATTTCCATTGTTATCAGTGAAGTTACAGTAATGAACCCAGTGATATAGGTTTCATGAAAATATGAAAATGCTGCTTTATGGTAATATAAATATATATAAAATGCATTTTTTAAAACAGGCTTAGAGCCTGGATTCATTCAAATTGCATTTAGAAAATTATTTTTCCTCACCTACCACGTAGGTAAATAGGCTCTTCAGAGCAAGATCCAAACGTAGGTGCTCTGAACACCTGTTTTATCTTTGATTCTAGAGGAAACCTAGTTGCTACAAATTAGACAATGTGATTAGCTCCTTAGGGATCCTGTTTTGTTGTCATAATATAAAGCAATTTAGAAAAAAAAAAAAGTGCTTCATTGTAATTTAAAGGCATTTAATCACAGTGATTGGAAGCTTGTTGCAAACACAGTGGTCAGTCTTCTGAAAATTTTATTTTACTGGTCGTATTTATTTCTTCACTGATAATATTTGAAGTACGGAATACAAAAGAAATCTTTCATGTGGAAAGGGCTGGACTTTGAATTGAAAATGGTGTTGAATCTTAATGCCTTTGCATTTTTTTCCTAGTTTTAAACTTCATGGAATATGGTTAGGAAAGTAGAAAGAACCAGGTTTTGTTCATACTAGTGTTTTTATTATATGAGCTGTTTTAATCTAATAGTCGACCTGTTGTGTGTTCAGTATACATCTCTAATACCAACAGTACATTCCTTGTTTTCTCCTTCACCTTTTCTCAAAGTCCCTCATACATTTATAGGTTACCAGCTTATTAATATATTATTATTGGTGCTATACTAGATTTTTGTTGTTATTGAAGACACCATGACCACTGGCAAGATATGTAGTGAATTCTTCATTTTTTCTGTAGAGTCTATTGCCTACTAGGGCCCCAGCTCCCAATAAATTATATTGGGTGTATACATGGTATACCAGGTATATCTTCCCAAAGATATATCTTTGGGAACCATAACTTGATTCTGCTTGTGTGCCAAGATGACAAGAAGCCATGTTAAGGAGAATGCTGAACTTAAGTTACTATTTGCTGTCTCTTAGCTGGATTTATTTGTTGAAACTCAGCACTATTATATGGCCACCACCTGGCAGGTGGTTGGCCTAGATGGTAGCAAATAGGCCTATATAGGCATACCTATATATAGAATATCTTGATGTAAATTGCTATATATAGGTATACCTTTTCTCTCCTGGAAAATAATTTTATCCCTTACTTTGCATTTTTATGTTGCAAGTAACAAGGGAAATTGCTAACTGCTTCTTTTATCTTGCGAATTTAGGTGACCTTTTGCAGTTTCCAGGAATTAGGTTGTTATATATTTTGAAGACTTGGGTCTTCACTCTTACTTAATATTTACTGGAATGAATACAGTGAATGAAAGACAAATTTGAGATGCTCTTAATAGCACAATACAATTCCATCAGGGCTAGCAGTTTCACACACAGGAAAATTATATTGGTTTGGCTTGGGTATGAGAGAGAGCATGAGAGCAAACAATCTATTTGCTAGGGCCAGCCCTGTAGACACTAGTAAAGCACATAGATACTGCAAAGATACTGAGTGGTAGGTTGTGCAGGACTGATGGTGAATGTGACTCAAAAGATATTTCTTCTTCCTATTCAAGTGTATTACCTTCACTTGATTAATTGTGGATCCTTATATTTATTTTGGGGAGAATATACTGAGTTAAAATTAAAGAATGTGAAGGTTATCTTGTGTGAAGTTAGCAATAGATAATATTAGAAACATGTTTATCCTTATGTACCCTGAAAGAAAATAAATAAATAAATAAATCCTTGAAAATAAGAAATGAGGAGTGAATTTACAAATTGAATTTACTCGTACCCTAGAGGCTGTCAGTCCTGAAGCATACACCTGCATGAGTTATAAAGTAGATACTAGCCTCATAATTATTCTTTACTATTCTTTTCTCCACATTTAATGACTACTTTTTGTGAACATACTGCTTTTTCTTTTTCATTTTTTTATTTTTTTTTTCCTTTTTGCCTTGCTTCACTGATGAGTGAGTACATCCTTCATGGACAGGAAGGTGGGGAGAGGAGCAAACCAGGAATCAGGTTTTCAAATGCCAGCTGCATTCAGTGAACATTTCAGTTCTTTTCAGTTATAGTTTTCAATTATGGTTCATATTTCTGTTTTAATACTGCTTATCTATAAGAATTCAGTTTTAAATTGTCTATTTGTGAGACAAAAATAACATAAACATCCTAAGACCTAAAAAGAAAATAAACATACTAAGATGTAGATTTAGACTTTATTCTGTTTGCACACAAGGAACGTAATAAGATGTAATCATACACATTTCAGCAGCTACAAAAATTTTAATTGAGATAAATTTCAGTTCTTGCATATTGGAAGAGACATATCATAAAATTGCTTCCTTCCATATACAATATTTTGGGATGCCAAGAATATTTTACTATTGGTAGTATAAAACTTCCAATATTTGCCTCTTACTAAAGTGCTCTAGCAATTTTTCCCCCATAAGATGTGTATTAAAACACCTATCTGGTGACCCGTTCTTGAAAAAAAATATTTCTGGTATTCCTGTCTGCACTTAATTCGTCAGATCTTTAAACTATGTTCAAAATTATTGTTTCTAAGTTGGCAAGTGATTTCAAAGCCTATAGAGCTATTTTAGACATAAAGTAAAGCTTAGTTCTCTTTTCAGCTCAGGTTTTCTGACATAGATAATCACTACTAGTTATATTATTCAGTCAACCAGCTTTCAGTAATATCAAACAATTTGAATTTATGTCCATAAACAAGCAATTCTCTTTCTATGTTTATTTTTATTATCTTGGTACCTACCTTTGTTTGGTTGTCAATTAGAGAACATCTTCTCCTTGTGTTCTTAATTGCCTTAATTGCTTTCATTGTGAACACAATGATTTAGTACTAATAAAAGCCCATTTATTCTTTCTTTTTACTATATCCTTCAGCCTCATTTTAATGTTTTTCAGTCTAGTCTAGGTTGCCCCTTGCAACTGATTTGGAAGAAGTGGAAGCTATGCAAAATCCCACCACTTTCTTGCCATAGAAAGTGGTCAAATGTGTTTTAGGACACATTTTTAATTCTGCCATGGTTTATGTAGAAATTTGCTGGGTTGACAAGATTTGAAAAAAATCAAATTCTTAGAGTAAAAAAAAAAAAAGAAAAAGAAAAAGAAAAGATGATTGATCTAATTTTTAGTACTATATTATCTTCAAAAAGATTTTTTCAATAACAACTGTTCCTTGTCGTGTATGCCACCTTAGGTCGTTTCTAACATTAGCACAGTTCTGCCATGCATCCCCTGTCTCTTGTCCTTACTATATGACTTCCACTTTATTTGCTCTGTGGGTTTAATCTGTGTTCAGACTAGGTTTCAGAGGAAATGAATCCAGACACTCTATCCTAAGTATTCATCAAACACTCTCTATTAGGGACATAAGGTCTAAGCCAATGATTGGTGCTTCAATCAGCATCAGACTACATTGTATATTTGCAACACTGGATGAGAGGTCAGATGTGATCCAGTCTTGACTGTTATATGGTTTGTAGATTAAAAATTCTCAGCACAAACCGCTCTGATCTGCTGAGCTGTTGCTCTTGCTCCAAATTGCTTGCTAATTAAGGCATAATGGAAAACAGAAACATAGAAGAAAGTTTTAGCTTATGTTACAGTGTCATATTCATCTCTTGAATGGTATTTTAGCATAAATCATTTATTGAACAAATAAAAAAAATGACAAAATACTTTTGCACACTTTTACTATTGAAGACCTTCATTTAAGGAGTCATTTTATCCTTGACAACACAGAAATAGTGGCAATTTCAAAATACACTAATAAAGACTAGAACCCTGGGAAATGATTATATCATGTCAGCTTTCTCTGGACAGAGTCAATATGTGATTTGAATCAAAAGCATGTGTTGCAGAGGTCAATTGCATTTAAAACTAATATTGTCTTTCATTTTTATCATAAAACTCTTCAGTCAGGAAAAGTATGTAAGTGGTTTTATCTTTTGTCCAATTGAACTGGCATAAAGATTGTTCTGGTTTTTGTCTATTTCAATCTGTATGATACTATTGTCTCTGTTTTATGGCTTCATGAATAACATGGATGCTACTATTCCTCAGCCCCAAGGACAAACTGAAAAGATGTTAAATTATAAAGTATCTGACCTTGGTGCATTTTCTGTACGTGAACAGAAGAGTTGAGACAGTGACAAAGGGTTGGACGAACAAGAAATCTAATCCTTTTCTAATGTAGTAGAATGACTGTGCAAAGAAAGCTTTTAAGCAATGAAGGCCACACAAGCTAATTTGCAATTGATAGTAGGAATTATGTACCGATTCTTTCAGACTGTTTGAATTAACTCTAAGGATATTTTTAGAAAAACTTTGCTCACTTTAATGAAAACTATTATTAAATCATTAGTCAATAAATTATAGTTATTATATTTGTATGTGTAAATTATCATCTTCATATGCCATTATTCTTCTTCTTTAGATAATCTGCTCTTTTTGGATTGTATTTGTTTGGTAAAAGAATTCAAGTCCCCTTAGTAACGTCTCTACTTTGCTTGCAGGTTGTATATAAAAATAATGATGTCAGGTTGGAATTATCTCGACTTGCCAAGCAAGGAGATCCTAAAATGAAGATTCATGGGGTTGTAGCCTTTAAATGTGAGAATGTTGCAACCTTAGATCCAATCACATTTGAAACGCCAGAGTCTTTCATCTCTTTGCCAAAGTGGAATGCCAAGAAAACAGGCTCAATATCATTTGACTTTCGTACAACTGAGCCAAATGGTTTGATTCTTTTCAGTCATGGAAAACCAAGGCACCAAAAAGATGCCAAACACCCACAGATGGTGAAGGTTGACTTTTTTGCCATTGAGATGCTTGATGGTCACCTCTACCTGCTGTTAGACATGGGCTCAGGTACTATAAAAATAAAAGCCTTGCAGAAGAAGGTGAATGATGGTGAATGGTACCATGTGGACTTTCAAAGGGATGGACGGTCAGGTAAGTTTTCTGTTTTAATATTAACTATGTTTTTTTGTTTTTTTGTTTTTTTGTTTTTTTTTTTAATGTTGTATCTGACAGAATATCGGGTATATATGATATTAATACCATTAGTTGCACATCATCTAAAAAAATAGTCATTCCTGTCAGATACCAGAATACAACAACTTTCAGAGATAAATATCTTATGTTAACATTTATTGGGTAATCAGGTACTTAATCTTGCAAGTAAGTGTGTTGTGTACTTCAAAAACAAACAGTAATCTCCCTCTGTGCTTACTTACATCAAATAGCTGAAGAGGCAAATTTCAAGAACAAAAATTAAGGGAAAAAACAAAAAACAAAACAAACAAACAAACAAAAAAAACACAACTGTAAGTAATCTCCAGCTCTGGAAGTAGTCTGTCCACAGAAAAAGCACAGACCTTGCAGTCATGTCAGCAGACCTCAGCATAATTAAATGATATGCTAATGTGTGGCTAACTACACATCAGCAGAAATGGAAATTATGTCAATATGATTTGAATTTTACAGTAGTTGATGAACTATCTCTCTGACAATGGTATAAATAAAATAAATTTCTAACCTGTTCCTAATGCTACTAAAATCTGTCACAGCATGTAATGCATTTAACTAGTAAAACTGTTCTTGCGTTGCAGCTGCATCTGATCTAGAGTATATATAAGTTGATTTCATCAATATCTATTAATCGGAGGACAGACCAATTCTATGGTATCTTTCCTGTAGTTCGTGCCAGGATTTAGCAGGGTGCTGGAGGGAATGATGTACAGAGCCTGTCATTTAGTTCATTGAAGAATTTTCTAATTAATATCCAATCTGAAGCTTATATATATTCCAAAATTGCATGTTGAAAAAACAAACCTTTCCCCCTTCTTTTCGCTTTCATGTTTTTCTCCCACTTCTTCCTTCTGCTGACTCCTTTTCCATGACTTGTATTTATAACTGTTTTCTGAAACTTTTCACCCAGTCATTGTTTTATGACTTACTTTCTAAATATACACAAATCAGATTTCAGATTGAGCAAATGTAAGTGCAGGTTGAAACTGAAGATTTCAGTCAAATTCATGCTGAAAGTCAGATCAAATTCAGTTGATTCATCTGCTCTAAGATTATGAAAAATAATGATTTGATTTATTTCTGAGTTTTTCAGCTTAGAATTCAAACAGTATGTTTGATTACAATATCAGTATGTCAGTTAAGTATTTGCTTTTCTTCAGATAAAAAAAAAAGTCTCAAAAACCTCAATTGTGATTGAACATCCAGTGGTTATATTATTTACACTACAATCTTCATTTCAGAAATCCTTCTTAAGTGCTATTTCAGTGATTCATGAGGCATAAATCCTGTAATAAACTGCCCATTGGATTCTACTGAAAGCAAAGTTTATTCTTACACTCAAAGTGAACACAACCATGAATAAAATAAATGCTTAGCGATTGTTTATATTTGAAGATATGTTCTGCACTTTTGCTTCACAAAAAACTGCAGCTCATGAGTACCATTAAGAGAGTCTGTCTTGTGTTATATTTAAACCTTTAGAGCTGTTGTTGGACTTCAGCAAGAATGTGTACTAATTTTAGGAAGCAATGTTCACCTAAGGATGAGGATTGCGTATTATTTTTAAGTAGAATTTTAAATAGTCAAATATCTTCATAAAAGAAAAAATAATTCTATTAACAGCCAAACTTCATATACCATGTTACTCTTGCAGAGCACCATATCACCTGTTTGCCCTGAAACATTAAACTATTATCAGAAATAGCAAATAGATATGTGGACATGTGAATTGGTGTTCTGAATTTTTATCTGAAATCTGAACCAGACGTCAAAAAACTTTCTGTGATTTCAATACATACAGTAATACTTTACAGTGTGAGAACTACTCATAACAGTGGCAATGATGTTTTTCTTGATGAAAATACTGACTGAGTAGTATCTTAAACCATCAGATTTAACCAAATAAAACGAATGCCTAATGATTAAAATATAAAGTGAAGTATATGTTGCATTTTTTTTTCAAATTGAAACAGGATATATTGATATGTTATGTTTAGATTATTTCTTCATGACTTATGCATGTAGGTCTGATATGTTTTCTTCCATGAATAATAAAACCCATCTTAATATTCCAGGACATTTTTTCATTTCTTTTCTCTAGCCCAAGCCAAATATATGGGAAATTATATGGATTCGATCACTTTTCAGTTGCTCATCATCTGAATTTTTGTATAAATATACATTATGAATATACCTTGTATGAATATATACCTTGTATGAATATATCTTTTATATATATATATATATTAAAAAAAAAACAACACCTCGGCTTTTCCTAAGCTTTCTTGTTGCTGCTGATAAAATACTTCCAACCTTTCAAATATAAATGAGGCGATTCTCCTGTTGATGAATAAATAGATCAAATAATCTCACTCTCTTTTCCTTGTCCCCCCTCCCTCTATTCCCCCCATATGTTTTGCAGCCTTTTACTCCTACCCTTCAATCCAATGCAGAGTGGCTTCCTCAGATAATCGAAAGCTGTGACATTTCTCAAGGAGCTTTGCTGATTTCCTTGACTTTAGCATTAGCTGGATCAGCAAGTACTCAATTTATTTTTCATTCTTTTCTCTCTTCTGGACTCTTAGTTGCAGGGAGTATCTACTCTAAAGTACAGCCTTCGTCCTGACCTTGTTGGAGGCTGGGGCAGAGAGAATGTAAGGAATGAATTTTATTTAGAGCACATTTTTTTATTTGTACTCATCCAGGCACTATTCAGTGGTAATTCTGCTGATCCCCTGAGATTTTGGGAGATAGAAGGAAGAGGGAAGAGGTGGTGCCTTTCAATTTCATTTACTGTTGGAGATCTTAACCTCCTATCTTCTACAAGTTTATCACCCTAGAATCCCACCATGCTGCCTGTAAGACCTTCTCTGAGTGCTTCCTTACATGACAAGCTGATTTGCAGTGAGCAGCATCTCCTGAGTCCCTATTTCCAGTAATAAGCAAGTGCATCTGTTTTGCTAGGTATGCAAGAGAGGAAAGGGAACACACCTTGTCCAGCAGCATGTCCTTTTGGCTAAGTATACATCACAGGACACAACCTGGTACCAAGTGCTGCCTCCTGTCATGTGAGCTGGTTTCCCTTCCAGTATTCGTGGCTGTTCTGAATTCCTGTGAAGGACAGTGGCTTCAATGCTGTGACTTGACTCTTTGCTGTATGCTGTGGTCACAGTCCTCAAGACAACTATGATATTATGCTTTAGCACATAATGTGTAAAGGGTACCTAGAATACCTTACTCTTTTCTTAGATTTTTAAACATCTTTTAATGAACAAGAGCAACTGTTTTGGGTCCACAAAGAACAACTAAATAGGCCAGATGAGGTAAGCATGGAGATCAGAATAGCTGTAGCAGCTGTACTTACAATCCTCATTTTTAACTGATCAGAACTGGTGAGACATGATTTAGAACTATGTTTTGGTTCCTTATACACAGGCTTATGAAAAACTAAATTGCTGAGATAATGAATATGATTGAAGAGGCTCGTTAACTCATACCTAAGGGATTTTTTTTTCTGTTGTTAACAGTACTGCTAACTCTACAGTAAAAGGAAAACAAAAACAAACAAACAAACGAACAAAAAAAAAAACCATGAAACAGTTGCAAAGCTCTTTGCTCTCATTTTTTTTTTTTTTCTGAGACAGCGTAGAGCTAGGCTAGTAAGTGTTTTCTGATGTTTAAGTATTATTTAAAATTTTGATAGAATGTTTGCCATATTCAAGGATAACCTTTCAAGTATTTTTTTTTTTTTGACTGCATTTCCATTCATCCTTTGGATATCATTGCACATTGAAATCAGAAAGGAAACTTACTCTTCTGGTCAACCTCCAATTGTGTATGCCAATGTAAAACTATATATCAGAATGTATTCATAGGTAAGTAACATTTAAGGGTTAAGAAGTCACTAAAATTCTGAACTAAAGTTAGAGTTTCAGTTTAAATACCAGACACGATCTCTAGAGTATGTAATTAGAGCTTAGCCATAATCAGTGTCTCTGTAAGTAGTGCTCTGAAAATATATATTATATGCATTGTTGTTGGAAGTTTTTTTACACATGCATTTCTATGCACTCCTTCCTGTCTATCTTTCCAGCATTCTCAGAAATGACAGATGTACGTGTTTCAATTTCAACAGAAGTTAATAGTTTACATATTTGAAATATTGGGTTTACATCACATTTTCAGGAAAATTGTTCCAATGATCCTGTCACTGCTTTTCATTTATTTGTGAGCTCAAGGAGAAATTGAGAAGGTATGGCCTTGAGAAGTACTCTATTTCAAGCCTCCAACTACAGTAGTGATAATGGAATGGCATCAGTCTTAACAGATGTTAGCTCAGTTACCTGCAGCACCGTACATTACACAGCCTCCCCATGCAATCCATTCCTAAGACGAATCTTTCTGTATGTAAAACAAGCCAATTTGTGGATAATTCCTTTGTTCACAGCAGGCAGAAAACACACATTTAATGTCTTAGATCTAGTTTTTATGATTTGAATGCTGTTATCATGTAAGTCTTCAGTTTTCTTTATAGACCAAGAAACCCCAGACGCTTGCTGTCCTTATATATCACGTTCTATAGCTGCTGACCATTTTCATTCCCATCTTCTGCAGTGCCCTCAGCTGATCTACACCTTACTCAGGTAAACCTTACCAATACTTTTAGTATAGTGGTATGATAGGCTTCCTTATACCTCACCATGGATTTACAGTTTAACAGAATCATATAATCACAGAATTGTTTGAATTAGAAGGGACCTTAGAGTTCATCTAATTCCAGCCCCCCTGCCTAGGCGCCTTCCACTGGACCAGGTTGCTCCCATCCAACCTGGCCTTGAACACTTCCATACAGGGGGCATCCACAGTTTCTCTGAGCAACCTGTTCCAGTGCCTCATCAGCCTCATAGTAAAGCATTTCTTCCTTATATCTAATCTAAATCTACTCCCTTTTAGTTTAAAACCATTACTGAGCCTCTCAGGCCTGCCCTATCAATACAATCCCTGACAAGGGGACCCTCTTGTTCTTCACTATCACAGAATCACAGAATCACAGAATTTCTAGGTTGGAAGAGACCTCAAGATCATCGAGTCCAACCTCTAACCTAACACTAACAGTCCCCACTAAACCATATCCCTAAGCTCTACATCTAAACGTCTTTTGAAGACTTCCAGGGATGGTGACTCCACCACCTCCCTGGGCAGCCCGTTCCAGTGCCTAAAGACCCTGGAGGTCTTTAAAAGATGTTTAGATGTAGAGCTTAGTGATATGGTTTAGTGGAGGACTTGTTAGTGTTAGGTCAGAGGTTGGACTAGGTGATCTTGGAGGTCTCTTCCAACCTAGATGATTCTGTGATTCCTGTGGGGCCCCTTTGGGCACTGGAGGGCTGCAATAGGGTCTCCCCAGAGCCTTCTCTTCTCCAGGCTGAACAACCCAAACTTCCCCAGCCTGCCTTCATAGGAGTTTCTCCAGCCATTGCTAATCTTTGTGGCCCTCCTCTGGACTCATGTACTTGTGCTGGGGGTCTCAGCGCTGAATGCAATACTCCAGGCGGGGTCTCATGAGAGCAAAGCAGAGGGGAACAATCACCTCCCTTGACCTGCTGGTCACGTTTCTTTTGATGTAGCCCAGGATATGGCTTGCTTTCTGGGCTTGCTTTCTGGGCTTCAAGAGCACATTGCAGGCTCATGTTAAGCTTCTGATCAACCAACACCTCCAAGTCCTTCTCCTCAGAGCTGCTCTCAATCCATTCTCTACCCAACTTGTATTCATCTTTGAGATTGCCCCTACCTTGCTGAACTTCGTGAGGTTCACACACTGGCCCGCCTCTCAGGCCTGTCTAGGTATCTCTGCATGGCATCCCTTCCCTCCAGTGTGTAAAACACACAACATAGCTTGGTGTAATCAGCAGACTTGCTGAGGGTGTACAAGATCCCACTGTCCATGTCACTGACAAAGATGTGAAGCAGTACTGGTACCAATACCAACCCCTGAGGAATGGCACTTGTATCGGATTTATGTGGCAATTTTTTGGTAGTGGGGGGCTGCAGGGGTGGACTTGGTGAGAAGAGTCCAGAAGCTGTTCCATTATAGATAAGGGCCAGTTTCAGGCAGCTCCAAAGGGACCCACCAATGGTCAGAGTTGAGCCAATAAGCAGTTTATTGATCCATATGATCCACAACAGCAGCTGGGAGATAGGAGTGAAAACCAACCCTGCAGGCCTCATAGTGCAGTAGAAGGGCAGGAGGTGCTCCAGGCACACAGCAGCAGTTCCCCTGCGGCCAGTGGAGAGGCCCCTGGTGGAGCAGGCTGTCCCCCTGCAGCCCATGGGTCCCACATGGAGCAGATCTCCACGCTGCAGCCCCCCCATGGGTGGAGGAGCCCCCGGTGGAGCAGGTGGATGTGGCCTGGAGGAGGCTGTGGCCCATGGAGAGCTCCTGCAGGAACAGGCCCTGGGCTGGAACTGCAGCACATGGAGAGGAGCCCACACGGGAGCAGAGGGTCTCAGTGCTGTAGCTTGTAATAAGTAATAAATTACATTAGTCTGCCTACGCTTAGTCTGTTTTGTCTGTGAAAATAGCTGCTGAATGATCTCCCTGTCCTTTGAATCTTTGAACCCTTTTCATCATATTTTCTCCCCCATTTACTTTGAGGAGGGGAGTGAGTGTGTGGTTGTGGTGAAGCTCAGCTGCCCAGCTGAGTAAAATCACCACATCACTTGTCACTCATCTTCACTTAGACTGAGAGTTGTTGAACACAATTCTTTGAGTGTGACCATTCAGCCAATTCCTTATCCAACGAGTGGTCTATCCATCAGCTCTGTGTCTCTCCAATTTAGAGACAGGGGTATTATGCAGGAAAATGTCAAATGTTTTGCACAAGTCCATGTAGATGATGCTTGTAACTCCATCATAGACGGCCAACAGATTTGTCAGGCACAGTCTGCCCTTAGTGAAGCCATGGCGGTTGCCAATCACCTCTCTCTTTTGCAAGTATCTTAGCGTAGTTTCCAAGAAAATCTGCTTTGTGATCTTGCTGAACACGGAGTTGAGACTGACTGGCCTGTAGACCATTTTGCTGACATGTACATTGTTACTGATTTATGTTGTTGACTCTTCCTTTTTGAAGAGTTACCCACTAATCAGTTATCCTTCATAAGTCAGCAATTCTTGCTGAAAATCGTAATTTCACTATTTTTTCTTAGATTGTTCCTTCAGTACTTCAAGATGTTTTTTGAATGTTTGAATTGCATTTTGCTCTTAGGCGGAATGCTTTAGAATCAGTGAACCTGTTACCCATTTTAGGGCCTTAACTTCATGTTCTATTTCTGGAGGTACTACCTGGTTTCAGAGTCTGAAGTTAGATCATGAATTTTGAGACTAAAATCACTCCACATGTTCTTGTCTTTCATTGCGTTCTCACCCCCCCCCCCCTTTCTTTTTTTTTTTTTTTTCCAGGCCTGACAATTCATATGCTATCAGCTTTCCTCTCTCCCCTCCATTTTTTTCTTTTTTTTTCTTTTCTCACAAAGATAGTATCTCCTATTTTCTTTGAACATAAAAGTAAGATTTACAAGGAAGCTGCCGGTTTCCCAGCCGACATTATTACCTCAGTGTTGCACTTTTCAAAGAAATAATATAACTTATCTAGATATGGTTCCTGTTATGGTAGGTACTATGCAAATACATAACAAAAAGCATGGGTCTTACTACAGAGATGTTACAAGGTTATAGTTTTTTCTTTCAGTTGAGAGGCTCTTCTGAATCTGCTGCTTCCTCCTCATATTCTGTTGTTTAGGTTATTTTGTAAAACCAAACATGTCCTAGTCTTTTCCCTCTTACACAACTTAACAGTTCTGGGGAGAGATGGATTTATATCATATTATCTTTACAGGCCAAATTATTAACCTTCTCCTGTCCTGACATCATAAGACGTTTTCATGTTCCACTAGCTTCCCTTCTTCCTACTTCTCTGGACAGTGGTGTCTCTTCACATTCATAAGTAGAAACATCCAAATGGATTGGAGCACAATGGTGATTTGACAGAACAATTATTTTTAATCTCTGTATAATTCTTGGAGAAAGTAATATTGAAATGCAGAAAAGTCTGTGTGTGTGTGTTACTATCCCAGGATTCTGTGGTATCATGCACTGTTGTTGTGAGGTCCAGCCTGAGATGGAATCCAATAGAATTTCTTCTATCAAGAACTTCTATCAAGAAAGATGACAGACCTAAACAAAATTAAAAATTCAGCTACTCTGCTTCAGTGTCATAATTCTGGATGCACCACAGATACAGAAGTGTTTATAAATACATTATTTTCTATAGGCTCATCTTTTATGGACGTGACTTTTGCATTTTATTTTGGGTTTAAACAAAACCAACCATCCAAACAAAAACTTTTGATGTATTTGGCAGTCTTCTTTCATTTCTTTAATTCCCCTTAATATGCTTTTTTTTGGATTTTTTTCACCTATATTTACAAAGCAATTAGTGAGTAAAATTTGCATTCCCTCTCAGAATTACCTCTAAAAAGGTAATTTGGACACCAACAATACAACATTGATTGTTGTATGGCTGCCTAGTCTTGCAACATTCATGTTAGAAGTACAACCAGAAACAAGGCTACTTGGTAAGTGGTAGTATGAATCTCCTCGTGCATAAGTATGGGTTTCTGGCTATTAGCTAGACAAAAGCCCGTTTGTATTGTAGCCATAGTTTTTGTTCTAGACAAAAAACTAAATATAGCTATATGATAGCACATTGAGCTGCATGATATGCTATGTAGGAGCTTGACCTGTTCTTACGTAGCAGCCGAGCCAGAGCAAGTTATGCAAGCTTTGAGTCTTTGAGAGCAGGTGTTGTTTGACTTAGTGTTGCTCTTAAAAAACAGGATTGAATGAAATAAAGGTAACTTACTGTTGTCTGAGTAAGTCACATGTATGTAGTATGTAGGTCAGCTGAAGTGTCATTGATATGTCCAGCAGTAAATTGGAGATAGCCCAGCTGGGTTAAAGTGAGTTCTACAGTCAGTCAAAACATGAAAAAGATGCACAGAAATTTACTGCTTATTATGTTTTTTCTACCCATAGTCATTAGATGCCACAATTACACTGTAATTACAAGGTCTTCTCCCAAGAATATGTGTGTCATTTCTTGGGGAGAGGAAAGGTTCATTTCTTTAACAAGCTGTTGCTGTCTGTTCAAAATATCACTTGAGCTTTGTTTGGGCTAATCCTTTATAAGATACAGAACTAAGTTTTTCTGCTTCAATCTATCACATAGCTGTAATTCACAGTCACCAGAATATAGTGGTAATCTACAGTTCCCTTTATTGTTCACTTTATATTTTGAACCTCCATGTTAGTGTCTCAGGTACACTGGCTAAGATTTGCCTTTCTGTTCCTTTTCATTGAAATCCATCAAGATAAAGTTTATTTTTAATAGCAATGAAGCCCTAGATGTCTTCAAGTATCATGATAGCTTGAAAACACTAGTGTGTTTATCCATTAGAAAACAGGACTATGCAAATGCATGAGCTTAGTGTTGGAGGTTGTACATCTTTGGGGTTCTGCAGCTGAGTTAATTATGAGTTTGCCTGAGTTAATTTATGTGGGTGCAAGTGATGTCTAAATATAGTTTTAAAGCATTTGGTTCTAAATTAACCTGTGGTTAGTTTAGAGATGAGATTAAACAACAATAGCAGTAAGGAATATTATGAGCACATGGTTTATGTTTGCAGTATCTTTAATTTTTTTAGAGGAGAAATGGTCTATTCCACAGGCATGAGACGTTCAGCTTCAAGAATCTGAGAAGCAAGGAAAGTATTTAGAAAAAAAAAAAAAAAGGTTTATAATTTTTAAAAAGGTGGAGGCTGGGAAAAAAATGATCTTGGTCCAACATACCTATTTTTTACAGCTAAGACTGAAATTTCACTTTCCATCTGTTTCAACTGATACAGTAAAGATTTCCGATAATGCATAAAAGTAAAAACTGACAACATGTTCAAACATTGTTTAAATATCCTTATAAAAATGGGAAAAAAAAAAAAAAAAGGCTGTACAAACCTGTTTGCTCTTTTTTGGTCTTTTTAAGACTGTAGCAACAGTAATATCCAGCCCTTCTAAAATCTGTACATCTCAAGTCTTGCATGGCAGTCAGATCTCATGAGACTTTTGGCCTAAGTGCTTTTAATTAATGTCCAAACTGTTTAGATATTCACTCTGTCCACATTTTTGAAGTTTGCCTGTCAAACCAACAAAAGAAAAAACAAAATATAAAGCTCTCAAAGGACTTCATTGCTGGAAGAGAAGCCTGAATTTCAGGATTTATCCTTATCAGAAAAAAAACACATATTCTTGAACATGTCTCTATTTGCTTAAAACTCGCATTTTAGTATTTACACTATTAAAATTCTGAATTCATTATTTTCATGCACCATTCCCACCATAGTGGAAATGTTATCTCCTGAAATCTGTCATATTGACAGTGGAAATGATGAATTATATAATTTTATGAACATATATATAATAAATACATTGTGGGAAATGTGATTCTTAACTGTCCTATCATTAATACACATTTGAAACTGTGTCCAGTAGATAAGCATTGCACAATGTGTCTAGTACATTGTCTTAATCTGGTGATCTATATATAGTTTTGATTTATATTTTGCTTGCTTTTAAACTCATATACAATGGTGAGAAGGCACTTCTGTGGGGATCTACACGAAGATTCTTTTTTCAGCTGACTTTACTTGCTATATAAAATGTGGTTCATATAAATGTATTTTCTGATTCCATGCATTAATGTGTTTTTCTGTCTATTCCAGTTGTAAAAATTTGATACCTCATTACCTTTAAAAATACAGCAAAGGGGACCTTTACAGTTACCTTTATCATTATCTTATATATAAAAAAATCTCTGGTGTCTCTGTTCAGACACTTTGTAGAAACAGAATTTTATTTTAGGCTTAATTTTCTTTGTTTATTTTTTAACTTAAGCAGAAAAAGATATTTCTGATTTCCTCACGTTCTGTATATTTCCTTCTTTCCCTCTCTTTGTAACATGCATGAATTTCTAGGTAAGTGTCAGATGCATTGATTTTTCCCTCTAGGAGCACATCACTATCTTCTTAATGATTGCCTGCCTGGCAGCTGATGAGAGTATTTTCCTCCTGTACTTAAAGGGGGAGAAAAAAAAATCTTACCTAAATCCCACTGAAAGTGGTGAGAGTATTTTAAAATATTGTGTCTTTGTATTCAAACCAAAGACACAGATTTGCCTCCCAGGTTGCAACCTATCAATGAAACTTCAACCTTTATGCTTTGAATCACCTATGAGGTAGTGAAGAGTTTTTGTTGCACAAACAGGATATTTCTGCAAATAACTCTGAAATGCATTCCCCCCGACCCCACAGGATTGGTAAGGAGAATTTTATTTTTTTTTATGATGTGACCATGCAGTAATGTGCATAAATGTGTGTCTATTATTGTATAGATATATAGAATACATATGTTTCATTTATAGATATTTGCCTGGAGTTAATGTGGCACACACATTAATGGCTAAAATAACAGTACCAAAATATTTAAATGTCTTGAAAACCTTAAATTTTGTTGTAATTTCTTCTCAGGAACCATATCTGTGAACACATTACGTACTCCATATACTGCACCGGGAGAAAGTGAAATCCTTGACTTGGATGATGACTTGTATCTTGGAGGTTTACCAGAAAATAAAGCAGGACTCGTCTTCCCAACAGAAGTGTGGACAGCACTTCTCAATTATGGATACGTTGGCTGCATTAGAGATTTATTTATTGATGGTCAAAGCAAAGATATTCGACAGATGGCTGAAATTCAAAGTACAGCTGGAGTAAAACCTTCATGCTCAAGAGAAACTGCAAAACCATGCCTTAGCAACCCCTGTAAAAACAACGGTGTATGCAGGGATGGGTGGAACAGATATGTTTGTGATTGCTCTGGGACGGGATACCTTGGCAGATCTTGTGAAAGAGGTAAGTTCCATGAGATGGCCATGTTTCTACTTCGACCATCCTGTACAATGTTTAAAATGGTACATTATCATTAACTCTTCTGATACAGAAAAAGTGTCTTTGATTTCATTTGGTGACAATGGAAATGGAACGCTGCTCTAGACTGAAAGAAGTAACACTAGAGGAAAGACCTTAGATGACTTTTTAAGATGCATAGATATTAGTTGACTATGACAGAGTTAGTACCTGCTAAATGTCTCTAGGAAAATGTCTCGCCTTTTGTCATCATACGCTGATGAGTTATTAAAAGATTTGTGAAAGTAATTTCAATTAGTATTGCATAAGTGAATGCACATTCCAGTTCCAAAGTGAGGTTTCATTCTCTGCCACTTTATTTCAATACCACTGAGTAATTAAATTTCATTTAGAATTCCAAAGTATCACTTAAATTCATGGCCAGAATTTCTGCCATGAATCAAAGCAAAAAAAACTGTGTAGAAATATTTCTTACTTGACATTTTTTCTAAAGTTCCTAGTTCCCAAGGAAACTGTTTCTATTCATCTTAATTCACTGAGTATCCTTCTGCCCTATGAAAGGTAAATGTAAAGTTGACAAACCCCATTTATTTAATTGAAATGGTGGATAGTGGAAAGGAAGATAGAAGTTGAGGTTAGGAAAAAAAATAGGAAAAAAATCTGTAGTATAATTAATGTATAGAGTATAGCAATGAAATATTCTAATACAAGTAGTAGGACAGCAATAAAAAAACAAACAAACAAAACCTTATTTAATATTTTAGGTGTTTATTTGTATTCTTGCTTAGAATAGGAAATGTTTGAATGCCAGAAGTTGTATTTTGTAAAGCCTCATATTGCAGTTGACAGAATATAGTTTTCTTCAAGCTGAAGAAACATTTCAAGGTTATTGGATGGCAACTTAAGTTATGTCCATCTAGTTTGGTTCATTTTAGTGGGAAATAAGATAAATCAAAAATGTATTATTTTAAAATAAAAACCCGAAGTTGTATGCAAATAGATGTGCACTTGTGTAGAATTAATACCACCATATTATTAGCATTTGCAACTAGGTTCTCTGTCTTTTCTTTTCCTTATTTTTCGAATATATAAGCTGTTGGCTCTCGGCGAGTGATTTTGATATCTCCAGATTGTTGTGTTACTGCTGGAGAGAAGCTGGCAGAGGGCATAACCTAGCTGTCTGTTGGATTACAAAAGCCTTCAGTTAACCATGTCTGGTGTACCACCCTGTGGCAAAATTCTGCTATTACATATGGCAAAAGTGAAAATAGGACTTTTCAGCTCAAGATCTAGGATGCATGTAAAAAAAAAAAAAAAAAAAAAAAGATCTGCAAAGAACTTAAAAACAGGTTTATTCATACCAATTTTCTATAAATATATTTGACAGGTGGTAATATTTTATGTAAAAGGTTTTAGTCTCTTATTTTCCATACTTTATTTTCAGCCATCTTTCAATATGGAGCTTGATTTCCCAACACATTCTCCTGGTGGGAATGGTGATACTAGAAAGATGTAATTGTCTTCTCTACCATGTGTGTGGCACTTCAGACTTTATGTTATTGTTTCCTACTCTTCTTGGTTTTCCAAAGGAAACCACACCAAAAGGATGTCTCCTTGCAGAAAGATTCATATCCCAAATAGTCATGCATTAATGCAATTACAGCTTTTGGGATTCTGAAAGCAATGTGTTGACATCCTACCAAACAAAGATATTATAACTTCTACCCACGTGCAGTAACCGATAAGCTATTGTATTTGGTAATGTAAGTAACACAATTATAATTGTTCAAACTAATTTAAGTAAAATAGGAACATGTTCATTTCGACAATACAGTTCTACACATAGGACAATTGTTAGAATCAAATATTAGAGATTAAGCAACTGGGATATTTAAGGCTAAATGATTAAGATGATTACTTTAAACTTAAGTGTGTAGCTACCATTTACTACAATTTATTTTTTATATTATTACCCCTAGAATAGGAGTAGTAACGTCCACACGGGGATGTATCTTGTATAATGCAACATCTGAAATAGGTCTGGTGCACCAAAAACATGGTGCACAACTCAGATCAATTTTAATTTCTGGATACTTAATATTTTTCATATCTGATTACTTTTTATCTTGTTGCAAGTTACTCTTGATATTATGCTTGATTCTTTGTAAGCTTAAACATCAGTATTATCTGTAGATTGGTTTTAGCAGATTATGGAAACTATAGCAGATGGACAGACAGCTGTCACAGCAATATAATTTGGTTTCCTATCTTACTTCCATTGTGACCACAATATGTGACTGCCTTTTGCAGGTGTATGCTTTTTGACTTGATAGCTAGAAACAATGTACAGTAGTACATTTATCAAACAGTGGTAACGAAAAAGTAGGTCTGCAAAGATTTGTCGAAGTGTCATTTCTGAGGAGAAATTATATTTAAATTAGTGTGTATGTGTACATGTACGCATTGTGCATGCAAAACACCTGCATATACACATACGCATTAAATAAAGACAGTTTTCATTCCTTTACATTATATCTATATGCTTTAAATAAATAGTAAGTAAATAAATAAACAACAAAACTCAAAAGAAACCCACAGGTGATATGATGACAGATTTTTATGAAGAATTGCGTGCTATCTTCAAAATACGATTATGGTAATTATATCCCTGTTTTGCATAAAATAATTAGTCCCGTTTGTTTAAGTTCTAGTTCCTTTACTGTGTAGCTTAGGACCTCAGTCCTGAAATAATACTGCTGTAGAAGTTGGGATGAATCACTTTGCTTTCTGTTTATAGATTATGCAGTAATTAATTGCATATCAGTTATTATTCCCATCGGTGAATGGAAAGGTTCCTCATGTTTTATCAAGACTGAAGCAAAGGGCCCAAATGGATTAAAATAGCCATGGTAGAAAACACAAGCAACAGTTAGCTCTGTGTTGTATATGAAAGTGAACAAAAGAAAGAAAAATAAATAAAAACAAAACCAACAACCACAGAAAAAGTTTGTCAGTAGGCACTGATATACTTGAATAAACCCACATAGTTTATAGGATTGAGTTATATATACCTATATGTCAGTGATTTTTTTCAAGGCAGGATAATGTTGCTGTAACTACACTTGTAAATAAAAGAGGGTCAGAGAACAAATCTCAATATTAATTACTGATGCTTTGGATTGTTCACATATTTCCTGACATGGCTCTGGGCTGTATCGTTTATCCTTTTGAAGCAAAGTTTGTATGTGATTTGATAGACAGACCAAGGATGATTTCATGCTTTAAAAATGGCTCTGTGGGCTGTAAAACAGTCCTCACATTTAGAAACACTTTGAAACTGAAAAGGCAGGAAAAAAAATAATAATTTTGACTTGACTTTGGAAGCACCACAAGGTTCAGAGGAAACAAGATCCTGTTTTATTTATTTATAAAGTTTCAGTAAGCATAAGTGCTTACTGCATCATGTTAAAAACCAACACAAACCTGAAAAATGAGGATCCTAAATCTCTTCTCATACTAGTATTAGCTGATGTGTTTCTGGTGACTGGCATGTTGCTGATTTAGGTAGTATCTATATAGGAAAGAATTGATTAGAATAGAAAGAAGAGCCCTGGAGATTTCAATGAGAAACAATCTGAAGGAAAAAAAAAAAAAAAAAGAGAGAGAGAGAGGAGAATCCTTCTGTTTTGTTTGTTTTTGTTTGTTTTTGGTTTTTTATCATAACAGTAGCAAGGGTTTCCAATGTTAGCTTTATAAATACATTGAACAAGGAATGTGTAAGATCTTTTTTTTATCAGTCTGTGCATGATATCTTACTGTTCGTTTCTTGTGAATACCTCTACTCTGTGCACTTATTTCCTGCCCCCCAAAAATAGTTGATAAAGTGTGATAAGTTTTTTTTCTGATATTTTTCTTTTCATTTCCATGTTTCCCCACTGAATTGATGCTAGTGTTCTTGCCATGGAGGCTCTAACTCTTTCAACAAATAGCACATTCTGAGCTAGAATTAGCATGTAATCTAATAATTAGATGAATATCAACAAGAAGAAAAAAGACACTCTGTCACCCTTTACAGGAGTAAAGTAGTAGAGTAGATATCAATGAGTGTAGATCTTAATAAGCAGCAGTGTAGATCTCAGTGAAAGATGAGGCAGACAAGCCAGTAAGAATTAGCTGGTCCAAAGCAAGTTAGTCTCTTACATGTACTATCCAGCCAAGACCAACAGAATGTGGACATTTGCAGACCTGAGAACAATGCTGAGTGAAGTGGAAATGATGCTAAGTTGCATAGATGGCAAATCACAGCTTGCTATCCTTAAAGGGAAGCACACTGTTGTCAAAAGACCACCAACTTGTATAACATAGCAATCATTTAATAATGATTTAATAATGATTTAAAAATAGGTTTTCATAGTAATGTAGTTACCGGAAGATCCATTTCAAGTGAATGAACTAAACATTCATATTTTTTCTATTTTAGGGATATGTAATATCACTGATCTTCAGTTATGGTTCTCAGGGCAGTGCTAAATCTTGATTGAATCCCTGCTTCCTGCTATTTATTTATTTTTTTTCTGTGATACCTTTATGTCTTAGAATATGTAAGAGCTTATACATTCTAAGATATAAGAGAGAATATACTCGAAGCTCCCCATTCTGAAAGCAGCTAGTTGACATGAGGGGGTTTCCTGGTTGTCCCAAAGCTTCCCCAAAGCTTTTAAGTCATTTGATCTTCTGTTCTTTCTCCTTGGTTTGTTCTTGGAACATCTGTTTCCAAAATAGCTGGCACAGTAAGGTTTAGGAGGATTGAGTATCTAATCACATCAGGTCTGTTCACCATGATGTTAAACACTCGTGGGTCATCTCTGATTAAATTAAGACAGTTCCTTTTCTCCTTTTTCTGTCATTTTCAAAAAGACTGAATAATTATAGAAAATGCCAGCAAATATTACCAGTGCTGATTCTAACACCTTTTATATTATCTGATGATAATTTATCAGCAAAGACCTCTAGTGTTATTGAATGTGGTTCAACTTGTAACATTTAATCTGATTTTACTTAGTTTATGAAATAAGAATTGTACTAATGTCTCTTTTGTAATAGAAAATATAAAATAGTTCTTGCTTTCTCTCATATTACCATGAAACTTTATTTTTTATGCTTGGACTTCATTAATGATCTAAACCGTGTTTACCCTGATGAAGATCTTGAGAGTTTTTTGTGCCAGACTAAAGATTGAGAAATAGGAATTAACTGCAATCCATCTCCTCCCTCAACAACCCCTAATCAATCAAAATAACCAATAAATAAATCAATAAAAACATTATCCATCCATCCATCCATCCATCCATCCATCCATCCATCCATCCATCCATCCATCCATCCATCCAAAGTGCTATTTCACATTTCCTGTGGCTTCCTTAGATCTGCAGCCTGCCTGCTCTTTTTGCTTGATGCTCATTTGGGCTAGTATCAGGCGAGTAGATTGGTTTTTTTTTGTTTGGTTGTTTTTTTTTTTGTTTTGTTTTTTATTTTCAGTGGGTTTATGTTGCCTCAGGATTGCATCTTTTCCTAACAAAGACTGGAGATCTGGTGTAGTCCTCATGACTCAGAACTTCACTTTAAGAAACAAATGTGGCCTTCACTTTCTCTGAACTGCCATGTCCTGCTGTGAGCATCAGTGTGGTCCTTCTGCTTCCTTTCTTGTTACCAGCACTGAGTCTGGGAGAAGACGACTTGTGGCTGGTTGCTCTGGGGTCTAACGGCCCACCACTGCTCTGTGCCAGAGACTCTTGCTGGGAGCATTTTCTGCAATGTCTGAAGCTGACAGTTACATGCTTGTCTCAGGCGTTTTCAAATTCTAGCCTCAATATGCCAAGTCCAGTCTTGATCCTAAGCTTGAGGCTGTTGTCTTGTCTGTGCACACATTTTTGATTCTCTCATACCTCAGTCATAATGGCTGTGAAGCAATTTGTGCTTTACCCAAACTACGTGTGATATTCACCTTTTTCACACTAATGACTTAAGGCTTCTTTTTGCTAACTGAATGATAATCTTAACTATGGTGGTAGTAGCAATCTCAATAGATGTATACATAAAGTATTTTAAAGCACTTATCTAGGTAGATGACAGTTCGACATGACCGTCTAAGAAATCCTAATGTTTACCTAAATACCTTTTACAGGCTTTGATATATTTTGCATAGTATAGGCCCAGTCTGGCAATCATTTATTTACAGGTGATTTTAATCTGTTTGAAGATGCATAAAAAGCATCAAAAGAGTGATTGTGTTTCTTTTAAAAGCACCAAAATATTCCATAAGTTTTTGTTTTGTTTTGATTTTTTTTTTTTAATGTTTGACAGTAACAATAATTGTAATATGTAATTTTTCTGTGTCATGCTGTGTGGATATATATTTATCACCTTGTATTTGAGCAATGTTAATAAATACATCATACTTTAATAAATGATTTTCTACTTTATGTTTTCAGAGGCAACAATTTTAAGCTATGATGGAAGTATGTTTATGAAAATACAGCTCCCTGTTGTGATGCATACTGAGGCAGAAGATGTTTCTTTACGGTTCAGGTCTCAGCGAGCTTATGGCATTTTAATGGCAACTACTTCTAGGGAATCTGCAGATACCCTCCGGTTAGAGTTGGATGCAGGACGAGTTAAACTAACGGTCAACCTAGGTAACAAACTCTTCCTCCAAGAAATTAGCATTTTCTTTACATTTTTCTTTTTGCTTGCAAACATTTATGAAACAGCCTATTTTAACATTAAAAGTAAACTGAAATGATATATAAATACATGTTGATGCAACATTTGCATATGTACATACACACACAAATACATGCCCATTATTATATTTCCTTTTTTTTTTTTTTTTTTTGCATTTTTGTATTCTTTATAGTCTTAACATACTCCATCACAATATTTTTGCATTATTGTGTATTCTAAAAAGAGAAGACTAGTTCATCAGTGGTACTTTTAGGCCAAATTATTTTTCTTCATTGTGGAAGACTGCTGTCCACCCTCAACCTATCCATAGTAGAAATTCCACAATTTAAATGTGCAAGAAGAAACAACATGTACTTAGGTCAGTTCATTTTTAGGTCCACCAACAAATGTACAACATACATATATTTTAAAGAATATCTATTTTTAATGCTGAAAATATTGCAATTAACTATAATTTCCACTGATGGATTTTGTGGTCTCCTTTTTTTAGCTGTCAAATCTATAGTAAACTCATCTTCTATCTTTTAAACAATTCTGTGGTGGTATTTTTGTGGTTTCGACAAATAACACAACCCTTCAATGCCCAAAGACTGCGGCCCTTGGCAAACAGCCATGTGAACACAGGAGGCACAAACCCTTTTACAGAAAACAAAAAAGAAAGAATAAAACAAACAGAAAAAAGTTTTCCTATTTTGAAATATGATGGACACAATGTTAGGTTATAGTTTTCTCTAGTTAAATAATACTAATAATGGTAAAAATAACAAAATTAAAGTCCTTTTGTCATGCTTATGTGTAAATCCAAGGACCTGAAGGAGAATAGGAGTACACTTAGGAAAATGCACATTCAATGTGCATTCACATTCTCTGGAGTGATATTTTTTTAAGGGAATTAAGTGTGTATGTGTATATATATATATAAACATATGATTAAATCACAGCAGATAAAATGATTCCCCCCCAAAAAACAAAAAAACAAACAAAAAAAACAAAAACAAACAAACAAACAAAAAAACACCTACCCATCCACTTAATGAAACAAAACAAAACAACCCTGAACACTATCGTGGTGTTTAGGTTTCTGCAGAGCAGAGAAGCGAATGGTTCCCCGTTTTCTCCTTTCTTGCACTACCCTCTAGTGTCGAGCCGGGGATCCTGCAAGCGGCCGGGTCCTGCAAGGAGCCTCCCGCAGGTTCTCTTTCTGTAAAAGGGGCTATGCCGCTGCTGGTCCTTTGCTGTTTGCAACCACTTTTCTGATGCGGTTGACGACACATGACAAACTCAGCTATATGGAAACAAAATCTAGGTTTAATGGTATATCTGTTCCTCAAAGGTACAAACCAGAAGTAGCTGTACAAACCGAGTAGCATGGAAGAGTTTTGCTTTTTTTTTTTTTTTTTTTTTATTATTATTATTTTATTTTATTTCAGTAATAAAGGCAGATAAACCAGCACAGTACAGGTCAGATCATTTTCTTTCTGTACAAAATACCCTACGTCTGTCAGGTTTTACCTACTTACATAGTTCAAGAAATCCATGCTTTAGCTATATCGTTTCTTCTCATCTCCCCCAATCAACTTCTTTTTGTTTGTTTGTTTTGCCTTTTTTTTTTTTTTTTAAGTCAGACAAGTAAGTTATCTAAAAATAGACAGTGTTTTCTAATTATCACTTTAAAAATATGTGATTATTTTCTGTGTATTAATGTAGCTTTAAATATAGTCCCTTTTTTATTACTTTTATTCTAAAGAAAAAAAAAAGTGTGAATCCCCATTTATAGGCCTAGAAAATGAGATTTGTATTTTACTACTTAGTTGATAAAGATCAGCCTTTGAGGTATACTATACAAGAATTGTCCAAGGTGTCTGACTGTGGCCTGGCTTGCTCTATAACCCATTGTGACGGAGCACTTTCTAATTGCACTAAGAGAAATTAACTGTTCTTTCACAGATGGGGAAAAGGTTGCAGCCTGCCTCAATTAAGCATCTTTGACATTTAATCTGATTTTTTCACTTAGATTTGTCACCATGTAGCTTTGTTTGAAATTGGCCATTTTTTACCCTATTTGTCGTTTCTATTTATAAGATTTATCGCAGTATATCTGGGTTATAACACTATAAAGACTGATGATATGGAGTGGCCATATTTGCATGTGTCTGTCCCCGGAAGGGTGGACTGTGATTTTATTGGATGTCTGCAGCTATTACCTTGAAGGATAAATTTTCATTTTTCATCTATTCTTCCCCATCTAGACTGTATCAGGATTAACTGTAATTCCAGTAAGTGCCTATTCAAACTTTTTAAAATGTTATTCCACCATTATAAAATATGCAAACTAGATGAAAAAGATTGTGGACAGCTTGCAAGTGCTTGATAATTTATTAATGAAATGTGATGGTTAATTATTGGTGTGTAAAAAGTCATCATATAATTAGTGGGTTTTTTTTGTTTTGTTTTGTTTTTCTTCCTATATGATATAACTTTTAACTGGAATATTAAAAAAGGAATGATTCTACAGGCTGTAAATATATGCAGAGGAAATAGCACAGTACCTACATGCAGTACTGCGTTCCTCTAACCAGGCTATTTTATTGACAGTAGCTATCAAATTTTTAAACCAACATTTCTGATAAGCTGTCACATCTTTTCCCCCTCGTCTTCCCTTTTCTATCAAGTTTTCTTGACATTTTACCTCCAACCTGTGGTGAGGCTGTCAGAACATAGTACAAGAATTTCTATTTTATAATCTTCCTAGACAATTAACTGTATTAACTGGCTGCTTATAACAATTGGTTTTGCTAAGCCATTGTTTTATAGAAACAAAATATATTACAGTAAGGACATAATTAACTCTGAGAATAACTGTATTTCTATGATGATTTTTTACACTCTAATCATGTAAAAACCTTAAATTGAACATTTTTTCTCTGTGATATGCATGTTTATGAAACAGAGGGAAACATTTGCCAGATGAATGGACTAAATTTTAACTTCTCTGATATTATTTGGATTAAGAGGCTATATTCTGAAAGGAGAAAAAGGACTGTGATTTTATTTTGAGTCTATGGAATTCCTGAATGGTGTCAACAAAAGTACTGATAGTAAGTATGGTAGATATGAGTTTTGGGTTGTTATTTTGTTTCCCTTTCCAACAGGTTTTGCAAGCCATGGACTGGCTTTATGCAAATAAAAACAAAGCTAAACAACAGTAGTAGTTAGAATTTGTAGTGTAAATAGCTTCTCCAAAGTCATCAAAATAACCTCCCATAATAGATCTACAGAGAAAAATAGGAATTATATTAAATTGTCTTTAAAAATAAAGTTTTCTTGGGGCAAGTTTTTAATCTGAACCATGCTTAAATCCAGACAGATTTTTCAATACAGTACAGGAAATGCTTTCAGGTACCAAGGCATAAATGTAGCCTGCTCAATTAAAATTAAATAAATCAATAAATTAAATTGTTCAATTTTAAAGGTGCATAGCTGCCCTACTGTCTGCTGAAAAAATAAATAAATAATAATAATAAAAAACATGTTGATGTCATGTAGGACACTTTTTTCTCTGGATCAACTCCCGAATAGAAAAATAAAGAATTAAAATCCAAGTATAAGGCAAGTTTTAGTTGGTCTGCTGCTGCTAAATTATTTTTTTCTTTTTCCCTAGCAAAAGCAATCATTCTTTTTTCTTAACTTCCTTAATAAAATTAATCTGAAAAAGAATAAGGTAAAAAATAAAAAATGTTAATAGACCCACAACACAATAAATATATTTTTAAATCTCTTTCAAACAAAATTAAACAAAATGAAGTGTCATAAAAATAAATTAAAATGATTTCCAGGATCCACTGTCAAGTAAGTGTTGGATCAAAAGAGAACCTGCAACAGAGTAAGTAAGTAATAAGCCTCCAATTGTAAACAGCAGGAATATGTTTACTGAACTGAGTTAGCAGTTGTGAATTCTTCTTGGTCTCATACAAAAGTAGTATAACTTCTGTACAAAATATCTTTCATATCAAATGCTCAAAGTTATTTTTCCTTACAGTTTGTTTGTAACCTTTTTGTTATTACAAAACTTTCATGATTAGTTCCATCCCCTGTTGTTGCTTGTGTACTGAACAGATTTCTGTGAGCTTTTGTTACCTCTTTTGGTAAGTACTACAATACTTTCTTACCCGCACTCGCTGCAGTTTTTCAATAACCAGATAACATTTCATAAGCAATTTCTGTGTTTCAGTTTTTAGATTATGAAGAATCTATGCTCTAAGCATTCCTTAGAATATGTTTTCTTATTAGGCTGCATAATGGATTTCAGTGGAACACACACAATTTGTCTCAAAGCAACAGCATATACACAACTTGAGTTTTAATTTGTTAAAATCTGTAATAGTTCAATGGCTACCCTTTTGTGGCTTTCAGTCCATTTCAGAGATGGATGTGTACCAATCCTGATTTTATGTTGCTAGAAGTAAATCTATTTTTCATGTTTAGGAAGCTATTTTCAGATTTTTCCATTTCTGTTGCTTAGAAAACAAGCATCTTAATGTAATGTCAACAGTGGGACTGAAATACCATTTGTTTTAACTATAGTAGCAATAATACAGTTAAGATCAGGATGAAAGTTTCTGTTTTGAATTTGGAGAAAGAACTTTAAAAAAAATGTAAAACCAAACATAAACAAAAATACTATTTTTGTTTATGAGAGAAGAAAAGGAAAAAAAATGAATGTAAGCACCTAGTTTCCAGCAGTGAATTGAAAAACTAGTGAATTAAATATTACACCTCATTTTCCCATTCTCCCTTGAGTGCAGCCTGAAACTTGTCTTCTGTTCACTGCAATGCAATGACCAGCACAACCGGCTAGTTAGAGCTCAGATTTTTGTAGCAATTTGTACTACACTTTGTCATAGTCATATAACTTCACCTCTATCTGATGTCCTGTGTTGTAGAAGAGGTGGCATTTTGTGGCCTTCCTCATATGAAATAAATATAGATTTTTTTAAGTTTTCAAAATGTTAATAATATGTCAGGTTATTACTGAGCTTGTGTCTCATTAAAAATATTATGGAGACTGTTCACATCATGCCATTTTTGTAGATCTGAGTGACACGCTAAAGTCAAGCTATTTTTATTTTGTGCCAACTTAAAAGATAGATATCTTTATAAAACCATATACTACTAGAAATTCCTTCCCATGTCAATCAGAAAATGCCATTCCAGAAATGTTGGTTTTGTTCACCCTTAAATCACTCCGGTATGTTCTTCAGACTGAAAGTTTATAAAATAAAATTGTCCATCAAACAAGTGAAATAAATGGTCCTTTTAAACTGCAGGTACATTTAGGTCAATGTTAAGACCAACATCAGAAGAAAGGGGAAAACTTATGAACAAAAATGGATACTGTTGTTTCAGTCATAGTTTTCCAGACATCCATTTAAAAATATGACTGAGGTGAGTGATGATGGTTAAAATAACAGAAATCCTTCATGTGCAGGATTGCTTGACACTTGGTGTTCTGTACAAATAACTCTACATTGATTGCTGTACAGCTCTTAGACATTATATACAAAACTGATGAGCTAATTCTTAAAAATTTCCTACAGATAAATGCATAAAAAAATTAAATTCCTCCCTTGAAGAGGGAAGTAATGTTTGTGCAATGTGTGAGAGACATTGCATAGATTGCTATTTATTTAGATATTCAAATCTTAAGTGAACTTTATTACACCTAATACAGTGCTCACTTTTCTACTTTTGGAATACACCATTTTAAGATCAAATCCATCCTGTATTCCTTTATATACTCAAAATACCATTGAAGTATTTTGTTTGAATATGGCTTGCAGATCTTGATCCTTCCTTAAATGATACTGAATGTCACATGGATTCTAAATATCAGGGTAGCGTTGCTTCCATTATAATTTATGCTTTACAGTCTGCAATTAAAAGACCAGTAAATCCAATTGAATAGAATGGATTTTTTTTCCTAGTATGTTTTAGAGACAGATTTTCATCATGTGAAATTTATGTGACATCCACAACAGATTTTGAATGCCTAATGAACAAATATAGGTATGCTATATTTCCATAGAAACCATCATCTGAATGTAAGCAGAACAAATGGGTTAAAAGACAGGAAGTCTACATCTTTACTCAAAGGCTGTCCCACTGGAGTCCTTGGTACATAGTCCTGAATCTGTACTGACACCATCTAGTCTCTATATTTCTGGCACTGGCTTGTGAATTAAGGCTGAAAACAGCTAGATGGGGAAAAAAATAGGTTTGAACATATTCAAGGGGACTAAAACATTATTGGATACCCTGTAATTTATTCTGTACATCCACGCAAGCCAATTAAGAAAGATTCTTCTGATTCCTCAATTTTCTGTAAAATACAGGGTGAAGATGCTGTGCAAGTTATGCCATTAACTCCATCATACTGATCACTTACTGGAGTTATGATAGCAAAGCAATTCCCCTCTTCCTATAATCTGTTTGCCCACCTTTATTTGATGAAAAGTAGTTTCTGTTTCCCCTCACTTGTAACCTGCTTCTGCTGCTTGGGCAGAAGACCTTGTACCCAGGGCAAGGTCTGTGACCTGACCTGATGAATAAGCCTTTCATCTTGCCTTCATGTTAGGCAGGAACAGTTGTACTTTTGTTTGTGTTACTTACTATATGTGGATTTTGTTTTAAGGTTGGCTTTCTTTAAATAAGTATAAAAAGTATGTAGCAGATATTTTTAGAATTATCCTTAGCACATATAGCTTGGGAGTTCTGCACAGATAGTTGAAAATAACATGTTTTGGGAACAGTGTTGACATGTATAAGAATCTCAACTAAATATGTGAAAAGTCATAAGAATGAAGTAGGCTTTTCAGAGATACTGATAGATTCTAACACTTAAAAATATTTCTGAAAAAGTCATCTCTGTTCCTTGAATAGTAGGAATGACTTAGATCATAAGGTAATGGAAACTGTCAGGGCTGTTGCTGACCGTTTTTCAATGCTCTGTATACCATTCTTTGTATTTTGTACTGCAGAATTTCATCTATTTTTGAAAAAGTTTGTCATTTACTTTAAAGTTGTGTTGTTCTAGCCCTCCTGTCTGCTGGTCATGTTCTTGCATTGCGTATTGCTTTGCTGACAGCACAAGCAATCCATATAGTAGATTTGACGAAAGAAGTGACCCATGAAGAAAATTTTTAATTTTAACTTGCTGGAATTTTCTGAATGGTTTTTATCACATGACCTTCTATACACACCTGCTATAGTCTACAGTAGCAATGGCAGGAGGCTGGAATGGTGTGGAGACAGCAGAAAAGCAACCGCTGGTGGAGAGCGTTTGCTTTTATTTCAGCAATGCAAACCTCTGCTTTTCCAAAGTGAATATATCTGGCCTACATCTAAGCAAGAACATAAAAAAAAAAAAAAAAAAGCAAAAAAAACCCACATATGTTAACAGAAAGGCAAAGGCATCACTTCTTGAGATGTTGAATGCTTAATATGTATCAGTTAAGGAAAAGCAATTTCAGGCATCTGAAGAGAAATGTTGGTAGGGTTTCTGGGTAAATGTCTGCATGTTCATTTGACCACATCATATCTACTTTCCTTCTCTCCTGAATGTGTCTCATGAAAAAAAACCTGTAGGTTATAACTAGGAAATAGTGAGGCCCATTTAGGGAGTTTTGAACTTGAGCAAGACCAACTGAGCATCATGAAGTATTTACATACTAGGAGATATCAGCTGAGGGGATGCTGTGCCATTCACATAAGGTAATAAACATTTGCAATCTGTTTTGTTTTGTGTCTCTTTGTGAAATTTCTTATGGATATAGTCTGACAATAGAGAATTCAGTATGCTTTTTTCCTTTGTTTTTACTCTTTTCATCCATCTTCTTTCTCTCTTTCTTTTAAGACCTACATTCTGCTTGTGGTACTTTAAATACAAAATTTATTTAACAGGAGCCCCAGAAATCAATATATAGTATTAGTGTATCTGTGGCTTTCTCAAGGCAAGGTGTTGTGTTCTGTAATTGCTAGAAACAGTGAGAAAAAAAAAATAAATAAAAAAAAATCATTGGGTATCAGATAGTAAGACTTACTTTTAAGTACTGTCACAAGTGTTTCCAGAAACATTAAGATTTTGCTGAAAAGCAGTAGACTTTCCAGTTATGATATGTCAGCATATCATTGAATTTTACAAGGCCAGGTATAAATAGTTTTCCATTTAGTATATACGTAAAACACGTCTCTTGTGTGGATCAGCTTTCTCTTTAAACATTGGTATACTGCCAAAATACCAACAGAGCCCAAGGGCATGATCTGGAGTTTACTGAAGTTATTCTCCCAAAACTTCAGGCTGAATTCTTGAAGGAAAATGGGGAGCAGGAGATCCCTGAAATATTGATGACAAGAGGACCACTAGAGGATGGGAAAGCAAAATGCCACAAGCATGTAACAGACCATTTTACCAATGGGGGCAAAGTAGTCTCCAGGATGTGCTAAGTGTATATGAATAGATTGTCTTGAATTAATAAATCTAGATTTATATAAACGGGTCCTATCTCATCTTTTGTAAAAGGACTTTTCAGCAGAAGTAGACTTGACCTTTCTACTATTCTAATGGGAAGAAGCAGTAGAAAGCAAGTTTTTAGTGAATAGCAGGTCCTAAATTACTCTTATTCTACTTTTATAATTTTCTTATTTAGCATTTGAGAAGCAAGATTTAATCACATTTCAGGATGGGTAATTTAAATTATCCTCATCATTTTTTGTCATGACAGAAAGTGGCTGTTATAATCTAATCTTGTAGGGATATTGAAGAATGATGTTCTCCTTAGTAGTAGTGTGCAATTATAGAATCACAGATTCATTTAGGTTGGAAAAGACCTTCAAGATCATCAAGTCCAGCCATCAACCTGAGCTACCAATTCCCATCACTAAACCATTTTCATTATTAAATGCTTTTTCTTCTTGAGAAGAATATGTAAATGCTCATGTAATATCATTCATCTGTTAATAAACTGGGCCACCGTGGCAGTCATTTCACAGGAAATCTCTGCTACTAATGGTCCCACAGGAATCTCTACTAACATATTCATACATGATTGGGCAAAGAGGAGGAACACTGAGATAACAGTATTTGAAGCAATTACATAATTTTGGAAAATCAAATAAAATGCTGCACATGAAGGTTTTCTAAAGGGTTTCAAAATGCTGAATGACTGGATAGTAAAATGGTGGGTGGAATTGAATATCAGTACATACGAAGTAATTCATACTAGAAAAAGTAACTTAATTACAGCAATGGATTCTGTTAGTACTGAGCTGAAGAAATTGTGCCGTCATTGTAAATATATCTCATGTAAAACATTCCAGTTCCAGAATTCATGTAAAACATTCCAGTTCCAGAATTCCATTCCAGGACCAGAAGTCCCAAGGGATGTTAGCAACTATGGGAAAAGGAGGTAAAAGCAGAACAGAAGAAAAAGCTTTATGCTATTGTACAGTCATTGTCCACATCTTGAATGCTGTATGCGTCTTTAGTTTCTGTTCCACATGATGAACTAAAATAAGAAAAATACAGTGTACTGCAACAAGATATTGGATTGGCTTTCCTACATGGAAAAGCTTGGCAAGATGAATAAATAAAAAATCTGGGAATATATTCTGATGTGTTATGATTACACAGCCATGAAAAGCATCAAGAAGTTAATAGGTAGCATGAAATTGAAACACATGAGGACTTAATGTGATAAGGCACTTTCTGTAGCCCTCAGGCAGTCTATGAGATGTTAGTCAATGGAATCTGTAACTGTATTAAACTAGCAATTACTCTAGAGTGGCTATTACTATAGAGTTATACTCTATTACTATAGAGTTAGCCACTGCTGAATGCATAGTACTGGGCTAGCTGGGCTTCTGGTATTACATGGCCAGGACATTTTTACATTCTTAACAGTATTTCATGGAAGAGAGGTTTGTCATTAGCATTAAACCTGATGATCTAGATTCAGCCTTATCTCAGAAAGTCAACTACAGAAAGTAAACTACAATCTGCTAGAAGCTTGCAGCATACAATCCTCTCTAAACATCAATTGCTGATCATTGTCAAAGGCAGAATGTAAGACTTAGAACTCAGGTGTAAAAACCAGAATGGCTGCTTATGTTTTGTGCACCATTTCCTTTCTAATTTTGCAGCTTCATTTCCTAATCATTTTACCATCAGTTTGTACCCACTATTCAAAGAAAACGGAATACTGTCAGTGAAAGGAAGAATATATACATCTATCTTGTATATAATCATTCTAAACTATGTAATCAGATTCTGTGAAAATCAGAGTGTTATCACAGAGGTGGCAGTGGAATTCACAAGAAAATATTTCAGTAAATACTCAAAAACAAGCAAACAACAAAACAAAAAAAGCAACATTCTTAGTTAACAGTTAAAAACAGTCAAGTAGTTTGGATAAACCATTAATTAATTCTACTTCATACTTACAAACATTGAGAATTTTTTTTTGACTTAATATCAAGAGTTTTCTTGATGGAAATTTTGGTCTGTAGCTCTTTTAAAATAAAATAATTTTTAGCATTCAGTATTAAGAAAAAATAGCAACAGTAACTCAACATGGCTCACATGATAATGCTTCTAAATTTATCCTTAGATATGAAATGTTATCAGATTTCACGTATAAATACCTTTATTCACTTTTCACTTCATTTGTTTCTTTCTTAGAACACTGTTTCTAAGGAATGATGCTGTTGTACTGCTCATTTGTTAATGCTTTTGTGGAAAACATTTAAATATGCTTATAAATTAGAATTCTGTGGAAAAAAATCTTCAGTCTTCCTGTTATTGGATTACAGTTTGAAGAGGTTATTTCATGTGATAGAGACTTGTTTAGTATTTTTCCAAATGAATCTGCCTTAAAAAAAATAGTAAAATCATTAATATTTTCGTTCAGAAAGCAAGTAAGTATATTAAGAATATGCTTAGGACTTTTTTCCAAACAGGATTCCTTACTAAATCAATGCTACGGTACTTATCTCCAGAACTTTTCAAGGGAAACCAAACAAATAGTCATTTCTTCAGGTAGATACTGCTTTTCTGATGAACAGATCACAGGTTCACAGCCTTCATTACGTATATAATAGTAAAGAATTCATATAAGTGTTCGTGTTTTTTTGCTTTTTTTTTTTTTTTGGGTGGGGGGAATGAAGAAAAAGAAAAGAAAAAAAAAAGAAGAAAACAGGTTCATGTATGTAACACTTAAGGAGGAGGGAAATTATTACAGAATCAGAAGGATGAGACACCTGGTTTTCACTAGCACAACTGGTGAGCATTCCAGTAGCTCTGAAGTATGGTAAGGTGAACTGCTAAGTTTGTTCCTCTCACTAGATAATAGATATTATGAATAGAACAGTTCAACATTATTAAAAATAAGTGTTACTGACTTCAGTGGAAATCTGATCAGATTGTATTTCTCACTTTGATGTGATTAAAAAAACAAGCTGCGTAGGAAAAGCTTGACTACCTCTTGTCCAATGAGGGCAAAAAAAAAAAGTTACCAAATTGCAGTTTTGCTTAAATTAAAATGATTAAGGATAAATTCCTGACAAGAAATTATTTACTTCTTGAGTGTAAAGGTCTATGAAATTTGATGTAGACAATAATGAGAAGTGCATGTGCAGAGAGCCTTTGTCCTTCTATATGTAGTGCTATAATGTAGAAATAGAATTCTTTGCATATTTGTGTAAATACAAGTTTGCAGAAGTTGATTTCTGAGCCATCTGTGGCATTTTGATTTCCAGTTCTTTATTTCACCTACAGAAAATATTGTGTATGTATTAGCTTTAGCTATATGACAGTTTCAAAATGGTATGTTATTTTATCATTGCTTCACTTATCTGTAGTAATCATTACATGAGTTCAACTTTGATGAAGTCTAGTAAGCACTTAGATACAATATTATTCTTCATTAATGTTATAAGAACGGTAATTCATTTTTCAATGTACTTTACTGAAGAGCTAAAAACATCTACCCAGAGCAGTTTCTTTTATTAAAAACACTTATACCATATCTAGTACATTTTGCATTTGTGTCTATTAAAATGCATGAAGCATCTATCATAACATTTTAAGCACTCAGTAGCTTATTACTGGAACCACATAACTGCTTCCTTATTATGTCTTCGTGACAATGACTTTAACAAATTATATTCAGGTAGTTGTTAAAATTTCCATCCAAGCACAATTCTCTTTTGAATGACATGTCAAGAGGTTAACTTATGCTCCCTTACAGCTGATTTCTAGGCCTCAATCTTTCAGACAAGTCACTTCAAAGGAGTTATGACTCTGTTGAGTTGAGACATCAAGATAAAGTTGGCTTTCTGAAATGCAGTCCCCTTTGGGAAGCGTGCAAAAATTTTGCCACAGTTATTTGTCTAGGCAGTACTGAAGCAACAAGACACAGGATGAAGACCAAGACATGGAATGAGAAAAAAGCTATTAAAGGAAAAAAAAGGAGCTCTGGTTAATGTAGCTTATACTAATTCTTTGGTATTACTGCTCATTCATTTTACATTCTGTGGGATTTTCCTCAGAGGAGTGAAGTGTATGTATGTAGAGATAAAATTTAATTAGTTAGAAGTTCCTCTCTGTCTCTGCACCTTAAGACTTTTCTTAATAACAGTAAAATTTGTGTGGAAAAGAAAGACCAAATAGGTAAGTCAACAGTTCCATTTTTCACGCATATACCATGAACTGTTTATGGATGTCCTGTGGAAATCAGATCAGCAATGGAGAATAACAAGCACAGGCAGTATGCTTACAACAACTAAGGAGTTCAAGTTTTACCAAAATGTAAGAACTGTAGTTGAAAGTATATGTGAAGATTACCTATTGAATTTTTGTCATTTTGTCATACTATGATTGTCCATGCATTTTTTACTACGTAAATTTACAGCAACTTTGAAAGGAATTTCCTAGAAGGGAACAATGCAGATGTGTATACCACAAGCTATCAGAGGAAGAACTTTCCTTGCGTCTCCAGTTAACATTTTATAGATGACAGAAGATACTGAGGAAATCTGTTGACAAGCTAATCAGCTATGAATAAGAATAACACTAGCTAGAAAAGACTAGTGTGGATTCTTGATTTCATAAAATGACATAAATCAAGATACAAAGCGCACTTTAAGAAACAGTAAGTAGGAACATTTGTCAAGAAACTAACTTTTTTTTCTTTCGATAACAAAACTGTCATTTACTGACACTGAGCACAATTCTTAAGAGGAAACAAATGGCAAAAAACATTTGAAATATTCTCTCAATATTGAAATCAATTTCATCTACTTAATTTTAAAAGTCATTGTGTTCATGAGCTTTAGTTTCATACTACAAAGTTTCATACCACAAGAGATGGAAAAAACAACAGCCTGGAGGTAAAAGATGCAAAAAAAAAATAAAAATAAAAATGCTTGACAGCATATACCCTTATTCTCAAAATTTGCAAGTGAACAGTGAAAAAAGAAAACCAAACCTCACTACTGCAGGTGTCACAGTTACATGCAGCTTCAGTTGGTCACCTTAAATATATATGTGGGAAAATGATAGAAGCAGCTGAACTATAGCGTGAAAAGCTAGAAACACACGTTGGTCTTCTGGGTAACAAAGCTAGAAAAGTTGCTGTAAATTTACCTTTAATAAAATGCCATATTAAATATATGCAAGTTATGTCAAGCAGTCTCAGACATAAGCAATGTGTGAGACAGTCCAATACTTCTGTTCCCAACAAAAACTTAATTGGAATAAGTATCTAGTGTGTTTTAAAATTGTATTTTAGGTTTAAGAATACTGAAAAAGTATGTCCAAAAAATCCAGTTTGTATAGGGAATAGTATTCTTGCTGGTTTCCTACAGGTAAGGAACATCAGACCTGGCTTCTCTCAATTGAAATAAATGTTTAAAGGACATTTACAATATCATCTACAATTATATTTTGAAATATATGTGTTCTTTTTTCTTTGTAAGAAAGATTCAAAGAACTATTGTTTACCCTTTTAATAATGGTGGAGTATTTATATCTTAACACACATACACATACAATTTATATGTTCCTGCTACTGCCAGTATACTGAGTGCTCTTCCCTGTGTCCCATATCATCGATAACATTAAGAATCTTAATCCTGGACACACTCTGGTGCAGCCAGAATGGCGGTTCCTCAAAAGCTGAAAAGGTCTAAAGGCAAACAATCATGAACTCACTGCACTCATAACTGTAGTGAGGACACTACAAGAATCATACTCAGAGCTAAAAATGACATGACATAGTAATGAAGAAATGCACAAATCAGCAGAAGTGTTTTTGCAAATATTTTATAATATAGTTTAAGAATGTACAGGATAAGAAGCCTAAACCTTTTATGTCTTCTGTTGTATAAGATGGAAAAATCAGAGAACAATTCCATACCCATCAAAGTCAATAGAGGCTGCTCTTTACAGAATAGAGATCTCTCTGTAGTCGTACATTTGTAATTCCTGAAAATAATCTGAAATATCTATTTCGGTGTTCCTTGCTTTAATCCTGTCTATGTCAAAGATTAAGCATCCAAGAATAAGCAGTCTTCAGAAACTGTGTTTTTAATCCATGATGATTATAAAAATCTTTTAAAACATTTAAGACATAAGCAACAACTGTAAATCTTTAAACATATTCTCTTTATACTTAAATAGGCAAAACGTTATAAGTATTTAGTATTTAAGTATTTAGTATTTTCATTACAAAGAAAGAATATGTATATCTGAATGTGAGATTTAGTTGTTACATAGCTTATAACAGCTGTGCCTTGGGATGAAGACACCTGTAAATTAAGAGGAACTTATTCTTAAAATAAAGTCACAGTCCAATTTTTTTTTCCTTTGTGTGCCAACTGGTTACCAATCTGCTTATTCTTAACACAATGTTCAATATATAATGGTAAAATGAGATTTTTTTTTTTTCTGTTATGTTCATTTTTGCCTAAACATAAAGGTAATGCTTTTATAAAAAAGGTAAATCATTGAGAAACATACATAAATTGTACTTATCCTTAAAATGTACTTTAGAGTTTTGACAGTCATGGCTTGATATAAATGGGCACAGTCAATATCAAAGTCAGAAAGCCTTTGTGATCAAAGATTTTCCCACTTCTTCCCATTTGTCAGTTACAATCTAACCAAAGTATACCATATATATACTCCAAGTCTCCCAGAGAAAAAAAAAAAAAAAAAAAAAGAAGAAAAAAGAAAAAAAAGGTACTAATATTTTCTTCAAAAAACACTGCAAGTTAGGTTATGTTTCCTTCACTGTGTTTAAATAGAAAGAAAGAGGGCAGACTTAGGTGGAAACAGTAGTAAAGGACTACTACTCATATCAGGTTCCTCCACCATGAGGGTATGCTTAGAAATCTATTGCTAATGTTGTTCATTAGCCTTCAAGCCTTCAAAAAGCAGAAAATGAACTTATCTTGGGATCTTTTTCCCCCTTAAAAACCCATATCTCACAAATCAGAGTAATAAATGAAACTCTGTTAGTCACACAAAAATAATGAATATTGGACATTCAAGTCATTTCAGAACAATAATAATAATAAAATAAATCGTATTCCATTGTTGGTTAAAATTGATGTTTCTTGTTAGTTTTGATACTATTTTACACAGCAGTTGCCAAGTCAGAACTTGTGATTTTTAATCATATTCATATTCTAAGAGGGAACACAATAAACACAGATAACTTCAGATGAACTTCAGATGAATTAGACAGAATTTTCTACCAGTTTTACAATGTTTTTTGCTACATAGAAATTGAAAGGATTTTTTAAATTGAAACCAAACTCCAGTATAAGAAAGTTTTCTATAATTAAAAGTCTGTATCTGCATAGGGAAATTTTTGTATTGTAGCAACATGCTTCCTTGTGCAACATGCTAGCTTACACAAAAAGGTTATCAAGACACTTCGATTTATTTGATTTATTCTGTGCCTCTGTATGTCTAGGTAAATTGTTGCAGTGATTCTGTCCATGTTTTTCAGATTCCTCCTCTCCTTAGTGGCCAGACTTTCTGTCTGGTTTCTCTTACTGTCAGGTTTCAGTGTTAATAACTCCAGGCTCAGCTCATGTGGTGTTCTGGGAACTGGGGAGCTGGATGAGAAAATGGGGTAGCAGGCTTGTGAAATGAAATGGCTGCTTTCCTAATGCACTGAAGTAGCTTAAGTAAAATGAAGCTGAAGATTTTGATTTCAAGGTGTTTAAGTGTTAAGTGCACCTTATTCTGTCCAAACAAAAAGCTTAAACATATTCCGATAAATATTTTAGTGCAATGTCAAAACCAATGCAAAAATAAACTAGGGTTTACTAAAAGCCACACAAGTAGTGTGTGGAAGTGAATCTGCTGATTCACAAGTCTGAGTTCTAATGTTTGGGTGCCCTTAAAAAAAATAACATAATTTGAGGCAGGTTATGACCTTATGGTTTGTTTGTAATGCTGACCTTATGTTTTTTGTTGTTGTTGTTGTTGTTTTGTTTGTTTGTTTTTTTTACCTACAATAAATACAACACATATAATCTTGAATTGAAGCCTACTTTAAATTTGCAGTTATTTAGCATAGAATCGTTGTGTGTTGCACTTGCCTTATGTACAAAAGTCCATTGTCATGCTCAAGATAATTTCTGAAAATTTGCCTGAAAGTGTTCAGCAGTAGAATGAAAAAAGCAAGAACCAAGGTCATTGACTTTGGTGTTCAGGTGGATTCATAAAACCTACAGTAGCTGTAGCGTGTTTTATCTGATAGTTACGATCCTTAGAGAATAGTACAAAGAGAAGGTGTAGTCTTATTAAAAATCCATAGATTTAGCTGGCTTCTGTTTTTAGCTGTTAAAGATAGTTCTACTTCATTATTTCCAAGAAGGAAAATCACCTGTTCTTAGGGCTGTTTGTGTTTCACTTACTTAGACATGGCTTACAAAATTAAAATTAAAATGCAGCTGATTTATTAAAATAAATATTTTAAATAATGGAATGAGTAGAGAAATGTCTCTGAGCTAGGTTAGGCATTTCATAATGTAAAAACAAATCAGGTTTCTCCTCTCATGTACTCAGAGTTCATGTAGCTGTGACTGCAATTTCAAAACAATTTTTTCAAAAAATATGGCTATAACTATACCTAGTTATTATAACTATACCTAGTTATTAACAAGTGAGGCACACTTCAGAATTTCGGTGTCTTCTGTGTATACTTTTATGTATCAGGGAAGTCTAGCTGCCGAGACTTACAACTCAGAAGTTTACTGCTTTCTGGAGTTTTTGTTGTTGTTTGTTTGTTTGTTTGTTTTCTCCATGTAGGTGAAATTGAAGTTCTGTTTGTAAAGTTCTAGTTCTGTTTGTAAAATTCTAGTTCTGTTTGTAGTGAATGGGTTTTCACAAGACAGTGGTTTACCAGCAGCACCTTTCTCAGCAGGCACCAAGAAATCTTACGTTTAATAAAATAGGTCTGCATGTGTTCTGTCTTCCTTACTTGATCCACTGACTGTGTAAACACTTGTATCAACAACAGTTAATATCTCACAGCTCTGAAGACATTAATGAATGGGTATGCCCCCTATCACAGCCCAAGTTAAAAGCTTGCCTTAGGCAGAAGATAGACAAGGCTGGGAGAGAGGAGATATGTAGCAGTTCAGATTGTCGTCAGGGAAAGGAAGTTCATAGAAAATACAGAAAAGTGACAGGCAAATGCCCTCGGACATGATTATGGTATTTCATTCCTTGATTTGTTGTTTTTCATATGTTTCTGTGCATTATTTTATGCTGGCTTTCCTTACTACACAACATTAAATGTAGTCAGCTTGTAGTTTGGTCATTTAAAGAAATCCAACAGAACTTTCAAAAGTACTTTGTTTATCTTTCTGCATGTCTAGATGAGTGCATGTACAGAAACAGATTTAATATTATATTTCAGTTTCTCAGGATAATAAGGAACAATGGCTAATGAACAATATTAGCAACTCTAATCTGCTGTTTTGATTTATAGAATGTCAGGTTTAATTTTCAAAACTAACAATAACACCGTAAATTGACAATACATTACCTAAATTGCCAAAGGCAATTCTGCCTATAATAAATCTATTGTGGGATGGAACATTGTGAGCAAGCAAAGCAGATATGTTTTGCTTGATGTTATTCAGTGAATGTACCGTTCTTGTGCAGGTATCTGTTTGACTCTGTTAGGAAGAAGATACACTTGACAGAATTCTATTGGCCTGAGATAAGACTTTCTTAAGTTAATTTGTCAATTAGTTTTAAATGATAAAGTGATACACATCACTGATTTTTAAAAGGCAACTAAATTTTTCTGTTAGTAAGAAACGTGCATAATCAAGCAATTTCTGAATTATAAATCCAGATGCAGTCATTTAAAACACAGTTGATTCACTGTAATAATTGACTTTTCAAATTAAGGTTTGCAAATGGCTGGGTCAGAAGATCGGAATCGTTTCTGCAGCCAACCACTATAGAAATGATAATGAAGATTAAGAGACTTACCCCTATTTGTCTGTTTCTGCAACTGGTTCTGGAGGAACCCTTTCTGAATACTCTCCATGCTGCAGACTTAGCCACTTACTCTCTCAAATTTCAAAGGGAAAATGCGACTTGAAATTGATTGTGGTATTATGAATAGTTGTCCATTAGCAAACTAGGCTGAAACCCTTGACTGTAATGACCAATGAAGTGTTACTATCAGTTTTCCTGTAACTGACTTGGGTTCAGTAGGTTAGTATAGCATTTCCTGACTCAACCCATCTCCTTTCCAAGTCTCTTTTTACTTCGTCTTGCTTTTGATACTTCACTTTTTATACGTACTTTTGATCACAGAATTTAATGCTTCAATCAACTCTAGGTGGCATTTTGTTACATGCCTCCCTAGTGGGGTATGGCATTGTAGGAGCCAATAATACCGTCTTGGTTCAAACATAGTTTTGGATGTGTTTTTGTACAATGCCAAAAGCTGGTATCTCAATTCAAAGTGACAAGTTTGGTTTAGGATATTCCATTCAAACAGTTGATTAAATGTTCTCCCAACTTGAGTATAATGGAATAAAAGTCTATAAAAGAAAAATTAAGTGTATGTGCCACTATTAATTAACAGGCCCATTTGAATTCAGCTATTTTCAGTTCTTGGACTAGGCTGAACAGGCCTAGTGAGTCACACAAGTGAGTACATTGAACAGGAATCTCCATAGGATATTTAGAATATTTAGCCCATTGGAAAACGATGTTTATCTTTCAAAGGTTTATAGTTCTTCCCATTAACTGCTAAAAGAAGCAAAATCAGTTAGATTCTAGCTGAGGTACTTATAGTCCTCTTCATTGAGTGCTTCAGTAAGGATATAATTTAGGATGTTCGAGGCTTTTCATTTAAATGTCCTGGTTCGTAATGAATTCCATCATCAAAATTTGTACCTCTCTTGGCCACACAGTCTGTATTTTCCCATGGGGGGGAAGGCTGTACAAGCAATTATGTGGATGTGCTGGTTTTACTGCCAGGATGGACTATGAGCAAATGTGGGAGACATAGAAGTGCCTATATTTGTTTATTTGGTACTATCCAGTCACTCTAGGGATGCATAAAATCTTGTAGTTATTTAAGCCTTTAACATAGAAAGAGATGAACACATATATTGATAATAAAATTTTATTTAAGCAAGAGGAGATAGTGGATTTTTGTAGGTTACAACCTCTCTCTGAAAGAAAAAGTTTAAGACTTTAAGGTATTGGTATCTGAAGCAGTAACTCAGAAAAGTGAGTGAGTGCTAGGTACATGAAGCAAATGGACTGTGTCCTATCTAGAAAGAAAGAAATGAGCTCCAGGGGAAGGACAGCGTGGGAAATACATTCAGATTGGAGAGACTTAAAGTCAGAAGGGTAGTATCAATCCACAGAAAACACAGGAAAAAATCAATTGGGATTTTTTTTTTTTTAATAAGGACTCTTTTTTTTTTTTTTTCAATGGGAGACATTTAATGTTTTGTGGGAGACATTTAATGTTTTGTGGTTTTGTTTGTTTGTTTTTTTACCCCCCCCCACATGTACACATGCACACACACACACACACGCGCAACATGGTATTACACCAATTCTTATTTAAATATACTAACACTTTCTGTTGGTGTGATCTTACTGAAGTAAATGGAATCAGATGAGTGTCTTATTATAAGACTGAAGAGTCAATCCTTTAGTGGATTTAGATTTATAGTAAATTCACTATAAACTAGAGCACTATAAAGCAGGACAAAATAAGAGTCTGAACTATTATGATCTGAATAATAGTTCAGAGTAATATTGTGATCTAAATTAAAATTCAGGCCAATATACTTGAAAGTCACTGAGGAAAAATACTAATTAAAGCTGTTTGAGGTAGCCAATGTCATCTGATAAGATATATAAAGAATTTCCTACTGCAGTCCTTTCACCCTTGTCTGGTATCAAAAATACGTGTTTTTGTGACTGGGTGTGCTTAAGCATTTAGAAAAGTTTGTCTTAAATACACTACTCATGAGCACATTTACTACTTTGATAAGCAAAAACATATTCTTGGCCAGGAAGCAGCCCAAGCCCTACATTCTCTACAGGAGAACACCTGTTCTTCCCTATTCAACTCTTCAACCTCAATGAGAAACAATGCTAATTTGCAGAGATGTGGCAGTTATATACAATATCTAGACAGTAGAACTTACTATTTTGTGGTTCCATATATTCTTTCTGACAAAGAGGAAGTCTCTCTTCTCTCTTAGAGGCAGCTTCAGGAAAGGAACCCTCTTTTCCATACAAAGTATCAGAGTTCTAGAATGCTTTCAGTGCATTGCTTCTATCATGTATTATACCCAGTTTCATCCCTGTCATCCTATTTCCCTTTCATTCCAGATCTGGATTGCATGCACTGCAAATGAAGGCAACTCACACAGGCAGTTCTCACATTTTTAACTCAGATTTTTAATTCAGAGAGTAACTACAAAAGGAAATAGACAGATAACTGGGAAAACATACATTTAATATTACAGCAGAAGGTGTTTACAAGTCCCTAACCATTAAAAGGTAATAGGTGTATTTTCCTGTATAAATGTGAGCAACTCCATTGGATTTGATATTCGTATATACTGAGGCTCCTTTACATGAATAAGACACTATAGGGGGTTGTTAATGTGAGAGCAAATTAAAATTGCATATGCTTTTAGGTCCAGTTAGAGAACCATGTGAAATAAGGATTATTAAACAGTCCAACTCCTAAAAAGTAGAAAAAAAAATGAGTTGGAACAAAAAATGAACAAGAATTAACATATTTAAAATAACAGTAAATGATCTATGTCTTCACAGGCCTATTCTCTCTAACCAAGATTTTTACTGATGACATTAATTATTTTCTGTAAGTCCCTCTTGTCTTCCACATGTAGTTAGAAACCCCTTCCTTTGGTACTTTTGAAAACACCAATAAAATGTAGGATAATAGAATTTTCTTAAAGAGAGTTATTCACTGCATCTATATCATTGTATCAATAAAGAACATTATTTGCTTAAGTTTTGTTCAAAACTGCCCTTTTTCTTGTCAGAATAAGTTAATATAGAAGGAAGAGAATAATTCAAGTAGTTGACACAAGTGAGTACACATGATTCTCTTTCTGCTGTGTTTGCATACTTCCCCTAGTCTTGTGTAAATACAGAGGATTAATCAGAGAGATAAGGCAACATGGTTATCAGTAGAACCTTGCTGTCTTTGCTGTAGCTATTGTTTTTATTCCAGAAGATACCTTGACAGGCTCAAAGATTGTATACAAAGGCAGAGCAATCAATGTCAAATGAAAAAAAAATGCTGACAGGGAGAAAAGAAAAAAAATAAATAAAAGAAACAAAAACTGTCAAAATTGCTGAACAACCACATCAGGCTGTTTCCAATATGCAGTCCTGAATTCAGACAGGCTTTGATTTTACAGAATGTTCTGTAGTATACCCACCTATTAATAAACCTCTCTATCACAGTTAGTCTGTACCAGGTCGTGAAAGATTAAAGGAATCCAAAAAGAAATGTGCGAGAGTCTCAGAACCAGTGGCATATTGGATATAGTCACCTGGAAAATTACAGTAGAGGTAATGGGTGCAATGCTGAAGTTCTCATGTCAAGTGTTACTAGACTGTATGTCTTTCTTTTTGTAACCATAAGCCTCAGTCACATAAACATAAGTCACAGAAACTGGGAAAAAAAAAAAAAAAAAAAAAAAAAAAAAAAAAAGACAAAAAGGTAAGGGAGGTCTGCCTCTATCTTGTGAAAAGGTAATTCATTGATTGCAGATTAGCTTTCACTTTTGGACAGTTACCTCATAGTGTCAATAACTCAGGTTGGAGCACAAAAGTTGTGATTGATTGGTTCAGTGCTTCGTCAATCTTTGATTCATATCAGAGATAGTTCTCAGTCACTATTTCTCTTTCTCTTTCTCTTCTTGGTCAATAGTGTAAAGGGTGATTTCCATAATCATTTTATTGACCATACTTCAGTTGGTGTGAGTACATTTTACCATATATAAAATTATATTTACTTCAAAAGTGCTTGTTGAACTGCATACAAAAATAGAGTACAAGAAAAAGTAAATGAGATGAAAAGGGAAAGTAAAATTTGGTGGTCAGCTCATATTAGAAGGAACTGAATAGGAATATTAAAGTCATCAAGACAATAAGGTAATAGATAATCTTCTGAGAATCCAAATAAAAAAATGTAGGCTGATGTAGATAAAGAAAAACTTGACACATGCATATACACATGCACATTTACTGCTTATACCTTTCACCCAAACTATTTTTAATGAAGGAACAAAATTCAGTATTAAAAATCCATGTTGAAATTTTCCTTCTGGCGACATTTCTTAAAGGCTTGTTCATGACTGTAAAATGTGTAACTAAATCCATGTTGACTGTACCCATTTATGACAACCTGATTCATTTATTGTACATATATAATACATTTATACAGTTAAATAGACAGTAGAAGTGTTTTAAAATAGTAGCTCTATATTTTGAAAATTGCTTATACTTGGTAATTTTCTTGCTTGATAATGACTTTTGGTGAGTTTTGCCCAGCCAGTCTCTTTCTCTCTCTCTGTGAGGTTCACATGTAAACTGATTTAAAGATTGCATAATGATTGTTTGGCATATCCTACAGGCAAAGGTCCAGAAACCCTTTTTGCTGGCTATAACCTCAATGATAATGAGTGGCACACAGTGCGTGTGGTTCGTCGAGGAAAAAGTTTAAAGTTAATGGTGGATGACCAGCAGGCCATGACAGGTAGTATGGCATTGTGACTTCATGTTACTTGGAGGGGGGAGGGGGGAACGGTGTTGTGGAGGGAACACGCAAAACAAAAAATGTCAGAAGTAAAATGCCCTTATCTGAAAGCAACCGACACTTTCTTTATTTGAGTAAGATCTATGTTGTGCATCTTGAAATACTATTACTACAAGTGCATTTATTACACTTGACATTAATATTACTGTAACACTGCTATTGAAATTAAGAAAACCTTCATGCTGACTTAAATGAATATTTTTATACAGTAATTGGAGAGAAGTCATTTGATACATCACTAATGAAAAGGCAAGTAAAACGCTTTTGCTAACATACTAAGTTTAAACTAAGACTAAGCTCTAAGCCATTGATGTAAGAGGGAATTTCAAAAACATTTGAAGGGTATTTTGTCACATTTTCAAGTCTTGCATCATGTTTGTCTTGAACACTAGAATGGTAGTTTTGTTGTGGGAATAAAAATAGTATGAATGCTAGTAGATGTTACAAATACATTCCTATGATGTCTCAAAAATGATAATAGAGGAGATTTTTTTTCTCCCTTTGTTCTGCTAAATATTTCTAACATGTGTATTGTTAATAGGAATAGACCTTGATTTCTTGCACAGTACATTGAGCCTACTTTTGTTTTAGCTATTTATTATTTTCCTTTGTTTTTATGTTTAAATAGCTTCTATCATTTGTTTTAGGCTTTGTTAAAATGGTAACAATTTTAATGTTTTTTAAATGGAAAGCATGTCCTGTAGTCCTTTTTCACTCCAACCAAATACTCAATATCATGTCACTGGTAGAAGAATAATTACGAAGGTATTCTTGGAGCTGAAAATATTTCTAGGATCATATATTACCAATAGATCTTCCAGATGTGAAGAAAAGATTTAGTCTGTGTATGTGATGATGTTTTGGGTCATTGTCCCTATAAAGCAGATGGCCTAAATCTGTTATTTTCTTGTCATGAAAATATATATATAGTACCTGAGGAATTAGATCAAAAATATCTTCTTGCTGCCTCAACTCGTGACTGAAATATTAAAGTTACTTTTGGGACTCTATCTAGATAGAGGAAGCTGTTTAGAACAGAAGAAAATATAGTCTTTAAAACCAAATTTGTATTTCCTCTGCTCCTTACGGCAGAGTTTACATTAAAACACAATACAGGTTACAAAGTCATCAAGAAGGATTAGTTTTGCTTTTGGGCTGAGTGCAAACTGCTTAACAGAGCTGTAGAAATCTAAGATATATATGAAAGAGTGAAATGAAAATCAGAGTTTTCTATGAAGTATAGTGTAGTCAATGAAGTAATAAGCAAAGAATGCAGGACTCCACTATTTTTTAATCCTTCTAAATTGTGAATCAGATGTCATGATCACAGCAAAGAAATGTTAAAGCCAGTGAGTTTTTTCACTTCAGTTGCCTGTTAATCCAGGGAAGGTACTGTCTGTCCATCCAGCTTCTTGTACAACACTTGTATGCACTCCAGATGTCAGTACACATATCAGAAATTTTCCTGTTAACTCAAAATAATTCTCAGATCTTCAAGCTGGAAGTTGCCCACACATGCATAATCCACAGATTTTGATTTTTCTTCACCCAAAGGGAGAAAGTTGTCCCAGTACTCTGGAGGGAAAAAATCTTCCAAAATTCTCTTTTGGAAGCTGTGTGGACATTGCTGTGGCCTCCTCCATCTGCGAGAAGGAACTTGGTGTGAGAGAAGGAGCTGTAGGAAACTTGAAACTCTGACAAGGGAAATCTGCTGTTAATCCCAGTATAATTACATTTTCTTTATGGAGTTTCTGTTGCCATATAGAAACAGCTGTTTTTTTTTTTTTTTTTTTTTTAACATAAAATTTTCTCCAACTTAAATTTGTACTTCCATCTTTGGTAGACAGTCAAATGTATACAATGCAATTAAACATGTAATAGTTTTGAATTCCCTAATGAGCTAGTGAAAGAGTTGCCATATCACATTGGAGTGCTTTTGCTTTAAGCTGCTTAGAACTTCCCTTCAGATGTCCCAACAATCAGAAATATGGTTAAAAAATAACCTTGAAGTTATTTGTGTGAAACATTATTATTGGATAACAGAGAGAATGAGAAAAAAAATAAAAATGGAGTTGCTTCCCATAATTTCAGTTTCCCCTGCATTAAAAACAAACAAACAAAAAACAAAAACAAAAAAAAAAAAAAACACCACAGGTCAAGAAAGCTTAAGCTGGAAGGGAAGCCATTAAGTAGTTCAGCCTGAGTTTCCATCTTTACATGTTATAGAATATCACCTATTCATCCATTTATTGAACACTCTTACCTTTGATAAACGTGTAATTTATGCATGGGTAAACAATCGTTCAGAATCATAACTAGCTTTCATTGGAAGTCATGCAAGTAGTTTTGAAAATTTTGCTCAGCGTAGAAGAGTTTAAATACTTGCAGTACATTATTTTATTTCCTTGAAATCTGTAGAGAATAAAAGATGAATGAAAGAGATTGCTACAGTTGGATGTTAGAAAGGATACCTAGCTTATGATTATGACAAGACATTCACTAGGCCTTTTGTATGATGTTCCATAACACTAAAACAGGTAATGCATTTTGTGCACCAACCTGGCAAGTTTAAACAACAGCAACAAAACCACACACAAAACAGCCCAGCTTGTAAGTACAAAGTGGAGTTTCTTTCTTCATTGTTGTAGCTGCAAATACTGTGGAGCATTATGTGAAGTCTCAAGTCCTGTTAGCAACTTTGTACAAGTAAAATGTTAGGAGGAGATTTGGGATGTGAGCCCAGATTTCTAGAACTTTTTTTATTACTGTGCTATAGAAAGAAATACATTTAAGCTAGTGAATGTACAGAGGATACGGAGCTACAGGCCAAAGCTTAGTGGATTTTTGCCATGACATTTACGCAATGCCATCTGAAGTGATATAAGGCTGGAATATATAATGTTCCTTCTTTAAAAGATGAACTTCAGCTCTCTCTGGCTGTGATCTAATATACAACTCTTGGTCTTGTAGAAAGTTGTGGATCTGGCATTTTTCAAGACATCTCCCTGGCTGGTTATTGCAAGGAAGAACCCACCTTCATTAATATATGAGGGAGCAAACATGTTTAGAACTGATGTTTGGAATGTTTGGAAACAAGGCCACCAACAAGGCTGTCCTTGGGGATTAAGAAACTTCTAGCACTGCTCAGCCTGTATGACTACTGATTGCTGATGGTGTTTAGTGGTATCAGTGAAGTCATATCTTACAAGGAATGCATCCTGCTTGGAAAAAAAAAAAATCATAAATTATTAGCTTTTTTTTTTTTTTTTTTTTTGGAGGGGGGGGGGCGTCTGAAAGGTATTAAGGTATTATTCACTCTAACTTTACTGATATATGTATTCCTATCACTGTGCTGTGACTGAACCAGTTTGTGACTCCATGTCACTGGGCAAAACCCAAATATATTCATCTTGCCCTAATACTTGTTCTGTTCATGCACATATACACAGACACTTATAAAAGTCTGAGCCTGCTGCAGGCATATCCAGTCTAAGTCAGAGCTCACTCTCTTCTATTGAAGTAGTACATACAGGAAAGAACAGAGGGAACTTGGCCTTCAACACTTTGCAGTGCAACTGAAAGAACATTATAAAGCAACTTCATGCCAGTATTTGTTCCAACTTGCTGTTAGCCCTCTTTGTACTACATGAGACCAAAAAACTCCTAAAGAAACAGGCAAATCTAGCCTGTAGATTAAGTTGTAAAATTGATTTGTAATGAAAGGAATTTTGTCATCAGACCTGTACAATGTGATGATGAATTTTCCTTGTACTGTCCCGCTTCTTTAAAATGAGCCTGGAGAAAAAAAAATCTATGTACTGTTAGAAAAGGGAGCTCTCCAGTGGACAAAATTTTGGTCTGCTGGATAAGTAATTTAATAACTAGCTTAAATACTGAACTGTACACAGTGCGCCGTGGCAGCATTGATGCTTTTCTTCAGGCTAGCTATACAGTCAGCAAATTTTAGACTTTTGGCTATGCACAACAAGAAAGGACCCAAGTGTAATTGTCAGGCTTGCTTGTGTTCTCCTCTCTGATGTAATAAAATCCCTTGCTATTTTCAGGATTACAAAAGACACTGGCATATCACTTACTCAGGCTTTCAGCTTTGTTCATCTCTTGAGTTGTGACTGCCTTCACCCAATGTTTGTCCCCATGATAAAAAGGTTTCAAGGAAGGTTCTATCTACCCTTGCAGGACAGGTATTTTCAGGACTGTTTAAACAAGAATTCTTCCTTATTCCCATCAAATCATGCCTTTTTAAGCAAAACACATGGAGAAAAACCCTTACACTATTCTGTGAAAATCTAGCATTGTAGTTTTAGCTCTTAGATTGATCCTTGTATAGTTAATGTTGTGTTAACTAATTGCTCTTGCTTATAGTAAAATCAAATATCCGATTAACTGTAGCCAAAGTGTGGAGTTTTATTGGCAGTTGTATATACTATGGTACTGTTCTTCAGTTTAGAAAGCTTGCTGTTGGCCTTATCCAAACAGAAAAAGCTTGGTGGAAAGATTCCCAGATGTTTATCAGTAGTTTGAATGAACTTAAGAAAAATCTTCTTCAGAGTCAAGGATTGCCCTGAACATTCTGAAAAGTGTGATTTTTTTTTTCAGACACTTAATCATGTGATGTGTTTTTTGACTTCCCATTTCAAATGCTAACATGTATTTTCTTTTTACTGTTTGAAGGTCAAATGGCTGGTGACCACACACGGCTGGAATTCCACAACATAGAAACAGGAATAATAACTGAACGGCGCTACCTGTCTTCTGTGCCTTCTAATTTCATTGGGCATCTGCAGAGCCTTACATTTAATGGCATGGCATACATTGACTTATGTAAAAATGGAGACATCGATTATTGTGAGCTAAATGCAAGATTTGGGTTCAGAAACATCATAGCAGACCCTGTAACCTTTAAAACAAAAGCAAGTTATGTTGCATTGGCCACACTACAAGCATATACCTCTATGCACCTTTTTTTCCAGTTCAAAACAACCTCTCTGGATGGATTGATACTTTATAACAGCGGTGATGGAAATGATTTCATTGTGGTTGAATTAGTAAAAGGGTATGTATGGATGGCTTTAATGACAAAAACAGTCTAGACAAAAAGAATATATATTCAGGAGAAAGACAAGGGAAAGTTTAGAATACAAATCTTTATCTGACTGGGTATATCTGATGGATGAATGTTTTCTCATGTTAAACTTCATATGAGTTTTTCTTTCAGATAAAAATAGATGCCCCAAAAATATGAAATTAAATAATACACATAATTTCTATAACGTTTAACCCAAAGAAGCATTAGATGATAGCTTTCCTCTTGTTCTCTATGTATGTATGTATGTACATGTTGGTACAAGGAATTCTCCTCATTTTCCAGAAACTTGGGAGTTCATCTCAGTTCGTGTAAATGACCAGTGATTTCTCTGAATTAAGGTTGCTTGCCCATTTGACATTCAGTGTTATCTTCCTTTTTTACCAGTACTACTGGTAAAAGTACAAGGAAAAAAAAAGTACAAAAGAAGTACAAGGAAATAGAAAATATAAGATGTATTAATTAATTAGTGCCCCCTTGATATGTAAAGAAAAGGAAACTTCCATTTTTTTTCCTCTTTTCCCAGCTATTTACACTATGTGTTTGACTTGGGAAATGGTGCAAATCTCATCAAAGGAAGTTCTAATAAACCTCTGAATGACAACCAGTGGCATAACGTGATGATATCAAGAGATACCAACAACCTCCACACTGTAAAGATTGACACAAAAATCACAACACAGAGCACAGCAGGAGCCAGAAATTTAGATCTGAAAAGTAAGTACAGTAATTCCTGTATAAACTACAGTGAGGATCATTACAGAATGATAACCTGAACAAGTCATGCATGTATTGTAATACCAGATAAAATTAAATCTGAAAATAATTTGTATTTCCACACAAGATGAGATTTTGTTAGCCTGACAATGCCAATTCAGTAGTAGTTCTGCACAGTTAGGTTCAACTTTAAATGTAGAAAATCTAAGAACACAGAGTGGACAAATATCATACCAAAAGATGACTGAGGTAATAAGGGAGCTCTAAAAACCTTACAAAGAAGGCTTGACTTTATGTGAACATAAGTTACATAAGTGGCATGCAGAAACCACAGCCCAAGCTGTACAATATAACTAAATACGCTTTGGAGAATTGATGACTTCTGTGTAAGAGGTTTGGGGAATATTTTGTCCTGGTTCCCATTGTTAATTATTCCACACAAAACTTACCTTTTATTGGGAAATAAATATGATGCAGTATTTTTATATAATAAAATGTGTGATAGGTAAAACAGTCTTATGTGGCAGTCCTCTAAAGAAATTGTCAGCTATAAATGCAAGTTGCTCTGTGTATTAAACTATATACTATATACACATACTTAAATATCTATTGTAATTTCAACTGCAGTATGTGATAAACTGTTTTGTAGATCTAAAACTACATTTTATAGGTCCAGATAGATTCTTAGGATTTATTTGGAAAACCAAACTCATATATGTATTTTAAAACAAGTAATAGTGATTAATTGTCAGGATGGGCTTCTGAAGAGCTCATTTCCATCAGAGGAAAATATAATTTATACTGAAAAAGTATACTTTTTAAATACTGCCTACTTAATCAAACATAAGAAAAAACATTCTGGTCACATGAAAAAAATATCATATATTTTAAAAAGCTTTATAAAAGTTCCTGTTAGGAAAACCAAAATTTTCTAACAGTAAAAGAAAATTTAATATTTCAAAAGCTGGGATGTTCAAAGTAGACATTAATATTCCATCAAGAGCTTGTTCCTTGCTGAATTTTCTTTTATCTACCTCTGAGTCACAGATAATGAGCTAACCTTAGTAATTATTCTGGATTTTTTGATATTTAACATGTTTGCTTCACTTGAAAGTGCTATTAAGATTGTTAGGAAAACTGTATCTTGATATGTCATAGTCTTCAGTAAGAGCCTTTTTATCAGAAATGCTTGGTTTATAAATTAAAGCTTTTTGGATCGCTCATGCTCCATTCTCAAAATTGTACTTGAAAATTGTGCCATGTTCTTTCTCATTTTTTCTTTCCTGTAAACATAGTCGATGTTTCTTGAGGCAGTGTGATACTTCAGAGAGATTTTTGATATTGTAGAGAAAGGGTATGCCTTATTTCTTCCCCATTTTTTGCAACATTAAGTACTGTTTCTGTTTATACATATGCACAGTCTTTTTTTCAGTATATTAATTAGACATAAATGGAAAAAATAATCCTGATTAGAACTGATAAGTAAGGTACCACAGCCATTTTATTCTACATCTTTTTCAAACTGAAGTGGTGTGTTGGTATGTTGCTTTGCTTTGCTTAAAAGTTTGTACAATGTGCTTAATACAGACACAAGAGGGCACTGTTATTTCATGAAATATGCTGCTTTGTGCCTTGCGTTCACAGAGCCAGTTCACCAGCTAGGATAACCTACAAAATCTAACAATCCTTTGTTTTCTTCACTTTGAAAATTCTACTTTTGCTTTACCCTTTTGAAGTAAAAAAGTATTCATAGCTGGTGCATTTTCTAACCTTGAATTCCAGTTGAAAACAAAACAAAACAAAACAAAACCAAAAAACACCTGAAGAGCATGAAAAATCATACTGAGAATTGAAGTGCGAATTGTATTAGATGAATTGTATTAGATGCTGATTTTCTAATTGTGGATTTTCACCATTTCTGATTTTCACAATTGCTGATTTCCACCACCCAGGAAAAATGGCTAGTAAAAAAATAACAAACCTGACATTTTCAAACAGTGATATATAGTAAGCATCTTCCTCAAACTGGGTTAGCATACATAGGTCCTCAACCTCTGTCTTTTAATAGTTGTATGTTTCATTTTACTTTTTTTTTTTAATGTATTCTATTATATTCTGCACAGTCAGCCTCTTTAAATATGTCACAGCATTTATCATGAGAACTTTGGTTGTTTTTCTGGAGGGAGTTCAAACATGCATTTTAGCCAGCAGGCTAGAAAGGAGAAAAAATTACCTTTCATTATTGTTTCTTCTTCTTCTGCATTCAGTTGAAATGCAGAATGTAGCTTTTTCTTTTTTTCCATTTTATGTCATTTTTTTTCTTATGGTGACATATCTCTGTTATGCTGTGAACACTTACCCCATACACTTAACTTTACCAACAAGAGGAGACATTGTTATATAATTGTCCGGTATTACTTCAGCACTAGCAACAAATAAAAATTAATTTTTTACTTCCTGCTAGTGATATCAATCATTCTGTTTAACTAAAGTTAGTATTAGGTGAAATTCTAAAAATATAATTGTACAGGCAATTCAGAATATCTGCATCCTTTCTCAGTAATTGGAAAGTTACCAGATTTCAAATGCTGAAATCCAAGATAATCCTGGAAAGAATAATCACATAAATGCCTCATATATATACACACACACACACACACACACAGTGAATTCAGTGCAAAGACAGATTGTGTTTTAGAGCTTGCACAGGATGCCAGTTGTCTGGGAAAGCAGACAGTTGTCTTAAAAGCATGTGAGAAAATTTCCACTATACATTTCTTTCTGGGTATGTGACTTGGCTATTTAACATACAAAGTCAGTTATTACAGAGATGTGTTTCCTTCATAACATCTGATACAATTTCAATGGACTGATCTTGAGTACTTGTGGAAACACATGCACTACATTCTTCAGCTTAATTACTGCAGTTATTTGATAGACAAATGATAAATTAGAGACAAATTAATAAAAGATTGAAAATAGTTCTGTGTTTGGATTCCAAGAACCATGTTGTTTTTCTGAGCAGAGAAAATTAGCAAAATGTACTCAGGTGCAGTTCCAGCAGATAACCCATGAAGACAAATGAGATTTAACAGGAAAGGCATTGCAGTTCAAGCTTGCCAACACGCACTTACATAGCAAATTTGCTTTATCTATTTCATGAGCAGTTTATCTGTTCTGCTTTCAGTATAGCTTAGCTGGTTAGTTTGGCTATAATTCAAGGTCTTCACAGAACAAAATAGTTTGGTGAAGGAAATTCTCCTCATTGTACTTTGATGTTGTGCTGTTACAGTCTAAATAGACTGAAAGAGGCAAAAAAAGGCAAATGAAGGTGGAATTTGACTCATGTTCTTGTTCCTCACTATTGCCAAATAAAAGTCATCTCCTTCATTCGGGCTATGTAGGTATTACAAAATCTGGAATGTCTCTTCTGCCTCCACACTTTCTTGCTGTAGTGTGGGAGATTGAAGTTTTGGCATTTTTTTTTCTTTTTTTTCTTTTTTTCTTTTTTTTTTTTTTTGATAAATATTTGAAGGCACACAAGCTGCTTTCAAAGAGCAGGAGCAACATCCTCAAGCATAACTTTGTATACACTTACATACTAGGGTTTAATCTCCATTTTGCTTCTCCCCTGGGCACCATTTTGAGATAATAAATTTTCACCCACTTCATTTAAATTGCAAACATGCAAAAATAAACAAACAAGCAAACAAACAAAAAACTACGAAGATCCACCCAGAATGACTATCCCAGTGAAAATTTGGATATTTGTACGTTTCATTTATTTATAAATTGAGATGAAAAGGTAAAATATTCCACACTTTTCTAGGAAATTTGTAGTTTCAGTACATCTGTGTCCCATCCTATTCCAAACTTTTTAGCTATACTTTATAACCCAGAATGAACTGCAGTCATCTGAATTCAGATTTTGGGCTATCTGTATTTTCTTTTAAAACAAAAATTACCATCACAGAAAATTTCTTCCCAACTCTACAGTTTTGGTTTAATGTTAATGCCTGTACAGCATTTCATACATTTTTAAGACCTGCTTTTCTGAACTGGCACGATACTTTCAACTTTTCACACTTCGTTATTCTCTTTCACATGGCTTTCCCAAATGTTTTTTTTTTTTTCTAGAATCAATTTTAAACAATATGTTATTCCTGTGCTACTGTATCACTGTGTCCACCCCCACCAAGATACTATTCATATTACAGCCTAAGTCAGAATCAACTTCTTTATATTTAAAAATCCTTATATTTAAAAATCCTTTCCAGATCTATTGTTGTCTGTTTTACTTTACTTCTGTAGCCCTTCACTGGCTTCCAGCTTCCTCTATACTTTTGTGAGATATGGCTGGTATTGCTATACAAATCTGCCTTTTTGTTTGACCTTTTGTCCAGCAATATAAAAACAGCCTGTTCTGAAGCCTCTCAAAGAAAAGTAATCACATTAATTTCTGGTATAAACACAGTGGTTTCATAAACGCACTGAATTATATTTCCACATATGTAAAGACTCACTCAGCAGTTAATTCATCCTTAATAATTTCTTATGTAATTTACTAAATTATCAATAGATCTATTAGGCTGGCTTATGCGTTGATGATTGATAATAGTGATTTAATTCATTTGATGTTTCATTTGCCTGTCAAAGTAGGTTATTCAAACCATGCAAAACTGAGCTAAATTAGTCTTGATCGTAAAGCAGGTTTCTTGTTCCAGTGATGGAATTTGAAATAATTTCAATTTTTCAAATTATTTCAAATTGAAATTATTTCAAATAGAAATTATTTCAAATTGAAATTTTCAATTTCAATTCGAAATAATTTCAATTTGTTCCTATTGTTTTATATTGAGCCCATTCTTACTGTTACTGCGTTTTATGTTCCTTTGTGTATTACTAGGCCTCTCTCAATGGCAGTGGTTCTTCATATTTTTATTAACTAAGAAACAAAGCTTTATTAAAAAGCACAGATAAGTATTTTATATATAACCCCAGATTTGTTTAAATGAACTAAATGAACAAAGGCTAGTGCTTAAATTTCTCAAACAAGCATGCACGGGTTAATTGTAATGACCTTGCCAGTGGCTGTGATCTCCTCATGTAGAAAAACATTCTGTTTCAAATACAAAATACTGAATACTGTTACCAGTAAATAGATCTTCCTAATGTGACTTGTTGGAGTAGACAACAGTGAATACAGACAGCTGCTGTCTTCCTGGTAGTTTGAGAAAGCAGCCTCTGTACAGAAGGAAAAATATATGACTTAAAACTGAGAGCTGTTCTTTTAGACTTTGCAACCTGTGTTGCAAATATATACAGCCAGATTAACAATATATAATTGGACAACTTGGTCTAATGCAAATTCCTGTCTGCCTTTCTTTGGAACTTGTCATATATTGCTTCAAAACAGCTATGCTTTCTACCAGGCTATGTAAATAATTTTGATAATTCTAAACTTTCAGAAATTGTATCCAAATTTCCAAGATTATAAAATCGGAAGAAATGAAAAATCTACTGCAGTACTTCTGGATTAAATAAATAATTTATAATAATAATAAAAATACTCTGGTGCATATGATGAGTTCTGTGAGGTAAAAAACATTGCAGTAGTCTCTCAGGTCACCCCATGGTGAGAGAAACTTTTTGCTTTCTGCCACTTCTTCCTGTTTCTTACAAACATACATACATAGATTTGCCTATGTTCTTACAGCTGTTCAGCATGAATGTAATTACCATAGGTGGTTGTGGAGTTTCTTTCAAGCCCTTCTGGAATATGAAGCAAAAGTTATGCTAAGGTTAATGTAGGAAACACACATAATCCTACACATGCTAAAAAATCTAGATATTTATCTTAAATACATCCCACTGACAAAGTGGGAAGACACCTTTGTTATCTGCAAGTTGTAATCAGATCATGGTCTCAACTCAGATAAAATGATAATTTTGTCTGTCCCCCAGCTGCATTCATAGGTACTATACTGGGTCTCTCTGGGGCACATTTGTTGAATCCTAGTATCCTCCCTGCCCTAAACTTGTATTCAGAATGTTCTACCATAGGCATAGTATGGTCCCCATAAATTGGGGAATTCTGACCATTTTTGGAAAAACAAAACAAAACAAAACAAAACTGTCTCATGCAATATCCTTAGAGTCTGGAGGTAATTTTCTGGATCAAGAGGATGGTAATATAATATAAAATATTTGCCTCTGCAAACCTACCTTCAAAATGAGACCATATTTAACCTCTGTCGGCTTCCTTGTAGCTTTATGTGGAGAATCCTGCCTGAAGTAATAGCTAAGGGAAGAGTTTTGTAGATGTTGCTGAGGACCAGGTTACCTGTTAGAAAGAAGAATTCTTCACTATTTTGAAAACAAACTCTGCCTAACAACATGTGTTGGCTATTGAAATAGAGAGTGAATAAATGATTTCAGAAAGATAACTGTAGGAAGGGAAATCCCAATACACTGTGGCATGGAAATCCCCACCTCATTAGATTTTGTCTATTTTTTCAGATGTATTCAATATAGAAAAATGGTCAGAACAGGAAAGAAATGAAGGACATTTGATGTGCTTGAATGCCTCACCTTTCTACCACAACCATCCTCCTCATATACGATGTAATTGATATAGCATCAGTTCTGTGGGAGATGGATTACCACGCACATTTATATGGCAATTAGATTTAATTATTTACTGTTTCACATGCATCACCAACTTTCCTCACAGTCCATTGGACAAGCAGACTGTTTCAGTTTTAAATCCGTTTAATCTTTTTTTCAGTCCCAGTGCCTTTATTTTGATAAAGAAAATTAAAATAAAAAATAAAAAAAAAGGAGTATGTAGGGGTGGAGGTTGGGACAAAAAAAAATAAAGTGACTGGGAATCAGAATTCTTACTGTTGAGAAAAGGCAAAATGTTTTTGTATAACAGTTTTGTGTTTGAGATTACATGTAATTTGAGAAAGGGAGTGATGCCTTCTAGGGTAATGGTGAATTTTAACATGGAAAAATTTTGGGAAATGTTCATACATAATCATATACCTTTTGTGTCTCTGCTGTTGTCTATCAAAAACTCAGCTGCCAAGGACATTGTTGTTGCCCTCATCCTCCACCTCCACCCCTTTTCTATCATACAGTTCTATCATACAGCTTTACTTACCTCTTTTTTTTTTTTTTTTTAATCTGGCATGTTTGCATAAGAATTGAGCTAAATTAAATAGGACCAAAAAGTGTAATAGGAGTGAAAACTGAGCAACTAGGAGGTGAAGTGCAGAAGTGCACATCACGCAGAGTCTGACATATGTAAAATAGTGTGCAACATAGCAACAGCATGAGAAGAACTTTCTAGACAGATGCATAATCGTACCAGTTGTGGAAAATGCAGATATATAAACTGCATGGTGGGATTGGGAGACTTGGAGAAAGGTAAAGCAGCAGGTCTATCTCCAGTGTGGACTGCTGTAGAAATTATTTACAAGAGAAATTTTTCTTGATGAAAAATCAAGCTCTGCAAGCTCTTCTGCAAGCTCTTTCTTAATCATCTGTCTTAGTCTTCACTGTCTTTTCATCTGTGTGGATTGGGGGCCTACAATGAGTAAAAAGAATAAGCAACAGCAGCCAAGGAAGGAAGTATTTAATTCTCTAGACAAATAACTACAGTATGTCCTATATGGTCTACAGTATGTCCTATAAGGATGACTAGGGGAGGGGGGGGGGCAGAGGGGGGAAGTGTTAGCATTTCAGTGCTTGTGATTTCTTTAATTTTTTTATTATTTTTTTTATTTTTTTTTAATACCTTTAAAAAGGTATTCAGAAACGATGCTGAAGGCAATGTAGAAACGGGCTGAAAAGATCAGTTTCTGTTTTCCTTCCTGAAGGAGAAACTTCCTAATCCATGAATTATTTTCTTACTTTTGCCTTAATTGGTTATCAGTACAGGGAATGTGGAAGACAGAAATCTCCCACCTGTCACTTCATACAACTACCTTTTGCCCAAAGCGTTTGGAAGGACAGGTAACTCAGGAAAACCTGGACTAGTAAATTAGCCACCATTTCCCTTCTTTGACGGAAGAGAGTCTAGAAGTGATAGAATTCATCATTCCAGAGGAAAATATTTGAAAAGTCCACTTCAAAAACAAAAAACATGCAAACAAAATGAACAAAAAACATGTCAAAAGAAAATGAATTTGACCACAAATCAATACTGAAGCTACAGAATGGACTCGATGAGTGAATAAGTAAATATAAAGAACTAAGTATACATGTTCATGTCTTCCTTCAAATGCCTTGCAAGTGGTAGACGAAAATCAGTAATGCTTGGTTCTAGCACCAAACAGTCCTGTGAATGTGCAGCAAGTGCATATTCTCTACTGTAAAGGGAGATTTGAAAAGCCATATGCTGGAGCGTATGTGCTGCAGAAGCTGTGTGGATGTATCATCTAAGTCTTTGTCAACTGTCCTTCAGTTTATAACTTGGGTTATGATCACAGCAGACTTTTTTATTTATGCATAAAAGAACAGCTATTTTTTATTTATTTTTTTTTTCTTCCTGGTCAGATAATCTATTCTGAACATAAAAATCCTTCTGAATTTTATTAGACCTTTTTCAATAATGGTAAGTTTAATGGAACTCTTGTTTTGAGTGTTTTTCATGTTGGTGTTGTTTGTAGATAAGGATAGAGAAGTATACCCACTCTGACTGTAAAAGCAATTCCCTATCCTTTCTGCTTCTATGCCTAATTCCCTTTTCAAAGTGTTGAAACTCTACATCTGAAAACCAAGCCACCATCCTGCTCTGCCTATTGTACCAAGTAAGTGGTAGGTGTTTTTGTATGTCAGATTTGGGAAAAGGCCATTAAAGACAAATAGGCTCCTATTTGCATAGGCATTGCATATATAGGCATTGACTGTCAAAGTCATCTGGGATCTAGCTACCTATCTGGCATTTGCATCTGAGACAACATCCCTTGATTCAAAATTGGGATGTTACTTCTTTATTGTGTTTAAATCAGTGTGTATTCAGGTTGTGCAAGAGTGATTTACTTGCACCCTTCAGCTTACTCAAAAATACCATAAGCTAGGTCTTCTTGTATTGACACCCACCCGGTAATTAATTGTGCAACTAAAGAAGGCACTACAAAGCAATTTTAATTGATCTTGTAACACCAAATCATCTGCTTTGTGCAGAACTTGAAGCAAGCAAGCACTTTTTTTCTTTCAAGATTATGCTTCCCCTTTAGTATTTCTCAGTCTTTGCAATCTTCAATCCTCTTTGCCTGCCTCAGGGAAGAAGCTGTTACATGCTTGATCATTTTGAAATAGCATATTTAGAGAAAAGCTTGCCTGACACTTCAGCCTTACCACAGCCAGATACTCCTTTGTATTTTTGTATGTCATATAAAGGAATGTCAGAAATGCATGTTGTGCTTTCAGAACCCAACATGTTATGCCAGGACTATCACTTTCCAGTACAGTGCAGAAGCATTCTCATTCCTAGAAATAATAGTGATTTTGTACAATGTAACATTAGAAACAAGACAGAAAAAAAATATAATGAAAGAAAAGAAATGAAGAGAATGGCTGGAAGTACAGTTGAATACAACTGTACAAGAAGAAAAAGTCCACTTTTGGAGAGTGTTGGATTTATACATTCCATGTGGCTAATAATTCCCTTTCCCATTGCTGCAAGGCAATTGTAGTCCTTAAATTAAACAAATTGGTTTTGCCCATTAGGGCATATCCTGTAAGAATTGTTGGGTTGGGACACAACTCAGAAAAGGAGAAAAGTTTATGGAGTGACCTGTCAGCAATGTCAGTACTGCCAGATAACGTTACTTCTGTACTTATTCAGAAAATAAGTATCTAGAACAGCATCTTCAAACTTTATTTTACATTTCTTTATTTTAGCATTAGCAAGGATCTTATTCTTAAGAAATTTGATACTTGTCATAAAAAAAAAAAAAAAGTTATTACAGAAGAATTTGGCAGCATTTGTTTTACCAACAGTTGTGTGACTCATGGTGTTCTCTACTTTTTTTTTTTTTGCATAACTGTGATTCCAGTAATGACTACATTGACAACCTGAGTTCATTTATGAACTAGCAAATCACTTCTGTGTTAATTTCACATATTCCTCAATGCAAAAATCACCTCTAAATCAGAAAAGAGAGGTGTAAATAGGATAGCTCCTGTAGGTATCAGTGAGGTTCAGCACTACCTGTGAAGATAGATAGATAGATAGATAGATAGATAGATAGATAGATAGATAAAGCATGCTGGACTCTTCTCAGTCAGAGTTTATGATGTAACAGACCAGCACTATTATTACCATGGTTTGTATATGCAGCTCTGAGGGTTTTGCCTTCCAGGTGATTCCTCTGGCACACAATATTCAAACCAGTGAGAAACAGTGTAGCATAGGGTTTATTTTTGTCCTTAGAAAACAATGAAGAGAGGAAATGATCTTCCTTCACTAAATGAAAGGGGATAGTTCTAGGTAATGACTCCTCATATAAATAAGAAGAGTTGTGGGATTAAAGAGTATCTATCTGCTCTCAAATAAAGTTTGAAGATACTCCAGCAAATCTGAAGCTTCTCTGGAGGTCAGAAAGAATTTCTGGTGCATTCCACTCCCTCATGCTTTTCTTCACTATCTTTGTTTATGTCAGTTAACGTATTTTATATAAATTGGCTATTTTCCTTTATAAATGAAGGAAAGTCAGGAAAGTTATGGGGAAAAAAAAAAAGACACACCAAGCTGTGTGGTGTCACAGAGCTTGCAGTAGCCGAGGCCAGCCGCCTCGGAGCCGGCACAGCCGCAGCCGCCGGCGCTTGCGGGACTGGGCGCTGCGCCCCCGCCCTCTGCATAGAAAAAGCCCCCGGGCGGGCGGCGAGAACCATCCCACGGCGTGCTGCAGAGGTGGGTGTGCTGCCTCGTGCGGCGAGGCACAGGGTTCTGTCCCTCCTCCATTTCGAGTCCACCCTATCTCCTGGCCGTTTGCGTGACCGCAGTTTTTGCCATGGTCTCTCCCAGGCGGAGAGCTTGCCCCGAAAGGACTGTGGCGACCCAAAGGGAGAGGCTGTCCAGAGCTGTGGCTGTGCAGGTCTCTGGCTGCAGGGGGTGCCAGAGCCTGCTGCTGCCGGAGGACAGGTATGCAACTGTGTGAGGTGTGAGCAGGTGGAAGGTCTGCTCAGCATATCACCAAGGCTGAAAGAGGAGGTTGAGAGACTGAGGGCCGTCAGGGACTGTGAGTGGGAGATTGACTGGTGGAGTAGCTCCCTGGTGTGCTAGAGAGAAAGGTGCCAGGGAGATACCCCACAGCTGGTGCTGGACCCCCTGCCCTGTCCCTGTCAGGCAAAGGAGGGGGATCTGAGGGGTGAGGATTGGGAGAAGGTCCCTGCTCAGCATTGTGGGCGAAGCCCCCCTCTGCTTCCCTCACATCCCCAGGTCCCCCTAAGCAATAGGTTTGGGGAAGGCTTCCCAAAGACGTTACCAAGGATGAGACAGTCAAGTCCACACATGCAGACTGCCTTTGCCAGGAAGGAAAGAAATGTGGTTGTGGTAGGCGACTCCCTTCTCAAAGGAACGGAGGGCTCCATTTTCAGACCAGACCCAAGACATAGGGAAGTGTGCTGCCTACCTGGGGCCTGGGTCAGGGACGTGACTAGAAAACTACCAGAGCTGGTTCACCCTGCTTATTATTACCCATTGTTCGTAGTTCAGGCGAGCAATGATGAAATCTCTCAGAGTAGCCTGCAAACTGTGAAGAGAGATTTCAGTGGTTTAGGGTGAATATTTCAAGGAGCAGGAGCACAAGTTGTGTTTTATTCTGTTACTTCTGGGGAGGTGAAGGATACGGAGAGGACTAGGAAAACACAGATGATGAATAATTGGATGAGAGGCTGGGTCGAGACAGGAACTTTGGGTTCTCTGACCATGGGGTAGTTTACTTGACCCCTGGTTTGTTGTCAATGGATGGAACTCACCTGTCTCAAAGGGGGAAACAAATCCTAGCGCAGGAGCTAGCAGGACTCGTCAAGAGAGCTTTAAACATATTTTTTTTAAGCTATGACAGGGGAAGGGGATAAGGGGATAAAACAGGGCTCACCAGAGAAGTGCTTGGGGGAACAATGAAGCTGGGGTGAGGCAGGTGTCTCATCTGAAGTGCATCTACACCAATGCACGCAGCATGGGCAACAAACAGGAGGAGCTGGAAGTGATTGTGCAACAGGCAAACTACAACCTATTCGGAGTAACTGAAACATGGTGGGATCACTCCCGCAACTGGAGAACTGTGATGGATGGCTACAAGCTCTTCAGAAGGGATTGACAAGGAAGGAAGAGTGGTGGTGTGGCTCTTTATATTAAAGAGTGTTTTGATGTTGAAGAGCCTCCAGTTGGGAATGATAAAGTTGAGTGTCTATGGATAAGGATCAGGGGAAAGGCCTGTAGGGGTGACATTTTGGTGGGGGTCAGTTATAGATCGCCTAATCAGGATGAAGAGATGGATGAGGCATTCTATGAGCAGCTTGCAATAGTTACATGATCACCAGCACTCATTCTCATGGGGGACTGTGAAGGGTAAAGGGACGTGGAAGTGTTGATCGATGCTTGGCTGAACATGAGTCTGCCGTGCGCCCAGATGGCCAAGAAGGCCAATGGCATCCTGGCCTGTATTAGAAATAGCGTAGCCAGCAGGAGTAGGGAGGTGATTGTCCCCCTGTACTCAGCTCTGATGAGGCTGCACCTCAAGTACTGTATTCAGCTTTGGGCCTGTTACTACACGAAGGACATCGAGGCCCTGCAACGTGCCCAGAGAAGGGCGACAAAACTGGTGAGCGGTCTGGAGCATGAGTCTTATGAGGAGCGGCTGAGGGAGCTGGGGTTGTTTAGTCTGGAGAAGAGGAGGCTCAGGAGAGACGTCATTGCACTCTACAGCTTCCTGAAGGAAGGTTGTGATGAGGAGGAGGTCAGCCTCTTCTCTCAGATAACTAATGATAGGACTCGAGGACAAGTTGCACCTGGGGAGATTTAGATTAGATATCAGGAAAAAGCTTTTTCTCTCAAAGAGTGGTCAGGCACTGGAACAGCTTGCCCAGGGAGGTGGTGGAGTCACCGTCCCTCGCAGTGTTCAAGAAGCGCCTGGACAAGGTGCTACACCATATGATTTGGTAGCTTAGTGGGTAGTATTGGTGATAGGAGGATGGTTGGACTAGATGATCTTGTAGGTCCTTTCCAACCTTGTGTTTCTATGTTTCTATGAAGTTCAAAAAGGACAAGTGCAAGGTTTCTGCACCTGGATCAGGGCAATCCCAAATACAAATACAGGGTGTGTGGAGAAGGGATTGAGAGCAGCCCTAAGGAGGAAGACCTGGGGATGTTAGTTCATGAGAAGCCTGCAAAGTGTGTTGCAGCCCAAAAAGACAATTTTATCCTAGGCTGCATCAAAAAAAGCATGACCAGCAGGTTGAGGGAGGTGATTCTCCCCCTCTACTTTGCTCTCATGAGACACCACCTAGAGTACTGTGTTCAGCTCTGGGGCCCCCAGCACAAGAAGGATATATATGTGTTAGAACAAGTACAGAGGAGGGCCACAAGGATGATCAAAAGGCTTGAGGACCTCTCCTTTGAAGACAGGATGAGAGAGTGGGGGTTGTGTCTGGAGGAGAGGTCTCCCAATAGAGATATTGGCCTCCCAGTATCTAAAGAGGTCCTAAAAGAAAGCTGGAGGGGAACTCTTTATCAAAGCATGTATTATTAGGACATGGGACAATGGCATTAAACTGGAAGAAAGTAGATGTAGAATAGATGTAAGGAAGAAATTCTTTACTAGGAGGATGGTGAGGCACTGGAACCAGTTGCCCAGAGAAGTCTTGGATACCCCATCCCTGGAAGTGCTCAAGGCAAGGTTGGATGGGGCATTGAGCAACCGGGTCTAGTGGGAGGTGTTCCTGCCCATGGCAGGCGGATTGGAACTAAATGATCATTACAGTCCCTTCCAATCCAAAACATTCTATGACTGTAATTCTATGATTCTATAATAATGTGTCATGCTGTGCATATGATACCTAGTTGATAATATTCCATTGTTATATTTTCAAGAATGAATGTTCTGAGTTCATCCTCATGTGCTTCCACAGTGGCAGAACTTTTTCTTCTCATTCATCAAAAGTGACAATTGCTATATTAGTGTATATATCAATCTCAATATGCTGGAGGGAAGTATCTTAGGAATGAGCAGGAGATCAATTTGAAAGTTTGCAGTTTTAAAGGTTTAATTGATCAAAGAATAAAAATGTTTGTTTGGACAGTACGCATGTTGAGAGCTTTAAAAAAAAAAAAAATGCACATACTTCAAGGAGAAGAAATCTGATCCTTTCAGCATAGGTATGAATTTCTTTGTATTGTTCTCTGGAGTTTCCTTCTTTTTAGTCTATTGCAATCAGTTGAGATGAATTATCTCTATATTCAGAGCTCACAATGACTGAAAGAAACAGAACTTCAGGAAACCTGTGAGGGTTTACTTTCTAAATGTTCCACCTGAGGAAAAGATTAAAAAAACCCTTTATGATGGGGCAGGAAATTTTATCCTGTTTCCAGTACAGATGGTTGAAAAGTACTGAAGTGGTTTTTTTTTTTTTTTTTTTTTTTTTTTTTTTTTTTTTTTACTGTGAATGAATTATGTCCCATTTGTGGGAACATATGGATCACCATATATTAATCTTTTATGCCTAATACCATGTTTCTGAGATTTATGCTATACCTTAAAACTCTAGAGGAAAGCAATATCTTATTTTTCATATAATCTATGTGAAAGGGGAAAGCTTGAGGTTTCGTATTATATTATGACATAACGATCGCTAAGATTTTTTGTTGAATATGTTATAAGATTAATAATATGCATATTCCTAAGCTTTTTGGCTCCACTAATTCAAATACAGTTGAGTTGTAGGGCTGGTATGCACTGACTAAATTTTTTTCACAGTCTGATTGCATTTGTTTGATTCAGGCCAGTTCCTTGCATGCAACATGTAAGCCATTACAAACAGCCTTGAAGATCACTCACTTGCAAACAAAGGAGTATGCCAGCAGAACCAGGAAAAGGCGTGACTGCAGTTTATACTGATAAGAGGGAGATTAAAATTAGCTACATAGCTAATGATGATAGCTGGGACATTCTACATCCTGTTGTTATATCTGCCTACCAGTCTTTGTAAATGTATTGGAAAGGAACAATATTGAAAATGAATAATTTTACATTTGAGGTGACTCAGAAATATTCTTTGGTACATCCAAAGAATGGTACAGCCTTGGCTCCAAAATCATCCAGACTGGGGAGCTTGCTGGAAAGCGCAATGTGGACAATAATGTATAGTCAGATAGTCTGTTGAAAAATTATGCAAATCATGATTAGAGAGAATTTAATACATAGATGGAGTAAGAGTTTTGTCCCTAGTTGATGCTTGAGAGTTGGATGCTCCCATAAGAACGTTCCTTCAACGGGTTCAACGCTTCTCAGAAGCTCATTTGTTCTTTTCCTATCTATCCAATGGGGCTTGCCTATAGGCATGCTCAGAGCACTTCCACCAATCTTGCAGAGAGCTGCTTTTTTTTTCTGATTTAGGAGATAAGAGAATGGGACAGTAAATTCATGCAAGATGTTGGAAACCATAGTTATGTTGGCTTGAAAAGTAGAGGATCAGTGTTCTGCCTGCCAGAAATGCAAAATGTGTTGAAGAAAGGCACAGCATAAATTGTTTCAAAACAAAGTGTCCCCTCCTCTGTGTTTAAAAGTTATAGTTACATCCATTCAAAGAATGGATATCTATCTCTCAGAATTATGAATTACTCAAAGGAAGGAAAGCACCAGATTGCAGCCCTAAGTTGCTTAAGGTTCAACAAAGAGTTGTTTATATGTTAGCCATCAGAAGTACTTTTGGTAATACAATTCTCAGTGGGCAAACTGGCATTTTAAAGGCATCTAACCACCCCTGATCCCACATGACTAATACAGGGTACACATTTAGGAGGGGAGGATCAGTCATTTTGCTGCTTAACAGTGGTATTCCAAAGTTCCTCAGATGTATCTCTAAACCTGTTTTTGTTGGCCTGCTTTTAAATGGGTAGTGTGCTTTAGGTCAATCTCAGTGCTCCACTTATTGCCTTAAGAACACTTAGGGTGTTCTGGATCCATAATCAGGATGATCTGGGGTCTGGTTTTCTGAATATGAATGCAATATGTGTCAGTGCTAAACGCGTTTCTAGAAGGAGATTCTGTGACTAAATCTGCAGCTGTGAAACAGATCAGTGTTTCCTGTATATGAGAGTTGGCACATAGATAACATGTCTTACAATGTCTTACATACAAGTCATACAAATATGAGGTACACAGGTAGCTTTCACAGAATCCAGAAAACTGCTGAATTAAATTATCTTGAAGCAAAGTAGGGAGCAAGTACTACAAAATCTGAAAGTTTATAGAGATCTCAGAAAAATTTTGAAGAGTGTTTTTTGAAGATCGTGCAGGTCAAAAATTCTACATCTCTCTCTCTCTCTCTCTCTCTCTCTTTTTTTTTTTTTTTCCCCTGTGGCTAATACTTATTTCTGCTTAACAGGTGATTTGTATATTGGAGGAGTGGCCAAAGAAATGTATAAGTCCTTGCCAAAGCTGGTGCATGCAAAAGAGGGATTTCAAGGCTGTCTTGCATCAGTTGACTTGAATGGACGGCTGCCTGATCTCATCTCAGATGCTCTCTTCTGCAATGGGCAAATAGAAAGAGGGTGTGAAGGTACTGAATATGCTGCTGTCTTTTTACATCATTGTGCAAGTATTGTGCTAACGCTCCCGAGTTTTGTTGATATGTACACTATGCACATGGAAAGGCAATATCTTACCTGCTTGTAATTTACCCTGTTTTACCCTTTCTTATATAAAGCTTGTGTTTCTGTTAGTATTACGGAGAACAAGTACATCTATACCTGTTCTACAGCACAGATTGATCTGAGAACATGAATAACTTCTTAAATGTTAAATGTAGGTTCCATCCCTCTCCAGTGGCTAGATATTTTGCATGTATTTTACTTACTCTACAATGTATTTTAATCTATGATAGAAATAATAACATATAGCTTCAATGGAGTCCTTTATAAACACACTTTCAAAGTAGACTTTTTGTATTTATTAATTCAAAGCTAATATATGATACTCTTGAAGATCAATCTACTTTCTCTATTTTTGCTTAACCCTGAAATTTGCATTGTCATGAATCTTCCTATCTGAAGTCACTAATAGTCAAATATGTTTTATTCCACATTTTGACACAACTGAACTATTGTGGAATATGTCAGGACAGAATTAGAAGAGGTGTATTTGTAAACTAGAGGTATCAATCAATCAACTTTTCATCTTGTCTTTTAATTCCACATTATTTTACTTTTCTTTATGAAATAATTTAAATCAATTCTCTGTCCCCACATAGGTATTTTATTCACATAATTCTGAATTTTGTGTGTCTGTTCATTATTTTTACACCTCTCTCCTCTCTCAGGTGCCCATCTTCTTTGGACAGAATATGTGTAAATGATATAGTAGAATTTGAATTTAGAATCTTGATGAGTTTGGTGTCAAGTTGATTAAGTTTGTAAACAGACATTTTAGACTGTCCAAACAGGGCTGGGTGAGATTTCCTCAAGCTTTACCAGACAAAACTTTCTGGCAGATAAATTTTACCTTCTGCTGTCCCTACAGTTAGTTTGTAAAGGTGGAACTTGCTCATTCTTTACTTGTTACCTTTAGTTGCCAGTATAAGTTCTATTGATAGAACATAGATATATGCACATTTCATAACTTATTTTTCTGCATCTTTAGTGTCTGTATTTCTATCAGCAATTGAAAAATATGTATAAATCAGTTTGCACTGAGTTTGGAAAATTAGATTCTACTTTCTGAATGATGTGAGTAAGTTCCATGCCTGTACCATCCTTTTAAAGAGTCAAAGTACACTTTAAATCCATTATGCATTTCATAGCTTCTTTTGAAATAATGTGATTTTCTAAATGAATTTTATGTAGTTCAAAGAAATATTGCCATAGGCCTAGAATGCAAGCTCACCTTTTAAAGCAGTGGCACAACTCAGCTATCAGTGAATTTAATAAAGCTACCAAGCATTTAATAAAATCAGTACAAATATTGTTCTCTTTGGTGGAGCTTTTTCTGACACCAAAATTATCTTATACAAACAGAATGGTTAAACCAGATGAGCCAACTGCCTCTCAGAGATCTGCCCTGTCAAAAGTTTTTCCCACAGAAAAAAATCTTCAGTAGCATTGAGTGAAATAACCTCTTCCAACCTTTCTGTTTAAAAAACTTTTAACAACTTGCAACCCTTCCACTTTACTCGTTTACTGCATGTCTTCCCCTGTCTGACCCATGTGTTGGTCTCTTATCTGAAGACTGTGGATCAGATATATAGAAAATATTCTGACACCTAAAATACTATTAAAGTCACCTGCAAATTTAGCTGTCTTCTATAAATCTGTTATATGCCTCAAGAGTTGTGCTGCTGTGTACATACAAGACTATCTCCATCCTTAGAGCTGAGCAGTTTTGCATCTCACGCTGCAATGAGATGTGTAGTCTGTAAGTTCTGAGTTGTTGGGTCCAAAGATCTAAGGACACACAGAGTAGCAGAAATAATTTCAAAAAAAAAAAAGCATAAGCCATCACTCTCAGTCCAAAAGACAGCTGACTGTACTAGGGTATATGTCATTGAATCATAAAACCATAGAATAGATTAGATTGGAGGGGACCTAAAAATCATCTAACTCTAACCGTCATCCCATAGACAGTGTGCACTTTGTTAATACTTCAGACTGAGAAGTGAGACGCTTAGATTTGATGCTCTTCAGACTCACAAGAGATTGAATTCCACACCTCTCCACTGTAAAAAAAAAAAAAAAAAAAAAAAAAAAAGCCCTTTAAAAAAAAAAAAAGGCCTTTATCTCTCTTCTGTCAAGCTTGATGCCATGATTAATTTTCATGACTAATTAATTTTATCTTATCAGGGCATTGTTCTTAAAAGACATATTTGTCAGTAACTTTACTAATATAAATGCATGTTAAAAATTCTTTCTTTAGGATATTTTTGCAGGCCCACACACAGGGTTTTGTTGCCAAGGTGTAAGGGTTACATTTCAAAATTTCAGCCACAGACAGATAGATACCTGTTCTCTGTCACTGAGTGTTGAATGTAATTTAAATGTGGCTGGATTCACCTTGTTGACACATTTTCAATGGATAGAATAGGTAGAAACCAACAACTAGAAATATAAATATGCTAACTAGCTCTTTGAATTGTTAACAGTAAACCCCAGAGCCAGGCTGTGTCAGCCCTGTTTTCCTGTAGTCAGCTCCATTGTACTTTACACTATAAGGAAAGCAGAATTATAGAAAATACTGAATTATATAAGAACAGTTTTAAAATATTGGGAAAATAATGCACTGTTTGGATGTTTGTGCATATATAATATGTCTTAAATGAACATTTAAAAGGTTCATAGTAGTTCTTAACATATATGAAGATTCTTGGTAGTGAGATGTGGAACTTAATTTTGTGATATATAGAAAAAGATTGTACATGCTACCTGAAATACTTTTTTTTTTTTTTGTGTAATATGTACAGCTTGTAAGCCCTCACATTAGACAAATGTAAATGAGAGACCAAATTCAGTCAATTAAAAAGTCTGCAGTGAATACTGAATAAATTAGAATATTTAAATAGAATGTGAATCACAAGGTGAGTGCTTGAGAAGAGTGTATTAAAATATTTACTAAATAGTTTAGTTCTGTAACATATATATATAAATATATAAACTTGTTATGATAAATATTATAGTACTGTAAACATTAAAATGTCCTTTTCCATTCCTTTTTTTTAAAGCTTCCTGTAATTAAAAAATAATAAAAATAAAAAAAATCTTACATTAAAACCAGTCATGATGGCAATTTTTGAATAATGACCACTATAAGTAAATCAAAAATGCTAAGAAAACCATTTTTAAAAAGCAGGATAGCCTGCTTTTTACCAAAATCTTACCTGTATTTTTTCCATATACATATATTTTAACATGCACTTTCAATGTGTCTACAGGGTCCTGCAGTTTTTATACTTTTAAGTCCTTGTGACTTTTGCTCTACTTTTGAAATGATGAGGAAACTTAACATTGCATAACTAAAGTGTAAATAAATGCATGAATATATAACATTTTAAACACCTACAGATATTTTCACTTCATCTTTGTAAAGTTTCCGAGTAGCAGAATCTGGTGAGAAAAAAATGTAAGTGTCTTGTCAGCTATGGGATTCTGTCATTATAATCCCCAGCTCAGGAAAGGGTGATGTAATGCCCAAATGTTTAAACTTCTGGGCTCAAAACTCCTAAGAAAGGGAAGTCACCATCTTATGACTGCATACTGCAGTCAATGTGTTATGGATACTGTTATTGCTATTTGAAAAGCAGAAAAATATAACAAAGTAGTTTTGCCTGAAAAGTAATGTTGCATATGCTGTCCAATCTTAATCACAGTGGTGACTGTTAAAGTGCTGGTTCAGTGGTGCGCTCAAGCAGGGCCTCATTTAAAGCAAGTGGCCATTGAGCTGACTTAAGCCACACAGGTTTGGATTTTTCTAAAATAACGTCAAATCAAATGAAAATTCTGCACTGAGATCTTTGAAGAAGCTGTAATATGAAAGAAGGATAAGTGGATATCTTCCTTCAGAATGATTTAGGAGATTTATATGATATTTGGGAGAGTTTTACCTCATCATCAGTAACTGGAAGTAGGAGTTTCAAATGGATATAGATGTATCTTCCCCAAAACAATGTAGGAGTATTTTATAATCCTAGACCAAAATTTTTCATTGTAATGTCAAGAGTCAGTGTGAAATGTATGTGTGAGCATACAGAAACCAGTAGTTCATGATCTGTATTTCAGTTTTCATTCACCATTCATGAAGAAAGGGCTAGACAAAGAAAGACCAGAGAGGATGACAGTGCTAATTATTCTTGAATTCGGTGTATCTCAACATGACAAATGGCTAGTCAGGATTCAGCCATGCATTTATTCTGCTAATGCATTCATATCTATCCAAGGAGAGAAAAAAAAAAAAAAAGGAAAAAAAAAACTTTTAATTTTCCTTCATTACATGTCATCAGCTCAATTAACCATTATATTTGTAGTAAAATACTGGCAAATTACTGCTTTCTTATTTTGGCTTGCCTGAAGATTTATGGCTATTAGCATTAATTTGTTTGCATTATATGGCATTTCTTTCTCTCTTTAACAGCAGCATGCACTTTATTCTGAATGTTTTTTCTGTGTTTGCTGCCATTTCAATATTGCTTACTAACATTTAATATATTTTGCTTTTTTATTTTGCTGACAAAGTTGCATTGATGAAAGCTGATTTGCAAGGTAGATAGCCCTGTGTGTATTCAACAAGACTGAAACCCCCAATGCACAGTTGGATTACTGCAATAAATGCTCTGTACATTTCAGAACTAAAGTGTGTTATTTTATTTCAGATTGTGTCTTTCACACCTCTAAAACAATGTGCTACATGAACCTTCATTTTCCAGCATAGTTTGCATAAAGGCTTTCAGTCTTGAATATGTTTTGTATAGTGACTGCTTTAGTGCTTTGATCATACTTTTAAAAATTTCTTTATATTTCAGTAGTCTAGTTATGATTCTCTAGAAATAGAGTAGTTTGTTTTTCATGTGTATATCACATTTCGGCATGCCAGTTCATTAGTAATCTGATTTTCTCCATTTCCCTTTAAAAAAAGGAATCTGCATGGGATCCCTGAAGCATGTGAATCAGTACTTGCCAACATTCATGCCAAAGAATGCCAAACTTCTCTTTATTTCAGACCTAAATAATTTAAAACAATATCTGGGATTGAAAGCACTGTATAACATAGCTTCATTTTATTAATTTCTTGTTTTGGTTTGGTTTGGGTTTACCTTATGTTTGAATCTTTAGTTTCATCTCCCAGAACTTTGCTTTCTCTGGCATCTGACTTTGCTGGTTGAAATGTATTTACAGGAAAAATAATACTGAAGTTTTTAGAAAACGTTTAGCCAGTTAATGGCCTGAGATGAGAATGACAAAGAACTCACAATAAAGCTAACATCCCCACTGTACCTGGAATATAGCTGCTTCAGTTCTTGCATTTTTATGTGTTTATGACATATAAGTCATAGAACTAAAGCAAAAACGTCCTTTTAATATTACATGCTGCTACAAAAACAAAGAAACAAAAAAACACAAAACAGCAAGTTTATGTGTGTTTTCCTTGGTAACTCTTTGCTCATTTGATTTGAGATGTTGGCAACTAGTTAATGTGATCCAGTGAGAAATACATTTATTTGGAAAGCAAAGTGCAAGTCCTTTTTTGTATGTTCTCATCAGGCCCAAGCACAACATGCCAAGAGGATTCATGTGCAAACCAGGGAGTGTGCTTGCAGCAGTGGGATGGATTCAGCTGTGATTGTAGCATGACCTCCTTTAGCGGACCATTATGCAATGACCGTAAGTACACTAAAATGTGCTGATCTGAAAGCTCTAGAGCTCTAAGGCAATATTTGAAGCAAGTGTCTTTAGCTTTATCATACTTTAATATATGATGTTTAAATGGACTGGCAAACCTTGTGAAAATCTGTAAGGCTTGTGTGAAGAACATAGCTAAAATATACAGTTTAAAATTTGGGCAATGTTCTGTATGGAACACTGACAGAATTTGGTTTTATTATACTTGATTGTATGTCTAATATACTGATGGTTACCTGATTGAAATAAGCCCTTTCTTGCATAAAAGTTACAAATATATTTTCTTTTCTGACTGGAAAAAAAACAAAAAAAAAAAAAACAAAAAAAAAAACCTTTTTATTATCTTAAGCTATATTGCAATTTTCTTGCATTATATCATGAGGGCTGTAATTACTGTGAAACAGTTGACAAGGCTTATTATCTCCCTTTGTTGATTTCTTTAGGTGACACACTAAGCATTCCAATAATAAAAGCATGCTGAGTATTTTAGTTTTTTTAAATTTCATCTCAATAAAACTACATAATGTACACCAACCATCTGGTCTTTCAGGAAAATCTTAAATGTGTCATAAATAAGGTCCTGATTCACCAATGTCATAATCTAGTTTTATTCCAATCTAGTTTTACTGATCAAAATAGAATTATGCAGAGCTGAAAGTGGAGCAATAATGCAAGAGCCATGATGGTCCATGGTAACTAAAGAAAACTAACGATTTTTCTTTTTAATGCAGGTCATTTGAAATATCCTTATGCTACATGTATTTGTATCCATATGAAAAGGGAATTTCTTTAAGTGTAGGCATTTTTATTTGTATACATGTCTCCAAATGAATGTCTGATGATAGGAAGTGTTTGTATAACTATCTATTCAAGCAGTTTGCATTTCTGTGTCTTGTTCTGATTCTCCAGTCTCCAGCAAGGTGCATCTTTGTGGTCAAACTCTTAAATAAGAAAATAGCTAACATCTCATGAGATTTTGGCTCAAATTATATCCAATAAAAGGCTAAAAAATTAGTTACATGCAAAATCTGAAAAAAAAAAATGATTCTCATGCAAGTTCCACTTTTCTACTCTTGATCACCTTTTAAAAACTACACGAAAAACATGTCACTCTGTTTCTTTATAATTGAAAATCTATATTTATAATTGATAAAATCTATATTTATAATTGATAATCTGTTTCTTTATAAATGAAAAAAACTTTAGAAAATTTGACCAAAGTTTTGTGTTTATTGGGTTTGCACTTCCAATAATATAATTAGTTATACTTCTAAGCATGTATTTATAAAGATTTTAGTGTCCTATATAATACAGTAGAAAAATTGTGCTTCTATTTTTTAAACGTCATTATTTCTGTTCTTTTGTGACCTCTGATTTCTTTCAAAAGTAACTAAAAGCTATGAATAAGAAATTGTATATTTCACATCTAGCAATGCAAAAAATCTGTTTATAAGTTTGTGTTAATAGTAACTGATGTCTGAACCCTGGAATATTCTGTAATTATTTTTTTTTTCAAGAAATTTAAGAACTTACATAAGAAAGATAAATATTCACCTGTCAGTGAAGGCTCATTCATACAGTAATGTGGATGACACTGTACACTATCAGATAACTTTCAGTATACTATTTTTGATGCTGGTAGAGGAGTATCTTTAGCACATGACTGCAAAAAAAAAAAAAAAAAAAGGTTACTTTTTTTCTTTTTTTTTCCCCCAAAGTAATTTTGTAATGTTCTGTCACAAACATGAAATATAAATTTATCCTAGATATGGATGCTTTGTGCATCCTAGATCCATTATCCTAGATATGGATGCAGGGTCTGGTAACTATAATTCATCTATCTTCTGCTTTATCTTGACTCCTTAGATTAGTTTACATTCCAAAACTCTACCAAGCAAATCTAATGAGAGATTTTTTTTTTTTTTTTGTAATTATATGTATATATGTATATATATATATACAGGGAGGAAAATTAAGAAAAAATATGGTTTTATAATCTCAATGTCATATGTATGTTCCTAGACTGCTCTCTGCTTTGTTTGGGAAGAGTAAAATGGAAAGAGCAATGAAGAAGGGTTACTACAGTTTTTAGTAAATTGCATAGGCTACAAAACACAGGCTGAAGTTTTACAGCACTGAAATAAGCCCAATTCCTTTTGCGTCCAGTGAGGTGTTTTCAGTGACAGGTCTGGAGTAGTAGTACCTGCTTGCTGCTGAAAAACACAGCCCCTTGTGAACAATTGAAGGATGTTCCTCAGCAGTGACACAATTCCATTGCCAATCATGCATGGAGCAACGTTAATTGACAGACACTGAAACCTAACCCAGTATTGTTACAGCAATACAGTATTCTTACATAGACAGACTGCCTTAACATTTGAATGTACCAATTTATATTTTTAGGCTTATGTAAAATGGACTACTAGTGACATCAAAATATTATAGGTGTTGATTTTGTTTTAACAGAAGCAAAAATTGACCGTTTAAAAATAAGTGTCACATATCATAAAAGAAATAGTTAAAATGTAACTGACTTATGGAGAATTGCATCCTCCTGTATCGAGTGTCCATGTCTGGATGCTGGCAGCAGGTGACTCTATCAGGAAAGGTTGGGGCTGCCCCGTGCCAGACATGGCTGGTTCCAGCCACTTCCAACAGACTCACCACAAGGCACAGCCCAGCACCTCAGCCACACTATGGCACCTCTTGGAAAACATAGATAGAATGGTCAAAAACACTAGACAGGAGGAGAGAATGAAAAGAGAAACAGCAGAGGCAACACCACCGTCAGAGCAGGGGGAATGAGCAAGCATTTGGGTAGGAGTTTGGTCTTCATCCAGTGTTAATCCGCCATTCCTCCCCACTATTTTGTTCCACCAGTTCTTAGTGAATGTATTAGAGTAGAAATTTCAGTGACAAAATGGCTGAAAGAAAAGGGAACCTGTGGAGATAGTATAGTTTAGCCCTTCTGCACAGAGCAGGGTCCGCTGGAGCAGGGTGTTCAGGATTGTGTCCATCTGGGTTTTTAGTATCTCTGAGGATGCATCTTCACAACCTCTCTGGACAACCTGTGCCAGTGCTCAGGCACCCACACAGTAGAAAATTGTTGCTTATATATAAAATGAGATTTCATGTACTTCAGTTTGTGACCTTTGCCTCTTGTCCTGTCACTTTCACCATCAAAGAGAACAGCCTGGCTCTGTCTTCTTTACTACCACCCATCAGGTATCTATAAATCACAGAATCATAGAATATCCTGAGGTGGAAGGGACCCACAAGGATCATTGAGTCCAACTCCTGGCTTCACACAGGGCTATGTAAAAATTAAAACATATGTCTGAGAACACTGTCCGAACACTTCCTGAACTCTGGCAGGCTTGTTGCCCTGGGGAACCTGTTCTGACCAACCTCTTGGTGAAGAACCTTTTCCTAATATCCAGTATGAACCTCTCTTGACACAGCTTCATGCCATTCCTTCAGGTCCTATCACTGTCACTAGAGAGAAGAGGATCAGCACCTGCCCCTCCACCCTCCTCATGTGGAAGCTATAGATCATCATGAGGTCTCCTCTCAGTCTCCTCTTCTCTGATATCAACAAAGCAAGTTGATACCTCAGCTGTTCTTCATACATCTTCCCCTCCGAACCTTTCACAATTTATTTTTTTTCCCTCCTTTGGACACTCTGTATTGTGGTGTGGTGCCCAGAACTGGACACAGTACTCAAGGTGAGGCTGCACCAGCACAAAGCAGAATGGGACAATCCCTTCCTTCCCTCTACCAGCTAGCAATGCTATGCTTGATGCACCCCAAGGTATGGTTGGCCCTTTTGTCTGCCAGGGCACATTCAACTGGCTCACATTCAACTTGCTGTCAACCAGAACCACCACCCTTTCCATGGGGTTGCTTTTCAGCCTCTCATCCCCCGCTCTGTAGATATAGTCAGGATTGCCCTGCCCAAGGTGCAGAATTGGTTACTTGTTCTTGTTAAATTTCACATGGTTGGTGAACGCCCAGCCCTCTATTTTGTAAAGATTTCTGTGCAAGGCCTCTCTACCCATGAGGGAGTCAACAGTGCCTCTTAACTTAGTATCATCTGCAAAATTGCTTAGTATTCATTCAAGGCCTGCATCCAGATCATCTGTAAAAACATTAAAGAGAACTGTCCCTAAAATGGAGTCCTGAGGTACCCCACTAGTGACTGGACACAAGCCTGATGTAACTCCATTTATTATAATTATTTGGGCTTTACCGATCAGCTGATTGATCACCCATCCTATTATTGATCACGCATCCTATTATCTAACTGTATGCTGGACATTTTGTCCAAAAGGATACTGTGAGAAACAGTATTGAAAACTGCTGAGATCCAAAAAGATTACATCAGCAGGCTTCTCTTGGTCAGCTAGACATGAAGGGAAATTTAGTTAAACAGGACTTTTCCTTCATGAACCCATGGTTCTCTGTGAATTATGACTGAACTGTCTTCCAAGTGTTTTTCAATAACTCCCAGAATAATCTTCTCCATAAATTTGCCAGGCACTGAAGAGAGACCGATAGTCCTGTAATTACCAGAGTCTTCTTTCTTGCCCTTCTTGAAAACTGGGACAACATTTATGATCATCCAGTCACCTGGGACCTCTTCATATTCCCAAGACTGTTGAAAAATAATTGAGAGAGGTCTCACAATGACATCAACCATCCCAGCACCCTGGGATGAATCCTCCATAGACTTATGTGCAATCCACTAACCTGTGTGCATCCAGGTTGCACAACAATTCATGTACAATCTCACAGTTAGCTGGGAGGTCATTGTTTCTACAATTACCTTCCTGCTACTCAGGGCTGTGATGCTCCCAGGGCACATCATTGGTGTTAAACACTGGTAAGGAAGGCATCAAATGTCTCTGCTTTGTCTATTTATGAGGTGACCATCCTCATCAAGTAACAGACCCATGTTGTCGCCATGTGATCTCTGTTGCCTTGTCCACATTGCCTATCCCTCCTGAAAACATTCTTCCTCATCCATCACAGGAGGCTGTTGGCCTTCTTTGCTGCAAGGGAATCTTGCTGACTCATGTTCAACTTGGTATCCACTAGAACACACAGATCCTTTCCTGCAAGGACTTGGCATTTCTAGTTGTTTCATGTGTTTCCCGTTAGCTCACCTCTCCAGCCTGTTGGTGTCCCTCTGAATGGAAGCACATGCACCTGGTCTATCAGCCACTCCTCCCAGTTTTTCATTGTCTTCAATTTGCATAAACATGCTTAAATTTACTTCCTGAGGTAAGCTGAGACTTTCAGCATGTTTCTGAGAGTAACTGCAGTGCACACAGGTTTGACAAGCATATCGTTCCTGGGCTGTCACAACGTAAGTGTTTCATATGTATCATTCTCATCTTTCTTTTTGAAGTTTGGAGGAAATAATAAAATAAATAATTACTTGAAAATTGTTATAATATATTTTATTGCTATAGAGTGTAAGAAGTACCTTTAATCTTGTCTACAAGAGCAAATTATTATTCCGCTACTGCTCACTATGTTATTCTAAGTGAAAATGTGCCAAGCTTAAAATCAAGACTTAAAAGTTCACTCAAAATATGCTGTATGTGAACTAGGTTGTTTATTTATATTTTTTTTCCAATCCAAGAGTGTTGTCTGTGTGTCAGCTAGAGAGGAGACATTCATGGCATTTACTCCTACAGAAAATGACCTGGGCTAGCAAGGGTAAGATTATAGCTTTACAGCTGTATTTGGGAACGCACACAGTTTAATCCAGAAAAGTTTCTATTGGTTTTAAATCTCAGTACTTCACTACAGTGAATGCAGAGTGCCTGTAGAGTGTAAGCCTTTATGGTGATGCAGGTAGAAACATTCTGTGTGATGTCATTTCTGAAATACTGAAAGAGAAACAAGGCAGGGTAAGTCTTGATCCCAAGATGTCATGTTGATTATCATTTTTTGTTTTGATTTGACATGACAGTTAGAGTTTTGGAGCAACAGTGTTCTTTAGACGTGATAGACAGAAGTGTTGTAAGTGCAAAGGAGGCCAGTAGCAGATCTTACAAGGTAGCATTATGTAGAAAACTGTACTAAAAGGAAAATTAATGACTGTTCTTACAAATGGATGGCTGGATGCAACTCCTCTGAGAAAGTGCATCATAAATGTTGTAAATATTTTTAATAGCAGGTTATTAGATGAGAGCTGTCCTCCCAGAGTATTCAGCTTTTTCATAAAAGTGGGGTGGAATATGATTCAGGCAAAACAAAACCTATAAGAGATTGTCTGCTGTCTCCAAGTTTACATGTGTGTTTTACTCACACAGTCTTTATGTATAACCATATTAGTGAACGTAATGCCAGGTTTGTGGAAACAAATACTGCTATTATGGCATGGAAAATAGCAGACATAATAACATTGTCACATTACATTACTATAGAAATGTTCTGTGCCAAATTACAGGGCAATGTCAACACTGTCTGTTACCATAAGGGAATAATGTATTGGTGTTGTATTTGTGATGGTATAGCTAACACTGTGTCAACACTTCCATTAAAATCTATTTCTGAAGAGTTAGAACTTCACCATGAAGTCTCTTCTGACTAGGAATTTGACATTTTCAACCGCTGTGAGTAATGAAACTTAAAATAAAAATAAAATAAAAAAATCCTATTTTATTTTGACTTCTCTTTTACCAGGAAAAATCAAAAGCCCTCATTTAAATGGTAAGCTGTGTTGAAATTACAAGTTCATATAAAGCTTTTTATATATATATATATTTTGATTGCATTATAGAGATGCTGCTTTTCAGCTAAAGATATATGTGTAACAATGGTTAGATTTTATTACAAACATGTGGGAAAGGAATTTGAAGAAGACTTACTACAAAAAGATGAAATCTATTTGCTGAAGTTGTACAAAAGCATATTTGTGAAGAGGCTGGCCAACCTGATAATAAGAGAACCAGAATGGTGAATAGTGTAAAATGGAGAAGACAACCCACAATAGTGAGGAAGTAGTAGAGTGGGTTGACGAGCAAAAGGTTGCAGGTTGATAAGGACAAGAAGGACCTGAAAATCAACATGCCAGGGTTGAAAGCAGTCCACCCCAAGTGCATGACATGCACACAAAAAAAGAAATGTCAAGAGGACAGCATGATTGGGGGAAACTTAAACATTTTTTTTCTGGGAAATGAGTGGGTGATGCTCTAATATGCCTGTACTGTCATGTACACAGCATGAGTAAAAGGAGTTGGGTATCTTTGTGCAGGAATGGAGCTCTGCCCAGGGACAAGTGGAAAGCTAGCTGAGGTCTTAAGGGTTAGGGTTAGAGGGCAGACCAAAGCTGGAGATGTAGTGGTGGGTATCTGCTACATATGTAGAAGGAGAAATAGATGAGGCCTTGTTCAGACAAGTTTGAGAAGCCTCATGCTCACAGATCTGATACTCCATAGGTTCCATAAGAACTGGTTGTTCTTCAGGGATCTTCACTTCCTCCAGTCTCAGGAACAATTAACCCTGATGCACAGGAAATTAAGTAAATGTGGCAGAAGGCAGGAGGAGCTCCTGACAGTACTCAGATATTAAAAGGCAGTGTGCAAGAGGTACATGCAGGGCCAGGTGGCACAGGAAGAATATAGTAACACTGTCCATGCATGCAGGAATGTGTCTAGGAAAACCAAATTTTAGGAGAACCTGTCTGGCAAGAGGCCAACAGGAAAAGCTCCTGTCAGCAGTGAAGGAAAGAGCAGGAAAATGTAGGCGCGCCACTGAATAAGGTGAAGGAACCTTATGGCAAGTGATATGTAAGAGACTGATACTCAGCACCTTCTTTGCCTTGGTCTTTACTGATAAGACTGGCCTTTTAGCACTTTCAGCAGTCCCAGTTATCTGAGAACAGACATAGTCTGGAGCAAGACTTACCTGGGTAGAGGAAGATCAGGTCAGGGAACATTTAAACCAAGTGGACATGCACAAGTATATGGCACCAGATGGGACACATCCTTGTGTGCCACTGGTCATTGTGAATTTGCTCTTGATTACCTTTGAAAGCTCATGGCTGCTGGGGGCTGTTCCAGAGAACTGGAGAAAAAGGAAATAGTTCCCCTGTCCTCAAGAAGGAGAAAGTTACAGACTGATCAGGCTAGCCTCACTCCCTAGAAATGTGATAGAGAATATCCATCTAGAAGCTGTTTCCAAACATATTAGGGGCAAGAAGGCAAGTAGGAGTAGTCAGTATGGACTTAAAAAGGATAAATCAGGTATGGTTGTATGACAGTGGATTCATTATTTAAATATTTGACATTTTCTTGCTTAGCAGACAATCTTTGTACTGATTTGAAAGCATGCTGAACATTCAAAATTGGGATTGAAGCAGGTATCTTTCGAGAAAATCAAATAGTAATTATCTCAGATTGAGCACACCAAACAGTAGATGCTCTTGGCTTTTATTGAGGATAGACCAAGAACTTCCTTGTGTCACAGGACATTTAAAAAAACACATAGTTAAAAGTTTGAGAGATTTGGATATTAGAGTATTTGACATTATACAAATTCCAGAAGGGATTGAATAATTCTCTTTTCTGTGTAGTGTTTGGAGAGTGCATTAAGTAATATTGAGTTTATAATTTGAACTACGCAAAACAAACAAAAAAAACCAACCACCTATTGGGTCAGCAATTCAACTTTTGCAATAAGTGAGCAGTTTTATAAACACCAGTCTTCCCTGCAGAACTCTGATCAGAACAGGTGAATTTTTGCACTGAATGAGGCAAGAGCCTTATACTATGTGAACATGCAATTAGCAATTATGTCCGTAGCCAAGGAGGGGTAATTAAATATTTTACACAGAAATGTACAGGTGGCTTTCCCTAGGTTTTTGGTACTTTATGCTTGAAATTTAACATCGTTTGTATATATATACTCACACACTGAAAAAGAATATTTATTATTTTCACTTAGCCATGCAGCTACCTTTTTACAGTCTTCTGATCATATGGTGTTGACATTGGATAGTCATTCTCCTCTCACAATGTCATTCTTCTTCTGAAATGCAAATCTTAGAGTGATAGTCACATAATCCCTTTTACATATCACTCTGGTGTTACCCAAATGATGTATTTAAATCCTTTTGCCACATCTATTTCTTTCACATTTATTAATTGATTTAGCTGTTCAAGATATTGCATCTTTTGGACCTTTTGACACCTAGATTGTAGGGTCATTCTTAATGCTACTTTTATGAGAAGGATATGAACAAAACTAAGAAATTTAATTAAACCAGTGACCAAAACCTAAACTAACTATATAAACCACTTCATAGTGCTTTCCAAAATAATAATTTTCTGGCTAAGTCTGCAGTTGCTAGCTAGCAATAAACATATAACCTGTTATTAAGAAAAGGGATGGGAAATTCCTCTGAGTACTTTACAACACATTTGATTTCCATTTCCAGGGGCTGAGAATTAAAAATCTGTCCCTCATAACATACCAGTCTAAATACTTCATATGATTATTTTGCCATGGAGGCTTACAGTACACAGGAGAAATAAAGATAGCTGCACACAAAATTACAGTGTAGGACAAGCTTCTGGAATGATCTGTTTGAAGAAATCTCAATTTGTTCAGTTTATCTTATCCAATCTCTCTCTATAATGAATATTTGGATTTTTTGGTGACAAACATCAGTGGCCTAATTTGTAAAAATGTCAAAGGAAGGAGGATTTCACACAAGCAGTCTTGAAAATGCAGAAATGTTGAGGTGTTTAGGAGAATTAGAAAAACTGTTATAAGAACAAGGAAGGCAAGAAGTGCTACCTGGGAACCATTGCTGTGGAACAAGATTTTTAATATATGTCCAGTCTATCAATTATGTAAGTTAACAGGCATGCTTTTCTTGACAGTTTGAAAACAATCTTTAGAATTCTTCTTTATAAAAAAAAAAAATAATAAATCTGGACAAGTCAAATAACATATCCATATCTAAAATAGTTAAGAAATTTCCAGGTTCCTTAAAATATTTTTTTTTTTAAAGGAGGAAAGAAAGAAAAAAAAAGATTGATAGTGATTGTTGAAACTCATATATTTGAAAATATTTCTAATGAACAGTAACAAGGAAAGCTTCAAGTGGGATAACACGACACAAAGGAAACCAAAATGAAACTCAAGGTAGCCAGAATAAATTTTTATAGCTGTGCTTGTAGCTCAGATAGAAGCAATTATGCAACACTTCTGGCCTACTCAGAGGTATTTTCTATTTCTCAATATTAAAAATGGAACATAGTGTCAGAAAATTGCAAACTTCTCTTTGCCTCTGGAGGAATCAAGGGAGTAATTAAATTGAATTTTGGTATGTCAATAATATCTTTCTCTTATTAATGGAGTAATAATTTTGTAAATCAAATCGTAGATGTGTTTCCAGTGTCATAAAGGTGAAAATAATTAAGGGGTAATTAAATATATTCTCATGGAATGAAAATTGTTCTGCTGGGTATTGTTAGATTCCTTTCTCTTGAACTTTCAATTATTACAATTTAATAGCATGCTATGTACAATCTAGTCTGAAATTTGGAATCTGTTGCAAAAGCTATTCACGTTATAGCCATTCACATTATAGCATAGTGGATAAATATTGTCACTGTTCTTTCTCATAGATTTCTCCGGGAAAAAAAAAAAAAGATACTAATACAGTCTTACAAACTGCAACATTTCAACAATATCATGTATTAATATCAATTGCAGGTAACTAGTAGGTTTCTGAGCAAGATTAATTGTTATACATGGCACAACTGCAGCAGAAGTTTTACCTCCATAATAGTGCCAGTCATTCCTCTCCAACAAGCCCCCCAGAAAATAACAATGAGTAAGTGCTTTTTTAATTATTTTTTTAATAAATGAGAGCTGCAAGGATCAGAAATGGTAGGAATGAAGAAGAAGCTTTCCCAAGCTGTCTTTTCTATAACCCATAGTATGAGAAGACCATGAAGTACATATGGGGAGGTTGGTAATATATATCTATTTTATGTGTAAGATATTTAAGCACAATAACACAATGATGGTGACACTTTAGAAAGGCAAAATTATTCAGTCTTTTCTGAAGTCTGTACAACTGGACTCGGGTTACTAAGGCAACCTGATCTTCCCCAGCATGTGTTCTTACTTGACAGATAGGTAGGTTAGATTCTAAGTAAAAACATATATATAAGGAAAACCTGTACTCATTTAAAACAAACAAACAAAAAATGTTCTTTGGAGTCTTCTCTGTTTTCATTTTTGTCAGGTACTGTAGAAAACCAAGGCAAAAAAAAACCAAAACTTTTTATTAAAAAAATAAATAAATAAAAAATTGCCTGAATCTTATTTGGATAAATCAAGGTGTTCTGGAGTCCAAATTAATGATCTGTGCAATTTCTCAGCAGCAGAGAATGGAAACATGCACTTGCTTAATGCAGAGCAAAAAGAAAGATAATTCAGACATTTTTGTAGTTTTCATGCTTTTATTCTCTTCCCATGCGACAGGATGGATATTGTAGCTGGTTTTGATCACTTATTACTGGTGATTAGATGGAGCTGGCAGGTCAATCTGAATGAAATTTCAATATTCTTCCTAGCACATACATCCATAAACATGCTTATTCTCTCTTAATATCACATGTGATGTTTAAGATCCTTCAATGTCTCATTTTTGACTGAAGCTTACGAATCTTGTACATTGGTGTTTGTTTGAAAGTCTTTGTAGCCATGTTCTACTTAGGTATTTCAGGAAATTTTGAAAGAAGGTAGAAGGTTTAATAGTAGCTATGAAAAATAGTGTTGGAAGCATTATATTTATGGGTAAAGGAATTTTACCAAGTTGTAGTTTCTGCTGGATTAATGAAGTCATCCAAAATACAGTCCCAGCCTGAGGAAAACTGTTCCATATTGAAAGTGGTCAATGTTCAGCTTGGGTTCTGACAAGCTGGATTTGAAGAAAATAAGGTGAAGAACATCTAATATTCATGAAACTCGTGCCCCAAAAGACAATTTAAAGACTGTATTAAGGAAGTTTGTTCATTTGTTGCTAATTCTGGAGGAGTGTTCATGCAGCTAAGCTTTATGCTATCACTCCTTGTAATGAAGGCATACTTCCAACTGAAAACAGACATACAAAGAAGCACTTCATTTCACTGTAAGCATCCACACACTAAAAAGCACTTAAAATGCATGACATGCAGTATTCAATGTCAAAAAGCATTAATATTTACAGATACCATTTGCAAATCATCATAAGCTCTGAGTCTATTGTACTGTATAAGGAAGTCTTGTCTGTAAGGTGTGGTGTTCTAAAATTCTCTGCCTTTTAAACAGTGAAAACCTTCAGGAAAAAAAGTCTGGTAAAATCAGTGGGCTGATGCTTGGATTATGTAAAATAGTTTACAGAGAGACCAGAGTACCTTGAATTTGGGAACTTAATGACACTCAGAAGTATTAGCTGTGGAGGACCACTACCTCTTTTCCAGAAATCCTAAACGTAGGAGATGATGTTGCTCAGTCCCTCTAAAAAGCAGGTTTTTGATCACTTGTATGATACAATTGCAGTGTGCTGGGTACAAAAGGTATGCATATGTTTTCTAAAATAGGACAAGAGCAGATGCTTGCTACCAGCAAACTGGAATTTAGTTACAATTCCAATCTCAAATCATGAGTTCAGTGAGCAATTTCAATATGTTGAAATCCAAAGTGACCACATGTAGCCATAAAAAGAATTTTCTCTGTCCCCCTACTGTTAAACAGAAATATGTGTTCAAGTTTTTGAAGTAGTTTGAAATACTTCCTTCTCTGTGTTTTTGCCTCTTTTAATCCTATCTTCTGGATGTTAGCCTGGGCTCAGGTTGATTACTTTTATAGATTTTCTTCTGGTCCACTGGTAATTATAGGTTGGCTTTCCTGCCTGGTCAAAAAATTCATCAGGAAGTTGATTTTAATCACTGATTTTGTAAGTGGCAGATGGTCATATCTTTGCTCATGTTAGTTTGTTTGCTTAAATACCGTGTTACTTGGTGCTTACAGAAAGTACCCTTTTCTTTTAATTTCGCAAATTTTAATTGTAGCTGCTGTCACATATCTAAACAGGTTTATGGCCGGCTCATATGCCCGGTTTTGACTTTGGGCCAGAAGTCTCCTGCAGAGAATCAGAAAGACCACAATGTTTTGTCACATCACAAGAAGCTGAAGGGCCTCTTCTGTCTTTCTCTGTTCCCCATGTTGTAGAATTATCCTTGTAATTAAAGTCCTCCGTCCTCTTTCTCCTTCAAGTAATTGAATGTCACTCTCCTGCCCCATAAATCAATTTTAGGATTGTCTTGTTTCTGTGTGTATTAAACAGAAAAGGCTTTCATAGATGCAGTGAATATAGTACATTTGGAATGCAAGGGACATATATAGGATATGCACAGACCAGCTGTACAGCATATAAACAACAGTTACTCAGAATTTTTTAAAAACATCAGAACCTCTGCACAAATATACTGCATATTCTGCATAAGCAGCAAACTGGACACGTTTTAAATAAGTAAGATTTAATGTGCATGAAGAAAGCCATGTGTATTACACAGAGGTTTCTAGGCTGCTCAGGAGTGTCCATCTCAACACACATCTACTAAAGATCCAATATGCATATGAGTAATGGACAAGTTTGGGATTCAGAATCTCAAAATCAGAAGAAAAAAAGTGTTTAAGAGGGCACTTACTTTCTTACTTAGATTTGTTTGGTAATCTTCTCCCATGTTTTCTTTGGCCAAGTTCTGTCATAACCTTGAGTTCCATTCTTTACCGTTTTATTCAGTCTTTCTTATTATTATTTTATTTTGTCTGCTACAAGAATGGGGACACATTTTAATAGCCTTCATTCAGTAATCCCTGAGGGGAAGTCTTTGTGGCAGAAAAATATTCAAAATGATAGTATCTCTGTAATTGAAAGCACAACCAGGAATAAACAAAAAATGTTTCCAAATTGGCTGCACAAGTAGTGGAGTGTCAGATCAAGTTCAAATACTTTCAGAACAGAGTGGATTTTACTTCTGTATAACAAATGCATGAAAATTACTAAAAATCACAATTCTGGGAAGATTTTGCTGAACAAACATAATCCTATTTCCCCCAGAAATTCTACCCCAAAGCTTTTCTCTTTCTAGCCTCTACTTGCTACCAATGTGCATTACTACTGATATTTAATCTGAACAATTTAATGCAGCTTTACTGGGATGACAGCCAGCTTCAAAGAAAGCATTCCATCTCTAACCCCAACAAATGCACAGGGACAAGAGATGATACTTTCACTGAAGATTAACCTTTCCTGTGGATGATACAGTATGACAGAAAACAGGGAAAAGCTTATGGTACCATTTAATAAGCCTATAATAGAAATGCATTACATTGTAGTTTCAGATATTGAGAAAGGGTATTTTTCATAATTTCATTATTTCTGCACCAGGCTGTTTTTTGTTGTGGTTTTGGTTTTTGAGCCTGTTGACCAAAAGATAGATAAGACTTTGAAGGAATTCCTCCAGCTTGCTTCTTAGTCCCATTCTCTAGGAATTTCAGAATTAAGAAAGGAATGAAATTATGTAATATTTACAAAGATATAAAAAAATATTGCTGATTTTTTTTTTTTTGGAAAATGTCAGGTTTGAAAGTCAAAACTGAAGGGTCTTCTCTATATTTAGAGCAGGAACAGCATCCTAAGTGGCAAAATAAAATTCTCACAACACCCTGCTAATGTACATAGAAACTTTTTTTTTCTTCAGAATTTGTTTAGGTGACAGAAGGTGATTGCAGACACCTTCCAGGCTACCTATCCTTGCTTCGCCCTCTGTAGGCCTCCTTTTTCTGCTTGAGTTTGGCCTGGAGCTCCTTGTTAATCCATGCAGGCCTCCTGGTATTTTTGTCTGACTTCTCCTTTGCTGGGGTGCCTCGCTCTTGAGCTTGGAGGAGGGTATCCTTGATATCAACCAACTTTCTTGGGCCTCCAGGGCTTTGTCCTATGGTACTCTGCCAGGCAGATGGCTGAAGAGGCCAAAGTCTGTTCTGCAAAAGTAGCAAGCTTTTGTAGCAGAGTAGCAAGCTTGCTGTGCTCCCTCCTTGCTCCCATCAGGATCCTGAACTGCACTATTTCTTGGTCACAGGTATGTAGTAAGTTACCAGTGTTGGTGGATTTCTATGTTATATAGTTCTTAAAACTTGAAAGTGTAGGAAGGAAAGAAAGCGTACAAGGATGTAGAAGACAATAGGGAATGGTAACCTTGCATATAAGTGTTTTGGGCCTTCTTCTGGGCAATACCAGTTAGTTTGGAGTAGAGTTCTAAGTGATTTTAATTTGTAAATGGAGGGGGAGCTACCAAATTCTAATAATAGAAGGCATTGGGAAGAAGCTGCATAGGATTTTTTTTTCCTGCTTCTTTATGGATGGAAACTGCTGAAAACATATAGATCCAAGTTTAATGGGAGTTTTCACATTGCAGATGTTCTGTTTTCTAAGCAGTTATGTGTAAATGCAGACATTTTATTAGATGTATTGTCTAGCTGGGAAAAGCCTTCATCTTTCTGGGCTGGGAATGTAGAAAAGAGAAAGAAAGTACAGAAGACAGCTCAGGGGCCACTGAAGGCCTTCAATATTTAACCTTCATTTGCTTTTTGATACAATAATTCTTTATTGTTATCATAGAATCATAGAATATCCTGAGTTGGAAGGGACCCTTAAGGATCATCAAGTCCAACTCTTGACACCGCACAGGTCTACCCAAAAGTTCAGACCATGTGACTAAGCGCACAGTCCAATCTCTTCTTAAATTCAGTCAGGCTCGGTGCAGTGACCACTTCCCTGGGGAGCCTGTTCCAGTGTGCAACCACCCTCTCTGTGAAGAACCCCCTCCTGATGTCAAGCCTAAATTTCCCCTGCCTCAGCTTAACCCCGTTCCCGCGGGTCCTGTCGCTGGTGTTAATGGAGAAAAGGTCTCCTGCCTCTCGACACCCCCTTAAATGGTTTAGTTCTCTCAAGTTGAGAGGTGATATCAATCCTTTAATAATGACCTTTGTTTTATACTGCCAATAAACAAAGGGGAATCATGGCAATCCACTCCACTGTGTTATTACGAGTTATTGCACATTGCTCATTCTTTTTAGTGTAAATCTCATTATATTAATAAAATTATTGATGTTTAAAAAAAAAAAGCGTTTCTGAATTTTGCAGAAAGTATCACAAAATTGTTAGGTATCAGATATCACTCTGTCATAGATAGATGGTAATAAAAACAGTTAATAATCATGAGGAACACACGTTCTTGACTAGGCTGTCTCTGTTTTGCCAAGTCTCAGCTTTTTAAAATATAAAGTATTTAACCTACACTTGTCTTTAGAATATATTTTTTTCATTATGTTCAGTTTAAATCAGTTTAAAAAATGAAATTATTCACAATATTTGTTTCCTTTGCCATCTGTGCTGTAAAACTTGTATTTATTAGTACTCTTGTTACATTTAGATTAGTACTCTTGTTACATTTAGATATATAATATGATTTATCTCTTCTCTTAGCTTAGTAAACATTTGGGTAGTAATTCTCTGTAGTTATTTATGACTGGACTTCGGGCTGTTTTCAAGCAGTTCAAGACCTTTATTTTTTTCTTATTGGAGTGGCATAAAAAGGCCTTGGGTCAAAATCCAATGTATCTACGGAGAGACAGTGTAATTACCTTACAAAGACAGAATGTAATGGTACTTTTGGGATGGGAAGTCTCCTCTATGTCCCCAGCCCCCAGGTTAACAAGACAAATGAACAAGAACATGGAAACAAAAAAGGAGATCAAAAGTTTTCTTCTGGCTCTGCCTATATTGACCTGGATAATTCTCAGGATTCTCAGATACTTTGGTGGCGATGTGTTCCCCACTCACTGTCCACAACGACTTTTCTGCCAGCATAGTTAGGATCAGTTTGGGATTCATTCCTATTGGGATGTAAGTGGAAGACATAAAATATTGCAGTATTATATTGAGGAAGTGATAGTCTTTCCAGACTATTGTGTTACCCAACAAAGTGAAGAGTGTAACTTTTCAAGGAAAATCTGTCAAACCTTAGAGGATATGTCAGCATTAGCATAACAATGAACAATTGTGTCCACTCCAAACTAGCAGCAATATTTCATATCTCTTTCTGAAAGACATCCAATATACTATGACATCTGGGACCTGAGTTTGTAGGTGATAGATACGTTACAAAAAGATGATCCTAGCAAAGTATATTATTCAACTCCAGTGTCTATTTTTATGTGCACATTTTTTCTGAAGAGTTATATGACATCCCAAATTAATATGTTTCTGTAGCATGCTGCCCATTCATATTAACGTTTAAGACAGACATTAATGACTTTATTTATAAGAACATATGTGTCAATTCTGCAGACACTGAAATAAGCATGCAATGATGTTGTGGTTATCATGATCATCTCTAAAAGTTGTTTCATTTCAGTGCTGATATTTGCCCTATGTTTATGCTGTGGAATGTCAATTGCAACAATCAGTCTGGAAGCAATTTCTTTGATGTTTTTAAAAGTAGGAAATAATTTTTCACCTATCTGAATGCCAGTTTGCTGAGAGTAAATTAAAATGTTCTTGAACTGAGACTGGCAATTATTGCCAATTGTAACTTGAACGGCATGTTTTCAAATTAGTATTCCTAGCAAGGCTTTTTTTCTGCCTTCTTGCAAAATGTACCTCTTGTTTCATTGTATCAGTTTAAATAGGGAGAGATGAATATAGTGATCAATCAAAGGTAGTAAAAAAAATCCTCTGATATTATATTTTCTTCGTTTATATATATATATTTTTTTGAATATTTCCCAATCTGTTTTTCCCTTTGGCATATTTCAGTCATCTTCCTTATGGACCAAATTGTACCTTGATTTAAATTATTGATAAAGCTGTCTTAAATTCATTGGGAGAAAGATATGGGCTTTGATAGGCAAGATACATCTTTGTAGAGCGCCGTGGGTACTATCAACACCTATTGAGACTGAGGCCTTCATTGCTCTGATATGCTTAGTTTCCAGGATTGAATGTGCAGAGCCTATGCCTAAATATGGATCTGCTGCATAGCTGTATAACCAAGGTATGGCATGAGGCCATTATTAAATTTACTTTGTGCCTCTGTGGTTCCTGGTAATGCATTCTCTTCTACTGAGAAGACATTGAAACAAGCTCCTCAGGCAAAATATCCATTAAAATTTTTTTCTTTAAAGAAAAAAATCTTCTGCTAATCTGCTGCCATTTATATTCGCTTTGTGATTCTGCAGCCAAGCCTGTCAATAAAACTGTGCTAATCACTATGAAGTTAGTGGCTGTATGCATTCAGACATCCTACAAATAATGCTCCATAACTAAAACAGTATTCTAAAAGGGTTTGGTTTTGTTTTTCTCCTGCATGGTTAGAGTCTTGCAGCATGTTATTTTGCTCTCTTTTCCCTCCTTAAAAAATCCTTGAGTATTTTGTCTGATGAAATAACTGTTCTTACAGTGTGCTTTTTTCTTTTATATAGTGTAGTTTAATGATAGAAAATGGATGTCTCACAGATAAAATTACATACTACATACTACTGTGTCCTGTCTCAAAGATTTAAGCCCTGTAATCTTTTAAAAATTGATCATTAGTCACTTACCTTCCATAATGTTACTGTTGCCTAAAAATTTGGAAAGCAGTTAAATTAAAAGAACAAAAAAAGAGAGGGAAGAAGAGGCAGTAGGTAGCCCTTTGTGGGAAGACTATTAGAAATGAATAGGGTGGGTAAAAATGTATCTTATAAAATGTTTTAAGATCCCAGAAATCCAAGATGGGAAAAGAACTTCTCAACCATTTAAATGTATTGGATCATTTTTCCATGTTTTGGATATCTACTAAAGTCTGTGGACCTTAAGGTGTAAACCTTATCACCTCATAAAAAAAAGCTATAACTCCATTCCAATATTGAATAAGCAACATCTGTTCCATTGTATTCTCTCATTGAAGAAACTGAAACTGAAGTTTGCTCAAGAGTCAGATTTTTTTGGAAGACGTGAAGTCTTCAAGTTAATAGCAATAGCTAGCATTTGTTCTCTTTTTTGTCATTTTTGACTGCAAGAATATGCACTATCATGTGCAGTGAACAGTAATACACTGTTCATATAATTCGTATCTTGCTTTTTTCCCAATTGTTTCTAAGTCCTACGAAGGATGCTGAGAGTAACTTGTGGCATCTGAGGACAGGGGAACTTTTTTTAACACTGCTTTTAGCTAGTGAAGTTATTTTCATGAGCCTTTCAGAACATGCTCTATTTTACACTATTATCTTCTGATTTTTTTTCTTGTTTTGCATTTCTGCATCATAATTAGTCCACACACTACCGTGATGGATTCACCCATGATCCATCTCATCCACTCTTCACTACTAGCCAGATACCAGGTGCTTCTGATGAGAGCTTGGAGTCTGAGGATTTGAGCTACCTATAGGAAATACTGAAATTTTAAAAATGTATTTACATTTATTCCTGGGTTAGCTTTTGTTTCTTAAGCAATGAAGTATCTAAAGAGCATTACATAATGGAAGGGTTTATAGTCTCATTTATTCTAATTCCATACTGTGTGGTGAGAGCACAGGTGTGTTTTGCAGTCTTTATCAAAATAATGAGAGATTTCATTCTTTAATACCTGTTTACAACTTCCAGTAATCATGGTTTTTGTCTTCTAATGTAACAGAAGTTGATGCTTTACTTTAGCTATGTAAGTTCTGGATATTTTAATTAAATGCTGTTTCTGATAAGCATGTTAGCCCAGAGTACTTTGCATCGAAATTTCATTTCACTTAGAATTCAGTAGATATAATTATCAGGGTACAATTGCAGCCTTAGTAGGCTCTGGTAAGGATGGTGAATTGCTTAGTCTGAAATGATTTGTAAACTTCTGTACATAAAGGTATAGCCTGCAAAGATTCTGCTTTTCCCAAATGTAGATTGCCCACTGTGGGAATGCATGTGGTCAGATGCTCTCTGACATATTGCTTTACTGTCCAATTTGTTTGCCTTAGCTTGAGGTATTCCCATGTTAGCTCCAGGTGCCTAGTGTAGACAGCTAAATCTGACCATCTACAGCATCATTTTAAGTAGGGTTGCATCCCTGTGAAACTTGGTAAATAACCATTTTTGAGAGACATTTCATGTTTTCCAGACAGGACAGCTTGCTGAGCTGGTTAAAAAGAACATAGCATCATGGTTGGAAGGGACCTTAAAGATCATCTTCTTAAAATTTGATCTTAAAGATCAAATCCTTCTGCCGTGAGAAGGGACACCTCCCAGTAGACCAGGTTGCTCAAAGCCCCATCCAGCCTGGCCTTGAGGGATGGGGCATGCACAACTTCCCTGGGCAACTTTTACAGTGCCTCACCACCCTCAAAGTAAATAATTTCTTCCTTACATCTAATCTAGACCTACCCTCTTCTAGTTTAAAACCATTATTGCTTGTTCTATCACTACAATTCCTGATAAACATGTTTGTATGTCTCTCTAAAAAATGGATTGGAAACAACTGAAAGACCAAAACAGCAGGATTCTGGGAGAGGAACAAAGAGATAACTATATATAGAGTCCCCACCTGGAGAAAAGTAACTTTTGGGGAGATCAAAAGATGCCACTGCTCTCAGGGAGCCTTCTGTAAACTGAAGGAAGAATATAAATTGAGAAGTGCGGAGAGATCCTCTGATGTGAGGTTACCGAAACCAGCCTTTAACCTTTGTAATTTAAGTCTCATGACCTGTGGAGCACTGTCATGCTGCATGAAGAATGACTGATTTTTCCTTTCTTCTGTCTTTCCCCTCTTCCACTTAGTTTAAAATAAATAAAAAAAAAATAAAAAAAAGAGGAAAAAAAGAAAACAAAACAGCTAGCCAAGCTACCCACACTCTGCTGCCTTTATTATCAATATCTTTTGGACCTAAGTTTTAAAATTTAAGGTAATAAATTTGAGAACAACCTATGAAAGAAGGCAAAGGCACCTGTTTTTAAAAATAATGAGTTTTCCTGTCTGGATGGTTGTTTTTCAGCAGAGACATCAACCAAGTTATTCACCCCAAAAGGTTGTTTCCACAAAAAGAAGCTAACTTTCTTAAAACATGCCACAGACAAATATGCTACAAATTTTACAAAGGGCAATAAATTAGCCTCCAAAGGGCTTCTGACCATGAAAATGCTGAAATAAAGTGATTTGTTCTTGTGGTGTCCCGTAGTACTCCATAGAGACAGCACTTGTTGCTCCAATGTCTTTTGGTTTCATTGTTGCTGTGCTGCTTCAGCTGAGGTTTGGAAGTTGAGAAAACACTTGAATTCACTCATCTGAATGTACTGTTTTAGTAGAAATCAGTAAATCTTTCAGACCTTCTGTGTCTGAAAAAGATATGAAATAGTCAATAGCTCCTAGGTAGCAGGTAAAGAAAAAGAAACAATGAATGTGCTTTAGGAGTTGGTATAAAAAATGAGAGGAGAAGATTCATAGGTATCTCAGGCTTTAACAGTTCCACAAATGGTACTTGTTGCACAGAGAAAATTGAGGCAGCCAGACATGCAGAAAGCTTTATTCGTGGAGCCTGTGTATCACAACATGCATCAATTTCCTTATTACCTTAGAAGAAATCAGGCAGAGACACAGAAATGAAAAGTCTAGTGGCTAGCTGGGAAGAGAAGCAGTAGTGATCCCCAGATAGTGATCTCCTGGGTGTCCTGTCCAGCACAGCAGGGAATCACAATAATGTCAACAACCAGAGTCATTTTTTTCCTCAGTAATATTATAGCTTTCATCAGTACCTGCTCAACCTTCTCAGTGGTCTTTGTTTAATGACACATTTGCCACTTTTACTTTTGTTGAAATTTCCTTAATTAAGGTGTAAGTTTGGCACACTAATTGACTGCTGAGCCTTGTGCACACTTGTTATTTGGTAATATTAACGAGATATTAGAATTATTGTTCGCTTTCTTCGTTGAAATATAGACTCAACAATTTGGAAGATCATGGGAGGATGGGGTAGTGGTGGGAATCAGTGCAGAGCTAGAAACTGAAACTACAAGGCTTCAAGAAACAAGAGGTTGAGGAGACAGATGAAACTGAGCTAGACATCAAAAAAAAAAAAAAAAATCACTGTCCCAGAGACTGACGGAAAAATGATTCAAAATGCAACAGCACAAGGATGCAAGAATAAGAGTAGTTGGGAGACTTAGGTGAAACCACATCCACAGTATAGCCTCAAGGTGAGCAGCTGGAAGGTTGAAGTGAAAAGGCAGGCTGAAACGGCAAATGTGAGGCCTTCAGCCATACATGAATTTAAGCATTCTGCAGCAAATGGAAAATCCTGTTTCTGAATGTGTCCAAAAACTCTTTAGTTTTGAAAGTACAAAGCAGATAGTCACCTATTTCAGGCACATGTACTCCAGAGTATGTGCTATAGTAGCATTTAATAGCATTTAGAACTATTAGAATATCATAGAAGTGTGTGGTCTCTTTCCCTCTTCTTGCTCCTATATATCTGAGAAGTGATAGATGCAAATTTCTCTCTAAGCAGTCCGTATTAGATATGTCACCAAGTATCTAGCTGAAAATATTAGAGAAAGCAGCCAGTGTTTGTTGGTTGGGGAAAATGAATACGTCCTTCCTTTATTTGTGGCTGTCTTAAAAACATTTGTGTAAAGTTCTGAAGTATAACTCACAAGATCTACTATATACATAAGGAACATTTTTTTATGGAAATGAAAAAGAAATGTAAAACTGAAATTCTTAATCTTTTTGTTCCCTTTAATGGGTATACAAATGGGAAAATGTTAGGAATGTGAGAAGATTATTGCTATCATTTAAAATCATTCATCACACAAAGAATTTACCTTTTAGAGAAAACACCAGTCTGAATAAGGAATTCCTGTAATTAAAGGTGACCATGGTTGTGAGGTGTTTCTCAGTTCAAAAACTTTTTTTTCTACAACAACCTTTCCATGGAAAAAAAAAAAAAAGCCAATCCTACAAACAGGATTATATTTGGAAAGTCTTGAGGTATTCCATATTGCTGTAAAACTGCTGTGCAGTTTTTCTGTGTTTCCATCCAGTTTGTCAATTAGCTGCTTCATTGTGCTGAGAAACAATCACCTAAACTGTCAAGACCAGACCCAGCAAACTAGGAGAAAATTCAGAACTCAAATACACACATGAACACACTCAGTGTAGATGTGTCCTTATTCAGCAGCAACAGTTTACTTTGCACTATAGTTCACAATAGCTCAGTGACAGGTACCTTACATGGCACACAGCTTGTAGATATCAAATCCTGCTAACACCAGTAACACAAGTAGCACTAGTGTATTCCGCACATCTAAGTTTTTGTTCCAATGAACTTCAGCTCCCATGTTCCTTCAGGTGATCTTGAAGTTGCACTTCACAGAATCACAGAATTTCTAGGTTGGAAGAGACCTCAAGATCATCGAGTCCAACCTCTGACCTAACACTGACAGTCCCCACTAAACCATATCCTTAAGCTCTACATCTAAACGTCTTTTAAAGACTTCCAGGGATGGTGACTCCACCACCTCCCTGGGCAGCCTGTTCCAATGTCTAACAACCCTTTCAGTAAAGAAGCTCTTCCTAAGATCCAACCTAAAACTCCCCTGGCGCAACTTAAGCCCATTCCCCCTCGTCCTGTCACCAGGCACGTGGGAGAACAGACCAACCCCCACCTCTCTACAGCCTCCTTTAACGTACCTGTAGAGAGCGATAAGGTCGCCCCTGAGCCTCCTCTTCTCCAGGCTGAACAAGCCCAGCTCCCTCAGCCGCTCCTCGTAGGACTTGTTCTCTAGGCCCCTCACCAGCTTTGTCGCCCTTCTCTGGACCAGCTCAAGCACCTTGATATCCTTCTTGTAGCGAGGGGCCCAAAACTGAACACAGTACTCGAGGTGCGGCCTCACCAGAGCCGAGTACAGGGGGACGATCATTTCCCTAGCCCTGCTGGTCACACTGTTTCTGATACAAGCCAGGATGCTGTTGGCCTTCTTGGCTACCTGAGCACACTGCTGGCTTCACCTACTCCAATGTGCTTGTTACTATAACCAAAGCGGAAAAGTGCAAGTGATGGTCAGCATGATGTAAATATTTCCTTTTTACCAGTTAGTTCTCAGGTAACCTTAGCTGCTCTTTAGATTGTAGTTGTCTGCCAAACTAGGACTGCTTCCTGGAAGAGCTGTCCCTGATTTTTATTGTTATTCTTCTGGTCAAGTTTTATTTTATTAATTGCAGATAGATTCAGCCAACATATAATTTAAACAGCCTTACATCATTACCTTCCTTTGTTTATTATTTTTATGAATGTTTGCTAACAATACCCACATGACTTGCCTCCTGAATTATTCTGTTCAATTCGTAGCTATAAATAGCTATAGAAGTGTAATTTTTTGTTGTTATTAAACAATTGGCATGCATTTACACTTGGTTACAAAAATATTTTTATAAAGTTTATTCTTATTTTAAATTCAATTTAATTATACTTGAGGGTCTCTCTAGGGAATACAAGATGGCAGGGCAGAAGACTGGCCTGTCTGAACAGAGAACTCCTCCTGGAAAAAAGAAAAAGAAAACAGTCTCTGAAAGCAAGGTCTGGCTTCACGAGAAGATTATAGAGCTTCAGTTTGCATCTGCAGGAAGAAAATAAAATAGCCAAAACTCAGCTTGAGTTGACACTGGCCAGTGAGACATCAGACAATGAATTAGACTTTTTAAAATATGTCAACAGCAAGAGGAGGTATAAGGAAAATATTGGACTGATCAAGTATTTAACAAGTAAGCACGAGGAAAAGGCAAAGGAATTTAATACATTTTTGCCTCACTTTTTAATATTAATGATGAATCTTGGGCTGCTTAATCTGAGTTGGAGTATGATGACTGAGGGGAGCAACTACTTTCCATCTCTGGTCACTGAAATTGCAGTGGAACAGTTGTAACATCTCAATGTTCCTAAATCCATGGGGCTGATAGAATTCATCCTGGAGTACTGAAGGAGTTAGGGGATGTTATAGCCGGACCCCTCTCAACAATTTATCAAAGGCTGTGGGAGTCTGGGGAGGTCCCTGCTGACAGGAAGCTAACTAATGTTATCCCCATCTAATGTAAAGAGTATTTAAGATTCTTGAAAGCATTCAGAGGAGGGCAACAAAGCTGGTAGAAGGATTGGAAGGCATGTGCTATGAGGAGAGGCTGAGGACACAGTTTGTTTCATTTGGAGAAGAAGAGGATAAAAAGCGAATTCATTGTTCCCTATAACTTCTGAAGAGGGGAATTGGAGAGGGAGGTGCTGATCTCTTCTCCCTGGTTACTAATGATAGAAAGCAAGGGAACGGCATAAAGCCGCACCAGGGGAGGTTCAGACTCAATATTAGGAAAAAAGTTGTAAGCATGAGGGTGAGAACAGGCTTCCAGGTGAGGTGGCTGATGCCCCGTGGCTGTCTGTGTTCAAAAGACATTTAGATAATGTCCTTAATAATGTTTTAACATTTGTTTAGCCCTGAAGTGGTCAGGAAGTTGAACTCAATTATGTTTGGAGTTTCCATCCAACTAAACTATTCTGCTCTATGCTCTGTAGTCTATACTTCTGTGCTACTCCATTCTATTCTACTCATTGCATACTTGATTGTAAGCTGTTGAAGATAAATTTTGTGTCAGGGTTCTCTGAACTGGTGAAAGTTGCCTTTTGAGAAGCCCTCATTTTCATCATTAAGATGCAGTATTACACCTCTACTAGCCTTCTCTCCTTTAGAGAGAGTTTGAAACTAGACATAGATCTAGGAAGACAGAATGCCTAGTTCATGTATAAACTAGAAGTTCCACATACCTTACAGATGCTCTAGATGTGCTTTATTCACTTTCCTCTCACTGTATAGTGCTGTCTGAATTTTCTTTCTTGTGCCTAGCCTAAAAATTTGACACCTTATTTATTACTATTTGACTTATTGTGATTTAAAGGCATTTCACATATGATATGACTGCTTTACCTCTTCTTCCTTTCTGTGTTCTCTTACATAAACTGGGCCTGTCTGTAGTGATCATTAACTTAGACAAACTTGACAAAGTTATATGTAATGCTGACTAGATCCTCATCGCAGTTGCTTCTAGTGCTACTTTCTTGTATTTCATATACCTCGCATTTTTTCAGTGATGCTCTAGTGCATTTTTATTTTGCAGTTTGTGTAACTTTGTCTGAGATTAACTCTTCTCTCTCATGTTGTAACAGAAACATCTTCCTTTCTTTTCTGTATTTATTACTTATTTAACTGTGAAAACATGGTAACAGAAGCTTGGTTAAACTACAATGCAGATATTAGTTTTATTTTGGAGGTCAGAACTTCTCATGTTTGTTTCTCTATAATAATATTTATACCAAAGGAATTCTCTTAGAATTTTAGCATCTGTAAAGGTTTGATTCAAAAGGCATCACAGCATATGCTTAGAACATCTGGATGAAAATGAGAACTTACAAATCCTACAAAGAAATTCTCAATAGAACACATTAGACAACAAGGTCTATGAAGAAGGAAAAACAGGGATGGGCAAGGCAGAAAGAAAAGGAGAGAAAAGAAACATCAAGTATAGGAGATTAAAGAAAAGACAGATAACAGGATAGTTGCTGATAAGGAACAGGTAGCTAAAAACCATTATTCAGTAAATGAAAATGCAAAAACAAAGAACACAAGGCTAAGACAAAAAAGAGGGAGAGAACAGATTAGCTGTCTGTTATAATTAAATACATGCTTTGTATTAGTAAAGGGAATTTAAAATAGTTAAAATCATATTTTTTCAATAGATTACCCTTCATTGTGATTGACAAATAGTTATTGCCTGTAGAGGTGCATTAATATTCTTTTGATAAGGTTCATGAAACAAAAGTAGCTTTGCTCGGTTGTACAGAGAAAACAACAGTGTTTTTGGCTTATCCAAATATGGTATGCTTGAGCTTTTGAGGTAAATATTAAGTATTAAAAGTCATTATCACCGGAGTTTAGAAGAATTAAAATCATGAGTTTTATGTATGTAAAGTCATCATCCAGAAGTATTTCTGGTTTTGTGGACTTATTTCTTCTGGAAAACACATATGAAATATTTTAATTGTGCCCTCTCCCAAATCCTCTCCCCTAAATGACATGGTAACTGTAAGGATATGAAAAGCCATGATTGCTCCCATAAAATTCTGGCTTTGTAGTCTTTTCCGGTTTTCATCCAGCAGTTTCCTTTACACCTATGCCTTGGGGGATTTATTCTGTTTAAAATTAAAGCAAAGAAAAAGGAGAGTTACCTTGTAGTTCTTTGTCAAGGCAAGACAATTCTATTATTTATTCATTTTTAATTCTTCTGTTACATTTTAAGATACAGAAGATTTAAAGTTACATCAAATGGTTCCAAGCTACTATTGTTTAAAAGCAAAGAATGAGGAAAAAGCTTTTGATGTGCTGTAGTAATTTGATATCAATCTATTATACTAATTCCCTTCAATAGCTAAATAAATACAAAATAAATGTCATAGACATTAAATAACTATTTGGAGCATCTGACATTGTATCTCAGTAGCATATAAAACCTGCCATTCAGGTATCTGAGTACGATGGAAATCTCAGCAGGATGGAGAGAACAGTGTTTTTTTTGTGGTTGACTGCTGACACTGAACTAGTCTGGAATGGGAGAGAAGGTGACTGTTCACTGTGTTAGAATTCATACAGTATGGAAGTTTACCTGAGACATTTCATAATACAGGATAACCTAAAACTCAGTCCAGGACACTTAGTTTGATTTGTTGACCTGTTTACTTGTTTGTTTCCCTTTTTGTCTTGCTTTGTATCTGTTGTCTTCTGTTAATCTTTGCAAACACTTTGGGTAGAAAGGACAGTGTAAACTGATAGAATATGAACATAGTGTCAATAACTGATGAAAAATCATAGCTTTGGATATACATTCTTTTTCTTAACCCTTGTAGATAGTACTTCAGTGGATAAAAAGGTAAGAGTCTGGAGGTATGATCAGAAAGCTGTGTTCTGGTCAGTCAGTGGTACTAAGTGATGATCAGTAAATGTCTGTTCATGATGCAATAAGTTCCTACTAATGTTAATGATATTGGAACTTTGACTTTCAGAATGCCATTTCTGATGACTGTAGCTGTTGATTCCTTATAAGTTAAATTTGGTGATCTAATTCAATTAAAAAAACAAACAAACAAACAAACAAAAAAAAAGACCGAAGGCAGTTATCCTTTGAGATCAGATCAGTTTTAGATGTTCAAACAGTTCAGTTCAGCCTTCTCATGGTGAATATTAACTTTAACTTGCAGTAGAGAGTTTGTCTTTTCAGCAGGGAAGATCTATGGAGCAGTTAGCACCCTATATGACAGAGTTCCATTTTTTAGAATGTCAAGGAATCTCTTTCTGTTTTACCAATACAAATAAAAATCCCTCATCACGTCAGTATTTGGAATTATACTGGTAAATTAGTCTTTTAGGAATAATAATAGGATATGAATCCCAATATTTCTGCTGAACGATTATGTTTCTAATTTGTCTGTGGGATGTGTAGGCACTCGTTCAGGTCTATAAAACATTGCTTAAAAACTTCAACAAATTTTATGAAAATAAAAAGTGTTATTGGGAGTAATAATACTTTTTTTTTTTTTTAATCTCTGTAGAGGCTTTAAAAGGTATCAGAAACAGTAAAATTTATCTTTTTTACTATATTTCTCTGATAACCTGCTTGTATTCACTGTTTAGGACAGAGTTGGTATAATTCAAATAGACCAAATATTTAATTCCTGAAGAATAGTATGAAATGAACAAGAATTAAGTTATTAAGAAGTCTGTGACTGTGACCACTATTTATGAATGCAGACTCTTTTAGATGTTGAAAGGCACAGGAAGCTCTGAGAAGATTTTTCATTGTAGAACAGGTTCTTCCAGCTGCTGCATGAAAGCAAATGTCTGTTGTTAACTAGCATCCCTATCATGGCTACGCATTGGTTAAGGAATCTACCTGTGCAGAGCCACAATCACTGAATTGCAGCTGTGAAGGAGGTTTTGTTTCCATGAAAGTTTTCTGTCAGAACCAGTTCTTGACTACAAGTCCTAAGTACATGGATGCTAACTTTTATGGTACCTAAGAGAGCACTGGGGAGTGCACTTTGCTAAATATGCAATTTCCAGTGCTTTTGGAAAGCTATTCTTCTCTCTGAAACACAGAGTCAAGTGTTGTTTCATATATCGTAGGTTTCTGCGTGAATCCAAACAAGTACCAGCGGCTATGCAGTGCCATGTTAGTGGTTATATTGTGCCATATGGGTGGCAAATTCCCCCATATGCTATAACCATTGTGTCTAGGGATGCTCTAGGATAAGAAGCACTGTAGAAATGTAGGTCATTATTATGTTATTTGCATCCTCAGTTCCAAGAGTGTTTGCTTTAAACCCTGTAGTACCATGTAAGTGAAAAAAGAAAATCTAAGTAAAGCACAAGGGCATCCAACCTACCCTAACGAGAAAAAGAATTGTTAGGGTAATCATAGTTCTGAGTTCTAAATATTTCACAATTAGGCATTCATTTGGAAAGAGCAGCTGCTGTATATCCTCCACGTACTATTTTGCTTATGCTGTTTAATGATTACAAAACACAGAATATACTTTTATTGACTGTTTTCCCCTACAGTCTTCCAGGAGTGTAATAATGAATATTCACGTAAGAAACAGCTTCAAGGTTCTAGCACCAGAAGCAGCTGTGCTTCTTACAATGTCTGCAGTCATTTGGGTTGGCTGGATGTAAATAATTTACATGTGCTGTATATAGCAGTGCTTTCAGATCTCCATATATTTATGCTGATACATAAGTTAGACTTTGCTGGCAACTACTCTGTTGATCAAATTGAAACAAAAAGTAGGTTGTAGCTGTTCAGGGACTAGTCTCTCAGGTGCCCTGAACAACTGCCATGTGCGGTACAGAAGCCGTCATAGACAAGTGTTGAATCTCAAGATCCCTAAGGAATATTTTAAAGCTAATTATCGCTATCAAAAAAAGTCCTTGAGGTCAGAAGGCAGTGAAATTCTCTTCAGAGTCTGTCTAGTTACTCATTACTTCAGAATTTATTAATATCCAAACGCATCAAGGAGGAGACGGTAGGCTCTTTTGATATACAAGAGCAAGATTGTTCTCTCACATTCTTTCATTAATACAAAGCTGTAGCAAGTATAGGAAAAAATGATTTTTCTCTCAATAGCTGCCAGGGAAGTTTTGCACCTTGTGGCTGATCCTTAAGTTGACAGTTACAGTGTAAAGATCTGCATGTGATGCTGTGGAAGATCAGACTGGTTACACAAAGATATGAGGAGGCTCTGTCCATTTATGCTGTGAACTCACACACCACTTTGTACACATGTATGTCTGGTGTGTAGATGAAAAGCATTATTAAGTAAAAACAAACAAGACAACTAACATATTCTTCTAGCTGTCTGCTACAGCATAGAAGGTGATCTATTTACATAAACTGTTAGGGACTGCTTTATAGGAAAAAATCGTATATTGTCTTTGAATTTGGTCACGTGGCTTGATGCATGTGGCTTACCTAGTTGTCATTTTGTTTTTCTGTTTTATTTAATGAGACTTCCTGTATTAACTTCTGTTGGCATTCCTTTTGAGTTATGGTTCTGCCTGAAAGTGCCAAACAGAACTTGATACTACTATATTAGGATTAAGACATATGTGATAAAGAAAATCCTAGTGTAGAAAAATATGTTGCAAAGCAATACCAAAAGTAAGTTGCAAAGCAATATGATGCATACTCTGCAGCTTTCTAGCAGGAAATCATCCATTGTATTCTGCTTAATTTTAAGTTTTGTTATTTCGTCAACCAGCAGATACACATTTCAGTATTCTCTTTGATTATTCACTGTAATTAGCTTTTGCTGTGCATATAGGTTTGTGTTGTTATGTGTGTTTTTTTTTTTTGTTTGTTTTTTCCAAGCTGAAGGGAAAAAGATTTCTCAACACTGTTGCCCAGAATAGTGGTGAGGAAGTTTAGATGTCAGTGCCTTGGTACTATAACACTTACGCAAACAGTAAGCAATTGCTTTTGCCAGAGGGATGTCATTATCTGGGTAATGGTTGCTGAGGGTTAGGTATATGCATGATACAAATAAACATACTGACTTCATTGACAATGAAAAATGCAGAAGCAGATTGTCCATCTAGGCCTTTGCCTCATTTCAGTCTATCTTTCGAAATCAAACTATGTCATTCCTACAGGCTGAATCAGGTACATATCCCCTGTAAATAGATATCAGAAATACATGGAGGTGCAAAGAATTGATATTTGCCATATGGAACAGAAATTAATGGACTAGTTAGTGACACTTCAGTAAGGCAAAGGACAGAATAAAGGTATTTTAGCTAGTGACTGTCCCTTGAGCTTATGATACAGGCTGTGTTAGAAGGGGATATGTGTTTAAAAAAAATAATGACTCAGTGACTAGAATTTTAGTTTGTTTTTTCCTCAAGTGAAGCAAAAATGCTCCTCATTTCCACTAGAGGAAAGGACAGCACCAAAAATTGTTAATGAGTGCAAAAAACATGTAGCATTTATCAGCATTTCGGAAATGTTGACACACAATTCTGAGTATGTATGTTGAAGCAGTAGACTTTACAGAACTAAGCTCTGAATTAAATCTGAAACATTTACTATCTGGTGCAGTTAGATCTTTTTAAAGTAAAGTCTTTGCTCTTTAAGAATGTTTATGAGCCCTTGGAAAAGTCATTTTAGGATTTAGGAAGTAATAACCATTTCATTCATATGTGAATCATTCCAAATGGGCACAGAAATTACTTCAGGCCTTCCTTTATTTATGAATAGAGGACAAGACAGAGGCAATAAATATACTTAAGAATTTAAACATGCTTATTGTTCCTTTGTGAGATTTTTAAAAGAACATAATTATCGGTGTTTTTAATAATGCATATTTAAATATTAGTGATAATCCTATTTATGTTTCTTAATTTATCTTTAGACTCGTATTTGTCTATTCAAATTGGCTCATAGAATATTTCTTTGTCAAGTTTTCTGTGGCTCATGTGCTTGCCTCCTATAGTATTTTGCTTTAGTGTTTAAATCACCTGAATGAGGTGATAATAAATGGGTATGAGTCTGAATCGAAGGTGTGACTGCAATTTGTATAAATAGATACAGATAGTGTTAAACAAATTTGTGAGGTTACTGTTAAACCTTATAGGTGTCAGGGTTTTAAGTCAGACCTGTATTTCTCTGTGGTCCCATGTGGGACACAGCTGTATTGTCCAGCCTGAAACATACCACATCTATACCAATATCATGAGGCAGATTCACTCAAGTGTCTTTTTCTGTAATTGCAAGTTTTAGACTATGGTCTAGTCACAGATTAAGTTAATTGAATACTGTAAGAAGTTTTGAAAGCTACATAAAATCTTAAGTCTTCAGTTCTTCAAGTGAATATTTGAATGGTAATTCTTGGACAATTGCCATAATTACTATTACTGAAGACCATCTATCATACATCCTTTCAATGCGTATTTCAGAGTATTTTCCAAATCAAAGCTTTCAGCTGGTAAATACTGCTCTTTTCATCTTTCATCTTCAGTAAAGTTTTACTGCCAGGCTTGTCTCAATTGCCATCTACCATCTACCACTTTTTTTGCAATGATTTATTTTCTCCTTTGCAAAACAACCCATGGTTTATTATTTTGCCTTTTTTCCCACTTTTTCATGGGATTTTTTGATTTGTTTTGCAAACTACTATTTTAGTTTATAATAAATGGTTTTAAAAATCAAAATAATGATCTTCAAAACCTTTGAGAACAGTAAACCATAGTTGCATATTTAAATTCCTAGGTTTTGCAACTGGATTTCACTAAACACTATGTCCTTACAAACAGTGAATTCAGCTTTCCATCTGCCATATAAAATGTGATGTTTCTTACTATAAATAACTTGAAAATATCTCTGCTGAAATTAATTGCTATGGAAAAACGAATCGTAGGTAATTTTTAGAAATTAAGGATTATACGAAGAGTCCTGCCATAGAGTTGTGGATTAATATATCATTAAAGCTGTACTTAAAATTTAAAAAATCTGGAACAAGTCCATGTTGCAAGATTGTTTCCTTATCGTTGATTGTCTGCTGTGAATTACTGTCAGTTTCATAGAGAATTTCCATTAAGAAATTCATTTTAAAAATGTTTAGAACAAGAGAAAGGACTAACCTAAAGTGCCAGCAATTTCATGGTGAGTTATGTTGAATATAATTGTTCAGCACCACTCAGTTGACATGGTTCATTAGTTATCATCAAACCCCCAAATCATCTTTGTGCAGAAGCCCAAAAGGCTCTAAATATACACATGCATTGCAATTATGAGGTAATCAAACTAAAATTTTAAAATTTTGAAGATAAATTGAAAATAGATCATTCTTTCAAAGCCCTAGATTAAAGGGAGGCAACCATATGTGAGTCAAATACAGTACTGCTGAATTATCCTGTTCAATTTCAGTGCTTTCTAAATAATAGACAAGGTAACTGTACAGAATGATTCCTTTGAAGGATCTGACAAGCATGATTTATGGCATGCCCAAAGCACATTCCTTCCTTGAATATTTAATGGAAAGAGCTTCATTTTCCCCAATTCTGATATTGTGGAATTAAATCTAAATTGTGTCTTAACTTGGAAAGTCGCAGGAGGGAGAATATAAATTATGCTCTAACAAAAATATACAAGAGATCAAAATTGGAAAATTGCTATTTTGGAATGCAAGACAGCAAACTACAATTAATCACTGTTCTTCTCATCAGACTTCACAGTGAAGCTTCAAGAAACATAATGCAGTATGTTAAACGGCTCATTTGAAAACCTTTCTCATATTCTATAAACATCTGGAAAAGTGGACATCCTTGTTTAGAATAAATCATTCAATGAGTTACTATCTTTAGAACCTAGAACTAATTTCAGTGTGTATAAAGCTTTTGAATTTAAAGGATTCAACTCATGGAATTATTTTTAGATTCAAGCATTTATGAAAGCTTCTGTAATCACCATATGAAGGGAAAAAGTAATAAACCAGAATATTAACCACAAGAAAACAGGTGCTTCCAATTTCCTGTGGGTTTTAAAGAAGACCTTATATTTGTTCCGAAAATGCCTAATATCAGAGTATCATCCTGATCAACATTTCAGCTACAGCCTTTCCAAATGTCTGATGCTGCTTTGTATCACTGAGGTTCTCCATAGAGACTTTCCCTCTAAATTGAGCTTCCATCTAGAACCCTCATCACTGTGTTCTGCAGACTCTTTATGACTCAGCTTTTAAACCTCATGAAGCAGAATTGCCCACATTATTGTTTTTGTAAGAAAATGTTCTATTTGAGCAACCTGTAGCTTTGAAACATTTTTCTAACTCTGTGTTCTGCAGGAAAGAATTCTGTTACATTTTCTGTGAGGGCATGTTTGCATTGCTAAATAGGGCAAACTCCTTTTCATGTACACCACAGATTTTGTTCTTCCTTAATCTTCTCCGGCTTTCCAGCAAAATAAAAATAAATAAATAAATGCAGAGAGTTGCTGCTTCACTTGAGGAAAATAAAATTATCCATGCAAGCATATTTTCTGCTTATCTGCAGGGTTTTGTTTCTTTTTGTTTGTTTGTTTGTTTGTTTGTTTGTTTGTTTTTATCATAGTTGCTTGATTTGATAAGTTTTTAAAGATTCCATAAGGAGGTAGTTTTAATACTTCGTTGCTGAGTCTTGCACAGCTACAGATCACAAGTACCAGAAGGGACCTGTTCAGCATGTTCCATTGAAACATTGTAGATACTCAGGATTTCAATCATTTATAAAGATTGATGGTGTAAAACTATCAGCAGGATATCTATTAACCTTTAAGGGTAACAAACCTACAACTAAGTTTATTTAAGAATTTATTCTAATTGCTTTTTTTCCAATGATATGTTTAGAGAAAAGAGCTTCCTGCTTAACAGGTAGAACAAGGGAGTCCCATCTAGGTATTTATCCTGTATAACGGCATTTTGCAGCTACACTAATCCAGTGATTCGAGCAAAGAGAGAAGCAAGGCAGATAGTTGTTTTCACTTGTGAGTCCCATAAACAGCCTTGAATGAAGTCTCTCCTCCATATTATTACAAGAGCACAATGTGACAGCTATTTGAGAGGTGATTCAGTTGTTTGCATTTAAGTATCTCAAGTGATTTTAGAACCTACTGGAGAGCTGTGTCCTTCTGGAGTGACAGCTGGGATCTAGGTATCTAAAAGGATGGTACACATCCATGATTAGAATTTCCTGAATTGCCTCCTTAATGTTTTAACCTCTCGGATGTTGTAGGTTTGTGGAAGGAGCAGAGGCAAATCAAAAGTACCACACTGTGTACTTAGATTACAGGAATATCTGTGAGAAAAGATACAACTTGTCACAACGCTTCTGAAGTTAAACATACGATATATAACGAGTTTTTCATAACAAAGATGAGAGAATGACTAATAGAATTTTATTTACTTGTTTACTGGGATGAGTTTTTTGGACAGTAACAGGACCCAGATGCTAGGCTTTGGAAGACTTTCCGGTAGCAGCAGCTGTCTCCTTGGCAATCTCCTCAGGCAGTTGTGTTGATGCTTTGGAGTTGTCTCTGTCATGTAACTAGACAGCTGATGAGCCTCTTTGTGTGTTAAGATGTCATTTCTACTAGAGACCATTGAAATATCTTCAATTGTAGGAAAGGTGTGCAATTTCTTCATACCTGTGCATTATGTATATGTATATAATGTCATGTGTATATAATATACATGATATATATGTAGAACTTTAAAATAGTTCCTGTTCAGCATAATTTTTATACTCTGGAAGGTGCTTTGCAGTCAGTTACTGAGTTCTTAGGAAAAAGGCTTAAGAAAGAAGGACCAAAGTCCTGTGAAGTAGGTGAAACTAAAAAGACCTCAGATGTGTGCTACCTGAAGCCCTGTGGCCATTGATGGAACTCACCCTAAGATACCATTTTCATTTCTACTGTCAACTGGCAGGAATAGTTGGCTTAGCTACCTCCATATCCTTACATGGCTTTACTGTACTTGTCCATTTTTATTATTACTTTATTAACTGTATTGCTTTCTGAACCTAGATGTGAAAGTTCACATATATTCAGCAATTACTTATATGGTTCCATTTTTTTTAAAGGAGGTGGGTGAAAAGTGAACACATGTTCACTTTATATTGTGCCATATGTTGTAGTAAACCGAGTGTATGAATTCCCATATGTGGATTTTCTTATCTCTGCCCCTTACATAACTTTGACATGAATGTCCAAATTGCCAGAGGAAACGGTGGGAGGAGGGAGGGAGGGAGGGCAGGGAGTACATTTTTATCTCATCTTTGACATGGCTTTCATTTCATGTCTGCAACTTTTCCAGTGCAACTTGCTACAAAAGGAAAGGATGGCATTAGCAGATATTGTTGGTACATTTAAGACTGCTTGAAAAGTCAAGTTTCCATGTGAATGGAACCAGGCATTTTGAGATCCAAATCATATTAATTGAGCCTGCATTCCATTGCAGGTGGACATTGTTGCCCACAGTTGATTCACTGACTTATTTGTAGGAAAGACCAAGAAAAATAATCTTATTTCAAAATCAGAATAATTTGTTTCAAAAGGATAGAAAACATCCTCCACTTTTTTAAATGCTATCCAAAAGCTTGAAAATAAAAAGAATCTCTCAGGTTTTTAATCTCTTTGGTTTTGCTTAAGACCTAGCATCATCTGCAACCATCCAACCTTCCTTCCATGTGTCTACCCATTTTGGTGAGGCAGACAGTTCTTCTTTGCTTCCCTGTCTTTAGAGATTTATTGCTAAGGTATTGGTTGTTTTTCCATAACAGCTTCAAACCTGCATTCATCTGTGCTTACACCAGCTTTTTGTAAGGCCTTGCAGGACCTTTAAAATAGGAATCTGGAATGGAAATAACATTGGGCTGCAGGGCTTTTCATTTAATTAGAGGCACTGGGGACACTCCACTAATAGGGGTGAAGCTGAGAATGGGCAAAGAAAAAGTTGATCAGATAGGGCTCTTGTAATTTGATTATGCTTATGTAAGGAAGAAACAGAACTGGAAGGGGAGAAGAAAAGAAGAATCAACAAAAGTAAGATGACATTAGGAAATGTTTTGTTTAATTTATTATGAATAGCTATCAAGAACTGAGTAATGTAATCTTAATTCTTATATGAACTGATTTAAACTTCGGTGGTGATCTGGACTCTTAATAGTACACTGTTAAAACGGTTCTTCCAGTCCTGTTCTCTTCCTCATGCATATGCCTTGGTAAATAAAAAATGAATGTAAATCTTGTCTATGCAGTAGTGAACGTGAAAAATGCTAGACTGATGAAAGAAAAAAATATATATTTCTTTTAATGATAGTGCTGGTTTCTGAAATTAAACCCAGCCCTTGGATAGATAGTACATGCATATTATTGTGAGAGAACAGGATACTCCTGTTCTCTCACAATAATATGACTGAGGATGGTTGTGGAGCTGAGGTTAAGTGATGGTTCTTTAATTTTATCCATAGGATTTTGTAAAATGACATGAAGGGACTAAACATTGAGAAATTTCAGACCATCCATGGACTGCATTTTCCTTTGATTAACAATCAGTGCATTGCTTAATTTGTTTTGATTAAAAGGCTCTTCACTGTGTTTTATTCTAAGTCTTGCAAATGAAATCCCCAAATACAATATTTATGGGATATGCAATAGTACCACCATTCCACATGGGGATTCTGCTGAGTTGAGATGACATACTAAAACATGTTTTTTACCAAGGATCTCACTGTTACATTTTTGCGATAGACCACAGCACAAGTTGAGCACAGCAACTGATGAAGTCAGCCAGTCTCCCTCCATTTTCATGTTCCATTTTCATTTTTATTGGCAGGTTGAAATGGGAAAGATTTAAGCAATGTAAAACTGAATGTGCACAGGGACTGTAGGAGGTAGATTCACTGTTGCGCCTCATGTCTTGCATGTTCTACCATTATGTGAAATGACAGAAAAATGCACAAGTGCATTCTGCAAGGAAGTTTTAGATTAGCAGCTTTGTATTTATTTTGATCTGGAAGAACCAACTGGAAACTCAAATATAGGATTCTACTGGAAAATGTTTATATCCTGAAAATTTTTCTGCCATATTAATTGCTGATTTTGAAACTCCAGCCTATTGTACGATAATATATCTAGTGCTTCTAGTGCTTTGTTTGCAGCACTGAGAATTGTCTTGGTTCAGCCACAAAGCCAACAGACTTTAAGCATTTACATTTTCATGATCTCCAAGAAAGCAATTCTGATATACTTTATCAGTTGTGGTTAGGTATAAAGAAACAAGAAATTCTGGAAAAGATCCTGTATCTCAATCAACCTCCAGTGAAACCTTGTTGACTTCAGTTGAATTTTATTGGAAATGAATGCAAACGTTATTTCATCAAGTGGTTATAGCCTTTTTTAAGCGATCACCACATATGTGTTCACTTCCAGAGATAACATTTGCAAGAGTAGAAACTTTGAAGTTTTCTTTGCTGTTTTATTCTGCATGTAATGTGTATTAGTATGGTAGTTTCACACTGATAACTACATGTAGCTAAGCTGCAACACACTGCTCTCTCACTCCTCTCCTCAGAGGAACAGAGGGAAAAAATATGATGAGAAAGGGCTCATGAAATGGCAGAGATAAGGACAGGAAGATCACTCACCAATTACCATTGCGGGCAAAAAAGTCTCAACGTAGGGAGATTAATATAATTTGTTGCAGTGAGAAACTAAAAGCAAACTAAAAACACCTTCACCCCATCCACTCTCTTCTACCTCCTCCCCCAAGCAATACACAGGAATGGGGGTTGCAGTTAATCGATAGGCTTTTATTATCTACTGCTCCTTCATGGTCACTCCCAGTCCCTGATCCACATGGGGTCCCTCCCACAGGATGCTGTGCTTCCCAAGCTGATCCTTTGTGGGCTTCCCTCAGACAGCAGCTCTTCATGAACTGCTCCAATACGGGTCTGTACCACAGGGTCCATCCTTCAGGAACAACTTGCTATAACCTGGGGCTACACAGGTGGCAGCTCCCACCAGACCTCCTGCTCCACTATGGACTCCTCTCCGTGGGCTACTGTGTGGAGATCTGCTTCAGAACGGGCTTCAGGGAGGCAACCTGTTCCATCACAGTACCTGCCATGGGCTGCAGAAGAACTGCTGCTCCAAGTGCCTGGAGCACCTCCTCCCCCTCCTTCTGCAGTGCTCTTGGTGTTGACAGGACTATTTCTCACCCCTCTCTCCCAGCCACTGTTGAGCAGCAGTTTCTTCCCCTTTCTTAAATCTCCTCTCAACAGAAGCACAACCAGTGTAGCTAACTGGCTATGGCCAGCTGTGAGTCCATTTAGGCTCTTATCTGACATGGGGCAGCTCCTGGGCTCTTCTCACAGAGGCCACCCCTGCAAACCTGTCACCCCCATCCCCAACTACCAAAACCTTGCCACATGAACACGATAAAATTAACCACTGTACTGTTCAGCTGTCTGGTTATCTTTATGATGTAAACAGCAGCACAAGGACACTATTACAAATATGCTTACAAGTTTTTGTAACAAGTCTGTTGACTGAGCTTAACTTTTAGACTTGAAGGGAAAATGTAGTCTTTGGGAGTTTGATTTCTGATTCCTTTTAGAAATTTAGTTGTCAGATAGTGTTATTATATGACTAGATTTAAGAAAGAATGTTCCTATGTGCAGATGTAATTCCTGTAAGCTTATCTACAGGGGATAGGGGACACCTATCCCCTATACCATTAATTTATAGATCACATAGAAATGCTTATCACACATCTGAGCAATTCCTTAGTGAATATGTTGATATAGATAGGATTTTATTGCAACATAAAACTATAGAAAAACATGAACATTGGACTTACAAAACTGGTTTATATTTTTTGGCTAAGGTGTGCTTTGCTATTAAATTCTAGGTAATATGATTTTGGGACAGGAAAGATATCCCTTGATGACTTTTTACTGGAAAAATCAAGATTAATTTAGTTCAATTTGAATGTAAATGTAAATTCCGACTCAGCTTTCAGAACTAACAAAAAAAAATAAAAAATCAAAGGTTATAAGCCAATCAAATACATAAAATGCATAAGAGAAAAAGAATGGTGGCTGAAAAGAATGGTTTTATTTTATTTTATTTATTTTGTTTTGTTTCAAAAAAAAAAAAGTAGAAAAAAATATTAATTCCAAGAAGTAACAGTTTGGGGATTCTTTTGCAAAGTCATTGAGTTAATAAAGGATGATAATCACACTAAGAATCTGCTGTAGTATGGTAACAACATTGATCCAAATAGCAAGAAGCTGTTCATTCTCAGGTTTAAACACTGGAATTATCCTTAGATAATTTCCAGTCCTTCCTGTGAGCACAGATTGACAAAGACTGCAGGGTGAGATTAACCCTGTTGTAGTAATCCTAATGTTATTACATCAGCTAAATTATCGGTGGCTGTAGTTACTATGCATTCTAATCAGAATGTCTAGTGACATTTTGGCTATTCTAGACTAGTTAGATTAGTTTAGTAGTGCTCACCATAGCAGATGCATTCGAGTCTTAGGTATCTGATCAAGGAAATCTGGCATAAAACAAAGTGCTATTGCAGAATAGACTGGAGAGAGAGGAAAAAAGAAAAAAAAAAAGCTTTTCACTATTATATAGTCTAGTTTAATATCCACTGCCTTGTTAAGTTATTTCTCTAAGCAGTGGTGAAAATAATTATCAGTTTTAATATAAGGAATATTGTATTTTAATATAGGGAGTATTTTAATTCTTCTACAAGAATATGAATGAGAGGTAAGAGTTTAACATTCTCCACTACCATATCAGCTGTATACTGAATTCAAGTAAATTATTCTAACAAAGCAAAAATCCTAGAAGATTCTTACTCTTACTCAGCCTTCCAGTACCTAAAGGGGGTCTACAAGAAAACTGGAGAGGGACTCTTTATCAAGGAGTGTAGCGATAGGATGGGGAAATGGCTTTAAATTATAAGAGTGTAGATTTAGATTAGATATAAGGAAGAATTTTTATTTATTTATTTTTTTATTCAGAATGTGATGAGGCACTGGAACAGGTTGCTGAGAGAAGTTGATGCCCCATCCCTGAAAGTGTTCAAGGGCTGATTGAATGGGGCTTTGAGCAACCTGGTCTAGTGGAAGGTGTCCCTGCCTACGGCAAGGGGGTTGGAATTAGATGATTTTTAAGGTCCTTTCCAAACAAAACCATTCTATGATTCTATGAAAGTTTTGAAGAATGAATGTTGGTAAAAGACATTAGAACAACACATTTGAAAACTAGTATATTTAATTCATTACAAGTCAATTACTTGTGTTTGCTATTAATTACATCTGTATGCCCTACTTTATGATTTTGCGTATGCTTTTACTATTAATAAATAATAATAGTATGTATTTACTACTAACTACAATTATATGTAAAAGAAAATATTTATGATACATAAAACCTTAAATCTGTTAGAGGAAAAGATACAAGCCATCTGAAAATCTCTTTTGTTGTTGTATATGGACTAATATATTGTTGCATAAAGCATAGAAACAATAATATGCAGTAAAGAGCAATAATGCGACTAAAGAGCAAACAGATAACTGTTTTTGCCAGTATAACCCCTTTGCAGTACAGTACTAAATAAATGGGTGAAGAGAACAGTCATGAAACACTCAGCCAGCTCTACTTAGGATTTATCTTACTAATGCATATCTAGGAGTTATTAAATTTTAGCTTAGTAAAACTATATTTTAAAACTTGACTATAAAGGAATAGTCTTTTTCTTTTTTTTCCCCATAAAATGTACGTTGCAGAATACAGGTCAACAGAAATGTCAATATTTTGCATTTAACCAGTTTTTAAAAACAAAAGCAGCACTTCTTAATTGCTCAGTAGCTTAAAGCTGTTCCCGTTGGACTGCTTTGAGCTGTAATGTATATAGGTGCATACAGAAACTGCAGAATATGTCATCTATCAAACAGATTGCACTTGCTGTTAGTCAGAGCTCTTTCCTATATTTAGATTTTTTTATATAAAACTTTGTAAGTGAGATCTTGGTTCCACTGAAGTCAATGGCAAAACTCAACTGACTCTAATTAGCCAGGCTTTCATGCCATGTTATAGGATTTGCAAAATAAAAGTAGCTATAACCAGTAAAATTTTTAAACCAAAGGTAACAGTCTCAGGCATTTCATTTTCATAGTCTCATAAACGTTAGAGAACTAATTTAAAAACTCTCTCTTTATGTATAAATATATTGCAGGACTTCTCAGTTGCATGAAAACTCTCCAGTCATATCAATGCTCATCATAAGGAACTTTGCTACCACTATGTACAGAGCTATTCCTGTGCAAGCAATATAAAGACGTACTTAGCAGTACACCTTGGGTGTGAGAAAAAGTCCAGTGTGCAAAGAGAGCCATGTAGAGGTGTGCTTGCGTCATCCTAATTCTGTATTTTAGAAGGATAAACAAATAGGGAAATAAATTCTTTTTCAAGTTGCTTTTGTTCATAAATGTGATTTGAACTAGTAATTAAACACTTTTTTTCTCTATTGTACTAAAAATGAATGCGCTACTTAGTTTAAATATATGCAAAAATTACTCATTACAGAATATCAACTTTCTGTTCAGAGCCTCTTTTCACAGTTCAGAAATCTAGCACCTAAAATAGCAGTTTGTAATGTAAATGCTGATGCAACATAATAGCACCAGTATGTGACATTATGATAATCAGTCAAACCTATTTGCTGAGGGCTTTTCTTGCACTTTAAATGGATGAAGTCTGTGCATAGCAAAGGCTATGATGGGAAGCCTGAAAAGGGGTACCTCATTACTTTGAGTGTGATACAACTGCAGATGCAGACAGCGATCAGTATTATGTATTTATTTCAGGCAGAAGCTTATTTCTCCTTGCATTTTTATAAAGATGCTGAAAACAAAATAGGCAATAAAAATTGAGTTTGGCTGGCATTCTATCCCAACATTTATGTGGACAAAAAATGGTATCAAAATCAAAGCTAATGTTTGGGTATGTGTACAAGAATTATGTATTTATATTTGTAAGAGTAACAGCTTTTACTAATCTTCCAAGTTCTCTATTTTAGCTGTCCTTTTTAGCATTGGTTTGCTGTTACGTAGCTGTTTCAAAGTTGTGCTTCTGTCTAACATTCCCTGAACTTTTGGACCTAAAGATAACTTTCTGTTATTTTTGATGAAATGTATGCATGGAAGTTAATATAATATGTAGTTTGTTATCATCAAAATTAGGTTTGTGGAGACTGATAATAGTGATCTGTAATGTATGGGAGGGAAAGAGATGAATTTCATGGTACAAACCTGAAAAGCCTGGAATATTTTATTACAGCAGGAGTTCTGTCTGTTATTAATTAGCAAATTAATATTTGTGTAATAATATGTGTATTCCCAATAGCAATTAGGGTGAGTTTAACATGGTAAGTCCTAAATGCAAGTCACTAATTGGGACATACCATTCAGTGGAGAAACTGCAAACTAGGTCTACATTTTGCTGCATTGTCTTATCTTGATTAATACAAATATTTAGTTTTGACATCTTTAAGTCTGATCAGAAAGTTTAAGCAAATTTGGCCTACTTTTATCCATTGTATTATCTTATCTGTGATTCCAGTAATCTCCGTTTAGGTTTGCACTGAAATACTGCATGCATGCTGTACTACTTTCATTCATTAGTACTGGATAATAGAAAGTATATGTCATCTAATGTCGATGGCTTTCCAGCAGTGGCATGTCCCTGGTGGACTGCATTTAATGCTATAATTACTTAAGTAGGAATATTGAATGCCAACAGATTTTCAGCTTTTCATTCCACTGTTTTGTTTTAATATTCCGTAGGATTTAAAAGTTCTCTAATAAGATTTATTATAGAGTGATTTTTTTTCCCCCTGGGTTTCAGGCAAAAAAGTCACTAAAAATGTTCATAGTATTTACTTTTGTACAGCATAAAAGACAGAATGATAGATGCATTGAATGATGTATGTACAGACATATATATGCATGTTACTTAATACCAATACAAAAGGTATAACCTCCCTTCCTCCCTCCCTCCCTTCCTTATATTGATACTGCTGGAAGGCTATATCATATATGACTGTTTAACAGTGCAATAACCTGTCCTTTCTAATTTTTTTTTTTTTCTTTACTTGCTCAGAGCATATTCTTATGAAGGAAAGGGCAAAAGTGAAAAAAAATAAAAATAAAAAATTAAAACATTGAAACATAAAAAATCATTTAAACTTAAACTTTTTATCTTTAAAGTCTCCTTATATTTAAGGGTGCATAGGTTAGATAAACTATGTAAGCTGGAGAACTGTGGTATTATCATGTCTAAATCTTATTTATTTTGCTAGATTTTTGGTGCGTAGTTAACAAAAAGCTTCTGAAAAATGTGAGAATTTCAGGAGGAAACAACAGTTAACACTAGTGCTATTTGTTTCTTCCTCAGGAATAAAGTGTCAACTACATATGTTTTAACCAGTTACAAATAGAAGAAGACTTATAATCTAAAATAATAAGAAGAGGGTAAATAGTAACTTGGAGAGGAACTGTTTCAAATAATACAGTGGTGTCTGGTTTAAATTAGCACACTAGCTCAACTGAAGTTTTACAGAGTCTGAGTTTGTCCATATGTCTGCTTTTTACTTTAAGATATATATATGCGTATGAATGGTGTCTTCTTTTTTATACAGTGGAGAAGGAAGAAAAGGCAGACCACACAAGCCCTTTCCCAAGAGCTAAGAGCTAAGATCTGATGCTACTTTGAGGATTTATGATGGTATAGCTCCTTTATGAAACTGCTGCTCTCAGATAATTTCTATGCAGTTCAGTCTTCAAATTCCTAGCTTTGCTTTAGACAGCTTCATTGAAATGGTGGAGAAAACACATGGAATTTGAAAAATTCGAGGCTACAGGCAAAAAGATCCAACCTTGGGCCTCACTATGTGTTAGCATCATGAATACAAGGGGGGAAGCCACAGGAATGTTGCGTGTTGTCTTCATAAAGATTTGCAGTATTTATCACCTTGAGCTGAGCTTTGCAAGTGGTACCGTGGGGTGAGTCAGGAGCCACACTGGAAGGGCACAGTATTGGACAATGCATCCAGTAATATTTTCTCTGTGAGAATCTCAGATTTCTTTCTCTGATTACTGTCATAGCATTTTTCTTCTTTACCACTTCCCGCAGAAAACATCTACTTTCAAACAAAGTAGAAATTTGTAACCACTTTATTATATTTTGTTTATAATAAGAGTAAAATCCATAGGGTAAGAAGTAATTTTTCCTTTGCAAAAAAATCTTAATAATTGGGAATTTGGAAAAGTGAGTTGAAAAAAAAAAAAAGAGAGAATTTAGCTCAATTAGCTACTGTCATTCTGTAGCTTCCTCCAAGGATAACTTCACTTCTTTATTCTATTGTGTAAACCTAATTCTATTGTCATGAAAGAGAACAGATGAAAGAAGTTAAAGAAATCTAACTACAACAAATCTGGTACATTAGTTTTCCAAACTGTACCAAAAGAAAAAGGTTCTGTTTCTGTTCTGCAGTTTTGCTTAGAAAGCAGTTAAGACCCCAAACCTATCCATCAAACCTATTCCATCACACTCCTCACCTTGGGTGGATGGCAGTTTCACAAAAGTCTCGTGAGTCTACAGATATTGAAGTGTTGAGGGATTCCTATGTAAAATAAGAGTTTTGAATATACTTCCACAGGATGTGTGTGCAGTAAGTAAAAATTGGATTTTAGAATGTTTAAGGTTTCAAATGTGTAACCAATGTTGTCATTAATCTGGGTTGCCAAAGGAAAAGCAATGAAATGGTTCCACTGTGAGCCTACAACTGTAAGACTGCATGGAGTATCTTGTCCTCAGGATGAAGGTCTTGTCATGCATCCAGGTCTTGAAGAGGGATCCGCAGACTCAGAATTTAGCAATTATTCTTACTCTTTGCACTTTTAAGTTCTGGTTTAGGACAACAGACTGTACTTGAGTCTTGGTTTAACTGTCTTTTATTATGTTCTTCAGGTAGACTTTCCATCTGTTCCTCTTCTTTCCCCCAACTATATCTGAAAAGTATCTGTTGCTTTTGGCAGTGAGCCTGTATCTGTTGAAACAATGATTGCTGTGTAACTTCTTCCTTCACAGCAGAGCTTTTAAAACATGCAGCTTATGCCCTGGCCAAATTCCCAAAGTGAGTATTCCCTGTTTCTCTTATTTGCAGGGCACAATGAAAGATTGCTGGGAATGAAATGTTTGCAGTTACACCTCTCTGTAGTATATCCATTAGTCCAAGCTGGAATATTATCTCAGTTTTGTCTGCAGTGGGACTTACTTAACCCTGGTCTCCCACATATGAGGAGGGTGTTCCAGTCACCTGCTACTGGATAATCTTGGTAAAATTCTCTGCTGAAGCGTTTCTATATTGTATGAGTAATTCCATATTCACAAGCTCAGCAAAGGAGAAAAAAATAAGAGAGGAATTACTGTAGTTTAGATGATTAAAGTATTCATTCCTATAGAGCATCCAAATTCAAGTCCTTTTTTTCCCTCTTCTATAAATACTGAATCAATCACATGTAATAAAACAGTTTCAACGGGGAAAGTTCCACTATAAAACACCTCTCAGGCTGGTATGTAGGCACTTTGTGTTGTGGAAGACTTTGGTTCAAGATCTCACATCAAATCAGCTACAATAGGAATCAGAAATAGGTCTCTCATCTAATCAATCAGCTTTTGGGCACAGTCAAGTGAACAGACTCTGGACAGCCCCCTCTTTTTCATTAATTGAACCATCCTCTAGAAAAAAAAAAAAGTGTCACTGACAAGATGAAAGAATAAAATATTTTTTTTCTGCTCTCTTTGAAACATAAAATACTTGAGTGGCTTGATGTTAAGAATTGCACACACTCAGTAGTTAACTGTCATTACCAGGTATGAATTCACATGAGAAAACAATCAGAATGTCATGCTTGCTCAGTGCTGAGATAATGATATCCCAGGCACAGTGGCCAGTGAGCTCTAGTGTAGGCAGGAATTGAAATATCTCATGCTGTCTAAATCAATGATAAAGGGTGCATTTAAATGGAGACTCCGGATAGTGTAAGATTAGTAAACTGTTTTGTGTCAGTTAGAAGTAATGAGGTAAAACTTAGCTAATGCAAGAGTCCTGTTTAAATGCAACATAGTGGAAAAAAATCTGCTGGACCTGAAGAATATCAGAAATGCTCTATACACAATAACAGTGGCTGCCTGGATATTAACTGCTACTATGCCTAGAAAAATAGAAAAAGTAAGCATTGGTTATATACAGTCCTTTGTGTACCTTAGCTCACATATGAGGCTGCCAATTACTATCACAGATAATTTAAGCAGTTTATTTTCCTTTGCAGTCCACGTGCAGTGAAGGGATAAAATGCTGGTTGTGAATGGCAAGATGTGTGCAAATAAGACAGAATCAAATACAAAAATAATTTTATACATGGCAATTTTTAGAGTATATTTCAGTCTGAAGCTCCTAAGAGTAAAAGATTGAGGTGCCTTTACAACCATTTTTCTGAGGGTATTGGAAAATTCAGATCTCCACTGTCTTACAGCGATACAGGTAATGTGCATTAAAGGGAAAATAAAGGACTAATAGCTATAGTTACTTCAGTTCCTGCTTTATATATATAAACATTTATAGGGCACATGTGACATTTTTTCTTTTCTCAAAGTGGGAATTTATTACTCAAATGTTTAAATATAAAATATCAAAAATGTTTTCTTTCTCTCAGTTTTCACAGATGTTCTTTATTTTTAAAGTAAATATCAAAGATACTTAGAGCCAAATGCTGATCTCATTCTATCTAACCAAGCCTGCCAGTTTCAGTGCAGTTGCTTAAGCATGCCTGTTCATGGTTTTCTTCCCTCTTTTGTTTTCCTACCTATTCTCACTGTTATATGTTTCAGTAAAGCTTAAGTTCCATATCTAGTGCTGGATTCTCTTAGCAAAATTCCATGTGGCTTATCTATCTATCTATCTATATAAAATATTTGTATATTTACAGATACTTTGGTCTTTAGAACTAATGAATCTACAGAGTAAAAGAAAAGAATGCTAGAGTTGCTGCAAGAAAACTTTATCAAAATATCTAACATGCAAGAGAAGAGGCTTTTTTTTTTTCTACCTTGGATTGATAACAGGACTAGAAACTGCAACTTTCATGTCCACAGCCAACATTTAACCATATGTTAGTTTACCATATGTTACAATATGTTTTATCAAATATATGGTAAACCTTCTGTGGATGCAGTCTTACGTTGTCTTCATTATTGAAAATGATATATCATTTACAAGGAGACTTCTAGCTGAAGTTACCTCAGTGGAAAGGTTTATAGAAGACAAGGCAAGAGATAGTTTTACCTTTGTTTCATTGATTTCCACAAGGAAGTTTACATCTTTTGTTAGCTATTTATTTATACATAACACTTCTATGTAGCAGTGAAGACGTGCTCTTCGTGTAATATACTGGATTAAAATCTGCTCTTAGTGCTTGTGTAAAATTCAGATAACAAAAAAAAAAAAGTTTTGTTTTGTTATAATATTCCTGATATTACCTTCTAATCTTAGTTATCTAGACTGGTCTCTGGGTGAAAAATGTTATACAACATGCGTTAGGCAATATTAGGCTAGTCAATTAAGCACTGCTTCTGTTAAGTAGAATAACTTTTATCACTACACACCATCAGAATTCTAATCCCTTCAAGCAATGAGTTTGAAGATTTTGTTTCTACTATACCTATTAAAAATATGCTATATGCTAAGCCTTGCTACATGCTTTATTTTTATATTGCATTCTGGACTATCATTTACTGTATACACTGAGGGATGAATGTCACCAACACTGAGGAATATGAGAGCAGCTCCTAGTTCCTAGGAATACTTTAAGAGTACTCTATTAGGAGTACTAATACTCTACCACTCTGGGAATACTTGGCAAATTTAAATGACAGGGTTGGGAAAATGGCTTGCAAATTACTGATAATCATCAGAGATCTTGAAAGCAATTTTTAGTGGAAAAGAATCTTCATATTTTTGGATTCAGGTAGGTAGATAAGGCAAAAACAGTTTCCAACAGACATCAAAATAAAGACAGAATGAAAAGATTTATTATGGAATGGGAACACCTCTAGTCTTAAAGTAGTAATAGGTTGATCAGGATTGCTAAGGGAAAAGGTTATGCATAGCTGTTGATGGGTTCTATTATTTTCATTTTAAGCACAAGTTTGATTTCTGGGACAGCTTTTCACATAGATGCATTCTGATTAGAAAAGACTCCTACTCAGAGCTTGAATCCTGCTCTTCTGTAAATATTTCTATAGGAGAACTAAGATTCTGGTCTTAGGCACTTGTCCAATGTTCCCAGGAAGTCAAAGCTCAGACTCTGGAATTCCAGTCTTAATTACACTGGATACTTCTACGAGCAAACTCAAGGTTATGTCAAGGAATATTTTAGAGTTCTGGAGCAAGTTAAGGTGTTTGAGTAGACGCAGTTTCAGATCCTTTTAGTGCACTTTGCATTAATCAGTTCTAACTCTCTAGGTTTCCCCTATCTGAAGGCTCTCTGATACATGCTGCTATGTCACAGGTTTTGCTGTGTTTCTTTGCTTGTGTCTGCAGTCTTATTTGCTACTATCATGAGCTTTCAAACCTTCTCTCATGCCTTGTTCAAAGTTACTACTGAAAGATGATTCTGACAAAAAATGGAAAAGGAAAGTATTACTTCATACTTCTGAGAGAAGCTATTTCATCTCTGGTTATTTCAACTTTGGATGTTATAATTATAGAATTATTATTTTTTAAAAAATAAGAATAATAAATAGTTCTGTGTGCAAGGTGCAAGTAGAATCAATTCAGGAAGGGTATAACAACTTTTGATGTAAGCTTATTGTACTTTTTCTGGGTTTTAAAATGATCGTCTCCTCTTATCCTTCTTGAATGTGTAGAAAACTCCACAGTGGTTAATGTGAAATGACACGCAGTGGCAAAAATACTTATGTTTTCTAAAGACTTAGTGATATGACTCTTGATAGCTCCACTTCCTGTAGTGTTTTAATGCTTAATTGTGGGAGGATTTATCCACAGTATCTCTTGTCTAGTACTATTTTTATACAGCAGGGTAATACAGTTATCTTCTAGTTTTGATCTTTTCTCTCTACTCCCTTAATAATGTTCTATATCTATTTACAGAAGTAAAATCAAAAACAGTAAGGGGTTTTGTTTCTTTGTGCATTTGTTTGTTTTGTAGTTTTACAACCTACCTTATTCATTTTTTTTTATTCATCTTGAACTTCTGGTCACCATTATTTTGCATTGTAGTACATAGGTTGCAACATCATCATCAGGATATATCTAAACCAAGAGAGGAAATGTCAGAAAGTTGCATATAAAAGAGGTGGAGAGGAGAAGAGCAATGCCACATATACTGTAATTTTTCAAACGCTGTACAACAACCACAAAATGTACAGTATATTATATGGAAACCACTTTCAAAACAGTAGGTCTGTTTGTATAAGAAAAATGAACAGGTTTAAACCCACAGAAATTCCTTTACTGACATGTTCTTTGTTCTTTAACTTTATTTATTGGTATTTAAATGCATTATACAGGAACAAATCTTTTTATAGACACTGCAACAGATGGTCAAACACCATGCTTACCTACAATTATATCCAAAATCAGTATGGATGGTTATATCATCAGAGACAATAAAGGAACAAATGTTCACACGCAAATCTGAACCATTAAAGGCCCAACCTACCCTGAAGAAATTCAGTAAGCCAAATAAAGTCCAAAATCTACACCTGGTGCTCCCAATGCTGGAAAGTCCGTTAAATGTAAAGAACTGCTAGAGCTCCTCCCATCTCAAACAATTTCTTAGTTTGTTGTAAATGAGTTTAAATTACATCAGCTAAAATCATGTACTGCATATATGTTTAAATCACAGCTTTTAAAAACATTATTTCTAAGACAGTGGTTTTAAAACCTTCAAAGTACAATGATGCCTAAAATGATAAAATGCTAAGTGTTTTCATTTAGCTAGAAAAAATAGTTCTAAATAAACCACAATAGTAATTTATTTTGACTTTGGAAAAAAACCAGCAAGTCAATTATTAGCTCAGCATATTTGCTGCAACAGAAAGTAACCCTAACTTCCATATGGCTGCAGAGGCAAACACTGTTTCAAATGTGGATACTTCTTCTCAAAGATATTTCATAGCCATCTTTCACACAGATAATCAGCTTACTTAGACCTGGCCTGATTAGTGGAACACTTACATAGTAAAAACAGGACTTAATAGTGCTTAAATATCTGCCTGTGGAGAAAACATAAAAGGTGGCTGCAGTAGCCACCTATTCTCAAGTAATTCCTCTCAAGGTTATCACAGGTTGGCTAGCTGATAAAAGGATGCTATTGTGTTTTCACCTCTCTGATGCAGACTGAATAAATTTGTACAACTTGCATTTTAGTATCTTGCAATGTAGACAGATAAAAATATTCTTCAGTATATTTTCCTTTCAACAGTAGTGATATGGCTTTCATTGTTGTTCTAAAACAATCCATGCTCAATATTGAAACTCTAATTCACACAGGTAAAGATTAGACTTGACCCAATGTTTTTGCTGCTTAAGCATTCACCTTTGTATTTATTGTCTGTCAAGTTTTCCAGACTGGTCTATTCAGTATCATTTCCCTGAAGTGACTGGTCAAAAGTTTGTGTTTTGGAGTATCTGTGCTGGAGGGAGTGCTGGAGTTGCCATTCCTGGAGGCTTTGAAGAGGTGTGCAGATGTGGCACTAAATGTGGGACTTCTTAGGTCAGGTTGACAGTTGGACTAGGTGATCTTGAAGGTTTTTTCCAACCTAAATGATTCTTCTTTATCACTTCCAAGTGATAGCTGTATGCATGTGTGAGAAACCTGATAAAAGCATGTCAGCCATTCAAGAGGGTAGGAGAGTAAACTCTATCTCTGCAGCATTTGATGTCTTTCGTGATTCTATGATTCTATAAATGAAGATCCAAACCTGAATCATCTCTATCCAAAATTGCACAAACCACTGGAATACATCAGATGGGAAATGCCCCTCAGTACTCCTCCAACAATATTGCTTTCAGCAGAACCCAACTGAGCAGTGCCACAGACAATTTCTTCCTCTTCCTTCTTGAATGACTGGCATGCTTACATCAGGTCTCTCACATACACATAGAGCTATCACGTGGAGGTGACAAAAAATCAGAATGGTTATTCTGATTTCTTGTGCAGTCTTTCAGATTTTGTTCCCAATAATTTGTATGTGATGTGGCAGGAGAGGAGAGCACCACTTTGCTAATGGAATGACCCTGTGGGATTCAGCAACAGAAGTTTTACATAACAAAACAAAAAAACAACAGTTAATCTGCAATAGCGACTACATTATCCTTTGACTCCAACTCCTTAATACTCTTCAATGCTTTATAGTCAGATTGTGCCATGATAATACAATTTCAAATGTGTTTACTAGAAAGTTTCTTAACACAGTATTTATGCCCAAGTCACTTACCTGCTAGAGAGGCTTCATATCCAAACATAAATTTAAGATTGTAATCCCCAAATGGTTTGCTATGATTTCCAAACCTGTCAAGCAACTGGGGCTGATTTTTCATTTCCAAATGCAAGGTAGATTGTTTCCTGTTATTTCAGCTAAGCCTGGAGGATTTTTGTCTGTTCTAGCTGCGTTTCACCCCATTCCTTTTGCAGAGTTATTTGAACAGTCAGAAAGAAACTTTTAACTTATGACATCGAACTTTAAAAACTAGAATGTCAAAAACACCACCAATGTATGAATGAAAGCAGGATGCAATTCAGGTTTCATCCCAGTAGTAAACACAGGAGCATTCCCATCTCCAGATCAGTGTTCTGGCCTGAGCCTGTCCCCTGGGGGTAAACTGGTCCTGCCTGTGCCTTGGTTTCTGCCAGTGAAGTTGATGCCACATGAGTGGCACCACAAGCCCTTTGAACTGCTTCCTGACCTGAGTGTCCTTGTATACATTTCTGTACTTAAAGAAGAATTTGACTCTCTAAATGACAGATAAAAACAAAACTAAAAACTGACCAATAAAACCAAAACAACCAAAACCAGCTAATCAATCAAATCAAAACAAAACAAAATAAACTTTCATTAATGAAGTTGCTGCAGTTATCCTTGCAGATCTATATAGCAAATGAGCAGAAAATCTTTAAAGGGGAAAAAAAAAAAAAAGGAACAGAAGAAGAGAAATTTGGAAAGATTGCTGGTGAAAAGTAGCCTGGTCATGCTGCTTCCAACCTGTGAAAGCAAGCCTTGAACTATATTTTAGTTTGCTTTGTTTTACACTAGGTAGATGTTTTGTCATGGCATGATTGTCTGCCTTTAAATTCAAATGGCATTCTGTCAGTCTTCTGAGGCAGAATAACCTTTCTCTTTGGCCTATTATCTGCATGGTATTAGGATTATATAAAAACAGATTTTGGTGAACATTTTGCTTAACTTTTATGTTCATTTTCATTTCTGCAGAAAGACAGTTTGGCTATTTTCAGTATGATGCAAAGACTTCGTTTCCTGCATTAACAGATATACTTAATAGACACCAAAATGGAGTTTATGCTTGTACTTAGTTAACTTATGGCCACTTGTTCCTATTTTATAAACTGGTACTGCTGTATTCAAATCACTGTATTACTGTATGTATGTTGACTTTGATCAGTTGAGCATTTTTCCATATATATATATATATATATATATATATATATATATATATATATATATATTAGTTTTCCTAAAATTATTATTCTAGCTGTGACTTGAGCTCCTTTTCTTAATACTCTTCTCTCATACTCTGAAAATAGCAACTTCCTATAACCCTCATAAAATTCAAACTGTATTACTATCCAGCTGAAAATGGGGATTATAATATTTTCACTTTTAGCATAAGTAAAATTATTAATTGCGATTTGTGTGTCAACAGGCCAATATTAATAGGAATAAATTAATAGGAAATAATTAAAAACTCTTAAAATTCAGGGAAATATTAAGTCATTTAATTTAGGGACCATATTTTACAGAAGTATACATGTAATTCTCCACAGGTTATGGAATTATATCTGTACACAGAATAATTGTGTGATTTATGCTAATTCACACTGCTATAAATGAATGTGAAACAGTCCTGAAATCAAGGCTTAGGAAACCTTAAAAATGGTTAGTGGTTAGAAGGCCACTCTAAGGTCAATAAATAAATAAATAAATAAAATAAATTCCTAACAGATTTTAATACAATTTCAATAGATTCTATAATACAATTTCATAGTGTTAATCATGTGGTGGTAGATCTGGTTGCCTAAAGTATGTTATACATGTTTCAGAAAGCTGCAATGCTTTTAGTAAAGGAAATTTAAACCAACATGATTATTTAGCTAAAGTCTTCCTAGATTTTTTTTTTCATTTAGTAAATTACTCATTAATATGAGATTACTTATATATTTATTGCCTTTATCATGAAAGCTTATGAGCAGAAGCTTTCTTTGGGACTGCTGAGAACCTCTGAAATGTTGCAAATAATATATAAACCCAAAGTCACAGCTTTTTCTTTTCTCCTTCACGCATGCATGCAAGCGAGCATGTACACACACACAATTCACTCAGTCTTTCTCCTTGTTTCAAAGCCCCATGCTCTGTTTTATAGCTATGGTGATCTGCCCAGTAGTCAATATTCACCCTGCAGGCTAGATGAATTCTTAAGAAGGTGGGGAAGACTTTTCTTTGTACAAGGGTAAGCAATGCAACATAATTGTACTGCTGTGGGTTTTTCAATTGGTTGGTCGTTTTTGTTGTTGTTTTAGTACTATCCACTGTATTTGGAAATAAGTGCAACCCATAATGATATTCTCATGAAATAAGTGATGCTTGGCTTACTGAAAACCAGGGGGGGGAAATAATGACATAAAAACTTCCTTGTTCAGGAGCAGTAAGCAAAAATTATATCTAATTGGACAGTTGTGAATCGATGAAAGTGTGTACTCTTTCATGCATCTTGGCAAAAAGTCAGGCTTCCAATGTATAAGAAATCAGGATCAGAACACTTCTAGAATAATTTCTTACTTTGCGTGTTCTAGGATGGAATAAGGTAACTTTGATATCTCCATTTGAAATGTATTCCATTTCAGTCCTGAAGCATTTCTGAAATATGATGGAAAAAGCTTCACTTTCCTTTTCAAGATTAGCGCTAAATTTAAACATCTATTTCATAAATCTATTAAGAGAATAAACAGTTGTAAGTTACCACATTTTGCTGTCATGTATGCTGCAGTCACTTGAGTCCATTGATAGAATTACATTTGTTCCTAGTTTCTATTTCGTATTATATTTTGGATTTTTGTTTCTGTGTTCTCTGCTTCTTTTCATTCTCTGATTCTACTTTCTGTATATCATTTCAAAACATTTTCAGTATTTTGTAGAACTTGTGATGGCATACTTTTGTATACTTTTTTTCACACTCCTTCAGTGATGCTGATTCTTTAATTTGATGGGTATGACTGCCGTTGTGACTTTGATTAGATAATAATGAAGTTTATTTTTATCCAATTGTTCTTTCTAATTGTTTATTTAATTAATTATATTTTCATTAGAATTCTTGTATTATTTATATGCTTTGTGTTTCTTAGATGTATTATGTTGGTGAAGAACCTGGAATAGAGCTATGAGCCAAGATTAATTGTTCCTAAGACTGTATTTAAAAAACTATAGAAAAGTACTGTGAAGGAGGAGAGTAATGCAAAAGGTGTCTGGAAAGATTTATATGCTTGAGATGTGTATTTTAAGATTTCTTTTTTTTCTTTTTTTTTTTTTTTATTGGAAATGCAACAATCAGCAGTGATATCAGCTGCAACAGGTTTTTCTTTTTTAGTTGTTGGGATTCAGTTACAGTATGGATCTAAGGAAACCATTTCTTTGAAGGACAGTGGAAGGGGAATTACTGACAAGAGAGTGACAAGAGAGCTGAAAAGAAATTCAATGCTTATGATTATCTCTAATGAATTTAAAAAATCAGGGGACAAATCCTAAGTTATTTTGTTTGCTAGCAAAAATCTCTAAACAGAAGGGACGTAAGCAGCAAGTAACTGGCTCTGGAAATACCCTCTCACTCTTCACATCAGTGCAACTGACCAGGGAAAGAAGGAAGAAATGATGAATGTTAGTAGACTTGTCTAGGGTATAAATGATAGAGATTTACAGAGACGTTTACAGAGATTTACAGATTTCTTTTCAAAGAAATAGGGAATTTCTACTTCTTCCTATCCTCAAGAGCAACAGATCTCCTGTGCTAAGAGTACAGTTCTCTCCCTGAGAGCTATTGTAGACAAATTTTACTCAAGCTGTAATCTGAAATTTAAAAGTAAGTTTTTTTCAGTTATGTTTTATTTCACTTTTGATCAGTTCACTGGGTGCTTTTTCATTTAATACACACAAGCATATAAGATAAAACATCAAGGTACCCTGCCATCTGAGCCATTCAGGAGTAAGCTACAGATAAAAACAAAACATCTAGAGTAAGTAGTTGAAAATATTGTTCAACAAAATATTGTAGTTCAGTAGAGGGCTAAAAAGGTTTGAAACTGGAAGTTTTCCTAAATAATATGATTGAAGTTTAAAAACCATTAAAACAGCTATTCAACAAATACTATTGAGTCCACTAAGTCCAAGAGCATGAGTGTTCAGTCTCTTGTATGATATTTATCAAACATGAGCTTAGCATGCAGCATTGCTGCCTGTCATAGCAAATTATATGGTCCAGCCATAAGAAGTAAGGTCTAGTTATGACAATTTGTTAGTGTTAAGAAGTGGCATGCATACATATGTGTATATATATACATATATATACATACACACACACATAAACGTATATATGTGTATGTGTATGTCAGCTACATGATCACATATCACAGGATATTCTTCTAAAAACACAAGTTGATGATGCTGGTTCCTTTCTTTTCTACTCATCTAAAATCTTTGTGCTTGATTCATTTTCTTCTTTCTTTAATTCATTTGAAGTGGTTTTATTTCATGATCTAGAACATGAAATCAAGGTGAAGAAATATTTTTTTTTATTCATTTATTTACTACAGGTCCAGATAAGGTTGCTCCTTCTCATTTTTGTTTTCTAAAAAATTCTTCAAACTGCCAAATAGATCTGTCATTTCTAGTAACATCACATATAGGGAAAACGTGGGTATTGATAAGAAGTATACTCTTATTTATTTCTTCATCAGCTCTGTGGAGGGGGAAAGTGAGGCCTAGAGGAGATTTTTTTCATTTCTCCAGTTTAACAATTTACAGTGTAAATGATTGCATACGACAGTCCTATTCATAGAAATATAAAAATAAAAGAGACTGCAGGATGTCATCCCAGCCCCAAAAGAGTATCAATTATATTTAAGTAGTTCTAGAAAGGCGTGTATCTAAGCTGTTCTGAAATAATTCTAACACTGGAGATTCTACCATCTTCTAGGCAATCTTTTATACTGCTTCCCTATCCTTACCGTTGAGGTTTTCGTAATATCTATCCTGAATCTTAATTGCTTCAGTATAGTACATTTATTTTTGCCCTATCCATCATTGTTATTGAGAACAGGTTATTTCCTTATTCTTTTGAAATTGCCTTTTATGTATTAGAAGGTTATTATCATGTTCCCTCTAAGCTGTCTCCTCTCTAGCCCAATTCTTTCAAACTTCAGCACAGCTCATGTTCTCTAGACTCTGGTCATGTTGCTCTCCTCACTGTTCTCTCAATTGGCTCATGTCTTCCTGGAGTGTGGTATACAAAATTGTACCTGGTACTCCTGCTGAGGTTTTATTAATGTTGAGCTGAGGGGAAGAATTATTTCATATTTTTGCAGGCTATGCTTGTGTTTGCACATTCTGATACACTGTGAGCAGATGCCAGCTCCAAGTGTCACCCTGAGCCACGTTCAAGCTTGAAGGCTCTCAGTAAAACCAGACAACTAAAAACAAGCACTGATTATTTTACCCTCCCACATAGCTATTAGATAAACACGATCAATATTTATTGAAGATTTTTTGACTGAAAATACATGGAAAAAAATCTTCATTTTGAAGAAGATTCTTCATTCTTGAAGAAGAATACATCTGCTGTTCACCACAACCAGATAGTAATGATCAACATTTACTGATCTAAGAGCACTTTTCTCATCCTATTTACCAGCCACTGGAAGTTTGGTACTTTTTATCAAGACAGAAACCATGCGTTGCAGGTTAATGTCCAGGTTTGTGTTAATGTTCTCATTTTTCTGAATCCTTATGCTTTTAGTTACCTAGGTCAAAAAAATTCCTAATGAGGCTTACATAGTTAACATTGCTAACATTGCTAACATTGCTAACATTGCTAACAGCTAAAGACTGCTGTAATATCTGCTGTTCTCAGTGCTGTGGCCAAAAACCTTTGTGGTGCAGCAGTTTTTCCTTTCCCTATGAAAAGATTAAATTAGAGATTCTAAATAAAGTAGCAAAAAACCTAGGTATTGTTTACCATGTGGGTCTGTACTGAATAGCAGCACAGAATTCCCTGCTGTTAGTCGTTTTTACATTCAGCTTTTTTGCAAACCATAGCAGTACAGAAAGGAAGAAGCAAACTTCCTCAAAAGTGTAACTAAAATTTTCCTTCTGAAAAAAATGATTTTGTGACTGCTTATTTCTGATCTTCTGAAGTGTAAGGAAGCCTTTATCATAGTGGGCTACCGTATTGAGCTTTACTGTTTAGGGCTACAAAGATGGTGAAGGGCCTAGAAGGGCTACAAAGTCAGTGAATGGCCTAGAGGGGAAGATGTATGAGGAGCAGCTGAGGTCACTTGGTTTGTTCAGCCTGGAAAAGAGGAGGCTGAGGGGTGACCTCATTGCGGTCTACAGCTTCCTAAGAAGAGGGAGTGGAGGGGCAGGTGCCGATCTCTTCTTTCTGGTGACCAGTGATAGGACCAGAGGGAATGGTGTCAAGCATCAGGAAGAGGTTCTTCACTGAGAGAGGGGTCGCACACTAGGGACGTAGTCATGGCACTAAGCCTGTCAGAGTTTAAGAAAAGTTTGGATTGTGCTCTTAGTTATATGGTCTGAATTTCTGGGTAGGCCTGTGTGGTGCCTGGAGTTGGACTGGATGATCCTTGTGGATTCCTTTCAACTCAGGATATTCTATGATTCTATTGCTTACACATTACACACGTACACACACACAAATGAACAAAAAAAAAGCAAACTATCATTTTTTACATACCAAAAAACTTTTTCATACAGTTGTAATATACAGTTGAAACCCACCTTGAGTGGAGTTGTTTTAGATGTTTCTAAGGTTGTAAGCTGTTTCCACCTGTTTAATATCTCCTTAGAAGCTAAATATAATCATATTATACTGTATATAGGTCCAGTTTTCTGGAAGAGCTCCACAAGAAGCAAATGCACTTGGGGGTGTAGTACATAGCTAATGGATATTATTTTTGATGGCATAAATATTGCTCTAAATCTCTTTTTGCATTAATGATAAATTGATCTTTAGTGTGAAGTAGGTAAGAATAATAATAATGAAGTTTCTAATAATTTATAGTTAGCATTGATTTTGCTGGAACATTTTAGCACTAAGGTACTATCCAGGTCCTTATCCTGGACATTAATTCCATTAATTCTGTTAATTCCATTCTGATCAATGGGGTGTTGGCTGAAACCATCGAACAAACTGCCTTTTGACTCTCACTTTGTGGCTTCTTCCACAGCATATATATCAGAGCTTGAAAGCATACAGTGCCATGAGCAGTACTGTCATATATATTGCAATTCAAAACCTCTTCTGTGATTGCACTTCTAGTGTCAAAGTTCACTTTTAGCCAAATGAGGGTTGCTCATTGTCTCAAATAATACAAGTGCAAATCTTTCAATAGGAAGGTAAGGAGCAGGGATACTACTGTCAACCTCTGTGTTAGGCTGTAGAATCCCAGGCAAGTTACATCACCCTTATATGCAACAAAATGTGGAGCACAGGCCCCGTTATGTACCCAATGAACAGCATATTCCCTTTAGGTGCTTGATACTGAGGGTTTGTCTTACCACCTGAACTGATACAGATGGTGTGGCCCCATTTCACACTGAGCTTTATCAGAAGAATTTTAAGTTTAAATATGGTAAATGGAAACTGAGGTGCTTAATAGCAAGCACTGTGAGCTTATATCTAAATGTTTAATCTTTCTTCAGTACTTTTGTGCTCCTTGAGTAGGAATTGAGTGAAAATGAGGTTTTCAGAGCATTACTCAGAATAGGAGATTTATTGAGTAAAGTGAACTGATTTGAGCTATAGGAATTAACTAGTTTTGAGTTTAGATAAAATAATTAGGAGAATATTTTTTCAATCACAGACAAAAAAAAAAGTGATGAAGAAAAGGCATCTAAATTTTTTTAAACCAAAACCTCAGAAATGTTGAAACGGAACATTATTTTCAAAATAAAATCTCTTTAAAATGTGCTTTAATTTTTATAATGTGTTTCCTTTATTTTTCAGTACAAATAGTTTGAAACCTTTTCATATTACTAGTTGAAAAAGAGTTTCACCACAAGTTTTTTTCTTGGCTGCACTGGTTTCATTGCTTTGCTAAGCATTTTGATATATCTGGATGAGAAGGACTATATTACTAAGCTTTTTTAAACAAAGCAGACACAAATCAGTAGTATATGCAGCATGAACTCAGCTAAAAAAAAAATAAAAATCTGCAAGAGATAAAAATCTGCAAGAGGCAGGGATATGGGAGAAAAAAAAACACACACACACACACACACACACACACACAAAAACAAACAAACAAAAAAACCACATAATTCATATTATGTGATTGTCTTCCACCAGTGCATGGCATAATTCTGATTAAAATTACTGGTAGTACTTTGTGTGCATGAAAGGAAAAACAGCTCCAGGAACTGAAATCCTGTTAAATCTGAAAGAGCTATTATAGGCTAGTGGTTCAATGTGGTGGTTTTTGAAAACTTCCTAATGAAAAACCAGTATGTATTATGCCCCTAAGCTTTTCTGGGCAGTAAAGCTGAACTGTGTAACCAAAGATGGCCAGCAATGCACCCATATTTTATATTGAAATTTATGACAGTTTTAACAGGTGCGAAAATTCAGATAACGTGTTTCACTCCTTTTTATTCTTTGTAAAGGCCCCATTTGTCTCATTTTGCTTCTAATAAACAAAAATAGATACAAAGATGTTAAACGCTTAGAAAGGTAGCAGTCTTAAAAATATGTACGCATCATGTATTTTTTCTCTGATTGCACCGTTTATTATGTACTAAAATATATAGGTGAAATTAGACAAGTTTTGATAGAACCATAAAATTGCAGCTGAGAAGTCTAGCATTTTCTTTCCTGTTACGACCTGTCTTTGAAAGATAAGTTTGTTGTGACTCTTCATTTTAATTATTTAGTAGGTGCCTTGCCTTAGCTAAGAAAATGTTTAATGTTTGTAATTTAACAAAAAACAAAAACAAACAGAACAACAGGTACAAGTTAAATGATTTCCTGTTTCAGATCTCTTCATAGGTGCTGCTATTATTTGCACGTATGTTAACAGGAACAAGTTTGGTCCTACAAACCTGCTTTACAGTGATAATCCTTTCCCATGCAAGTTGTCCTCTTAAGCAAAGTTGATCAGATATTTACAGGATTCCTATTTATCTATGTATAAAAACTGAGAAAGGCCCACGCATCCATAATTATTCCAAACATTGGTATTTATTATGAAGCAATCTCTAAGTGCTTTAAACACAGTATTGGCTGTAATCCCACACTGAACATTCATTAGAGCTTTACAGTTCCAAACTCATACATGCAGAAGGCTTAATCCTGCAATGCACTGTTTAATAGCGCTTGAAGATGAAAGCAGTTGAAACCTTTCAGCTTTGGTATTAAGCGTATAATTCTGCCAAGCCCTACTCATGCAAATAATCTTTATCCTTATGACTGATAACATTGACTTGGCTCGTCAATTAGCTATTAAGTGACTAATGGTTTGTACTGATTTGCCTGAGGTTGCACTGAAAAGCTGTGGCAGAGGCAGATGTAGAAGTTCCATCTTATCCATATTATCAAAGGGAAGTGTAGGATAATGGTACAGACAAGGGTGTAGTACATCACCTGATAAGCTAGCCACAGAACTAGCTAATTTTACAGTATCACAGGATAAGAAACATACCATGAGAGTAAAATGTGAGTAGCTGTCTTTATTTGAATGCTTCAACAATATTCTGTATATTTTCTGTATTATAATCACCTATAATTGTCCTTAGGAAAAGAACAGAACGTGTATCACCAGATATTCTTGCTCGTTACATTAATTATCTTTAGCTTGTGTAGTAGCTTAATTTTTCTTGCTCTATCAATAGGCTTGCTCAAAGAAGTGCAACATAAAGGGTTTTATCTGTGTTATTGATTGACAAGAAAGCGATGTGTTTGGGACTGTTGGAGCTTCTCTAGTGACTATTTATTTAAACTGGGGGTAAAAAAAAAAAACACAACAGTATTACTTGAAAAAATAACTAGAACTTTCATTTAACATTACAAAAGAGGGTATTGCTTAATCCCTGAAGTAGGAAATTGCTTTTCTTCATGATCCATTGCTTTCATACTGTTTCTGGCTGCTAGTGTTAAAGGAAAGAAAAACTGTGTTCTCACTCGGTTTTCACTGTATCTATTTTCTTATCCTCTATGAAAACTTGGCTGCTAATTTGTTGTTGAAGTAAATAAGGGAAGAGGGAAGCTTGGCTTTTTTTTTTTTTTTTTTTTTTTTTTTTTAATGGACATCTTGCAAGTACAGAAGCAAAGCAAAAATTTATGTGGGAAACTGAGAAAAATGAAATTCAGTATTTGAAATAGTATATCAAAGCTGAAGTCATATGTGATGTTTCTATTCTTTGAATTGCTGGTATAAGCTTATACCTAAATTCAGCAGTGTTTTCCCAGAAGAATGTTACTAAAGAGTGTCTTTTCTTGTGTTCTGATCTTTTCATATACAGAGATAAAGCAAGTAACAATTAAAAGCAAAATGCATAGCTGGCTGGAAAAGATGCTATCTTGTTTCACCTTGCTTAGAACTTTTTTTTTTTTTTTTTTTGAAAAGCACCCATTGTTTTAATGTTTTAATTGTTTTTCATATGCATTACAAAATTATAGTAAGTTACAGCTCAGGGCTGGAAAATGCTAGCAGGCTGTAATTACACAATGATTATTTAACTTCAGAAGTTACAATATTTAGTTAGTGATTCTGTGGGATTGTCAGGACAGGTCACAGAGTGCTTTCTAAAGTAATTAAAAGTCAGCAGTTGTGGTTTATATTTTTCCCCTAGCAACAGCAGAAGTTATATTTTTCTCTTCTCCTACCAGCGGTGACTCCTGTTTCCTTTTAATGTTCTGATTGCTTTTTATTTTTTTTAACCAATTAGTCTTGTAAGTTAATCAAAGGTTATGCTAGCAAAATAGCAATCTGAAAATAATTATCATAGTGAGTTTTTGATACTGGTGTGTAACAGAAAAGAAACATCTAGGTTTTATTCTGAGGTTTTGCTTGTGCTAGCTATATGAGGAAAATAGCAAGACCACACCATATGCCCAATAAAAGCTTCATTAGAAAGGCATTAGTAGATTAATCCAGGTTAGTCTGTGGTTTATTTTATTTAGAATGTAATAAGGCAAGTTCATTAGTTTGCAGCCTTAATGTTTTCTACTGTACCTCAAAGCAACCAGTAACAATTCCACTGAGACTCCACAGATCTCACTGACACCTGTCAAGATAAACACATGGCTCTCTAAGGGAATCATCTTGGCAACATAACTGAGGAATTCTGGAAAAAAGTAAGTCTTTCACACACAAAAGAGTGTTACACGTTATAAACTTGATTAATGATTTTTCACATGCCTCTGAGGTCATATATCTCACTTTAAAGTACAAAAAAAAAGTCAAATCAATCTCTGAAGAATAAATATTTTGGAATGTACAATACTGCTTTTGGAATGTATTTTGAAGAACTTGAAAGATGTAGAATAATTATACAATTTGAATTGAGCCTCAGAAAGGCTGTCTAAGACCAGCAATTGAATTTTCCATCCCCCCAGGGCTAATATATTAGATTACAAGGATTATTGTAGTGACAGTATTTGTGCCACTACATTTAAGATTATGTCAGCATTTCCATTTGAAACCTGTGTGTTCAGAGGCTCATAATTCAGCTATAGACATTTGTTTGGCAATACAAATATGTTTTCTGAACATGGTTTCTGCACAGTGGTTACACTTTTTTTTTTTAATGCTTTTTTTTTTTATAAAAAAAGCTAAATAAGCATTTGGGCATTTTGAAGTTATGAATGCCAGAAGTTAATGCTGTCTTCTAACAACTCTGATTTTAAATTTGGTCATTTCTACATCTAACCTGTAGTACTACTGCTGTCAGGGGTCAGAAACAATGTGTTCAGGAGCAGACAGAATGGCAGCAAGCTGCCTTGCTTGCTGCCCCATTCTTTGACAAAACTGTTACAGGGCTAATGCATTGCGGGAAGGCAGGAGGTGGAACTCCACTGTATGGCCTCTTCTTCTCCAAGGCTTGAAACAATGGGGGGAAATGATCATGAACTGTGACGGGGGACACCTTAGAAATCGTGTCAGGAAAATCTGCTTAACAATGTATTAATAGAATTGTAGAACGGCTTGAGTTGCAACGGAACTTAAAAGATCATCTAGTTCCAAAGCCCAACACCATGGGCAGGGACATGACCCACTAGATCGGGTAGCTCAAGGTCACATCCAACTTGGCCTTGAACACTTGCAAAGAAGGAGCATCCACAACTTCTCTGGGCAACCTGTTCCAGTATCAAATCACCCTCATAGTAAGGATTTTCTTCATAATATCCAATCTATATCTGCCTTATTTATTTTAAAGCCATTACCCCTTGTTCTATCACTACGTGTCCTGATAAAGAGTCCCTTCTCATCTTTCCTTCAGGCCCCCTTTAAGAATTGGAAGGCTGCTGTAAGGTTTTCCCCAGAGCCTTCCATTTCTTCTCCAGGCTGAACAACCCCAACTCTCTCAGCTTCTCTTCACTGAACGAGTGTTCTAGCCCTTTGGTCAGCAAGCCTGTCTCTGGACTTGCTGTAATAGGCCTACATCTCCTGACTATTCTTAACTTTAGGCACTTGACAGGCATCATTTAGAGTTCCTACTATTACCTGTGGGCTTCCCACCTCAGAAAAGACCATCAGCTCTGCCTTGCAAGCTCTTTAAACCCAATTTCCCATCTTAAAGCCATTGCACTTTCAGTTAAGTTTTAGCTTTGTCACGACATGGCATTTAATATCATAGATGTATGATAATAACAGGAGCTACAGAACAAGCCAATACACAGACTTTTCCTATTTCTGTTGATCTTTTTAAACAAATAGGTTTTGCTTACACTTTGCATGCTTGTACTGAACACAGAAGAATGCAACTCTGGATTCTGTTATTGGTATCTGTCACTGATCCCATCAAACTTCAAGATGACTAATTTTCAACCTATTTTAGTGTCTATTGTTGTTGTTCTTTGTTTGTTTGTATTTTGTCCCTAGCTGAAGCATTTGCTGAAGAGTTGAAATTAGAAGCATTTAAGCTGTAGTCAGGGATCTCATTCTCCTGCAGTGATGTAGTGCCAATTCCTGTGGCAACACTGGTGAAAATCAAAGAGACTTATGCAGGTTTGGCAGCCATCTAATTGCCCATAGAACTAGCTGCTCATGTGGTAGTCCAGAGAGAACATGAGTACATCCTGCCCTGCTTTATACAGGACAACAAATCTCTTAAATACCTCCATGTATATACGTGTGGATTTGGCCTTAATTCCTGGGGCTTTATATTGAAATGAAAAGGTGGACCTAGCCAAGGTGTTAGCACCCTTCAGAAAAATTTAAAGAGGGAAGGGAAAATGGTAGCACTGGCAGCCAGCAAAAGACATCTCCCAGTTTAGTATGAGCCATCCTCCTCAAGTCGGGTCAAACCAGGGCTAATGCTAGCCACCAGTGGCTGGACTAGGCAAAGTACTCTGAAGACTGATAAACCAACTAGGGCTATTTCAGACCAAGAGTGGGTTTGCTTTCAGAGCCAAAGTTCTTTGCTGGAAAATGTTCTCCAACCAGTCCCTTCTATTCTAAATTGAAGGGATCTGGCTTGTGTGCATAGTTTCAGTAAAAATGGAAAAAAAAATAAAAATACATTGCTTTTGATAGCAAGGAATAGAAAGAAAGAGATTACTGTTGTCTTTACACATGTGGGGTCAAGAAACATTTCAGGTGAAGATTTAAGCTTATTTGGATGGACAGAAAGACTTGTTAGCTGTTGATTTATTTATTTTTTGCAATAGATAACATAGAGTATACCTGTACTACAGAGAAAGGAGCCACTGTAAACTCCTTTTTTCATATGATATAATTAATCTATACAAAAGAAAAAAATATATAGAAAAATAATCACCGAATACTGAAATTTCTACGTATTTTACGACTACAAAAATACTCATTGCATGTCTCCTAGAATCATATTTGTTATCTTCCAAGACCCTTAGAAATTTGTGTGATATGCTGTATTGGCTTCCTTTATAAAGTAAAGAGTTTCTGTCCTCTCTCTAAATTATGGAGGGTTAAGACACAAACTAGCTATGGTTCTTATTCCCTGATCACAGGTATAAATTCCCTAAACAGGCCTAATCTTGCAGCTCATTAGTTTTTGGAAGAGACACTATTCTGTTTAAATAAGAAAAAAAAAATAACACATTCAATGGAAAAATCGGACATGTACTCTTGGAAGGGGGAGGGTGGGTCCTGAAAGTCATCAGAGTTTATAGCAGTAAGTACTTATAGGTTAAACCTAACAGCTTGAACATTTTCTTCTCTAAGCCATTGTCTGTCAGATAAACATAAGTTCTGTCCTGCTTAATTGCAATCAAAAGATTTCCACAGGTTTTCAAATGAAATGAGATTCCATACACAACAGTGGAGAAAAGCTACAATAGAAAAACATAGCAAATGCGTTAAAGTGTTCATTGAACAGCATTCTCTGTAATACAGACACATATTTGTAGAGCTTTTTTCTACCTGAGTTTGCTGCACAGTATTTGAGCTTCAGGAGTTTTAGTGTGGCTGTTGCAACACAAAGTGTAGCATTTCATCTCTGGCAAACAGAGATGAGCAGAGAAGTCTGGTTGCATAAGAAGGCACTTAACCTAAGGAGCCCTGAATTTAACTGACAACTTCTGCTAGCCTAAGGCATGATCTGCCCGGAAGCTTTGCTTGTGTCACCAAGATGGTTATCTTCACTGATATAGCTATATTGACAAGAATCAGGGTGTAGGCAGATAAAGTTGTACTGGCAAGAAGTACCTGATTATATTCAATGAAATAATGTAAATTATACTCTTGGAAGCAATCTTTTTATTTGTATAAGTATTCTTTAGGAACATTGGGCATTTATAGGATAATGGTGTAGCTCAGCAGAAAAAGCAAGGAAAAGATGTGTTTTTACAGTTAAGGAGAGTCTTACTTATACACCTAGGAAACTATTGGTATTCATAGATCACTTGGTGGAGATAACTCAATTAAAAGTCTTATGTACTATCTATGGGACCTGCACAGGATAAGTATTAAATAGGGTTAAAAATGAACACACACAACAAAACCACCACCACCAACAACAAAATCATAAAGTTAGCTTCAGTGAGCCAAGTGTTGGGCATATTTTCAGAATACTGAAAACTACCTTGTGAATCCTGTAGATTATTTTCACAGTTTATTTGCTATGTCTCTAATAGGGTATTTATTTGTTTACACAAATTCTGTGTTTATTGCTTTTCTGTACATCCTCTTATTTCTTTGAGAGAGGCCTTCATAAATTGATAGAACAGTGTTGATTGTGTTGGTCTGCATGATTTTGTGTCCCTGGGGATTACAACCAGATTATTTCAATTTCAGCTAGTCCTCAGCCAGGAAAGATTCATATTCACTTCTATGTCAGCAGGAGGTAAAAAAATAAATAAAAATAAAAATAAAAAATAAATGAGAAACAGTTCTTACCATTGGCTTTCATAATGTTTACTTGCAGATGCTTTAAACTTTTACTTTTCATTAAAAAGTTTAACTCTGAGTGCTAAGACTATCAATTAAGACTTTTAAATAAAACATGAAAAGACTAGAAGTATCTAACTACCAAGATTTGCTTCAAATTAGAAAGAAGTGCTTGTTGTTATCACACACACAAAAAAAAAAATGAACAAGAAGTAATTTTATTTCCTTGTTTTTCCTTCTTTTGCCTTTCTGCTCTCATCTACCTCTCATTTACTTTCATGTATGCTTGCTTCTACACCTTCCTTTTTTCTGTTTCTGTTGTCCTTTCCATTTTCAATCTTGTGATATTTTCCACAAACTACTTCTCCCCATTTCTCACCCATGCACTGCATTAGATAACCTTTTTCTTCCCTTAGACTTGCATAGTCCCCTCATTTCCTTCTGTGGTTCAGAGTGCAGAGCCATGAAAATGTCAAATGTCATTAAAATTATAGTGTACATTAAAATTAGTACTTACAGGGTGCTGAGCACATTGCCAGATCCAGCAAAGGATGCCTACTTAGTCATGTGTCTCCCTGTTCACATTTGTAGAAAGTACTTAAGGAAAATGCCTAAGTAGCTTTATGGAGATTGGCCTTTGTGTCCTCAACTCTTAGTTTGAATATGCAGCAGAAAAATAATCCATCGATTTAGCAGTCCCTATGTAGTGTTTAACATCATAATGTAACATCTAAAAATGACCCATTATAATCTATTTGATGAAAAAAGCCTTCTCCAAGTAGTCTCCAAACACAGATTTGAACTGGAAACTTTAGTAGCTGTTATGTGTATGCACTGCATAAATAGTGCATATTTAATAATGTGAGCACTTAACACCTTTTTTCTCTTTAATTAAATATTAAAATAAAAAATAAGTACTTTTGAAGTACCTAAACATTTTATTCATCTGTGCTTGGTATTTAAGTACTTTAGACAGGCCCCTGTGACAAAGAACACGGCAGATGAAGTAAGAATTTAGATTAAGGCACTCAGGCTACAAACATATGCAACAACATGGAGAGAACACAAAGTCCTACAGTATCCACACCAAAGCATATTTTAGTTGAACAAACTATACTCAGGCTGGGAGAGATTTATGGAAAGATTTTGTTGCAAGGTTATAACTAACAGGATCCCTGCAACTGAGGTCCAGCCATACTTTCCTGGATGTCACCAGGGAGACTCCCACCAAGCAGTAGCATAATAGAGCTCTTGATGGAGACCTTAAAAGAGCCAAGCAGAAGATGGTCTAGAGAGGACTTGCCAACTGGAAGTAATTGTGCCAACTGTATCATTACATGTTTGGCAATACCAGCTTCCTATTTCAGAGAACTGATACCAGTTTTAAATTACTCATCTGGAGGATTTTTACTATCATTAAGTACAATCAAGTAACTACTCTGTTTCTAAATCTGCAACAGCATGTGAACAGTTTACTGAAAAAAAAAATGGTTTCAGTGATTGAATGAGGTTTTTCAGTTCGTTTTTTTTTTTTTTTTTTTTTTTTTGAGACATTGATAGAAAAAGTAGTGGTATTTATGGATAAGATTGCTAGCATATATTACTCACATGAACAAGAAATAGACATCAGAGGCTTTAATTTTAGAACACCTGGCAAGTCCGGGCTGATGTTTCTTCAAGATTTCTCTTTTTTCTTCTTATCTTAACTCTGAGATGTAGGGAATTTGTGTTTGTTGATGTTGTTGACTTCTTTTTTTTTAACCACAAACTTTTTTTTTATTATTTGGTTGGTTTATTTATTTATTTATTACGAGATGACAGCACACGGCAGCTGCAAACTGAAAGTTTAGAAATGTGGAGTTATTTGTTTTGCTTCTTAAGACAGGTAGGAAAAGTCACCGAGTTTCTTACCAGTTGCCCTTTTATTTTACAGTCCGGCTCTGGGATGGGGATAGCCCATGTCCCACCGGACCCTTTCCTGGAGGCTGGCGCTGTGTTAGCAGTGACCTGTCGGGTAAAGGCCCAGCTATAGCCCCGCTGCTCACTCGTGCGGTTTCCCCTCCGTGCTTGAGTGCTTTCATCTTGCGTTAAGATCTTTTGCACTTCATCTTAGCATCTTTGCAAAACTTGGCTGTAAAAGTGCAAAGCCCTCGGGGCGGGCAGGGCAGGAGGGGCCGTTTCTTAGCCTCCAGTCCCGGGTTTTGGGGCTGCTTTTGCAGTGGTGTGGAGGACGTATGGTTAAGGGCGTCTCCTCTCTCCTCTCCGGGGATGCAATACATCCTGGGCCGAGCAGAGCCGGGGCGAAATTCCTTTCTCGTTCTTCCCTAAGCCTACGCAGTTGAGTAAGGATTGTGACTTCCGATCATCCCCGTGTGAATTAGAAAGTCCCCCGGCAAACTGCAGCAGGTTTTGTTCTAAACGAACGCGAAATGTATAAAAAGGCTTTTGCACACCCACCGCTCGCCCTCTCCCTTTCACGCATCCGCACCCCGCGCCCATGATCTCATGCTGCTGAAGGCATGGCACAAGATCTACGGGAGGCTGGAACCGGCGGAGGGCGGGGAGAGGAGAGCCGGCAGCGTGGGGCTCTCACCCCGTGCTGTGCCCAGGTGCGGTACTGCAGGGGCTGCGCCTCTCTCCCGCCGGCTCGGGGGGCGCGGGACACACGACCCGGGGAGGAGAGCAATGCCTTCTCCTTCAATGCGGGGCTTGGCTTTGCACCGTGTAGTCTTACCCCCTAGGCTGCGGGGGTCGAGACGCCCCTTCCCCCTGGTTTCGGGGCAGGAGGGTGCGGTGCGGGGCTGCGGCTGCGGGGCCCCGCAGCTCAGGGGAGATGCTGCTGGTGCCGCCCTGCAGCCGGGGGGGGGCGGCCCAGAAACGTTTTCAGCCCGGTTGGTGGCCGCGTCTGCGGTGGCAGACGAGCAAGTAAGCCAGGGAAGGAAAAAAAAAAAAAAAAAAAAAAAAAGCGTAACTCTTTGTTAGGCGCCATGTGTGTAATTACCGGATAATCAAAGCCGATGCTCGAATCGACAGGGGAAACATCTGATGGGAGAAGTTTAGGCCAATTAAAAGACCCAAAATCGTTCTTTTTTTTTTAAGGCGAAAGTGGCTTTTCGAGACACTGGCACATCTGAACTACCCAACGAGGGGAAAGGCGCCCGCCGTGCTGCTAATTCCGCGGCGCGGCTGGGTGGCGGGCTGGGGAGAGGGGCGTGCGTGTGTCCGCCGCACCGCCCGAGCCATGTTCTGGCACTGTGCGGCTCCCGAAAGGCAGGGAGGCAGTGCGATTGTGTGGGAGCTGAACTCAGCCTCCCTCTTTAACATAGGCTCGTCCTCTGCATTGCATCCGAGCTTCGGTGATTTGCTGTTTGGAGACTGCAGATTTGCATAGCCCTGCTCTTCGCAAGCATGGTTATTTTTTTTTTCCCAGCTTCTTTCATAAGGGTGCACTATTCTCTCTGAAAACATCCTCGGGTATTACTGTCAATAGGCAGACCATTGAGATTGCCGGAGCAGCCCCGTTATTGTCTGGCGGCGTGTGCGAGCGTGTGTGAGTGCGAGTGCGAGTGTGTGTGCGCGCCGGGAGAGATTGCTCCGAGAGGGCTCACCAGTTTGGAGATGAATGGAGGGAAGAGCAGCAGTTTGATTTTTCTCTGCTTTCCCAGCTCTGGTTGATGGAGTGGCATCCCCTGCTTCTTCCTTAGCCAGCGATGTGGCATGATTGGCTACGCTGTGGATTACTGAGGATGGGGGAATGCTTGGCACTCTCGTAGCATTTGCAACTGTGGAGTATTGTTAATGAGCACCAGCCCCGGGAAAGCTGAAACTAGCGATTGTTTGAGCACGGGGCTTTTCCTCTCTTCCACCTCTTTGCGAAGGCTCGGAATCGCCTGGATTCTCCGCCTCTGACTATGTCTCGGATTGTTTTGGCCAGAAGAAGACCTGGAGAAAAGGATCCTCATAAGCTAGCCCAAAGGGAAGCCATGGCTCGCCTGGTGCGGTGAGCTGCCGCCGGCACCGTGCGCGAGGCTGCGAGCGCGCCTCTGCCCAAACTTTGCCTTCCTTCCCTGTGGCTGCTGCTCCTCCCGAGGACGCCGTGCACCGGAGGATGGGGGGGCTCCTCAGGGGCAGCCCCGAGCCGGGCCCCGCCGGCGGCAGCAGCGGCAGCGCCGGGGGCCGCTTGGCCCTACTCTGGATAGTCCCGCTCACTCTCAGCGGCCTCCTTGGGGTGGCGTGGGGCGCCTCCAGTTTGGGCGCTCACCACATTCACCATTTCCATGGCAGCAGCAAACATCATTCAGTGCCTATCGCTATCTACAGGTCACCGGCTTCCTTGAGAGGCGGACACGGTGGGTTCGGGCGCCGCTCGGTTTTCCCTGCACGGTGGGCTGCGCGCCGCGCCCCCCTAGCCCCGCACCTCCGCCCGCCCCGCAGAGCTCAGGCAAAGGGATGCGGAGGGCCAGGAACCCCCAATCTGGGTCGGGGGCGTGGGGAGGGGGGAAGCTAGGGGTACCCCGCTGCTCCCGGTGCGGGGCCGGCGGGGGGCTCGGCTGGCCTCCAGCCGGCTGGGGGCGGCCGGAGGATGCTGCCGGAGGAGCCCGCGGCCAGCACCGGGGCTTTCCCCGGGGCTGCCCGGCACCCGTTCTTGTCCCCCTCGGACCCCTCCGTGTCCCCCCGGCTGCAGAGCGAGAGGGTTGGAAAGCCCAGCCCAGGCACCTCCGTCTCTTTCAGCCGCTGCCCCCCGGGGAAAGGGGGGGCCCGAAGGTACCAGCCCTCGCCCCCCCGTTCCCTCCTGCCCCTGTCCGGGGGCGCAGAGGCGAGCAAAGCTCCCGTGCGCCGGGCAGGGCTGGGGCAGGGCAGGGACCCCGGCGGGGAGCGAGGGGCGGGGAGCGAGCCTGTGCGGTGCTCCATCGCTGGGGATGATCGTGCTTCTTCCGACTCATTGCCTCGGTGGGAAAGTCGATGAACTAAAAAGCAAAGGTCAGCTAATTGCACGGGGGAGCGGGAGAGAAGTCAGCGCTTAATCACTGAGAAGGGGGAAATAATGCCCACCGTAGTGGTCAGGAAAGGGACAGAGATAAAAATGCTTCTGAAGTGTAAATGCATTTTGCTTCAGAAATACAGTACTGTGGGACTTAGTTTCTGAAGTGACAGGAAGCTGCCTCAGTGCCCTTTAAACAGCACTGTTACAGTTTTTCTTTTCATATGCATACTTACATGAACCTATACATAAATACATGCAAAACAGATATGAACATGTTCAGCATTACTAAAAGCTGTAAAAGAAAGCTAAACACCAGACTGTGCCTTAAGGATTTAAAACCAAACCCTCCCTTTGTCTCCGAGGGAAAAAAAAAAAAAAAAAAAAAAAAAAAAAAAAAAAAAAGATAAAGAAAAACCCTTGTCGGCTTCTGATTAGATTATACAGCTTCATTCTTCTTCATTTTCTCATCTTGCCTTGCTTCATTTGCACGATCATGCAATGTCATTTACAAGATTTGCAAAGTAAAAACCAGATCGTATGCTTAACCTTTGCATCTCTGTGCAGGATGACCCAGTTGCAGGCACGAGATAGTTAGGATGTAATGGATTTTTTTTTTTTTTTTCAGTGATTAGCAATGCTAACATTAGTGGATATGGTTGTATTGTTTATCTGAAAATTTCCAGTGTGTGTTGAATACACCTTAATCCTAAACTGCTAGAAAAGGCAAAGTGGACAGAAATGACTTTTCTTAAGCATTTTGCTAATTAAGAAAGAAGTTAGATGTCTGGTGTAATGCAAAAAATAATAAAAAAAAATTTAGGCCATCACTCTCCACTGTAGTGTATTCAGGCAGTGCAAGCTTGAGAATGCTGCATGTTCTGTATTGTATGTGCTTACAGGGTAAAATTAGAGATGTATGTGTGTACATATACATATACACTTATTGTTCTTTGAATTTCTGGACATATGGGGATATCATTTAGAGGCTTGCTAGGGGACGCTGAAAGAATATGGGGAAAAAGCAAATGTAATCATTTAAATACCAATTCTTTAGAAAGCATTTTAAAATCACACCTTTTGCTATTTTTAAAAAACATTACCTTGGACCCAGTCAAGGGGTAGTGGTGCAAAAAGATAACCCTCCTGGAGGAAATTAGTCTTGCTAAAGAAAATGAAAGGTGAAGTGGTGGAGTTGACAGTTAAGGGCTTCATAGGGAAGCGTAGGAGCCTCTCCAGAAGTTAAGTAACTGATTTTACAAAATGAAAAATGTTACATATCATAAAAGGGTATTCCAGAGTGTTTTCAGAGTGTAACTTTAAAAGTCCTTGTTTTTCTTTATTTATGAGAAGCTCTACAACTGGGTGGTGTTTTAAAACATCTAATTCATTTCATTATTAATTCTTCAAAGAGCTGCTCCCATTTGCTTCTACAAGTCTAACAGGAACATTTTTCTTCTTGGCTGAGCAGGGTTGGACACAGCTCCTGTGGAGCCCATCCCTACATCTCTAAGCATCAGTCTGAGAGGGCTGGGTGACGTGGATGCTTATTCCTTACCCTGGCATCAAAGGGCAGTTCTGCAGTGTCCCTGAAGGTTTAAGTGTGGTGAGAGTGAGAATTTGACTCTCAGACTTGTATCCTGCATTGGCTGGGCTTCAGCATTAGCTCCATTCAGTTTTGCAATTTTTCCATTTTGCATTTCTTCCATTTTTCCTTTACATAAAGGCTGCAGTCTTTGTGGTGACCTCATACCTGCCTTTTTGTTACTTTGGCAGTTTTCTGTAGCATCATACCTGTTAAAAGTTGAAAAGATGTTTTAGGGTAGGTCAATTAGTCGATCCCCTGAAAGCATTGCACTCTAATATTGTGAGTCAGTGGTGTCAAAGGAAGGAGAAAAAATCACTTTTCCCATCCATTCAATAAATGTCATTACAGTCCTCAGACATCCACACCTTCCTCCTCTAACCGTGGCACCAGCTGGCCCTACCACCCCCATCCTCTCAGCTTTGCTTTGATTTTTTATTCTTTCAGTTTTCCTTCAGCCAGTCCATTTCCAGCTAATAGTATAAGCAAAGCCAAAAGCCCTGCATGGTTGGATTCTTGCCACTTCTTTCAACAAACCAGACCACAATCGTGCTGCTAACGCTTTCTTCAGGTAATTTTACTTGGATTTTGCTTAGTAGTATGATCTCATGTGGTTTAAGTTATCAGTATTGTGTCTCACAGAGACACAAACAGAATTCCAACCAAGCAATTAGTTCACACTATTTAAAAAAAAAAAAAAAAAGTTCATCAGCACACAGTCTTTTAACATGTTAAACATCTTTCAAGCTTGACCGAATGATTTTTTTTTTCTTTTTTTACTTAGCTTTCTGACTCACATTAAACTTGGACAGGTGGCACATGGCTGAAGGAATCAAGAGTTTAACCACAGGAAGAAATAAGAAAGTAACTTTCTGGGTCATGACATCAACAACATAAAGAGAATTGCAGAGAAGTAAGAAAATAATGTTCACAAATGTAAGTCCTGGGCTGCTCAGTGCTTACCAGTGGTCTCTGCAGCATGTGGGGCATTTGGTGACTTGTGTTCATGTCTCCTTGCTCCATCTGAGAGAAAAGCTATCGCTTTTGTTATAGCTATATCTATCATGCAAACTTTTTAAAAAAAATTTTTTTTTTTTTGAGTAGGTAGAGTAGCTCTCACTGCAGTGCCACTAGATTGCAAAAATGTGGGCTATACATATCAAAGTCCACATGAAAGGAAAGTGATTGCAGCTTGCACAGTAACTTTAAATAAGAAAGGCAGTTTCTTTGAGAGTCCACCAATATGATAGATTGTGTGGAGTGAATATTGCACATTGAATGAGTAAAATGTTGGCAGCATAGCCATAGGGATGGCTGTCACCACCCTCATTCACCCCTTCCTTCCTGCAAAAACCTCTTTTTTCTCTACTGGACTGGGCCTTTTACTGTCCCCCAACTTCTCATTCAGTTACTGAGTGTCAAGTAGTGTATGGCTGTTTTTCTGTTATTTCTTCTCCCTCTACTCTGAGGTTCTTGTGCAGGTGTTTTTCTAAGAAATGAAAATCGATTTTTTTTTTTTTTGATTGTTTGCTTGTTTTGTTTTGTTTTGTTTGTTTGTTTTTCCCAAATCTGCCAGAGCAGGACCCAGGAGGTAACTAATGAAATTTGCATGTCCATGTGCTTGGAAAGAAAATGCAAAAATGGGGAGGGAATGGGATCTTTGTGCTCACAGGCGGAACAAATATTGGTGAGCATTATGTGTAGGGGTGGTGCATCTAAGTACCTGGATTAGCACGAGGCCAGAGTGTATCCAGCTGGTTGAGGTTAATGACAAAGATATAGGCAAATGGTTTAGGAGGAGCGGAGGGTGTCTGAAGTGGAATGAATAGGGTACTGGTGGCAGGTGTTAAGAAAGTGGGAGTTTGGGACTGGGAGGTGCTAGCGTCCTTTGTGGTGCAAAAAATAGAGGGATTTAAGCTGTCAAGCAGATTGAGTGAAAAAATGTTTTAGCAACAAAGTTCCTGAGCAGGAAGAAGAGTTTGAGAGTATGTGGAAAATGAGGTCATGGGGAAAAAAATAAAGTTAACAGTGGAGTCTCAGAGATAACAGCTGATGTGGATCAGAGGGATTGTGTGTTACCATAAGACATTCCCTCCCCCAGTCTTTCTTACCTAGAACCTGATGTAGGAGCACAGGCATACAGGAAGGCCTCACACTCTAAACTAAGCCTGCTTCCTCCAGTCTCTGCTTTGCCACTGTGGCTGAGGTTCACATGCACCGGATGCATCCAAATTATATCCGTTTAGAGAAACTTCTGTAGCAGAGTCCTAACAAGCTCATCCTTACCAGCATGTCGCTCTGTGGGCTGGATCAGGCGGCTCTTGTTCAGTGAAGATGCCAAATGAACTCCCCAGGAGCTTTCACTAAGTAAGAATAGCAACACTGCAGTAAAATCATTTATGCTACCATAATGAAGAATATAATGAAAACAACTTTGAAAAATGTGCATATGAAGTATCTGTGTTAAAAACAAAAACAAAACACTGCAAAGAAAGACTTATTGGTATAGGTAAAATACTTTATGGCCTCTTACTTTCTATTTTTCATATACTGGAATTGCTATTTCTGAATAAAATGATAATAAAATAAATATTTTAGGATTAGTTTAAATGAAACAACATTTCTCATTTAGAATGCATTTATGTGGCAGAAAAGGGTTATATTTTGATTAAACATCAAATGTAAATGTTTCCAGATGTTCAAACATTGTTACACAACATGATATTAGAGGTAGAAGTGAAAAAGTCTCATTGTCATGTCTCAATTGCTTTGTTTTGAGATCTTTTTCTTCTTATTTTTTATATATATGTAATCTGTTTGTATACCAGTCTTCTTATTTTATATCTCCTTTTCATTCATGAGTTTCCAAATAGCTCCTAGTTCTTCTGCTATGAGCACATATATATAACTGAGGCATTTCCACTTTAAGGCTGTAAAGCATAGCAGCTTCCTCCAGGTCTTTAAATTATACAGATTTTATAACAAAATTTTCAATATGCTCCATCAGTTATTATCCACATCAACTGCCAAAGTATTAGCATCAATTGGAATAAAATGAATAACAAAGCAATTTCAGTCAGCATAGTGGTTAATTGGCTGTGCAGTTAGATATGCAAATTAGGAAGCGTGGTTTCTATATTATTATTTCTGTCAATATGGCTTGTCAAAGAGGCATACAGTCTTAAGCAGTATTGTGGACAGTCTGAAGTACTATAATCAAAAGTGGAATGTTGCTCATGGATTTCTGATAAGCATCTTCATACAAGCCCTGCTGCCTCAGTACATGCAGAGCTATTGATTGACTGGGGTGCTTTTACAAAACCTAAATAAATAACAACACTCTGTTGTCCCTTATCAGTAATAACACTTTTGCTTCAGCCTGTGGTAACCATGTTTTTCTAGATTTAAAGCATGTTTCATTGTCTTTTAATCAAATACTGTTTGAAATAAGTTATCAGAAGAAATTAATTTAGCATTCTATACAGTGTACTTCCCGCTGCTTCTAATTTTCAAAGATGGATTTTTACTGATAGCAAGGGGTTGTGTTGGCTTTAAGGGAAATTTCTGTCTCTTCATTTTAATCCAGGGAAAACTCTCTAGACTAAACTCTGATATTAGACTCTTATGCCCAGCATGAGTAAGGGCAAACAATTCTATAGTCCTAATATTTTACCAGTTTTCTCACACAGATGGTCATTACAATGTCTAACCATAGGACAACATGCTTGATCATTTTATTTTCTGTATATCATATAGGTTAGTTTATTGAAGTTCATTTTTTGTCTTCATGGTCAAAGCTTGCAATAGTTCTTAACCTCTTCAAATAATCAAGATGACATTATTGACCTCTTTCTTGTCTTTCCCCAGTATCAGTTAATTTATCTTTCTGTTATTAAGTTTGATGTCCTCAGGTCTGCCACAGTATCTGTAGCATTTTTTTTCTAAGCTAACAACTTCCTTTCTAGTTTGTAAATACAGTGTAGGCAGAGCTGATAGATCTTGCTGTGATAATAAGTTGACTTGTGAATGTAGCTGTGATTATAAGTGGAATGGAACAATCTGATTTGATGAAAGAAAATGTATTATAAATAACGACACTGCTCTATAAAGTTAAAAGTAACTAACATAAAGAAGAGAGGCCGTGTATTTATCATCATTTACACTTTTTCTTTGTTTCCTAATAGCAATGTGGATGGCCCAAAGTAATTTTTATCACTCTTTCTCATAACTTTGTATGCATTTGTGTGCAAGCATCTGTATGCACACATATATATATATATCACAGACATTTCCTTATAATGAGAATATGCTCCACAGTAGTAAGTTGAAAAAATGAAAATTTCTCTAACAGTTGAAAATGTTGAAAAATGTTCAGTAACAAAAGTCATTAACCATAGACATAATTGGTCAGAACAATATAATTAATTATTCTCTTCCCCGTTAATTGACAGAAAAAAATACCTAGAGAAAATAAACTGGGAAAGGAGGAGGAGAGAAGTGGTGTTGCTGCAAGTCACTCTGCAGAGCTCGAATAAACTGGTGGGGAGGATGTCATGCTTAGGAGCAGTCACTGTCTCTGCTATGGACCCACCATCAGTGAATCACCAAATCACCACAGAAAACAGCAGTTCTGAATTTTCATAAGCACAAAACTACTTCTGCAAAGACTAATCTTTCCAAATCCACAAAAATAGCCCCGTTGAAGCGTGTGAATGGCTTGTGCAGTCTAGGTAGGATAAGAAAAATGTACTGATACAATAGATACATGGCATCCATGATCCTGAATCTCAGAAGACAAGTTGAGGCAAGGTTTGCCTCTGAGGAATAAGCATAGTCTATTATTTCATATATTTGAAGTGTAAATGGTACATTGACATATCTTCCTTTTAAATACATAGTTAGGTGTTTTACTTGAGGGCTTGCTACAGAAACATGGAGAAATGGAGGGCTGAGAAATAAAAGATTTGCCCAGATCATTCTGCTATTTTGGGGTCTTAGTGGGGGATGCACTTAGACACCTACACAGAAATGAGAGAAGTGTTAATTCTTTCCTTAGCTATCTTTTACTACAGCTGTATCTGGAGGAAAAAAAAAAAAAAAAGCCAACATGCTTCTAAAGCAAGTTGACTATGTTCTAAATATGTTCTTTTATCTCTGCATATCTGAAATTGACTTAGGTCTTCTCTGGACATTGTTTATGTTATTCCTTCAACTCATCTACAATGAATGACAAGACTTGGAGGAAAAAAAAAAAAAAGGAGAAACCTTGTCTACCATGAAGAGGAGTCAGGTATAGTCACAGAATCATAGAATGGTTTGGTTTGGAAAAGACCAAGAGATTCCAACCTCCCTGCCGTGTGCAGGGGTACCTTCCTCTAGACTAGGTTGCTCAAAACCCCATTCAATCTGCCCTTAAACATCTCCAGGGATGGGGCATTCACAGTTTCTCTGGGCAACCTGTTCCAGTGCTTCACCACTCTCATAATAAAGAATTTCTTCCTTATATCTAATCGAAATATAGCTTCTTTTTGTTTAAAGTCATTACTTCTTGTTCTATAAATACAATCCCTGATAAAGATTCCCTCTCCAGCTTTCTTGTATACCCCCTTTAGGTACTGGAAGGCCCCTATAAGGAGGGGCCCAGAGCCTTCTCTTCTCCAGGCTAAAGAACCCCAACTCCCTCACCCTCTTTTCAAAAGAGAGCTGTTCCAGCCCTCTGACCATCCTTGTGGCCCTCCTCTGGACTTGCTCTAATAGGTCCATGTCTTTCTTATGCTGGAGGCACCAGAACTGAATGCAGTATTCCATATGGGATCTCATGAGAGCAGAGTAGAGAGGGACAATCACTTCCCTCAGCTTGCTAGCTACACTTGTTTTGATGCATCCCAGAATACCAGCCACTTTCTGGGCTGTGGGCACACGTTGCCACCTCCTGTTGAGCTCATCAACCAACACACCCATGTCCTTCTCCTCAGAGCTGCTCTCCACATGTCCCGCATTTGTACTTGGGATTGCCCTGACCCAGGTGCAGGAGATTGCACTTGGCCTTGTTGAACTTCATGAGGTTCACACAAGCCTTCAAGGTCCATCTGGATGACATCCTTTCCCTCCAGCATGTGAACTGCACCATGCAGCTTGGTGCCATCAGCAAACCTGCTGAGAGTGAATCTCTGGTTTTGGCTGACTTTCTCAGTCAAAACAGCTCTAGAGAGCCCTGCGAAGTAAGTAGGAAATGGGAAGAAAAGTCCATGGGCTCCTCCTCACTGTCCAGTGGAGATGAGGAGATGTGAAGGAATTAAAGGCTAGAGAAGATACCATTTCTTATTGTAGGCCTGGGCCCAATTTGTTCTTATTGAGGTCAAGCACAAGAATTTCATCTGCGTAACCTGATCTGTCTGATCTGCCTCTGTCTGATCTGATGTCCCTCATGCATGTTGTACTTCTGATGTGTTTGCTCTCCACCAAAGCAATGTGTTGTTTTTTTTTTAAGCTATGAACAAAGTAGTGAAGATAACTATGCAAACTCATGAGTTTTTAAAATTGGTTTAATGCTGTTAGCGGTTGTTTTCACTATATTTCACAAGACAAGAATTATAAGGGAACTTTCAGTGAAAATAATGAATCGCCACATTTACGGAAAACATATGAGCATGATGTGAATCATGCTGTTATTTTGAGTTTGGATATTCAGTGTCCACAGAGAGGGGTTTAGGAGTTGTGACAAAACAACAGATGTGAGATTAGCCACTTTGACTGTATCTAAACGGATACATCCTAAAATCCCAGTGTCCCAGTTGGTGAGAACATACTGGATCTCCTGTCCAGGCCCAATCCCATGTTTTTTTCAGGCTGGTTTGTGCTTGCAGTTTGCCTTGCTGTGGATTTTATGTCGACCTGGGGTATGTGCACCAGCCCTGGCATCCAGAGCTTCTCTCAAATAGTACTGTTGATTCTACAAAATTAGAAATGCTGTGAATCTTTATTTTCCAAAATAGACTCCTATAGCAAGTGAGGTTAAATAAAACATTATTTGGGCAAAGAGAGTGGGAGAGAAATCTGCCATTATTTTATTTCTTGGAAATTTTTCCAAGCAATTTTCTTATTGCTTGGAAATTTCACATAATATTACATCTAAGGAGTATTAATTGTTACATGACACCGCATCAATCAAAAGACATTTTTCAAGTAATGTGGTTGAGAAGCACATGCAACATGCTTTTGTTATAAATTGTTGTGTAGAAAGTGTTATGTACATGTGTTGAGGGTATATAGGTCAAACTTTCATTTCAGCTGTGCTGCTTTTTTCTGGTAGAAAACCAGTCTTTTACCTAGGACTGAAGCCAGAACTTTTTTTTTTTTTTTTACTTTTTTTTTTATGGTAATTTTAAACTTTTGTAGAAATCTCCTCACATAAGTTCTCCTCATAAAGTTTGCTTTTCATCACTCAGCACAATTTGACAGCTTTAGCTGATGCCTGACATGTATATAGTAAAATCTACTGTATTTCATTTAGAGGGAAAAGTTAGTGATGAAAGAATAGTAACAACATTATTTTGCAGCAACAACAAATATTTTGAAGTGAGATGTTCGAATTTCTTATTGTGCAAGGCATTGTAAAACAATGCAGTTAAGTAAGTTGTTCATTCATTGAGAAGAATTGTGGCCCATAAATATCTAACATGGACACTCAAAGCTCAGTTTGCAGTTGGTTATGATTTTATGAGTTGTACGATCAGCTAAATTAAAAATTTAGATTGGACATAAGTATCCAAAACGTGGGGGAAAACAAACAAACAAACAAACAAACTTAAAGATCCTGAGATCCGCAGAGGTAAGTAATTAAATGAGGGAAAAAAAAAAAAACAAACAATCAAAAGAAAACAAACAAACAAAAAAAGCATGATAAATCTGTTAGATATCTATAAAGGCAGTTATTTTAGGTATGGAGACAGTTATTAACACTGACAAAAAGTGTAAGTGACTCAAAGACTGCTCAGATCCTAGTTACTCAATGTACTTGTAGGAAAAAGTTTACCTGTCCGAGGGCTTATGCCTTAGATTTAGAGAAGATGGGTTTAAGTGTAATCAACGTCTCATATGTTTTTTGCTGGCCCTTGAACTAGGGACAAATGTCACTTTATTTCATCAAAAGTCACTGCTGTAGAAGTGGAAAAGGCTTGTCCCCAGTTGGTCATAGCAAGTACAGTCTGAATAAATACATGTCAAGATTTTGTAAATATTTTCTGTTTGTTTCAAGTCTTTATCTTGATCTCTACTCATTATTTCGTAGTCTCTCACCTCTTTTTTTTTTTTTTTTTTTTTCCATTTTCCACATTATTTGAATCAGAAGAAATACTGAAAAGAGAATTACATGTAATAATATATGAATAAATTTACATATGCAAAAAGTGCATGATGTTAATTTTTTTCTTCTGTAGGGGTCAGTTAATTGTCAAAATATCATTTAGAAGAAGGAAAAATTTGGGGAGGAAAGAGCAATCATTATTTCTAAATGGTACTTTTGTATAAATTTCATATATAAACCGTTCAGTGTTCCTGAAATAACCCTGTTCTTAACTGCAACATCAAAACAAGTGGCTACATTAGCCCTAGTCCTGCATGAGTGCCTATATCTCTATGATGCTACAGCATATTTTGGCAATAGGCTTGTCTGGAATAGTTATTCCTGTTTTTCAGAGAGGAGCTAAGGCACAGTAAATCAGCTTCTCGTTTGTGTTCCTTCTTGAATGATTCAAAGAAATCAAGCAATGGTTAGATTGGCCATCTGAAAACTCCCTGTGTGTCTCTTGTGCACTTGCCCATGATATAAGAGACTTATCTGGGGCACAGCCAGAGTGTGTAACACTGTTGTCAATTGGCATAGCTTAAAGCAGGCTCCATGCTGGCTTAGCGTATGCCATGACTCACTCATCCCTCCATAAGCAATTCATTGGCTGATGCTTTTCCCACAGCTGTGTGTCAAACAAGAACTAAGTGCAGTGGAGGTTAAGGACTGTCTGCTTCAGCTTGCTTGTGCTTGTTAACAAATAGCCATCCAGGAGTCTGTAGCTTTACCTACCCAAATGTGACAAGCCTCTAATCATAAATCACAGAACAGCCTGAAATGGGAAAAGGAATTAAACAAAGACTCAGAGAGTTCCATATTGTTGTTACTTTCTGTTGTGATGTGCTGATACTGAGACACAGTGCATTAAAACAATGTGCTATTTACTGAACAAATACTGTTATTCCTTCCATCAGTGCCTAGGTCATGTTGTTGTTGTTGTTGTTTTGTTTTGTTTTACATGGATTACTTTCTCAGTTGTTTGGTTTTATTTTTATAGAGCTACTGTAATTATCTGAAATACAGAAAAGGCATACAATACTGATCTTTGTATATTCTAGTGCACTAAGGTTAGAGCTCCCATGCCTTTATAGATGAGACTTTCCTGTCTTTTGGTATAAGTCAAATCTTTCTAAACTCTCCATCAGTGCTTACATTTTGGGGTCCATATGCGGAGCAGTTCCCTTAAATATTGTTCTCTGCTTGTGTTGTAATTCCAATTGCTTATGCTGTCTGATGTCTATTAAGTAAGAAAGGCAGTTGTGATGCATTGAGTTTAGATTTAAACTGGTGAATTCACATCATGTCATTTTGTTTTACAGATACTGTTTGCCATTTCCTATACATATAATTGCTCTGGATGTTTGATTGTTGGAGTTGGTAGGCTAGGTATTTTCTCTCTGTTCCATAAGTGAATGTGAATGGAATGAAGATTTCCTTCATTGAAGGCATATCTAGCTTTGTTTGAAAGGATTAGTTGCTTCCCTATACTACTTTAGGACTGTTAAGATAATTAGCAGTTTATCAGCATGATTTCACAGGCCACAATTTGTGAGAATCACTGGGACACTGCTTTCTAGCTTGCAGTGGGTCTGTGATTTATTGTGTGTAATGCCAACAGAGTCAACAGTCACAGAGGGAAGGTCAGCGTTACCTTTCTTTCATATATATATATATATATATATATATATATACATACGTTTATATATATTTTTTTAAATATATATATATATTTAAACAATGCTTCATTATTTTTGTCCTTTTTTCTTTCTTAGTGGATGCTATAATTTTAATATAATTTGTTTGTTTAGATTGTATGTTGTCTAGAAATTTCAGTCACAGGTTGTGTGCCCATTGTGCTAAGCAGATGGATTGCATAGAAAAAGACAAGAAAGCTGAGGAAATAATCACTCTCTGCTGCTGACGGTACTCCCCAGGGTAGATTTCAAAATAGCTCAAGAGCTGTGTAAAATTAATAAGCTGTTCCTCATGTATTGAAATCCTTTTTCATATTGCATTGGCAGGAGGGATCTCTAGAGAGAGGAGGGGCTTCAAATATGATATGCCAGAGGAGGGGGTTGAAGATTGTGCCTGAAAGTCCAGATTTTACTGAGTCCAGTGGATGATGAGTGCACTCTAACAACATGCATAAAAGCAGTGTGTCTGGAATTCGTCCGCTACAAGATCTCTGCATCAGTGAAGTCCATGTAATCCCTCAGAACAAGGTTTATTAGGCATAAAATTTGAATCAGTGTCCTTTTGTTTCTTTAGCATCTGTATAATTTTATTCAATGATAGCAGAAAGAAATGAGAAATCAGGGAACAGTACTCTTACCTGATACAGACTTGCTGTTGATGAGGTATTTTAGCAGCTTTCTTGAGGTAGTAGGTCAATTTATATTCAATGATGTGGAGGCGTGTTCCCTTGGACTCCAGATTTGCAGAGTGGAATGAAGTGTTAGATTTTGTTATGGCATTTTAAGTGTGTTATTTTTTCCATACAGTATATGTTCAGTGCATATATGCAGTAGAGAAACTAAAAATAAAGATGTAACACTGAATTGTAATTAGAAGGAAAAAAAAAAAATCATTACCCTGTCAAGGAGAAAACTCTGAAATAATAAATATCACTGGCATATTTTACTGCTATCATAAATATTTATTCAGCACATGTCCATAGGCTCAATTTATTCCATCATATTCACCTAAATGTGCTTTTGAAATGGCCTTTCTGCACACATTCATTTCATCAAATTTTAGATTCCTTGATTAATTGCACAGACATTTTTTTGCTGTGTGGCACATTCTGTCATGTGTCTAATCCAATTTTGAAATAGAGGTATTCTTAGATATTCTTATAGCAAAGCTATTCTTCTTGCTACAGATACACCTCTTTTGCTTATTTTCTTATAGAATGGATTAAGATTTAATAGTGATGTATTTCCTAATAAACATAGCTATAGGATAGGTTCTTCCATTATGCTAGAAATACCTTTATCATGTGTTCATCAGAACCCATTAAATATTCTCGGGCAGTCATTTAGTAATATATAAAATGTTTCTTGTCTTCAGTTTCAGCAGAGACATCAATCCAAATGTTCTGGGCTATATTGCATAATTGTCAAGGAGTTAAATATGTGCTATAAAGGTACAGTACTTAAAATTTACTGGTGTATGTCTAATGTTTATAGATAACTTTTAAAGAAGTCAGGATGTATTGCTATGTTGAGCCATTCTATCTTAATTCTCAATCCGTGTTGCGTTGTCTCTGTGTTTTCTTTTGCAGTCAGACTGGCAAAGACCCTGTAGAACATTTACCTTGCAGTCTTGATATTTTAATTATCTGATCAAGTGTATTAAATTCTGGTAAGGATAAAACTGATTACAGTTTCTTAGGAAGCTGATGCCTTAGCAATAGTATCCTAGGAAATGGAAACCAAGTTTCTAGCAGATTTGAAATGAGAGCCAGTTCCCTGCTTTTCCTTTGTTTTTCAGGTAGTGTTTTCAAGTACTAGCACTCAGTGTTGCTGGTTCAAAGTTTTGTATTTTGATCAGTGAACTTGCTTTAGTTTTAATTTGTATATACACAAACTATTATCATGATAAATACAGATTCTTTCATATTTTCATTGATGAATTTAAAATGATTTATTTGATCTGTAATGTTTATCACAGGAGTAAAGGTATGCAGGCAAATTTGGTATATAAATGCAGGTACTGTCCATCTTTATCTGGATCACCAACATCCCAAAAGCTCAGTCCAATGGATTATGTGAACGCAAAGCAATCTAAGGAATAGTAACAAAGTCTAGGAGGAAAATGAGACACAGTAGGGCTGTGAGCAATCTTACGTAAGCTGATTATACTTAATTGTGTATTGTAATATTAAACACCATATAGAAGAAAAACCTCTGGTCTCCTCCTTGGGAGATAATATGCACAAGAAAATTCTTTCTGACATGATTACCCAGATACTTTGAAAATAAGAAAATGATTCATGGATTAACTTCAACATTGAATAAGGTTTCCATATACTGTGTATAATGAAGAGGCTGAGTGAACATATACCTAACTCATGATGCTCTCAGCTGTAGCTTTCAGGAACCAGATTGTTGTTTTGTTTGGTTGGTTTGCTTTGTGTTTTTTTTTTTTTGTTTTTTTTTTTAGGCTTAACTCTAAGGTGTGTCTATGTCAGTAGATACAGAAGGATGCTGTCAACTATGGTCTAGTATCAGGAGCCAGGAACATCTAGGTCTGATCCTCTGCTAATAGTGTAATAGTGATGGTTGTAGGCTGTATTTTGCAGTCTTTTATGGACATACTTTCCAGAGAAATAGCCATTTCAACTTGCTATCTAAATTGCTTTTTACAGCATTTGTGCTGGCAGATTTGTTGAAGACACAGGATTCTCCAAATGTCTTTGAGAGTTATCTAATCACAGGTGTGACTGAACCACTGGATAAAATATGATCTTCATTGTCACAGACTCTGAAGCTAGGAGAACAAATACTGGTGTGTCAGTGAGCTAATGTTCTGCTATCAGCTTGACCAGGATCCCCCACTGGGAGCTACAGTGGGAAGCTAATGTGTCACACATGGCGTGGACATTCCTTTTTAATTTAAGAAACTAGGCAAAAAGCCTTCACTGCAGCTTAACTGCTGCTTATTTTATGTTCTCGTGAATCAGCAATATAGCAGTACAATCTTTAGTGAGTAAAAATTGTGTAAGCAATGTTAAGTACTGTTGCCAAGAAAGTTAAATGAATTACCCATGAAGTGAAAAGTACATATCCTGAAATCTTATCCAAGTATTTTAGCAATTTAAGAGATATCATTTTATATGCTGGGTATTCTTAAACGTTCCATTAAATTGAGAACCCTCTATATAAGCATTAATTTAATTAAGAGCTCTTACAACAGAAAATTTTTGACAGGCCACTTTTGCTTTCAGAATTAACCACCCCCCTCTTCCCCCAGTGGCTAGTAAAAATAACAAAATGCTGGTTTTGAACCTGGCATGATGGTGATAGTAGTTGGCATTTAGCTGTCCCATATACTACTAGTTCATGCATGTGAAACGAAATGATTATACTTTCAGTTTTTGGCCATTTACTCAGTTTCTAGCAGGGAATATTGCTATAGATGGAAAACTGTTATGTATTGATTTATTTTTTGTAACCAAAACTTCTGTATTGAGAGAAGAAAGTAATGCTTCCCTTCCCACAAAAATATGCTTTCCTTAAAACAAAGCAACACAAAACAAGAACTTGTGTGTTTGTGTGTATATATATATGTATATATATATATATATAAACACACACACAAGGGTCAAATCAGTCTCTTTCAGGGGTGGTCAATATGCTGAGAAGGAAGTCTTAAAGGAAAGCAGAGACTGCAGGAGAGACTGAAATTCTTTATTCATGGGGTTGTCCGAACATACCAGACATATCAGTTTCTTCACCAACAGTATTATCGCCGGTATTATCCATTTATTAAGAGAGTTGCCTGATTGTGTATCTTCAGCTGTCTTCAATTATCATTTTTGGCAATGTACAGGATTCAAAATGACAACCATTTGAGGTGTTAGCCTCATGTTAGACTATATTATTCTATATTTACCTGTGTTTAGAATCCGTCTTCTTAGCCCAAAAGCTGCCCTTGTATACAAAAGTGTGATTGTAGCTGTCTGTAAGTTTTGTGTAATCAGATGAGCATATTTATATGATTTATTTACTGGTACAACTGGTGTTAAGCACAGAACTGGGAACAGAGATCTGTGGTTCACCCTCTGTGGCACCTCTGGGAAGTTAGTTATATTGTCAGTCATCCTGGTTGGAAAATTAAGAATTCCTCTCTGCCTCCTGTAGGGCTGTTAACAGTCTTGAGTGTTTGTGAATGCATGAGGAAGGCATAATATTCTGTGATTGCTATTTTAAAAAATGATTTACATATATTGCTCTTAGGTTAGGCACTTGCAACATTCTATCATCTTCTGCTTTAAAATATTGCTAAGCTGAAGGGTCAGTCAGTGTAAGTGAGGCTATTTTTATTTCAGAGGTTTTAATATCTTGTTCAACTGTATGGCAAAAATCTCTCACTCCCAGTTGCAAAAAGCCTTGTTTTTTTTTGTCTAACAGTAGAAGGCTGCAGAATGCAGCAAAATGTGAATCTGGTTAGTCATGTTTGATCTCCTATCTTCCAGGCATCTATGGGAATGATGCTGTTAACTGCTCTGTTCGTAAAATCCTCATTGTTATAACAGAGAAGTGTGAGACATACACAGAATTCAGATCCAGTTGTCCTATGGCTGAATTAACTAGAATCTGTAATTAACTGTAAATCTGTACAGGAAGGGTACAGAGCAATAATGACAAATAATCACTATTTCCAGAGTGGACTTTTTTATTATTATTTCTTATGCACTAGTAGCACATGTGCAACCATTGCCTATGTACATACCTTGTGTGAAAGATCTTTTCATCCTTGCTTCTCTAGCTATGGAGACTGTGAAGTGTCATATAGTCTAAAATTCTTTTTGATCTTCTTCTACTTCTATTCACAATCAAACTCTCTAATCAATACCCTGTCATTGGTATTTAACACAATTCCATAGTTGCTCTCTGCATAACAGTATCATAGTACTGACATTCATTTAACAGAAAAAACATGAACGTGTCGCCGGTATATGTTGTGCAAGACTCTTTTCCACGCTAGGGTCAGAAAAAATAATTTGTCCACAGCAGATAGCATAGAAAGCACTGTTTTCAGGTCCTGTAATCAAGACAAATACAACTGCCTATTGCCATGCACCATATATTTTCTGCATTATAGTAATGGATGCAATGCTGCCACCTGCTATGTCAGGACATCCAGCTAATTGGAATAAGTTATGTGTGTTCCAGTTACTCTTACGGTCTATAAAAGGCTGCTTTGTCCTAAACTAGATAATAATTTTTGATGGATTTCCTTATGGTAGCAGATATTGCGGTATTTTGATGAGAACCATTGCTTTTCACAAACACAGGTGTTTTCTGCACATATTAAGGCTACTGAGTTTACGCTAAGGCTGCCATTTAGTACAGGTAATATGACCCAGATCCAGGTGTAGTAAATCCTGAAAGGTGTCTGAAGAGACGTGGTTAAGGCTATATCATCAGTTCATAGCTGTTGGATGAAAAACTGCTGTGTGCCCTGGTGCTTCAGCATAGGAACCACAGTAATTTCATCACAAGTAGTTACATCCTTCTGTCACTGTGAGAGTGGTTCTGGCCATATGAATCAGAAGAGAGATAACCACAAACATAAATAAGTACGCCTGAGAGTATGAGAGCTGCTTTGTGTGCCATGGTCCCCTGGACCAGTTGGGATCAGGAGATCGACTGCACTCACAGCTTCATGCAGCCAGGTGGAAATTGTCCTCAGGGTCTTAAAAAATGCATGGCCTTGTTCCTGTGTTCCTTCTCAATTTCTCTGATTTTTATTTTTATTTTTTCCCCTCTGGGGTTGCCATCTTGTGTTACAATATAACCATGACTTCAGAAATCAAAAATGCCGTACTTTGTAGGTGAAGTTACTTTTTTTTTATTTTTTTAATTTGTAATAGAAATCTAACTGGAATTGGTAGCCTGATGGTTGCAATCTATGTCTGCCCTCATTTAATAAGAATAGGATCGATATGATTACCAAAGTGGTGTATACAGTTTTTAAATTTCCCAATTTCCACATGTTCTGTGACTAACTACTTTTTGAAGATAACGGACTCTTGGATTTTAACCATTCTCTAATACTCAGTGTTGCAGATTTAGCATGACAGAATAACAAATGGAGTTAACTTATATAATTACTATTATCATTATTTCTTAAAGCTTTATGCTTTAACTTTTTTTTAGCCTTGAAGTGGTCAGGAAGTTGGACTAGATGATCTTTGAAGGTCCCTTCCAATTGAACGATTCTATTCTACTCTGCTCTACTCTCAGTCTGGAGATAAAGTATTTCAGCTCTGTCAGGAGGCTTGGCCTTTTCTATTTTTTCCTCTTAGGTCTCTCATTTAGTCCCAAATATCAGCCAATGAGTAGCCCTACTGAAACAGGTTTCATCTTCCTTACATCAAAACTAATTGGAACAAATTCTCTTTTATTTCTCTTTCCCTCCTCCACTCTTCCAAGCTACTTTTCTTAGGTGACATGGTAGGTGAATGACAGAAGTCATTTCTTCAAGCTTAATGCCAATTATCATTTTTAAAAACAGGATAGCTATTTATATATACATGTGTATATATATATATATATATATATATACACACACTACATGTATATGACTGTGTACTATAAAAATATGGCAAAACTTTTTTTAGATTTTAAAATCAAAATGTTTTGTACCATTTAGCACTTGTCAGAATGGCAACAGGAAAAATAACATTAGCATTACACTGGATATAAAATGGTAGAATTTTTTGTGCTATGAATCTGTTTCGTACCCCTCTCTGCCCCGTCTCAACCTCATGTCAATGCCATACAGTGTTACAATATGGCTAAATAATGAGGAGAAGCTTCAGAAAGCAATCTTCAGTCTTGTCATGAAGAAAAAAAAAAAACACATTTGTGGTAACTATGAGTAAAAGTATTTGCTATTCGTTTGTGTATCTTCATCAGTTCCATGGAGGAGTTATATACAAATTTATTTATTTTATTGTTACAGAATATGTAGTTTCTTTTGAGATCTCTATGTTATTAAGACTATTTTGTTCATTTAGTGATACCTATTTTATGTGTAAGCCTATATGAAATACATCACATATCTGAAAAGAATGTTTATATACTACACAAACTTGTATTACTTTACAAAACAAGGGAGATAATCATGCGTTTTTTTTTTTCCTAGATGTATCCTAACCCTAGTTCTTTTAAACCTGTGAATTGAGTGAATGCATGGAAAGACAGGTACAGGTCTGTGGAGTAGTCAGTTTTCTTGGTTCAAAATACACTGACTAAATAAATAAATATTCTGTAAGTTCTTGTTTCTTTTCCTGCATAAATACTGTCTGGTGACTTATTGTAGAACTACAATTTTGATTGAATATTGATCTATTTGATAGATACTTCCTGTTTGCAAACTTGATAAGACACTTTTCTTAAGAAACTAGAAAGCTAAGCTGTCTTAGCAAAGTTGGTGTAGATAATTAATTGCTAGACTGGCCAGTCCTAGCTTTTGTGGTACAGCAAGTTTTGTCACATAAAATGTCCATAAAAATTGGAATTAGCCTGTGATTGACTGTGTCTTGATGATATAATTAATCATTTTCCTTAAATGTGTATTTATCAAAGACTTGGTTATTTTTAAGAAGACTGAAGGATCTGAGAAATGCCCTTTGTCTTTGATCATTTCTTAAACTTGTAATTAAAAGTATCTAAAGCTAATATTTTTTCCTCCAAAAGGGGTTTGCCAAAATGGAGGAGTTTAGTAAGATTAATAAATCTTTGCGGTTGCTGAGAGCAGAGTGTATAGAATTCAAAGCTTGAACACTGCAAAGCCTCATTTTATGTTGGAAATCCTATACAGCATTTTAGGAGAAGACTGACTCTGGAAGGGCCTACGTCTAGCCTTTTCGCTATCAGTGATTTTTTGAAAGCTTTTTCTCTATTAATGAGTTGGGAAATAGAAATTAAGAAAGGATTATAAAAACACTTAGTTTCTTTTTTCTCTTTCTCCACCTTTCCATCTGTAACTCTAGGAAAAAAAGAAAAAAAAAAAAAGTGGAGAGATAAGTCACAAAAAAATCACTAAAGATTCCTCACCTCGTTACTTGATTTGGGAAATTTTGAGGCAAAAATAGGTTGTCATAATTATATGGAGGAATAAATGTCTCATCAACTGTATAATTTTTGAGTTCTATTCCAGTTTACTTTGTCTTATTCCTTTTCTCCTTTCTTCAGCCCTTTGCAGCCTGTGCTTGCCAGTCTTTTTCAGTACCAAGTTGCCCTAGGAAAAGCTGTGGCCCAAGAAAGTATTATAGTTTGAGCAAAGGTGGTATTTTATACAAGACCTTGGGGTGTATTACTATCAAAAGATTAATTCACTTCATTCACATTCCATGATTCAAAGCTCCAATGAGATCTTGGTTATTCATGACATAGTTATTCATAGATTATTCTCTACTTATTAATATATGGAAACTCTGGACCGTGATACTTGCTTTTGAAGAACACTTGCACAAATGAGTTCTGAAAACATTTATTTCACACGCAGCAGTTTACTTCTTGTTTACTGATGCATGCAGTTAAGAAGAGTAATATGTCATGCGAAAATCCAGCTATGGTAATATGTATTGAAGGGACACAGTAACCCCGTAACATTTTGTCTTGCTCATTTTTGTCACCTCTAATTTTACATAGCAAAAAGTACTTATCACTCAGTATGTATTGAGAGAACATCGAAGTTATGGTGATTCATATATTGCAAGTCTGCCATAGTAGAGAAAGAACCATACATAGAATGAAGTAACATGATATGAAATAAAGTGATGAAAGACAACAACTGACAGTTGCATTACATTAGTCAGTGCAACAGCATCTAAAACTGCTGAATGGGAATGAATACATGATAGATAATATGGACCAATATATCATATAGACCACTAAATATATTGGAAAACTGATGTATTATGCACTATTGAAACAAGACATATAATGTATTCTGTAGAGAGAAATTTGTTTTAATTGTCCCATTTTAGGCATGGACATAATGGAATAAATTGTTGTGCTAAAGAGTAGCTGACCTTGCCTCCATTTACAAAAGAAGAAGAATCTCAAAATGAACTGTTGCATAAAGAGGACTACATGATTAAGAAAATTGGTTTCCAAAAGTAGTAGTGTCAGGGTCAAATCAATATTGTAAACAAGCAAAGCCTATACATTTTTTCTCTAAATTATATAATAATCTTTTGACAAATACAGAAAAAAAAATAAACTATTCATAGGGAGAACTTTTATTATGTGGAGTTAATGTTTAATCAACAACAAGAACAAAAAAATGTTATTTTTGTCAGTGTTTCCTCTAGCTCTGTTTTCCCCTAGTGATTTGTTCAATGTACCCTGCCTCAGAGGTGCCCCACACCCAGGATCCTGTTCATTTATTGAACTGCAAAGTAGTATTATTTCATGCCTCTCCATTGGTTTATAATAACTGGAAGTAAATTTAATTAAGAACATTAAGAACCATTCTTTGCAGGAGAATTAAGAAAATCTGATGGAGTTGCTTACAATTCAACTTACAGCAAATATAATGCCTTCCTTGTTGAAAGTGGAAGAAGTCTCCCTAAGGATTATTAAATGCCTTTCAGAAGTGTGAAAAAGATCTCATGTTGTTAACAAATACATCTATAAAGAATTTTCACACATTCATAAAAGCTGTTGCTAAACCAGGAAGTCTTGTTTCTTAATGTAGGTGAATAAATGCTTCAGGAAATGCCTCCCCTTTGGGCATTCAATTTAAATGCCAGCCGATTTAATGTATTCCATAAGAATACATTATAAAAATGTATTCTTATGGCACAACTTATAAAAAGAACATTAAAGCATATTAATACCCTGCAAATTGGCAAGAGATCATACTATCAGTAAATATTATTTTTCGTCTATTATATTTCACTCATGAGTGCTGGTTATAGAACAGGTTAATCTGTGGCATGTATTTTACGTGTCTTATGGAAACACTGCTCTCTTTCACCAGGTGGATATAAGTTATGATCAGAGTTCTTTAAAGTGATTGAGTTTATGATAATGCAACCTAAGAAAGAGAGTCTTACTGCTTTCTTGTTTGAGGATGAGTAAAATGGGGCAAGAATTTGACAAATGGCATTTTGGTGAACTTCTGTGCAGGTTCAAAAACAGGAACTCTTTGAGCTACATACACAGAATATTGTGCAGTCGCTAGCCAGTGCTGAATTATACAAGATACTTGTTCTAGATAAATGATCTTGTATTCTAGGGTGCCTGCCATTAGAGTCAAAATAATACTCTTTGGATCAAGGCCCTAAAGGAGAACTCTGCAAAGTTATTGTAGGGTCTGCAGAAATCCTAATAACATAGCTGTTAAAACTAGACTTTTTTTTTTTCCCATTTTCATCTCCGACTTTTATATTTTTCCTTCCAACACATTTTTATTTTTATTTTTTATTCTTGCCTATTGTATTTTTGGTTACTACTAACACATCCTTAGTTTGTTTATTTATTTATTTATTTATTTATTTATTTATTTTTTCTTTCTCTCTGTGCTTCATTTTGTTTCTGTTTTACTCCACCTCTTGTTGCCATCTCTCTTCCTTAGGAAATCCCCTTTACCATTCTCCTCTTTTTTGAATCTATGAATTTTCCCTCTTGGCTCTATGTCTTCAGCTGCATAACAAGGAGATCATTAGGGAGTGCTATTAGAATCTCTTCCCATCAGAGCTGAGTCTCTAACCCACCTTAGAACCAAACAGATGCTGAGGCTCAGTGATAGTTTCAAATGGATACTTCATATGCCCTATTTCATCTGCCCTTTTCTTGGTTGATTGCATTGACCTGTGCTGGCATAGCATAAAGTTTGCAAAAGCACTGAAGTCATCAGAATAGTCAGAAGATATGTCTACATGAGAAACCCAAGTGAACTGTGCCCACTTTCTGAACTGATCAAAAGCTATATGGCTTATGAGCATGACTCAGTAGCCTCACCTTATGCAAGGCATGGTTTCTGGATGACACAAGGTGTGTGAATCTTTACCTGTTAGTAAAAGACCATGTAGAAACACCCTAAATACAACGTAGTACTATGTATAGCTTTCTAAATATCTAAGTTACTTCTGGAAATTAATTTTTGATGCCCTTCATAATTTTATCAAAACTTGTGAATAGTCTTTTTTTTTTTTTTTTTTTTTTTTTCCAAAATAAATCAACATATTTAGCTATTAATGATTATTAGTGGTAGAATTAGGCAATGTTAATAGGCATCCAGGCTCTAATGGAGATTCACATTTTAATGAGATGTTGTGTGTCAGGTGGACAGGAGACAGGGTTTTGTGTGACTGCTCTGAAAGTTATCCAAGTCATCAGAAAAGGTTGTTCAGAGAGAGAGATAATACTTTTAATATATCAACACATTTTAAATAGGGAACTTGGTGTGAATTTCTTCCTTCCTTCTGGAGGAAAGTGTGTTGATTTTAAAGGACTTTCCTGTAATGGAGACCTTTCATTTTTACCTGAAATCAGCTGAAGGAGATGAATGATTTTTAGCAGAACTGGGACAAGATGGGCATGCCCACGAAGCTAGAGCTCCCAGTCCTATGGAGTGAATGGCACCTATATTCTTTCCAAGGGCAAGGATTAGGGATCTCAATTAACAACAATCTGCTGGGCCTATTCTTCTACTGCAGTGTAAGCTTAGCTCTTATTGAGGAGTCTTATTCTTTCCAGGACATTTAATATGTTCTATAGAAATAAGGCTTGAGTAGGTTGTCTCAGTTCTTGGATACATCATAAATGTGTGAAGTTCAGTAAAGTCTTCACCACAGCCTTGGAGCTAACCGACTTCCTTTTATCTTGCATGAAAACCATACCAGAGCAATATATTTGAGCAGATACTCAAAGTCATGGCCAAGGAAGATAAGGCTGAGTCCTTTGTATAAGAATCTTATGCAAGGGAATGTGGATAGAAACAGCCTGAAATCTTACAATGTTGGAAAGAAGAATAACCTTTCTACTTTCAAATATTTTAACTATTTCAGCAAAATCCCAGCTCTTTATATAGTGTCACTGACAATCTATTGTATTCTATTCAGTTCTCTGAGTGCTCCTTACCCCCAAAAGGGTTTTCCAGGAAAAGGATGCAAATGGAAGTATTTCATAAATAGAAAGGGAATAAGTTGTAATTTTTGTATAAATTTTGTATGGATTTTGTTTTATTATGTAACAACAAAAGCCCATGTCTGTGTTAGTGTTGTTGTGTTGGCTTTTTCTAGAAAGCAGAACAGTTTATTCCTCTATATTTTAGCAGAAAAAAAGACAGACTTTGTAGGTGGTTTGCTTGGTAGACCATTAAGTCATGAGTAAATTGGAATGTAAGAGTGGAGTTGCTGTATATCATGAAATCCATTGTGCAGAGGTTGCTAATGAAAAATATGATACAGTAATTTTGCATGAAGTAATTATTTGATAAAAATAGAATACTCATATGCCTTTGCTTTTCTAACAGGTGGTGTTTTAAAATGTGTAGGCCATCTCCATATAAATTAATTTTCCTGAATGTACAATCATTTGTCAGTAGTGATTTTTTTTTCTGTTGTTGTTGGTAGCTTTTTTAATGACAAGTTTTATTATTTCTGTCACTTCCCCTCCCCCCACACACACTTTTTTTGGGTGGGTTTATTTATTATTTTTCTTATGCTGTTTAACAAGGTTAATATTTAGAATAAACAATTTCATTAGTATAGTGGATTTATAATTAAATATAATCAAACCATAATCTATCTTGACTAATCTAAACTGCATACAAAACACGAATGAAATACAACTATTCATTCCCTTTTCTGTAGCAATGTCTATTAGCAGTGGTATAACAGTTAATATTATATATGAAGTATGGTAGCTGGTTAATATACAGTGCATTAGTTCTATGTTTATTAACAAGTGGCATGTTTGAACTGTATTAGAATATTTTAACATTACATTTACTCTCTGATATGTTGAATATGCATACATGTAGATTTCAGGTTAAAAGAGGGGTTCAACTTTAAAAAGGGTGGAAAATACTCTTTTTGCACATGGAAGACATCTGTGTTATGAAAACATTTAAAGTATTATTGGTAGTTTGTTTTGTTTTGTTTTTCAGAACAACATTATAGCCATTCTAACAGATACTGTTTTACATAATGAACAGTAGGAAAACAACAAATACACTTGGTTATGTATTCTTATTTTGTAAAATCAAGTGAAAATGAATTCAGTGCAAGTCATTCATAATCCTATTTTGAAATAATTGTATGTTTTCCAGGGATTTTAATAAAAGAAATATGTAGCCTTATTTTGTATTTTGTAAATTCAGTGCAGCAAAGTCATTACATAAAAAGATTAGATTTCAGTCCCAAGTGTCGCACTTAGAATGTGGCACCTCTAATAATGGGGATGGCTACCTCTTCCTCAGATTTTCAGAGATCCTGTGCAGAGAACCCTGACGGCATTGGTTCTTACGAATAAATTATTATTATTATTAATAATAACAATAACAATAATAATAATGATAATAATAATAATAAATACATGCAGGTTTTCTGTGAGATTTATGAATTATCTTGAGTGTAGAGGGACTGACCTGAGATAAAGATAACATAAAATAATGTGAGGGTTGGGTCACCTCAGAGTGCTACCACCTATTTATAGACAAACAAAAATTAAATTTCCAACAAAGCTGAAAGTGTCCCAAGATTGCAACAAGGTGTTAGATGGACAAAACAAGTCCACTGTGCATCTAGCTTATATTCATCAGTTTGAAATAAGCAGACGTCCATGAAACATATATATATGGAAAAAATAACAGACATAAATCTGATCTTTCAACTTCTAATAAACTCTAATATAGAGAAAATGGTCCCCCCAAAAGCCAGTGGATGATGCATAGATTTTATGATTCTCTCTGTGTAGCTGTTTGATCATGTATAGCAATGCCGTAAAATTAAAATGGTTTTATACAGTATTCTGTTCAGTTATGTGATTTTCTCCCCCTTTCTTTTCTTTTTGATTAATGACCAGGAGAAAAGGTTGACAGCGTGTGGGAAAGTTGAATGTCATTAGCCGTATCAATTGTTCATTTGTTCCCAAGAAAAATTCCATGTAGGTCCTTGTTTTCTTTACAAAGCCTCACTAGTGAAACATTTTAAGTTTCTAGTTCATTTCAAATGCTTTCTGTGCTAGTGAGGTCTCGTTGTTATTACGTACATGTGATGTGTTTGCATTGTGCTTTACATATTTGCTTTTTATGCTTTTTGCTTGAGTTACAAAAAGGATGATCTATGGTAATGGGATAATTTACAAACGTGTTTTTAGTTTTGCACTCCGGCTCAAGGTGTTAGTGTGTTTTTCTGCTGCTGCTAGGTTAAGCAGCAGGACAGGTAGGTTTCATTTCCTAATGTGGACAGTGTTACTTGATATATGGATTTAATTACCTGCACTCAGAGGCCGTTATAATGGATTTCTTAAAATAAAGTTATATAAACATGTATGTAGAATTAGGCCTTTAGAAAATAAAGCAAGAACTAAAAAGAGATTTTCTTTGGGAATCAATCTTTCAGCATACCTATTCAGTCAGTGAAGTTATATTGGTATAAAATCAATGCAGGTAATTTCATAAGCAGACGTGTTGGGTTTGGGATCATTTATTTTTGTTTGTTTTTGTTTGTTTGTTTGTTTTTCTGACTTGCCTGCTAAATGCTGTGTTCTTTAGGAATAGGTTTCAAAACTAACACAATTCCTCTGGATAAGAATTCAGAGACTGGAAGTACAGTGGTAGTTCATTGAAACAAAGGGACCTTCCTGTGCTTATCTTGTTTTCTCTCTCTACCGCTTTATGCAGAGAAAACTTGAAAGAGGAACTAGAGGGAAGATAAAGCCTGTGAACTGCACTTCTGCTTGTGTTTCTATGTTCAGAAGATTGCAGAATTGTCCTTGGGTTCAATTTTCAGTCACTGTAGGTTCTTTAAGACTTGCAGAATTGTCATAGGTGGAGATCCATACCCATTAGCACACAGATTTATTTTTTTTTTTTTTCTTGAGAAGAATAATTATTCCCAAATCCAGTTACCGAGAAATTCCACACTGGCATCTTGCTGAATTAAAGGTCTTTTCTTCATTGTGAAGGTGACAGTCTGAAGACGTACTGAAAGTTGGTACTGATTCCCTGTGTGATTTGAGGAGACAAATTCTGTCCTCATTTACCTTGTCCTTATTATCAGCTGAATTGCAAACCATGGAAATATCCCTCAAGTGGCTTCATAAAAGACTGAAGATAATCTGAGGGAGCTGATTTACTATTCCCTATTATCAGGCCAGAGAAGAGTTACTGTAAAATGAGACCTCATATATGCTCAGATCTAGGGGAAAACTGGGGTTACATGTTTTTGTGGATTTTAATGCACTAACATTAAAAAGCTGACTGTGAAACATTAAAAACTTTACACCACAGAAGAAAAATTGCCTATCGTGGGACTGTAGTTCTTGCAACAGCCTTTTAAGTGAGAGAAGCATTGCTACTGAGTTTAATTGCTCTGGTTTGTAGCTCATGGTCCTTCCAGACATGCTGTCCTTTCAAGTAAAGATGAGTTTTTATTTTTCTGGATTTTTAACACTCTCTGAGTCTGATACCATGAGGTGCTGGGTGTCTTTTGGGAAGAATCAAGTGCTTTTAACTCCAACAGACTTCCCAGCATGCCGGATATGCTCAGCACATCACAGGAGAGGGTCCCTCAACATTCCCTTTGATTGAAAAGAGTGGATAAGGGACAGCAATGATGGCAAATGTGTTAAGCCAATCTAAATAGGCACCTATCTGTAAGTGCATGGTTTTATAAAACAAGAGATTAATCACACTAGTAACAACTTCTTATGAGAAAACCCACAGTTTATATTATAATCCTTGTGAGCATTTCTAACATTTTTTCAACAACACTCTCTCTGAACAGCTGATAACAGTGTTCCTTCCTAATACACTGTTACAATACACAGATGAAAAATATCACACAAAGTAAATGGCTCTACTCTGTAATATCTTAGTGCGTTATTTTCAGTTTTCCCAGGGGAAATACTTATACTTCAAAGTATACAAGAGATAAATGTTGTTTTGGCTTTGCAGAGAACCTTATTGTCATTAGGATTTTTTTTTTTTAAACTCTCAGCTAAAGAATCCCGGACACTTGTTAATTGGGCCAATAATTTTTTGTCATGTCATCCTAAGATGTATATTTGTTAGTACTCAATGGCTTCTTCAGTTGCTTATTACACTTTGTGCAAACTTAGCAATTAAATGCAACATGAATGTTTAATTAAGAAAAAGAAAAGTGGAAAAGGGAATATTCATTTTCTAGTAGTTTATTGGATAACTTTTAATTTCCCATTACCTCATCAGAATGTTAGTACTTTATGTTATATGCAGAAAACTTCACCCTGCTCTCTATAGATTTGAAACAGCCAAAAGCAAAGCTGTTATTTTATTGAAACAAATATGGGAAAATTTTGCCTTTGTTAGAAATTATCTTTTTCAATCATCTTGCAAAGCAGCCTTCTATTTTTCCATTTAAAAATTAATTTCTAATGGCCTCTCTGTGTGGTAAGTGCTAACAATAACTGGTTTGCTCAGGAAACACCATTGCCATTTGAGGTTCATAATTCTAGATGTAATTCTTTTCCTTTTTTAAAAATTAATGAATTCACTACAGATTAACCGATGATTTCCTTCCTGTCTGCTTATTTCAAGTGACTTGATTGTATTGGAAATCAACAGTAGTACGTTACTCGTTTATCTCTACCTGTAGCTCATCTCTGGCTCTTACACCTATGTATAAATATGGAAAGAAATTATATTTTACTGACACGGTTGCCTTCATTGTTGTTCAGATTTTTATATGGCAATGTCTTTATTTTTTTTATAAGGTAATGTCTTTTTTATGTTTGTATCCTGCAGAATCTGTTGTATTGATTTTTTTTATAGCTTTATGATCTTTTTTTTTTTTCAAAAGTACTTATGTGCTCACTAGCATGATTGAACTAAACAAGTAGGAAGGACAAGAGGAAAAGAAGGGCTCTATTACATTAAATGGAACAGAAATTGTTGCAATGACAAATTAGATATTCAGTTTGACTTTTTGCCTAACCTTTCCCAACTCTTGCAACTCTTTTGCAGTGAAAACCGTCAATATTTCTTTTCTTGACTGATGCTACTCATTGAATTGACAGAAGTTTATGAACTGTACAGCCATAACTGTGCAAATTTCTTTGCATTTAATGTGAATTTATTATTTGTTCCAATATATTTTTCAGCACACCTCACTGTTGAGTCCTGATGACATAATTTTTTTGCTTGGAATTTGGACTTTTGTGTTGCATTCCTTGTAGATATAAAAACACTGGAATACAAAGAAACTTAATGATGGATTGAAACTAAAAATTGAAATTAAAATTGAAGAAAATTAAAACAGTCTTTTTCAAGTGCCCATAATCGTAAATATATATATATTTATACCTTAAATTCCTTGTACAATGCTTAGGCAGTGAATAAGTGTGTTTGAGCAAACATAAGTAGTGTAGTTGGCTTTGTGTTATGCTCCTCATATGGAACAGAAACAGTAGATGTTACTTGTTTGAGTATGAACAAATAGTTAAACTGGGTTTGAGAAGTGGCTGTAGTATATTTAGGTAGGAGTGCTCTACTTTATTGGAGATTACAGTAATCTAACTCCTCTGTATTCACATAAAATACACTCAGAGTTTACCTTAATTCCATTGGGAGACAATGACAAAGAATGTCAATGAGCAAGGACTTAGTTTCTTGCTGTGTTTGTTGCAAGCATAAATTTTGGTGACCTATGGTAACAATGAAGAAAGTTTCTGGATATCACTGTAGGGAGATCTGGGGGGTAGTGAGTGGCCAGTTGGCACATAATCCACTGGCTTACTAAGCAGTGAACTGTGCTGGAGGATCCTGAATGCCATAGGGTCAGTATTGCCTGAGGCAGATCCTGGTAACTAATGAGCCTCCTAGTAAAAGTGAAGAGTATCACTGAGGTGAAGAAAGATTAAGAAAACAAAATGCTGGAGTGAATGTTCTGTAAGTCTTCTACCCACCTGACTGGCAGGATTTTTTCCAAGATGATAATTTCTAATCTCCCTTCACTTCCCTGCTGGACCACTCCTGAATGCCACACAAGAAGAGTAATTCACAAATTATGCTTCTTTTTTCCAATAAGGAAATCAAGTATAGACTTCAACTGCATTTGATAACTACGAGGACTAGAAAACATTTCACTGTATGTCTCTTTTGTTGCTTTTATTCAAGTATTGCTCTTTTTCCTGTTCTCATACTCTGCTAGATACTGCAGTAATCCAGGAGTGCAATCTGCATCCATGTTCTTCACTGAGAAGCCTTGTCAGGAGTTGTTCAAATAGTTCTCCAGTTATTCTGGATTCCTTTTTATGAAAACCAAGTGGCAGAAACTCTGAGAGCATAAACAAATAAATGTTATCTAATAAACACAATGTTCTAAAATCTTGTGCTAGGACGTATATGTTAAGTGAAAGGACTGCAACTTCCACTCTTGTCCTCCGTGCTGAATTTAACCTTACAGGAAAAGATGAGGCTAAATAGTATCCAGGCAATGAGTACTGTTTCATATTCCACAGTCTCTTGATGAAAAAGAAAACCTTTAGTCATTTAGATTTAGTTTAGAAATGTTGCAGCAACCTCATCTCAGGCAGTCTTTATGCTGATGTCAAAAAAAGTGAACAACTTTCAGAAAAGATTATGTAAATACATTAAGAGAATTATAATTTCTAATCTTGTTTCTCTTTACTGATAAAAATAACTATTGAGGCCGCTTTGTAGATTTATTTATTTATTTATTTATTTATTTTTTAGTATTTAGAGTATCTTTGCTGGTAGAAGCATGAGGGAAGAATATAAATATAGTACTGGTGTCATTTCAACACTGTTTTGTAGAGTTTTAGACTAAACACTGTATGAAAAGATAAAATGTTTTTGGTTGTTCTTGTTACTATACCAACTGGGAGATTCCACTACATCATGTTAAAATTGTTTGTAAGCAGTGAGTTTTCTGTTTATCTTAATAAAAAATACCCATAACAAACTTAAATAAGCAAATGATTTCCAAGGTCAACATTAACGAGTTATCTTTGCCTGTGTTGGACTTTTAGCTAGTTGTTATCGTGTACTATTCATCTTTCTCACTCTGTTCTTCAAAACTTAAAAGCAGGGAAGAAGTTAACACACGCACCTTTTAATGATGTAAGAAGATATTCTAGCCCCTAGCCTTAGGGTAAAAGCAGGAATTGAATAGGGTAAATTAATGGAATAGATCTTCAAATAGTGTGATAGAGTGAAGTTGCAGTGATACACGCTTCAAGTGTATATCTAACCATATTGCTAAAAGGTCTGAATTTGAATTAAAAGACTTTCTGAAGAGCTGAAATTGTTGGGTTACAAATCCTTAATTAAATTTTATTTTCATTCATTTAGCTTCAGCTTATAGTTTGCACAGGTCTCATATTGATCTATGCAGAAGGGAAATGTGTGTTTCCCTCAGGCATATAAACTGAGGTAAGTGCTGTCATTTATTTTTATTTTTGTACACCGTCTAGCACGAAGGAAATTGTATTAGGTGTCATCAGAATAGGATGACAGAATTTTGTTAACTACAAAAATTAAAAGTGCAGACTGAAATCAGTCAATTTTCCCAATTTTTCCAACTTCCTTCTTGGACTGTCTGGATCATTTATATATGGCTCACTGTTGATTTTGCAGGTTGTAGGGAGCTGAAAACCACAAGATTATGCAAAATCTAGGACTTCTTTGTACTGTACTAAATTTCTGGTACTACATAGCCAAAGAGCAAAACACTACAACTAATGGTGATGGTTTTGTTGTTTCAAGACAACAAACAGCTTCTGAGAAATTAGAGAACTATTACATGAAAATTTAACAGATTATTACAAAGAGGATAATGTTGCCCACTTACTTTTCTATAACTTGTTTTTCATTTTTTTATCACACAATTCTGGAAAGTTACAATACTGTTCTGTGTCATGTATATCCTTATGTTCTAAAGAGCTGTAGGCAGTTTGTGTGTCTTCAGGCTTAATGTGGTATCTAGATTAGCACTGTTGGAAAGATGCAAGGCAAACTATACCTTGATTTCAGTGAAATCTGAGAAGAACCATAGATTACAGTATATGATTACTGAATTATTTTAGAAGAAAGTAATATTGCAATCTATATCATTTGTAGAAGACATTAAACAGCATCTCTGCAGTCCATAATTGCATCAGTTGTTGGTGGTTAGTATTATTCAATTAGCTAATGCTTTTTAGTAGTTTCACTTCACAGCTGCTTTATTGGAAAATAAGATGGGTGGATATTTAGCTTTTTCCTTCCTCTCCCTGAATCTTAAATTTTCTGGAATACTTGAGGTTGAAAGGGACCTCTGGATATCATGTACTCCAACTCCCAATTAACCTTCTAGGTAACTGAATAAGCAGCATTTTTATATATATCTTGTGCAGATATTTGTAGAAGAAAAATGAACAAAAGCCAAAATACTGTTGTTTTTCTAATGGTTATATTGTTTGTGTTTGTTTAGGACTTTGAGGTATTTCCTATTTTATTTAAACCATTAACATAGCCAGACCTACCTGTATGTGTAACATAACATATTTTATGCAAGAAAAGAAGTAAATCTTGGGAAAGAAAACACTTTATTAAAAAGAACAGAAAAAAACTCTTCTAGGAGCAGAACAAACTCTTCTAGGAGGTTTAGAAGGTGTTTTCAAAATTCTGAAATTACATTTGATAGTCTAATAACAAGTGAACATTTCTATGGAGAAGGTCAGGCTTTTTGATATCCATCACACTTTTGGTAGGTTCAACTCGTAAGTTTTTTGGGTGATGTCAGCTTTGTTTTCCCATGCATTTGCACACACTGTGTGGTTTAGCAATATGATGGCCCATGATCATGGTCTTTGCTATGGACATATTACTGTTAATAGTGAATAAGGAAATACCAGCACAATGGATAGAATCTCAGTGGTTTTTTAAACGTTCTTTTTAACTTCACTTGCCTTATTTTATATTAGACAAAGTGAACACCATGAGCTGAGGTCCTACTCTTTTATAAAGAGAGTACTTTCAAACATAGTGACTTGTAATGTAAAATATGGCCAATGGAAGTTTAGGAGTACTTGGTTATACTTCCTGGAGTTCTCAGTCCAGTTGGCTTGGATGAAGTCTAGCCTTGACTAGCCTAGTCCAGCATTTCTAGTCCAGCATAGAAATGAGCGAACTACTGGAAGAAACCTAATTTTGTGGTCATCTGTCCATTCAGTGCTTGTGGCACCCTAGCTAGTTATATTTTCTTTCATTCTGGAATGGCCTTTAAAGAATTCAAACTATAGGTTCCACAAGACAGCAGTCAGCCAGAACATCCTTCGTAACTTTTGTTCCATGCATCTTTTTGTTCTAGGCAAAACCTTGAGTATACTTATATTTTCATTTAGTATTTTATTTCCCTAGTAAGTCCAGACCGATAGGAGAAAGAGAATGCTCTGTTGCCAGTATTGCATTTTCCATTAGCCTTTAGGAAAATCATTCCCTTTCCCTTGGCCCCCTATCTTAATGTGTCCTTAAATGGTTATGCTTCTGATAATGCTGTCAGGAGAAATACTTCTGCAATTTGCTTTGACCTTTTTACTCTTCCTCATATTTTCCCATTGGTCTCCACCAATATAAAACTAACTAAGCTTGACTCTTCAAATGAAAGCTGGCCAAAATCTCTTTAAGAATCATCAAGCATTTAAGAGACAAAAAACTCAGTATGCATTATCTGGGAGTGAACTAATTAGACAAGAAGGTTTTTGGAGACTATTGTTATGAAAAATACAATCTTCGGTATCTTCTTCTTATTGAACTAGAGACAGGTGTGACACTTAATCAAAGGTGGGGTCAGTCCAGAAAAAAAAAGCCAAATTGTATAGATCATTTCACATGTGCTGAAGAAGCTGAAGGGTCTCCCTTTGTATCACTATTTTTCCCCTCTACCTATCACAAATACTGCATTTCAAACTTCGATGGTCATTTGAGCAAAAATTATTCTTCATGAGCCGTATTTCTTTCTTTAGTCTATTTTACTCTGTGCAGGCATCTTACTCTACGGTATATAATTTATTTATAATGATTACCAGTTCATTTATTGGTAGGAAAATTAGCAGTGCTCAATATGGAAAACTACATCTTTCTGCACTGGATCATTTAAGTATCAAAAAAAAAAAAAAAAAAAAAAAAAGGAAGGTGGATATTAGTTTTTTTCACCATTACTTATCAACTTTATGTAAATGCAGGTTACTTCAAATTAGCTTGATTAAACACTAAAGCTATATTAAATAATGTACGAAGTACGCACTCTTCTGGCAGTAAATTCCCCTATACGGTCAAAAAAATTTGTTAGTTTGAACAGGCTGTTACCCTTAACTTGTCTTAGGGTTGCATTATCCATGTTATGTTTTGCACTAGGAATCTGAAATAGCCAAATATTTAAAGGAAAAAAAAAAAAAAAAAAAAAAAAAAAAGATGTATACTGCAATGATCATTGTCAACACTGAAAAAAGAGAAAAGCACCATGTGGGCATGTTCAGGATAAATCGTCTTTGCAACAACTTGTCCAAAAACCATAAAGATGAACATTTTAGATGCTGAAGGTCTATTTTTAAGATGGTTGAAATAGAAAAATTACACCGATTGTCAGTTATCTGGAACTGTTGTCAGTCATTTGGGTGATTGTACTTGGCAGTATTAAATGTAGTGAAGCTTTTCTGTTCCCTGTTACTGTTGTGACATGAATGGCAATGTATTGTCTCAGTGAATAATAGGATGCTGGTCTGATTTAACTGACTTCTAAACAGCCTTCTCACTGCAAGCCACAGTGAAGGAGCTGGGGGGGGTGTCAGTGCAAGTGGCTGCACTGCCATAAAGCATGTGCTGCATTCTTCAGCAAGACAGAGTTGTATCTAGCATACCACTTACTAATGAAATTGAAGTGAATTCAAATTAAAAAAAAAAAAAAAAAAAAAGCATTTCTTCGTTTCTTAAAAAAGTTTTGAGTAAGGAGAGAAATGCTTAAACCTCATTCTGGTCCTGTAATTTTCTTTTTTATTTTTTTTTTTCCTCCCCCCATAGTAAACAAAATCTGGTGTTATTAAAGTTAGTATAAATGTTATTAAAAATAGCAGGATTGGGTTAGTATATCAAGAGTGGAAGAGGACTCTTTTAAGGTCAGAAGGTTCTTGTAAGTGAAGAGTTGCAGACTGTGGCTTGAAGTAGCTGCATTGGGAAGCCATTTGGGAAGAAGTCATCCTTCCACCAAAGTAATCTGAATTTCCTATTTGTGATGATTTTATAACAAAGCATGTCTTAAAATTCATGTTTTTGCATGTGTGAGGATGAGTACCTTGAAAGGCAGTTCTATATTTCTTTTATTTAAAAAAAAAATCCTGTAGATCTATAATTTCCTGCTGAAAAAGTAATACAGCAATGTGGTATACTAGTTGTGGTGGTTTTACTCAAGTGGGAAGCTGAGCTCCACCACAGCCACTCTCTCACTCCCCCTCTTCAAAGGGAAAGGGAAGAAGTACAATGAAAAGGGCTCAAGGGTTGAGATAAGAACTGGAAGATCACTCAACAATTATCATCACAGGGAAAGCAGAGTCAGCATAGGGAGATTAGATAAATTTATTACCTATTACTAACAAGCTAGAGAAGTGAAAAACAAAGAAAACCTAAAAACACCTTCCCCCCTCTACCCTCTACATAGGATTCAGAGAGTATTCAGGTAAACATAATATTTACCTTTATAGTTCACTGATCAATTAGTATCTTGTTATGCACACTGATTTGATAACAGCAATTGCACACTCCAATAATGGGAGGTACTCCACAAGAACTGTTTCTGTCTCTGAGGCTGTGATGCTCTGTAACTGTGATTTGGTAGACTGTAACAACCTTTTCAGAGTTATTAGACTAGCCATGCAGATCCTTCTTAGTTTAGGGATCATTGACTAGTTAGGCTGTAACAGCTCCAAGGGAACCATTACAATCCCTGATCCAGCTAGCAGTTTTGGTGCTCTGCAATCAGACTGAATGTTTCTTTTAATATTCTGGGTTTAATCTAACCCAATACAAAAGCAGCAGGCAGATTGTGCTTGAAAATTTGAATAAGAACTGTATTTTTGAGGTTGCAGATGCTTCCTGTCCCAAGCTGTGGATTCTTTCTGCACACTACCTTGAATAACTCTGTGTTTAACAAAAGCTAACAAAGAACCTTAACTTGCTAAAGTTAACAACCCTTGAAGATAAGCCAGGCCAAAGCAGAATTGGTTTCCTGCTACCTGTACTGCAAATGAGTAAATGAGTAGCAGTTCCTTTCCGAGACTACTTACTGTTGTCTATCTCTTTCACATAGAAAGGTATTTAGTGAAGAAAAAAAAAAAAAAAAAAAAAAGTCACCTTGTGAGATAACTTATTGGCAGAATAGTAATTTTAAAAGGGAGATTTTTTCAATATATGTGATGAAGTCTATTAGAATGCAGCTTTTTAAACTTCATAAGTGACATGAATGTGGAAGGAATCCCTTGTGTGAAAATAACCAAATAAATTGGTCATTCATATTTGTTACATAACGATAGACACCTATGGAAATATTGGAAATTCTGATTTCAATATACTGCTCTGTATTTATAGCTGCACTTCAGTTTTACCACAGTAGGGCCAGTTGTATGAATCCTGGTTCATCAGTGTAAGCATCAAAAAGTCAAAGTATGGCCATTAGTACTATATGAACGTATGAGAAGAGATCTCTAAAATGCCACTATGCATTTGATAAATTTTTCAGAACAGAAGCAGAAGCTTTAAGCCACTCATCATATTGTGTATCATTGCAGCAATTGTTGCATAAACTTCATATAGCACAGCAAATACATGCAAGGGTACAATCTGAGAGAAAGCTTCTCTTCAGTGATGTATATGCATCCTCCATTGTGAAATATCAATAATAATTTCTTTAATCCTTTCCATAGCTATAGTCTGAAACAGCTGCTCTACATGGTAATAGGAGAATGATGCATAATACTCTGAATGATTTTTTCAGGATTTGTGTTTCACAAGAGCAGTCAAATACATTAGTCATAGTCCAGTCATAAACATGATGACTCAAATCTAAATATGCTACATGGCAAGCACAGTGTGGGCTCCATAAAACAATGCATTCCAGGGGTTTAGAGATGTCTTTTAAGCCAGACCTGAGTGTTTCTCCACCAAAGCTAGCTCTGGAGATTTATTTATGGTGAAAGCTTGCTGGCTAGTCATAAACACTTCTATTCAGCTTTCTCAATGTACATCAGCTGGCATATGTTGACCACATCTAGGATGGCATATGGCAAGTCCTCCCAAGATGGGATGTGTGGTGCTCTGCTTTAACAGCACCTCCCAACACATTCACAGTTGCTTTAAACAGTATTCAGTCTTTATTTTGAAGATGAATGTAATGCACAGGCAGGTATTAGCTACAAACATGGCAGATGTCATAGGATTATAGTTTCCTGACACCATTGGCCACAGTAATTTCTTAGTGATATCCTTTCTTCATCCTGTTATTTTGGAACTAAACACAATAAAAGGCCATGTGGACATGGTACTGGGCAGCCAGCAGTAGGTAGCCTTGCTTGAGAAGGGTTGGACTGGATGATCCCCAGAGGTGCCTTCCACCTAAACCTTTCTGTGATTCTGTGAACTCTGTATGAGCCAATTTCTAGCATAAGAAGAAGCTATTTCCATTGTCTGGAATATACATATCCAACGGGTATGTTCTTTATGCACAAAACTTCAACAGCATTATTAATTATGTTTAAGAATCTTCATCCTGTGTTTCTGTACCTTCTATCGAATAGTAGTAAATTTTATTTTAACCATCCTTATATTACCAATTTCATTTATTTATTTCTCTTCCCAAGGTTCTAAATCACACAATCTATGTCTCTGCTTGGTTTTAGTTTATGCTCACAAAGTGTTAGAGACTTCTCTGTAGTGGAAGTTCCTAGTTATAGAGGATTTTTAAAGGGGTTTCTCAGCAAAAATAGCAATGATAAATCTTCAATAATAAATCACTAGAATTTGGGATTACTGCCTCAGTGTTGATATGACAGTTTCTCAAAGTGCAGTTTTAGCACATTTTCTGCATGTGAGCAGCAGCATCTTGAGAATAATTTTTTAGGACTACTATGTATAAATGCAAAAAAATATGTACTGGAAATATTGCATGTCATGAGCCCTTGAATCAACAGCTCTATCACTCCACTTTGAGGCAATATTGTATTGAACACATAGCTGTTATCTGAAGTAGGGGAGGGTACTTTGAGCAATATAGAATAAACTAGATTAGACTAGAATGGAATGGAATAGTAGAGTGGGATAGAGTAGAATGGAATAGAATAGAATAGTTCAATTGGAAGCATTCTCATTCACCAATATTTTGCACCTTTTCTGTTTCAGTTTTGCTGGATGCTTATTTTAACTGCTAGACTGAAAATCCCATTACATAGTTCTTCTATTAACATGTGCACTTGACAGTTGGCTTCCAAGTATGTTCCTTTGGTTAAAAAGTCCATCAAATAAGTCTTGTACATTACTGTCTAATTGGTAAAATAGAAGTGGTGAGGTTAAGTATCCAATACCTTTCTCCTTGCGTACTTGTTAGAGGCTGCATAACACAGTGTGACACATCTGCTAGTACTTCACACCCACTTGCTCATATATAAATGACTGGACAAAGCAATGAAAAATCAAGCTTTGCTTTTTAAATAGGAATGAAAACAGAAATATTAACACATGCCATGCAACACGTTATGGGGAAAAAAATGGAGGAAAATATTGTAATATTTTGTAAGTGATTAAAAATTCTGTTAGCAATTACATATATGTAGCTAACATGTTTTGAGAATATATACAAAGACTGAATTTGACAACGTGCAAATAAAAGTGTTTCATTCTGATATTTATTTTGTGAGAAAATACAAACAAGGAAAATAGCTGTTAATATTCTTTTTTCTGTATTAGTCAAATGTTTGTTGTTGTTGTTAAATAAGATTGATATAAAACCTTGTCATACAAAACCTACATTAATTATTTTTAATCTTCGATTCACCAGTTTAAACAGCTGTATTGCTCTCTACAAATTCCCGAGTAGGGCAAATGGAGAGGGAGGTGCCAGTATCCCTGGTAACAACTCATGGGATACACAGGAACAGCACAAAGTTGCAGCAGGGGAGATTCAGAATGGATAGTTGGAAAAAATTCATTACTCTGAGGGTGGTTAAAAACTGGAACAGGCTTCTGAGCAAGATGGTTGATGCCCATGGTGCGGCTGACAGTGGTCAAGAGGCATTTGGATAATGCCATTAATAATATGCTTTAACTTTTGGTCAGCCCTGAAGTGGTCAGGCAGTTGGGCTTGATGATCTCTGAAGGCCCCTTCCAACTAAACCATTCTCTTCTCTTCTCTTCTCTTCTCTTCTCTTCTCTTCTCTTCTCTTCTCTTCTCTTCTCTTCTCTTCTCTTCTCTTCTCTTCTCTTCTCTTCTCTTCTCTTCTCTTCTCTTCTCTTCTCTTCTCTTCTCTTCTCTTCTCTTCTCTTCTCTTCTCTTCTCTTCTCTTCTCTTCTCTTCTCTTCTCTTCTCTTCTCTTCTCTTCTCTTCTCTTCTCTTCTCTTCTCTTCTCTTCTCTTCTCTTCTCTTCTCTTCTCTTCTCTTCTCAAGAAAAATTATCCATCTTTTGTTTAGAAAACTAGAACAAAAATTAAAGCACATAAGAAAAACAAAAAGTACATCCTATTTCCCTTCTTCTGACCTGATTGATATTTGCTTTTCTGTTTCTTGATATGTTTTATATGAGGCAGACCAAAGAAAAATTGTTGGCAACTTGGTTTGATTTTTCTTCAACCTTCAAACTTAAAATGCAGAAAGAATGCTAATTTCAATTTTAGCGTTGCCATAGATACAGTTTCTATGATGTTTTATTCTTTCTTTCTTTCTATCTATCTATCTATCTATCTATCTATCTATCTATCTATCTATCTATCAGTTGTTTAGCTAGATATATTCCATCTTTTTTTTTTCTTACTTTTTCATTTACCTTCCATGCTTCTGCTTCTTCCTCTGCACCTATTCCACTTGCTTAATTTAATCAGGTGTTATTCTTTTACCTGTTTGTTTATTTATTTATTTATTTATTTATTTATTTATTTTAGTATTTTGGAGCACTCACTCCCAATCCATTGTTCAATATTTGTATCCTGTAATATCCCACAGGTAGTGTCCAAGGTGTCTTGTTAGCCTTTGAGTTATTCTTTCGTTCTACCATTTGAGTTGTTCTTTCTTTCTACCACTGAAATTCAGGGTAATTAAATTCGCTTTGCATAGTTTTGCATTGTTTTAGATATAGAAATTAATAGAAAACAATGCAAAATGCCTGCAGGTCTAAAAGTCCCCACTTCCTGTTCCCAGGTTGTACTGGATTTCTCTTTGATTCTGTTTGTGGCAGACACACACTGACACAGCATAATACACATTCTGTCTCTGTCAACACTTTTCTTGTTCTTTGTTTCTCCCACAGGCTCTTCTCTCGAATTTTCTGTTTATAGTAAATACATACAACAGCAACAACTCAGAAGGCACTGACTGTGTAGGATTAATGTACCTACTCATCTGCAGTCATTCATCATTGCTGTTGGATTGCAGTTCAGTGATGTACTGAAATTGGTTGATAACTGCTGTTGGTGAAAATGTTTCATCCCCATTATTAAAAAACAAAACAAACAGGAAAAACACAACAGACAAACGTGACTTTATTAGTCCTTCTTAACATGCAGGTGGCCATTTTATTCCTATTATACTATGTACAATTTCTAAACTGATCAAGAAGGAATATGTAAGATCATGTAATTAGAGGACCTATGTTTTCCCATATCAATTTTGCCTTTTATTCTGGGGATGGTAGCACTAGGTCTATGTAAATACAGTGACTTAACTTTGGGGTTTTAACTCATGGATCTAATTTATGAATACTTTGTATATTTACTGGATAGATGTAGGCTCCAAATTGTGATGCTCTGAATAAGCATCTGTAGAGAGCAAACTTTATTCTTCGTACAGTTCAGGAAACTATGACCCTAAATAGGGCACCTAACCTTGATGCCGAGAGTTAGCTTCTGTTTTCTGTTTTCTCATGCTCTGCACTATTTGGCATGGCCACATTTAAGAAACATAGAGCTTGATTCTCCTTAAATAATACTTCTTGTTGATTTGAATAGGGTTATTTTCAATGAAGAGGTATCTTAAGTGACATTCTGCCTTTTTTGAAATTGGAGCAAAATGACAATCCACTTTTGGTACCTCAAGGCATTAGTATTTTATTTTATTTTATTTTAGAGTTAGATTTTTTTTTTTACCAGTAAGTTTTTTTTCTGTCCGGTATTCTGTCCTACTGGGCATTTATTCCAGACTTCCCCTAGGTCTTGGAGGAAGTCTAACTTATCACCTTATTCGTCTTCAAATATTCATCTTCTGGCTTTTTTGTTGAAGTTATCTAACCTGAATTATCCAGGTTAGATAATAATGGATGCATACAATGCCAAGACAGACATGGTCAGAGAATGATATTGATTAGCTGTCTATTGTATAGTGTGCTGACTATTGCCTAAGTATGGACTAAAAGGAAGGGAAGAATACATACAAGCAAATGAGAGTTGCCAATTTTTACAAACTAATTTGAAAGAACTAATTCTTAATGAAAGATTCAAAGATACAAAAATAATGTTAAACTTCATACTGTACAAACTGTGAGCTCTAGAAAGCAAGTCTTTTTGTGTCTCCTTTTACAACTTTTCTGTTCTTAGTGCCTGTCTGGATCTGATGGTAAGTTAACAAAGCCAGGATAATTATTTATCACTTGCTATAATTGTTACGTTCTTTTTGTCATCAATGGGAATTCCTACTTTTCTGTCTATCTCCCTCTGAGCAGTTCCTCCACCCCCACCCTCACCCCCGCTTGCTGGGGGGGAATCAGCTCCTCCCCATACAGCTGAACTTGTTTAACTTGCAGTATTTTTTAGTTAGCAGTAAGTAGCATGGTGATTTATTTATTGAGGAAGTGGAACTTGTCACATCTAGAACAAGCACTTAAACTTCAAGCAACAAGTTTAAGCAGTCTACAGGCAGTCAGGGAAGGGATTAATTCCATTCCCAGGTAGGCCTTTAGAAACTATCAGATGAACATATAGATAGACACAACTCTAGGAAATGTATTTCTGCACCTTGCCTCCAAGATAGAAGCTGTATATTAGTTTCACTCTTATATCTGTGTCTACTCTGTGAAGAAAGCACATGATAAACAAACCCTTCCAAGTGGTGCTTTCAGTTTCACAGCCACAGAGACAATCTCTTTTGATTTCAGTGTTATGTTGCTTTGTTTCAGTCGTCAAATAAGTCATTCTGAATTTACTTGGGTGTTGGTGAGAAAAGAAATAGTCCCTGGGCTCAGTATTTTCACTTTGAATACCTTTTTCGTAACAACTTAATAAAATGCAAATAGAGATTAAACGATTTCTGAAGTTATACTTGGTGATAGTTCAGGAACCTGTGTGTGTGTTCAGTGTGGCTTTTTGTATCTGTGTTTTGTAGATTTGTTTGTTTTAAGAATTGAGCAAAATTCTTTGAGACAGCAACATCTGCCTTGAAATGTACAAACTAGAAAGCCTGAATTTTAAACAAGTAGATGCTGTTTTTTGTTTATTTGTTCTTGTTTTTATTTTTCCTAATCATATTAGCCACATGAAAGACTTATTAAGAAAGAGCTTGCATTGATCACTTTTAACAAAGTGAGTATTTATGATTATTATCTCGCATAACCCAAATAAATAGTATAATTGTGCACTTTAATGCTACTGTTTTTCTTTTGTGTTCAAGAAATTACTAACTGCATTATTAGCAAGTATTTATGTAGAAGCCCACAGTTTAGTTACTGTTTCTGTGGGTGACAATCTAGTAGTACCAAAACCACTACAAGTGAAAAATAAACACAGATTAAATATCTAAACGATTACAGGAAAGGTTGGATATGTTTAAATAGCAGAGGTACTGTGATTAGGACTCTATGTGTCCTCCAGAGTATGAACCTTTGCAATGTGAGTGCTCTCATGCAGTCCAGCTATTCTTTTAATGGGCTGTAGTAGGGCCTGGACCTTCCAGCTGTGAAATTCCTGACTCCTCTCTCCCAGTGTACTGTTCAGTGCAAGTATCCAAATGTTTGCCTTTCTGTCTCTATTTTCCTGCCCATCCCCTATTAGTGATAGTTATATTTTCCTCCTGACAGTTTGTCCTTGGTTGCTTCTCCCCCACCTTCCTCTCCAAAGTGATATTGTCATATTTTGATTCCTTGATATCAATGTCTGTTGCATGGTCTACGTGCTGTGTGCTATTAAAAAATTATTTTTTTTCCTCCAGCTATATATCTGATTAGTATTCACCACTCTGAAAAATGCTTCAGTTTTACTTTCCCTGTGGGTTTTCCTTTAAGAGTGTTTACTTCAGGCAATGGACAGATTATGCTATCACATTATAAAATCCTAATAATGGGATATTAATGCCTAATAAAATGCCTCTAATGTACTGTATTTTGTCCTGTATCTTTTATAGAAGACTATTGAATAGTTTTCCCATAGCAGTGGGTTTATTAGAAAGGAAAAGTCAAATGAAAAAGCAGAAATAAAGCTAGCTGTATACATTAGAAAATTAGAAATACCAGAGTCTATCAGTCTACAATCTGTTTTCAGTTTCCAATTGCTCTGGCAACAATAATGGGGTTACAGTAGTGTGAAAACTGAATCAATAAAATCAACAACATACCCTTTGAGTGGTATAGCCTATGGTATGGCAGACAATATTTCATTATACATTTGCCCAAATAAGACTAAGGCACTATTGGTGCACTATAGGAAGGGGTCAGAAAATATAATGGTGGGTATTTATGTTCCTCTGAGCATGACTGATGTGCCGCTGACATTTTGCTCAGAGTCTAGGATTATTGATAGGGAATTAACAGCAGTCAAGACGGTTTTTCTCTTCATTTTTTTTTCCCAGTTGTGTTTTACTTTCCAGCATGTACATTGACCTTGGACTGGTTGCTCTCTGCAGAACATTTGAAATCCAATGGAAACAAAACTTTATTGCATAATGTGGCTTCCCACTTGCTGTAGCAAGCCTTGTTTCAAGTGGTGTGTTGGGTAAAGCTCAAAGAGTCTGAGTTCTCTGTCCATGGAACTACACCTTCAAAGGCCTTCCTGGTCTGCACCCAGCCATCTGTGCAAATTGGATGCAGATTATGGAGTAACAAATAACATGGTGCTTATGGTGCGAACAGAAAGACAAATGATACGTGATCCGGCACTAAATCTGAGAGAGGTAGCATTACAGAAATGGTTTCAAATAACTTCTGTCAAAAAGAAGTTACTGCTGGCAGGGCATCATTGTGAATTGCTCTGAACTTCATCTGGTTACTCCCAGATCATTGGAAAAGCCTGTATCTTCAGATGCTTTGAGATCAGGATGTGTTACCTGACCAAGTCTGGTTTTCTACACAGACCAGGTTGCTTTTTTCCCTCTCTTATTGTGTATGATTGTTAGCTGCTGTATATAGAGAAGAAGGTCACGGTGGTTGTTGTAGTTGCAGAGTTATGCTTTCTGACAGTTGTCCAAAGGTCAGGCTGCTTGTGCTTTTATTGTCTGTCTTGAGTGTACATAAATAAATGGAATGCATTGAGGAAAAAAATCCCAAACTGTAATAGTTCAGAGGATCTTTTTAGATGAAATGAGACTTTATTCTTATACAAAGCATTGCATAGAAGAAAGCAAGGAAAACATACCAATTTGGCTTCTATTTAAAATGCTCTCTTAAGACTGCCAACGTGAAAAGAATCTGAAAGAAGCCAAGGGAACCAGTGATCATTACACTGATGTGATGGCTAAAGTGTCTTCTTTAAAGGAGAAGGTTCCTCTGTAGCTCCCTTCTATCAGTAAAAAAATTGCTACAGAAAGCAATTTACTATATGCTGCTCAGAATTAATAATCTGAGTTACAGATGGTTCCCTGTTCCAGGTTCCCTATCTAAGCTGGAACCAGTTAAAGGAAAGACTGAAGGGTACAGTGTTTTTCTCAAACAGTACTACAGTACTTTTATTTTGTTCAGAAACTGTTTTCTCTGGGAGATACACAGCTCATACTGACTCAGCAGTTGACACAATGAATCTTCTTCTCAAGCTGAGGTTTCTGTGTTTTCGTGACAGCATAATATATTGAAGCTGAGACTGATAATGGTACTAAGCAATCATCCCTTTTAAAACAGGAATTACTTTGATGAACATTAACATGAATATCAGTGTAAGTACAGGGTGTGCTTAGTACTATTTAACATGACCTTTATTTTGATAATAGCTCTAATTAGGTGGCATTTTGTAGAAGCTGACAATCAGTTGTGTTTGTATTATTACTGTACATCCTGGATTCTGTTATCTGCGGTTTTGTGACTTTCACTCTTTCTTTACTGTTGTCATCGTACACAATGAGTTTAATCCCTTGAGGAAACGAAACATCTGTGAAATACTTAAGTGTGCTCTGAGGTGGGTACATTGAAAAAGAGTGCTCCTCAGGGTTGTAGGTTCAGTCCCATGTCAGTGTAAGTCTGTAGACTTCAGATTGGGTCATCCAAGCTATTCCAGTGGAGAAAGAGACATTAATTCAGCTGCACCAGCTTCCTGAATCAATGTACCACAAGCAGACTTTTCTAATAACCAGCATAACAATTAGAGCAAGACCATTTCTTTAGGTCTTACATCTTCTAAAGACATGCTACATGTTTGCATAAGCATAAAAGTCTTCAGAGAGTAACTTGAATTTCTTTGTCATGTTTTTTTTTCTTGGTTCTTGGGAGTGAAGGTAAATTTCACACTTTCTTATGACTCTTTTGCAAGTGTTGTTTTCAGTTCCGTTGATGGTGTTGTTGACAAGATGCAGCGTGGTTCTAATTCAAAGCTCTTTTCTGTATCCCTTCTCTTACTCATGGCATGTATATGCCCTCTGCTTTACCTTAAACCCACACCAAATCTGTGAATGGAATTGCTATTAGGTAGGCTTGGAGGGAGTGAGTTTACACACAAGTTAAGAAGGTTAAAAAGCACCAGCTCTCAATATCATCTTGTGTGGTGACAGAGAATCAGGTCTGGCCTTCCCATTAATTGTACTGTTACTTCTCTATAGCAAACTGCAAGGAGAATTGTTTGTGAGATGTTGAAAAGCAAACTGCTATTATGTAACATAAAAATCTTCATTTACAGTGGTATAAAACATAATTAAGTGTTCCTCTTTTACTTTTAAGGCTATTTTAGGGTTCCATATAGAAATTTTCATCTCAGCTGTTAATTCTAAAAATCTCCTTTTTGTTAGTGAAAGTTCAGATTCTCCCAGTTTTTCTATATTGTAAGATAATGAGACTTTGGGAAAGATTTCTTTTTATGAAACATGATATTTTTCATCACTGATAAGATTTTGTGTAATGCAGATAATGGAGAAGCCAAATTTGAACCTATAAAAGTCAGTGGAGTTTAATAGGAACTAATAGCAAATGCTGTTTAAGTAATTTTTCTTTTTCATTATAATTCAAGTCTAACAATCCTACTACTAAATTTCATGTACAGCCAAGGTTCTAGATGTAGATGAGCCTGGATTTCTCGAAAATATGTAGGCATTGCTCTTTTAGAATTTGTGAAAATAAAATTTTCCTTTGTATGCATTTATACATCATCTTTGAGGCTGCCATTTTTTTTTTATCTTTTACTGTGCAAGGAATTAGTAGCTTGAGGATATGGATACTGAACATCAACTGTAAGGTCATGTCTTTTTTTTCCCCCAAGCAGGAGAGGGAGAGCTGTTTGGAGACACAACCTGTGGTTCTGACAGCTGCTCATGGTTTCTGCCATATCATTAGAAACCAAACAATTCATCAGAACTCTTGCAGATTAAGATTAGAAGAAAGCAAGGATGGAATACTGATGAAAGGGGAAATATGGAGGGACTGAGGTCCTACTCTGTGTATATCACTTTATCTGAAGCACTCTCATTGTAAACAGTTGTTGAATGTTTTTTTACTATTCAAGATCAATATGAAAAAATAATGGATTTGTTAATCAGATAAGAACTTCAGTATGTTGTTTCAGAGACCAAAGCACACAACATTTTTAGTTCTGAAGGTCATACAGTCTAAATTCACAAGGCTAATTGGAAAGTTTGATGTTTTCATAAAAGAATTTTAGAAAATTGTTTTTAAAGGCCTTTTAAAGGCACCTTTAAGAAAGGTGCAGAAAGTGCTTCAGCTTTGAGTAGGGTAAAATATGTTAAAGAACTGACTAAATTACTTTTTTTAAATGGTGACTATTTTTACCAAAGATATTTCCACCCAATAATACATAATAGAAGAATGCATAATTGAGCATGGCAGACAGGGACCATTGTGCTCACAGAGTTAAAGGTGCATTAGTGTTTCTATTACAGTCTTGTGTATTTTATGAGGTAAGATGGTTACAGTAATTGGTTTGAGACTGAAATGTAGCTTGAAAGATTGAGACCTGAGATCAGAAGTTATATTTTTAGAAATGTTTTCTGGGAATTAGTTAAACTACCTTGTTTTGTTTATGGTATACTGGATTCCCAAGGTCCCCATTAAGGTTCACAGTTGCATTAAAGACAGTTTTGTACAAACAGGTAGGTAGTCACAATGCCCATGCAAACATTTTACAATCTCATACCCTCAGCTAGCACACTGCAATTGAAATAGATTCTTAGTCCCATCAGATCAGGATCTTTGACTGTATTACTGCCTGAAGCATGGGTCTGAAATTAGGTTTGGACATACTGAGATCTCTTTGCTTACTGGGAGCTTGAGGATCAATATGTCCATCCAGCATCAAGAGGGCCAACTTTGAGGCACTGAGATAGTGGATAGAACTGTTGGGTGCTCATCCTTCTTTGCTCCTCAGCTATGCAGGCTGACCTAGATGGAGCAGGAACCTATTCCGATGTTTAATCCCTTTCTTGGATGTGTTCTGGGAGACCTATGCTACTGACTCAGCACTTGTGTGGACCAACATGAGGAATGGTGGCATGCAAGCCAAAAAGACATGCTGTGCTTCTCTGCTTGGACCCAATTATCTTGAAACTTGTGCCAAAATACAAACTAAATAACAAGGAAAATTGTTCCCACTGTTTTAAAGTCCCCACAAAACAATTTATGTTATATTTGGCTCATGCTCTGTGTTCTGTACCTTTTCTGTGGCTAAGTAGAACTGTTAGAAAGTTCTCTGTAACATTTACTAAGTACCTAAGGAGGGCTTGTTGCTTTCTCACTTTATTTTGAGGTAACTTCAGTTATTTCATTACTGCCTGTTTGGACTGACGGGAAACAGGCTGAGGTTGCTGTCATTGCCAAAAGTGGGACAAGTTCTCCACACCTTGTTCTGTTCCTATGTGTATCTTGAGGACAAGGATGTTAATTTTACCTTGTCATCTCACAGAATTATATCAGGAACAAGTAATAGTTTTGAGATCAAAAAAAAATCTCTCACATATCACATTGATATATTTTCTAAACTATTATTTTCAAAAATAAACATGAAAAGAGTTTCTCTTTCAGCATGAATGAGGTGTTCCTGCCATGTTTGGCATGAGATATTTCTGGTTTACACCACAGTGTTAAAACAAAGTCTATTGTCACAGAGCCTCAGGTAGTCATCTACCTGTTGTAGAAGAGGAGATGCCAGATAGGAAGAAATATACAGAGTTTTTATATACAGATATCCCTGTATGTAAGGGACTATATTATTAGAAATATTTGTCTTTTCATACTGTTAGAATGTTGAAAAGCTTTTTATGCTGTGTATTAATTCTTGCAAATTGCTTGCCAATTTAATATCAACAGCATCTAAACAGTAAGTAATTGCTTATGATAATGAGTACAAACTAATTTACTGGAATATGTTAATATTCACAATGCACTTTAGAACAGCAGGGTATTCCAAGAATACTACTCTCTTGTTTAACTGCAGCATTTAGGTTGCATTGTTATTACAGATGCTGGCAAAAACATCACAAAGCCAGCCTCTCATTGAATAGCCACCTTACTGAGACTCCAGCCTGTGTGGGCAAGGGATATGTAGTGTCCTTTGGGAACTAAACAGGATATGAACAAAATGTTCTACATTTAAATAAAAAAATCTTAATTTCTGATTGATGTTCATTACATGTACATTTATAAGACAGACAGAGAGACTTCCTTCCCTTATGAATGATAAAATTTAGTTTTATGAATATCAAATCGACAGGCATGCAGTCACTTTTTAATGTTTGGATATTGTCGGTGGATCTACTCTTTGTGTGAGATGCAGAAACATCTCTAAAAGAAATAAAGTAGCGCAGGAGTCCCCCAAAACTCCGTATTATTCCTTAGCTGAATCTGCAAGATTCTTTTTTATTGTGTTGGACTAATTTTTTTCTTTGTTGGCAAACATTCTGTTTCATTTTGTGTGTTTTTTTTTTTTTTTTTTTTTTTTTTTTTTCCACAGAATTATATGAATGTTTATTGAAAAATTGGTTATCTCTCAGCACATTTCTGCAGAGAATAATTTTTCAGGTGCATTGGTGTTGCTTATAGTTGTGAGGGGCTATAAACCTCTTTGTGTGTATTACAATAGTGTTTTATGAAGTCAGGCTTCCCAAACTATTGAAGACTGATCACCATTTCATGAAAAATAAGCATTCATAACTTCTTCCAGCGAGAACTTTGGAAGTGAAGAACCTACACAAAATGACTATTCTAATTAGGCCAGGTTAGTCTTCAGAGAGTGATAACTACTTACCTTTCTTGCATCCATGAATGGTCATAGCTTATAGTACTGGCATATGAAGTATCCTAGTGGACACTTCAGTTAGACCCCATTGAGGTGAATGACTAGCTGACACCTCAAAACTGTTTTGTCAGGTTCTCTCTGAACACTACTGTGGGATTCAGTGATTAAAACTGTGTTCCCTAATTATGCAACTGTGTAAAACAGTGAGAAGCATAAGATGCTTATTTTTCACTGTGGTTCTTCATCCTCGGAAGTTGGCATTGAATTGTTGCTTACAAACAACAGCATAAGGACTTTCCAAAGAAGAATGATAGCAATTATCATAATGACAAGGCATATAGCACTTTCGTGCCAGACCACAACTGGAAATCTATTATGTAGCAGGAAGGAAAGAAATAGGAAGGAAGTGAATTGTCTCAACCTGGCTGGCACCTGCCAACTTTTATTATAATGGTATAATCACCTTAAAGATTCAAATAGAGCCATATCTGTGTGCTCCTATTAAACAGTATTTATTTCATGTGCAAATTTGATAACATAAGTAAACACTGATGTCCCAAAATCAATCCTTTGGATAATGACTAGGAAATCTTTCCAGATAGAGTATCATTTGTAGAGGCTTATTTTTATTTCTGGGTTTCTCTTGAGAAAATCAGCCAGATATTTCTACACTATATTCCTCTTTTCCCTGATACTTTTCCAAGGTTTGAATACATGTTATATTGGTGAAGATTAACTTTGCTTTTAAAATTAGAAGATTTTTAAAATCAGTTACTACACTATGTATGAAATGAGATGAAATGTCATGAAATTTTGTTATTGAAATCTGCTTCCATGGTAGATCCACATGCTTCGTTGATGGTTAAGCTCTGTTTGTCCAAAGATTTAATATGTTACTTTTTGCTTTTGTTAGAAGAATGCTTGCAATTTAGGATGCTTACAATGCTTACAATTAAGGATGTAACAGATCTAAGAAATTATGTTCTTTCTGGTTTTCTTCAGCTATTGCCTATGTATGTATACTTAAAAACATTCAGAAGTTCTATTTGTACCACAATAATATTTTTTTTTTCTGATAGCTATTAGTAATTATCCGTAGGAGAGCATGTACACCAGAGAACTTCTTACTCTTCACTACACTTTCAAACAATATCAAACTTCATTGCATACTACCCATAGCACAACTTGCTATTTTTAAGATGTTCCATCTCAGCAACACCTGCAATGTTGCCAATACTGTGTTTTTTTTCATAAGGTACTAGAAGCACCTTATCTTCTTCCAGTAGTCTGGCATCTGTCATCCTTGTTATGCTTGTATCATTTTTCAGTGCATTTAACAGGTTTGCAGTTAGCTTCACTTTTATTTTCAGCCTGCTATGCATTTCTTCTAAGTTTTTGCTAATATGAGAGCTCCCTAAACTTTTTGTGATTTCTCAACACTAAATGATGAGATGCACTAGGAAGTGCATTTAGTGAGGGAGATAATATAAATGTTATTTTAAAATAAATAAATTAATAAAAGAAAGGATAACTGGAATATTGTATTCATAAGGAAGCCAGTAAAAATGGTTTTAAAACAAAACAAAAGGAAATAATAACTTGAGCTAAAAACACACTAGACATTTGAAGCTGACCTCCTGACCATTGTAACATAATTAAATAACTTTATACCAGCTTTTTCAAACATTTGTTCAATTTCTTCATTTAAAGAACTGAGGTTTGGTTTTTAAAGGTCACCAGAAATGCTGCAACACTTCTGAAAATTGGGACACTGCAGTAGGTGCTTAAATAAAAACAACTTCAGACACTTTGCTTTGCCTGAAATCATGATATTTTTATTAAATTATTTGAAAATATGAAAGATTTCTTTGAAATTTTGATGGACTTATACAGAGAAAAAACAACCTCAAATTGAATTTCATGTTTTATTCAATTTGTATACACCTGTGTGGAGCTACTTCTGTGTGAGATATGTTCAGATCTTGGTGCATAAGCAGTTTTGTCTTCAACTTTCAGGCCTCCCAGTTGAGCCAGCAGGCTTGGAAACTCTGACTCCAGTTACCTGGCTTGCAGAATTTTTAGCATTTGCCAGTTATCTATTGAGATTGTAAGGTCCCTAGACCAGAACCACTGAATGATTTCACATAGGCAGCCAGAGGATGGTATCAACATTTGATCATTTGATCTCTATCAACCTGTGTAGTATTTGAGCTAATGTCCTAGTTCCTGCATCCTGTCACAAATCCCTTCAGCTAACCAGCACCCTATGGTTTTTTTTATATATGTGCACCACTAATAAGAAGCAAATGAGATAAGAAGCATGCACAGTCCATGTTTTTGAATGGGCTTTAGTAACAGTGGTTAAATTGAAATATTTTGACATTTCTTAATGTAAGGAGTTTGGGTCCGAAGCAGTCCTATTGTCTTCAAAACTACTTGAGATTTCTGATTTAATAATTCACTCTGATACCGTCTTTACATACAGTCTAAAAAATTTTCATCTCATTCATTGCCTTCTCATATGCATTTCCTGACAACGCCGTTTCTGCTTTTTTGGACACTGATCAAGAAATTTATCTTTACCTATATGTAGACAAGGTTGTAGGAGGAATAAAGCCTTCCCTTATTTATATTTGACTTACAATTTCCATCTGACTTTTTGGCAAGCTTTCAGAGGCAGACATGTTGTATCCTTTTTACCTTTAATAGAGTTATAATGGGTAAAAATGTTTCATGTTGACTACAGCATGACATTTAAAGCAAGCTTTGATTTCCAAAAATATGTATTTTTCTAACCATCCGTGTTATATAAAGGTATGAGGCATTAATGGGGAACTACTTGGTTTACGTTTCATACAGAAATTAATTTTGAACTACCATCCATACTGGGAATGTAATAGGAAATACATAGCCAGTAAAAAAAAATAAAATAATCTGAAAAATTCTGGAGAAAAGCAATAATTATCTTTTGCCAGTCTGTGTCAGATTTGCTTTAGAAAGGCTGTACTATTTCATAAAAGAAATAATAGCTTTTATATAAATGAACATGGTAATGAGATCAACGATGAACAAAACCCAGAACTTTTTTATTGTGCACATTTTAAAGCTAATCAAAATAATTGTATAGAATTGGTGCCTAAATACTACCAAGTCCATTGTCATTCTTTAAATTGACTCATGTTTTGTTAGTAAATCAGATGAACAGATACTCTAATTTCTATGTACTGTTAGGAGTCCTTTCAGCTAGCTCTTGCTTAGCTAAGGTCCTTCTGAAAATTATATTCATTTTAGACACAACTGAAAGCTTGTTTAAATTGAAAGTTTAATATGCCTACTTAAATTGTGTAGTACTTTACTTCAGTTAAGTGATCTAATCTAAATCAATGGGGTCATTCAAGGTGTAAGATGCTACTTGAGTAAAGCTATTAGAATCACTCCAGTTAGAAAATCCTTTAAATTATTTGACATTTTGATTTTAACCTTTTATGTTATTTATAATGGTAAGAATGATGGTAACCTATAATACTGATAAAGACTGCATAAGAGATGTTCTTTATGGGTATATCCATCTGTCGAACTGTCAATACACACAAATTTTAGTGACCCTTAGTGACCCTACTGAAATCAGTAGAACTAGATATCCTCATTGTAGATAAATATTTTTCCTTGAAATATGTTGTTCCAAAATCAGCAAAAGTAACGAATCCTGATATCTTATGGAATGCTGCCTTGTTTACCAAATGTCTGGCTAACACAGCACACTAAGTGTATTGATTGACCTACCAATATACAACTGTAAAGGTCCCTACAGGCTATAGCCAAGCAAAAATTATAGTGGTTGAGCTCTACAGAATTCTCTTTCACATGGTTATTGATTTTTATAAAGTGATAAGAGAAATTTTTTGAAATTTCTGCCTACTCCTATCTCAAATTTGGCTGATTTTGACTATAAGATTGAAAAGTTGATGGAGGATGAGCAAAGAGATCGGATAGATTGTGCAACTCCATAAGCTTATCTTCCACAGAGAAAATTTCTAAAAATAGGATATTTAAAACTAGGGAATTAAAATTACAAGAGCAATTGGAAGTGAAATGTAGTATATTTCCCCTCTTCATTATGGCATTCAGTATACAATATAAATTATTAATTACAAAGCACAAAGTCAGAAGCAAGCGTGTTTGTATAGCATTTTCAACATTTACAGTGTTTTAAATATATTTGACAATTGCCCTGCATTACATTTTATATATATATATATATATATATATATATAAATTGTCTTGCATTAGTGGGTAAGATATGATACAACTTTGTTAATGGAGAAGCATTCCACTGAGTTCTCAGCAAATGCAGAGACTTAACCAGTGTCAAACCAAGCTTTAGTACAACTGGCTAAAGCCAAGTGTGGACTTGCACATAGGTCAATCAAACCAGTGGCCAGCGTCAGGTTGATCTCTCCTTTCAGACAAGAGTCTGGTGCCAGAAAATCAAATTGTGGGAAGACCCTAGATGTTTTAGACAAGTCAAAGTGGTATTGTGCCACCTACAGGTGTACTAGGTTGCAATACTGTCCAAATACCATTGTCATAGATTGGAGGAAAAGAGGAGTAAAATAGGAGTGTTTTTCTTGTTTTGTTTGTGGTTTTGTTGTTTGTATGTATGTGTGTGGAGATGGGGAACGTAGGGCTGAGCTGATTAAGATACCTATAGCAACTATTGTGGTCCGAGGAAAAGACTTTGCTTCTGTGTTACTGCCTTGAATCTGCAATAAATGTCACTGCAAAGGCCAGGATGCTCAGTTTGACTTGAGACTGTTGTTCTATTATCACAGAGACCTTTACCTGGAGACAGCCCTTGGGGATAGCTGAATATAATAAGCCATGCACAGTGCTTTTTTATAGATCCCTGACAAACCTTGGATGTAGTGTGATGAAAAGCCTTGTAGGATATGATAAAGCAAATCAGAGTCTCTCTAGTGGTTTGGGAAGAAAGTTTTACAATATAACATTAAGATGTGTTTGAATTAATAGCTACATAGCATTTTTTCTGTTTGCCAAGATGTGTAGAAGGCTGTGTCTTCTCTACTTGTTTAATAGTGGTATTGGCTGGTTGATAGGTAATCTGGAAGAGGCAGCTGACTGCAGCAACAAGGTGATGACTCTTCTGTTTTAGCATCTTTTATGTACCAGGCATACTGCTTTGTTTATTCATTTTAATGAATTAATTCAGCTCATCATTGAGCTGGTTGTGGTCATCCTCATCTAATTATTGTTTGGGTGAAACCTCTTGAGTATAACTTTTAAGACACGTCCCATGCTATGAAATAGGCTCCAGTTCTAGACTACAATCAGTGCAGTACTAAGCTATGCAGGGATTGCAGTAGTATCATAAACAATGCTGGAAGTTTGTGGATTCAGCTAGCAGAAACTGCTGTACACATGGTGTTGCTTCAGAAGGTCTCTTTTGCAGAAAAGTTGAGTTTTGAGCTTTACTGCAGCTTAGTGAAATGTGGGTGCTGCAGAAGGCTGATGATATGCCCACAGACATCTTCCCTTCTCTTTATTTTCTTCAGTGTCTTTACCTGCAGTGACAAGATGAGATCATAAATTAAGACATTCATAAGCAAAACCACCAACAGCCTATGTCAATACTGGTTTGGTCAGTGAATCTTCTTACAGTTACTATGATACAATGAATGATCAATGAATCAGTTAATGTAACTACTGAGAAATTATGCTATACAGTTGGTGGGCTTACAGTTGTATTGGGTTTACATGGCAAGGTTTTGGTAGCAGGGGACTGTAGGAGTGGCCTCCATGGAAGAATCCAGAAGCTGCCCCATGTCAGATAAGGGCCAGTTTCAGCCAGTTCCAAAGGGACCTGCTGCTGCCCAGAGCCGAGCCAATAAATGATGTTGTTTGCACCCCTGTGAGAACAGATTGAAGAAAGGGAAAGAAAACTGCTGCACATCAGCAGCTGGGAGAGTGGGAAGTGAGAACCAGCCCTACAGGCCCCAACGTCAGTGCAGAAGGAGGGCAGGGGGTGTTCCAGGCACACAGCAGCAGTTCCCCTGCAGCCTGTGGAGAGGCCCCTGGTGAAGAAGGCTGTCCCCCTGCAGCCCATGGGTCCCACATGGAGCAGATCTCCACACTGCAGCCCCCCAGTGGGTGGAGGAGCCCCCGGTGGAGCAGGTGGATGTGGCCTGGAGGAGGCTGCCGCCCATGGAGAGGAGCCCACACAGGAGCAGGGGGTCTGGGGGGAGTTGCCGCCCATGGGGGACCCATGCTGGAGCAGTTTGCTCCTGGGGGATGGACCCCGTGGTACAGAGCCATGTGGGGGCAGTTCTGGAAGAGCTGCTGCCTGTGGGAAGCCCAAGCAGGATGAATTTGGGAAGGATGGCATCCTGTGGGAGGGACCCTATATTGGAGCAGGGGCGGAGAGTGACCGTGAAGGAGCAGTGGAGATGAAGCACTCAGTTTTCAGGAAAAACTTTCTATTTGTTTGTTTGTTTGTTTGTTTGTTTGTTTGTTTAAGATGAGTGTGGTCAAAGGAACATTTTAAATATACTATTGTACCTTATTGTCCAGGAGTCTAAGAGGCACCTGGCCAGAAAAGGAGACATTTCTCCATTCTTACAACTTTGGCTTGAGCTTTTTGAAAAATTCCATCCAGTACACCTCTTCTGCTTTTAAACAGATGGTACTTAAAGTAGCTTCATGTAGTTTTTACAGCAAAGCAGTTGCATTCCATATTCAGGCTCCTTACTGGGTTAGGGGGGAGAGGTCAGAAGGCTTTCAGGAAGTGTTCAGTTTAATGTAATCTTTAGTTTGAAAAACTTCTTCCAGCAGCCCTTCCAAACTACTTCCTATGGTTAGCCCTAATGGCTGTTCCCTCCTGACCTCAGCCCTGTGGCATATATTCTCTGTTTTCTGTAAATAATTAATAACACATCAGAGTCTAAGAAGAAATAGAAGAGTTTGTAACCCATCAGAAAAATGATCAACTGATTAATTTTAATCATTCCCTCTTGCTTCCCATGGCAAGGTCACGTTTTAGACTTAAAGCTTTAATTTCTTTATTTATATTAGAAATCTGTAAAGTAATACATATGGAAATTTTTGTACTTTTCTGAAACTTCAGCCATGGACAAGATGAAAATATCTTCTCTTTATATTTCAAAGTATAAAGAGAAGCATTAAATTGAGACTTATATGCTCCACTGAACACCACAAGTGTGATTAATGTCTCTATATAGATGTTTGTGCAAATGTGTATACATAGATTTGTACTGTAAATTCACTCCTGCTAATTAGCAGTAGCCTGCACACAGAGTGTCACTGGATTCAGCAGGTTTATCAATGAAAGTAATTACTTACCAATGGGAATAAAAGGGTTCATATCCTAGCCCAGAATGAAGAAAATACTGATAACATACAGAAGGAAGAAAATTACATTATTGGGTAATTTCTTGTTATAACCAGTAATGTTTATCCTTCTTTAATAAATAAATAAATAAATAAATAAAGATTACTGTTAATGACAGTGCAGCTAACAGTTTACATTATTGACATTTACAGGCTTCAGTCTTTTGTTTTCAAGCTGTACTGTGGTAGAATCATAGTCTGCTGGGGTCCAAAGCTCCATAAAACCATCACTTTCACTTCATAAGCATCTTAAGTCTGCCATTTTCCTGTTGAAAATAACCATTAAGTTACTGACATTATAGGGGGAAAAATGAACTATATAAATTACCCTTTGGTGTAATATACCTTAAACACCAAATTGAGATGAACACAAGGAATGTAGAAAGCTGTTGATTTGTTGATGATTTGAGAAAACTATTAAACTATATTAGATGTGACTTCAGAGGGATAAATATTGAAAAGCTTTGCAGTCTTAAACAGTAATAAATACAGTAAATGGATACTAAACAAAATATTTATCTGCTTAATACTGTATAGGTAAGCAGATGTCCTTGAGTTGCTGCTAGGCTGTGCTGAAATAAACACACTATTTCATAAAGATGAATTTTGCGAACAAACAGGACTTGAGAGACTGAGGCCATTAAAAACCGTTACTGTATCTTGACCACTGGCAGTTTGTTACAATAGGAACCATGCATTCACTATTCAGAATTTCAAAGAGCTGCATGGACATTGTGTAGATGCATGGACACATAAAGAATTACTCAGTAAATTCTGTGGCTGAGAGATATATCCTGGCATATTACAAACTTGCCTTCTTGTAAGTACTGTGCTGATGGCATTGCTATTCTTGACTAATTCTGCTGCTTTCAATTCTCTGGAGATGATAAATCCCAAACAACACAGTGCCATAAGCTATAAGAGGAAAGGAAGATGGCTGGTTTTCAGTGACAATGTTCTGAAAGAACGGCAGAGACATTACAAGGTTTCTCAGAGACCATAAAATCATTTTATGGAGCAAGTGAATTAGGTTTCCTCTGTTGTTTCTTCACATCCAAAATTGATAGTAAACAAGGCAGTTTTGAATAACTACTCAGTTTCTGGCTTTTAATAGTTAATGGGGGGTTGGAGCATAAGCTTAGATCAATCCTAGCATAATATATTTTACTTTATTATATTTGTCTTTTTTGAAATATAAATAGTAGAGGACCTATTCTCAAATAGCTTATGAACTTATTTCTTTTCTTCTCTTTTTTCTTTTTTTTTTTTTTTTTTGTAATTAATACAGGAAATTAAAAGAATGAGACTCCCTGTATAGCTTAGACAAAGGCAAATCTGTATTCATCAACATGGATTAATCAGCCTGTTACCAGACACACAGAGCTACAAAATGTACAGTTATAAAAATAAATAAATAAATAAATAAATAAGAGAGAAGGTTTGACATAAATAACATCAGCCACATGTTGTTATGGATAAAAGATAACTTTTAAAATTTTGATGTGTTTTCTACATGATTTAAGATTTAAAGTTAGATTTAATCAGCCCTACTGACATTGACCTTGGCATTAAAGCTGCAGCAGTATGGAATGAATTGCTCTTCATTTGTTTATTTGAAGGGCAGCATTTAACAAAAAAAATGCAACAAAGATTCACTCTGAACAAGAACAACGAAGTGTGTCATTGTTCAGATCTGGAGACTTACTTCTGGGTCATGTTATTCAGTATGACTCTGTTATCGCTTGGCAGGCTTTTTCTTTGTATTTTATATTGGGTAAACACATCTGTTGCAACCAAGAAAAAGAGAATTATGCCCTCCCACTTAAATCCTATGTACTACTCAAACATTATGATTGGTGACATTGAGGTGTAAGGAGTTGATTTTTCTTAGCCTTCTCATTTTTGTTATTTACAAGAACTTCATTCCCAGTCTGATGTGGTATTTTATGAAGTCAAGAGAAAGGCTGTCACTGTTTTTAATGAGCTTTGGATCAAGCACTTAGTTTTTCAGCAATACAGAATAAATCATTTCAATAGGGATATCAATGTGACCTCCACATATGAAGATCCAAACTCTGTCACTCTTCAACTGGCTCAAGGTTTGAAGTCAACACTAGCTGCAAAAATGAGAACTTTGGGACCATCAAGGATGATATTACTTGTTCTCTGTATCTTTGTTTTGGGATGTAGTACAACTGGACATGCAGCCATCATTACGGAATAGCCTGCAATGGATTATCGTGCATTTCAGAGCACCGCATATGGGAAGGTTGGGGTGGTAAAGTAGGAGGTTAGGTTTTTGTCACACAGATTCCCAAACCAGACACATTTTGCATGTGTCTGTTACCAAACATTCTTATGGCACCTTCACTGCTCTTGCACAACTCTTCATTCTGATGATAAACCACAGTTTCTCTTAGAGTGTAAGTTAAAACTTAAATGACAGATTTGCTACTGTGTTTGTCTTTGCTAAAGAGATTTGACAAGTTTTCCTACAATACATACAAGTTTGTATTTCGCTATCAAGAGAAAAGCCAAGAGATTTATTGAAGCACAGTGCTGTCCTGCAAGAGTGTTGATGTAAATTGATCTTTACTGTATTTTTTAAATGCTGTGCACAGTACATAAAATATGATGGCAATGTACTGGAAAAAAAAAAAAGTAAGAAAAACAACACACAACACAAATGAGTAGGTAGGTAATTCCACAAAAGAAAAAATAATAATAAAAAAAAAGTTAGAAATAAATATAGGATACCATTTCAAAAAGGCCAAGTGACCTTTTTGCTTTGAGACTGACTCAAAGCATTCTCACTTAGCAATAGAGTAAGATTTTGAGACGTCTAGAAATTGAAAGAGTGGTGTAGCCATACAACACTTCTTGTTTTCAGCTTTAAGTTCTACATCTCCAAAGGTTTTTAAATACTCTTTTATGCTTGCAGCACTTTTGGTCAATCTAAGAAAATAAGAAAATGACAATTACAGTGTTATGCACTTACTCCTTATGTGGAAATGGACAGTAGAGTATTTTGGGGAGCATAAACTGGATTACATTTAATAAAATTAAAAAAAAATAAAAAAAAATTGTAAGTGCACTTTGGAGATAATGTGCAAGCTCTTATAAGTTATACAATAAGCATTATGCAAATATGCCATTGTTTTCTTAGATGGTAGAATGATGCATTTTTGTTCTGACATGTAAAGTATGTTTTTATCCTTCCATTTGTTATCTCCGTCTGTCACAAGCTGATAAACCTCAGATCTGTAGAAGTCTTATCTGACTGTATTAGTTGATGTCTCTCTTTGCCGTGCACAATGACATATCACATAGAGCGTATCATTTTCATAGTGTAAATAAGGTTGATATATGGAGCTGCATTTTTGTCAATCATGAGATAACTGGAATTACTTGATTTCTTCTCCATGTTGGCCCAGTTTGGAAAACCGTTTTATTCAATTCATCCCTATTCCACACATCACGGAAACATGTTCTTAATTTCAAGCATATGCTTAAGAACTCTTTTGGATAGAAATGCATTTCTGAATCAGAGTCATGGTATTTTAAATTACTGTGTATGCAGTTATGCCATATTCTATATAAAAACACTAATATTAAGCTTACTGCAAAATTTTCAGAGATAAAGAACCCTCCATGTTGAAATATAGCATTGTTTTGTTTTACAACTATATTTGTTATATGAGAACATCTTGATTTTTGTAGAGCACATCATTTCCATGTGGGTTTGCATTGGCACAAGGGAACTAATTCTCTTTTATTTCTCCTTTACAGCGGGAACAACATATATCTTTAGCAAAGGTGGTGGACAAATCACTTACACGTGGCCTCCCAATGATCGTCCAAGCACTCGTGCAGACAGACTGGCAATAGGTTTTAGTACTGTTCAAAAAGAAGCTGTGTTGGTACGAGTGGACAGTTCTACTGGGCTTGGAGATTATTTAGAGCTGCATATTGTAAGTATTAATTAAAAAATGCATGTTTTTATCCTTGCCTCAATTGTTCTTATATTTTGGGTGGGCTTTTTTGTTCATTTTAATGTAAGTATAGCATTTTGCTAAGGAACTGTTCAGGGTTTATAGTGAATTAGATGATGATGGTTTATAGCATTCAATAGTGTACAGGATTTCAGGCATTCTCAAAATACCATCTACTTTATACAGTTCTCCTTTATATGACTTTTCAGTTGAAAATCATACTGCGACATATGTACAGATATAGCAGTTTACTGCAATCTAATTACATAAAATGGTATTTAGCAATGTCAGAAGAAGGTGCATTAATCCTGGAGGATTTAATCTGGAATCTGCTAGAGGAAATACAGTATATCACAATTGACTGTGCTTATTGTTAATACCAGAATTTATCCTCTGATTTCACCATTCTATTGTGATGACAAATTGTAAGCAGAAAGCAAGATTGTCAAGCTAGGAAGTCTGAAAAAGTAATTTCAGCTGTCCTAAAGCAAATAACTAGCAATCAAAATTGAAAGCATCTGGATTTTTATGGCAACATAAATAAATGATCAGTTGAGATAAACATAACTAGGGCAGTATAAAATGTTGTTGTTTAGATTAGTCTCAAATTTGTTAATATATTAGCTTGACTTTGATTTAAGAATCTTGCTACTTTCAGAAACAGAATAGTTCCTTTTGAATGAAATTACTTATTGATCTACAACCAATTACACTTTTACCCTCAGAAAACATTCTGCAGTGATCATTTTCAAAACTAGAGGGAATTATGGTATTCATTCTTCCCAGGCTCCTTATTTCTGTAAAGACACTCTTGCATTGTGGTCCAAGGTGATTTTATTTTATTTTATTTATTTATTTACTGTCTTGAGTAAATACACAAAGAAAGAAAGCCTTAAAAAAATCAGAGGTTGTGTTTACCATTCTCTTACATTGAAAAACACAGACAAAACATCTGGCTGGTATTGTAAAATCTTAATGTAAAAATGTGAACAAAGCAGGTTATCCCAGGTGCCAGAAAAAAGTGAGATCCCATATCTTTCAAGGCAAGTATTGGATTGCTAAAGAGCAATCAAATAAAAGTTTGCTTTCCAAAGCCATCTCTAATATCACGTGCCTAGTTATCATTTGCCCATTTCTTTGCAGCCTGAGACCAGGTCCACTGGCTGTGAAGAACTGTGGTGCTTTCATCTCATAGTGTTATCTTTGTTATTAGCGTATGAAGGGATGCTTGTATTTTAGATTTGCTATACCTAAAGTCTACCAATTCATATTTGTGCAATCTCTCTCTAACCTTGTTTTTTCCATTTTAAAGCAAAACATTGGGTTGATTAACTATAATTAGAATGTCAAAGGGCAAAAATTATTGCCCAGTCATGAGCTTTGCGTTTACCTAAGTAACTTACTTATACCTATGCTGTAGCATATAAATAAAAGAATAATAATTGAGAGTTTTCTATTTCTAGAAGAACTATCAGCTTAGTAGAGATGGGGAAAAGCACAGATTATCTTTAGCAGTCTTTTGAAACTCCTGCATGTATTTACTGTGTGAGGTGACTATGGCCTCCTCCTATTGTCTTTGCAACAGACTTTGGGAACCTCTCTGAAGCATACTATGCTTTAGAGAAACATACATGATAACTATACAGAAAGTTCACTAGAATGAGCCTTGACCTTCTGAGAATTCCTCCTCTTTGTTCTCACTCTAAAATGGAGACACTAGAGGATTGACCTGAAATCCTGACATCTAGCAAGGTGTCAGATCTGCAGGATTTTTTTTTTTTATCACTGTTAGATAAATCTTGGAAATCTTGGAAATCTTGGAAAACTTCTAGGATATAATTGCTGAGAATCTATTTCAAATCAGAAGTTGAAAATCAGCATTTTCAAAAATACTCATGAGACCTAAGAATATATGTCATTAAAGTCATTGGAACGAAAGGGTCTTCAGAGAATTTTACACGGGTATGATATTGTGAAGCACTGTAGTTTTAAAAATAAAGGAGAACATAGAAATGGATATGTATATGTTTATGGATATGCCCATGTATATGCCCATGTATATGTTATATTTGAAAAATTATTTATTGGAATGAAGTTTTTCAATGACTGTATTAAATTAGCTATAATAAAAGTAGTAGAAGGATTGTGTCATTTGAAATTTCCGTCTTGCACCAAAGCCAGTAAGAATGACTTAGTTTTATATGAATAACCAGAAACAAGCCTAAGTTGTGAATAGCAGAAGGAGGAAAACTAGGAGAGAAGAATCTAATTCTCCTTGTTCTTTTCCATGCATTCTTTCATGCATTTCCATACATATTTTTCTAATAAATATGCATGAGCACTTGAATTAAATGCCTGTGTATATTTAAATACACAGTGCATAAATAACCTACCTGTGTTATACCGACTATAACACTGCAACACAGGTATAGTTATGATTTAATTGTGCTGGGATTCAGTTTTCCAATAAAATAGAAAGTGTTTTTTTTTTTTTTTTTTTGTCTGTTGTTGATCTTTTTTTAACCAGGAGGCTGTTAATTACTTGGATCTCCTCCAGTGACAAAATCTGGGACAGGTGTCTAAAGATAGGTTTGAAGTGTATTTTCAGCAGGGTTGTTGCAAAGAAAGAAAGTTTGAAACTATTGCTTTGCGCTAAAAAATTTAAATAGTCCTCACTAGCATGTTGAGGGTGTTTGTTCAGGATGTTTTAGAACATATCTCTGAGGGAGTTTACTCTTAACCTTCTTCATTCTATCAATGGAAGAGCAAATTACAAATTTGATTATAGTATTCTAATTTGTGCATGCCCTCTTTATTATTATGTTTACTTAAAGATGGTGTAAACCTAACAATGAAATCAAGCTTGTAACATATTCTAATTTGGAAAATTGTTACTTGATCATCTGAATTACACCTTTAGCATTAGTTTAGAAACATTTATTTTAAGTGATCATTTATCTCCAAAAAAAACAATTGCTAATATGAGAAATGTTTCAAAAAATGCATAATCTGCCTTGCTACCAGATGTTTAACAGTTCCAATACAAGTATTTTAAATTCTCAGATGTATAGGTATGGTTGTGTGTGTGTGATAGGTATGCACACCTGTGCTTCAAGAAAGGGGTGTTAATATGGTTTAGTCATCCAGAGATGCAGCTATTAATTTGCATGGCTATCACTTGACTTCTGTTATAGAAGTGCAGTAGCCTCCTGTGCAGTTTCTGTTGAGAGATCTAGTTCAAGAGGAAACATGTCTAGATATGTTCCATGTCTAAAAGTTGGGTTTTTCTACTGCCACTTTCTTCTCTTGTTGACAGAAAAAAAAAAAAAAAAAAAAAAAAAAAAAAAAAAAAGAAAGAAAGAAAAAGAAAAGAAAAAAAAAAAGAAAAAAAAAAGGACAGAGAGCTCTTAGAATTACTATAATCCTCCTTTTTCCCTCTTCTGACATGGTCTGCATCTATCTCCATGGCAAGTGGAAAAAGGCAGCAGCTTATTCATGCAGGGTTCCATTAATCACCATGAGCACGTCTGTGCTTGGCTTTTTCACCAACTTCTAAAGCCCTTAGGTAATTCTGTCAGTGATTCCTATCTATGCTTTTTTTCTCTCCTCTTCTGCCATTAGAGAGAAAGTCATTAGACAGAAAGGTAGGTATATGAGTGCATGTCATCGTCTTTCACAAGCGCTGTATTGTTGCAGCCTCAAACTTCCACCTTTTCTGTGGTGAGGAACAAAATAGAGTTCAATGAAGACATTGCTTCAAAGAGCTTAGAAATCTTGTTAAATTGCTCTATCTGGCAATGCTGGTAATATTGCAAACTGGCATTCTCCAACACAGCAAAAGTAACAACTGCTCTACTAGTGAAGATGAGAAGAATAGATTTCCATCAATAGACTTAAAACACTTTTAAAATTTATTTTAATTATAAATTATGCCATGTTACTATCTTTCATTGTTAAAGTGAAAGATTTTATATACCAAAATGTAATATTTTGTCTGCCTGATTTATGGAGTCAGCAGTTTTTGTGTCTTCCCTGTTTGGGTCATTTATTTTAAAATTTAAGTATTTTAGTATTTTGGAAGCATAAAAAGAGTATTGTGTGCTTTTTTTTTTTTTTTTTTTTTTTTTTTATGATTACAGCTGGTTTTGAAATTGAGTATGGGAAGTGCTTGTGGAGGAGAAGGGCAGTAGGGCATTTCAGATCTTAGAGCTTCATCATTCCAGAAAAGCCTGTTAAGCTACAGGATACTAGCTATTGAAGCTAAACTGGGATCGCTCAAGTGGGGTGAATTACTAATTAAACTAAGCTACAGATATCATTGGTTTACTGAAGTAGGTGAAGTGGTGAGGATTGTTCTGTTAGTAAACATCCTAAGGTTTGAAAGAAGGAATCAGACTGATGTGGAAGCATTTTGAAGCATTGTCCTAACCCTCCTCTAAGGGAAGCTAGGGAAAACATCCCTCCCCATAATTCCAGTGAGAGAGGAGTGACAATCTTACCTAGTATATTGTAAATGTACAAAAGTAGAAAGAAATCATTAAACTCAGGGTAAGGCTGTGTTTGGAATAATCTTATTCCATTTAATATTATTATAAAAAATACTATAGAGAAAATGTAAATTGGTAAGATGAAAACTGTGACAGAAAAGCATGGGAATCTATTTTAAAAGATGTAGTAATGTTACCTGAAAAAGTATGGTATGATTAAAGATAGACAGTATAAATACTTGCCATGTATGTTACACTTAATTAGTCAGAAATACTCTGAAGATGTAGCAGTACTGGCATGATAGATTAATCAGTATTGTATTTAGATTTTCAATATGTGTTTGTAGATCCTTCAGGGCCATGATTAATGACTGAGGTGTTTCCTCATATGAGAGGAAACACATTATTTCTCATAGAAAATTGGGTTTTGGATCATGAATAAATTCAGCTTGTGCTCTTTGTTCCAACTATTTATATATTACATCTATTATAATATATATTGCAGGAAAGACATTTTTTCATTAGAAACTTTTTCCATAGAATGATATGAACAAAGATCAACTGAAAGCTTTTGTGAGTTTTTATCTGTAACTTTTTGGTTCAAAGATTGTCTTGGTTGAAAAGAACATCAATGCTTTCCCATTTTCTTGTCTATGTGTTCAGCTTTGTCTACGGTATGATATACTTTCATAAACTAGGGAAATATTGAATATCTCAAAATGAAGTGTTGATTTTTGTGTTCAAAAATATTCTGAGCAATATCTGAAATATATTCTGAAATCAAGTGGTGTGCATTTCCAGCTTGAAGCTCATGGAAAATTCTGCAAAAGTCCCGTCAGATTACTCCCTATCCATTTTTGGAGCTTTTTTTGCAAACTATAAAGGACTATTATTCCTGCTCCCCTCCCTCTGTCTCTTAGTTATACAAATGCAGTATTCTTCTGCACCAGGTTTTTAATAGCTGACTCTTAAGGTCTATTATACATGTGCATGATATATAGAAATTTTAATTTATGAAAGTATAATGACCTTCCTTCAAGTGAACAGAAATAATTCAGAGTAAAGCCAGGAAGAGGATCAGACATCTGTGTATGAGTATAACAGAGAAAAAGTGCAGTCTTAAGATAAATGAATTCATTATTCTTTTTTGAATACTTCACATGTCTTAGCATTAATGGAAATGGAAAGTCAATTGAAAGATTCCTATTGATTAGTTGTATTTGGATCAATGCCTAGAGAGTTCAATGTACTTTCACTGAGACTGATGGTCCCTTTTATTTTAGTGGTTTGTATCAGGTTGTAATTAATTTTCCCAGGAAGAGTTTAATAATCTTAGAACGTATATCCCAGGATAATGTTTCTTCTAATAATCTTTTAAATATAGAATTCCTTGTTATTATATGTGTATCTGTGCAATGCGAAGATTTGTTAAGGCTAGTGGTGGCTTGTGTTTATGTGAAATGGTAATGACTAAAATCTACTTACTTACTTGCAGGAAGGCCTTAAAAAATGAAAAGAAAGAAAAAGAAAAAAGGCGATCTAAGTTCCAGGAATCTGATCTTTTTGAAGTGTTAAGCATGTGCATCAGTGGCTAGAGTTGATGGAAGCAAACATAGCAACCTCTGTTAATCAGGCTATCATCATATAAGCTCAGTGTATATCAGGAATAAATCACTTAGGAGCTCTGGGAAGAAGACCGTTATGTTTAACATGCTTATGATGTTTAATATTCTGCCACTTTGAGCAACAACATGGGTGATGTTATCTAAGCCAGAATTCTACTAATATTGATGCTTATTTTGTTTAGATACATGGTAGTTAATTCTGATTTTGTTGATGTTTTTCTGTTAACATATGCATATGGTAAACACTATAGGTAGTTAAACTGTTATGCACAGTGTTCTTTTTCTTTGTGGGGAACATCAAAAAAAATAGCATCAGATTATGTGTAAATGTTAAAACTGAAGAAAAATTCCTAGGAAAGGAGCATTTGCAGCCTTGCTTATGGGGTTTGAATAATGAAAAGCACTACAGTCAAAGAATCATTTGTGGGACTAGACAGGCAGGTGAGAATGCAATTCAGTGTACACAAACTTAAGTTAATTAGAATAGGAGCAATGAATTAATCTAGGGAATTTATGCTAAATGGAGCAATCATTTACCTCACTGATCAGGTTAAAGATCTAAGTCTGTAGGAAAGAAAATAAATAAACCACTGAAATGGTCAAGCTATGCCTGGAAATTATTCAATTAAGTTATTGTTTTGTATTAGCAAAGACATAGATTTAAAAAAAAAAAAACAAAAAAAAACTCTGAAAAGAGATTTTATGATATAAGCATTTAGTTAATGCCTCATCTTGAGTATTCTCCGCTCTCTGTCATCCAAATGGTACTATTTCTCAAATAACATTGACCTTTTATTTTTCCCAAGCAGGATTTAACACTGAGCAACAGTGGTCAGTTCTTGCTGTGAACAGGCAAAATTGCTGATAGAAGGCTGTGGAAATGTGCTAATTCTGTCACAGAACAGACTTATATATTACTGTCTCAAAAATATGAATGGGATTTGGACAGAGGATATAATTGAACAGCTTGCCTGTGACTGCCATCATGAAGTGCAAGGAGAAATCTCGATGCTGGCATGAAAACTCCATCGTAGCAGCATGGCAGCTCTCATCTCTGAGAGCCCACAAACATGACTGAGGGAAGCAACTCCTTTCATTGTCTTACTCTGTGGGTCAACAAAATGCTCTGGCCCTCAACACTGATGAATCTCCTGAGGCGTTCTGGCCCAGGTTTAGAGTCTGAGGTTGAGGAGATACTTAAAACACTTCTGGTGAGCTATACATGCATTTATTAATAAAATTATCTGATAACAATATGGAAAGAACTGTATGCAGCCATGGAGTCATATGAAATAGGCTTACAGACCAGATCATGGACTCTCTGATCCCTTCTGATGTTGCATATCTCAGGATTATACTGTAAATTGAATCCATCTGTTGTCTGAACTGTGTAAGATCCAAAGCTATGTCACTGAATTTGATGACAAATCTTCGTTTGACTTTACTGCTACAAACTGCACACACATAGGGCCTAAAGTACATCATGAGGAAAGAATTTAAATATTGAACTTAATTCTTCTGGGGCTTTGTACAACTTTAAAAAAATACATACTAGGGTTAGAGGGGCTTGGGGCTGAGTCATGTTATACTCAAAACAAAAGATGCACGTTTTTGAGAAGTGAAATAGACTAATTTGGAGAGGCAAGCAAAAGAGCAAGCATGTGTAATCAACATAAGGAAGCTTATGATCTCTTCATAAAGTATCTTTTATTTTTGACATTGTTACTCTAAAAACTCTGAAGTACTGTCAGATTACTTCCAGTAATTACTTCCAAAGATTCTTTCTTTCTCTCCCCTTTTCCCTTGTTTTCTAAGTATTTCTTCTATCATGTCCTCAAACACAAATTCACAAATGCCTGTGCATTTTATTCAGTCCCAACAAATTCTTGTAAAGCAGGTGGCAACCTCTAAGTGTCTCAGTGATTACATACCTTTACCTTCCCACATAATGAGACACTGTATAGCTAACGGAGCAGAGGGTTCACTATAAATGGTGGCTGTGTAATGTATGCATGTGGAAGACCTTCTTGAGCAGGACCGTTAGTTGGTTCAGTCTAATAAAGAACAAAACAAATAAGCATGTGGCCACAATTAGGAGACGTATCCTTTCTTGTCTAGGTTGCTTATGTATAAATAGCAAATTTCTGAATTCAGAAAGGAGGATGAGAATATTCATAAATAAATAGTCCATTGTTCCTCCATAGCAGCCTCTTACCTAGCTGCCATTATATTTTCCTACTGATATTTTGATTGTCTAAATGTTTTTTAGTATGCTACAGTCTTAAAGGAATAGACCTTAAGTTATTCTTATTAAAACTGGCACTACCTATCTCAGTCTAACTAGGTTCATCTAATCCAAAATGCCTTACACACTGGTTGCTAACCAACATCCTTGCATATGAAAGTTATAGATATTTTAATAACTTGGCATTAACTCTTCCAGAACATTGCCTTGCATAAAAAGAGCTGATGAAAAATTTAGCAGACATTTTAGCAACCTTATTAAGTTTTAAAGAACTCAATAGCTGTTTGCAACAGTTGAGAAGTTGACTGAAACCTGACTGTTCAGCACAGAATCAAAGGAAATTATTGTGATTGTTGGGACAACAAAAGCTCTGGAAGATTGAAGGTCACTTCCAAGAGCTAGCCACTCACGTCCACCTATCCTGCATGGATACTTTTCTGTTTATTTTAACTATTGTATATGTTATTATGCATATACTGTTTGCTGTATCTAGTAATACTATGGAGTCAGCCCTGATATTTCCTGGCTTGTTACTGTCTAGTTCTCTTCTAATTTTAGAGAAGCACAAAAAGTTTTACACTTCCTCCTCCTTCCTGCAAGTCATGTGTGGGGGTGTTAGGGGTCAAACCCAAGTGGAATGAGTAGGTACCCAGGGTGTTAGAGGCCATCGCTTTGCAGGTTGTAGGCGCTTTGGGCTGACAATGTGTGATTTTGAAAAAATAAGGACAGATGTGAGCAATGGCATCAGTTTCAGTGTATCCTAGACTATGCTTTTAGTTCTTGAGGGCAGTCTGAATAAAGGAGTGACTATCAGATTGCTGTGACCCACTGAAAGAGGGCCAGGTTTGCACAGTACAGAATCAAGGTGTTTCTGAGGACTAATAGCCAGAACCCAAGATAAGGCATATTATCTCCATGTCTTTTAAATTTATGAGCTCTAAATGAGAATAAGGATTTACTTATGCAGCAGCACAAAGTACTGGTGTAGCAGTTTTTCAATAAACATGCAGTATGAACAATATCATTTTTAATACCAGTCAACAAGATTAGCCTGTAAATGCAGGACAAGGCAAGTGGAAAGCACAGCTGGTAGCCTGAACATATTCTGATCCTAACTCCAATTAATTCTCATTCTGACACTTCTGCTATTAATTTATCTGAAGAAACTACAGAAATACGAGTAAGTATAAGCAGGATCTATATCTGGCTAGAAAACTCCTGCTGGAAGGTGAAAGGTACAGAGATAATTTCACAAAACCTGCTACTTTGCTTCAGGCATTTGTTTAAGTAAACAAAGGTATTATAGTTAATCAACTTGTGCTAATAAGTAAAGTTTGTCTTAATACTATTCAGGTTTTGTGAGAAACTACCTTAATTGTAATTCATAATTAGTTAATTAGACCGCTTATATGATACAGGTTATGCTCTCTGATGCCTGAGTTTCATCACCAAACCGGAAACTCATTTTACTGTTTAGTTAGTCTTTTCTTTTCTTTTTTTTTTTTTCCCTTCTAGTTTTATCATCTCTGAGCCTTTCCCACTTCTCAGTTATGCCACCGGGGAGTAAAATCATTGAATATAATCTGGTGTACCAAAGGGCAGAACTGGACACACTGGGTCTGATTCTTACTTTCATCCAGTTTAGCTACCTCACATTTGTAGTCTCTTGACAGTAACTCGTTGCACCAGGGAAATAGAGCTACAGCAGGGAATTTGGATTTCCCAAAACCCAGGGTAACAATTGTATCTTCATTCTTTTTTTTCATTTTCTTCATCACTTCATCATTTTCTTCTTTTCTTTTTTATTCTTCCTTTTTTTTTTTTTCTTTTTCTTTTTATGGGGGGGGGGTGGTCCTTTGGGGATCCAGGAGTTGGACTCAATGATCCGTGTGAGTCCCTTCCACCTCAGATATTCTATGATCTGCTTTTCAATAAAGTGCCTATGCTGATTAATGATTTTTATCTCTTAACCAAGCTTGACATGCTTGACACTAAAGCGTCTCTACAGCTGGTGTAACAGTACATGCTTTCCCAGAGCTGAATAGCCTTTTCCTTTCTCTCCCCAACAACGATCATGGGTGTGCAATGCTTGCCTTCCTTATGAATCTTACTGTGATTCTTCCTGTTTGACACTGTGCTGCTGCCACTATTAAGTCTCTTGTTTTTTTCCTTGTTTGTATGTTTTCATTTTTGTTTCACTTAGATCAGGCTGGTCCCAAGCATTTCTGCAGCAGTAACAGTCATGCTAAGGGTTTAACAAACCGATATTGTCAGTGTTCTGGTGATTTATGCTTAGTGTATAACAATTGCACTAACAACTGGTGAGTTCTCCTGTTAAGTGTTTAAGGAAGCTTAAATGTCTTTCTGTTCATGAAACCCATTTGCTCTGAAGAATCTTATGCTCCAGAGGGTGAGATTAGCTCAAGGAACGACTCATGAATTCCTTGTTTTCTGATAATTACCTAGCTTACACTGAATAAGGTGTGCCAAGAAAAAAAAGAGGTCCTTCAGTTTTGCCATTTCTCTCTGAAATTAGCCAGAAGTCTTCAGAGCATCAGCATGAACCTATTAACACATCTTTAACTCCTTGTGCTAGAATTTGTAGCTGATATTATGTATTCGATAAGGGACCAAATGTAAGCCCAGGTATTCTGTTGTGGAGATGTAAATTGTGTTGCTGCTGTAGCATTGTACATTCTCTGTGGTCTAAGAAATGCTACTCATACAGGACTGGTTTTATGCATTTTCTGCTGGGGGAGAGAACTGTTGGGTCAGGTACTCCTCTTTATCCTAGGCTTTCTGGATTCAAGGGGAGGGGTTGAAGCATTACAGCCTCAAGGACCTCATCGTACTCCCCTTTGGGGCTGGAGTCTCTTGTAATTCTCTGTTCAGCCCTCAACCTTGGTGGACTCACAACTTAACTGACTATGCACTGAAAGCTATAGATTGTTTTTTATTATTTTGTTTCTTATCCCGAAGCCTTATAGTTCCCCATACAAGGTTTCTTTCCTGACACAGTGAATTTTAGGGAACAACAGAGTTCCTGGGGGAAAAGTTGCCAGCCTTTTTCTTGCATAGCAGATGGAGTTTTTAAGGCTCACTGTGGATTATGTAGCAGTGCCTTCTCATTTAGGGACAAGCACAAAGAGCATTATCATACATGAAGTTACTTTACAGTAACTTCTACCAATTAAAATAAAAAGTGAAAAGATTATGCTATAGAGACTTAATAACCACTCAGCATATTTGATAATGTCACTGCTGTTGGTATCATATTCACCACTATGTTTAATAGCTGAACAGATGCAGCTCAGTAGAGCACCACATGGTATGTAGCAGCAGGGAGTCCCATTTGACAAGTTGGTTTTGTTTTATTTCCTTTCCAGAGAGCCTTCCCTGTTATCCCAAGTTTCTGTAGTGTTTTGATTTGTTATTCAGCAAGCAGAAAAGGGCAAAGGGACTCTGTATTGCTTGTTTTCAAAGAAAGAGACTTTTTGACTTTTTAGTGAAACCACAACAAAATTCCTAAAAACGATACTGTAAGGAGTGTTTTAATGTAAAATTGTCAGCCTTTGATTTGAAAAGGGTTTATTTTTAGCAGTTGATGTGTATCTGCATGCGGAGGTTGCTTGTAGGATAGAAGCTATGTTGTTTTTTGGAGGTGGTTTGAAGGTTTAGGTTTGAGTTTTGTTTTTTTAATTGCAAGATTTTGTGTACATGTCTGCAAGTCACTTTGCTCAGTGAGCAACAGCTCTTGTCTGTAATAGTACCATGGGATGTTGCAGTCGTTTGTTGCTTTGTTGTTTGCTCTCTGTGGATCAATTCATAAGAACATTTTGTGAAACTTTCCAATCTTCTAATTGCTTGTCTGGAAAAACACCTGAGTATATAGTTAGAGGCTAAAATAGGATGGCTATACACTTACTCTATTCAAAAAAAAAAAAAAAAAAAAGTAAAACCAGTACAATACAGAGTAGGTAATGAAACCCTGGAAATATGGTTTGGGTATTTGTTTCCAGGAAACATATAATAAAGACGAGAACAAGTCTGAAAGTGTTGCAAGAATTATGTGATCCATCCCATCCATATTGCCTGGTCCATAAAACAAAACAAAACACCTTGGTTATACTTCCTATTCCTTGTTAATGTGGTTATACAGTTATAGGGAAGGGCATTTTCAAGGCCTAAACTCATGGGCAATGACTTACTCAGAGCTAAAACATGACCACAGGTCTGTGTTTAATGATATTTAAGACTTCTAGATTTCTATTCCTAATCTACATTTTAAAAGTTTTGCTGGGTATTTAAATTATTTAATCCTTAAGATGTTGACTTTCTTTTCTTCTTTCTTGCTTTTCACTGCACTTTCAAACTCAAGAAACACAGGCATGTCTCCTTGTCACAGCTGTAGTAGGGTACATGATGACAACAAGCTGTGCTAGTGGGGGAGGAGGGGAGACAGAGGTTTCAAGCACCGTGGAGAACTGATTAAAATTCAAAATAATCTTGATAAAGGGGAGAAATAGTCTGAAATCAGGAAGATGAATTTCTACAAAGGAAAGTACAGAGATGGAAAAATCAAATGCACAGCTATAAAATAGGGAATAATTGTGGCCAAGAAGCAGTTCTGCAGAAAAGATTGGGAAGTTACAGCTGATTGCAATTTGCTGCAAGAAAAGACAGGAATTGGTCTGGGATGTATTGACAACAGGTGGAATAACAGAGAAGGCAAAGAAGTTAATTGTTTATTCAGTCTGCTGGGACCTTAGCTGGAGAAGCATGTCCAGTTTTGGGTGATCTGCTTAGAAAAGGAGGTAAGCAAATTAGGTAGATAGTGAAGGAAACTCTGGTTTAATTAACATCTTGTTCTAAATAATATAGTGAAAGAAAGTACTGTTTTCTTCATAAATAAGAAGACATAGAATGACTGGATGTCAGCCTTTTAATATATCCAGGTTGTATATATTGAAAGTATATGTAATATATATAAAGAATATGTAATATATATGTATGAAGTATATAGTAACAGTTTGTCAAGATAACATAAGGAATGGTTGGTTTAATTTGAAACAGCGTTATCAGGACCTCCCACCCACTGATGTAAATCTCCCCTCTTTCAGTATAAAACTATTCCCCCTTGTCCTGTCATTATCTGACTGAGCAAAAAGTTACTCTCAATCTTTTTTTTATAAACCCCCTTTAAAGCTGTGATAAGGTCACCCCCAAGCCTTCTCTTTGTCAGGCTGAACAGACACAGCCTTTCTTCATAGGAGAGGTGCTCCAGCCCTCTGATCAACTTTATTCCCCCTCTGAACCCGTTCTAACAGATCAACATCCTTCTTGTGCTGGGGGCCCCAGACTACTTGGACACGGTCATGTAGGTAGGCTCTGTCAATTTATGCTTTCAAGATCATTACATTCATATCAGTAATGGGAATGCCACGTAGACTAGTTTGGTATATTTTTCCTAAAGTTATCCTACAGGTACTTACTATTTCCAGTATGGATGTAGTGAGGATCCTTTAAGTGGCACAGTCCTGCTTATTTTTCAGTTTTTTAACTGGAAGACTTAGGTCCAGGAGTGACTTAAGGTGAATGTTTAGATCTCAGCACAGTGAGGTTCCCTGTCTTCATTTCTAAAGATACTTTCCAGCAGCTCCCTTTCTCCCTTTTCTGTGTTTTCTTTTAGTACCTGTTGGTTTTATTGTCGACAAGGTGTAAAACTACAGCAGCACAAGGCAGCACAAGCCACTTTCCATTTGCTGTATCCACATCCCCTCATGTTTAATGCTAGCCAGTCAGTGATCTAGAAATCAAGTTAAACTTGTACATCGGAGAACTGTTCACCCTCCAAGCAAAGGGACTGTTAATGTGTTCTTCGCTAGATGCTGGCACAGGCCTCCTGTTAAGCTTGTAAAAAAGGTGGTGGTGATGTAACTAACTTTGCCTCCTCGCCCACCTCTCAAATGTTAGCAAGTGTTTGCTTTGGTGCTGTGTGGGAGTAGTGAGGTAATTCAAACTGTCCTGGTGTTAAATCCAAAGTAACCCAAATTCAAAACTCAATTATGTTGCAAGAATAGTGTACAATGGAGGTGAATTTACTTTTCAGGTTTTTGAGCTATGTGACCAGTTCATTGGCTGCAAATATAGCCATGCAGCTGATGTGAAATGTTGATTTAAGTTTTCCTGTCACAGTAGTGTATGCAGATTATCTAAAAGATTTTTTTAAAAAAAAAAAAAAAAAGTTCATAAATCACTGGCATTAACCTTTTCTGTTTCCTTTCTAAAAATGAGTCTCTGTTAACATTAGTAATTATGTATGTTAAGGCTTTTTAATGCTTTTAGCAGAATGTTGATTAAAAAAAAATCTCCTTTAGCTATTAATGGCTATCACAATTTAGTGTTCATATTAGTTTAAGCTCAATACACTTGAAGTATATGTAAGGTATTATGATTTTGCCATTGTTATCTGGGACTAAATCTGGAATCTCTGCCTTTGCCTTTATTGGTGGGCTGTATTATGGGGTTCCCTCTGACATGAAGGCAAAGTAAGTATTGCCCTGAGCATAAGTCATGTTGCATCTTTAAAAACTTGTGAAGTGAAAATGAAGCAACTTGGGGTTTGAGTTAGCATTTTGCAGTGACAGCTATTGTGGTCTATTTAGATGTGAATTGGAAGCATTGCTCTTTTCCTTGCCACATGCAGAGCAAGATGAGCATGCTTTTGTGATGAGGACGGTAAAACTCCCCTAGTTCTGTTACCCTGTCCTTTAATTATACTTCCTACCCCCCGTTCTCTAACTTCAGTTGTGCAGCTTCATCCAACTATTTTGCACTTCTGCAGTCACAAAGGTAGGTCATGGATTTACTTTGTTACCTCAAAATGTAAATTAATACAGGCTGATAATGTGTGTCCTTTCATTGAGCTGGAAGAAAAAATGATGAATAAAATCACTGCTGTGAGTATGTCAGGATGGTCATTTTATCTGTCTTGTAATGGAAGTGTTGTTCAGCATTTCTAATTAACATATTAATCTTCACTATCCCCTGAGACAGGTGTAATATTGGGAATACTAGTGCATGACAAATTTATTTACATTTGACCCTCAGAGCTACTGGTTGCAAACAGTTCTGGTTTGCTGGAAAACCTAATTGGTTCCCAATAGTTTCTTCTTTTCTCAAATATGAAAATATTTGAAAGATTGTTGCTGTGTTTTTCCAATAGCATAGAGAAATGTTAAAAATCTAGACAGAGAAATTGTCTTGTGTGAATCATGTTCTCCCACACACGTGCTACACATGAAGTGGTTATCAAAAACATTCCATGCATCATTACTATTTTTTTAAATTATAAGTGAGATTAATTTCTGCATCTGAATTTTGCACATTTATACTTTGGAGTGCTTTTTTTTTAATTGCTTTTTCAGCATTATCTTGCAAGAGAATTCCTAACCACAAGCAAATAACTTAGCTGTGATGAGTGCACAGAAAGTGCCGAATATTCCTGGAAGCGTTCATTCTTTCTTCAAGATGTGGAGAAGGCAGTAAAGTCTTTCCTCCATCCCACCCCACTAGGCTTCTCTGTGGGTGTGAGTGGTTCTGAGCTATGCTAAATTGTGCAATAAATGCGAAAAACTGGTACTCATCTCTCTTGCCCTACAGAGTCCCTTTGGTCCTACTGATAGCAGCGTTTTGACTCCTAAGGCATAAAACCAGCCCAACTGATTACTAAGGAAGGTAGAAGGCTTTTTGTCTACTATTTGGCTGGCTCAGTTATTATAAATGTGCAGGGTAGAATGCTGATATGTTGGTGTTTAGTTTTCTTGTGTTTGAAGGATATGCACTCATCTCAGGAAAAACATTACATAGGTTTTCAAACTGTTTTTTATTATTAATTTATTTATTTATTTTTTATCTAATACAAGTTAAAAACACAAAATCTTACCCTTCTAGGTGCAAGGCAAGGGTTACATGTTTAATAGTTGGGTGTACTAACGCCTGCTGTCCATGTATTTCCATTCACCACCAGGAATCAGATTCAGGAGAAAGATCAAACATCTGATCCAGGTAGTAGTATTGTGTAAGTTAGAAAATGTTTTTCCAGTTTTATTTCTCAATGGAAACTGGAAGCTGGAAAAATGTAAGGGTTGATTAGAATTTACAAGCGAAGGTGAAAGAACTCCTTCTTTGGCACCACTCATCAGTTGGTGCTGACTTCTGAGGGACTTGAGAAATCTGGATTTCAATTCTTTACCGACCTAGTTCACATAGGGAACTGATCCAGACTCACACATTTTAGCTTGAAGACTTTAAATGTCATCTTCTGACTTGCCTTGGTGAGTGAGTCTTCTTTTTTTTTTTCTTCAGTATTTCTAAAACTGTGAAAGGTTGCTGTTGTTATACATCAGGAAGGAAATAGTTTTCCAAAGTTTTTATTTATTTAGTGTTTGTGAAAGAAATTTGTTTTCTAGGCAATCTTGGTAAAAATGTACTTCTTATATACGGATGACAAAATTGTTGTTGTTATTACATGATCTTTATAGTCCTAAATGTTGTTGCTTTGTTTCTTAACCAAAGTCATAGTGTTGCTAAACTCCAACCATAGTGTTACTCCACGTGGCAAAGGTTACACTTTTGAAAGTTGGCTGAAGTGTTTTAGAATCAAAATTCAGGATGGAGATTTACTTTATTTCTTGGTAAAATAAATGTAAAGTCCTAATTGTTGTTTCTAAAATTCCTTACAAGTGCAGGAGGCAAGGAACTTGGAGAGCACTGCAACAGTTGCACATCATCAGGTACATATAAAAAGAAAAATGTCACAGTACACCAGCTCTTAACCTGAAACATGGCATACTTGCACTTCCTAGAACCCACTGTACATTTACAAATGCCAAAAACTTTTCTAAATCCCTCTATACCACGGAATTTAGTATGTTTCCATAGCACAATTGAATAAATCAGGATAAGTGACAAGGGACTTGATGATAAAGCACCATAGTGATGGAAAAGACAGAGCAATTAGGTGAAACATTCTCTGATACATTGTAGTGGGTATTTTCCCTTAGCTGTAAGACAGAATTATGTATTTTGCAGTACTAATTTCAGCCACCTAAGATATGTTAAATCTGTATTATGTATCATATTTCTTTGATTTATTAAAACCTTCTGCAAAACTTAAGCAATGTAATGATCCTCTGTATCACTCATTTGTTATAAAACTTCCAGGAGATCTAGCAATTCTAACCAAAAAGGAATGCATTAGGAACATTAGTACATATTTGAAAGATATATATTTTTTTAAGACTTTTATGGTTTAACAATAAATAACTTAAAAGCCAGCTGCAACTCCCTGTTTTATTCCCAGTTCATAACAAATTCATTTTATAAGTAGTTTAAGGTTCTAACATTAGATAGAGAACTAAGTCGTTTTTTGTTTCTACTGACTATCTGCAATTAAGATGACATTTCTGATGGTGTACGTGTAGATGGAGAAAACATGCATCACTATTCATGCAGAACATTTTGGTCAATGTTCCCTCACCTTACACACTCAGAGTAATATAAAATAAATAGCTGTGGGTTCCAAGTGGAGAATCTTTTAATGGCTGATATTAAATCTGATGGTTTCTTGATAATGCAAAATATCTTTTGGTGGAGAAGGTCAATGAACATGCATCATCATATTTTTTTCTAATTTCCGAGATATTTCCACTGCAACATATACTCAGTGCAAAACAGCAATCTTTTATTATGAACCTCTGTATGTGAGCACTTACAGCTTTTAATAAATGTAATCTTTAAAGCAGAAACAAGCTTACATTATAACTCTTTCCACATTTAGAGAAATAAATAAGTGATTCCAGCATTAGGGTTAGGTAATCCAGAGGGTCAGTTGACCAACATGCAGCTTCTTAGTTTAAGATACTAATCTTAGTGTTAAATGGAAATAAGAAGTCAAAGAAGTTTCTAGTGTTGCATCACTGCTCTGTTCACTTCTTTAAATTATTTTTTTAAATCTTAAAACCATTTACTTGTATTCTCTGTTATTAAAAAATTAGTCTTTTTAATGAATGCAAGAAATGCAATTGTAAGAAATTGCATACAAATAATAGAACTAGACAGAAAGCATTGTTGAATGTTTTTTCTTTTTTTCTTTTCCTTCATAAGATGCAAGATTATGAATTTGTTCCAGTTTCTGTTGCTGTTCTGAGCAGTAGAAGCTAATTCCAGTTTCTGTCTTAGAATAAATTTAGAAAGCATAGCTCATGCCAAAAGCAGATCTCTGTGGCTTGTTATGTTGGCATAAAATTAGCATGATATTATTAAAATATGAATTCATATTATTCTATATTATTGCCTCTTCATCATGTTTTAAACCTTTTCTGGAATGTCTTGAAGTCTAGGAGCTTATTGTTTGTGTGTTGTTTTTTGTTTGTTTGAATATTACTTCAATTTTTCATTTTTTTTTTAAAGGAATTCATTTTAAGTTGAATCTTCTGATATTGGAAACAAAACTGTTGTGGCAAGGCTGTAGGAAGAGGAATGACCAGAAAAAAAAAAAAAGATGCCTGGCCACATCTCAGTAAACAACTTAGCAGGAAGTGCTTTCTCACTGCAGAAGTACAGTTCTGAAACATTTCTAACACTTGTGTGACTTTGAGGATCATTCATTAATAAAACAAAGTGCAGGGTAAAAATGTATTGAGCTTCATGTTTAAATGCAATATTTATTTAAATATACAAATCTAGAGCCTTCGCTGGGATCTTCTTTGTTCTGGGTATATGCGTGAATCCTTCACTTGTATGATAAGAACCAAATGGGTGTACTTCTTTTAAGATCTGTCCTGTGATTCTTATTGAAAAACACAAATGAATCTTTAATTCACACCTTTGGCTTCTGCAAAAAATATTCTGAGGAAAAGATGTCAGAGTTGATTGCTAGAAAATTTGTTGAAACTGCATTATATGTCAAAATTAATATATTGGATGACATTTTCTATTATTTTCACAAGGTCCATTCAGTTTAATTATAATGTACCACTCAATTATACCATTCTATTTATGCTAATTTTCAAATTATTCTTTCTTTTGCTTTAATAGCTGTATATGAGTCATAGAAAGCACACCTAATTAATACCTCTGCTCATTGCTACAATTAAACATTAATCAGATTTGATTTTAGGAGTAATGTGCTACCAGTCTTGTAATCTTCTGAGTTACAACCTGATAAAAATTTCATTACCCTAGTTATAAAGTTCTCAATGGAGAGGGAATTTCCATTTAGTGCATTTAATACATAGTAGTGACTTACATATAAATTTCACACTCCTACATCTCTATAGATAAATTGGTTAGAAAGTCACAAATAGTGACTAAAAAAAACCAAAAACAACTGACCTTCTGGAGTTGGGGTTGAGTTTTAAAAAATATTCAGTTGTGTGCCAGTCAGAGTGATCTAACTTTAGCAATGGATGATTATTCGTATTAACACGAGCATGACAGCGTTTAGTCAGTCCACAGCTTCCTCACAAGAGGGAGGGGAGGGGCAGGCACTGATCTCTTCTGTCTGGTGACCAGCGATAGGACACAAGGGAAAGGCATGAAGCTGAGTCAGGAGGTTTAGGTTGGATATTAGGAGAAGCTTCTTCACCAAGAGTGTGGTTGGGCACTGGAACAGGCTCCCCAGGGAAATGGTCATGGCACCAAACCTGCTGGAGTTTGGAAACTATATAGGCAACACTCTCAGACATAAGGTTTAATTTTAGGTAGTTCTTTGTTGAGCCAGGAGTTGGACTCAATGATCTTTGTGAATTTTGACGAGGGGTATTCTATTCTGCTTATTCAACAAATTTCCTTATTCCCTTTCTGTTTAGAAGGGAAAGTCAGTAGATATGAGCATAGAGCAATGCATGAACTTTCAAAATCCACCTTAGCATTGAGTTTCACAAAGTTGATACAAGCAGTATCAACTGGTTAGTTTGGTCTCTTTTTTTTTTTTTTTTTCTCTCTTGAGGATTGATTGGAAAAGAACCAACAATGTATCCTGGCCCGTTAAAATAGACAAATCTCCGACCTATTAAACAGTGATGCTCTAGAGTTACTCACTTCCAGCAGTGTAGACACATGGCATCTTGGGGCTGTGTGCTGTTCTGCTTTGGTACTTTCTCCCCTCCGCTACCACCAATTCCTAGACTTGGAGAAGGACTTGGTAAGTCAAGAGATTTATGACGAAGTGGAAAGGTGCGAATTAATTTTATCATGTCCCTGAAACTTGTCTCTATTAACTTGCTTTCAACAGTGAAAAAGCCTTTTCAAATCCTAGGAAGTTCAGAGTAACATGATGGAATGAGCTCTGTGTCATAGGTTAGCTCTCCTAGATCATATACAGCTTAGAGGTGTTAGATTTTTTTTATTATTTTTATTTTTTCATTAAAGAGCTAAACCCCATCTCTTTGTTCAGTAAAGAAGCCAAAGAAAAGTTGATCTAGGCAAGGGCACAGTGAAGATGGTAAATAATCTGTTAGAACAGCTGTTGGTTGAACTGGAGAGAGTCCAACTTTTATTCTTAGTTGATTAAGCTTATTGCGTTGCCAGAGCTAATTTGTTTAAAGCTTTGGCATTTCTAATTTACACAATAAGTTTGTTTGTGGAATATCTAATATTGATACTGATGGGGGGGGGGGGGGGGGAATATATATATATATATATATATATATATATACATATAAAGAGTTATGAAGATATTATTTCCCTCAAATGAACATGCAAGCGACTGGGTCAGAGCTACCGCAAACACAAACAGTAGCCTGTTTAAAGGGTGGGTCATGCTTTGCCCCTGTTCTGCTTGTGCAGAAAGGATGAAGGTTCCTTTCCCCTCAGGGATGTTCTTGAGTCAGAAGGCATTGGTGAGGTCTATTATGAATAGGGTATGAAGGGAAGGTCTGAGAGTCCTTCAGCATTATGTGCTGGACCTCTGCTCTGTCAAGGACTTTTGGGATTTGGAGAAGTTTAAACAAGCATGAATAAAGTGGTGGATCCTGAGCTGCTGGATGCAAATGCACTCGCTCTTCTACCATGGCAAAAGAAAGACTTATTTGAGGACACTGTGATTTTAAGCCAAGCAATGTGTTTCTGCTCTGTTTCTTGCAGGGAGATGAATTGTATATGTATCAGTGTTGCCATAAAGACCAGACAGGCTGTGGATTGACAAAAATGATCTAACACGTAATCCTGAAATGTCCCCAAAAACTGTGCAATTTCCTTAAGTCTATAGGGAGAATGCTGAATGTGTATTATGCAGTTGTCCAGAATACATAATGTAAGTTAAGCAATAATTGTATTGCTATTTTGTATCATACTTGAAAGGTATGTCCATTGTCACTTGTTTTGCTTTTTCCCCTTACGTTTTACATGCTGGGCACTTATCTTTCTAAGAGATGGTTGCAAATAATTCCCTTCTGCTGTATTTCTATGTAATATCCACGGTTAATTGCTAATTTTTGTCAAGGTTCTATTACTTTATCCTTCAGGTACTACATCACTTGTGATTATATTGCTGTTGTACTTGCCATCAGATCTCTAAGCCCTATAAACCTTCATAAAGGTTTATATTTGCTTTTTCCCCAAAGACTTTAATGAAGGATTCTACTGCAGAGTCATAAAGAGGTGTAAGAATGTTTTTAAGTGGAAGAAAATGAATTGATGCTTTTACCTGTTAAATGCAGTTTGGAATAAAGGGGTATAATATCATTCAGGACAACAAATCCAAACAGTCATTTGGCCTATACTTTCAAAGACAGAGCTCTGAATTAATTTCCTTCCAAATCCCTCCCCCAGAACTGCATATTTTAGTAGTACTTCTCCTGCTTATTTTGAATAGCTGTGGGCACAGCGTAGGGCTTTCAGGAAGTAAAAATTTAATATTACAGTCAGCTCTTGTTTCAGGCTGATATGGTATAGACTCATGCATTGTTCAGAGGTTTTCTGCTACGTTTCTTGTCATTATTGTTAACAAAAAAAAATCTGTATCCATTTTTTTTTTTTACCAACCCAAACAGAAAGGAAGAACTTAGTACTTAAATTTGTAATGGACAGTTCTTTATGGCAGTTCCTGAACTGAAAATATTCTTGTGCTTTTCTGTCAGTTTATTGGCTTGAACAGCATTAATATACTAAAGCAGTATTGTTTTGTTCTCAGTTCAGCCAAGCTGCTACCCTGAAAGTATGTATCAAATGTCTTTCTTAAAAATTTCTTTCTATGTGTGAGCTACCTGGAAAATCCAGGACATATTTTTTGCAGTGAGTTCTTAAAAGAAGAAATAGGTGTACTTGCGAAGTTTTCTTCCACTTTTGAACAACTCCATGGTAAATTTTAGCAACATTTTAATGGCAACGAATTATAAGCTTGTATTTTCAATTTACTGGAAAATTAGGGTGATCTTTAGATGTACTTTTTAAAAAGACATTCTTAATGAGAATAAAGCTTTCAGAACACTTAAATATTTGTATAAGAAAAAATGGTTATTAATAAGGAGAGATTTTGTCTGTTACTGCTGTTGTGTTTTTAGAGCATCTGCTCTGGTGGGGTCATAAATAAGAAGCCGATGTTACTCATACACGTAATTTTTCTGAATGATCTCCCTAGAAAGATTTGTTCTTCTTGCTCAGAAAATGAATACATTTGCTTCTGAGCTTTGAGAGGTCATATGAGTTTACATGCTAATATTAGCATGTAAACTCAAGAATGTGAATAGTTTTTATGTTTTGGGGTTGTTTTTTGTTTTGTTGTTTGTTCTTTATTTAGATGGGAACCCTGTTTTAGATTAATGTAGCAGAAGTCTAAGTTATCAACGGTAGTAAATTCTTGCCTTTTCCTTTTTTTTTTTTTTTTTTTTGGTGAAAATCATCAGCTCAGTAATAGAGGGAGACACTGGTAGAAAGGTGAGGAAAACTCAGATATTATCCATTCTGTTTGGCAGTAGCTGAACAGTCTGTAAGCATTTTAACATTTTGGCCTTCTGGTCATCTTGTGCACAACTTCAGTATAGGGAAGACATCTGCTGTCCTTTATTGATATGGCAGGACGTAAAACAGTAGGAGAAACAGGAAAATAAAATGTTTTGAGAGGCTTCTGGAGTACAGGTGGAACCTGTTGACATGGGAGGGAATGAGGGACATTGAGGACGAATTGCTAAGAAATAATGTCTTTGTTACTTGTGCTTACAAAACAGTCTGAAGATCCAGAAATCCTATCAAAAAATCCTAAACCCAAACCAGCTTTCCTTGTTTTCTTCTTTTCAGTATGGCAAAATCTTTTATTTCTGTGCCAGCAAGGACACTGAATATTCTTCTGATAAAGCAGCACACACTAATAAGAGCAGAAATCCCACAGTGCATTCCACATTGAAGTATTAGTTTATGTTTGTGAAACTTAGCAACAATTGTAAGCTAATTCATTACACAAATTCAGCTGCATTCAGTTCTACCCCACCAGCTATGCATCTCTTCTAATTTCCTTTGGGGATCACACCTAGCCCAGCTTGTACCAAACTACCAGGTAATTTTAAACATGGTTTTACAAAGGGACTAAACTCAAGTAAGCACTAACTTACTAAACTTAGTAAGCACTAACTAAGAATGATAAATGAAAGTTTGCTATTCGAGAAGGAAAGATGGGCATCTGCCTTAGGTCATTGCAGAGGTGACTAAGAGTCCCTGATGCTTCTTGAATCTTGAAAACAGCAGATAGACTTGACATATATGAAGATGAGGGGAAAAACAAACAAACAAACAAAAAAAAGGCAGTAGTTTCAAATGGGTTAAAATACCTTCTAAAATTCAGTGGTTTTAGGGTGCATCCGCATTTCTTAAGTAGCTTGGATTGTGTCCACCTGTGATTGTAATAGCTTGAATGATAGCAAAAGTTGGTCAATATACAGTACTATGTGTAGTGCTCAGATGCAAAAATTACCATGTTCTCATAGCTGGTCAAGGCTATGCTAGCCATAAGAATATTATTATGTTGGAAGGCTATATTGTGCAGCAGGGAGGCAAATTAATGAGGCAGATTCAGTGTGATTTCAAGCACCTGACAAAATTGGCTTATAACTGCAGAAAGAATATTAGTTATGTATGAAGTTCTTCCAGCTAAAAATAATAGTTCATAGAGTTCCCCAGTGCTTGGATCCAGCGATATATTGCTGTGATATACTCTAGTAGACTTTCTGCATTAGAAGAAAAGCTTCTAGATTATATTGTTTATTGGTGCATATTTCTCTGGCTAAACCAAAATATTTATAGCAAAATGTAATGAGTGGATTATCATTCATAAAATATGCAGTCATAAAAATGAGATAGTGGGAATATTAGTAACATTCAGCTGTAGAAAGGCTGTCTCTTAATGGTTTCCTCTTTCTCTAGTCATTATCACTGCAGCTGTGAATTATAGTATTACATTTCAGTGGATTCACTAAAAGAATTCATCCAGATAAAAAATAATAATTAAAAAAAGCATATTTTTTTCTTTTCCCTAGTAATTACGATTACATTTCTGACCAAGGCACACAGAAATTGCCATGGAAGTTTGACTCTATTACCGTAGCTGTTATGTGTTATAGAAGAGAAATTGATACTCATGTAATAGTTATAAAATCAGTTTATTTAATTTTGTAGATCCAAATTCTCCTTACATTTAGGCATAAGTAAACATTGCATATGAGCATGCTTGCTGAAGTGAACTCATATTGCTACTGGACTATTTGTATAACTAATCATCTTGAGTTACTTCCTTTTGAAACTGGCATACTTGCTCAAGTAAGTGTCACACCATTGTTACTTATTTTGTCTTAGTTATTATGTTTGAGATCTATTTCTGTTATTATCTTTAGATTTGTCATTAACTTCTAAATATTTGTGCTTTCCCACAACCCTTTTTTGCAAAAATAAAGCAGAAACTGAACCAAAGCATCTTCATTTATGGGAATGACTCATTCATTCGTAATTTTAATATAAGTAACAACAAGACTAAGGATACTGTCCTATTTTTGAAAATGTTATAAAGGTATAAAATGAAAAGAAACATAGAGATGAGGCATATGCTTTCCAGAAAGCCTCCTAAGTGTCTGAGGAAGTTATATTTTGTTTTTCTGAAGTGGCCTTTGGAGATTTTCAGGGATGCAAAGGCTTTCAATGAGTTGCAACTTAATTTTATTTTTTTTTTTGGTGGTCTCTTTGAAAGCCTTGCTGTCACAAATCTGGGAGCTGTTGATGCTAAAGGGATTTATGCCCATGAGAGCCCTAGTAACCCTTCCTGATACAAGTATTTTGAAAATCATAGTCTGAATTTCAAAAATGTCCTATACCTGCATATAACAAGCAATAATGGTGAGACAGCATTAACAAAAATGAGAACATAATGTATGTAAACAGATAGAAGTATACAGCTTTTTAAGTATGTGAATAAATGAATATGTAATATCAGTTATTGTACGCTGCTCTATGATCAACTTGGATTAGATGATTTTTGTGGGCATATAGCAGATGTTCCTTGTGAATATAAATATAAAATGCTTTGGAAATTGTTACATGCTCAGTGAACAATTAGGAAAAACAGTAGATAAAACAGTAGACCTTTTTTAGGAAAAATGAGTAAGAGGAGGCCCATACTTGGTTTTCTTGTGGAGTATGTCGATGTGGCTGATGGAAGAAATTAGGATACGTGGAAGGGAATAAATCCTGGTGACTACAGAAGTTGGTAATCATGTGGCCGGAGCTGAAGGACCTATGTAGCTGTGTCCCCTAGTAGTTAAATAATTTGTTAATGCATATGAATTTTGTCCATCTCTATTCAATTTGAGTCTTATTTTCAGGGGAAGCATCCTGTTTTATTTATGATTTTGAAAACTTCAATATTTGTAGTGTTACTTTGGAGCTGTCTTGAAACATATGAAGTATACTGGTTTACTTCAACTGAGTTAGGCATTAAAAGTCTTAGAACTGGTATGCAACCTTGGCATATCAGATTATTTTACATATAATTGTTTTTGTGCTAGGTGCTTTCTTATGTGACTTAAAGTTGAAATAAAAAAATAAGTGGACAAAAAGCTATTTTAAGAGTTGTTCTCACCATATGGAGAGAACTTTCCTGGTGAGCACAACTCACCATAACTCTCCTTCCATTGATAAAATGCAGGCACTCATTATGGTTCCACTGGTTTTTGGCAAGCCCAGCAGAAAGGGGCTGAAATGCAGGTTGCTCTCGAATGACTTCCTTGCTTAGGTTTTTGTGTGGCTACACCAAACTTGCTGAAGTCAGAATTTATCTTGGGAATGTACAGGTTTTGTCTTCACCTGCATGGTATATGTTGCTCAAGTAGAGGGTGCAATTTCTGGTTGATGCTAATGAAGGAACAGATCCTTGTCCTGTCATGAAGCTGATAGACTTGAAGTTAGGCAGACAAAGCAGACTTGGCAGACAAAGTCTCGAGTTTTTCTTCTGTCTTACTCAGATGAATAATCCAAATTCTCCCAAATTTCTTATTATACGTGTTCTCGTTGTCAAACTAATGATGTGTCAGGCTGCTTTCAGTTTTCACTATTTTATCTAACTAATGAATTAAATTTTAACTTGAGCAGGGTCTGAAAGTTTTTTTCTTCAAACAGATATTTCTCTGGCTTTCTCTTCACCTACTAATTCATGCTTTATTTTTTTTCATACTGCATTTCTGAATTTGTATGCATTAACACTTCCAGCAGATCTATGGTGGCAATGCTGAGGGATTTTTAACTATTAACATGCAAACAGCCAACGGTTGGACACAGAAAATATCTTTGTTCCATTAGTGTTTGTTCTGCCACTGGTGTAGCTTTTAGGGTACGGAGGACATGTGTAGCTGTAAGCTAATGAGAGGTTAGGTAGATTTAGAGCAGCTGTGGTGACAGCATGGATGTTTATTTATTGATGAAAAAACTCAGGAGGAAATGTTGTGGAATAGAAAATCAGCTCAGCTTAAGTCAGTGTTGCAGGAGAACGGTATGTGTTGTGATACGTGCAGTGGTGTGTCCCAGCAGAGCCTGACTTGTCTCTGCAAGGTCACAGCCTCTGACAGATTTAGTAGGAACTCCCTGACTCCCAGACTCATGGCCTTGTCCAAACTTAAGTTATATGAGCAGTTTTCACTTAGATTGCAGATTTACTCTCCTCATCAACTGTAGACAAGTGGGGATTTGGCTGAAGTGATGTTGGTTTTGGTATCACTTCGTAGTCCCTATTTGACATATCAGCTACACCTGCGTTAGTAAGTAATGCAGCTCAAGAACAGCAGATTTTTAGAGAGGAGTGGTTGATGCAGCAGACCCATTCCAACACGGTATGTATTTCAGCAGATTTTTTCTCCAGGCTAGGATTAGTCTGTTTTATTCTGTTGACTGATATCGTTCTTACCAAAGCATTCTTATGAGAATTTTGTATCAGTGTAAGGTGAAGGATTTTGTGTAATTATTTTTATGAGCAATGGCAGCTTACTTTCTGACATATGTTGTTTTAAGGTTTTTGACATGTGGTCAAAATCAGTCTACAGTTAACATATGTCTTGCAGTGTTTTGCAGGTATTGTGGTAATGAGAATGTTTTAAACTCTAACAAAGATCAAGTGACACTAATGTTCATAATCAGATCCGGGATTAAATTCAAATCCTTGTATTGAGGCAAAGTGCACCCCTACCAGCACAGAAGAACAATGGTAATTATTACACTTTCTGTGAGACAAACTTGCCAAATTCTTTAGAGTTTACGGTTAGTTCACATGCTCTGGGACAGCACAGAATGCTGAAGGAGTCTAATAAACTGTTTTCCGAACATGACTTCATTGCTGATAACACATGCAAAAGTGTATTCTAGAAATGAAAGTTCCCTTTAACAAACAAGGAATAAAAAGGACTACAGTAATTGAAATGTTCTAATAAAATTGCAGTTTGCTTGTATTTTGAGCAGTCAAAAATAATGCATAATTTAAGAGTGCCATTGCTAACAGTAGGCTCACAAAAGATCATTTAAATTTGTTTCTTGACATGAGAAACACATCTTTGAAGTCATTCCTGATGTTCTGCTTGGTCTCATCAGCATCTTAGGAGAAGAATGTTCCATTTTCCCTCTTGCTTCAGTGAATATTTATGGGATGCAAAAATAAGAGTAACTTTAATTATGTATGTAGAGGAAAGTATATGCAGTCCTGAGCAAGACTCTTCATTAAAAAATCTGCCTGGAACTCTGACAGGTAGTGCACATTAATGTAAAAATTAAGATTTGCTGCCTGTTTTTGTATCTGTATGTGGGCATATAGTTATAATTTTATGTACTTTTTTAACATAAAGTTCTCAATAATTTTGGTGATAACTATTTTGTGATTTTTTTTTTCATCATAACACCAAGAAAGACTGCAAACTGCTGGATGCCTAAACAGTTAAAGGATGCTAAAAAAGACACTGAATGTAGAAGTAAATATGATCAATAAGAATTCCTTGATTTAGATGGAGAATCAGATTTTTCCTGGTATCACACACAAGCTGTATATTAAAACTTTTACCTGTCATAGCCATTAAAGTCAGGCCCTGTCTAGAGATCAAACTTCTTCATAGACAAAATACCTAGAGATATTATGCTCCCAGATGAGTTTATTTCCACAGTAGTTTCATGCATGCCTTTCTCCAACTGGTAGAAATGACTTCCGGCATCTGCTGCTTCTTCTGCAATATCATTTAGAAAATCTTGAATTCCCTAAATAGAGAGAGATCTCAGTGTACAGAACTTCAAAAGTCCTCTTCTTTTTGCCTTCATGTTATATTATTACTAAAACGTTCGAATCAGCAATTCGTTCATAAGAAAAAAAAATGTACCAATAAGTGATAGGATTTGAGTTGTACATAGCAATTAGCAGCTGGCAAGTAGCTTTTAGGATTAGGGCCAGACTCAATTAAGAGCATACAATGTGGAAAAAATTGGCCAAGAAATCTTGGTAAAACATTACTTGAAAGTAAGTAATTTGATGTGAATTTCTTAGGAGGAGATACAGTAGCAAAAAATCCTTCAAAATGAGCAATTGACTTGTATTAAATAATTCTTGTTGCAGTTTTGTTCTGAAGAGGAAAAAAAATCATGTTGTATTTTCTTTTACTTACAAGTTTGGTAGAAATTTTTCACGTGTTGTTACTCAGTGTGTTGGTGTACTGTGGGTATTGAAAAGCTAGCGAGGGCTTCTCAGGCAGATGTACAGTAAGTGGGGAAAATTTGAATAAGCAGTGAGTCAACAAACACAGCTTACTTTATCTATGGGTAAAATGCATACATCTAAAATGTACAGTGAAAGGGAACCATGCAGAAAATAAAAAGTGTTGTCATCATTTAATGTTGTATTTCATAGATGCTTCAAAATATTGGCATGATGTATCCTTCTGTGGTCATCCTTCTGCTTCTCTGAAATAGGACAAATCCCTGTATTTTTAAAAGGAAATATGTTAGAAAAGTCAGGAAATATGGTAAGGTGAGTTCTCTGCCAGCAGACAGTGCTGTTGTGGGGTAGTAGTAGATTGCTGTGAGATCTCTTTTATGTGAGGTCTCACTTCTTGCTCATTTTTGAGATTTTGAGCTATTTGCTACACTGATATGGAAGTGACAAACATTCATACACAAGCTAGAGCTCAGACAGTGACAAAGATTTCCTTCCTAGGCTTGTCATGGGATGTGTGGCAGAGGTGGATATAGACCCTTCTTTAGGACATCCTCTGTAAAACACCTAACCTCCAAAACTCTTTCTCTGTTTTGATAGATTGCTGTCACTAAATGGTCAGTTTGGACAAAACAGAGCGGGGGGGGGAGGAGGGAGAGGAAAGGCGGGGGGGAGTTTATGTAGTCACTGGTGCAGTTCTTCAGGAATCTGTCATGTTACTCCTGAGGGTTGTAAGGCAAAGTCTGGAGGAAGCAGTGGTCTCATGAAAGACTGAAGCAGGTTTCAGAGTGACTATGTGGGAAGAAAAATAGATTAAGGGACATTATTATATGTTATTATAGGTGGCCGTCACCTACAGCTGTGGTCTTCTGTGCAGTGAATGTGTATTGGCAATAGTCTTGGACAAATGGGGAATGTACCTGTTCTTTGGCCTGTTTACATCTTGGCTGACATCCTCTCAATAAAGCAGAGGCACACAGTCATATTCCTTGCTGAGGAATAGACAGGATTTAGGCAGAAGGCATGTGTGTGTTTACTTCAGCACTGTAATTGATCTGTTTTTCTGTAGGCTACTGAAATCCGAAGTCAAAACACTCCCATGAAAAATTAATAAACAAAGACATTTTCAACATATTCTTACAGTATCCACTCATGTACACTGGGCATGTACTTTTTCTTATTGCATGTAATTTGCATGATTAGTGAATTGAATCATTATGTTTCTAGGAATTGCTATAGTCTATTTTTTCTGGTTTTTAGCAACTCTTAGTGGATGTGGTGAGGGCATAACTTAGCTCACATCTGAGGCAGGAAAAAGAAATCGGGTTACTTTTCTCGTATTTTTCACGAGGCATAGCAAAATATGGGAAGGTAAAGTGATTTGACACTGCTTGCAAACTGAATTATTGTGTAACTGTAGTTCAGAGCAGTCAAGAAAAATTCTATCGTTACTGTGCAGTCTGTGAATATATTTGCAGTTTCCTGTGCAATTTGAATACCTTTAAGACACTGAACTAAAAATGAAATTGTATGTAAATAAAAGTATTTTAGTAGTTACACCAAAAAAATACCACATTCAGTATTTTCTGTAATGTTTTACACTTTATACACTTTGACATTTTAGTCCCTAAAAAGGGAGTAACTTCAGATTATTCATGCAAGAAATTCTATTTTATAACTAATGGTTGTAATAATGTGTTGTACTTTTGTAAGTAATGTGCCATTATGCCCTGAATGCAGTGTTTCCTTCACCATAAAGTAAAAATTACTTTTATATTGCAGTGTGTTTGGCCAGGCTAGAAACAAAGTTTATGAATGCTTGGTGTCAAAATTATATGTTAAAAATAACATGTAGAAATTCTTGCATGTGTATGCTGTGAAGTACACTGAGAGCTTAGGCAGTTACTGATTAATGCTGGACAACTGCAACTTTTCTCTGAACTGAAATATTGAAAGCTATTCCTTCTGCAAAGAGTTACGGGCTTCTATCCTCTGGTGTAGATCCAAAGAGGGGACAAAGTCTAGAATTATGATTTCTCACAGGACACATGTAAAATTTTTATTTGCATGCTAAGATGTTCAATTTCTGATGCCTATTGAGATCACTGCAAGAAATTACAAAATTACTTAAAGTGCTATTAAAAAAAAAAAAGTGTAAGCGTTGACTAATTAACCTATAAAGCATTTGTGAGAGATTCTGATGGTGGTGGAATACTACTGAGAGGCAAACACTATTGGAGAAAATGGTCTCAAGTTGTACCAGGGGGGAGATTTAGGTTGGATATTAGGAAGAATTTCTTTATGGAGATGGTGGTCAAGTTATGGAACGATCTGCCTAGTGAAGTGGTGGAGTTGCCATCCCTGGAGGTATTTAAGAAACATATGGATGTGGACATGCTTTAGTGATAGAACTCAGTAAATTGGGCTGATGGTTGGACTTAATGATCTTGAAGGTCTTTTCAAAGATGATTCTATGATTAACTGTAGCGCTGAAGTAACTTGAACTCACAGTGATGTTTCTTCCTGGTATCATTTGAAGCTGAGAAAATAGTATCTCTAACTTGGACCATCCCTTCCATAGGACAATAATTTAAAAAAAAAAATAAAAAAAGATAAATTTGCCTCTCTATGCTCATTATGTCAGTGGGAGAATGGCGTGGAATTTGAATGGAGTTGTTCCTTTTCCCCAGCTGTGCGTGCTATGCTCTCCACAGTGCAAAGATGCTCGGTTGTGTCTCATATCAATCCTGCAGTTTCTGGGCAAATTGTTCTTTTTATGTCAGTGCCTCTTGATTGTACAAAAGAAAAAAGTACACAGAAATGAAAGGAAATCAATCATTCAATAAAAACATACAGTAAACACTTGAGACACTAAGCCTAAAATATGTCCTGAATAAGTGTCTTTATTTGTTTTCATTCTTGTGTAAACCATATATGTACCTATAAACTAGCAATATTTTAAGACCCTAACTGTGTATCTGCTAATTTCCCTGTGAAGTCTTCAATGAAGATTATATAAATACAAAAGAACTGGAATGTGTAGCAGTTTGTATTACTAAGCTTGTTTAGGGGCTAAATTACAGAGTCTTCATTCAGTTTTGTGCAAGCTTTCTACAATGTCAGAGCAGCGAATCTGTAGGAAAAGCAAGTATTTTAGTAACAAAGGTTGCTTCCATGAGGTTATATTTTTGAGCCTCTTAGTCACTGGTTTACTGAAACAAAAAGGCTTTTGGTTGTAGAATTGAAGAAATGTATTATTTGAAAATATTTTGTGAGTTTGGTCTGAAGACTTCTCCCTATCTTGTTGTTTAGCTATTTCAATAGCTTTTATGTTGTCTTATGCTCTAAGAACTGAACTGTTTCTGTACAGAAGATTCCTCTGATTTGGGATGTGACATTGAGGTGTGATGTGTGAGAGGGTCTTCAGTCAGCAGGTCAGTTTTGTTCCTACAGTACAAATTAAGAGCCCATATGCTTTGAAAATCCAAATTCATTTGATGCAATAAAATCTGCACAAAAGGCACACTTAGGAAGCTTTGGGTTTCTTTTAGACTGTTTCTGCTTGCAAGTACATGTGTCAAATCTAGTAGACATCCAAGATTAAACACAAATTACCTTGGCATATTTGCAGATAAAAAGTACAGGATTCACTGAAAGAATGTAATCTCTTAACTTTCTGTTCTTCAGATTTGGGGCAAATAATAAATTTGAGGAAAGCAACAACACATTTCACTAGTTTCTTATAATTATTGTCACTGCAGGCAATGTAGGCTCTGGAAAAAAATATAGAGAGAGATCTGGTTTTAAAGTCTGAAATAAGCCAGTTAAATGAAAGATTCCTAAAAGTGTTCATTCACAAGGAATGTAATAAGCCATGTGTAAAATGTCACATGCTGTTGCCTGATGTAGTCTAAAAGAACAGTGTTACGCCAATCAAATGCAATTGTAAATAATGGCAAGAAAGTTTGGGATTCTGTGTCATATCATCCAGGATGCATTTGTATCAGTATGAAAAAACTGCAACCCAGGGTGACAAGTTGTTCGGGCCCACCTAACACAGGTAAATTATCACCTTATAACAAGTTATCTGTGTATCTTTTTTTTTCTTTTTTTTTGTCTGATGCATTGATATGTTATTCAAGAAAGCTGTTGAGAAACATCAAAAGTATAATAAAAATTCATTGCGCAAGGAGGAAAAGAACAAAAGAAAGCAAACAAAAACACAAAAAAGCAAGGAGAAATTGTTAAGACAAATAACCCTTACGGGAAAAGATATGTAAAGAAGTAGAAAATCTCTTCAGGGTCTATTTAACTAGTTCATAATCACAATATTAAAGACTGATTTAAGGATTAAGGCTTAAGAGATGCTGTAAAACACATCTCGCTTTACATAGGATTATGTTTTAAAAGTTTTAAATAATAGTAAGTTTACAATATTGGAGGGAATTAAAAAATCAAAACAGTAAAAAAGCACATCTCAGAAGAAGATACCGCTGTGTAAATATCTTCCCATCCCCAGCTGTCCTTCTGACACAGGACAGTTGGACACATCTGCCTGGGAGGATGTCTTCCTTCTTCCATCCTGGGAAATCCCATCACTGACATGGAACACCACCTTGTTTGTTTGCTTGCATTTCCAGCTACCAGCAAGTGAGACATCTTCAGTAGATGTAGTAGATACTCTAATAGTAGCTCCTGGAGACTATAGTCAACCAGAAACTTGAAATACTTCGTTTAGTTTCTATGAGATGATCATTTTTCCTCACGTTTTTTTCATGAGGTTTATATAAGCAGCTTTCTGGAGGCATAGCTTTCTGTGGATAGTCAATGAAAATGGAGAGAATTGCTCTTTGTTTCCTTCTCCTTGAGAAGTTACTGATGAGTACAGAACAAAGACAGTTTTTTGGTGCATTTTCTCACTAGCTGGATAGACGTGGAAAAGGAAGAAAGCTACTTGCTCTAACAGAGACAACTGTGATGAATATGAGTGAGGGAGTATCATTTGATCATTAAAATTTTCTTGTCCTCCGTTGCAGTACAGCATGTTCTGTTCTTGGCAATGAAGGGTCTTCAGCATAGCTTTGAGAATGTAAGGACCCAGATGTGTGTGATAACTTCCCTTCTGTCCTATCAGATAAGTGTAATAACATGGTCTTGTTCCTCTTCAGTTGCTTTTGAAGAAGCACTTGGAGGGGGAGAGGTTCTTGCAAGCACTAGCAGGAAACCTAGGGAAGGAGCTAGTGAAATGCAACTGCAGTTCCTTTGCTTGGATCTGAGGAGTTGGAGATTAATAGATTGCGCTTCTGTAAAAAAGAAGGCTTTTGTTGGCTAAGCATCTGCCATTAACCCAGTATATCTGACTCCTCAAACATTGTAGCTTGAAGTGGTTGCATGTTAGCACTGAAATTTAAACTATTAGCCCCTGTAGTTATACATGTAGGTGTAGTGGTGGATGAGACAGGTAGACAAAGAGCATCTTTACTCACATAAAGTAGAATTGTTTCTGTGGGATGGTCTCTCTCTTTCACTTTGTTGAGATGTACTGTTAAGAACAAGTCTTGACAACTACTGCAGCTCTGTTCAGGGTAAAGATTATTGGTTTAGCCATATCTCAACTTATAAATCCATGTAAATATGATTTTTAAAAGTAAATGCTGACACTACTGTGACAGCATCGTTTTTTTACCATATTTTTAGGTTGAAGCATTTGAGTTTTTTTGTCTTTTTTTTTTTTTCTGATAATATTTAGGTTAAGTAACTACTGAGTCCTAGATTGTATCTTCTTTATTTTTTTCAGAGTTAGTTTGGAGTACTGTAGAATTGATAGCCTATTAAATTTTGATCTCTCTGCAATATAGCTTCACTAAAGTTGAAAAACAATGAAAGAAATTAGAGTTTGAAGGTAATATAAGTGTTCTTTATTATAATATTTTTGAATACATCTACTAAGAAGTTTCTTTTAGTTAGGTAAAGAATGTTCTTAAATACACTTTAAAAGTAAATAAGCAACAATAAGAAGAAAATCAAGCACCAGCTGCCCTTCTGGCAAGTGAATATTCTGTTTTTTTCTGACTTCTGTTACAGTTGTCGGTAACATTGACAGCTGCTAAATGTAAAACCTGGTAGTATAATAAATGTTTGCAATTAACATCAGTGTTTCAGTTGCCAACTCATAATCTGTTGTGTCATATGAGAAGCAGATGCTCTTAACAAATATCCATCCCTGTAGATGTAATTCTAATAATAAAAGTAATAAGCTTCAATCATATATATATATATATTTAATTCCTGTATATACCTCTTTAAGGGATCACTTTTCAGCTGTAAATCGTAACTTCTAAAATTTCGCATTAGTTGATTTACAGTAAGCTTTATGGCATTTAGGAGTAAAGAATTATATAAACAGGGTAAAAGCTTTTATCTTCCTTAGAGTCATGCAGCATGATAACTCAATTTATAGAAAATATTGCTAAGCGCTGCATTCTTTCATACTTCATTGAGGACTTCCACATTATAATTATGTTTAAAAAAAAAAAAAAAAGATAAAATACTTCCTCATTTGAAATTAACAGCAGAGCTCCCGCTGTTTTCAGTGATGCCAGGATTCCATGTTTAATTGAGGAAGCATGTTTCACACACAGCTTTGTTATCATGACTTTTCATAGACTCCTTGGTGGTGGTATTCTTCAGGGGTTCTTAACTTTGGTTGTGTTACGTGGCTGATGCAGAGTCTGGGAATGTGGGAGCCATCCATTCTGCCTTTTATCTCAAAAATGAGGGTTATGTAAGGAGTGTATTTTGTTCCTTTTCTTAGAAAACAGACTCTATCCAGCTCAATAACTATGTGTTTTTGAACCTTTCTTGCTGTAACTGATTAATAATACAAAACCAAATCTTCCAAAAAAAAAAAGTCTTTATTGACATTGAACTTGGATTCCTCACAAGTGTCTTATAGTTATGTTTTCAACACTTCTGAAGTGACTGGTACTATTAGCCTGATTTTGTCTTCTCTGAATGTGCATCATCACATTATGTATATTCACACACTTGTTCCATCAAAATCAAATGATGCTTTTGCCTGATCATCCCAGACCCTCTGAAAGCTGGGATATGGAGTGCATTCTTGCTGCTCCAAGAGTGAGTGTCAGGAGAAGCAGACTGAGCAGCTGTGTTGCCATCAGTCCAAGCTGCTCTTGGCTCAGATGTAGCCATGTAGGATGTCTTTCTAGTCATTGCTTTGGAAGGTGCTTCTACATACATCTTTAAGTTATGCAGTGTAGTAAAACACACAAAATTCCTTCTGTCAGTTTATCAGCGTATATACGTTATCAGGTGTGATGCTGGACAAACCCCATTGTAATGGCAGCCTATGAGCACCCAGCTGGTGGACCTAGTATTTGCAGCACCTTTCTTTCCTATGGACTTGGAATTATGCCTGCACAGTTCATAAAATGATGCTTTGAGCCTCAGTTGGTCTGCAGATAGCATTGCTTTTTTTTTTCTTGTATAGAAGGTTGCTATTGTTGTTGACATCCCATACCTTTGCTGTGAGGAAGTATACTGACAGTTCATGAATTTTAAATAAAATCTGATACAAGTCTATATGGGTTACTCTTAAAGAGACTATACAGCATTATTTGATAATTAGTTATCATGCGTTGGATTTCCTTCTATGCCATGTATTCCTTTGATATTTTGAGGCTAACGTGTTTTTTATACCAGTGAAAACTTCGGTAGGAAACAGTCAAATGTAACCATGTTTTTGATCATGACCTAGCTGTTTGTGGCGTTTGTTTGTTTTTTTAATTTCCATGCTTTTGTCATCTCTGGTAGCTGGACATGGTCAGCCAAGTGAGCAGCTGGAAGACATGGCAGCTGACTCTATGCATCCTTCAAGGACTTACCTATTGTGCCTGTTGCACGTTTGCATTCTGTCCAACCTTTATCTCCTTACCAGTCTATCAGCTCTTATATGACAGTTTTTATTGCACTGAACACAAATATAAATGCAAGAGCAGATAAGAAGAAAGAGAAATGCATCCTTAGAGCAAGGAAATGAAGGCCACGTATTTTCTATGTTTTGTTGTTGGTAATGTTTTTTTGATGAAGATTTCTAATGTTAAGGGAATTTGCTGCGCATTCACTGGATGTGTTGTATTTTGCTGATTTACCTTGTGTGGTCATTATTGTGAAACGTGCTCAGTTCTAAAATATGTCTATATTCTTACATTTGGTGTTTGTCAACTTGGCTGTTATTGCTCTGAACTGAAATTCATTCCAAGATGAAGCTGAGAATACATGAGTAGAAAACCATATATTAAAGGTTAGTTCAAGACAAAATACTCTGAATCTTTTTTGAGATGTCACTTTATGCTGTTGGCAGCACAAGAATTGGAAAATATCATTAATAAACGTGCTGAGCAAACAGGCAAAACCTGCATTTCTAGTTTGTTATCAAAATCTTACAGCATTTCTTCTTTACATAAAAATATCATTATTTAATACGTAAACATATCTGTATGAACCTAAGGCAGTATTTCAGTATCGCTTTGCTAAGGGATGAGGCCTTGAGTTGCCTTGTGTTAGGAAATGACAGATTCATAAAAGAGAAGTCCGAGTAAGGGATGGGGGGTGGAGGGATGGTGATTACCCATATGTTTCTAATTAATTTCCTCTCAGTAGCCTTTTTGTGATGAAAAGCTGGAACAAAATTGCATATATTACTCTTGAATTTAATAAATAAATAAAAATCTAGTTATCCAGCTGGCAGAAAGTTTTCAACAGATACAGACTACATTGTAGGAGGCTGACAAGAACTAGTACAGTGCTTGACGAATAGTTTTATTTGTTCAGACCAGACAGGAATTTTGTATGGGTGTTGGGTTTGGTGTGGAAAGAGCTGAGAAGAGAGGGGAAACCTGAAACAGGCTGTAATATAACTGATATTATTCATTTACTTTACTTTAAAAAACAAATAAACAAAAAAGGCAAATTGAGTGAAAGGAATGGTCCTTATTCACCTTGTGGGGGGAAAAATGATGTTTCTGTCTGTTTTAGGTAACTATTTATCACTGATTTAATCTTGTGGAACCTGTTAGCTTGAAGAAGTTAAGTTCATTGCTGAGTACTGGACTTCAATGAATCCTTATTTATTCAGTTTTGTAGGGATTTTTTTGTTTTCAGGATTGGGTCTGCTTCAGTTAACTATGTCATAATGAGTTTTTAATAATTCAGAATTTTTCTTTTTAAGGCTACGACTTCTCTGGGTCATGTGACATGAGACTTTTTTATTAAAAATATTTTTATTAAAAATTATTAAAAGTAGTTTAAAGGTAGTTGAAGATCTGAAATTACAAAGCACAATTTTAGTATAATTCATGTTGCATTCATTTATCATTTAGTGTAATTCATGTTGCATAAAGAGAATGTTGTTTGATTTAAAAAAAATGCAATATTGCTAAGTATTTTATAAATATTGTAATGGAGGGGCATGCCTTTGATATGCATTGCAATAAACACCACACAATATACTTTTCAGTGTTGGAGTAGGGAAATATCAATACTGCGTCTTCTAGTAGTGATGGAAGTGATGACTATTCTAACTGATGTCCTCTATAAGAAGAGATTTGGGTGGATGTACCTCTACAGAATGACTAGAAATTGCACAGTTGGGACCTTCTATTTAAGTGTCTAGAACCTTGGATGATGGAAAAATCACCTAAATCCCTGTTCAAGAAGGCAAGTGAATACCAGTGAAAACTTTCAAATCTTCCAGAGTATTTAAGGAGCTAGTTTGCTCCAGAAGTATAGTTATAGGCTTATCTTCCCTGTAGCACTGGTTTGCTGGGAGCTGCTTAATGATGATCTTTTCTCCTCTGTGCTGCCTTGGAAATGGGAATGACCTCTGGCAATTAGGATCTACAACTCTAGGTTGATGTTTTTTTCAGGGATGCTTTTATTACAAAATAAATGAAAGCCCTAGGGAAAAGAGATCAAGAGGCTGATGATGATGAAGTGTTATTTACCTTCTCTAGGAAATGAAATCTACCTGTTAGCTTTCACAGAGCACAGCAGTTGTTTAACACTTTAACTACTTATGTGCTTTGTTGAGTCAGATCTTTCATTTCCTTGTGTAGTGGGGATAGTAACAATTGTAATTTCTATCTCCTTGAGTTAATGAGGCTTCAGGATGCAGATTTTATAAACGTGTTACAAAAATGCTTGGCTTATATGTAGCAGACAGATTGCTATGAGAGACACTAAGTGTGTATTTTGAAAAACGGTTTAGAATAAATAACTTATGCATAAACCTTCTTCATATTGACAGGCAAATGTCAAACGATATAGAAACCTCAGGAAATTTTCAGGGTTGACATCTTTTTCGGTTCCTTATAAAGCAACAGGGAAAACAAGCTGATTTTGAAATACAGAATTTGTGCACAGGGAGGAAGGGAGATTGATGTCATCTGAGCAGCTTGGTCAGATGACTTCTTTGTCAGTACAGAAAGGTGCTGAAAGTAAAAAATAAAACAAAAAATGGATGGGGATTGAATGAGGTACCTGCCAGAAGAAGAGGGTTTGGAGCCTTCTACTGATTGATCCTGCAATATCTACACCTGTCTTGAACAAAACACAGGGATCTGTGTAAACTGGTTAAGAATGGATTACAAAGAACTTAAAAACTAAAATTTGTAAGTGGCATGTGCTTCACTTAATACAAGTGTACACTGTGCAGAGTGAATCATCTGTGTTTTAGGCTTTTCCATGGCTATATGACATGACTTACTGACTTTCTACAGCCAAGCGTGACTTGGTGTCAGGGAATGGGCTGTTAATGTGGTTTGGTGCTCAAGAACTCTGGTTTGGTCATCTTACAATGACAGGTTACTTTTCTTCAGCTACTTCCTCTCACTTCAGAAATACAGCACTGGTAACTTTGATAGACATTACTGTGGTAATGTTGGATGAGGCTTGAGAGTCCATTTCTCTCAGCAAGCTAGATCTTGTGAAAAGTAGCAGGTGATTACAGTTGGTGTTGAGATCAGGACTGGTTTGGAACTGACATCTGTAGCTGCTACCTGTTAGGATGGTACTGATCAGCAGTATCTCATAGCAGTTAGTCAGTGGCACCAAGTTCCCACTGGCATTATGAGAAAAGTGACAACATGTTTATCTTATAAATAAAACCATAGTATGTCCCATGCATCCTGATCTTATTATTCTTTGAGGACCATAGCAGATCTGGATCACAGACTGCTTTGTAATGTTTTAGTGTGAAATTAACCAGTCCTCAAACTGATGCCCAATCTAATTTTGTAAACTGCAATTTGCTAGATGATAAGCATTATCCTTAGAAAGGAGCACGGAAAGATTCAGCACTGAAAGACAGATATCTAATGCCATCCTGGCCTCCAGCTGTGGATCCAGAGGGATGAAGATCTCTAGATCCAGTGTAAAATCTGCCAGCACAAGGCAGATGCTTCAAACTCCCAGTCTGTCTCATATGGCACTACAGGCCTATGTCTAAGGTAGTGACTCATTAAGTTATAGGAATACATACAACACTTCAAGGTATAACAAAAATACCAATACATATGGTTTCTCTTTCCCCCTTGAGGTGCACTGAGAGGACAAGAACTTTGTGCGAGAACTTTTTTTAGGAACAGATTCTCCTGTTGAATTAAATGGATGATCTCATATTGAATCCTTTTAAGAAAGAGTAGGATTTATTTGTAATTTATTAATGGGAAATAGATTATAATATAATAAGACACTTTTCTAGTGTGATAGAAATACTTGGCCAACAATGCATATTTTCTTTGCTTGTTGAGGTCAAAACCAGGATGAGAACATTTGTCCAAAACATTAGTTCAACTACTAATCTAGGACAAGTGAAATCATTTTAGTGCAGGAAATGAGCTAATTGTTAGTCAGTTGCAAACAGCCCACGTTGTTTTTCATATCCATATCTATAGTATTGTGGTAGTCTACATTAATCTTCCGCATATTTGCACTTGTGGATAGCGCATATGGCTAATTTGTAGATTATACAGTGCCATATTAATTTAAATAGACTCTTAATGCTGTTATAAGCATTTTCTAGTAAAATAATTAAATTATATTTAATGCTATTTCAGTGGATAACTGACTATAGATCAAAAATGTAATATATAAAAGCTACCCGGAAGGTGCAAAAAATCAATTGACAGATCATTAAAGTTGTTCATTGCACTTATTTTTAAAAGAATGCAGTTTGAGGAGATATGTTCTGGTCTCTCTCTCTGCTTGTACATGAATTAGGCAACTTTTAAATATTGAACCTACCCGCATCTTGCCTACTTAATACTGTCCCTTTGTTGTATTTTTATACGATATCAGTCTCAGAGATGGAAGAACATACTTCCATCAGAAGTCATTTCTGTTTGTTTTTTGTTGTTGTTGTTTGTTTCCCTTGTATTATATAAAACAAAGTAGTGACACAACACTAAGGCTGTGAGATGAACTTTCAGTAACAAAACAATGAATTTAGTGTGAACTGATTATGTCTGGTCACCTAAGAAAGAGCAATCCATTTTCTAACCTAACTGAAGAGCAGATGTAGTAAGCTTGCTTCTGCACTTTTTAACCTCAGGATAATAGAAATAAAAATAATTTGACCAGAGCATGAGAGGAACAGTATATTATGCTAGAAAAATGAACATCCAGATTGATCTTGACTACTGATTGGTAAATTTGTCATACTGATTTTCTTGGTCATCAGTCATATACAGAGGAAGCTGGTACTACCACAGCACCATTTTTAACACTGCTCTCTTCTAAGTATGCCTCTCTATTAGTGAGGCCAGTTTTACTTATCAGATTTCAGTATGATTATAAAATATTCTGTCTGACAAGTTGGCATTTCAGTTTCTGAATGGCAGTAGCTACAGATTTGATTTGGGGGAGGTTTTCCAGATCTAGCATTATATCCCAAAATACATTGTCCTGCATGTTTTATTTATTTATTATTATTATTAATTGTTATTATTATTGTGTGTGGTTTCTTTGTTTGTTTGTTTTTGATTTCCATGTGCATTCTGCAGAAAATACTCCTAAAATTACAAACCTGCTCTTAAGGCCACCCTGAGGAACCTTTCAGATTAAACAAGGCCTGCTCTTAACTGACCAGATGATTCTGGCAGCTTACACTGACCCTCTAAGGTGGAGAATACTCATAGCTGAGATGGTAGCATATCTGAAGTTATCCATCACAACATCATGCAGAAGGGAGAGCCTGAGTTGAAACCACTAAGTGTAAAAGCCAGGCCACCAGCCTGGACTTGGACATGCTGAGCACCAGCTCCATGGTGTTGATCACAAGTGGACTGGAGAGGCAGAAACCATGTTTGGTGTGAGGGTGTCTGCATAGAATTTGTGTTAGCATTTCTATCTTGGGATAGAAAGCACTATATTTACCTGCTATACCCATCATGTACCCCAACATAAATTTCCCCGAACAACCACAAGTATTAAAACATGGCAAGCTAGCCTGATATTTTGGTACTCTTACTTACTTTTCTACTTAGAAGAATTGGTACCATGAACACCTTTAAATCCTCTCTGTGTTTGTCTTCTGAGAACCTTACCTGTACTCCAGAAACCTGAGAAGCCTTCCCCATGCTAAAATTCTAAGACATGCCTCTTTGAATCTTGAAAGAAGTCAACCGGGATTTTAATGGAAACGGATAACAGAAATTCAAGCAAGAACTGTAGGAGTTTCTGCAAGACTATATACTGCCCTGTGACTGCATGGTGCTTCTTTTGATACTCCTATGTTAAGGATTTAACCTGTTTAGCTTTTTTTTCTTTTTAAAAAATCTTTTTTTTTTTTTTTTTTTTTTTTTTTTAAAGAAAGGATTAGAACTATAATAGTATTTGGAGTTACTGTTATCTTTTGACCTCCTGCTTCTCTGTTTCTACATAACTGGCTACATGCATTGACCTACTTGCATGACGCCAGGCTGGGGAGGAAATTTTTAAAGAGCAGCTTCTGTGATGGCATCTGTAAGAAGGCATCAGTTCTCTGAAAAGGCATTGCATTTCCATATGCTTGTCCAACAACCCCATCTACTAGAGAGGGCTCAAAATTTCATTTTCAATGTCTGCTTTACAAAAATACAGTATAAAAGTGTCTAGTGTAATAAACTCTAGTATAACAAAAACTTTTGGGTCATCTTTTGTAACAAATAAGTAGGTTAGACTCATTTTCATTTCTTCTACTGATCTTTTTCATGTTTAGTCTAGATTTATTTTGACATTATTTCTTCTTTCGGTTCACCAAAGTCCAGTGTTAATCAAATGAAGTGTGAAGACTGGGTAACTCACTGAAGTTCCTTACTTCTTGATTTTCTTGATTCAATTATTGCTCACAAGGGTTGATATGCAGGGCATGTACCCACGATGAACAAAACAGATTGCTCTCCCTTTCTGGCTCTCATGAAAAGAGCTTTGGGTGTGAAATGAATGATTTTGTTTAGCTAGAAAAAAAAAAACACTTTTTGATTATTTTTAGGCATTCTATGTAATAAATGATTTTTAAAAGACATTCTTTATCGCTCTGCTAGTAGTTATCTTCCAAAGAAATGTGATTAGTTTCCCATTACTCTTAAAAAAAAATAAAAACTAAATTAAAAAAGCTACCTTCTGCAGTGTAGAAAAATTGTTCACATCCCTATTCCTGCACCAAGTGTTGTGAGCATTTCTGATCAGTTTCTGCATCTAAGATGGTTCTTACCTGTAAGCAACTTGCTGAATTCAGCGAGCCTTCAATAAATCTAGTTCAATGTAAATTGGATAGAAATGTCACAAGTAAGATTTACATGAAATTTAAAGTGCCTACAATTCTAGGTGAGTACATGCTCAGAAATCAGAACTGACTTGACCCAAATTATATCAGTCTTGTTCACTTTAGTATATGTTATGGAATCATTATTTAAGACATTCATGCTCAAAACATTAACAGTTTGGAAAGAAATTTAATGACAGAACAAATAATTGACAGATAAGTACTTCCACTTTTGACTATATTAATTGTTACTATAACCTCACTAAACTTTTGGCAAGCCTGAAAGGCAGCAAAGTGTTCATTAGTAATTATATTGGCACAGAAAGAAATTTTGTAGGAATTTTTAATGTTTTTATAAGTGAACCAACAATTACTAATTTTAAGAGGAGGTAATGCAGTGCTTGTTGTTACAGTGTTTGCAAATAAAAGAAGAAAATACTGAACATAATAGGAATGAAGATAGTTCATTAAAGGACAAAAATGCATATTTTGTATGCACAGAACAGGGTTTACTGCTAAAGTTAAAATTAGACATGTAAGGCACTCTGCCTTCATTCTCTGCACAATCTGTTTTGCTGTATTTCTTCCCCCTAAAAAGTATACTAAGGGCACTGCCTGTATTGTGAGACATCCTGTTAAGACAGCAAATTTTTCCAGATCTGTATCTCAGTAAAATTAAATTACCCCTGTAAGAATGGGTAGCAAAATTGTTGGCAGAGAGGCATGGTCTGATTTCCATCCTCCTCCAGGAACAGGTTTTCTCTTGCAGGCAAATACTTTCCTGAAGTTATTGATAAACTCTGATTGGACCTGACAAGTATCAGTGTCAGAAAGCTTTTAGGGAACTGAGAGGACTTTTTTTTTTTTTTTTTCTCCTTCCTTCCTCCTATCCCATTTTGCTGTATCCAGAGGATTTAATGGGATAAAAAGAGATTTCATGCAAATACTTAAATATTGATTGCAGAACCATAGAATGGTTAAGATTGAGCAGAACCTGTGGGGGTCATGTGGTCCAACCACCCTGATCAAGGAGGTTGCCCAGGACCATGACCTCCACTTTTGAAGATCTCCAAGGAAGGAGGCTCCACAAACTCTGTGGGCAACCTGTCCAGTACTTCTTGATGTTTAGCCAGAACATCCCATGTTCCAGTTGTTGTCCATTGCCTCTGTTACTGGGTACCACTGAGGGAGGGTGCTCAATCATCTCTGTATCTTCCCTTGAGGTAGTTACAATACACAGGACAGTTCAGTTGGAAGAGACCTTCAAAGATCATGAAGTCTACTGCCTGACCTCCTCAGGACTAACCAAAAGTTAAAGCATACATGTATTATTAAAAGCGTTAGCACTGGCATTGGGCATCAACCACCTTGCTAAGAAGCCTGTTAGTGTTTGACTACCCACAGAGTAAAGAAACTTTTCCTCATGTCCAGTCTGAACCTCCCTGGTGCAGCTTTGTGCCATTGCTGTGTGTCCTGTCATTGGCCTCCATTTTCGCTTGTCTTCTTTTTTATCACTAATGTATTTGTAGAAGCCCTTCTTGTTGCTCTTGACATCCCTGGCCAGATTGAATTCTATCTGGGCTTTAGTTTTCCAAACTTGATCATTGGCTGCACAGACAGTGTCTCTCTATTCCTTCCAAGTTACTTGTCCGTGTTCCCACCCTTTGTAGGCTTCCTTTTATGTGTTTATGTTTTGCCAGCATCTCCTCGTTCATCCACACAATCCTCCTGCCATTTCTGACTGGATTCTTCTTTGTTGGGATGTATTGCTCCTGATCTTGGAGAAAGTGATCCTTGAACCAGCTTTCTTGGGCCTCTCTTCCCTCCAGGGCTTTACCTCCCAGGACTACCAAGCACATCCTTGAAAAGGCCAAAGTCTGCTCTCCTGAAGTACAGGGCAGCAAGCTTGCTGTGTGCTGTCCTGGTTGCCTTAAGGATTTTGAAATCTACCATTTCACGGTGTCAGCAGCACAGGCTGCCTTTGACCTTCACATTCCCCACCAGACCCCCCTTGTTATTACATAACTGATTATATTAATGAATTGTGTTAAAGTAGACTTTGAATGATTACTTCAGTCTATGCTTTTATAGCTGTGGAAGTTGAGTTACTGGAACACTTTTAACGCCACACAGACACTAAAGGTATGGCAGAGAATTATTTTTTTTATATTATCTCCAAACTGATATTTCTCCTTCCATAGAGAAAAAACATTATTTTAACTAAATAAAAGAAAACAAAAGTCTGCTTCATCCCTAGATGCAGCATTTTCCTTCTCTCTGATCAGCATTGGCAGCTGTTCATTTTCCGAGTGAATTCAGAAGTCATTTACCTTATAAGTGATGAATGCTATATGACACTTGGTCTATATCTTACTAGAGTTTAGTCTCAGCCTAAATAAAACCAATAACATTTCATTGAATTATTTATTTCTCATGTTTCTGAATTGCATCAGAAAGTCAATCATTTAATAGAGACATCTTTATTATGTCATACTCAGATATATATACATCAGAGAAGGAGTATCCCAAGCAACAATGCAGTAGTGTAACTAAAGGTGCATTAGCATTACTGAAGTTGTTTTATGGTTCTTACAGTATTACGGTAGACTAGTATATACTAATATATTACTGTATTAGTTACTAAATAATTGCAATAGTGTTACTAAAGGTGTTTTATGGTTCTTGCAGTATTACTAGACAACCAGTTGTCTTCTCTGAAACAGATTCATTTTTATTGTACTGCAATTTATTCACTTGCTATCTTATTTCCAATTTTCACTTTGTATATACTCCTCAGTGCATAAGGATCCCCATCTTTGCTGATGTTTTTCTTCTTTGGCTCACCAAATAGTCTATTAATAGAAATTAAACATCATAATATTGAGAGAGAAAAAATAGGATTACTGTTTATATAATAATTAAGCCGAATACTATTTTTCATGCTGTTTTTAAATGAAAATATGCAAGGCAGCAAGACAATTCCAACACCATTTCATTTTGATTGCTGTTTTGTGTAGCATATGCAAGACTACACACTGTGAATGTTGGTTAGAAAGTAGTAACAAGTAGCATCTCCAATAAATGTGTTACACATAAATGGATTTAAAATGTATATGTTGAGTTTTGTACTTAGCAGTACTTTCCTAATCCATAATGCTTTAGAAGATGATACATTCAAACAATGATTAATGAATCCAGTCATAGCTGTGGAACTAGCAGTCTTCAATGGTGTCACAATTATAAGTGCAAAAGTAGTGTTATCTATAACACAGAAGAAAAATAAAACTACAAATTATCTTGGATAAATGTTTTCTACTTCGTAGCATATTTGCAGACATTTGATCCTGGTATTTGATATGAAGGATTTCAAACAGTGAAGACAGCTATTTGTCATGAAGGTGGGAGAACACATTACATGGTCATTACACGAGAAGCAATTTTTAGTAAAAATATACATGACTTCAGGATTGACAATAGATGCACATAAATTTTATTCCAACCTAGGGTGTCTCTTCTTTCTGCCCCTGTCAATTGGAAAGAGTTTTATTCAGACAGAAGGCATGATGTAGTGTTTAAGTGCAATGCTTTTTAGCCTCTGCAGGAAATTTAGGTTAAAAGCTGCATTTACAGGAAGTCAGAAGCCAAAACTCTCGATTATTCTGAACCTTAAACCAAATGTGTATTCGTGAACATCTGTCATGCAGTTTGAACCAGCAAGGATGTAATAAAGTTTATAATCTAGTATACTTCAGAATATACTTCTCTTTGAAAGGTGAAGAGCAATGTGCTAATCTGATAGATTTAACAATTTGCCAGGCTTTTGCCAGGTGTTGCTCAGTTGGCTTTGAAGGAGTTGCTTCAGGGAAGTCATCTCTTGATGACAGAACATGCTGTTTTTAAAACAGCTTTTCCCATTTCTGCTAGAAATCACTAACCTCAAGAATGAACTATTCTTAGTTCCTGTCAGTATGTGCATTGTACCACCAGACCAATGCATTTACAGTGTCAGGCTTGCAGGCTTTTTTGGTTAACTGTAGCATAGGCTTAGGGAGAGAAAATACAATGGTTCTTAGTTGCCTGCCAGGCACCCACATGCAGAAAAACAGGCTTCGGTTTTGGCTTAGATAGCTATCTATCTAATCTTTTAGTTTATTAACCCATCAGTGTGGGAAGAGCTAATATTAATAGGTCTTTTTAATTACATATTAAAAATTAAAAAAAAAGTCTTTCATTTAGAGGTGTGAAAAAGAAGAGTGAGCACAACCTCAGTGACCAAGGTTCAGATGGGGCATTAGTTATGAAGGAAATAACTTGGTAGATGAAGCTCATGTTTTACAGATCTTTGTGACGCATGTCCCCATAAGTAAGGCTAAAAGGGCATTAAAAAGAGACATAGGTTTTCAGTTAGTTTCTCAGGGTATTTTCTCCCTTTGTGAAACTCCTCTGGTTGTCAGATGTAGGCAAAGTAGTGCATTTCAGCAAGATGGTTCTTGCAGGAGATGCAAAGAAATGATCTGCTAGTACTATAAGTCTTGCTCCTGTTATCAGTCTGATAATTCTCAAAGTAAGAACCAAATACTCTCAGGGTTGGTACTTGCTTTCAATGATGCTTTCCCAGATATTATGTCTGGAAACCCTTAGGAATACTTAAGGATTGGATGGGAGAGCAGCTTTAAGATTGTTTGCTCCTACACAAAGTATTACACTGGAATGGCTAGTAGACTCAGCCAGTGTGTGCTGTAACTCATCTCTTTCTGGGGGTTGGAAGCCATTAGAAATGAATGCAGCAGGGTCACAGTCTTGTTTTAAACCCTGAGTATTTAATATACTAAATTCTATTAAGCTTTTTGTTGTTGTCATTTTTCTTTCACCATTCATTCCCTGGTTATTTTTTCCATTATTATTTTTTAATTCTTCCAGCACACCACAGGGAGGATACTGGTAAATTGGCCCCATTTTAAAGACGATCAAAGTTATGGCATCTTAATAAACCCCAAAATCTCAATTCATTATTCTCATTGTACAGTTCATTGCCTTTAACTGTGCTTACCTCTTTGCTCCAAAGTTCTTTTGGATTCCCTCAAAATTCTCTTTAGTTTAATGTAGGTAAATTTATGCGGTGAGGTATATTTCATAATCTTGTGGCCAATTTCAGAGTTCAAGTGACTTTAAAGGTGTGTTTGACAATATTGATTGTTGAAATGACTTAATAGTAAGTCGTCTTCTAAAAGGCAGACATTAATTATCCTTTTTTCTATCTCTTAAGTCACCATTAATTCATAGCTCATTATCTTTTTCTCTTTTTTTTTCTGCAAAAGCTCTTGTGAAAGGCCTTGACCAACATTAAATAATAAATAATTAAAATTCTGATTGTAGCTGTAGACTCACACTTTTTACTGTTTAAAATGTCTTGCAAAGAATAAGTTAGAAACTGCAAGCCTTCTTTACGAAGCCACAGTTTTCTGTGGCTATATTTATCACTATTACCTAATACTACCTTTACCTAATCCTTCAGAGCTGGTGCTGCAGGTTTCTAGCTGAAGCTATCTTGAAGACTCATGCTGACTGTACTAGTGAGTTCCTGGTTCTGTTGCTAAGCAGAGTTCTGCTTCGTGGCTTGGGGAGAGTTTGAACCCTTAGCTCTCTGGAGGAGACAGTATGACTTTGTTTTATTTTGTGTTGGAAGACGGATATCTGTGAACAGCTTGGCTTCCTCCCTGTGATTAAGCTTTTTTTTTTTTTTTTTTTTTCTTCCTCCTTGCTCTGCTTCTTTTCCTTTATAGTCTTCAGGCACTCAGCAAACTGTCTGGCCTTGGGCATTTAATTTTTCAAGCTGTTGTGTAGATTTGTGTCTCCGACATCATGCTGCAATTTCCTTCTGAGTTTGGACAGACCTTTTATAAATAAAGTCATCTAAATCATTTAACTCTTTATCATCTTAATATCTTTCATTTCTACCTTCATCAGTTAAAACTAGCCTACAAGGGACTGATTTTCCTCAAGGTGTTTCTTCTCTCAGCTGATACCAACCCAGACCTGTAGGCCATACACTGGCTTTCATACTAAGCAATCACTTGTGTTTTCTTTAATGAAATAATGAAACACTGTTAATGAGATGAACAATGAAATAAAAAAGAAAGTGTTAGTATCCTGCAGCTCAGGCAACTATCCTGACTTTTTATGACTATCCATGAACATGAGTTCAGATTTTTATCTATGGCTCCCTTAAGTAACATGTAACCTAGAATATCATTAATTGTTTAAAAAACTTTGTCCATCTCATCCTTCATGCAACAATAGATGTTCATGTGAGTGACTTGTGCATAAATGATCTCTGTTGCATTTGGTGCAATGAGAGACTCCATGGTGCAGTTTTGAACTGTATGGTGTTGTATAGATGGAATCTGGTTACTGTTGGCAAACCTGGTTATTTCCCTGCTATCGTGGGCATCTGATTCTTGCTTGATGATATCTCTAATTACTCAACTCTTCTGATATCATCAACATAATTAGTGCTTAAACCCTTCAGAAATCTGTTTCAAGTTGTTCTTTTTTATTTAAACATTTACTGTGCTAAAACTACACTACAATTTGCCTGTGTGCATTTGGCCCTTCTGTACTTCTATATTGGATGAGAAGAGGTTAAATGCATTTTTTATATCTCATAGTAGTTATGTGCCTGTTCTTCAGTGATCTTTCTTTATTGTTCTTGGGGTAAACGCTGATCAGCTCAATCACAGGAGCACAAATGGAATTGCTGAAAGAGGCTTTGTCATCCAAACCTGGACAGACTATGTGCTGTTCAGAGAGAGATGAAAAGAGAATGCCATCTCTACCTCTTTCTTTTTTTCTGAAGGTCTCTGGACTGGAGAGAGACAAGGATCACCTTTTGTGTCTTGTGCATCAAAAAAGGAGAGCAGGCAGGGTGTGAAGTACATTATCCCCACCAGCATGATTACTCAGGAGTTACTGGCATGAATAGTGACTTACTGAGAAGGGTTTTCCTACATGCTGTGTCACATCATCCTTCCTTGCTTGCCCAGCACACATCTGTCTTTCTTGCCACAACCCATATCCTTCCACAGCTTGCCCAGCTGTTCTAGCCCACAGCCTTTGTGTCTACCCACTGTTTCCATTCCTGTCTCTTTTAACAAGCTTCCATTTCCAATCCATTCTGTAACTACTGAGCACAATTTGTAGGGGATTTATTGTAGCCCTAATGATTTCTGCTGTTTTGCTTTGATCTTGCTTGTATTTTTACTTGTGAGGTTAATAAGCAGCAGCTTTCATTGTTAGATATTTTATAGGTATTTATGGATACTATAGAGATGATCTGTTTATCACTTTTTAACCAACCTTTAGAGGGTTTGAAAGTTAGCCATTTGAAATTCATCACAGCTTCTTGTCCTTGATGATTGTCTATTGGTTTCTCATGCACAATTGCGTACTCACTGCAATACAATAATTCTTCCACATTATCTTATAAAGAAAATGCTGCATTTTCTACACATTGCACAAGATGCAATTGAGAACAGTTTTCTTTCTTTTATACTGCATAATTCTTATACAGTGTCAATATTTTTCTTTAAATTGCCTTTGGTATGTTCTTTAAATACCTGGTTCTAAGAAAGATGCCATAAAAGAGTTTTGATAAGGTTTATTGTTCTATCTTAAGCTAATCTGTCAACAGTATATGTTTAAGGTTTTATAGAAAACTTGCCATTTGCTCAGTCAGTATTGTATTTCCAGTAAGGTAAGGAATAACTTCTCTCCAAATGCACTGAACAACAGGCTTTGCTTACTGTAGGCTGTGTGACAAAAGGTGGTATTTTAGGCTGTGATTTTTGAACATTGGCATGGTTGTGTGCAAGAAGCTTCCATAAGAGTAGCATAGTATTCTTTTTCCATCTGGTATATATATATATATATATATTTTTTTTTTGTGTGATAATAAATATGTGCTTACAAAACGGAAAGCCATTTGACTTAGAGTATGTCTAAACATTTGAAGATGTAAAAATGCATTTTTCAGACTTGGAATGAAAATTACATTAAAAAAATATTTGCATGTATAAGATAGTGGCTGAATGTTTAACTTTGGCTATGAACTTAAAACTACTTGTTACCATCCTTAGTTTATGGAAACTGAAAGATGATTTAATTATTTTTTTTTATCTCGTAAAATTCACTCAAACTCAAAATAGGTTCCTGTATTAGCTTTTTAAATAACTGAAGTATTTACATTTAAATAGTAGTTCCCATTTGTTACAAGTTCTAAAAACAGTGCCTGAAAATGACAGAAAAGAAAAAAATAAATGAAAACTTAAATTCTCCAATAAATAGGAATTCATGTGCCCAGTTGTTCATTACAGACTGGGGGCTGTAAAACAAATAACCTGTTGCATCGATTTGATTTGGTACGTGCAAGTTACCTAGTAGCTACTCTGCATTATGCTTGTCAACTCTTGGCTTAGAAACAGAGCAAGGGTTTAATCAAATCTTTGTATTACTTCTGTTTTTGAGTTGGTCAACTGCAGACAAGGACCAAAGCAAAAAGCTTTGAAGCTGGTGATGTGCATTTAATTACTTAAAGATTCACTGCTTTCCCTCCTTTTAATTAGGTTAAGGTAATCATGAAATGTTTGACAACTGTATTCTAGAAGTCATCAGTTTGTTACTCATCTATTTGATAAATTGACAAGTAGAGTATAATTAATTTCACAGTCCTCTTGTTAGTTCTTAGAAGTGAAAGGAGGAAGAAAGAGTTTATTTAGAAATGTGTTTTAGTTTCTTCTGCAGAATCTGCAGTAATAAAGCTATCAGGTACAATCAATAGAGAAACGATATGGAATAAAATTTGCAAAGATGGAAAAAAAAGCCCATTTGAGTTTCCCACACTTCTGCTGTTCGTGAGATATCAGAATGTTTTACAGGTTGAGAAATCCATTTCCTCTAGGATCTTAGAAAAGAGCTCAGCATGCAGACAAGTAAATTCAGTTTTCCAGTTTTTGATTTCTATTGTTAGTTGGTATTAAGATGTTTTAATATGATTATCATATGCACGTGGTACCAAATGTCACTCTGTGGTGTTTAATATTTTGATTAATGACTGAAGAAAATCACAGAGCCAAACCAAGTGATTTCCTTTCAAAGTTTTACTGTGACATCATTATTAAAATCCAACTTGTGCCTCATTAATGACCAGATGATTCCTATAGAAGCTTCCTGCTAGCCAGGCATTCTGCTGTATTGTTTATGATGCAAGATGAAACTCAATTGTGACCCAGAAAAATATAAAATATACAAAGTATGCACAGATGCTAGGGTTGTTTTTTTTGTTTTGTTTTGTTTTATAGTTATCTGCCTACGTAAGTAGGCAGAGTAGTATTGAACCAAAGAAATTCAACTGTAAGGAAACCTCTAGTAGAACCTATGTAAATATAATCAGGGAACGTATCAGTCTCTTGTGGAAATCTCTATGAATTTGTATCTATTGATAGGTGGGAAATAACCAGGAGGATTTATAGTCATTGTTAACTTTAAATTTTTCAAGGAGTAACAGTAACTTAGTAAAAGGTAAAAGGGTTAGAAAATCTAAGTGTGTAAATATTCCCATTTGGATAATGCAGCCCTTGTCCACAGGAAGAATGCTAGGCTGGTGTGAGATATTCTTACTGTGATTCATTTACAAATGTTAATAAATGCTGTATCAAGTCCTGATTATTTCTGTATCAGACTTTGCTGAATAAATGCTTTATTAAGAAATATGTTAATATATATATATAAAAATTGACTACTTCCATTTTTTACTCTTTTCTGGATTGGCTATTCACCATTTACTAATTGTGTTGTGGTTCAGCTAGGTTATGTAGCTGAGTAGGTTATGTTAATAGGTTAGCCTAGTCTGGAGTTTTACAAGTCCTTGCTAATTTTGTAGTTTTAAATGCATTATCTAAGATAACCCTTTACTAGCTAAGAGAAAGAAGCAACCAAACCTGAAGCATTCTAGAAGCAGAACCAAGTGAATGTGACTTAAATCTAAGCCACAGTTGTGTAGTTCCTTCAGCTTTGCTGCAGCATTTTTCCGGCTTTGGATTATTACTTTCTCCATGCTGTGGATCAGGCTGCATTGGCAATGAAGACGGTCTTCTGCATTTCTGATGTTGACTTCTATGAATAAATTATGTTGATTTGTGATTTGCCTACAGGTAAATAGGAATTTGCATGAATATGTCTTTAAGACAGATCTATTAACAGATATTTGTTATCACAGAAAAAAATCTGATTACCTTCACCTACATGTATTTGGAACAAATGTTTTGCACTACTTGCTTGTAACATTCATCCAACTCTACCAACTTTGTCTACCTATGCTGTGTGCTTGTGTACCTCTACAGTCTTTAATAACTTTAGTGTGTAGGCCATATTTTCAATAAGTCAGTCACACGGAAATATCCAAAATAAAAATAAATATAAATCATCTGACATGTCACTTTCAGTATTTCAAAGCTTCTATTCTGTCTTGGTCTTGAATATCTGATTTCACTAACAGTGTTTGAAAGGATATACATTTTTACTTCTGTTTTTGTTGGTAGTGGTATGTTTTTGGTTTTGGTTTTTTGTTTGTTTTGGTTGTTGTTGTTGTTGTTTTTCCAAAAATGTCCAGTGGAATCCTGCTGGAAAAATGACATTTTCCCAGCAAGATGCAATGTTCCTAGGGGACCCACGCAGGATTTATGTTCTTTCATCTCTCTCAAGAAACTTAGACCTATAATTTACCACCCTAGTTTGAGATTAGTTTTTTTTTCTTTTGTGTGTGTGTAATTTTTCTCAGTGTATTTCTTGTACTGAGAGAACATAATGTTGTGTCTATTCTTCCTGCTTCAACAGAGCAAGCCTGTCTTTTCAAGGACAGATCATTAATTCTTGGTGTATCCTGTTAAATTTTGCATGCCAATATTATCAAACTCTCCAACAGAGATGTTTTGTGGACTATCCTTTCTCAACTATCTCTGGAGTCTTCTGCAATCATTCTCTTCTATATGATCTATTCATTGTTGCTGCTTTTTTATTATTATTATTATTGTCGTTGGTGCCTTTTTTTTCCCCTCCTCCTCCTGAGCTATGTATTTTAATCAGTCTTGGTTCTCTACAGGATCACAGCTCCCATTTCTCCCCAGGTGTAGCAACTCTCAACAGCTTTAGAAACCTTCAGATTTTTATTATTATTATTATTATTACTTGTATTCCTAGAGCAGACTGTTTTCTGTATACACTTAATATCTCATAGCTGCAAGTCGTCCAAGCCTTAACCTTGTGAATGACTTTCCAGCTACAAATACCCCCCCACACCCAAAAAAAAAAAAAAAAAAAAAAAGTGTTCTTGGTTTTTCACTTGGCTCAATCACTTGAACCATGTTGTCATGTCGTAGAGTGTCTGATACTGTTCTTTTCAGTAATTCTCTGAAAACTGTGGGTGAGAAATTTGCACAATGGACTAGCAAATAATGAAGTACAGAGATAGAATTAAATTATTTTATATCTTGTTCAGAGATGGTTGGATTTCAACTTAATCTCCTGCACAAGGAGGAATTTCAGCAATCAAGACAGATGAGTAATTTTGCTATGAGTAGTCTGAACATGTACTCATTATACCTCTTTTCTGCAAGGTGTCAATTTTGAAAGCACTTGTTCATTATTGATTCTAACTCAGTCTTGTGATGGACCTTACAGAAAGTGATGTTTTTATAAAGTCCTATTTGTTATAAGATGTGTGTCTTTGAGAGTCTCAACTATTATTTAAAGTCAGGCATTTGTATATCACTGTCATTATTTTGAAAACAAATTTGGAAACATGAGCCCTACTATCCAAAAGAATGCAAACAAATGAAATATACAAATATATTTTAGTCCAGTCTTCTAATTTGGGGGTGCAGTTCATAATTTCTGAATATTTGAATTGGTGTGCTTATTTTTTCTTATAAGTAGAGCGTAAATAGTGAAGAGTCTTTATAGCTGAAGGTTAAGGTTATAAAAGACTGTCAGAGTTTAAAAATGTTTGCTTATTGGTGTAACTTTCTATAATCAACCACTCACTGAGATTATGAATATGTGCTAATTGCAGTGGCACTAGAAATGCAAGCAAGGGTGAAGGAGAGAATAATGGTTCACCCAGACTTATGCTTCTCTTTCATTTCACACACAGACCAAAATAGAAATTCTGTTACATTCATGGGTCTCTTCTTGGGTTGCATCACTGATCCCTTGTTTCAATAATGTTTAATTGTGCTTTTATTTCCCTAGTCTGAATGAAAAGATAGACATTTATAGAACAATTTGAAGTTGTAGGACTGTGTTCTGAATTGGATGACAAAGCTAAATGGCTGATGTTATTAGTGTTTGTCTTACTGCCAGAATTTTACTGCCATTTTTCTTTATCTATCTAGTTTTCTGGACCTTGATAGTTCATACTTAGATTTTGAAAATAATGATATTATAGCTTATATCCATACATACACCTATGATGGTTGCTCATCCAGTGCACAAATGAGTTACATTTCTTCTCAATTCAACCTTCTGAATAAATGCACTCAAAAAAAAAAAAAAAAAAAAAAATCCAAGTTCTCATTATTGCTTCTGTAGAACTCGCAGCTGCACTAAAGCAAAATGCTGGATTTTACTCAGTTCTGAGTAAAACCAATTGGTTCTGGACCTGTTGTTACATAGGAGGAATTCAACCTAAGATTTTTTTGATGTTTTATGTATTTTTTTTATTTGATTATACTGATAAATTATTTATTTAACTATATTTTGCTAATGTTTTTTTGGGGGTGGAAGGAAACACAACTACTGCAGTGACACAAGTCTTAAAATTTTCCTGCATACTTTATTGATCTGAACATCCACTCTTCCTCTCTTGGGCATCCTTAAAGTCAGGTGTTGGAGGTGGGGAATCTAAGATGACTCTTCCTTGGTTGCCCAGAAGAAGGGACAGGGCTCAGTTGCATGTCCTGGAGTATCCTAGGAAATGTTGCAACTCAGAAAGGAAACCAGCTCAGAGAGAAAGTCAATAGCAGCTATTAAAAATGTATCCCCTCGTGTTCTGCGTTTTATCCTATATATGCGGCCACATCACATCATTCTTGATAGTTTCTATCCACTTTTCGTGTCATATTTTCATGCAGACCAGAATCCTCCTGTCCCGGTGAATGAGCTAGAACTTCTACAGGGTTCTTGTTTGCACTACAGCGTGCACTTAGTCATTCTCAGACTCTCACTTCCAGAGTTCCTTTAGCCCTGATGGTCTTTATTAACTGCGTCAGTAACTTCTTTCATTACCTAATTACGGAAAATCTTTTTTTTTCCCCCTAGTATTTCTCCTAATTTTACCTTCTTGTACCTTAATCCCATTATTTCTTAGCCTGTCCTCATTGGCAGATAAGAGTAATTGGTCCCCGCCATCTTTAAAACCACCTTATAAATTTTTTCATCCCCCTCCTGTTCTTGCTTGTCTGATCACAGGTAGAACTCTAATCATTCTTACACTGATCTCTGTTTTTCTACCTCTTGTTAAAACCCAATTTCTTAAATTTTCATCTCCTCTCTTCTCCCTCTTTTCTCTTTTAAGTATGGTGCCCAGAAATATAGCTTGAGGGCCATGTCTCCCAGGCTGATATACAAAACATCTGTGCTTCTGTTTTTATTGCAAATTCTCTCAGCAGCATAAACATCTAAGCACTTAAAGATAATGAAATGAACATTACAGTTCTGCAGCTAATGACAAAGTTGCAGAATTTGCATTTTTCTTGAGCCCGCTTTTTCTAGACTTGTCTCAAGTTTCAGTTTGGATGACTTCTGGCCTTGAGTAAAATATTCATTAATCAGAGTTGCAAGAGTTCTGTTAAATACAACAGCCCTCTTCTGAAACTCTCATTTTTCACCATCCCTGCAAGAATCCAAGCAGAACATTCTCGATTTTAGACAAAAATAGGCTAAACATCCTGTTGCATCTTCTGCAGGCAGGTGTCATGTGCAGTCAGTGGTGGTGTAATCACAGTCATATCTTGAGCCCAGGACCCAGACATAGGATTTAACCTAAAGAAGTGCTGTAGGCACAGACTGAGGAGGCTGCTCAGTGAATTAACACAATAGGATGCAAGGTTCATATCAGGTTCTCAGTTGTCAGTCTCTCCTCTTTACCTAGTCTGTAAATGCATTGCCCTTATTTGTCCTGTTTTGTTACTGAAAGAGCAAATGTGGTTGGGAAAGGGTGTAATATGCTTGGGGAATGCCTGCTCCTCACACGTTGAACCGTCATTGCAAATTACCAAATAGGCCCATAACAGATTTCTCAAACCAGAAACTCAGTTTGCTTTGTCTCGTTTTAAACTACAGAATTACTCAGCATTAACAACGATGTGTGCAATGTTTAAGTAGAGAGAGAATTAAATTAACTTTTATTGAAACGCATGTCATATCTAACATGAAAGGCATATTTGCCTGGAGCTTAACTGGTACTAGTAGAAATAGCCAATTAATGTCAGTTTGTAAAACTAATTACTGTGTTCTTTGCAAGTGGTAACATCAGTTCATTTGGTGGCATGTACAGTGTCTTTGCTTTTGGTAACTTAATTTTCATTTTTTCCTAAACCAAAGCTTTCTGTCCTAGAAAGCTTAAACGATTCTCTTTAAACAATTTCAAACAAGGACCAGGTAGTTAGTTAATCCTGTATCTTTATTATTATGTTGTTGTTGTTGTTGTCATTGTATTTTAGTATCATTTCTCTTTGAACCTTTTTACAACTTTCTGTTCTTAATAACCATTAGGCTAAATCTACTTATGACCAAGTTTATGAAACCACATCTCACAATCTGCATGCCTATGTCAGCACTTACGCAATGCAGGCACTCAGAGAGAAGACCTGGAAAGCTTTAGAAAGCATCTTATTTTGAAATTTCAGCATTTATGCAAGTGATTCCTGCCTCTTGGGATGAACTCTGTTAAATTCAATTGAGTTCTTGTAAAGCTAAGAATACATTTTCCTTTGCCCTGGGGCAAATGATGATGTTAAAGCTTCAGGGTCCTAGGTATACAGTTGCCAAAAGCAAAATTCCAGCTGAGTTCAGTGATTATCCCACCCGAAACCTAAAACTGCTGATACGTTAGCTACTGAATATCACCAAAGATACAGATGGGAAGAAAAGTAGTCATGAACTTGTAGCAACAGAAAAGAGGAAGAGGAAAGACAGATGAGTTCTTAAAAAATTGAGTGAGTTTTGAAGATAGGAAAAACTGAGGCCAATAAAAATGTATAAGGCATCTGTGTATACAGAGTTGGAATGGTTTGGGTTTTGCAGACATGCCAAGCACTTGCACTTGCAGTTTGAGTCAGTAGAAATACAGGTGACGTAAAGTGGCTGTGAGAATTGGAATTCCCTGCGATGAGAACAGGAACAGAATGAGGGGTGGAGGTGGGAGGGGGGAGTTATAAAGATATTTAATTCAGTTAGAAGGGATTGTTCCTACTGCTTCTGTCAAATATTGAATACACACACCAAAAACTCTTCTGGAAATGATAGGGTCACTTCTAACTCTAGCTGATAGACGCAGCAGAAGAGATGCATTAGAGATGGACTTGGCTCCAGCAAGTTTTATAATTTCTGTGTGTTACTTAATACCCACCCTGTACACAGTATATGTATCGTTTGCTGTGCTGCTATTCTCACTCAGATAAGCCCTTGGTGATTTTGAATCTCACACACATCACCTTTCTCTCTCTCTCTTCTTGAGCCATAGCACAGCTTGTGTGCCTCTGCTAAAGTATTATTCAAGTGATGGTATGTGCATTAACTGCCTGCAGTGGCTGCTCCAAAATTGAAGTAACAGGTCTACAAAATCATGTGAAGTTACTGTCCTCTTCCCATTTTCAGATTTCTTTAGAAAACCGCTGCAGTACATGCAAGCCTGAAATACTGGTTTGCTCAATCTTCATGTGCAGTCTCTTGCTTTTCACACTATCTAGTCCCAGTCCATCTGATCTTGGGCTGTAAATTCCTTGTGGGGAAGGCTTTCTCCAATGAAGATGGTGATGGTACACAAACACAAGTGTGTTTGGCTAGCCTGACTAAACAAAGCAGTTTAGATAAAGTTAAATGAAAATAAAATGCATAGAAAGACAGTCTTCCTCTTAACTATGAACGTACCAAGATATTTCACCGTCAGTCTGTTTAACCTGAGTTTATTATGGGTTTCAAAAATTAGCTAAAATATGTGGCACAAAGTTACTTTTTTGAAAGCAACAGCTGTAACTTTAGCTGTGAGGAGCAGAGGCAAATAGGCTTGTGGCACTGATACAAGGGGAAACCCTAAATTAAAACTCTTCCTTTTGTAGATGCACTTCTGAGGGCTGCATTTAGGACACAGTCCTTTTAAGAGCCCTTTAAAAATTATCGTACGTGGGTTTGGCGTTATGTTTTATGCAAGACCAGAGAATCAAGTGCCATTGTAGCTCTCGTGTACTGTATTTGTGATCATAGGTCTCCTGAGTTTAGAAATTTCATGTGAATAAAAACTTTGCAAAGGACTACATGCAAAAAGATGCTGAAAGACTTCCAGTGGCTTTTCATTTGAGAAATGTGGAATTCATGAATTCTGTGCCTCCTCAAAAAAAAAAAAAAAAGAGAGAGAGAGACGAGAGAGGGAAAGGATAAAGAAGTATCTCTGGATCTCAACCAGCCCCTTCCTAAACCACGTGTACTGAAAGTGTTCCAGCTTCTCACTTTTCCTGGGGAACATGTAAATAGTGTGGGTTAAGTGATGTAAAGAGCAAACAGAGCATGGCCCATGCCTCCAGCTGGCGAACTTTGAACTTTGCAAGTTCAAAGGGGAAAGCTAAAGTTGAGCACGTGTCCCAGAGATACATGGGACACTGAAACAAGCAGTCACACAGGCTGCCCCAGACAGGGGCTGCTGTCAACAGGACTCACATAAAAGATAAAATGTTAAGAAAAGGTTTAATGAGAAAAGAGACAGCACAGGACAGACTATGGCAATCAAGTGCAGACAAATGTACTGAACAGTCCCCATTTTACATGCAACTATTCCTTTATACCATTTTCTACCTCTCCCCCCTTTTTGTTCCTCCTGCTCCCCCTTTCCCCTGCACACTCCCCATGGGTTTGCAGAGCTCTGCATTTTCTGCACCCTCACTCACAGTCTGGGACTCCCTGGTTCACAATCTTATCAGCTGCAAGTTTCACCCCTCCTGGAAGTGGTGCCTGTAGCTTGTTAGTCCACCAGTCAGTGTGACTGGGAGGTTTGCTGATTGTGATTGTCTCCCACCATAGAAGTTATTCATCAGATAACCCTGCTGGAATAAACATTCCTACATTCTCATCTGCTCTCATAAATCAGTGTGAATGATCAGACTTGATTCCCATCACTGCCTCCATTTCTTATCCTTTGGTATCTTAGCAAAGGCTCTTGACCAGGCATCCTTAAAGGAGCAGACAGTCTCTTCTACATAACCTTACAGTATGGAGCTTAGTTGTCTATGGTCCTTGTCTTGCTGGGTGCTAAAATAGCCAATGTAAGGAATATCCATCTTCCCTGCCCAGTGCGGCTCCACTAAAAAACAATGTGACATTTTAATTGTGAGGCTTAGTCTGTCTATGTGATCTCTTTGGCCCTACTGGAAACCCTTTGAGAAGTAGTAAAAGTCTTGCTGGGCTTGCACCCTCTTACATGGTGCCAGGAGGTGGACTTGATGGTCCTTATGGGTCCCTTCCAACTCGGGATATTCTATGATTCTATATCCTTGTTTTCCAGCTCTCCCACAGTAGCTCCAGCAAGGGGACTTTCTCAGTATCGCAGTGAAGTACCTCGTGGTCTCATGGCTCTCTTGTGGTTAATTTAGCAGTCCCACTTCATTTTCTGAAAATGAGTTGTGTAATGGGGGTTCCTTTGTGTGACTTTGGCTGGGCAGCTCACTTTGGCCCCCTGTGCTCTCTGAAGAATAATCTCAGGGTGTTTCCATTGCAAAAGTGTCCCACAAGGCAATGGTAGGGGGAACGTACTCTGCTACTGCTTTTCATTTCTGTGCTGGGCATTGCATTCCTCTAGTGTTGTGTTCTCCATTTGGCAGGTTTGTCTGTTTCTATTAAGTTTATTATTAGCTGCATAACTCTTGGGGAAGAAGCAAAATTGAGAGACATAAAGGGAATCAAGCTGCTGAGATGTTCATAAATGCAGTACCATTACAAAAGTGAGCTGGTTTTAGTTTGCCTGCTGGTTATTCTTTATTTTGTTCCTTAAAATTGAACGCCTTATTTTTATTTCAATGAATATTTCAATAAAGTCACCTTTTGCCACCAGCATTTATCATCTATATTTCCCTCCCTTCATCATGTTTAAATCTCTCTACCTTAATTTGGTTGTTTGGCATGTTTTCATTTATTTACTTGTTTATTTAAAACCTTAGGCCGTTAAGCAGCCTGCCACCAAGCCAATAAATAGGTAAAGAGATAAATCTGTTAAAAGAAACTGTCTGCACTACAATTTACACAGAAGGAGCTGATTCTTTCAGGTTCTTAAGAGCTGCATCCTAGCTTTGAAAGTGATGGGCTTGAACAGTGAATTCAGTTTCCTTGATGGAACTGACCTCCAGGAATCTCTTCCTTTTCAGCTGCAAGAATAAAAGCTTTTCTTAGCATCAAAGTTTGTGGTTTTCTCTCTCTCTTGATAATGTTAGAAAGCTGGGACCCTAGACCAGTTATTTTAAAAATGTTTTACTTTTTCTTAAGATCTGGCTTTGGCAGATTTGCTAAGGAAATCCAGCTATCCAAGCTCACTCAATGAATCATTTTACTTTTTTTTTTTTTTTTTTTTCTTTCAAGCTTTGGTCCACTCTGTCCCCAGTCACTCCTTCGGGATTAATGAATATGGCTGTAAAGATGCCTTAAAAACATTAATCTTAAATTCCATGTGTAAAAAATATATGTAAAATTGTCCTCAAGTTCAACCTGAATGATTAGTTGACTCAAAGGTGCATAGTAACTCCGAGCTGTGCCTTTCACAGAACAGACTGTCAGGAGAAGTGGGAAAATACAGTCAAGGGCTACTTCACTTCTACTTGCTTCTTTCATTCCATTCACAAGGAAAATAGCCCTCTACTTTGCCCAAAAGTTGGATAAATAGGATAATTTGGAACCAACATAAATAAATGAGAATTTTTGTAAGTAAAGGATCATTCAACCATTTTGTAGTTACAAAACAAATAGGAGCTAAGAAAGTATTCAAAATGCAGGTGCAAAAAACTCAAGAGCCAGAGCAGCATTTCAGTAATCCAGTCTAACTCAGTCTCATGCAAGTGCTCTGATCTTATTTTCAGAGGAATTATTTGACTGAAAACCAATTAGAAAAATCATATAGGTGCCACACTCCTACACAGCAGCACAAAACGTTATGAACACTAAGTAACCAGATATCTCTCTGTGATTAGACTTCTCTGCTCTGAGTACCTATATGATATCTAAGAGAGAGCTTTCTGGTTTCACTCTCTTTAAGCATAATACTTATAAATTCTGGCAGGAACAGGCTGTATGCTAGCTCCTTCATTTGAGTAATTTTAATAGTTGAGTACTAGGATTAGAAATAATGCTTGGTGAAAAAAAATTTGGTTTGCTAGTCAGGAAGCATCACTAAGCCTTATTCTAAGACACTGTGAACTTTCACAGTCATCCCTGAAGGAGAAGAATATCAGGAGCAGGTGATTAAAGCTCTTACACAGCAGCATGTAACTCAGTTTGTCATCTGACCAGCCCACATAATCACGTAATGACAGAATTATGAAAGTGGGTAGGAAAGAAAGCTTAAGTGTAGTTGTGTTGGATGGAACTGTTTAAGAGCTACTAGGGAAAAGCAGAAAAAGTCATGTTGTAGGACAGTCTTAGAGAGCTGCAGTTAGGCACTGGGGATAGGCTTCCAACCCTGTAGTTGCTTTTACTCTCTTTATGAGAGCTTCACTAGTGAGTGAGTGCTTGAAAATGATATCTTGTAACTTGGCTTTAGCGTTGATGTGGATGGAGGATATCTAGTTCCAGCATTGGTCCTTACCAGACTGTAGAATTGAAAACTATTGTTGCAGCTTCTTCTAACACCTTTTTTGTTTGATTTTGCTGTTTTTTTTCTTTCCTTTTTCTTTTTTTCCTTTTTTCCTTTAAGTAGTTTGCAGCATTGTGCATGCTTACAAAACTGGACTCCAAGGAATATTTAAAGTGCAGGGATGCTTCATATCTGAAACCACATATCAGAAACCACAGTAGCTGGCTATCCTTTGTAGCCACCATAGCCAAGGAAGAGATGAAAGGGACCATATTTTTCTGCCTAGGGAAACATCTCTTTTAAAATGAGGTGCCTTAGATGGCAGAGGAATGATAGCTAGCTTTCTCTGAAATATTTTCTTGAGTCTACGTCCATCAGTGCATTATCAAATGCCAAATGAATGAATACTGCCTTCAGTAACTTTTAGTTGTAATTCTTGGTGGTCTCTTTAGCCTGGATGCCCAGACATGTGTGCAGTACTTCAACTAAAGTCAAAATTTGCCGCAAATTTTGTGATAGAGCCACCATTTAATTGCAACAAATCTGAGATTACCAAAACCCAAATCTTCCCCTGTGAATACCTGAATAAACATCAGATATTGTGTTTTGTTTTTTTGTTTTTTCCTTTCCTGTTTTCTCCCTGTTGCATAAACCAGAATCCAAGAACAGAAGATGTTTTGTATTCTGTATGTATTCCGCAGCCAATTGCTACAGTCATCAGGCTCCAAAGTAGAGTGTGGTTAATGGATTTATTGTATCTATTTTTCTTATCTAATATAACAGTCTGTCTCTTAATGCTTTTGGTAAGCTTTCAAGGATTATATCAACTTTCATGACTGCAGTGTGGGATACAAAGAGTATTCAAACTGGCTGTAAATGCAATGCTTGGAGGTCAGGAGAAATCTATTGTAGCAGTGTGGAGCTCACATTAGGTTGATTTACTGAGTTGCAGAGTCACAGATGGGATGTAGTATAGCTCACTGAAAGCTAACTCAGGTTTCTCTGCATTGTTCTGTAGCTTGTAGATACATACCTGATCATGGGAAGTAATTTCTACAAGTTTGTGTAACCTGATTTTTTTTATATTTTTTTTTAAATGATTCAGTCTTTAATTCTGGCATCATAGAAAAGAAGGTTGATCTTGCAGTAAAATAACTTGCATCAAAAATTCAGTGTTTGCTATAAGCTTCCTGTATGATAATTAGTCATTTTACCATTTGCATTTGTTTATGATGTAAGCACATACACACAATGTGCGTATATATATATACGTATGTATGTATGTATGTATTTAATTGCCTGAAGGATACATTTTGAATGAGAGTGGGACATTGAACTGTGGTGCAGCTGAAGTCCATGGATGTATAAATGGCTAATGTATATTCATGCTGTCAGTAGCAATTGCAAGGCTCATACTTTCTTGACCAGAACAGAAATTGCATTCTGTTTTTTGTTCTCCTCCAGTCATTATGGTTCTTCCACTCTACACATAAGGTAAATAGCCTTAAGACCCACTAAAATAGAAAAGATTGCTGGAGAAAAGTGTTCAGAAAAATGTCTTTCTTTTTTTTTCTTTTCCCGTTTCTGTCTTGTCATTTCCTCCACTACGCACCCCAAGAGAAAAGCTGATTTTTGCAGGTTGGCTCTATCTGTCTCCACTGTAAAGCTAAAGCTTATGATAGCATAAGCTACATGTGCACAAGCACATCTGTGACCTTGGTTTCTGACCCAACAGTGTCAGGCCTTTGGAACTACCTCTGGCTACTGGTTTAATTATATTCCCGCTTCCACCTAGTTCTGAAAATTCACTTACACTTTTGATCAGATTTGTCATGGTGCTATATACAAATTGCATAAGATATAAGCAAAGCAGGCCTGTCCACGTGTTTCTCTTTGCACATTTAGGAGCCAAAACATAGCATCTATAGGCCCATTGAAACCAGTGGTTTGCACAAGAGGTTGGTCAAATTTGCATACTGACAATGGCCCTTAACTGAAAACACTTCCTTCATCTTATATTCCTTCTTTAATGCTGGTGGAGGATATGTAGCATCTAGGAGAGGAGTTGCAGTGGAATAAAAAGATAAAAAAGGTGAAATGGAATAGCAGTGGGGTTTTGAGATAATGGATACTGTGTTATTTGCACTTGAACTCACCCATTCACAGTGTTAGTCATGGCATGTGGGATGAGAGTGGAACAACCTCTAATTCAAGCAATTTGCAACCAGAAATCTTTACAAGTGAAGATGTCATGTAAAGAAGTAGTAAGCAGCTGTGTACTTGGTGCGTTAGGCAGGAGCAGAGGAATGATGGTGAAGAGCACCACCACTGCAGCTACATTAAAAAGCACCTTAGTCTCAATGTGCTCAAGTGTCCGTGGGTGCCCATGGATGAAGTGGCCTCAAAGGCTGAAGTAAAATGAGATGTTCATCTGAAGTGTCTCCACATCTTGGCCTGTTAAAGAGTGTGGGAGAACACTTGAGAGAGACTTAGGAGAAGACAGATGTAAGACAGAAGTTTGAAGTCTGAACTTCTCTGCATGTAATACCATTGACATCTGTCAGGTCATTGTAGGTGGAGAGAACAAAAATTTGGTTTTGCTTAGAGTAAAATTGTGCAGTTCAGAAGTGCATTTGAAGATTTACAGTGTCACACCAAGTATCAGTTTTTAATTTGAACTGCTTCTTGACATCTGCTTCAGCAACAACTGTTGTATTGATTGGCTTACCGAAGGTTTTTCTGTTAGTTTTTTTGCCTCTACAATTTTATCTGGTCCTAGCTTCTAGATGAAATCTGTGTTCAAATACATTCGGGTTTTGATGAATGATTCAGGTGAATTTTCATGCTTTCTAGACCTTTTTGTCTTTCTTCAATCATAACTGTAAATCAGGCTTTTTGTCAGTCACTTCCTAAAAGATGCAACTCTGCACAAGTGGTGTCTCTGAGGTTTAGGATTACAGAGGAATATGCATGCAATGGGGACAATGTGGTATCCAGATACAACTGGATCAAACCACTGAGACTCTGACATCTGCTGTGCAGAACCAAATATTTATTTCTTTTTCTCTGAATTCTTTATAGCTTAATTTAGAACCATCAACTGAGGCTTATCAAGTGTTTTTTACTGACAATATTCTGCAATAATTCTTTCTTTTTCTTGCTTGCTTTCTCTCTCCTTCCCCCCTCCCCCTTTCTGCAATATTTCTCTCTCACTCTGTGCAATATTTCTCTCTCTCTCTCCTTTTTTTTCCCTTTTTTAAATGGCACTTTAAACCAATAGCATTTCATCTCTGACAGTGATAAATTTTATTATTTTAGTTCACCTTTTGCCTTGTCCTTGGAAATTTTGTGGTGTTCTCTTTGGAAAATAGAGTGGTTGTTTCTCATAGCAGTATTTTATGTTTGACTCCTAAGCAGTTGGTATATGCACTTTACAAGAAAAGTTAAATAGAGTGTTATAATTGACTTTGCTCAGACAGATTGTTGGGAAAAATGTAGAGATACCAGAAAGCAAGAACATGATTTTCAAGTACAATCTGTTCTGCACTTCGTTGCAATGTCTCTACTGCATCCTTTTGCATGTAAGCTGCCAGACATAATGAATCTGGACTGATGGTTGGCAATTTGTTTTCTCTAACCACTGGCTTTGATTATTTAACAACAAACACCCTTGAGCGAAATTCTGTCTGACTTGCTACCTTGATGCATGTGGCTTTCAGTTATGAGAAGCAAAAGTAAATGCAGAGCCAAGGCTTGTTGAGAATTATCTTCTGGATTTTTAACATGTTTATTGCATTATATGCTAATTGATTAAGAGAGAAAAAAGATGCTGTGATTAATACAACCAAGGTCCTGTTTATTACCGCTGCTGTTTTATTTATTCTACATCGATCTTTGATTTAGCTCTGTGAACTGAATTATTTTATTACAATATATTTACTGCTAGAGGTGTGTAGGAAACACTTTGTTAGATGAACTTAAAAGAGAGGTGATTGAGTGTGTAGAAGACACGCCCTATGTCTTAAAGAGGAAAAAGATAATTCCTGAGTTTATCATCTAATGTATCTATTCCCCCCTTGTCTGGAGAGGAGTCTCATGATTTTAGGAGGCATGAGGATGTTAGTCATAAAAGATAAAAATGAAAAATGAGAACATCTGTTTGTTTATTGCCGAAGAGAATGTAATGTCTGGAGTTTAGGCAGAAATGTAATTTTCTGTAACCTCTCTTCAAAGATGCAGTAAGAGAGCATGTGCACGTAACTGTCTTGGGGGATCAGCTGGCAGTTCTAGAAATGTTTTGCCATGGCTAAATTATAGCTAATTCTGGTGAATGATTATATTTATAATCACTGAAATTCTATCACTCTTCAACTTCTGACAGTCTCCTGCACTGAGCCAATACTCTGTGAATACAGGGATGTGTATTACCGCAGTTTACATTTGAGGTTATTTGGGGCATTTTTAATTTTTTTATTTTTTTTTTTATTAAAAACAAGGTAGCTTTCCACTCGTATGTTATGAAGGGAAATTGCTGAGTGATGTGGTGTTTCATTTTGTGCAGTAGTTCACCTTAGTGCCCATTGGTTTTCAGCAGCACTGTTTGGGGCCTTTCACAAGATGATGCTGATGATGATTATTATTATTAATTGTTGTTGTTGTTGTTAGGCAGCACCAGTAGTGTTATTTTCTTTTATATTACAGCTAAGTGGATGAAAGTTCTATAAAATTGTTTTCCCACTGGAAAATACTGTTCCATCAAACTGGTATTAATGTATCAGAATTTTTTATTTTCTCTCTGAAGAATTTAAATTTTGGGGGTTTCATGCTGATTTAAATAACAGAGCTCTAAACTTTAAACTCCTTTGCAAAAAGGCATTTCTGTTCTTTGTACATCTCAGCTCTAATTAGGGACAAGGACTTCTGGTTTCCTGCTGGCTCAAGGCAGGAGGCTAAAGATCATCAGCTGCACTAATGTCCACTGCTGGTTAATCTGTTATTAGTACTATTAATTGAATCACAGTAGTGCTTAAATTCCTCAGTAAAGAATGTGATCCATGTTTGCCTCTGTGCACGTGTATCGATAATAGGAAATAGTTGTGATCAAAATGCCTTATTGAGCAAGTGAGAGAAAAGTGGAAGTTTTTTCAGGACTACCAAGGATCACAGCATGTAAAATTAATAAAAAGGATAGGATGAAATCCCTTGTGCTGCTCTGAAAAAAAAAAAAAAATCTCAATCAGAATTAGTATTTTTTTCCTGTTTTCACATTGACCTTACAGCGCCTCTTTAAATTTTCCCATTTTTTTTACAACATCCTCTGTTATTGCTCTGTGTTCACATGATTCTCATAGTGCCCCCAGTGGATAAGGGAACCAGGACTGACTGAAAAGACTGCAAAGCAGAGCTATTACATTTATATTTATTGCTAATCATTTCAGCTCCTGGCAGATGGCCTAATTGCCAGAACAAAAGGAAGCTCATGAGATTCGTGGCTGTGAAACTGGCCCAGGGACTTTCAGTAAGATACATTACTCATACAAGCTTGCAGTACACATAGATAGTAAACATTATTGCTACTTAAATGTTCTCATAAGATTTTGAATAATAGGTTTATTAAATACAATTTACAGCTAAATATAACTTAAAGAAATTAAATAAAATATATTTAGTGATTTCATTTCATGCTTTGTTCAGGGCAGCCAAAAGAGTAGCTGGTGTATCCGAAGCAGAAGCTTTCCTAACTGATGCATTCACTTCTCTGTTCAGGTACCTAATTCTCATTAATGTTAATGAGCTACCTGCAGATGTGAGACAGAGAAGCATATATCCCAAAGAAAAGGATTTATACACATTGACTCCAATTGGCCTGTTCTGTCATTATTACACTAAGCATGTTCTGTTAGGAGCTAGAAATGGGTTTCTACTGCAAGCTAAGGAAATGCAATAATCCTGGGGTTTATTTTTTAAAATTAAACAAACAAACAAACAAAAACTCTTATCCTAACTCATTTCAATACTTGTTTTCTTTTCCGTTGTTTGAATTGCATCTGCAGCCTCAAATAATGACCCAAAAATGAGCTAGGGGTGGAGGAAGCTCTGCTATATACTTATGTAAATGTAAATTACAGAAACGAAAGAAGACAGAGAAAATAAAAATCTTATCTTGGTCTTTTTTCAAGGTCAAAAGTGGGGGCAGAAAGATTAAGACTTGATTGCTTGGTTTGCCTACTTGCCAAATTTAATATTGAAGTTATAGGATAAAATTTTTATTTTTTATTAAATAAAAATTAAAAAAAAATAACAAACTTTTGAAAACTCTCCCATATGGAATTGGAGTTTATTATTGTTCCACCCTTTCTGCTGTTGTTTCTATTGCTTCGTTATTGTCATCCTTTGAAGAAAAATCTGCAGTCCTATGAAACTTCAGAGCTGGAGAATGGAAAAAGCAGTTTCTTTTCTGTTGTTTCCTTATATTGTTTCAGACACTGACTTTGGTTATGATGAGACTCTCTTGCATAGCAGCCCCGCAGGGTGTCTGTCCCTATAGCCATTACTCAGTAAGTGGAGCCCTGCAGCTGTTACTGAACAAGGAGATTATCAGTATGGCATGTTAGAATTGCAGGATAGAGCTTGTGTGATAGCAGCTCCAACTAGATTTTTCATAAGGCAAGTGAGAACAGAAGGATAAAAGTTATCCTTATGTCTTTTTATTTGTTTGCTCAATATTATTTTTTCTGCTTTCTAGTACCAATGTATTTACTGGTCTCTTCCTTTTTTCCAGAATATAAATGAGGCTCTCATTAAATTTAAAGCTCGGCTATGCTTGAAAACATTATTGAAGTCAGAATCTTAGCTATTATCTTTACATATGAGAAAACACTAATACTGCCTTTGCCTGCTTGCCTCCTAGCTGCCCCAATTTAATCAAAGTATTTTATGTCTCAGTGGCTAGGTGACCTGTTTGTCGTGCAAAGTAGTATCCTATGTGAGGTCCTGTTGTTTTTTTCCAGCCCACACAGTCGCTGTGTGCACACAGGCACCTACTTGCTCTCACATGGCCATAGGTTGAAATGAAACAGAGAGCTACTTCACTCTGAATTCCAGTCCTGACCCGGAGTATTCTCATGGCACTAACATCATTGTAGTGGGGGCTGAAAATCATGCTTCTAGTTTACAGGCAGAACAGCTAATTTGCATAGGCAGTTCATAGAGCTGCCCTAGATTTAGACCCTCTCCTTGATTTAAGTGGCTGGGGACCAAATAAAGGCATAGCAAGTTAACTGATAAGAATCCTTACTGCTTTATGATTCCTCTTCCTTCTTACCAGCCAAGGCTGCTGCAAAAAGAATACATTTGTGGACATGCATTTTACTGTCTTGTTACTTTTATTAGGACAGCGTTTCAGAGCACAGAATAGGGACTTAAAGAGCACATTTTGAAATTGGAAAGGCAAGTGGTTCCTGTGTGGAGCTGATGTGCTGGGGCAAGGTGGAGAAAAACAGTTTTTTTGCCTTTGCTGTTCTCAAAATTGTATCATATTTGCAAATATCTGGTGCAGGGCTTTCTGAGTTTCCTGTTAAAGGTGGCAGCTGCATTGCTGCTTGATAAAGTTGCAAACAATGGCAACACCATGTCCATATGCTGACTTAGGAAGACAATAAAAAATAATTGTACATATTTCTGTTTGGCTATTGGAAATGATATTTTATCTGCTGCAGCATTTGGTGGCATGGATTTACTCAACAATTAGTGCAAGTGTTTCTTTCTTTATAAGTGATTTTATTTTTCCTAAGCCTCACATGCTTTATGGCATTTCAGCATGTGAACTATGATGCTTGCATAACTAGATTCCACAAAAATAAATAAATAAACAAACAGAGCCCTTTTAAACTCCTCTGGTGTCTTGAAATTTAAGCTATGTTTTTCATGATTTCCTCCATAGCTAGAAACTTTAATAATAATAATAAAGTTGAGATTTTCTCATAGCATAACTCTAGTAGTTCAAGTCTCACAATAAAAGGCAAGATATTACAAGATTTGCAATAAAATTCAATAAAATAAAATTACAGGAGTCAGACATAGAACCTAACAAGTTGTTGTTTACTTTGGAAATGGCTTTTTACTTTAGTGTGTAACTTATATGTGCTTATTAAGATATGATTTAAGGGGACTGCTCTATTATTGTTGACTTTTTTTGAAAATGCCCCAGGTTCCCTGAAACTTGTATATGATTATGGAATACCCTATGATTTCAAAAGATGCATTTCTTTCTTTCTCCCTGAGGAGAGAACATCTTCACGGAAAACAATTTTGTTGGATTGGTAACATTAACACTTTTGACTGGAAAAAGAAGACAATTTCTGTAGCCCTGTTAAAGTAATTACTCTTAAAATAAGCTTTGCCTTCCAAAACCAGCAATTCTTTGTTGTCATAAGTGTTACATACTGATTTAAATTAAAGAAAGTTGCCCAGGCATGCTGCATTGCTGCACTAATCTATTCAAATGGTTTATGTCAGACATGGTAAAAAAAAAAAAAAAAAAAAAAAAAAAAAAAGGCTTTGCCATTGAGTTAGTGAAGGAAAACAGAGCATTTTTTGGCATACCAGAGGAATCATAGCTTATATGTCAGAAAATAATTGTTACTCTCAGAAATCAGCTACCACTAGGTAAAATTCCTAATCTTCAGATGTAGCTAATGTATACAGTTGAATGTTTTGCGTTGCTTTGGTCCTGCCTAATGTAATTCCCCAGGGAGACAATTTTTTAACTGGAAAATTTAACCTTTGCTCCATTTTGGGGGGGATGATTTTCTGAGAGCACTGCAAAGGGATCTCACAGTCCCTGGCAAGGCTCTGCAGTTCTCCTTGATTGCCTTGGACAACAGAGGAGAAGGTAGTTTTGCTTCATAAATTCATAGAATATCCTGATTTGGAAGGGATCCATGAGGATCATAGAGTCCAGCTCCTGACTCCACACAGAATCACCCAAAAATCAAATCATGTGTCTGAGAGCATTGTCCAAACCCTTTTTTCTTCCTCTCACATGAAAATCTGGGAAATTTGATTGAGCATTAACCAATCCATTAATTAGCCACAGTTTTTGAGTAGTAGCAATGTATTTAGTTGAAATTAGAAGAAAAGATCCAAGAACACTCCTTAGTCCTTCAATATGCCATTAATATATTTCTAAGTATTTGTTTTGTATTTGATTGTCCTGATAAATTAGTGTAAATGAGATCAGAAATGAACAGATTGGCCGTAGCTGTCCTCATAACAACCACAGTACTGAGAATTAGCCTGTCCCATGCCCTCTGTAGTCCTCTGCTTTCCTGGAGTTGCCGTCTTTGTCACTTTTTCCAGCAGTCTTCTACAATGAAATGAATTACCTGTACATTTTTCATGTGAATTCCAGGAATTATTCAGAGGCAAATGCCCACAGCCTGTTATCACGCACTTGCCAATAGTCTGAAATCCGCTTGAAACAGTCACCAGGAAGCCATAGTTCATTTTGCTGTCACCTAATTGCATGCACCTGCTGGTGACAGCAGTAAAATGTGATGTCTCTGACATGATGGCAGCAGATGGGGTGCTCAGAAGAGCTGCTTCCATTTTTCTTCCTAATGAGCACAGTCTTTTCTTCCCTTTTGCTTTTTTACTGTGTTGGGTAGGTACAGAGATACTGGGAATGATGATGGCTGCAGCACCAGATCTTAATGTGACACTGCTGCTTTTGTCATATTTTTCCTAATAATGTGTCAATCACATATTCATATATGAAACTTTCTTTTTAATGTAGTTCGTGGAAGAAAAGACTTTTATGAATTAAAGACTTCACAGACACTCAGTGACAATGGCAGCATGGTTGGCATGGGTAAAGCTACAAAAGAGGCAAGATTTATAGGAAGAGCCAAATTCATTTCTTTGCTTTGCTTTTTGATGCTCATATCTAAACAGGGGCTTATCAGTATGAGAGTTTTTCCTTTTTTTTTTTCTTTTTTTTTCCTTTTTCTGTTGGTCTAGTGGGAAGATTTTCTCCATGCAAGCCTTGTCTCTGTAACCTGACACTCAGGCTCTTATATGAATCTTTTAAAACCTGTACCTTAGTGAATAGTAATGCATAAAGGATCTGATCTTTCTAATCAGGCAAAACTGGCAAATGTACTTAAACAGAGATAAATGAACAAATAAAGCAGTAATAACATCTCTGACAGACTGTTTTGGAGGGAGGTTAAAATCACATAATCAAAGTATCATACAATGGTTTTGTTTTAGAAGGGCCCTAAAAGATCATCTAATTTCAACCCACCCACATGCCATGGGCATGGACACTTCACACTGGACCAGGCTGCCCAAAGCCCCATCAAACCTGGCCTTGAACACTTCCAAGGATGGGGCATCCACAGCTTCTCTGGGAAACCTGTTCCAGCGCCACACTGCCCTCACAATAAAGAACTTCTTCCTAATGTCTAATTTAAAGGTACCCTACTTTAGCTTAAAGCCATTACCCTTTACACTCCCGGATAAAGGCTTTTTGGGACTTGTGCTATGTCACTGACATACTTGTAGAAACCTTTCTTTTGTCCTTGATATCCCCGGCCAAATTTAATTTTAAAAGGGCTTTAGCTTTCCTAACCTGATCCCTGGCTGGTCAAAGTGTCTCTGTATTCTTTCAAGACTACTTGTCCTTGCTTCACCCTCTGTAGGTATCCTTTTTCTGCTCAAGTTTGGCCTGGAGCTCCCTGTTCATCCAGGCAGGCCTCCTGGCATTTTTGCCTGACTTCTTCTTTGTTGGTATGCATCGTTTCTGAGCTTGGAGGAGATGATACTTGAATATTAACCAGATTTCTTGGGCCCCACTTCCTTCCAGGACTTTGTCCCATGGTACTATACCAAACAGATCCCCGAAGGGGTCAAAGTCTGCTCTCCCAAAACCCAGGGTAACAAGCTTGCTGTGCTCCCTCCTTGCTGCCTTCAGGATCCCAAACTGCACCATTTCATGGTCACTGCAGCCAGGGCTGCTGTGGAGCTTCACATTCCCCAATGCCCTCTCCTTGTTGGTGAGAACAAGGTCCAGCATAGCACCTCCTCCTTCACTTGGAGAAGGAAAGTATCATCAGTACATTCCATGAACCTACTGTATTACCTATTCCCTGCTGTACTGTCCCTCCAACAGATATTAGGGTGGTTGAAGTTCCCAACAAGGACCAAGGCTTGTGAATGTGAGGTTGTATTTACCTGTCTACTGAGGGCCTCCTCTGCTTGGTCTTCCTGATCAGGTGGCCCATGGCAGACACCCCACTATAATGTCCACTGTCCCTGCCCTTCTTTTAGGCCTGAACCACAAGCCAACTTGGTCAGCTCCTCATCCATTCCCATGCACAGCTCTGTGCACTCCTGCTGCTCACTGACATAGAGGGCAATGCCACCTCCTTGCCTCCCCTGCCTGTCCTTCCTAAAGAGCCTGTATCCTTCCATTACAGTTCTGCAGTTATGGGAGTTGACCCACCACATCTCTGTAATGGCAATGAGCTCATAGTCCTGCAGGCATGCATACATGTGCATCTCTAACTCCTCTTGTTTACTCCCCATGCTACCTGTGTTAGCACTGAGACATTTAAGTTGGGCTCCTGATAAAGCTGGAGTGCTGACACATCAGAAAGAAGTATATATTGGAAAGTCCCTTTCAAGAGATAGTTCTGAAAGTTTATTTATTTATTTATTTATTTATTTATTTATTTATTTTTGAATTGTGTAATGAAGCATTATTTTTAAAATTTGTTTTACAAGATCATTCATGTCCTAGCATGCTGTCTCTGACCCAGTCCTAGCCACAGACCAGAACTTCATGCTGTGTAACCTACCTGTGGTGGAACAGGAAATCTGTGGTGTCATCCTGCTCCAAGTGTGAGCTTTTTATAAAGTCAGCCCAAGACATCACTCCTTGTTTCTGCTCTTCACATTGGCATGGAGTTGTGACCCGAACAGTGGGAGGCATTTACAGTTTTGGAGAACTAGAGGAGTAAAATGCTTGTTTGTAAAGCCTTCTGATGAATTGCTGAAGCAGCTGTGGAAGTGCAGTGGTCATGCAAACCGATAATGCTGCACACATATTTCTGCTGCATAATGCTTTAATGAGTTGTTTGCTGGTTTAAATACAGAAACATTTCATTTTTTGCTGAATCTGACTGTATCTCATTGTTTTTGCAATAAGTGTAACAGAAACATTCAGTCAGTGACTGTCTTTGCTGAGCTGTGTTTTGTTTGGAACTTTGAAAAGCCCTTAAATAACTTAGGAGCGTGGCTGCCATTAATAGTCATTTAAGCACTCTGGAAATGTCTTCTCAGCATTCAGTCCATAATTCTCCCAGAGGAATGACTCAGGTAATGTTGGCTGTATAAAGCTTGTTAAATCTGAGCTTAGAACTGTTTAATAAGTGGGGGGTTTATTTAAAGCATTCAGCGAACTTTGCCACTACATGCTGATTGACACAGCCGGGGGTGCAGATAAATACATTGTGCAAATGAGCAAATATGGGCCTCATCAAAGCCTACCGAAGGCCATCAAAAATCTCCCACTGTGAGGAACGTTGGCTCAGACCCATAACAAATAAATACAGGAAAAAAGCAGAGAGATTGCACCACAGAATGCCCTTTATTTCTGCAGCTGAATAACAGCACTCTTTTAGTGTGTATTATTGTGGTTCTCTGCTCTCTATCTCCCTCACACACTTCCCCTGACCATTCCCTCTCCCCATCAGGATCCGATCCCACTGTCAGAGCACATTACAGGGCTCCTCCCTGGGGAGAGGGAGATTATATGCAGTCTGGCAGGCATTTCAGTCCAGTTGATAGAACTGGCTGTTAAAATTGCGTCTGGTTCCCAAACTATTTAAAATCTTACCTCAAGCACTGTTCCCTGTGCTTTCAACCCCCATCTTGCTGATTTGGCTTGGATCTTCCATTATCTTCCCCTTCCTGTGCAAGCTCACAACCAAATTTCCTTGCCCACTGCATTGGACTAGCTCTTCTGATCTCACTCTGTCTCACTCCATCTCCTCTTTCCATCCCCTGCATATTGCTCCCATCTGCAAACCTGGTGGATATTTCCTTGGAGGAACATCTTTGCCGATACCTCCATAATACCTACAGGAGCTGCTGACAGGACTTTGACGCTTTGTTTCTTTAATTCTCTGGCTCAGTTGAGTTTTACTGAATTGCAGTACTGCAGTTATGTATCAGTTGAGTTTTGGATTTCTCTTTAATCATGCTCTAAATCAAAATAAATAAATATGTAGCAGTAAATGCTCTGTGGTATATCTGGTAAGATTAACAGTCCTCTAGTAGCACAACAGCTCATGATAGTCTTTGCTATCTATGTTCCTGCTGAGAGAATAGGAAAAGCGGATAGTTCAGTTAGCAAATTATAAAGTATGTGAGTTAATGAAGTGCCTGTTGTCATAAAGCTGATTGTTGCTTCTTCAGGTCTTCTTTTTTTTTTTTTTTTTTTTTTTCAAAAAAAAAAAAACAATATTTAGTGAAATATTTATTTTTATCTAAGTACATACTGTGAATAAGTTAGGGTATGGAAATCCCGTAACTGCCTACTGAGGCACGTAAAATCCTCAAAGTTTATCTTGATCCCATTTCAATTAACAAGTAAAGTTAAAGCTGGGATTATTGCAAATTTTCATGATACTTTCCTCTCATAACCTCACAGTATTTTAAAAGGCACTTTTTTTTTTTTAAAGTACAAACAAGAAGAAAGGGATCAAGTGCACCTTTCCACTTCTTTGTGTTCATTTTTTTATGTAGCTTTCTAAAGTCATACACTCGTTCAAGGAATGATTGAGGTAGTATTTATATTAAAAAAAACAACAACAACAACAACAACAAAACTTTAATTTCATTTATTCTCTTGCACAGTCAGGGGATTTCTGCCCGGAGTTGTGACCTACAGTAATAGCTGAAGAATGAAAATAATAACAATAAAAAATCATAGCTCTGAACCCTATCTTCCCGTACTTACAAATTTAAATTTACAGTATTGACTTCCAAAGGAGGCAGGGATAGAGAACATGAGAAAGAGTTAGTACTGAAGGCATTTACTGCCCCATATTTACCAGTAGCAGTAAGACAGACGGCACTCTAAGATTTAATCAGTGAATGTGATTGCAGATGCAGTTTCTTATGTTTATTTTTCCTTCTATCTAAACATGCTTCTATCCCAAATCTAAAAATAACATCTTAAAGAAGAGATGGAAGAAACATTTTTTAGGTGTAATATTATGAATGTGATCAATCAATATATGCACTTTGCATCTGCTTAAATTTCTTTTTTTTTTTTTTTTGTCTGTTTTTATTTGCCACATAAAAGGAGAAAATGTGAAGGCACACCAAAAAATAATCTCTTTTCAAGGTGTCCTGCCTTGCACTTTGAAGACTAAGATGGGTGATTGAAAGGTCTTCATCTTCTTGCCAATCTCTGTCAGTTTTGTTATCAAATTGTAGGAGTAGTTCTGTGTCCTTGCATCCTCCCTGGCATTGTATACATTATCACTGTTGTACAAATGATGAGCTGAGGCAAAGAGATTCTGAAACAGCTCTGGAAGCCTATGACACTGTTGATTTTTTGGTGGTGTTTTATTATACTGTGTTTTTTTTTTGTTGTTTTTTGTTTTGTTTTATTTTCCCTTTGTAATGTGTAACAGAGGTAAAAGCAGCAAGACCAGTCTTAGTGGGGAAGTCAGGTAAGTGCACTTTCCCCTCTTAGGCCCTTTCAATGACACAGCTTTTCTGCTGGTAGCAAACTCAGAGAAATTCTCCAGACTACAACTCTGGAAAGTGGAAAGATTGCTGCAGTTGTTTCCAAGAATGACAATATTAAATTAAACATGGGACTTGGTCCGTCCCACCCGTGGGATGTGGTACGAGCAGCAGCTGGAAAATGGAGCAATTTGCAGCCTCTCCAGGCATTCGGGAGAGCAATAGAAAGCTCGGAGACTCTTTGGAGCTTCCTGTCTTTATTATCTTTTAGGCAATGTGCTCCAACATGAAGGTCAGGAAAGAAATTGTGTAACCTTTGAATTGCAATGAATTTTTTTTATCCTTTCAGCTGCTGTGTAGCTCTATCCAGACTTGCTTTACTCCCATGTGAGCTTTACCTGAATGATCAGGCACTGCTAAATGCACAGTCCTTTTATATTTTGCTTCATTTATGTAGAAACTCTGGCAATATAATTTCAGTAGCTCATTTTGCTATATGAGCAGCAAAAGAAATATTTACTTGAATTCCCTTCCTCAGTTTTAGAAACTGTGATCAGTTTGTCCTTCTGGGACCTTCACAACTCTTGTTTCCTCGGTAGAATGTTTAAGATAAGAAGTTAAGTTCAAGCCACTGCTCAGCCAGCCAGAAATGTAAATATACGATGGGTAGATGTAATCAACCTCTTCGTATGAGTAAGAGCAGTAGTAAAGATGGTTTGCAGTGTTCTGTGCTCCACCAGCTGCTAGCAGCTTTTCATTTGAGTATGGCAGTCACTGCTAGAAGTTTATTACCTCTTGTTTCTAGCTTTTGTTTTCAGGCGAGAGTGGCCCAACCTGTACTGCAGGCACAACTTCAACCTCAAAAATTTTCTGTCAACCCAGAGAATCAGGCAGAGATTGACTGATGGGTTGTCCCACATGATGGTGAATAGAGGATCCAAGATCTGATGGGAATGAGTTCCTATTTCCACAGTTAGGAAGAGCAAAAATAAACAGGATTACATTTAGGGAAGGGAGGAGCAACATGTAGAGCAGCCTTATGATATCCCTTCTTCAATCAGAGCCAAGTTTGATCATCATTTTGCAGCTGTAACTCTTGTCTGGGAAGGTCACAGACAACCTGACTGAGGAACAGCTTTCATTGTGGCTGCTTTGCTGCCATACATTTCTGTGGCTGTGTGAATGTGGGAGGCAGAGCTGGTTTGTTGCAGATACAAATCAGCAGTATCCAAATTTTCTGGAATGGGCTCTGAACCCGTTATATAAAACATTATATCTAACTATATCTAACTATAAAACAGATATTTTATAAGGGTTGGGCTGGGGTATAAAGAGAGGGAGCAGCTCTGAACCTCAGTTACTATTGAAGAAGAACTTGAGGACAAAACCACTGTAGCTGCACAGTGTTTCTCAGTATACCATATTTAGGAGGGAAGAACAAAAATCTGGTCTGATATCTAATTAATACAGGTCATGGTGCTTCATTTTCTGTCAGAAGATGTGCTTCATCATCTCTCAAAAATGTGGAACATCTTCCTATCTGGCTCTTCCTGGTGTGAACAGCTGACATCCATCCAGGAATTGCTCAAATGTACCAAAGCTTAAAGAACTGGGCACGCCACAACTTTGGTGATAAAGCCAGAATAGAGAGATTCCTGCACTCCCTCCTCTCGCAGCACTGGCTTTTTGAAATAGTACTGCTTGGAGGGAACGAAGATGTGTCAGCCAAAGCAAGTGAGGATCACATCCCCTTAGTGCAGAGTGTTATCTGGGAGGGAAGGGAGGTATCAGTCATGTACTGACATGGGATAAATGAGCTGACTTTAAAAAAATAAAATAAATCCACATGGTTGGTTGTTAGGAGTCTGTTTCCCAGCAATAAAAAATAAAATAAAATAAAAAATCCCGCTCATTTCATCTTGCTGTTGTGTTTTATTTGATCCAAGATTGGATGGAGCAGTTTGAAGCTGACCACATTAAACTTCTAAGTGGCTTAACTAGAGAGGTTTCAATCTTGACTTTTCCCACAACAGTGATGCTGCCAAATGCCACTTGCACATTTTTTGTCACGTATCAATATAAATATGCAGCTGAAGAAAGTGTTGTGTGTGTTTTTTGTGTTTTTTTTTTTTTCTTTGTTTTGTTTTTTAAATCAATAGTTTTTCATGACAGCCTGAAGCTTTATGATTTGGCTCACTGGGTTAGTTAGAACTGTTCACTGAGATTATTCTGGTGTTAGTAAGAAGGTATAAAATATTTTTGCAGCAAACATCCACATTAAATTATTCTTCTCAACTCTACATAGTATAAAATAATTTTGAAAGCCTGTACAATCATTCAGTACATATTTCTGCATTATTTTCTCTATGTTTGCTTCTGTTATTTTGTACTTATTTGTTTTTCAAAGCAAAACAAATTGTTACCAACAATAATGTTGCTATAATGATTGCCAAAGGGGGGTAGAAAAACAATTTTTATGTGTAGTAATTTTTATGTCCGCATGTTTTGCCATACACTCTTTAGAAAATACATTTGGAGGTGCTTTTGGAGGGCATATGTGAATTAGAAAACATCTAAGAAAGAAAGAGGGCAAGTAGAGAGCAAGCCTTAATTTCATAATCTCATGCCACTGATATGTAGGAAAGCTCCTTGACCACACTGTGTAGGAAATACTATAACACTGTATGTAGTGTGTTGATATTTTAGTTATCGATGTGTTTTTGAAGATCCTCGAAGTCACTGTCATGCTCTGCCGACCCAGCCCTTCATGCTACAGTTCCTCTTTGTATAGATTTTCTCCAGGAGCAAGGGAGATGTGTAATGGGTTTACTCTTTCATTTTATCAGACTTGTGTCACAGAAAGAGGAGGAGAATGAAGGGAACATGAAAACGTCAGTTTGGCCAGAAGCCCTACCACCATCACCACCATCTCCTTGGTGTGGTGGTGAGGAGGGTGTATAGAAACAATATTTAAGATCTACTTTACTTGCAGAATGGTTATGAAAGGCGGTGGCTTGCTGGGAATCACTGAGTGGGACCTCCTGGACTTGCTGGATGGGGAGGTACTCTACCCTGCAGTGACGCTGTATGGGACAGAAGTATAGCGTTTCCTAAATCAACTCTCAGTCTTTCTGAGTAAAGAGTTGCCCAGTTTTGCCTTGTTTTTTTTTTTTTTTGTTTGTTTGTTTGTTTCTTTGTTTTTTATTCTGTTTTGTTTTTAATGGCTTTTATGGGCTGTAAGCATGATATAAAAGTGTTTCACTACTAATGGAATCTAGCTCATACCATGGATTTATAATCAACAGATTACAAATGGCCAGAAAAAAAAATAAAATCATAGATTGCAAATTGCAAACTAAATGTTTATGTTCTCTGTAGTTCATTGCTACCATTACTTTTTGTTTGCTTCTCTATCCAACAAACTTTAGGTCCATTTTCCAACCAGAATAATACAAACAAGGCTTGGGTACTAGATATGGAAGATTTACCTCAATGTATTAGCTTTTGAGTATATTCCCTTATTGTAAAACTGTGAAGGTATTAAGTGCTTCATACCTCTTGGCTATGGGTATTTTTTCTTTTTTTTTTTTTTTTTCTTTTTGTATATTTATTTTTATATTCACAGAAACCCACTCTATTGGACCATAGGCCATTTCTGAACAACTTGCGTTCTGGGGCTTCATATTGTTTCATTGACCTATAGAACAGAAAAAATGTTTACATCCTTTGTTTCCTTTTTTTTTCTCAGTCCCAGTTACTAAGAGTCAAGCTAGAATCTTTTCTACTAATAAGTACAAAGTAATAAAGGTAAACGTGGTAGGCAGTGTGAATTTTGTAGTTTCAAACAATGAATCCATGTTACCTTTCCGATTGGAGTCATTTTAGCTGTAAGTCAGATGGTGATGGTGTTTTCTGTTTTTTTATTTTTTGTTTTTTTATTTTTTGTGTTTTTTTTTTATTTTTATTTTTTTTTTTTTATTGTTTATTTTATTTTATTTTATTTTAGGAAATTAATCTTTAGAAATAATTTTTATGAGGATACACAAGAAGGAACAGAATCCTGCTACCCTCCTCCCTTGGGGTGTGTAGAGATGCACATCCAGCTGTGACAGCACATAGCTCAAGTTTTCTGGAGTATTTACCCAGCTTCTTAGACCAGTTTGGCAGCCAGCTACAGATTTTTTTTCTTTAAAGCCATAGCTGCTCCTCGTATATGTATGGGTGGGGTTGTCTGTGCTAGATGTACAGTGTTATTACACACTGTTTTAGTTTACTGCTTCTTACTTCTTACTATCTTATTTATTGCTAACCAACTTAAAGGTCTGCCTCTGCTTCAGTCAAAGACGTGACAATTAGCTCTGTCAACATAGCTAAGCTGTTTTAAAATCATTCACTTCAAACAGTGGAAGATAACTGAAGAGATAAGGCAGCATAGGGTGACTGTCTGGATATTTGTCTGTCTGGTGATGCGCCCCAGTCTTGCACTGGTATCAGCACCTGAACTAGGTTAAAGATGCAAAAACTGCCCCAATGCCTCTAGTAGTTTCATCTGTGCAAGAATCATTTCAACAGGATTAAGAGTAAGAAACAGTAAACATTAATTTTACTTACCTAAGGCAGTTGGGTCTTACTCTCAGCAGTTATGCTGGTTTCAAAAGATACCATTTTTATTATTAAAAAAAAAAAAATCCAATTGAAGAGTTTGAATTGAGCTCTGAATCAATTGTTCTGTAGAGAGAAATGTGTTCGCACACAGAAATTAAAGAATAAATTAAGCTGTCTGCCATAGAATTTGACCCTAATTAAGGTCAATTCCTCCTGATAGGTAATTAATCATGAGTCCTTATTATAGTTTAGTCTCTCTGTTAACAATAAACAAAGCATTATTTTATCTTTATGGTTAGAATAAGTCATTTAATTGATAGAATTCTGCAGGAGGCAAGCATCCATCAGCACTGAAAACGATGCACTGAGAACATTTTAAATTAGAACAGCATTAGTTAAATTACTCAAAGAGTAAAATTGCAAAGCTTAAGACTATGCATCTGCAAATGTCATACCTCTGTCACCTGTTGCTTATAAATAAAAACACGTCGATCAGTAAAAGAGAAGACAGTCTGTGCATTGAGGTGATTACAAATAGTTGTACTAAATATAATCATTCTATTAGAATCTGGTTTACCATGTTTTTCCTACTCTGCTCATCATCATAATACCTGAACACGATTCACTGGGTGGTATTAGCAAATATGTTATGCTGTTTTGCATTTTCAACCCTTCTGTATGGAGTGTGTGCAGTAGGATGTGATGTCTCACCTCATCATTTGTGTGTGTGTGTGTATACATAAAACACGTGTACATAGAATACACACACACATATATATAAACATACCTACACGGAGGCATCTACATACTTGTATAGATCATGATGTATTTAAATAGGTGAAAAAAAAAAAAAGTGGAAAAGGTTTTTTGATTGTCAATGCCTTTCTTTCTTCTTTCAGTTTAGTTTTTGACTGCAGGACACAGCACAGAAAATAATTATATTTATTTAAGAGGCAAAATAAGTCCACCTGTAATATAAGAAGCAAAGCATAATGGAAGAGCAGCTCCAGTTGTTTCCTTGTTTGTGGTATGTTCCGTTGCTGGAGTTTATGAAGATTCTTCACAGCAGAATGGGCACAGTACTACTTGCACAATGCTTTGCCTGAGCAGTCCCCAGGAGGAGCAGAGCTGCCAGAGGAAATAGAAGAATGCTTACTGGGGAGATCTATCAGTTACAAATGCCCTGTGTTATGGGGAAAGAGCCAGAAAATGATAGCAATTGTACAGGCCAAGCAGAAATAGCAAGAAGCTAGCCTCACTTCAGATCAGAAAAAAACATGTGTATGATGTTTTCTAATGATACTACTGCTTAATTGGACCATTTGTGGGCAAAGAACTATTTGGAAGAAATAAAATAGAAGAAAATGAGAATACATTTTGCTTTTTATAGCCCTAAAGTTTACACATTTAGTGAAGAATGTCTGAAGGGCTGTACGTGTGTCCAGCTACACATGCAGGCATACACACCTACCTTGCCTGATGCTACACCAAAGACATTCTGAGTCTCATGCTCTTTAAAAAAATTGCTCAAGAGTGGTTAGAATCACAGAATCACAGAATTTCTAGGTTGGAAGAGACCTCAAGATCATCGAGTCCAACCTCTAACCTAACACTAACAGTCCCCACTAAACCATATCCCTAAGCTCTACATCTAAACATCTTTTGAAGACTTCCAGGGATGGTGACTGCACCACCTCCCTGGGCAGCCCGTTCCAGTGCCTCACAACCCTTTCAGTAAAGAAATTCTTCCTAACATCTAACCTAAAGCTCCCCTGGCGTAACTTTAGCCCATTCCCCCTCGTCCTGTCACCAGGCACATGGGAGAACAGGCCAACCCCCACCTCTCTACAGCCTCCTTTAATGTACTTATACAGAGCAATAAGGTCACCCCTGAGCCTCCTCTTCTCTAGGCTGAACAAGCCCAGCTCCTTCAGCCGCTCCTCATAGGACTTGCTCTCCAGGCCCCTCACCAGCTTCGTCGCCCTTCTTTGGACCCGCTCAAGCACCTCGATGTCCTTCTTGTAGCGAGGGGCCCAAAACTGAACACAGTACTCGAGGTGCGGCCTCACCAGAGCCGAGTACAGGGGGACGATCACCTCCCTAGCCCTGCTGGTCACAGTGTTTCTGATACAAGCCAGGATGCCGTTGGCCTTCTTGGCCACCTGAGCACACTGCTGGCTCATATTCAGCCGACTGTCCACCATCACTCCCAGGTCCTTCTCTGCCTGGCAGCTCTCCAACCATTCCTCTCCCAGCCTGTAGTTCTGCTTGGGGTTATTGCGCCCCAGGTGCAGGACCCGGCACTTGGCCTTGTTGAACTTCATACAGTTGACCTCAGCCCATCGGTGCAGCCTATCCAGATCCTCCTGCAGAGCCTTCCTACCCTCGAGCAGATCGACACACGCACCTAGCTTGGTGTCATCTGCAAACTTACTGAGGGTGCACTCAATGCCATCATCCAGATCATTGATGAAGATGTTAAAGAGGACCGGCCCCAGCACCGAGCCCTGGGGGACGCCACTAGTGACTGGGCTCACATGTGGAAATCTCACCTCTAATGTTAGCACAGTCAGCAAGACATTAGGTCATCTGCTGCAGAGCACCAAAAGTAAGCTACCTAGAAGGCTACTTCAGACACACAATTTTTACCCTGCTTTTTTTTTTTTTTTTTTTTTAATAATAAATGTGAAGTTTAACACTTGTTCCAACAGGTCAGTGAATCCCCTTCATGAGTGCACCTGTGTTTTCTGTCCTCTCTTTTACAGATGCTCATTCTCTTTTGTTTAGTTGAGTTGTTTAGTCTTGAGAAAAGGAAACTGAGGAGAGACCTCATCTCTCTATAATTACCTGAAAGAAGGTTGTAGTGAAGTGGGTGTTGGTCTGTTTTCTCAGGTGACAGGTGAGAGAACATGAGGACACAGCCTCAAATTACATCAGGGAGGTTTAGATTAGATATCAGGAAGAATTTCCTCAAAAAAGGGTGGCTAGGCATGGGAACAGGCTGCCCAGGGGAATGGTAGAATTGCCATCCATGGAGGTATTTAAGAGATGTGCGGATGTGGTGCTTAGGGACATGGTTTAGTGGTAGACTTGACAGTGTTAGGTGATGGTTGGAGTTGATGATCTTTTCGAACCTAGATGATCCTATGATTCACTGCTGCCCTGATGTATTTGCTAAGGCTTAGAATCTGACCAAACAGTAGCAAAGCTTTTCACAATAATCAAAGATTTGCATGACACAAGTCATAGATATGCTAGCCAGCTCCATTGTATTTTGGAACGGCTGAGGTACTAGGAGAACATGAGAATAGCAGTAGGAGGCAGAACCTCTGAAAAAAGTGATGAGTAACTCTAATGAGAGATCTGGTATTATGATTTCACTATTTCTGAAATGGCGCTGTCTTCAGTGGAGTTACTTTTAATTTTCAGAGATAAACACCTGCCAGGCATATCAAAAGCACAAAGGGACAAAAGAAGATGCACTAAGGGCAGCAAACAGGAATACACTGTCAGTGAGGTTAGAGTAACATACTCAAAAGTTGACTGTTGTTGCCTAACAAAGACCTCATTTAAAAAGTGACAATTTCCAATAATATTGCAAGTCCATTTTAAATTATATAAGAAGTGATGAATTTGTAACTAAAAGTATGACATTATTTAATTTCTATATGCAAATTGAAGATAATGATGCATTTTACAATTTTAGCTGCTAGTGGCTGTTGCTTTATGTGGTGTAAAGCAATTATTTATATACTGATAGTTTTTGTTGTTGTTGTTGTTTTGTTTCTTTTTTTTTTCATACCATTGTGTTCATGAAAACAAATAATGTATTTGGCCATCATTCAACCTGATGTTGATCATTCCAGTGAAGCAGCAAAATTGACTGTTCCCTTCATTGGAGAGATATCCAGAACATGACAGTACTAAACTCTGGTGCATGCAAAACTCCTGTGCCATGGGTGAACTGGTTTACTTTTGTCTGGTTTGCTTGAGGTTAGCCTTTTCAAGTATCTGGCAGCTTTGTTTTACATACAAGTTCATTTTCAAGCTTCATACATGTTGAAGAACACATTGTTAAAACTGCTCATGCTATTTTGTGATGTTTTCTTCAAATATTTCTCCCTCGTACGAAGCTGTTGATTTCCTTTACGCAGCTATTTTATTACTTCATGGCACTTCTTTTCCACAGAGTGTTTTTTGTTTGTTTGTTTGGTTGGTTGGTTTTTGTTTTGTTTTACATGTGTCTTTGTTTTGGTTTTGGTTTGTTCTGTTTTAAAGATGCCAAAGCAATCTCATTCAAACCTAGGGGACTGTTAGCAGTAGTAGCAGAGGAAAATGCGGAGACAGCTATCAGCTTTTGCTTTCCCCTTCCAGCTACAAGTTGGATTTCACAGTCCAGTCAACTGGCAGTGTTTGATCACTTCATGTGCTCCATGTAGTCAGTGTAAGGTTTTTACATGCTCTGCTGCATTAAGTGATCAAAAGAAGTAAGATCCTCTGTTGTAGCATTGGTAATAGGCTACTCTGCATTGCACATCTCAGCACAGCATGCAGGGAAATTGTCAAATTGCTTTTGATTCTGAAAGATTTTCAAGGTGACAAAAAGATAAAAGAGACGACTAATGTAACGTATTTAATACATAGTATTAAAGCTTGCTATAGGATGACTCTACACTTGATGGTAAGAGAGAGAAAGCTGGTTACAGGAAAAGACAGGAGAGCTCAGAAAATGAGACAACGGCCAGGATTTGCCTTTCTGCGTGTAGTACCAGCCCTTATATGTAGCTCTGCTATCTGTTACATAGCTGACCTATGTTTTCTTGTGAAAAGCCTTTTCACTTCGCTATGTGTGTTTCATAGACCAGCGTTCAGTGTTGTTCTATAGTTTCTCCTGAACTTTTGATTTTCTGCAGGTATGTATTGTTTCAGATGTACAGTAAGTTTCTGAACTGAAACTATCACATTTTTTTATTATTTTTCAAGTAAGAGGCGAAAATATTAATCTGGGTTCACTGTTTAGGTGTGAAACTTTCAAATCACTTAGCCACCGAGATAAATTAGTACCAGGTTTTTTCCAGTTGGAGACCCTAAACCAAGAGAAGGGATAGGAAACACCTCTGTAAATGTATTTCTATACAGGCAAACCGAAGAATAAAAGAATGCAAAGCCCACATTTAAACAAAAGTGATTAAATTGTCCCAGTGTCAGTGGTCTGTGGATATATTCAAAATTATGATTCATATTAATGTGAAGCTTTTAAAGGCATGAATCATAGGCAGGAATTCAGTTTTCATTACAGCTCAGTAGGAGTTGGGTGTCTAACACAATTTTTTGTTTTTTATATGGAAAAACTCTTTGACCCAGATTCTCAAAAAAATTATTACTTGTGTTTTCAGGAGCATGTGTGTTGTTGATCATATGGCTATTAATCATTTAGCATGAAAGCCTGCTTGAGAATTTGCTGATTAATTGCTTCTGGTCCCAGTTGTGCCTCCTACTGACTCTGATTTTGGATTTGTTTCAGACACACAAATTATTGGAAGAATTCTCTGAAGCTTTTCTAAGCACAGAAATCAATATCCTTAAAGCTACATAGCTTCTAGTGCATATTAAATTATTCTGACATCAAGGTGTTATGGTTTTGTTCCCGCCCCACACCCCCCCTGGAGTATCTTTACATTTTCAGACAACTGTATCCAGTCCTGGGAAAGCTATGTTAATTTTCTCAGTATAAAAACTCTATAAAAAGATGAAAACCAACCCTAATTTTCACTTTAATGCTTATCTGCAAACACATGCTGACATATGTGAGGGGAGAAGCAGTTTATCTTTGAGTAGCTAGAGCTCCCAAATAGTTGTCATTTCTTAGGCTGAGCATACTATATTTGAGGTGTACAGGCTCACAGGTGCCTGTCTGCATGTAAAATAAGTGTGCAAGAGCAAAGTCAAGACACGTGAGTTACCTTGGCCAGGCTTTCTTTCCCTTCAAATGAGGCTCTGTTTGGCATAACAGCACGTGTAGTCTCTTCAACCCATCCATACCAGCTCACCACAATTGGGAATTCTTGGGTGAGATGTTAGTAAGGTTAAGGCATTTCTGTGCTACAAGTTTGTTTTGACAGAAAGTACCACATTAAGAGCTGACTACTTAAATTGTTCCTTATTACATATTGTCAGAAAAATTTGATTTTGTGTACTGCAGTAATGATGCTGAGTGGATAATAAGATGCAATATGCTGCTGCTGCGGGCTCTATACCATATGTCTTCCCTAACTATTGCATTTTGGGGGGCTGGTTGTTAGGGTAATTGTATCATCCCAGTAATTCATCATCAGAATAAGTTGGAATAATACTGCTATGATATATAGCAGTAAGAATTATGATGTTTAAATCTAAACAAAAACAGCGCGGTCTGGGAATTGAAAATGCAGTGTCAGAATTGCAGATTTCTACATATTTCTACATATTTCTACATTCCTGCTTACTGAGTTTTGTGTGTAAATCAAATGGCTGTAACAATATTTAGAGCAATTTGTGACAACAATTATATAGCACTATAGAATCATAGAATGGCTCGGGTTGGAAAGGACATTAAAGATCATCCAACTCCAACCCCCTGGCCATAGGCAGGGATGCCACCCACTAGATCAGGCTGGCCAAGGCCCCATCCAACGATGGGGCATCCACAGCTTCTCTGGGAAACCTGTTACAGTGACTCCCTACCCTTACAGTGAAGAATTTCCTCCTAATGGCTAATCTAATTCTATCCTCTTTTAGTTTCCCCCTAGTCCTATCATTATCCACCCAAGTAAAGAGTGCTCCATCCTTTTTATAAGCCCCCATTAAGTACTGAAAGGCTGCAATGACATCTCCCTACAGCCTTCTCTTCTCCAGGCTGAACAGTCCCAGCTCTCTCAGCCTTTCTTTGTAGGAGAGGTGCTCCAGCCCTCTGATCATCTTTGTGGCCCTCTTCTAGACCTGCTTTAACAGGTCCACATCTTTCTTGTGCTGGAGGTCCCAGAGTTGAATGCAGTACTCAAGGTGGGGCCTCACAAGGGCAGAGCAATTGAGAGGCACAATTACCTCCCTCTACCTGCTGGTTACGCCTTTGTTGATGCAGCCCAGGATGCAGTCTTCTGGACTGCAAGCACATACTGCTGGCTCACATCAAGCCTTTTGTCTATCAGAACCCCCAAGTCCTTCTCTGCAGGGCTGCTGTCAATGAGTTCTTCTCCCAGCCTGTACTCATGTCTGGGATTGCCCTCACCCACGTCCATCACCTTGTACTTGTCTTTGTAGAACCTCATTAGGTTCACATGGGCCCCCTTCTTCAGCCTGTCCAGGTCCCTTTGCATAGCACCGTCTCTTCCTTCTGTGGTATCAGCTGTACCACTCAGCTTGGTATCATCTGCAAACCTGCTGAGGTTGCACTCAATCCAATCGTGTATGTCATTGATGAAGATATTGAAAAGCACCCGTCTCAATACAGACCCCTGAGGGACACCACTCCTCACCAGCCTCCACCTAGACAAAGAATCATTGACCACCACTCTCTGGGTAAAGCCATTAAGCCACTTCCTTATCCACTGGATGGTCCACCCTTCAAATCCATATTTTTTCTAATTTAGAAATTAGAATGTTGAGTGGGACCGTACCAAAAGCTCTTACAGAAGTCCGTGTAGATGACAAGTCTTCCCTTGTCAACTGATGCAGTCACTCTATCATAGAAGGCCACCACATTGGTCAGGCATGATTTGTCCTTGGTGAAGCTATATTGGCTGTCTTGGATCACCTCCCTGTCCTGCATGTGTCATAACATTGCCACCAGGAGGATCTTTTCCATGTTCTTGCAAGGTACAGAGGTGAGGTTCAGCGGTCTATAGTTCCCCGAGTCCTCCTTCCTACCCTTTTTCAAAAATGGGAGTGGTTTCCCTTTTTCCAATCACCAGGGATTTAAACTGACTGAGCAGAAAGTGATATTTTAAAGCAGAAAGTGATACAAGTCATTATGTCATAGCAGGAAAGACTAGCTTCTTCCTGTTCTGAAATGCCAAGATGGTGGGCATGGCAGTCCGTAATACATTATTGAGAGGATTTTTATTCTGTGGATATATGACATTTTGTGACAAAATAAATAAATAAAGTCATGTGTCACTTCCTCCACTTAGTAAGCCTTTTATAGATTTTATTTTTTTTAACGTATGCCTCAGTTGTAAATTAGTATGATGTTGGACTTGTATTTCACTTACGTCTTGTGAGGGTCATTGCTTTAAGGCACAAAGTTTCTTAATTTTTACAGAACAACATTTAAGAGTGAAGTACCTCTGGTGGCATCTGTATGTATTTGTATACATAATATTGTTATGCTGATGGTGCTATTTTTTATATATCAACCAAGGGTATCAGGTAAACTTTTTTTTTATTATTATTTTTTCTGTATTAATTTAGAAAATATATTTACCTTAATGGCATGTGACTGAGGTCATTTAAAGGTTTATGAGATGATCTTACAGAGCTTTTGAATAAATATATCTTGTTAGAACAAGATATATTGCAAATTCTCTCTCTCCTTTTAACAAAATACATTAAACAATGGATTGAGGACTCCAAAATTAGAGGAGGGGGGAAAAAGGGCTTGCTCATGTATATTTATGATTAAAGATCTGTTTTTGAAGTGCCTTGTATTGTCACTGCTAGATGAAAAATGCGCACTATGGTTTTCACTTAGGTGAGCATGTACAGATGCTGCAGGAAATACTGGTAACATTGGTGGTTCTGCAGACAGCATTTTTCCTCTCTGAATAGTTTGAGTAGTGACTAAGTGTAGTAGTAGACAGTGTTTTGTTGCTGAGATAAATTAGAGTGGTGTGTGTGAATGGGTACCACAGACTGCACTGTGCTTGTTGCAGGAATCCAATGGTAGCATTTGGGATTCCAGCCATAGCTCAAACCCTGAAGTCATGAGAAAAAATTCTAAATGCAAGCACACTGTGTAACAGACTCTTCTCCAAGGCCTTGAAAGCTGTGCAACCAGACAAGTCAACTGTAGATAAGGTCTTGTAGAGTAGTTTAGAAAGTATTTTCCATTCATCCCTCTAGTTCCACTGTTAGGAAGCAGGATGCTGAGAGCCAAGTAAAGGAGAACAAATCTTTCTAGAAGTAGGGTCCAGTGATAAAGGAGGAGCAGTCAAAATTGCTAGGAGAGTGAATTGAAAGGAAGCACCACTTTGCTGCATGTTGCTCAGATTTGATATGAAAGTAATGAAATTATTTGTCAATTGCATGGTGTCATGCCTCCAACTAGAGAGAGAGAAAAAGAAAAGAAAAAAGTAAAGCATTTAGTTTAAAATCATGGGATTTAACAGATTTTCAGTTCTTTCTATTAGCCTTCTCTTGCAGTAGCCCATAAGGCTTTGGGTTCTAAGCTTTTCTGTACAGTTATTAGAACTAGGAACTTATTTTAAAATGAAAAGTGAGACTTTCTCATATCCCAAGGACTGCAGAGCTATGGGTTTAAGAAATAAGCAAATATGAGGAAAGATGCAAATCAATGTTGAGAACTGGAAAGAAGGAGCATGGGGAATAGGTCAGTCTCTTCACTTAGCAATCAGGAAAAGGAAAAGAATTTTTTGCCTCCACCATAGCTAAGTATTTACAGCTTTGGGAGAAGAAGGAGAAACTGAACAGCTTTGGTCTTGTCAGATACCAATCCATAAAAGACTGAATACAGAGTGGATGCACCCTACCAAACATTAGCAAAAACCTTTCCTCCTTGCTTGAAGTGCCAACCTAGAACTGATTACTTTTCCTGATAGCTGTATGATAGAGTTTTCAAGCCCCTCCTATGTTTTCTACAGTATTTCAAGCAGTGATATGCTGAAAGCTGTAATTCATCACAGGAAATAGTTACCTTTCTGAGCTCATAAAGAGACAAAACACCACTGTAAGTACTCAGGATGAGGGAAGATGCAAGAATGTCTATGCCTATAGTAAGTTTTCCTTCAGTAGACCAAAAACTTTCTTGCAGTAGACTGAAATATTTTATTACCGCTGATGAAAATTAGGTTGATTATTATCTCTGTTCGCTCCCAGGAAGGCAGGGCTCATCATGCGTAATGGTTTCTTGAGGAGACAAATGCCATTGCTCCGAATGTCCCCCCTTTCTTTCTTTTTCCTCCTTTACCTCAGCTTTTATTGCTGAGTGTGACACCACATGGTAGGAATGTCCCTTTGGTCGGTCTGGGTCAGCTGTCCTGGCTGTGTCCCCTCCCAGCTCGTTGGGCACCCCCAACCTCCTCACTGGCAGGGCAGCACAACAAGCTGAAAAGTCATTAATTAGCTCTGTGTAAGTACTGCTCAGCAATAACTAAAGCATCGGTGTGTTATTGCCAGATTTTTTATCAAAAATCAAAAAAAAAAAAAAAAAAAGGAAGCATCTATGAAGAAAATTAACTTTCCCAGGCAAAACCATGACAACATTTCCTAAGCCCTTCCCCAGGAAACATTTCCTCTGGAAGATAATAGATGTTAATAAGAAATACTATAGGATCACTTGGCTAAAACATATGTATTTACTCAATTAATCTTGCACTTCTGTCCCTTATATACATCCCCCTCCTCACTTCCTGAGAAAAGAGTACTATTTGTACATAGACATGTCCCTAGAGGATTCATACTATAATTAGTTTAATGATTCTGCATGCATTTCTATAATATAGAATATTGGCCTCTGATTATATTTCAGTGAAATTGGTCTCAGTTTTCTCAGTTGAACTCAATAAATTTATTCCTTAATAAAATCAAAGTAAGCCATCAGTTAGTTCTAAGATTTTGTTAACTGCATTCACCAGAAAGTTGTGCCTCTGGGCAGTGATTTTATAAGATACAAGCTGGCAGGAATGAATGTTTTGTTTTGTTTTGTTTTTTTTCCTCTATTTGTTCACCTGGGGGAGTCACAGTTTTATTACTTTTCTTTGGAAGTGGTTAAAGGTTGTATTATGAGCTTAGGTTGTCTGTGGTCTCTTCTAAAACTTCTGTTGTGCCAAATTTGCACATAGCTGTTTGACTGATTCCAGAATTATTACTACAGAGAGCAGCAAAACCCTGACAATGCCATAGAAAATATCATTATTCTGGAGATGTATATATGTGTATTTTATACTGCTGTAACTTTTATTGCTTTTAGAGTTGGCAGATCGGTAGCACAGGAGCAGGGTCTGGCAGGAAACAAATTGCACTGTCAGTTGCTGGCTTGCTTTGCATTTCACCTTTCTCACTTGGTTCTCAGGTTTATCAGCATTTACAGTGCTGTCAGAATCTTGTTAAAGCCAAGGTAGAGGAATTTAAAGCATGCAATTCCTGAAAATTTGCTAGAGTACAATAGTAGCTACCAGTGCTTTTGAAGACAAAATACATTGACGTGACTGGTATATAGGCGTGCACCTATACTGTCTGAGTAATCAAAACTATTAACATTTCAGAGCTCAAGAATATAGAATTGGACCTCCACCTCTAAGTCCTATCTTTCTATCTAACTAGTCTCACACTTTTATCATAGAATGGTTCTCAGCCCATCTTTGTAGGAGAGGTGCTCCAGCTCCTTGATAATATTTATGGCTGTCCTCTGGACTCACTCTAATAGGTCCATGTCTTCCTGATATTGAGGGCCCTAAAGCTGAACACAGTACTCCAGGTGGGGTCTCCGGAGAGTAGAGTAGAGGGGGAGAATCACTTCCTTTGACGTGCTGCCACGCTTCTTTTGGTGCAGCCCAGGATGTGGTTGATTTTCTGGGCTGCAAGCGTGCATTGCTGGGTCATGTGAAGCTAACTTGAAGTCATTAACATATTAATCTTCACCCTGTGAGTTTGGATTCCTACAAGTGGCTGGACTGCAGAGGTTGAACTGTAGGCAAAGCCTATGTTATGTGTTGCATTAACGTGTAGGGTTACTTGAGGTAACACCAAGTGTGCTCATCTTCCTGGGTGATGCTGTAGAGAGAAAGTTAACCCTGATCTCAGGAGAGCCACAAGCACAAAACACCTGCAAACTGAAAGTTTTGTTTTTCTGAAGAACTGCTGTTTGGGGCTCAGTGTTGCTTAGTTTCTCTGGTAGGTGAATCAGAGGTTCCTCTGCTGCTTTGTCCTGGGGAGTGGTGGTGGTATGATGCTTGCAAGCAATATTCATAGTGTTTTCTGGTTTGAAGTTCAAAGTTTCAGAGACAGAGAACATTTACACTGTTTCTTGAAATGTTTTTTTACATCTCCTGAAAGTGTCCTCTCTCTATCCCCTATCAAAGAGAAAATTGGAGACTTTCCCATTTCCTACATGTCTACGCTGTTTTGGCTGTTCTGGTTCAGATTAGATAAAGACACAGTAGAAAATTAGTTGATTCCATTACTATGTTCTCTCTCAACTGGGAGAAAAATGAAACCAGGCTGAGCTGTAAACAGTCTGGTAGACTTCTACAGACCCTATGAACAGATCTGATTTTTACCAGGGAGCTATGAAATGATCATCTTTTCTAGAGGGCAAAAATAAACCCCTAGAAACATGAGTGTGAAATGCTCTGCTATTTCAGGTCACGGGCAAGGACAATATCATTCAACAGTAATGCTGACTTACTCTGATATTTGGTAATACACAAACATTCCTGTAGTACCCATCATGAGGGTGCTAAGAGGGAAACTCAGACTGAGCATTTGTCTGAGACCATTTCTGATTGGAAGACTAACTAAAAGATTATTATGGATGAACAAGTGATAAAGGAAATGGTATTTCTACTACTGCACTATGTAACTGAGGCTTACAAAGGTTAAGAAGTGGAAATAGTAATTCAGTATGTTTCAGTTTTAAAAAAGGCAGTCCTTTCTAATTATATTAAATATCATGGGGCTGAGATCAGGTTATCTCAACAGGTTACTGTACTTCAGCTGATCCACAATAATAATTGTGTATTGAGGTTTTAAAGTACCATGCACAATGGAGTTCTATTCCATATCATGTTTAGCATGATAGTCAGAGGCCAAACCTAAATATTTGTAAGTCTTATTATTAAGACTTAAACTTGAAACTCAGATTTGCTTCCTTGTTTTATATGAGGTTACGTAAATTCCTATAGATGCTAAAGAGGTATTAAAAAAAAAAGGGGGGGGGGGGTGGGAAGAAACATCTCCCTTAGAGTTCTTCACATTCTCAGCTACACAAATAGATTAGGAATACAATCAAAAATAATCTCTACAGTATATTATCAGCTATTAGATTAATATACTTTGCTAATGCAGCTGTGTGCTTTGTGCGCTGTGCACAGTGCTTCTGCACAAATGTAAGGAAGTCAGGGAACTTACTTTTTCACTTGCAGGTATGTATGCATCAAGTAAGGTTAAATAAAGGTCTGCACTTGTGTCTGTAAAACATTAATTTCACTCGAAAGTGCCTAGCCATTTACAGTGCAGCACCACATTATCTTATTTTGGAAAAGGTGATAATATATTCACCTTTTATGCCACTTCATTTTGCCTGCACCTGTCCTATTCACTGAAAGGTGTTCTGTTTTTTTTCCTTTGTCATTTTTTCATCTAAAAGAATATGTATATATATATATGTATAGACATATATATAGCAAATAGAAAAGCAGGTATGCAAAGTGTAGGTTATGAATAGTATAATTATGAATCACTGTGAAATTAGTCGGCTTTTTTTTAATCCTCAATGCCTTTGATTTCTTGTAAGTGTTGTGAAAGGGTGCATATGTCATTATCATTAGCATGCCATTTTTCTGCATTTCATATATTTTCAAAAGAAGAGATGGCATTAGGGCCAAAACAACGTTGTATTTCTTTGTATATATTTCTCTATATAAGCATATGAAAGAAACAGGTGAAGCAAGTAAGCTATTGCATCCATGGGAGAAAAGTGTTGAAATCTATTCTAAACCATAGTTGAACCAGCTGCAATAAAGAAAAACTATGGTTATTCTCCCCGGATAACTGGGAGATTGCTCTGCAACTCACACCTGAGGCAGAAGAAGGGGAGTTCATATGCTAGGTGAGGCAGATCCCTCACTTACACCTTATAGACATGGAAAAGTAGGAGATAGAGAAAGTCAATAGTGAAATGCCAAGACAAACCACAAGGAGAGAACAGGTATGTTTAGAACTTGATTAAGCAACTGAGAAAGTAAATAAATTTAAAAATTAGTTTTTCAGACTCATTCTACAAATGTCAATATAAAATGGTCCTTTTATAGTTTATAAAAAAAAAATCATAGCTGAAGAGGTGATAGCAATATGAAGAAAAGTACAACTTAGTATGGCAAGAGCTTCCACAGGATTGCGGAACTTTCTACAGAGGTGTTCAGCAGCTGCTTAACTGTGTAAATGGAAAATGCATGTAGTACTGGAAGTTGCAGTCAGATATTTAAAAATAAATTAAAGTGGAAGAACTCCTGAGTTAACTACCTGGGAGACCTCCAGAGGTGAGAAGCTACTATGAGGTGTGTTGCCAGGATAGTAAGAGAAAGAGGGAGCAGACAGAAAAGCTTTGCTGGAGAGGTGAAGCTGAGTCTGGAAAGATCAAAGAGGTATTCATACCAAGAGGTATGAAGTGAAATGTTTCATTGTGTTGCACATGGTAGTGTAAAAACATTAAGGGTTTTTTTAACTTTTAAGAAAAGTATCAGTACGAGCAACATGAAATCTCACATAAGATTGCCACTTATTATGCACAACCCCTTAATGTCATGCTGTGCAGTTCTTTCTTTTTCTCCTTAATTTAATAAACATCCTTATTCAGGAATACAGTAGCTTCTAGAGGAGAATAAAAACCATGAAACCCTTAAGTTAAACTTTTAATACTCTTTAAAAGTCTTTGTTAAACTCTAAATATCCTATTCACATGTTCACTTTAATAATTAAAAATGAAGACATGCCAATATCTCAATTCTCTGGAAAACGAACAGCCTTAGTCCTGGGTATGAATGTTGTGAAGTCTCCTTAGCTGGATGCGCTCTCACACACAGGAGTTTACAGGCTAATCTCAGCAGAAGAATGAGTCTTGCTCATCAGTGAGAACAAGACGCTGTCTGTTTCACAAATGCCTTTCATTCCTGTCTAGCTCAGATCAGGAAACTCCATTTGTCACTTGGTACATCCTTGTCTTAATGATTTGGAGTTAGTACAATGTGATGAAAAGACTTTCTCCACTGGGGGAAAAAAAAAAAAAAAAAAAACACGAAATGCAAATCCTCATACTTCTTCCAAGTTTCCAAGTGACACTCTGATGCTTTCCATTTTGAAACCCTAAAAGGAAAGAAAGGTGTTTAATTCTCTTGGAGGTGAGGGAGGGGGGCAAAGAAAGAAAACGAGCTTTCATCTTCCTTCCCCCCTCCTTGTCTTGGTCTTGGAAAAAGAGAGAACTCAATTTGGTGAAATAACTCATTTGGAATATCAATTATCCATCAAAGCAATGTCCTGGACGTATTGAACTGTCAGGAGGCTTGTCATTGCCACATGCAAGCCTTCAGAAGTTAAATGTGAGGAGGGAAGATGTTGTTAGAAATCTTTTCCTATATGACACACTGTCTTGCTAAAACAACTCTTAATTAGTTCTTCTTTTTCTCCTTCCCTTCTCCCCCTTTATTTTACTTTATTTTTTTAATATGCAGCACCAGGGAAAAATTGGAGTTAAATTTAATGTTGGAACTGATGACATCTCTATCGAAGAGATCAACGCAATCATTAATGACGGAAAATACCATGTAGTACGTTTCACGAGAAGTGGTGGCAATGCCACATTACAGGTGGACAACTGGCCAGTTATTGAACGCTACCCAGCAGGTAAGTGCTTACACAAACTTTTGTGTGTAAAAGGGTGGGGGATGTGTAGAGAATTGATCATTTTGCTCCTCTTTTAACGCTCCTTTTTCAGTGTTTTAGTAGCTAATTAAGTAGTGAAAGAGTCTGGAGCAATATGCAGTTCATGATGATAGCATTTCCTAATTAATTTAAAAGCATAAATTCAAGTTATTACTGGAAGTGAAAAAATACAGTTATCAACGCTTGAAATTGTGAGTTTATTCCTTGTTTTCATTGTTTTTTATTGGACTTTTTTGTTGTTTGGTTTGGTTTGGTTTGATTTTTTTTTTGGGGGGGGAAGGGGGGAGGGAGAGGAAAAGGCTTTGACAAAAGCTACAAAGTGACTCCCAAATCGCCCAAATCGATCTCCAACAGATTGGGTAAAACATTTCTGAGGAATCGGTTATCTGTGTTCTTTTAATTACAAAAGGTTATTAAAATGTTTGAATTTAGTAGAAGTGTTCCAAGTGTAAACCAAAAGGTGCTCAGATATTAGTTGAAGAACCAACCAACCAAATTAACATGTCTTCACTTAAAAATGCAAACTATGCTATATTATTTATGTAGGGGATGTTGGTTACTTCAGCATGACCACTTGTGTTAATATAGAGTTTCCTTGATTGGGCCCATATTTAATTTTATGCAAATGTCATGCACTGAAGATTACCTTATTACTTATTTTATTCATTGTTAAAGGCAACAGTTTTTTCAGACATGCAAACCCTTTCTCACTGAGTACTGCTACTGAGCTATGAAGGGTAACTTACAAATGTGCACTTTATCTGTTAGCAGTTGGTATAAGTGTTTATACTATTAATAAAAAGCAGCAAATCCAGAGATCTAAGTGAAAGGTATTCCAGGTTGCCTATTTGCTATTACAGAAATGATGGTTCTGATTTAACAGTAAAAGTTTTTTTCATTTTGATGGTGGAACAGGAAATTGGATAAGCCATTCTCTGTTCCAATTATTGGTATTTAGGATTTGTTTTTTTAAGTTGGTGTTTGGGTAGTGGTCCAACAGTTAAACTGATTAAAATAAATAAATAAATAAATAGATAAATATTCCACGGGTGAAATACCATCTTTCAGATAATTTCTTGGAGATAATTTAGAATTAAATATAAAAATGAAAATATGGATCTCAAGTGAAATTACTATAGCACGCATTGTCTGAAAAAAAAAAAAAAAAAAAGACAACAATTTGTATGCTAATATGTTATGAAAGAGTGACAGTTCTGGCTCTTAGCCATGATTCATGGCTTTAGGTTAGATATATCTCTGAGAAGTGTTAAACTCTTGGGAAAATAGTTTGGAAGATACTGAATGAAATATGTCCTATGATCTTTCAGATATTCCTGTTTCCTCCTGTTTTCCAACTTTTACAGTGCTTGACAAATGGTAGCTGAAATAAGATGGTAGAAGCTGGGGAGAAGCATGTTTCAGTTAATGTCTGAGCAGTATGTAGCAGAATGGAATACATATATATATATATAATACATAAATTACAAGTTTGAAAATATTTTCTTTTTCTTGTCTGTTCTGTTTCTTCACGAAAATACAACATGGTTACAACAAGGACGAACTGCAATTGAGTTCTGAGGATATTGGCACACAGAATTTATTTACACTGAACATAGATTGATACAGAAAACAGAGTGATTTCCTTGGGATCGGATTACTGGAGGTCGATTTTTTTCTGTGACAAAAACTAAAACTTTCTGAGTTTTTTCAAGCAATCCATACACAACCTACATTTGAAGGCATTTTCAGTTGTTTCATCAGAGAGGGTACAGAATTCCTTGACTTATGTTATTACTGGATCTTCCAAGACTACCGTTGGTCTTCAGTTTCCTTAAGTTTCTTTAATTTCCTTTCCTTTAGTAATATTTTATGGCTCTTTTATTCCATAGCATTGCTTTTGAAATCCATCCTCCCCATTTTCATCGTCCATTTCTTCTCCTCTCCTTCCATCATGAAAGTGTCTAGCCATACCTTTATTTTATATTTCCATGCTGTTCCATCAGGTTAGGTATTCTTCACTTACATCCTTTTTAAACTAGTTTCTTCATAGACTGAGGTAACTTATAGAAAAGACACAGGCCTGTCCAGAAGACTATAATGCATTTGACCAAAGTTTATACTGCTCTGAAGGGATTAATGGCACTCTATTAAAAGATATCACAACCAGTTCAGTTCTAAAAGTGATATAAGACAACACAGTTTGGCAAATGCTGCTGCACCCAATTAAGATGTCCTGCTGCTGTTGCTGTTTTAGTGACTGACAATAGTGTTTGGCAGTACTGATTAACCAACAAATTTGCCAATTGCTCCTGTTTTTGATGGAGGACATTTTGCAGTTGTACAAGTTGAAACAAATTTGATGTCATTTGCATGAGTGAGGGCTCATTAGCTTTCAGTTCAATGCTAGAAAGAATATTCTTTTTGCTTTGTGCTTGTTTTCTGATTAGTATTTTTTCCTGCATAAATTTTAATGTATCCACACCACTGTACATAAGCAAAGGCTTATCTCTTCTAATTTTGGTTGTTGCTTTTTTTAATTATTATTTTTTATTAATAATAGAAGCAAGATTAGCAGCTTAATTAGTAAGTTTGCTATTCTTAAATACACTGGATTTCCAAAACAAACAAACAAACAAATAATGGTTGCCTAAAGCATACCAACTAATCAATTTTCCTCTCTCTACAAGGAAAGAATATATTCTGAATTACAGTTCTGGTTGGAGTGTTTGAGTACAAGACATTGCACATTGCTTGGTTTTGATCAGCATCTAAAAATACAGGGTGAAAATTTTCTGAGAGGAAGTTCTGGTCAGGGTTTCAGGATTTTCCTGTTTCATTGCCTACGTAGACTTCCCACAACCCCATCTAACTGCTGCAGATAATGGCACAGAGGATCGTCTTGAGGCCAACTAACAGTCAGTGTTGTGTTATCTGCTGGCAGGATGCCTGTCGGCACCCCAGTTGATACTTCTAGCAAGCAACTTTTTCAAAAGAGCTTGCTGCAAGACTGTGTGGGATTTGTAGGAAGCCTGAACTCAGTCCTGCGTCTCTGGAGCTGATCAGAGTTCAACTCTCTTGTGAAGGGTCTTCCAGCTGGTGCAACACACATGGTTCTCTAGTGTTGCTTCATCAACAGTCAAAGTAGACATCTTGCAGAAGTATCATATCTCAGTGCTCCATTGGATTTCCACAGCCAGTTTCTGCAATTTGTTGTAGAGCTGTATGAAATTCAGACACGATCCTGGTTGATGACTACAACCTACAATGTTTCTTTTGCATGATTCTCTGACAATATTCAGGACTATTGTCTGGGCCAATCCACCTTCAGTTTTTATCTGAGCAGATGTGAAATGAGAGAGACATAAAAGGGAAAAAGGTGGGATGGGTAGTTGTGGAGGATAGCTACCCTTTTAAAGGTTGCTGTCTGTTTCTGGATTATAGGGGGAGATATTTTTTTTAAATCCTAGGTATTTGAAGATCTTCAACAAGGGATAACATGAATGGAAATGGCCTCAAGTTGTGCCAGGGGAGGTTTAGGTTGGATATCAGGTGAAACTTCTTTTCTGAAAGGTTTGTGTGGCATTAGGATAGGCTGCCCAGGGAAGTGGTTGAGTCAACATCCCTGGAGCTCTTCAAGAAACGTGGAGACGTAGAATTTAGTAGCATGGTTTAGTGGTGGACTTTAGTACTGGATTAAAGGTTGGACTAGATGATTATGGAGATCTTTTCCAATCTGAATGATTCTATGATTAGATTAGGGCTGGATGATTTTCAGAAACATGGGTTTAAATTTCAGTACACACATGCTTTTGGATTCTTGTCAAAGTGTTTTTGTGTGTGTGTGTGACTGCAAAGTTCCTCTCTTGCTGTTTCTCTGAGTGCAGTGGTAGTGCAATTTCTGCCTTTTGTTAAATGTTCGTCCTGCTTTCCCCCTTTCTCATTCTGTCAATTGCTGAAGGGTAGCCCTATGATTAGAAATATCATACTATAATTTTTTGATAGCTGACTGAAATGTCCAGATCTGTAATGCATTTGTATGTTCCACCTATCTTAACTAAATTTGATGTTAAGCTCATTTAATGTTTGCCATCCCCCTGCATCTGCCTGAAGAACTTTAGTATTTCACCTTGGCTTATTTTTTGGATAGTGATTTCCGATTATCCTAACTTGGATGCAGCATAATTTCCAGTCACATTAAACAGGAATGAGAAAACTGCTGACTGTGCAGTCAGATTTCCTGATCAATAGACTAACCCGATTTTACCCAATGCACATCCTTTCTGCTCCTTATGTCAAGGCCAGCCCCCTCGGCACAGCCGCAGCACCCAACCCCGCGTTATGGGGGGATTGGGGCCATGCCTCACCAGGGGCGGCCCGGGACAGTGGCACAACCAGGCCAGCCACACCAGCCGGCTCTCGGAGAGCGGCTGAAAGGAGGGGGTGCTGCCAGAGCCATGGCGATGGCACCCAGACCTGCCTAGAAACAGCCCCAGGAGAGCGGTGCCACACGGTGCCTGAAAGGCATGGGGAGCAGCACCCAGTGCGTTACAACCGCCCGCAGCGTGCTGCAGTGGTGGCTGTTGGAGTTCCTGTGGTGGGGCACAGGGGTTCTGTCCCTCCTCCCTTCTGAGACCATCCTGTCTGCTGGCAGTCTCTGTGACTGCAGTTTTTACCATGGTCTCCCCCAGGCAGAGAGCGTGACCCAAAGGGAGGGCCTGTCCAATATCACAGAATAGTAGGGGTTGGAAGGGACCTCAAGAGACCACAATAACCCCATGCAATGCTATAGGCTTGGGTCAGAATGGCTAGAAGACTGTGAAGAGGACAGGGACCTGGGAGTGTTGATCAATGCTTGGCTGAACATGAGTCAGCAGTGTGCCCAGGTGGCCAAGAAGGCCAAGGGCATTCTGGCTTGTATCAGGAATAGTGTAGCCAGCAGGAGCAGGGAGGTGATCATCCCCCTGTATTCTGCTGTGGTGAGGTCACACCTTGAGTACTGTTCAGTTTTGGACCCCTCACTAGAAGAAAGACATAGAGGCCCTGGAGCATGTCCTGAGATGGGCAACAAAACTGGTGAGGGGTGTGGAGCACAAATCCTGTGAGGAACGGCTGAGAGAGCTGGGGTTGTTTAGTTTGGAGAAGAGGAAGCTCAGGGAAGACCTCATTGCACTCTACAACCTCCTGAAGGGAGGTTGTGATGAGGAGGGCATCGGCCTCTTTTCTCAGATAACTAATGGTAGGACTTAAGGGAATGGCCGCAAGTTGAGCCTGGGGAGATTTAAATTAGATATCAGTAAAAACTTTTTCTGTCAGATTGGTCAGGCACTGGAATGGCCTGCCCAGGGAGCTGGTGGAGTCACCATCCCTCATGGTGTTCAAGAAGCGCCTGGACAAGGTGCTACGAGATCTGATTTGGTAGCTTAGTGGGTAGTATTGGTGATAGGAGGACAGTTGGACTAGATGATCTTGTAGGTCCTTTCCAACCTTGTGTTTCTATGATTCTGTGATTCTATGGTTTTCTTATCTTCTCTGTTTCAAAATTTTGTTTTATTTTGCTCTTTTGAATGCCTGTTTGCTTTTGTGGCTATGGTACTGCACCACAATAGCAACTCCAGCTACTACTGTGAATTGGCTGCTCTTGTAAATTTAGTTAACAATTACAGAATGAAATATAGATTTGCTAAGAATGCATTTATGGGAAGAAACCAAAGGACTTATTAATTTGGGTCAAAGTGAACTGATAATTATGGCCAAAGGCGAAACAGAATAACAGAATAACAAGAAATTGGGTTTAGTAATGTCAAAATATTAATTTCAGTGTTTTCTAAATAAAGTGTTCTAAATTTTCATGTCAGGATTGCCCAGTGTTTATAAGCAATTATAGTGATCTGAGAACAAAGCATTTAATTTGAAGCAACCTTTTCTTCCTTACCTGAAATAAAATCTGTTTCAGTTCAAATCAGATGGTTGTGTGTGTGTACACAACACCTTTCTCACAGCTATATTCATAACCATATTTCATAATAAGAAAAACAATTTTCTTAATTTTCTATTTTTTTTTCCTTTAGTAGCAAAGGAAGTACAATTTACCAGTCTAGGAAAGTATATCAGAAAAAGCTAGCTGACTTTCTAAAACCACAATAATCACCATTTATTGTGAAGGATTTTCAAAATCACTTTTCTGTGAATAACACTATGCTTTACGCTGTCAGAGGGAATTTGCCCAATGCTGACCCTTAAAAAAAAAAAAAAAAAAGGCATTTTACCAGAGGGAGCCTTTCCTTCAGGATTTTCATCATAAATCGGGTTGTTACATATGGATATAAGATGATCTACTAGCTATTGGCCTACCGGTCCATGGTTTCAAAGCTATTCACACTGCTGGGAATAGTCAGCAATTCCTGAGACCCAGAAGCAGTTTGGAAGACGCAGTCTGCTGTAGACAAATATCTATAATGAATCCTTCCCAGTCAAACCCAGTTCTTTCTGGCCAGCCTTAGGAAAGCATAACTAATCTGTGATTAATTACATAACTTTAATACTAAATTGCAACTGTATTCGAGCTCCACTGTTAAGCACATGTTGTCATAGCCATGTCTCGTAGACCTATACATTTGATGACACAGGCATCTCACACAAGCAATTGACACAAAGATTGTCCAAAATACTTCTACTGGAACAGATGTATCTCTGTGATTATGGAGTATAAATAATGAATGAGCACACATACCAAAGAAATGTCTATGTGATAGTCCTTGTATATTGGCAGAAGATTGAACCAGAGGCTAATGATATTGTTAGATACAGAGCTGAGTAGCTCTGTGATATGGCAATTGGCAGCTGAAGTTCTTAGGACTTGAGTATAATACAGAATAGTTCTGCCATGAGTTTGGGTTTTATATTTTTGTTTGTTTGTTTGTTTGTTTCTTTATCACTTAAAGATAATACCTTGAGAGCACAGGTGTCTTAGGGACTTCCCCTGAATCTGTGGGCTAAATTAGATTCTAATCGCAGAACATGTGAGAGCTAGGTGAAGGGGACATCACATTTAAATGCTTCTCTTGTTCTCTGTGTTCTGGAAACTAGACAGTGTATTTGCCACCTTTTCATGGGATACACCTGACTTTAAATTATATGCTGAGAGTCAGCTATTACAACGCACCCTATTTAGAATAAGTGATATCCATTTGTCTCGATTTTGTAAGTCGAGATTGACTATAAAATTAACAGAAGATGTTTGTGTTGGCACACTTGTTTCTCCAGAATGGGTTTGTATTTCTCAAGAAATTCATGTAAGTGTCTAACATACTACAGCTAAATCTGAATACAATTAAAGATCGGTTTCTCAGGTCGTAGCATGGTGTCCAGAAGAGATTTTGGGCTCTTTCACAAACATGCTTTTGAATATTCTAATAAAATGGACAGACAGTCTGTTATCATCATATCCATGCAAAATGATAACGGTGAAGGAGGCAGGAACCTAACAAGTAAATGGTCATTCGGCATTTGCCTTGCCTTGCATTTGCTGTAAGGTCATTTTTGAAATCTCTATGGCTGTTGCTGTCGGGACCTGGGAATTTCAGGGTGTTTTCCATTCTTAACTATTATGAGTCATTTTATTGATTTATTTATTTGTCTGGAAACACATCATCTTCACTTTTTTTTTTTTTTTTTTCAGACTCGTTTCCTTCATTCGATAGAATACCTCCTGATTCTTTCTCTCCCATGCTTTTCTTTGCTATGGTCAGAGATTTGAGACTCTGCAGTCTGTTCTGTCATGTTGGTAGATCAGTCCCAGTGGCAAACAGTGGGGATTTGAACTCCCTCTTCTGATGAGCTGCAAAGCTCACAAACTTAGAACAGTCTCTCAATACTTAGTAGGGGCATCATTGGCCTGGCTGCATCTTTGGTGTCCACGTGGAACAACAGCAGCAGATAATAGTCATTAGGCTGTATGAGGCTTGGAAGTCTCTTGGTGACATCCCTGATATAAGCCTCCAGTAAGCAGCAGACTTTTCTCAAGAGCAGAACAGATCAGCCAGTGGGTGCCTCTGTACTTCTCAGAGGAGAGTCTCCTACCACTGCCACCCATCTCCTTTCCTTAGTTGCACTGGTTTACACAGGGAGCAGACCAGGCTACCTTACTCAGCTCCACCTCTCTGCAGTGGGTCTTTCCTTTTCAGTCAGCAGAAGGGTGAAGCTGTTTTGTAAGGGCACCTCAGGCTACAGGGAAGACACTGCCTCACCACAGCCTAGCTGACAAGCCATGTCCAATTTGCATTCACCCCTCCTCTGGTCACCATGCTCCTTAGAGGCTGCTTATAGAGGAGTGCAGGGTTCTGCTGTTACTGCTGCCCCCCCCACACACAGACACACACCTCTCATGTGAGCGGCTGGCCCCTGGCAGGTCGCTGTGCTCCCCTCAGGCTTTGTTGGCTCAGGAAACACTGATGTAGGACACAGTCCTCTGCCCTTCTGTGGAATTCACCCACCAGGAGCTGATCACCTTGGTGAGTCTGATGCACCTCCTTGGGTGCCGGTGGATCCTGTCAAGCCTCAGCAGATCTCTTGTCTTAAAGACAATCTTGCATGATTATAAAAGCAAAAGTCTGGTGGAGGCACTGGTCTTGGAGACGGGCATTGATGACCTGGGCTCACCTGATTTTTTTCCAAGTGTCTCAACATTACTGTGAGGACTGAGGAAAACTTTATCTGTGCTTCTCAATCCTTTAGCCATATTCCCAGGGCCCTGAAACCTCTTTTGTTAGACTTTAGGCTTTTTGTTTTGACACCACAGGTATCCAGATTATCTCTTTTTGTTTAAGTCTCAAGATCCTTTGTCTTTTAAATTTATTTTACTTTCTTTGAAAGGACATTTTAGCTTGAGTTTTGCCAACTCGTTTATGTTCCTAATTCTGAAATGCATTGCTTTTTTTTTTTTTTGTGGATCAAGTCTGTTGTTTTACCTTCTTTCTGCAATATACTCTATGATAGCATAGTTATTCAGCCTAGTAGTTATTCAGCCTGTTTTTAGCTTTGCAGATGCAAGTAAAATTATATTTTTTTATGCTTTTACCTTAAAGAATTTCCAAATGACCTTCCTGGTTGAGTCCATCAACCCCTCAGACTGATTACATAATGTGGTTTCCTTCACTTTATCAAATTTTGTTCTTTTGAAATCAAGATCTGACTTACAGGCTTATTTTTAGTTGTCCTTGTATTAATTTGAATCAACTCACGATCACTCAATCCAAAAATGTCTCCTACAATTAACTTTTCTCTGTTGCTTTCATTATTTATTCAAAGTCAAGTTAAAATAGCATTATTTCTCATTTGTTTCCACTGGACAAAATCTTCAATGGGTATTATAGGAAGCTGATCTCTACTTGTATTCATACAATTCAGGTATAACATGAATGAAAGAAGGTATTTTAGCAGTAAGTAAAACAATTTAAAAATAAGGCAAGGAAATCTGTGGCACTCACTTCAGCAAGTCCTCCAGAGCATAGTAAGGTGCAAGAAGCTAATTTAGCAGGAATTAAAATAGATTAAAAATTAATCAGACTTTCTGAGACACAAACCACCATTTAAGTGATGGATGTAACTAGGCCAGTATGCTACCTTACCTTTCTTAATATGTGGTTGCACAACTGATTTCTTGCACCTTTTTCTGATGGATACAGCTCTGATTACTGTTTAATCATGACCCAATGTATTTTCCAGCATGTATCCAGGTTCCAGTATGATTTTATTGTAAACGTGAAAGACTGATTCTAACAAAAATGGTGATTTTTGTTATGTAGAAAATGTAGAAATCCTTCTACAGCTTATCCAAAGTCAATGAAATAACATTTAAAAAAAAAAAAAAAAGCCTCACCCTTTGAGAGATTAACAAATTGTTCTGTCCTGCTCTCTTCTTTAAATAAAGAGCCTGGTTAATACCCAAACAAGACTAAAGTAAGTCTTTTCAGAAAGTGGTTTCAGTAAAGTTTCCCAAATCAGCTTTTTAATTTGACAGTTTATCATTTTTTTTCCTGTCAGATAATGCTAGATAATAGTGCTTCTCAGCACTATTAAGTCAGCAGACGGATTTTCTTTTTTCCTTTATTTTTCATCTTGCATATCCTGGTGAAATACAAAGGCTCATCCCTTCTTAGACTTGATAGATCCTGTAATTAAATTCAGATCTTGATAAAACGTGTGGTACAGTTGTCATTACTTGATCACAGAAAGCATTACACCTTTCAGTTAAATACAGCAAGATGGCACAATGCATCTAGTTTAGAAGGAGAAAGAAAATGTCAAATGAGCAATGAGTCAGAAAGAGGTGCTCTAAAATACTAACTGAAATGAATATCTGCTCTTTTTGTGTCTTGTGGTAACGGCTGATGCCTATATCTGTTTACAAGAATTAGGCATAAGGTGATATGGAAACAGTTTAAGACCACGAGTTGTGGAGATTCAAGTTAGAGGAAGGAACTGGAAAGTGGAAGTGAAAACAGACCCCACAATGAGACATGGCATATCTGTCACAGCAGGTCTCCCATTCACCTTTTCAGGAAAGCCATTATTAACAATTTATTGAAAGTCAGATCTCAAAAGATGAAATATTGCTAATATGTAGAGATTCTTTTCCACACATTTATTTAGTTTGAACCTTAGAGGCAAATTTTCCATGTAGCCTACAATATCATAACTTACCCAGTATAGTAGGAAAAATTAAAAATATTAAATGTGGTGTTGGTTAAAAAGAAAATAATTAAATCAAATTATTTAACAAGTAGTTTTTAATACTCAATAGCTTCTTTATATTGTAATACTGATAGAATCAATGTCCTAAAGTATATTTGTCAGTCTGGCAGAAGCATGTCGTGAAAGCCAAGCATTAAACACCATATTCCATTATTTCTCTTTCCTTTCAGCCTGTCCTCCAGTAGGTTCACAGCTGACTTGTTTGAGAGTATGCAGGATTTTATGTAACATGTCACTCACTAAGACAAACTAATATGTACTAACTTCATTAAAACTGCTTGTGTGCAACAAATACTAATGTATAAGCATTGGCATGGTTGTAACTGTGCTCCTTGTCTTAGATTACTTGGTGGGCATACACATGCATTTCCTCTAACGCTGACATGGATACTGCCATTGGCTGATAGAGCATGCAAGAGAAAAGCGTGACAGTGTACTTCTGTCGTGTGCTCCCCCTGCAAAGCTGTTTGTTTCCTGTAGCTTCTGGGGCAACCGTGAAGTCTGTCTGAAATGGGAGCCTTGCTCAGGACAGAACAAATCAGTGCAGTGTTGAGCCTTCCAACCAGACAGTCTATCATATGGAAAACAAAATTTTTTTTTTTTTTTTGCAAAGTCATTCTGATTTAGATGCTCTTGGAACATGAGGTATTTTTTTATTTGGGACACATTTGTGCACATGTCCCCAGATATATGTTGCTGGTGTTGTGAGGTGTGACAGGAGAATAGTACTTTATGTCTTCAGGATAAGAGCTTGCATTAACCTAATTCAGAAACAGTTGCTGTAGTTTGTACTGCAGCAGGGAAAACAGCAACTTGCTCTGTCCTAAATACATTTTCAAGAGTTTCAAACACCTGATTTCATGGTTAACTGTGTTAACCAGGTATCCAGAAGGACACAAATCATTGCTATCTTGAATGTATGAATATATACATGTTTTAGACTCTCTTTCATGAGAGACATGTAAACACAGGAGAGTATTTTAATATTCCAGCAGCTATGTACATCCATGTCTTCATCTTGCCATGTGGTTATGTTTTTGCAGTTTCAAGCCATGATTGTTAAAAAATATATAAAAGAAATTTAGAAACTGTGGTGTCCACACTTTCAGGATAACTTTTTCTGTAGTACAGATTTTGTGATTAGTGGCAGCTCCATTGTAACCAATTCTGTGGTTATATTCTAGAATTGTATTATATCATGCACTTAAAAATAAGTTTGGAGTTAAGTTCAAGGAGTACTCAGTAAGTTCAAGGAGTACGCAAGTCAGTAAGTTCAAGGAGTTACCTTGACCCTAGCAAGGTGTAGCTAAACCACAGTCTTCTTTTTGCAGACTATTCTACCCGTCAGAAAAAGTGACTAGCTTGTATGATTTATACAACCTAGAACCTTTACGAGCTGCACAAGAATTAGATTCTGTAGTAGAAACCATTTCAAACACATTTGAAGCAGAAATCAAACACCCATTGATGTACAATCAAACACCCATTAGATGTAAAATACATAGCAAAACACATCCTGATTTCACCCTCTTATTGGTGGGCATTAGCTTAATTAAAGGCAATGAAGTTATGGCCTTAGAAATTGGTTTAATTAAGATGTGAATGGACTAACAGACTGCAAAGCACAGATCATGCTTTCCTAAATTTTCCCAGTAATGGGGAGAGAGAAGGAAAGAAACAGGTGAGCCCAGGTCATCAAAGCCGGTCATCAAAGCCTTGCTCCCAGACTGGTACCTCCACCAGAATTTGCGTTTTGTAAACATAGAATTGTTGAGGTTGGAAAGGGCTTCCAGCATTATCTTCTTGCATCCCCCCAGGGGTAACTGCACCTGCTGCTTCCCTAAAGTGCTGTACACCAATGCATGGAGCATGGGAAATAAACAGGATGAGCTCAAGATCTGTGTTCAGTCACGGGGCCACAATCTCGTTGCGATCACTGAGACACGGTGGGACAGCTCGCATGACTGGAACGCTGTCATTGAGGGCTATGTCCTCTTTAGGAAAGACAGGCTGGGGAAGCGAGGGGGTGGGGTTGCCCTTTATGTGAGGGAGCAATTAGAGTGTACCCAGCTCCAGCTGGGGGAGGGTGAAGGACAAGTGGAGAGCTTGTGGGTAAGACTTAAGGGGTGGGCTGGTGGTGGGGGTCTACTACAGGTCTCCAGATCAGGAAGAAGTCAATGAGGCCTTCTACGAGCAGCTGCTAGTAGCCTCACGATCACGAGCGCTGGTCCTCATGGGGGACTTCAATTACACAGAGCAGCTTGTTCCGGATGCCATCTCCAAGCAATTGGAAGAGAAGAAGGTTATGAGGAGTAGTCAGCATGGATTCACCAACAGGAAGTCATGCTCGACCAACCTAGTTGCCTTCTGTGATGGCATCTCCAGCTGGGTAGATGGGGGGAGAGCGGTGGATGTCATCTACCTTGACTTTAGCAAGGCTTTCGATACTGTCTCCCATGACATCCTACTAGCAAAGCTGAGAAAGTGTGGGATAGATGAGTGGATGGCAAGGTGGGTTGAGAACTGGCTGACTGGCCAAGCTCAGAGGGTGGTGATCGGCAGAGCAGAGTCTGGCTGGAGGCATGTGACTAGCGGTGTACCCCAGGGGTCGGTGCTGGGTCTGGTCTTGTTCAACATCTTCATCAACAACCTTGATGAGGAAATAGTGTCAAAAAGGACGTGGGGGTCCTGGTGGATGACAGGTTGACCATGAGCCAGCACTGTGCCCTTGTGGCCAAGAGGGCTAATGGGATCCTGGCGTGCATTAAAAGGAGCATGACCAGCAGGTCAAGGGAAGTGTTCCTCCCCCTTTACTCTGCCCTGGTCAGGCCTCACCCAGAGTCCTATGTCCAGTTCTGGGCTCCCCAGTACAAGAAAGACAGGGAGCTCCTGGAAAGAGTCCAGCGGAGGGCCACAAAGATGATACAGGGCCTGGAGCATCTTCCCTATGAAGAAAGGTCTGTTCAGCCTGGAGAAGACTGAGAGGGGATCTCCTCAGTGTATATAAATATCTGAGGAGTGGGGGACAGAAGGATGTAGCCAACCTCTTCTCAGTGGTCTGTGGGGATAGGACAAGGGGCAATGGCTGCAGGTTAGAGCACAGGAAGTTCTGCACTGACGTGCGAAAGAACTTCTTCATGGTGAGGGTGACGGAGCATTGGAACAGGCTGCCTAGGGAGGCTGTGGAGTCTCCTTCTCTGGAGATACTCAAGGCCTGTCTGGACGCCTACCTGGGCAGCCTGATCTGAGGAACCTGCTTTGGCAGGGGGGTTGGACCCGATGATCTATCAAGGTCCCTTCCAACCCCTACAGTTCTGTGATTCTGTGATTCTTTGGACACGCTTCATTACTTTGGTGTTTTTTCTTGCAGTGAGGGGCCCAAAAGAAAGTTCAGCCTTGCCAGAGCTGAGTACATGGTAACAATCACTTCCCTAGTGCTGCTGGCCACACAGTTTCTGATACAAGCCAGGATGCTATTGGCTTTCTTGGCCAACTGAGCACACTGCCACACTGCTGGCTCGTATTTAACTGGCTGTTTACCAGTACCTCCAGGTCCTTTTCTGCCAGGCAGATTCCCAGCCACAAAGGAATTTCCTGTGATTCTCTCACAGTATTTAGCGTTGGTGCAGCCTCACCTTGAGTATTGTGTGCAGTTCTGGGCTCTGCACTATAAAAAGGATGTTAAGATACCTGAAAATGTCCAGAGGATGGCAACAAAGCTGGTAAAGGCATGTCCTTTGAGGAGAGGCTGAGGACACTTGGGTTGTCTAGTTTGGCAAAGAGAAGGCTAAGAGACAACCTCATTGCTGTCCACAGCTTCATGAGGCGGGAAAGTGGAGAGGGAGAAGCCAACCTCTTCTCGTAGGTAACCAATGATGTGATTCAGGGAACAGCAAAAAGCTGTGCCACATGAAGATCAGAATGGATATTAGGAAAAACTTATTTGCACTGAAAATACTGGAATGGACTTCCTAGTGAGATGATTGATGCCTTATACCTGCCAGTGTTGAAGAGACAGTTAGATAATACCCTTAAAAATATGCTTTATCTTTTGGTTAGCCCTGAAGTGATCAGGCAGTTGAACTTGATTATCTTTGTAGGTCCCTTCCAACTATTCTGTTCTGTTCTATTTTAGTGTTCCGATTTTCCTCAGTGGACTATTTCTAATGGCCTTTCTGGTGCAGCATCAAATTTAGTGGACATGAAGAATTTAAATGAAACACAATGTTTTCCAGGTTAAGTGTATATATAGAATGGAAAAAGAAAGAAAAAAAAAAGATTCCCCTGTCTTACAGAGATGATAGGCAGTAACAGACTTCTGGTTTAAAAGTTCAAAATTGCAGTTGCGTAATATGGAGAGAATAATAAATATGCCTTTTTTCAGAAGAACGATCTGTACCAAAATTTTATTTCAACTGTATCTGGGTGTAGGAAGAAGTTTGGAAAATAATTCATTTTTAGAGTATAGCAATTGCCTCACAGCAATTTTCAACCAAGGGTTTCCTGAGCACCTCACTTCAGGGGCCTAGTCCTGTAATTCTCTCTCCTGCAAATTCATACATGTTTTTGTCTAAGCAATGATAAAAACTCAGACTGAAGAAAGTGCTATGTTTTCATGAGAGATACCCATAACTAATAGCTGATAGATACTCTATAAATGTGATTAGCAGTGAGTATAGTTAATTTTTCATCAGTCAGCTTGAGTTAATAAACACAGTATTGCATAAAACAAATAGTTACCAGTGAGTAGCACTCATTGAGTGGAAACACCTCCAGTGGGAGAATTGTGCTGGGCTTGAATGTATGTAACACTTCTATAAGTGGCCTCGAAGCCTGCATAACATCTGTCACTGACGATGCATGATAGTTAGGAAAACAACCAAACAAAATAAAGGTAAGTAATAGGCAGGGCAAACTGTGGTGTGTGAGCATGATTGCTTGGGAAGCCAGGAGAAGTTAAAGAAAGTTAGACTTCAGCAGTGCTGAGTTCTGAGGCATAGATCTAAGACCAAAAAGTGAAGGTTATAGTAACATAACAAGGTACGATGTCCTGGAAATACGTGATTCCGAGAAGCAGTTGAAGGATATCATCTTTCAGACTGCTGAGGATCAAACATCATGTGTTTCTGTGACAAAGGAAATTATGGAAATTGCTCTGTGAGCACAAAAGGCTGAAATGTAGGAATTGCTGAGGATTTTGCCACCCTTACAACAATTTGAATATAACTCTGAAAGAGATATCAAAGCCTGTAACTGTACCTCATGTCTGTGGTTCTATGGGGAAAAAAAAAGGGAGTGTGTATAAAAAGAGCCCCAAAGAGGTTCTTTCTATATTGATTTATAGTGTTGAAACAAAAATTAAGAAATGATTCGATCACAGTGTAAGTACTTTTAGAGGGAGAAAACACTATTTGCCTGCAGTGTTTTTAAGCCATTCTTGGAAAGCTATAACCAGAACTAAGAAACTGAAGTAAAAAATAGTGTGTGCTTTCAACAGTGAGCATTCAAATTCATTACTAAATGATTTTCCTTTATTGTGTGTCATCATGTTCATATAAAATATTTTCCTGGAGGAGCTGTTTGAGCCCATTACATGTTACGAATTACCCAAACAATAAAATTTTGGCAGAATAGAGAGTCAAGTGGGTCAACGTTAATAACCTGTGATATACAGATCAGATCGTGCCTCTGTCTATATTTAGAGCATACTATCAATATAAAAATACTTAATTTGTATAGTAAAATTGTGTCCCTAATGCAGATATAACTATACCTTCCCAGGAATTAAGCAGTTAATACTGGAAAATAAAAATGTTTCCTGATATAATTTCTGTAATTTTTATATCCAGAAACAATACAGCTGTACAGCAACTATACAATGCTTTAACATGTTAGTGCTAAGTTGTATTAAATTGAGAATCTGCTTGCACAAGAGTTGGTGATTGCATATTTCCTTGCAAATTCATATATGTTTAAATTGTTCAATATTGATTGTTTTTTTTTTTTCTTTCTGTGGAAAAAGATTAACTCTGAAAATCAAGGAGGTAAATTTAGACCTCCACAAAAATTAACTGCCAGTTTTGGGTTGTCCATCTAAAATGTGGCCTTACTAACTTCAGAACAGAGTGTCTCCTACTATGAAAGAGTGTTTTGGGCAAGAGCTTAAAGATTTTAATATTCTGATTTAGCTAGTAAAGGTAAATTCCTTATGTTAGGTGTGGTATTGAAGCAGGTGGTTTTCCCTTCTGGATCCCAAAGGCTACTTTGAAACCACCTGAGACCTGAAAATGTCAAAGATCTGTAGCCTCAGTGGCCTTTTTAGGCCATGATTTAGCAATGTATTTGAGAACTTCCTTCTGTGGTTGATGTCCAGCATGTCTATAAATGCTTCTGAAGAGTAGGTTGCACTGAAATGGACTTTCAGTAAGAATGATAGGTGACAACAGGTAGATATTTCTCATATCTGTCCTCCTCCCCTTAGAGGCACTTTATCCAGCAATGGCTCTTTTTCCCATCTAGACATAGATTATATGAAGAGTCATGAAGCACAAATTTCAGGAATGTGACAAATATGTTAAGATAATCATCTCTCCCCTCCCTTGAGACCTTTCTAAGTCATAGAGGAAGGTAACTCAATATAAGAGGTTTTAACATAGAAACACTGTTTGAGGAATACAGTTCTTAATTTTCTTCCAGATCAGAATCTCAAAGCAAAATAAAATGTTTCACGATAATTCTCAGTCTTCTCAGACTGCACCAAAAAAAAAAAAAAAAAAAAAAAAAAAAAAAGCTAATAATAATCATCACGAGGGGAAAATATTTTGCTAATTGGAATCTCTTTGCAATTTTACCAAAAAACAGCTGTGTTTCATAAAAGTTATGGTGATATGCTACATATCACAGATAAATTTGAGTGGAAAATAATGAAGCTCATGTATGTATATAATTGGGGAATCAAATTATTTTACTTTTTAACAGATAGAATTAAGTCATTACTGGAAGTCTACCCATGGCCACTGTGATACTGTGTGGTGAACTGCTCATTATAGTTCTGCAGTCTTAAAACACTCCTTTTGTCTCAGTGAGCATCTGTTTCTGTTATTTAGTTTCTGTTTCTATACCTTGCCAAAAGCATTAAAAAAAAAAAAAAAAAAAAAAAAAAAAAAAAAAAAAGCTCTGTGTACAAGTTTAAACCTTAAACCTTTCAATTTGAAATAGATTATTCTTTTATAGTAAAATGTCTGCAAGGCATAAATAAACAAATTGAAATGCCAGTTTTAGACAGAACTGAAAGTCTGGAGCTTGCTTTGGCCAAGGGCTACTTTTTAGCTGCACTGCTGACACAGAACAGATTCTTTTCTCTTAAATGCCATTTTCTATATGTATGGTGCATTTGGTTTCTTCTGCTTGGCAAAGGCTTGTCCATATAATGACCTCAGTTTTGTTCTTTCTATTGGCTTGCATGTAATCATGCATATTCCTAGAAGAATGAGCTGACACAGCATCAGCAGATGCAGTTAATGTGACAAAACATCTGTATGGTTCAGGACATTGGGGCACAGTAGTGGTGAACTCTGGTGTTATCAAGCTTCATGAAAGAACATGAAATCAACATTTTTATGTTTTACAGTTGTAATCAAGTTTGTCTGCTGTTGATGAGGGTTGATGCTGATTGCTTTAGATTTCTTATGTTTATTGTGTCTCTGGTCATGTAATGAGTGTGAAATTATTCTCACTATTCCCCACATTGCTTCCAAACAGTCTGTTAGAGCAGCTCAGTTGCAGTGGCTTTGGTGCACACAACTGAAGTCCAAACTATTTTCTCTTATATTACATTGATTATTGCATAAGCAAGAACAAAATTTAATCCCTGGGGATGTTTTTTGTTGTTTGTTTTACGTTGTTTAAAATAAGTTTTAATGTTGCAAATGGTCCAGAAATAATATATGAAAAACATCATTTCCAAAAGCCTTTCACCAGCTACAATAAAATGCAATGATATGAGCAATTGCACAGTGTGTCCTTTTCTGTCCTCAGCTCTTGCAGTGTGGATGAACTTAATTAGGAAGTTTGTGCGTAGTTAATAAGACCTTTCTTATTTATGGCTTCTACCTGAATACTAGATACTCATGGGATTAGAGACCGATAGAAATTTAAATAAGAGCTGAGCATGGTGTTTTCCATTTGCCATTGTTCATTTATATAATGTACTGTTTCTGTCAAGAGACATTCTATATAGTAGTTCTTTGCTAGCGTGAAATGAAGATCATCCAGATTGCTACCTGGGCAAAAGTCAGAAGAACATATTCAGTAGTTGCTATCTCTAATCTAGCTAATTTTAGATACAGTAGGGTTGAAAAATTCTCCATTTTCCTGCTGTTGAAAAACTATTGAACAAGAAACTGCTTACAGTCAACTTCTGGTTAAAGTTCTATTGAGAAAGTAACCTTAAATGCTGTGACATTATGACTTAGAAACAGTTAAGAGTCCTTTTACCTTGGAGACCTGCAGAATGTCACTCTTGGAGTGATTTGGGACATGGTACTGTACTTATAACAATTCATTTTTTATTCTTTAATCTTCCTCTTTAATGATTTCTATCAATTTTCTTCCCTATTTTAGCAACAGCCATACATATTAGCCCCTTAATGCTTCACAGGCAGCACAAAAGATCTTTTTAAAACACCTGATAACAAAATATGACCTTTAATTTATCAGACAAGTCCTGTGTTTTCTTATCTCCTTCTTGTTGCTTTTCATCTTCTCTTGCTTGCTTTTGATATAATACACCAATCTCAAAGTAAGCAATCCAGAACTGCACAAACCAAGACCAATTGCATTATAGTAAGGAAGTGAGAATCAGGAAGAGTACACTCTTAGTTTAATTACTAATTAATCCCCTAAAAAATAATCAAAAACAAAACAGAGCGGAAGGTGGTTGATTTGAAGCGAAGGTTCACATCTCACTGAGAGGTTAATGAGAGTTCTCAGTTTTATCCTCCAGAAAGTTGCAAAAATATGGTTTAATATATGGTTTAATATGCAAGCATGAAGCAAGGAACTTGCAGGTGAGGATAAAATGTTTCAGTACAGTTTGTAGTATCAGTGGAATGGGTATCAAATTGCACATACGTCTTCCAATAAATATAGTAATTGGGTTCTTTAAGGGAACTTTGGTTGTTGCTTTGTATTTGATTGTATTATAAGCTACTGATGTGTGATTTCACTTTGCAGTGAAGACTACTGTCAGTCAGTCTGTAAATAGAATATTCTTTTCGGATAGTTAATATGCATTATGAGAAATTTGGGATTCCCTCTAGGGAGAAAAAGGCCATATATATTATGGCCATTTACTACAAACTTGGCAGATTTGACACATTCAAGTTTGCTTAAGTCATAGCATATGGCAGTTTCTTTTTTTATAGGTTACCTCTTCTGTAATAAGGTAAAGCAGTGTAGAGTTGCAGCCTTACTTATTTGCTACAAATTCTTTCTCTGATTTTAGAGTTTCTTTGAATGTTAGTCATTTCACCAATATGACTGTAAGGTTTATTCAGGATATGCAACAAGAAAAAATGCTCATCCTAGAATTGTGTGCTTACCATTCCTTTGAACACTGGAGGAAGCCCAAATCAGCCTTTCGGATATTTAGCTCCACATATAAGAGTCTTCCAGAGCGACCACTGCATACTCCTCCAGATCTCCTAACTTATAATTCTTGTTGTAATGGGTAGTGCTGTCAGGCAGAGGGAGGGGACCTAAAAGATGGAGAGAAATGGAAATAGGCCCCTGTTTGGCATCACAGGCAAACCCACTCCCTACCCCCCTCACCTCTCCATGTGCCTTTACACAATCGATTTGAGGCTTGGGAGCTTGAGGGATGAGTAGGTGAAGATGTCAGCCTCTTCTCACAGGTATCTAGTGATTGGACTAGAAGGAAGGATAGGGCTAAAAGGAATGGCCTCAAGTTGCACCAGGGGAGGTTTAGGTTGGAAATTAGGGGACATTTCTTCTCAGGAGTAGTTAGGCATTGGAACGGGTTGTCCAGGGAGCTGGTAGATTCACTGTGCAACTGTTTACGGAAAGGTTGGATATTGTACTTAGGAACGTGGCTTAGTGGGTCATATTGATGGTAGGGTGATGGTTAGACCAGATGATCTTGGAAGTTTTTTCCAACTTTAATGATTCTATGTTGTACAAATTTTAGACCACAGTCTTTGTATTTTCAGTGTATTTGAACATTAATATATCTTTGTACGTACAACTGTAGGCATGGTAATAGTAATATATGATTTAGGAGGACTTTACTATGGACCATTAATGAGATTGGGCTTTCATTTCCTAGCCTGGCCACGTGATACAGTATGGGGACAGCTTGCCTCTATACCCTAGAGCCACAGTTGTTTCATCCCATGCTTTGCAGCTGACACTTTAGTCAGGTTTCATCCTTAGCCATATCTGGAAGAATGATACGGGTCTCTGCCTTCCTCCTGCAGATGTCAGCGAAGTTATGATTCAGAAGTAGCACTGTCAATATCATGATGAACAAAACTAGGGAGAAGGGGGTTGTTCATAAATGGAGATAGACCTCAGTTACTTCAGTTTGTTATTTTATTTCCTAGGAGATCACTGAGACTAACAAGGTGAATTTGTATTCTGTTGAAGGGTTTGTTTCAAAGAAAATATTCTCTAGACTTCAGGTTGTTCTTCACAGACTCTCAATTTTCAACCTTCTTATTCTCTTTCAAGGATGCTGCTATTTCACATCAATAACTGACACCTTTATTTCTGAGGACAAAATAGAATTACACTCCAGTACTGACAATATAATAAATCAGGAGGGATAAAATACATATTAGTGAAGTTCACATAGTTGGTTTGTCCCTGATGACCTATAGATATAAAGGTATGATTAAGTTTTTTGGGACTTCTTCTCAATCTTACCACAAGATTTTGCTCTGACTCAAAGATTTGACCTTTGCTGCTCCTCTCCGCTTACCTTGATTCTTTGAAATTACTGTTATTCCCTTGAAGTCTTTCTGTTCATACAGAATTAATACTTCGTTGTGACAAAATATTATCTGTTTGATAGAAGAATGATTCCATTCAGAGTTCAGTCAGGTTAGACAATGACATAGTACACATCACGAGTGAAACATTTTTACCCAGCTTTTTTAATCAAAGAAATTTTGGCTATCTAGCCAGGAAGTGTCATGCTGGGTAGTCATATATCCGTCTACAATTAAAGTTTAGGCAAATCATTTGTTTCTTGTGAATTACTGTTGAAAAGCATGCCTGACAAAACACTTAATCTTTCAAAAGTGTTACAGAAATAAAATCTCAAAGGTGCAGTTTTATTTAGAGTATGAAAATATTTATTAACCTTATTGGAAGTATTTTTATTGAAGAAGTTCCTTGTGGTTCACCCTATTGGTAAAAACAAGTGTAAATAAAGGAAGCATGAAGAATGTTCACTGAATACTCCTGAGAAAAACAATATGTAGTATTTTTGTTTTCCCTACTAGGGATAAGATTACCAGATGAAGTAAATGCACATAGTTTTGCTGAATTCTAAACAACTATTTGGGAAATAAAACAGTTATTGAAAATATGTATTTATATTTTCAGTGTGATACTAGGATTTTTGTTGTTTTTAGTGTTGTTTTCAATATTTTCAGTGCTATGTAATGTTTTGAATGTGCTTGTTAAGATACTTATGCATCTAGTAGTTTCCTCATTAGTAAAACTGTGTGTTCTCCTTGAAACTAAACCTGGAAAGTTCCACACCATTTCCTCCTAGCCTTTCCATTTATATTATCTACTAGAAGAATTTAAGCTAATGTAATAGTGTCAAATTGAGATGCATTTGACTATGCACTTTTCTCTCTGATGAGAGATAGGCTAATGTAATCAGCAATTATTTTTTTGTGTGACCTTTACAAATCAAATGGTTATTTCCTTACTTTTCATTTTTATTTTGCTCCCAGTGGTACAAGACTGCTGCAGTTAGTATAAAGCATAATTTATAGATAGAATCACATTATACTAGGGTTCAATATTCTCAAAAACGTATGTACCATATGGAGTTTTTAATGAAATAATTCAGAGAAATGTATAAGCTGGCCAGGACTAAATTTATATTGCTAATTTACAGAGGAGTTTCCATGATCACCATAGAGATGTCCTGGAGCAGCAACCAAGTACTAAAAGTGAAAGAGGCAATAAACTTTGTCTAGGATAAATCCAGTGTTAGTAATGAAATTACAATAGAGAGATGCCATAGTGGTAGAGATCTAGAGTGGTGACTACAGACTGTCCTTCTATGAGGTGCAACTAATGTACACTGACTGCTTGTAACAGCATAGCATTTAATGCCTTCCTGGTGTATGCAGTTGCGAGCACTTCTTCAGTTTGACATGACTGTATGGGGCTTCTGCAGTCTAGGGAGCAGAAGACACCTCATGAATGGCACACAGTAAATGACACTGAGTGATCTGTGAATCTCGAGTTAGTGATTATCAACATCCGTGAGAATTCTTTCCATTGATATAATAGATTCATGCACAAAAACTTCTTCTGAACAGTTTAGCCTTTTCTTATAGATAGCGTAGGATTATTTCTTCTCCTTTTGTTTAAACATGGATAACAAAACAAGGATACCCAACAGCAACAAAAGTTCATGATTCATTTGTTTTAAGGTAAGGAAGCCTTTTGGAAATAGGACATTCTCACTTATTCTTTGAATTAACTGATAATACCTCAATAAAAACTGCATAAATACTTTAATAAAAAAGCTAAATTTAAGTCTTAAAAATAACTGTCTGTCAGGAGATATCAATTGTTAACTCACTGATAAAAAAAAAAAAAACATGGAGGATTGCATCTACTTATCTTTGGTCCCATGTTGATTACATGACATTTCTCACGTTTTTCTAAAATTTGCATTCAGTAACAGAAGGTTTGTCACAACTGAAGGAGCTAGTTTCAGGCCCAAGATGAACAGCAATTTCAAAGATCATAACAGGAAAAAATAAAAAATCATAAGACGCTCTGTATTCTTATACCATGAGTCTTTTTCTAAACCTTGTATTTTAAATTTTCATTTTCCTGAAATAGTAGAAAATGGAAATTTTCAGTAAAATATTGTTTTGCAGAGAATGTTTTTGAGAGTTGAGAATAGAACAAAATGTGCATATGGAAATATATGTATGTATATACTTCAATATATACACCTATGCACTATTTAATATTGACATGCATATAGTTCATATAGTACATTGGAAGGTGGATAGGAGAAGGACATCCTCTCCAAAGATCAGCTTCTGCCATAGTGAACTACATACATGCTAAACCAAATGTGGGAAACATGGTAAATTGCAGCTCATGGGATTGCAAAATAAGTATCTGCACAAAACCATGATGGTTTTTGGTACAGAAGCTGTTGTTTTTGCAGTTTCTGTGGGCTACAGAATTGATTCGTCACTGCAACCCTGTGTTGCTGGTAGAGGGGATAATTGTCTGACAAACTAGACAATTGATTTCCTGAATTTGGATAATAATTTGTTTTGATAACTAGCAGTAAGATCATGCTAGCTTAAGTAAATGTATTTCTGCACTACAGTGGGCTACTGCACCCTGTACTTACTATTTCCACTGCAGATACAAGACTCGGTTCGTTGCTGGTGAAAGTCAAAGAGAGTTTAAAGGTAGTTTGCACATTGAAGCAAGATTAAGTTTGGGTTAAGGCCTGAATTAGAAATAACTGCTTTTGACTGCTTTTCTTGTATCTCTCGAGTGCTTTTTATTTATTAAAAAACAAACAAACAAACAAACAAAAAACTAATATGAACCAATATAATGGAAGCAAAAGATACTGTTGGTCTAAAATACTACCACCACCAAAAACCTGTACAATGGAGGAAACATTGAGGTTTACCATCTCCTGAAAGACATTTCAAATAAAAGACAGTAGTGGATGGTTTTCTGAGGAATAATAGCTATGTCATTAAATCACACACAATACATATAATTAAAAATAAACATTTAAAGTGATTTGCTAATTATTCCTCACTGTCTGATATATTCATGACTGTATCAACCTTATTTTATGTCAATGTTTTATTTTAAGCAATCAAGGACCTCTGAACAGACTGAGAATAGATGCAGTTTGCAAATATGACAAGTTTCTGTTTTGCATTGCAGAGTTCTGAATAGTTCTTAATTTACGAAACCCCACTAAAGATGGCCTCTTGCTAAATTGTTAAGTGTTTCTACATTTCAGAACAAGGTTACCTTTCAGCAAGTCACTTTTGTCAAAGCCTTGGTGTTCCTTCAAGATATGATCAACATGTCCTATGAGAATGTACAAATGGTGAATACCCTAGCCTGTTCTGTACTGTATATTTGGATCTCTGGAATTTGTTTAAGTGAAGCAAATAAGAATGCATTTTTTTCTGACTAGGACATATTTTATGGCAGGTCTATTTCTAGACAGCAGAAGTGTGCCTTAAATGGTGATTAAGACTTGTGTTCTTCTTTAAATGACTAACCTGGAGTGAGAGGTTGGATGTCTTTGGAAAACTTAAACCTGTTTCACCTGAACATGTTTAACTAGTTAATAAGAAACATCAAAAAAGACAAAACCCTGAGGGCAATGATCATTTTTTTGTAAAGCCATTCTATGATGTTTAAATTTGTTTTTTGGGTCTGTCTATAACATAAGTTTAATAACCTAGCTCAAATGCAGATTTCTAATTTTCAATTAACATAGGAATAATTTTGTTTGCTAAAATAAAATAAATGAATGAATGAAAAGTCTGAACCATGAAATGTTCCAGGTAGCACTTTTTAAAATTCCAAATTTCAAAAAATCATGTGGCAACTGTATAGCTCAAGCTTTAAGTATTAACTTTTAACCTTTGACCTTACAGATTTTAACCAATGAAATGTCTCTTTAAACTTTAAAGGAAACAATGATAACGAGCGCCTGGCGATTGCTAGACAGCGAATTCCATATCGACTTGGTCGAGTAGTTGATGAATGGCTACTCGACAAAGGTAAAAAACATTGATTAAAACTTCAAATAAAAAAATAATTTGAACATAACCAAGTAGTACTTCATTGTAACACTAATAAACATAAAAAATAAATTTCAGTAAAACTAAATTAAAAACAAATTTAAAATAGTAAAATATAGAGTAATATTTGCATACCTTGTATAATAATTTCTCTACATTTCTAGAAGTACCAGCTGTTTAATAATCTTACCCTGATAACTTAAGGTTAAAGGGACTGTTAAATATAATCCACTAACTCAATCTATGAAGGTACTCACAGAAAACTTTAACAAAAAATTATAAATCATTCATAGATTATATTACATGCTCCAGCATCTAAATTATTAACTAAAAATATATGTAGTTATGATATCTTCATTATGGTCCTGAAAAAAAAAAAATTTTGTTTAAAGTGTAGGAGTCTTAAATAGTGGGCAAGATGAATTGCCAATCAAAATGAAGTCCCTTTAACGTTTGCAACCTTCTAAGGGGATTTTGGAACAAACACTAATTAAAACAGAACTTAAAGTTGTGTGCATGCTTTTTGTGAGCAGAAACCAATCTGCTAAAGTGACTTCTATTTACTAAGAGTGGTACTGTTGCTGAGGATTTCTCTGTTGAATGGAAATGTGCCATGATTTCTCCATCGGTATGTGTATCATTTCTGAAGCCGCTTTTACATCTAAAATCTTTTATTTTAATTGATAGCCTTGCTGAAAGCCAATCAGACATCTATTTTTGAATCTGCCTCTGAGATACTCAGTGTGAACCATGTGTTTCTTTTCAGTGTGTATGTTGAAGGAAAATAAACATTTAAATACAAAAAGGAAACATTTAATTAAAAAAGTAAATATTTTACTCACTGATACATAGATATGACAGATTACTGCATAACGTTCTTTAAAAGTCTCTTAACCTAGTGTTATGTTTGCATATATATAAACTCTGTGTGTATATACATATTTGTATATGTCTATACATACATAAACTCACATGTACATACTTAAAGCTATAGGCCCAACAGTGTATTACATGGAAAAATCTTTGAAATGTTTGCAGTCTTTGAAGAAAAAATAAGGAAATAGAAACCTGGCATTCTTGACACACACCAAAAAGCTTAACACTGTGTTCAGGTAAAAGGAAGAGGGGTATTATAGTACTGGAAGCATTTACAAATATATTTGATTGGCCTTTTAGCAAAAACAAACAAAACACACACACACACACACAAAAAAAAAAAAAAAAAAGCAACCACACACTAAAAATGTGGCAAATTTAGAAATTGCAAATGCTCTCAAAATTTATGCATTTCATGGACACCTCATTAAAAAGCAATGAATTATGAGTCAAGTCTTTTCTTATAGTTTATTGCTGTCATTATTCACTCCATGAAAATCTGTTATCATTCTTGTAGAGTACGGTGTTCACAGTCAACATTTTTGCATGTATATAATATTATCTTTACAGGGCGTCAGCTTACAATCTTCAATAGCCAAGCAACTATAAAAATTGGAGGCAAGGAACGTGGCCATCCTTTCCAAGGCCAGCTCTCTGGTCTTTACTACAATGGCTTGAAAGTTCTGAATATGGCAGCAGAAAATGATGCCAACATCGTTATAGAAGGAAATGTGAGACTTGTTGGTGAAGTGCCTTCCTCTATGACAACTGAGTCTACAGCCACAGCAATGCAATCTGAGATGTCAACATCAGTCATGGAAACAACCACCACTTTGGCCACAAGCACTGCGAGAAGAGGAAAGGCCCCGACAAAAGAGCCTATTGGTCAGGTTAGTCAGCTTCCTTGCCTTTTCCAAAAGTTTTCTCATCTTTGAGTGTGGTTTTCGATATTGCATTCACACTATGGATGAAATTATTCCTGTTGAAGAAATGTATGAGTTAAAGATAAAAGTTCAGTAACGTATATGGCTCACAGATATGATGTTGGTCAGCATTTATAAGCTATTGCTCTTTGTTTAAATTAGGCAGACTTACCAGTTCAGATTTTTCTTGTGATGACTTTTATTGCCTTGCCATGCCATGCATCTTCAGAACGGTGCATTTTTTTTAATTCTATTTCTTCCTGTGATAGCTAACATTGATTATTTTCAGTGTGGAAGTGCAGGATTTCTGGAATTAAGACATAATGAAATGAAGTGGTATGTTTATCCATGAGATGGAGAAATGAGAACAGGAAGATGGTGAGAAGGCAAAAAAAATGATGGAGGCTGGAAAGGGAGAATTAGCACTTTCCAGAAAATTAAAAGTTTTAGAATCTTCTCAGGCAGAATTCCTCAGAAGAGACAGTGGCTGCAAAGGGAATTAAGAGCACCCTGCACCCTGGGAGATTCAGGCTCCAAGTCAGAGACTGTTGTTTACTGTTTATTGAGGTTATTTACATCTCATGAATGTAGTGATATATTTAGTAGCTTTCAGGTTTTGTCAGCATCTCTGTATGTGGGGAAATTTAATTTTCTCTTTTTTTTTTCTTTTTTTTTTTAAAAAAAAAAAATTAGGGGGAAGCAGGTGAGTTGAATTAAGTACCTTCATCTGGTGGCTACCCTGAATAATAGCATTCAGATTTTGTACTTTAAAAAACTAAAACTTACCAAGACATTTCTCTAGTAGAGAAGATTCTTAGATTTTTTTTTTTATATTTATTCTGATGTGTGCTTAAAATTTATTAAAAAAACAAAAAAGTATACTGAAAAGCTTTTCATATGTTTACTTGGTTCCCATGCTTGTTTGTGCACCCACTGTGCCATTAAACCTTGACAGCTCCACTCCAAGATTCAGAAGCAGAACAAAGAGCAAAGAAAGTGACACAAGCTGTAGGGAGGAATAGAATCATGATGTGATGAATTAAGTTAATTTTCTCAAAAATGGAGGAGAATATGCCAGTTAGTCTGGGAGTTTGAGGTCAAGTTGCCTGTTTTCTGTGTAAAACCTCAGCACACTGTTTGAGTTTGATCAGGACATCAAACTTTGACACATCAGCTTTTTTTGTCTGTAGTATTTCTGTACACTTTATGCTATGGATTGACTACAGTGATGTAAAAGTAAAAAAAAAAAAAATAAATATTTTGTAAAATGAGGCAAAACATTTAAGTTAAAAGTGAGCATTTAAAAATCTTATTGATCTGTATTTTCAAGTAAACACAGTTTTATGCATTTTCCTTTTTTATGATTCTCTCTTTTTGCACGAGAATCTAAAAAAAAAAAAAAAAAAAAAAAGAGGGGGAAGGATGGGACACAACTAAAACCAGAGATAGAAGGAACCAGCTGCCTCTAGAAAACGCCATTCATTGTAAAGCTGTTCAGTAGACTGTAGTTTTTTTAATGGCTATTGCAGTAAGCTGCAGTGTTTTATTAAATAAGCAATAAATTTTCTTCACCATTAATTGTGTTTTAAACAGCATCTCCTATTTCATTATCCATATAGTCTGATCTCAATGAGATGCAAGACCACCAAATTTCAGAGGGGGAGATCAAGTATCTAAATGAGCAGTACATCCTGACAGAGTGGAACAATTTGAGCTAAATTAATGTTAATAAAAGACAATTAAGCTAATTTTATTTTTATAAAATTAAACTGTTCTAACAACTCTCAGCATGCTTTTGGCCTCTGCAACTCTCTCAGGTAACTCTGAGGCCCTATTTGGGAGTAAGAGTGTCACAGGGACCATTCTCAGTTTGGACCTTGCATAATCAGTGGGTGATAGGAGTTTACTGGTATAGTTGCTGTATCGGTTGGTGTCAATTGCCAGAAGTATCTCACCATGGAGGTTCACCCACAGAATCTCACCATGGAGATTTTTCTTTTTGAGGTATTCCAATTGCATATTTTGTGGGAAAAAATGTCCTAAATGAGCAACTCCAGCAAGCCATATTTTTTCTCTCTCTCTTTTTTTTTTTTTTTTTTTTTTTTGTGAAGAACTGAAATAGATGACTAGGCAAAAATATCTTCCAAAGATTTGTTTCCAGATGCCTGAAATAAGTTGTGGCCCTTACCAACTTTATCAGAACATCCATGCCATTTTTTTACTCGCTGCCTCTGGAGCAGCAACCTTAGTGCTACTGTGCCATTCCTTCAACCCCTTCCGGCTGAACAGGTTACAGCACAATGCTGTGAGCACCTGCTTATTAATGCCGCATCATAAGGCTCAGGCAGGCTCCAGGAGCATCTGGATATCCATAGCATCTCGCCAAAGCACATCCTGAGGGTGAAGGTTTAGGTTGGTAGACCAACCTACTTGCTGGTATAAGTTCTTGCTCTGTCCATTTATAGCTTCCAGGTAGGAATATTTCTGTATTTAAGAACCTGAAATCAGCCTTTCAAAGGAAAGTGTTCGGTGTTAATGCTGTCAAAACACATGGCAATAATCCACAGTGGTTTACTTCAGTTATGTCTAAACATCCTGCCTGGTAGGATCTGTGTTGTCATTACAATTATAATAGTTAATTAGCCAGGCACTGCTCTGAAACATAGTTTGCAATCAGGCCTGTGATTTGTTTTTAAGAGAGAGATAATATCCCAAAATCAAAGCTAAAATTAGTCTTGCAAAGTTTGCTATGTTACTTGTGCAACAATCTCAGACCTAGAAAGCTACTAAATCAAATTACAGATGAGATTTCTTCTATTCATTAATACATGTTTTCTGGTTCTACTTGAGTGTAATAATTTTTGTGCTAGTGATTTATAGGACCTCCCACGGGTTTGTCCTGCAGCGTACTGAGTAGTCAATTTATATCTTTATTTTGCTTGGAGATGAGGGCACTCATTCTCTCAAGGAAAATCTACTTTTACTTTCTGCATCCCTTTCATTTTTGTCCTTTACATTTTTTTCTGACTTTATTTACACATAACCTCTGCAAGAGTGTCAACTACATTGACATAATGTAGTCACAAGAAGGAAAGGTACCTTTCTTGCATTAATTAGGTTACTGAAGAAAATACACAGCTGAAAAGCAATTGCTAATGAAAAAAAAAAAAACTTACATTATTGCAAACCAGTGCATGTCTGAAATAGAATAGAAGCAAATGATCTAATCAGTCAGAAATTGTTTGCTCCATTTGCAGAGGTATTGAATTCAATTAAAGATTATAATACTTAAAGAAGAACATTTAAATCTCTATTTATAGGAAATGTTATTTTAAAGAACCTACAGTATTAGCGCTTAAATTGATGAAGTGTGTTCTTCTCAGCAGATATCTAACTAATGCAACATATGATACAAGATAGACATGATACTTACCAGAATGTATGTTGAACACCGTTGTGCATGATTTTCAACAAATGAGTTCTTAGCGCTTCTGAAACAAATTTCTTTTTGTTACTGACTATGCCCTAAACGAAGGTTTTCCCTATTGGAGGCTGTGTCATATTTTAACAATGGATGTTTTGGTGATGACGGACATCTTAATTATTATACTTGTAACTGTAGATTTTCAAAGTGGAGAAAGGTACTCAAAGCCTATTGAATGTCAACGGTAGGTGAATGACTCATTTTCCTTAGTGCCTTGAAAATCCCACCCTCCTTTCTCCTTGATTATAACGGCATCTACAGCTGTCAGCCTTTCTGCAAGGCACTGCATAAACACATAGGAAGTGACAGCCCCTGACTCAAATAGTTTACAGAATAAACAAAAGTTATCAGGTAAGGAGGAAGACAAAAAAAAAGGTGGTGGTGGAATTAGTAGGTGGGAGGAACAAGGAAGTTAGTGCAGTGTTTTCAGTGTTAATGGGCTGCATGCAGATTTGCAGCCATCATGAGGGAGGGGTAGTTTACTACATGTTTTTTTATCTAGGATCTTCAGATGGCAGACCCTGAACTCCAGCTCTCCTCTATGACCATCATGTAGCTTACAGTAGACTCTTTGGAGCAGGCATTTTAAAGATTGGGCTGCTCAGTTTGCCTCTGTTGAGTAATCGGTGCACAGCCAGTATCTGGTGGGTGGTTGACAAGAGGTTTTCTTTACTTTGCTCCTCACTTTGCCATTGACGCTTGGGGGAACCCATGGTGATTGGAGCATGAGCTGAGAATTGCAAGAGAACTTCTTCACTCCACTTATGCTGGAGAAGAGAAGATTGCTCACCTCCTTCCTGCTGCAAGGTAGCCTGTAAATTCCTAATATTTATCTTCTTTGACCTCTTTAAAAGTGTAGTTAGATACATAATTTATTTTTTTAGAAGATGTTCCTGAAATTTGGCATTCCTTTAAGTGCAAGAAAAGAAATCCCCAACCTTAAGTGTTGCACCAGTAGGATTCCTGTGAAGATCTAGACTGTATTGCTAACTTTTGTTGAGTTGCAAGTATATGCAGGGGCTTAGGAATCATGAATTTGTTCTAAGAACATCATTCCCTTTATGAAGTTATTCAACTAAGTAATGCAGTTCTTTATTCTTTTTCACTTTTATTTTTGATGCTTTTTTAAAAAGCTCATTTACAAGCTTTTCTATTCAATCATGAAGGTGATAAACTTCTTTTAAAAACTGAAAATAAAGGAGATTCGTATGTTCCATAACTCCAGGAGACAAAATGCAAAACATCAAGTACTGCAAGGCTTGCAATAAAAATTGCAAGAGTTGGCAGAAGTGAAAAGGCTTCAAAAGGACTTTGAGTATGTGTTTTCCTTGAATTAGGATATCACAATCAGGCCTTTAGTATCTCTTTGGCATGTCTGTGTGGAACTGTATTAATTGGAAATCGTAAATGAAGTGATAGTAAATCAAGAATAATATGCTTATTTCTCATCTGTTTCTAAGGATTTGATTGTGACAGCCCATCCACACAGCAGCCCCTGCTCTCTTCTGTTGGAAACCATTTCTGAAGGTTGTGTGCAAAATATCTTTTTTTATTTTTCATAAAGGATTCTGGCAGTCCTCTTGTCCTCATCAGAGTGGGCTCTTATTGATAACACTAAGCCACTTAACCAGCGATTGCAATACACTGTGAGATGATTGCATGTTTTGGAACAATAGGCACTGATTTTTGGTCAAGCAGAATTAAATTGACTTCATATTAAATTGATGAGCTGAAATTTGGTCAGTTCCCTTAGAGGGCATATATCAGGTGAAGGGTATGTTTCTTTACGTGTATTGAAGCAGTGGATGTAAATAGCATTCATTGTAGCAGTAACAGTGATGGGCACCTTGCCAACCAAATAAACACAAGCATTTGAACAAGACAGGGGTGTCTTTCATGGGAAAGAGTTCAATTTAAGAAATGGTACTTGAGTACATGACTTTTGCATAGGATCATAAATGTGGTTGTGTTTGGTTTTTTTTCCTCCTATTTTATGGAGATGCGCCAATCATGAAATCAGTGTAGTTAATAGGAGGAAGAGTATTCTCCACCCATCTCAGTTTAAAATTATCTGCTGTAAGGTCTGCAATGTGTTCCTACACCAGGCAGTTCTGTGCCTCTGAACCGCTGCTGCTTCTTCCTCTGGATGTTCACACCAACCAGTCCACAAGTCATTGGCCCCAGCAGACAATGCTCTTCCCAAGGGTCTGGTAAAGTGCAAGGATTTGACTCAACAGATGCTCCCTAGCGTATAACAAATCCCATAGCAGCAAGCTTCACAGTGATCAGCTTCAACTCCATATGTGCTCTCTAGATGACAGAAACTGGGGAATTTAAGTGTTAAGGACAGAATTATTTTGCACTAGGTAGCATATGTGGTAGTTGTGGAAGTGCACACATTTTAATTGAAGGTAGATATACAGATGTCTAGGTGTACAGACTGACGGCTGAGTTTTTCAAAGGGAGTTTGGTTTCTGGCTTTTGCTAAGGATGTTTGGCTAAGGTAGGCTGTGGGACAGGAAGGTCAATTCCAGGACTTATAGTGAAAGTGTCTGTTCTGAATTTAACAAAATGGAGTAAATCTTGCTGCCTTCCTCTTGCAGCTGTTCTGTATGCAGATCAGCTGATGATAATGGGGAGGTGCAATTCAAGTAGCTGAGACATGTCAATGTCTGATTATAGGTCAATATTAGTTAAGGGTGTTATGGGGCATCACTGCATGAAGGCATCTTACGCTGATGCCTCATTTTGGCCATATGCCAGGAGACAAGCATAAAGGATTGACCAACAGGACACTGTGACACCTCAATTCCACAGCTCCCAGTTGTGGTGTGACCACCTTTTAAACAACACGGTGATGAGGAATGATGGAGCAGGCTCATATGCAACCCACAGCTGTGTTATGCTGCTTTGCTGATACAAAAAGCCAATTAACCCTGTTTAAGTAATTAGAGAACTCTGGCTGTTTTGCATTATTATTTTTTAATTAAAACTATAAAGTATAGTACATAATATATAATAATAACAATTGCTATCTCATAGAATATTTTTATTGCATTTGTGGTTAGCATTTACACAAAGAATTGTAAATATTTTTATAAAGAAAATTCTAGGTAAGAGTTTGTATTTGAACACATAAATTCACAAGTGTGTAAAGGTGTGAAAAATGCAAAGTTAAAGCTTTGAGACTGTATAGAGTAAGAAAAAGATAGGAAAATATGTTTTTTTCCTCTTGAAGGGTGGAAGGCGACATCTATTGTATAACCTGGGAGCAGAACAATTCCATATTTGACACTGTCAAATCTTCAGGTTTTGGCACGTATTCCCATTGTATCTCAATAACTAAGCACATTTCTGTGCCTTTGAAGAGTAAGTTGTCTTCACAATGTTTGACATATACCCATTCTTCATTTTCTTATGTGTATTGATGTTTGGGTTTGAAGAAGTATATTTAGATGAAGTCTCAGTTTGTTTTCAGAGATGGCTTACAACTCCTCAGGGCTGTAACAGCAGTTGTATCATCTAGGTGACTGTCCTCTCCCAAGAATTAGGATCAGAAATGTTGATAGCAGATGATGTGGGGATGCCATTAACCCTACAGCCAACAGTATATGTCATGATGCATTCCCCAGCCCCTTTCTTTATGGCATCAATGACATCTACCTTTGGATGAAGCCAATGCAGACAAGGGGACAAGGGCTCTCTAAACCAGACCTAAAAGCTGGTCTAGAGTTTTTACGTGCAACAGAAAACATGAAATCCATGCCATGTTTTTTTTTGTTGTAGTTTGTTTTTTTTTTAAGACTGTGTTTTTTATTTTTTTCTAATGATTTTGATAATTCAATAATACTTTAAAGTGTAGTTGTTTGTTAATACTGATATTTAAGCAAGATCTCTAAAAATTAAAATAAGATACCATGAACACTGAAATTCTTTAAATATGTTTTAATATTTGCTATCTAGTCACATATGAAATTCCCATTCTCCTTCAAAGTATATGTTTATTGAGTATGGGATCCTCAGTTGAAGCACTGAAGTGAAAAAATACTGAATTCCACGGCCAATGCAGTCAAATCTGTCATTGGCACAAATTGAAAGACATCAGGCTCTTAGAGGAGCTGAACTGCATGTGTTCTGGTGCCATCCTGGACTTCTGTTGCAATTGCAGATCCACGTCCTGTGTTTAAAAAGCAAAGATTTTTTTTTTTTTAAGTCAATATCTGTTCTGGATGAACATTTTTAAATGTTCCTTCAGACTCAGTAATATCTATGACTTAATTCATTGTCTTGAAAATTTTATCTTGTCACCTCTATATAGAGATACTATAACATGTAAGTTACTTGCAGAATACTTTTATGTATTGCCATTGAATTCCTAAATAATAAGTACTGTTGCTAGTTTATAGTCTGTAGACAATTTCACCTCTGAAACAACAGCTTCATGTCACTGAGGCTCATAGGATAAGACTGTCAGTGAGTTGTTAGCCTTTGTTAGCCAGGAAGGGATCATACAGGCTGTTGTAGCATACTGGGCCACTGAGATCAAATCCTGTCCATTTGCTTGAGAGATTACATGCATAAAAATGCACTGCTAATTAATGCATTGTAGGGGAAAGTGGGAACTTAACCAGAAATGATAATTCCCACACACTGCACTATACAATCCAAAGAAGGCAGGCTGCTGCTATTCTGCATGGGTTACTTTGTCTTTAGTTCTGCAGGCATTATCTTTAAGAGGCATCATCCAGCCTGTTGTGATGAAGGTTGGTCATTACACATGGTGCAAAGCCTGGCCTTTTACAGATATTACCTGAGAAGAGGCAGCATGGGGAGCACCTCTTCTTTTCACACAGTGAATTGTTAGTCTGACTTAGCAAGAGAATTTTAAAGAGTTAATAGAAACTGGGAAGGAAGGGGGTTGGGGTGGATGTTAAAATAAATTACAACATTGTTAGTATCCAAAGAACGTAACGACACTTGTCCAAGTTGTTGATTAATTGCTTGTAAATCGAAGCTGGTTTTTAAGTTCAGTTTGTGAGGAAAAGGATCTGAGGCCACTTACAGCTTCAATTCCATGCATTCAGAAGGCTTCTGACCCCTTTCTTAGGGGTCATCCTTTCATGAAGTGATGCTTAGTTCTATCTCATGTTCTGTGTCTGCCAGCTGTTCCCCCTCAACGCATTTCAGCACTCTAAACAAATATCATTACATCAGGATTATACTGAAATGGGATTGTTTCACCCATCTGGAACAAGAGGATGTTGTAGACTTAGTGACCCATAACCACACAGTCAAGTAGCTGCTATGCATTTCTCTGCATTTTGGATGTTACATCTGGGTGTTACAGTCACTACTTAATTTTCAGTTGCTTTGCAGGATAGAAATCCTTGCATTGTGTCTGAGAGTCACTGTTCTCCTATCAAAAGAAAGCAATAGGCATTCAGTCCCCTTATCGTTAACTGAAGCAGCGTCAGTAAGCCCGACGATCTTGTTCACCATTTCCTTTGGTGTATTTCTGTAACTGAAATACTGTGTGTTTTACATACTTGGCTCACACAATTCCCTTTCAGAACTCAGATAATAGCAAGTTCTATTTCTTTACTTTTGTGGATGATCCCTCAGAGCTGAGTGAAAGAACAGTCACACAGGGTGGCAACTCAAAGCAGGTAGCCTAAATGTGCCACCGTGCTTGCAGACCTCCCGGTGTACTTCAGCAAAGTTTCAATCTAGCTGCTACAGCAAATGTGATGCAAATTAATGTAATAGTCTCCATGCTATACATACGTGAGAGGCTTACAAGTTGGTTACTGCAGGCTACAGCGTTCAGTCTGCTTTTGTGTACGACTGGAGAGGACCCATCTGTGCCACTGTGTTCATTCTTGTATTGTTAAACACTGAAAGCACCAGAACTATATAATGTACGTTATATGCAACATACATATTGTTGTATAACCACACTATATACTGATGTTTCCTTTAAACGTGACTGTGACAGAAATGTCTGAAGCATTCTTGCTCACATACTGTTATTAAGAACAAAACTTTGTTCATAGGCACTCCTGTTTCATAGACTTCAGATCACTTTCTTTAATAATTCTTGGAACACTCTTCAGTTAATGAATTAGTATAGAAGGTTTATTCAAAAAAAAACATATTTTTTTTCCATGTGGGTAGTAGCAACATCCCATGTCTGTTTTGGATAAAACAACAATTAGTGTATGATTTATAACATTTAATATGTTAGCTAAAGTTGTCTTTAAGTGTTTGGTTCCATTTGGTATTCAGCATTCAGATCTCCACAGCTAGTGCTCAGGTTTCATTTATACACTGTCATTGCTTCAGACTTAGCTATACTCCTGTAGTTATGTCCCCACATTCTTTTTTTAAGTTCTAGTAGGCTGAAGATTTGCAATTCATAGAATCATGAAGTCATATAATGGCTCGGGTTGGAAAGGACCTTAAAGATCATATGCTCATAAGCTCTGTTACAAATAATTTGCATGCAGGCAGTATATTATTTCACTGCATCATTTTCCTTTCTTTTAACCACTCTGTTGAAATGTTCTTTTTACAATATTGTTTTGTAAGCATATATGCATACATGTGTGTGTATATATATAAAAGTTAGATTGTTATTAGATTGGATTTTTTTTTCATTAAAAGTAGAACACTAAATTCTTTGAACTGACATAAAGAGGAAACCTGTGACAATAATTTCTCCTAAGACACAACACAGATGATGTCCAGGGCTGGCTGCATTGAAAAAAAAGGAAGAGTACAACTGAAATTATCACACGGATGCAAGTATACTGCTCTCTCCTAGAAATGCATAGAAATATGGATTGAGAAATAGGAGCCGTTTCCTTAAAATACAGTCTGGAGGATGATCCAATATGTTGACCAGTTAAACAAAAATTAAAGACCTAGGTTTGTTTTCAGATTTGAGGGAAATGGTAACATCTTCCAATTCATCCCTTATTAGTAAATTAACTACTTCCTTGCCATGAGATTAAAATGGAGTGAAGATGAAATCTATTAATGGCTTTAATGTGTTCGTCTGGATTATTAAGGATTATGTCTGTATCTAGAAACACAGAGTAGAAATATAAGTTTTTAGGAAAACATGTAGCAACTAAATTAGAAGTTCTGGAAAGAGCAGAAATGATGTAGGAGGAAGCCTGTGTGAGGAGATTGCATGGTACTGACATATCCTCAGATCCAGGAAGGAAAAAAAGGCTTATGTGGGGAACAAACCATTTGAAGGTATAATGCACTATATGATTTTGCTACATTTTTAAATCTAGCCACATACTAAATGTTTGGGATTTTGTGGGTGGATTCTGTCAAGAAGGGAGACTGAAGAGGTTGACAGAGTTGTTGAAATGCCCATCAGTCTGTACTAGGTTTTGCTCAGCCCCCAGCACAACACTATAAATACACAGAACACATTTATTTTGACATTTTCAAGTTTAAAAAAAAAAAAAAAAAAAGGATGCGGTCACGATAAATGGCCTTAGACATATCTTAAATGACACTTGCATAGTATTTTTTTTTTTTTTTTTTTTAAGCAGGGCATTAGTTTCTTTGCTAAGTAGATGCTATGATAATGTTGCAAACAGCAAGAGTATGATTCTAGTAGATTTAGGAGTTGATCACTTGGCTTTCTTTTCCTATCCAGATTCTCCTGTGACTTTAACAAATGGGCTGGTGTTAATAAGCAGAAAGCCTTAAGAGAATATTCTCCCTTTCTTCTGCATTGTATTTCTGGTCATGTTTTGGGAAAACTAGAATAGATTCAGCCTCCATGTTACAGAAGGCTACAAATTCACTGAAATTAAGTGTCTAGGAGTTTTGTTTAATGCTTTTGGGAGATCCAGACAGACTGAATGTGTTCAGTAAAGCTGATAATTCCTTACATTAATACTAAATCTTGGTTGTTTAATTCTAGACTCCCAGAGGTATGGAATATGACAGTCTGAATACATTTTCTCTAGGTGTGATAGACTGGCTAATTAACTGATTTAATCCATACCTGAGCATTACCAATACGTTTGTATATCATGTCATATTGTAGGATAACAATTATAGCTAGTACACTGCCTTCTAGAAAATGCCAATATTCTTGTATGTATTTGAGTGTATAAAAACACTTTTAGGGCTATATTTTTGTAGTAACGTCCAACTGCAATTAGAATAGTATAAACACTTGAAGTACTTTGATGTTGATATTAGCAATTCCTATCACTGAGGTAGATGTGAATAGCTTGAATCACCACATGGCAGGAATAGTCTAAGAAATAATATTTTATAAAGTAGACCAAACAGCCATTTTATAATTAAATGAGAGATAAAGACATCTCTATTATTTTCTTTATGAAATGGCAATCATGGTTAAAACTTTATGCACAAGTGGCTGGAGAGGTATGATCAAGATGTTGTGCTTACTGTTTTTCTCAGTGAAATGGTTGATGGAAAAATCAAACACGCTTGTTTAAATCTACTTACATTAGTGCTTGTTTATCTTTTATTTTTTTAATTAATAAATTCAGGCAAAATTGAAAGTTTTCAAAAATAAAATGCAAACAAAACCAGTGTTTTTAAAATGTTTTCAGTGTATTAGAGTCAGTAGATTAGACATAAATTTGCAAAAAACTAAGATGAGCCCAGTGTTTTCAGTCAACTGTTTGTGGAGCTTTACCAACCTGTGGTGGCAGTGCCTTCTCTGTTATCTTACATGATCTTAGTATTTAAACTTTGCAATATTTTTTTAGTGCTATGAGTCCCCCACAGAAATAGAAACCATTATCTATTATTTCAGAGTTTACAGGTAACTAACAGCTTCTAAAGGAAATCCTACAATGTGGGGTAAAATACTTAATATCTTTGTGTTTTAAAGGTGGCTATCAGTTTGCTTACTCTGTGAATATATTAAAGTGCTTTGTTTCTTCATAAGAGAGAGTTAACAGTTTTCTGACATGATAATTTTACTATATGACAATTTAATTTTCTTTTTAGTGCACTAGTAAAATGATAATGATGAACACTGACTAATGTTGTTCATCTTAGTAGGCAGAAGTTTCACTAGATGTGTAGGTATTCTTACCATCAAGTATTCTTTCTCAATTATAACTTTGTTTGGAACATCACAAGAGATCACCTAACAAGACTTCATCACATCTGAATTGCAAGATTCTGGCAGTGGTGGAAGCAGAAGCTCTGTGCTAGTGAAGCTCATGGGGTAAATACTCTGTTTTCTTGAGTATGCAGAATAATTCCTATTAAAGATAGAATTTAAATATATGTGTTAGCTTTAAACACATGATTAAATGCTTGAATCGGAAGGGATTTAAACGAATGGTTTTAAAGTCTTTTCTTGAATTAGCAACCAAGTTAGAAATAATGTTGCCCACTCTAGGGTAATCTTAGCCTAGGACCGACTAAAGGTAAAATCTGAACCAGTTGTGATTCATTTTCTACAGAAGGAGTTTTCTTTTTCTTCATTTTTCTAATTAAGATATGACATGAGGTGTGATTCTGGTATCTGAATTGATGTTTTGTAAGAAAAATGTGAAATGAGTTCTTCCCAGTTTGAGAGTCTGTGAATACATTCTACAAAACTTCACACACAGGTGATATGTCATATCGAATGCAATTTGATTTGCCAGTTTTAAATAGCTTATTAGTTGTTAATGCCAGATTTCTGTTAATTGTGGTTCTTTGTGACTGGCAGATTATTCACTGGTGATCTGCAAAGAAATGGCTCATTGCTTTTTTGGCTCTCTTCCATTTTTTCCTGTGGCTGTACTGCACTAGTGATGGTTAAAAGTACATGAATAATGTACAGATTGTTCTTCTGTGTATACTAATGCAGAATTTGCCACAAGAGCCAGTGTTTAATTTCATAAGAGAGAAAGTAGTCTGTGGGATTTTGAACAGAAAGGCCCGTTCTTTATAAAGATGAAGTTTGGACACGGAAGATGTTTTGAGAACACAGATATCATTAACTAAACTTCCTAAAATATCCCATATTAATCCTGGTGAAGCTGAAGAAGTTTCTAGGTGCTAGCACTTAAAACATGCATACTCTAATCATGGTTAATAGCGGATCTAACAATATGATGGCATATTATGGTATAATTTTGTCCAGTACAAATTTAAGACTCTTCACAAGTTCCTAACTCTGACTTTGAAAAAGAGTTGAGATAACTGTGGCTTATTTTATTACTCATGCCAATCCTTTCTACCAAGGCTGCAAGACGTCATTTCATGCTGGAAGTGGGTTTTGCGCTTGCACTCTGAGAATTGGAGTGAAGACACACAGCTGAAAGTACATAAGGCAGTTCCAAACAGCCATTGCACAGCCTAACTTGTGGCCCCCATTGACCAGGAGGAAATGATCATGAGCTTCTGTAGAAAATTCCCAGCACTGTGGGGGCGGAAGTCTCTTAGTATTGTTGGAGCTCCCGCATTTTTGTTTCTTTGAGAGGAAGAGTTTGTCAAAAAAACACACAACACACGAAATAGTACAATTCAAAGAAGAAAATTAGCTATATTTTTAAGCTTTATTTTAATTACAAATGACTATGTTGTTAAAGTTGGATCAGATGTGTTATTCTGGCACCAGAGATGGACAGCAATGAAAGGGTAGCAGATCCTCGACTTTGGCTAAATAAATGAAACTGTTTAATGAATGTGTCATACATTGAGCCAAATTCTTGGTCATAGTGTTACAATTCTATTGACTTCGTTTGATTTGAATATATTATTTAGCATCGGTGTAGGTGAGGAGAATGTAAATCATTAAATTCTTTCTACACACTACTTTCAGGCAGCCTGTGTTTTGAAAAAGTATTCATCACTCTACTGCTTCAGATATGAATTTGCAACATGCCAAATAATACGTTCAGAGTATAAAAGTTGTTGTTGAAAGGTAAGGGTGACAGCAGAAAAGATTAGGGTGACAGATTTTTGACTCAAAGAGCAAGAAAAGTTTTAAACAAGGGTATATGTGTGGTTTTAACATATGGTACTTCCACCAGCACTAAGATAGATAAATCTGCAAGGAAAAAAAAATTAGGTGCTATTGAACTGGGAAATTCAAATGAACAGTGTGCACAGTGACAACAAACCACCTGGGTTTGCAGTCAGCCCTGTTAACTGCAAGCTACTCAGATAAGCATCAATATTGTATACTGTGTGCAAATTATCAAAGGTTTAGGCCTAAAGTTAACGTAAAGTAAATTTATACAGGACAAATTAAGAACAATACCAGCAGATTGTTACTGTGAATATACTATATTTTCCCTGAATATGATCCTGTCATTTTTAAGCAGTATGTGAAGTTTGCTGAGCAGTTCTCTAATTCAGATGTTTTCAGTACTTGGTCATTGCCTGAAGTCATGTGGGACTCAACACAGTTGCCTGCACATAGGTGTCTGATGCCTTTTCAAATGTCCTGGGTAATCTAAGGGCTGCACAAGGCTTGCAAATGTGACAGAGAATTTACAGGAGCCCCGAACCCTCCTGAAGAGCCAGGTGAAGGGCAGCCAGGATTCCCTGGGGCACCAGAGAGTAGTTATGCCACTGTGAAGTGGTACTCTAAAAATGTAAGGAGCTTTTATGGCAAGAAGATTATCATCCCTCCAAATTTTTTGGTGTCCTTTTGCTCAAAATAGGCTCATGCTCCTAACAAAGTAACCTCAATAATACTAATATTTGACTTTGAACAGATCCTTTGCAATCAGCATCTCTCTGTAGCCTTTGCAAAGGAGACTCGATTGCTCTGCTTGTTTTGCAGCGACACAAAAGCCAAAGTGACTTGTTCAAAATCAGCAATCAGCAGAGACAGGGCATGGGAGAGCTCAGGTCTCCCAAGGCCACCTTTGGAGTTAAAAGCTGTATTTGACACAAGCAAGTTTCACCATATAAAGTAAGTCGGTAAATGGGTATGAATTTACAGTGTATGCAACCCTGACTGCATTAATCAGGATTGTCTTTTTTTTTCAATTTTATATTATAGACGAAAATAAGGAACTATTTCAGGTTAATCTGCAGTCATAATTTCCAAACAAAAAGGGTTTTTTATTCTCTCGTGTGAGGGGGGTAAAAAAGGTAATTGTATTTTGTATGGTGATAGGGGATTTGTGCTGGCTTCAACAAGCTGCTAAAATCAGCATTAAGAGTCACCAGCCTCCACCAGCACTGTCGGATAAAGAGCTGCCGCTGAGTCTATTTCTCAAGCTCAAGCCGAATTGCTTTGAAGGCTTGTGAAATTCAATTTGCAAGAGAATGGAGGATCCTCTCTGTGTAATTTCAAAGTGTGGAAAATAGTAATTGCTTTTATTTTGTTCAGGGTGTCTCTGCAGGTAAGCAGCTGCACTCTTTGGGCCCCAGCCTCCCTCCCCTGCCAGCGACATCGAGAAGACTGATGCTGGGACCCCCTGGCCCTGCATCTCCTTGCCATAGCCATTCCTTTCTCTGAGCAGGCACATCAGCTGAACGGCCAGCGTCCTTAGTGAAAAAGGGTTTCACTACCGTAACTCTCCTTAATTGACTGCATTTGTATTTGTCTCTTGCGTGTGGAAGATAATCCTGTCTATGAAAAATCAGGCTTGATCTCTGATTTATATGGTGTTTAGATTTGTTCCGTTCAGTAGAGAACATAAGTATTAGCGGATCTTTTTAGAAGCCTCCTGTTAGGAACCATCCTTGATCCTACGGCTGGCTTGTCTGCTGGTAATCCTTTTCTTTGCATGAATAGCTGACAGAAGCATCTGGGCCTCTCTGGCAGTAATTAGGGTGAGCTAACTGCCTGCTGTGCTGAAAAGTAGCTCTGAGATTTGAGGAAATGCAAGTGCAACATAAAAACTTGCTAGTATGCCAACGCCTTGTTTCCTGTATACATAGGAACCGCTGCATTCAGATGCATTTAAGTGAGGTTATTATCTTTACTTCAGAAGTTCTACTAAACTCCAGCATTTTATCAACATCTCCCAGCACTGAGCAAGGTTTTGTTGTTGTTTTTTCTTCTCTGTTGTACAGCTGTAAATTTGGAATTAGTATTGCAAAGTAATGGAAAGCTTCCAGTTTTCAGACAGTGAATTTTAGCAAGCCAAAGGAGGAACCTTCCTCTCTCCAAAAACTTATGTTGATCTTTTCATGTAAAGTCATTGGATAATAAGCAGGTGTGAAGCATTTTCTGAAGTGAAACTTAAGCATTCCACATATGGGGGGGGGGGAACACCTCGGGCCCCAGTCTCGTAACTTTATATCCAGGAAGCCTGGATACCTCCCTTAAAAGAGTGAAGAGGAACATGAGAAGAGACTGCCTATAATATGTATTTTACTAGCTTGTGCAGCAGCCAGCCTCTGAGCACTTAGACTCTCAGGTGTGAACAAGCTTACTTATCGCTGAATGGTTTGCAAGCTGAGGATGTAAGTGGTGTGTTGTGAATGACCACATCTCCAGCAAAAGGTTGTGTGGAGCAGCAGCTACTTCTGGCAATTTATCTACTTGGGTTTTGATACATTTTTTTTTTTCTTTTACCTGTATAAATTAAATAATGGTGTAATTTATTAGCAAAATCCTGTTTTGGCTCCTGAGTAGGTTAGGTAAATTAGGGCAAAGTAGCCTGTTCCTTTCCTCTAATGCAATTTTGCAGAGACTGGATTCAGTTTGCGATTTTATTTTTTTTTTGAACAGTATGCGAAGATGCCCTGAAATCCTACTTTGCCTTCAAGACTGTCTGTGTAGCTGGTTTGTTACTCTGTTGACATTCCGTCTTTGATATTCATTATAATACCATTGCAAAAGCTCTGTTCTACTCCTAAAAGCTAAAGCAGCAGCATGTGATTTAAATGGTCAGAAATACGAATCTGATGTTATAAAAGAACAGACTTTGTTTTCTTTAAATGATCTGAATACTTTTCTTTAAATCTTTGTTTTATTCTGTGACTTCCTGATGATCAGATCTCCTTTTTGTATGACTTCTCAGGTCGTAGCATGATGATGCTATAATATTTCTATCTGCTTTGCTGGAGCATTCCCTCCCTCACTATTGTGGGACATGGTGTCAGTGCTCTACCATAGATGAACTGACCACAGGTGCTGTTAAGTCATGCAATTATCTTTCTTTCTCTCTTTGGAGGTAATTATCAACATATCTTGATGTTTTAAGATCATAAACATATTTGACGCAGTACTGCACCTTTGCTGTCACTTATGCTCAATTCCATCACCGCATGCCCTAAATCTGTTTTGTGATACATGGCACATTTGTATCCCTCTCCCCTTTCCTATGTTTAATATATATATGCAGCCAGACCATGCCTGGAATTAAGTTTTTCATCTTTCTGCTTTTTGTCACATTTTGGTGCTTTTTTTTTTTTCCTGCTGTTTTGTTTTTGTTGTTGTTTTGAGAAGGAAGTTTCTGCAAAGCTCTTTTGACATTTATTTTCACTGAGGAGCCTATTTAAATTATTGAAACAGACAAAAAAAAATAATTAAAAAAGGGCAAAATTTGCTTGTTTTTCTTCATGAACATCTGAGTTTGAATACAGATGCAGACAATAAAGTAAATTAGATTATCTCAGTTCAGTATTCTGCAGCACAGCTCCAATCCCCATCATTGTCCCAGTCCTCATATCTATGGGATAGAAAGATTAAGTAATAATGAAGACATGTCACTGCACCTGCTTTCGCTGCATCAAGCTACATACAGTAAATCCACTCATAGTTTTGTTTTTCCCCCTCAGGCATTATGTGTTGTTCGCAGCTCTCAGCTGAGGGTCTGCCCTAGATCTCTGACAACTCTAAAACCACATTTCTAATCATTGCCTGTTCAGATTTGCCTACGGTTTTTGAAAACACGATGCTTTTAAAGGTCTGTGTACATGTAATAAACTTTAAGACTTTGAGTTGATGTGTAGTTTCATTTGTTAGAGGTCTAACATTGGTTGAATTGTGAACATCTGGCACATTAGACAGTTTAGTGGCTACAACATTGTGCTCAACTGAAATGGGCATGTTTTCAAAGGGTGTTACAGAAAAGGTACGAGTTCACCAAGTTATCAAGCATGTGTGGAGTCTTTGAGTCCCCAGCAGTCACCACACTACAGCAGAGAGAGCGTGTGTTCTGCTCCATGCCTGTGAGGGTGGTGTGTTTGCTCATCAGCAGTTCTCCAGCAACTTCTGGACCTTACTCCTTCTTTCTTTGCATATTGAGCTTAGCATGGCAGTTAGCTTATGCTGGCAAAACTTTGAGTTTCTGAATAATTTCTCAGGATAATACATGAGGTGAACTTATAGTAATGTGAAAACAGAGGAATAAAACCATGAAAGAGATGCAAGTCCAGGCATAAGGATCAAACTCTGATCTGTTACGTTTCAATGCTCCTTGAATAAATTGTAGAGATGTCAAAGTTGTGTTTTGTTCTGACATTGCTACAGAGTTAGCCTTTGACTTTCGATCTCTTTTTCAATTCCACTCTACTAATTCCACTCTATGAATCAGCACTGTTTATGCAAGAACTGCTTCTTTTTTTTTTTTCTTCAGTAGCACTTATTGTGCTGATATTTTCACCTTCACTATCCTCCAGCTGTTTTTCTTTTTTCTTCTTTTTGTAATTTCTTAATGTCAGATGGGCCCTTGTTGCTAAGGTCATGTGCCATCAGCTTCACCAGAGTGACAGGTATCTCATGCGATTCCAGTTCAAATTTATGTTTTTCCTAACTCAGTAAATGTAAAACATATTTCATATTAAGCATAATTTATTGCACTCAACAGCTGCTGTTATAATGCATCAAAAAGGGCCTATCAGTATTTATATGTTTACAGTAAACCACATCATCTGCAATTTCCTGTGTATTCCTGTTGTCATCTCTTCAGGTCTGAAGCCCTCGGCTCTGGAAATCAGGGAGTGTAAAGTAAAGAGTGAGGGAGAGTGGAAGGGAAGAGTCCTGCCAACCTTGTAACTCTTCCTGGTGTCTGCTGAACCAGGTTTCAGGTTTTCCTAACATAAGGAGAGTTCAGCAGATGAAAACCAGGGCAGGATGTTGCTGGAGATCTTTATTCTGTTTACATGCTGAAAAGAGCTGTTGTACCCAGTTGTCCTGCAGTGGCCTAGACCCGTACTTAAGCTTGCCGCTAACTCCTGCAGTTGCAGCAGTGATGATGTTTTCTGTTGTTTCCAGAATAGCATTGAATGTTGACCCTTCTGCATGTATCAGCAGTCCAAGTACTAATTTGTTCCTGATTCTTATTCTGCAGCAAGTCTGCATCTTTTTAAGTGGTTCTAACAGAACACGAATAATGGGAGAAGTAATTCAAGATAAATGCTATTAGAAACCAGATGCAAGCCTTGCAGCGTTGCCATAGTAACTTATAACTTTTTTATTCTTTTCTTTTTCTTTTTTTTTTTTTCTAAATCCATCTCTTGGTTTCTGCAACTTAAGAGTTCATGTTGTCAGGCTTTATTCTGCAGACCTGATGGCAAAAAATCAGATTTCTAAAAATTTAAATGAGATTTTGATATGTCTATTTGCAAATGTTGGAATTCAGAAAACGGTGCCACGTACCAGAAGACATGAAAGTCTTACATGGAAAATTGAGTGGCATTACCACACGTGTATGTGCGGGAAAAGACTAGAATAATGGTTTCATGGGAATCACAGAATTTCTAGGTTGGAAGAGACCTCAAGATCATCGAGTCCAACCTCTAACCTAACACTAACAGTCCCCACTAAACCATATCCCTAAGCTCTACATCTAAACGGCTTTTAAAGACTTCCAGGGATAGTGACTCCACCACCTCCCTGGGCAGCCTGTTCCAGTGTCTAACAACCCTTTCGGTAAAGAAGTTCTTCCTAAGATCCAACCTAAAACTCCCCTGGCGCAACTTAAGCCCATTTCCCCTCGTCCTGTCACCAGGCACATGGGAGAACAGACCAACCCCCACTTCACTACAGCCTCCTTTAAGGTATCTGTAGAGAGCAATAAGGTTGCCCCTGAGCCTCCTCTTCTCCAGGCTGAACAAGCCCAGCTCCCTCAGCCACTCCTCGTAGGACTTGTTCTCCAGGCCCCTCACCAGCTTCGTCGCCCTTCTCTGGACCCGCTCAAGCACCTCGATGTCCTTCTTGTAGCGAGGGGCCCAAAACTGAACACAGTACTTGAGGTGCGGCCTCACCAGAGCAGAGTACAGGGGGACGATCACCTCCCTAGCCCTGCTGGTCACACTGTTTCTGATACAAGCCAGCATGCCATTGGCCTTCTTGGCCACCTGAGCACACTGCTGGCTCATATTCAGCCGACTATCAACCATCACTTTCAGGTCCTTCTCTGCCTGGCAGCTCTCCAACCACTCATCTCCCAGCCTGTAGCTCTGCTTGGGGATATTGCATCCCAGGTGGAGGACCCGGCACTTGGCCTTGTTAAACTTCATGCATTTGACCTCAGCCCATTGGTGCAGCCTATCCAGATCCTCCTGCAGAGCTTTCCTATGTTAGCCTAATGTTAGTACAGTAATAAACCTAATCTTTGGAGATGGTTAGCACTTTCATCTAGAATAATTATTGTATTAGAAGACTTCCTAGGTCATTTTTATTGCTCTCCTGTGGGGTTGAAGCTGTTAAGTTTTTGCGTATTCAGGATATTTTAAAACATACAGGAAGGTCATCTGTTAACAAATGGTGAGTCTGAACAGCTGCACTAGGCTCTGCTTTATAGATTGTCTTTGAGCATAAATGTAACCTTCAAAACAATAATAATGCCTAAGCTAGTAAATAAATATTATCAGTCATCCTTGCTAATCTAGAAAAAACTGTGGTAGTTCAGCCCGTAGATATTAGCTCATTTCATTGTCTGAACAGAGACTTTTCTAAACCATTTGCCTTGTATAACAGATTATGAATCAATTGCTACAAACTGGGGAGTTCTGGTGACTTCCAATTTTATTGGGTTTAATCTTTCTCCTGTCATGGATGTTCAAGGCAGTCAGGTCTATTTGTTACGGCCCACTGTTGATAGCAGAGGTGTATTCCCCTGTAGGAAACCTTCTACTGCAAGCTGTAAATTGAAGTTGAGAGCTACATTTATTCTTTCTAGTGTCTCATGCTGAATGGCTGAATTTTAAACTAGTCCCAGAGAATCAACTTGGGTGTGTGTTTAGCAGTGTTGTGTTTCCAGTATTTATCTGAGTTGCATAATTTAGTGCACAGTATTGCAACTGTTTTTCTGTATGCACCATGCTTTAAATAATATTTCTCCCTTTTCTATTCACATATTTCAGTAGCTATTAAGTACTTTCTATGCTAATTGAGGTTGGCACAACATATTTTATGGTTGTGTAGTACTGGATTTGAGTGGTTATACCTGGCTGATGCTCCATCTTTTACATAAAACTGGCACTATATATCATTCAGGATGTGATGTTTGCTGTTATTTCATTTTCTGGGCTATCATTTTCAAACAACACACACACACACACACACACACACAAAGCCTTGATTGTGTCAAAGAAGAAGAATGCTTTTGAAGTGTAATAAGAATGAGGAAAGAGAAGAAGAACCTGAACTGAGCAACCACAGGTATTTGAACAGCTTCACCTAATCATTATTGCCCTTTGAATAATGCTTGATGGCTTTTGCATATGGCAGTGAAGTCCAGGGACTACACATATGGAGGCTGCAATAACTTTGCGATGTTTTTTCACTTTATCATTTTTGACTGGACAGGTTTTGAGTTATCATCTCTTTTTGTTCATGGAACACATGCCCTTATTAGTAGGGCACAAAATACAAACAAGAAATCAACATCTTCTATGAGGTGGCTAACTCAGTTCAATGTATATTTATCTTACTGGTTGTAGACATTTTAAGTGCTTTGCTCTGAGAGGTTGCAAAGAACCATCCTGTCTGTAGTTCCAAGTGGGATTGTGACTTAGGACTGAACTCCAGTGCGTCCTTCTCCTATTTTCTGTAAAGCAGGCAGTCCTGAGCTCATGTGGGACCAGACTCTGACTCCCTGTTGAATTGCAGTGTTGTAAATGTCAGTAGCTGTGCTCACAGGCACCTGTAATCAAACTACATGGATAAAAATGTAAACACTAACTTTGGTCAGTCTCCTTAGTTACATGGGGAGAAAATCTTGCCAAGGAAATCCTTTTATGTATTTTAGCCTCTTCACAAGAGGCTTGTGAAAGCTTTCTTTGATTTTTCTTCCTTGACTTTTACTATAGATTTCTGCTTTCAGGATCAAGTATTTCTTCTGTGTCTGCAGCCCCTCTCTGACAGGTCTGTTCTTCTAACCAGCTGTGTCAGGCTTCAGAGGTGCTCTTAGAAACACCTGTCGTGTGGTATAGAAGCTTGACAGTCATTCAATTTATATCCTTTACTAGTTAAACTCATGAGATTCAAGTGTAGGCTCAAAGCCAAAGTATTCTTTTTTTTTTTTTTTTTTTTCCAGCATTGCTGCCAGCCAACATTAAAATAGAAATATTATCCAGAAGTATTAACTATTAGTGCACAGGAAAGTGTGCTAATTGTGCGGAAAGCTGAAAAATGAGCGTTATAGCTTACCTCACCATCTTTCTCATATCCCCAACTGCTAACTCTGTTAATTTCTGTGCATCCTTAGCTCTTCACAGCTGCTTCCCAGTGGATCCATAACAGTGCACAGTACTCCTCTCCAGTGCTAGTTTGTGCCCTGATGCATAAACTCAACTGATGAACAATCTTGTCTCTGTCATGTGGTCTGCATCTCAAACAAGTTATTTTTATCCCACATCAATGGGAAGAGTTGCCTTCACACAGGACTTAAGAGTATTTTTTCTTAGTAATATGTAATAAAAGTCCCTCTTAAAGAAAAGCCTCCATGTTCACAAAAATGAATGAGATTTTGAGTTCTAGAGATACCAATGAGATGGCTCTTGGGAGAAAATCCTTTAATGTACTGATGCCACGGCTGGTTCAGCAGGTGAGACCAAGCGTGTGGACCAAGGTGTGTAGTTTTGCCAGTAGTGGAGGAGTGCAGATGTTCTCCATTGTTAATCATTAACAAAGGAAAGACGTAATTTTAGACTTCCTTGTCCGCCAGCTGGGACTGACATATCATTTTTATGTCTCTGCATTAGAGATGCTTAAAAGGCCTTGGGAACACATAAAATAAAATCCAGCTGGGATTTTGAAATTTGTCCATTTTCCTTCTCTCTTCAAGTAGCTTGGGGGTACTATTCTCTGAAATTCCTTAAAATATATCCATGTGGGTTCAGTTTTAGCCCCTACGTGGGGCAAAAGGTGTAGAAGTCAGATTGAGTAGAATTTTTTTTCTGGTAAATTCAAACTTGAAGAAAATGGTACTTCCTTTTTTTTTTTTTTTTTTCCTTTATTTCCCTTTTTTTTTCTTTTTTTTTTCTTTTTTATTTTTATTTTAACTGTGATGAAAGGGCAGTGGAAGTTTGGGGAAATTGTAACAGGCCTGAAATACTTCAGTCCTGTTCCCTATTTATATGAGAAGGAGCACTACATTATAGACAGATTTCTTGAGATTGTCTTCCCATTATAAAATAATGCAATAAAATGACACTGAAAATGAAACAGAAAATGAAAAAGATGAGAATGTGTAGGGAAAAGGGCTCTTACCATTTAATAGCTACTGCTGAAGTCCCTAATTCAAGCTACGAATTCTTATGCTTCTGTAAGTAAGATGAGGTGTCAAACATTATTTAAAGTGTATCTGCTGTGAGATTGGACTATGTGTTGTGTTTCACAATTGATTAAGTATTGTTCCTAAATAAATCTTGCAGTTCTAGCTGCAGTGACACAAATAATAGAACATGAAGGTGTGAAAGAAAATGGCCAATTTGAGTGATACAAAAAGAAGCTATGCTTCATTTGGTCTGAGAAAATAAGGCACAGTACAGATATGATTGCCTTTCTTGAATGGTTGTATAGGATTGCTACTATATAAAGCTTCCTTACTTACTTTTTGGAGTGACTCAATGATATGTGCATGTTGTGCAGAGTATTTTTCAGTTTTCAGAAACATGTTAAGGTACTAGTTCTGTAGGATTTTGAATACCAGAAATTTATAGCTCATTTTGTCATCAAATTATGATTTGCTCTCAAATTAGATATTCATGTGTAAGGGTGGCAAAACCAAGCAGAAGGCTGATCCTGAGGGAGACCACAGCTCACAGAAATAGTTGTTATTTTATTTTTGTCTCCAGTGGTCTATTTATAAATGCCAAGCTTCCAGTACCAAGCACTCAGGAAAAAATAATTCTTCTATCTGTAAAATATAGTATCAGCCTAAGTTACAACTTCTGGTCCTCTAATATCTTTTGGAATTTTTACTCTGTGGTGCTGTTTATATTTCAAGATGATATTCAACCTTTAGCCTAATGAAAGAAAAAGTATGCTTATTTCTTTACAGCAAATATGTAAGTGGTCAACAGGTGAAAAATTACATTTATAGAGAAAATGTAGCCTGACTTCATAAGAATGTCAGATTGACAAATACCACAGGCTTCCTGTGTTTAGCTTGAATTTAGTTGAATTTACCTAATGTCTTTGTGCTTGTAATCTCTGTGAAGCTACTTGGTTACATAGAACACATGTTTTGAAGTGGCAGTCAAAAGGATGAGGGCTTGGTTAAAAGCATTTCAGACATAATGATTCTTAATCAAAATCTAATTTAGAAAAAATGGCACCTGGATCCAGCAAAGCAGTGAAGTACCATGACTCTCTTTCAGGGAGTACAGCAGCCTGTCTTGACAGTGATTTATGTTCTTTTTTGCTTACCATGCCCAAGTATATTATCTAGGTTGACGTGTATATGTACATATATCAAGTGAGTTCTCTGCACCTGCTACGATCCTCATTCTGAATTTATCCTTGTTGATGTCTCTAAATATTGGTAGAGAGTGAAGGACACATTTCCTTGACACATATCAGCTAGATGTAGCATGACATGACTTCGGCACAAGCTGGGTATATGTTTAGACTGCAGCAGACATAATTAAGAGAAGAATTTGATTGTCATCTGGCCTTGCAGTTGTTCTTGCCATGAGAATCTGGCAACTACTAATCTTATAGGTCAACAAGCAGCCACCTAACTTCCTTATTCTTCGACATTCAGGGGCTATTTATGAGTAGACATGAAGTAAGAATTCTGTGTCAATGTATAATTTCTATTGCATGACAATAATAGCTGTGACTCCTGAAATCTTAAGTGCAGAATAATTTAGATTGTTCTGCAAATTCTATGCATACATTTTACTAAATTAAAAACATGCTGCACTACTTTAAAAATTCCTGCTCTGAGTATTAAAGCTTTAGGCATTACAAAAGTGTCACTATATAATTTACCAGAAAATGATAGTGTTCCAACAGTTTTTTAACCATCCTGTAAAAATGAATCCAAGTATAGCACTCTAGCTTGGAAATTTCTGTGGAACCGTTGAAGCCAAACAAAAATATTTACAAATTAAATTTGGTAGAAAAGTGTCTATATAAACTTTTGGGTATCACTACTACTATATTATATAGATTTTATTCATGTAAGTTATTTGTGCACTGGTTTGTCTTGTCTTAATCTCTTTCTTGCCATCTACCTCCAATGCATGCAGTATTTTTGTACATGGAGTGTTTTTGTCTCTTTTTAAATTATCTGCATTCAAAAAACCTGAAGTTTAAACTCCTAAGTAAAGTAAAAATATGACATGCCCCTGCAGACCCTCTTAAAACTTGCTAAAAACCCATGCAAGATCGCATGCTAAAGCATGCTGTGATAAAGGAATGCAGAGCAAGAGTCATAGATGCCTCAGACATTTAAAAATGTGTCTTAGACTGAATTTGGACAGTTGTGTCCAGATTGCTCCACTTGCAAAAAGCTTCTGGACACTCAAATTAATGTTGCTCAGAAACGTGGGCTGCAGAGTTCTCCAGGTACTATAGTTTAGGAATTCCCCCAATGAACCAGATATGGAGTGAAGGCACGTCTGAGTAGTTTCAACAATTCTCAGCAGCAGAGGCTTTTCTTTTCTTGGTTGTGTCTGAATGTCCTGTCACTGAACTTTTACTCTAATTTTTCTCCGGATGGTATAATGCAGCTTTATAGCTTCATGGGATTTCCTGAACTGGTGTGTGAATAGGAAGATTTCAGCCCTGCAACTCTGCACACCAGAAAGTGGAGAATTCACATTGATCTTGTTCTCACTTTTTTTTTTTTTTTTCCAGTGGTATCAAGTTGTTATCATCTAATTATTACACGGAACATTTAATGTGATGTGTGTTATAATTATGAATTTGACCAGGACACATTAAGGAAAAATCTTAGCATTTCATCAAGTGAATGGATCATACTTCAGAAGATGTGTGAGGTTATTTTCAGGAGTAATGCACAGAAGTGAGGAGTTCGGTCTTGATTTATGAAATGCACAAGGCACATTATACAGCAAATTTGAAGGGCAGTATGCTAAAGTGATGAGGACATCTGGGAGAGGTTCAGCACTGAAATAAGCAGTGGCATAAATCACAGATTGGCTGTTCTTTGGTGAAAATGTATATTAGTGGGAAAACTATGAAATTTGCAACTGATTCTGGTTTAAACAGACAGCATTTCCTGGATCACCGACATAGTTCTGGGGATCTTTTACCCCACACCCTGCCTCCTTCTCTGACATGAGTGTGCTTAACAAGATGAAAGTGGTGTGGGGATGGGAGACAGCTACTGCTGTTAGGCATTCACATGCAGAGTGGAACAGGAAAAAGACTTGGCTTGCTCAGGTCTATCAGTCGCTGGTCCCCAGCAGGACTTCCAGGGGTTTACAGATGCAGAGTAGGGGAAAAAAAGGTTGGGGGGGGGGGGGGGGGGGGGGGGGAGGGGGAAGGAGGGAAAAAATGGAAACAAAAAAAGAAAAGAGAAGGAAGGAAAGAAAGAGAAAGAATAGAGAGAAAGAAAAAGAAAAAAAAAAAAAAAAGAAAGAAAGAAGGCCATTTATGGGTTTCAGTCTGCTGGACAGATAAAGTACTCAGGTTGTCTGACTCTTCTAGAATCTCAGGATACCTGTAAGAGCTCTATTGGGAGAAGGCTGGTGACACTCCTTCAATCCTCAGATGCTGTAGGGAACCCAAATATATAACCTTTCTGCACTGGTTTCCAAATAAAGACAAAACAAAAAACCTCATCCTATCTCCCTTGCTCCAAAACAGCTTTCTGAGAAGAAGGGCTGTACATGTATATGCATCTGTGCTTAAAGTGTTGAAGATGCAGATTGTTTTAAAAGTGAAGACTGACTCCATTAGAACATTCTTGAAATTTCAGAAACAAAAGTAATCTGCAACAGAGTAAAACCAAAGCATTTTTATTGATATACATGTATTGTTTGGAGGAAAATATGTTGCAAAGAATATATGTAAGTAAGTAATCCAATATTTCAGGGATTTTAATGAAATGCTTTATGCCAAAACAACCTATTGGCCAAAGTTTTTCTTCCTACATAGAATTGCAGGTTAGAAGCTAGAAAGATGATACTTTTAAAGAAGGTATTTGATACTCTAGCATTATCCACTGATTAAGCAATACATGTCCATTTTCCTCCAGTTACTTATAACTTACTGTACAAACCTGGTGTGTGTGTATGTGTATATATATATGTATATATACATCTGTGACTGATTTCAAAATAGACATTCCTTGATGTTTTACCTCCCTGAGCTTATGCTATGAAGAGAGGTGGGTGAACATATTCAGAATATATTTTTAGTAGATACAAAACAAATGTACTTGAAGACCCGGTCAGCTGTACATGACATTGTCTTGCTGTGATAGTGATTTGGCTAGATAAGAGTTCTGTTGACTGCAGTGGAAAAGGCAAAGATGTGAAATGTGAGTTTGCACACTAGGGATTAAAAAAAACAACAGATGAGGTAATGTTTTGCAAGAGTTTGAATAGCAAAGGGACATAGGGAAATAGAAAGCTTTAGCAGCATGTTATATCTGACATTGTTATCTTTCTCTGTGTTCACTCTCACCCACGCAACAGATCATTTCTTAATTTTTCCATATGAATTTCTTTTGTTTTTTTTTCATTACTTGACATATTTTCCATAATTAATTGCATTCTTCTAGATTTGCTCCCCTACTGAAAATTTCTGATTGACTAGTCTCTGCATCCTTCTTCCCTTTTACTTAACTTACTTAATGAATACCATCTTTCCACTTAAAAGCGATTTCCCATATTTTTTCTGAAGCAACAGCGCAACAGCATATCTTAAGTTGCCGTTTCTCAGTGAACTTTAGCAGCATCCTTGCATCTCCTAATTCTCCATAATTCTGTTATCCCCTTGTAGTAAAAAAACAGTCATGTATTTTCTTTCTTGGGAACACTGAGACAGATGATGCTTGTGGTGAAACTTTCAGGAAGAATCTTCTAATCCATTATACATAAAAATTAGGTATTCCTCTGAATGCCATAAGTAGATGTCTTTTTGAATCAATTTTTGTATGGTGTTTCAATTTTTGAAGGTGTTTCTTTCTCTGGAGCAAAAAAAAAGTTTCAACTGTGAAATTTCAACATTGGGAATATAATTGGTTGAGGTGTGTATTTCTTGGGTTTCAACTATAGAAGTATCCAGGAGAAGTCATCACTTGTATGAGAAAAAACTGCATGTACATACATAAGAATCTTTATCACTATAAAGCTACCTTTCTTTTGCTTCTTAGTCTGAGAAAAACCTATTTTGAAGGCTCTCGTGATAAAAATTTCTTTGGATACCAAAGCAAAAAGTGGAAATGTAAGGAGATGTTAGCTTCAAGATGTTTAATCATACATATATTTACAAGTTACATACCTTCTCAAACAGCTCATCTTACAGCTTATTGTTAAGAGTGGTTCTTGTACCACACTTTTCCCATGGCTCAGCTATCAGGGAGCTTTACTATTTCATTTGTGAATGCTGTGTACAGTGCATTTAAAAAAACATTATTTTGTATCCAGTTACAAAATATTGATGTAATAAAACAGCAATGACAGTACTGTATATTTATATAGTCCTTTCCTAACAGAAGATTTCTGAATGTTAAGAAAGGTGTGCTCATTTTTTCATATGATCGACTTTATATCATGTCCTTGTCAGAGTATAAATGACCTAGGAATGATTGTTCTGTGCTTGAAAGGTGAAAACTCCCACAAATGTATGAGGCCATGATCCTTAGTGCTGTCTCATTCATTGAGCCCAGTGAAATTATAAGATTTTGGAATGAAGCAGGCTTCACCATTGCCTTGTCTTACTGCAGGACTTGTCCTGATTCTACTGCTGCCTATGCAGTTAGGTGAGGAGAGACAAACTGCTGAACATCTGCAGAGCTTCTTGACCAAGCTGTGCGCTCTTGGAGTGCAATGCTCCTATGGCCATGACATGGGTTGGTACCTCCTCTAAAGGTACCTAGACAACAAAGGTCTTTAATAAGCAGAAACAGTTCCCCTGAAGGCAAGAACAGAAAGGAAAAGAATTTGCAAATACATGCACATACAGAAGTCCATCTCCCTTATGCAGAAGATCCTTTCCTAGCTTTTTGTGTGAGCACACGTTTAAGTCATCCATCTATAATAATATGCCAGTAGGCTTTTAGCCATTCTCCCTTCTATTAGGAAAAGCTCTGGGTTTTATGAAATTTTTGTATTTTCTATACAATTACTTAGAACGGGAACAGGTTTTTATTATTTCCTTGTTTCTTTTCTTGGGGGATGGGTGAGGTGAGGAGAGGCTGGCAAACGCTAAGCAGATATAAGGAATTGTAAACAGTGTTTTTCCAGTCAATGAAAGTTACTTTAAACATTTCATCCTTCAGTCCCCTCTTTGTTTCTAGTTACTAAATCCCATGAAAAGGGCATATTATTATCTTATCCTCTGCTTCATCATTTTGGATGTTCAGAGCTCTTGATGAATAAACAGAGTGGTTATTCAGAAAAATAAAATTACAATTCTGGACTTAATTTATGATTATTATGCAAATGTAGTTTCCATATTCTGTGCAGAAAAAAAACACATTTAAAAGACCAAGAGTAGTAATAATCCTGTTCAGGATCTACTTCAGTTAATACTTTAAAGAACAGAGTATTCATTAATAACTGCCGGTTTGTTACTAGAATTGTTTTATTGTAACATGTAATTTGCTTGAACTGACTACATCTTTCTCAAAATGGTTTTAATTACAGAAATAAATGAAAAAGCGTAGTGAAGATGCTTATACAACAGTGCAGTAATTTTCTGTGTGCCAACTGGAAATTTATTCATAACAGATGGAATTCACCAGTCTGCAAAGAACTAGCATGAGGCCTTCACACTGCTTAAAACTTTTCTTAATCTGTCCAATAAAGTACAATGTCTATGACATACATGCTATTTCTTATTCTCTTTTGCATTATTTATCAATTATTCTATTATAGCTGAAGAAAAAATCAAAGAGTTGCTCATTTAACTGAGGGTGTATTTTTCTATCAGGAGGAATTTTATACGTCAACATGATGTTCCACTGTGGGTCAGAATAAAGATATGTCTCAAATATTTCCTTTTCTCTGTAGGGACTTTGATATTTATCCTTCTTCCTCCTGCTGCAGATGATTTTGGCCTTCTGTTTTTTTGTTATCATTCCACCTGTCTCTGTTCTTGTAGTTCTTGTAGTGCTTATAAATCAGTAGATATGACATTCCAAATTCTGATTCAGGTGAAAGGCTGTAGCTAGCTAGAAGATAAAGACTTCAGAAACAACCTACGAAGAATAGAAAACCAATGCTTTGTTCCTAGCTGATGAGCTGGTTGATTGCAAGTCTCGCCTCTTCCTTGAGACTCACTAACTTTAATGAACAGCAGCAAAATGTTGCCCAGAAACAGCTCAGAACGTAGAGGTACGCTGATTAGGCATGACAAAGAAAGGAGGCGTTATCAATATGGAGAAAATGAAGGTATCAAGCTGAATGACCCTGTGGACTGGGGTACTAGCAGAGAGATGAATTCATTAGTATTAAGTGCGAAATCACATACTTTAGAATAACAAGATATTCAGCTGCAAGTTAATTGCTCATCAGTTAGAAATAGTTGAAAAGTAAAAGCATTCGACATGATGAATGACAACAGGATGAGTAAACCAGAGTGTTGTGGCTGTTGAAAAGTACTTCTAGCCCTTATCAGGAGAGAGTTGACTGGTAAAGAGCCTGTCCCTACAGGAGAAAAAGAATGGTGTTGCTACATCAGCCAGCCATTCTGGTTTTATGTAGAAATGGAAGTACACCCATACTCTGTATTCACTGGAAGTGTGCATGTCTTCATCCTGGTGTACTTCACAAAAATGCAATGTTAAGGGAGTCACCACAGAGCTTAAGAGCTGCTGTGAGTTCACATCCTCACTCCTCTGATGTGAACTTTTTCACATTTCTGCCCTCTAAAAGAACATACCTTGCTTTGACGTCTTCACACAGCAAAACAATGAAAATAAGTGAACCAGAGAAGGGAGAGAGGACCGTTTATGCCAAAGGATTGAAGAGACATGAGAGAAAACGGGGATAAACTGGCCACAGATAAACTTGCATTGGAAATAAAAAGAGAATAGCAAGAAAGTCATGTTCCAATAGGAATAAGAGTCAAAAACAAACTGGTGTGATCAGTTGATTTAAGGTCCTGTGCTGGTGGTGGTAAAGAGCCCTGTTGTACCAAGCAATATGCTTCAGCTCTGCCTTCCTGTAGGACCACCACTGGTCTCAGGAGGTCTTTGGCCAATCTCTCCTGCTCAGAGGGAATGGTCTTACTGAGAGCTGGATCCAAACAAGAATGACCTGACATGGCATCTGGTGAAAAATAGCTATAGAAGATTTTAGAAAGAAATAAATGTTAGTTCAGTAGCCAGGACCAAGAGATTTTCCAACCAAATTCTGGTTCCTAGCAGCACTCCATGACTTTGAAGGGCTGTTTAAAACTTTCCTTGTGATTTTTGACACCAGAAATCTATCAGTTGTGTGTTAGACCCCAAACTCCTTAGAGTTGATACGGTGCTTATATTTTGCAGCAAGTAAGCATTTAGAAATAATGTCATAAATAAAATAAATTAAAACATCAGTTGAGGCCTCCAAGGTAAAATAAGTTGAACGTGAATGTTGTATCAATTATAAGTGTACTGACTTTTGACATTTTACTTTATATATATATATATACACAACCACTTGCATCTGTATTCAATCTTGCTCTTTTTTTTATTTTTTTATTTTTGCCAGAAGTACTCTGATTCCATCCTGTCATGTCTTATTCATTTGATTTTTTTTTTTATGCATTGGCTACAGGAATATTCTGTTAAATATTGAAAAGTTTCTGATTTAAACCTGACTGTGATTTGAGTAGTAAATATTTCTTATAGACATAACAGCTTAAATTTTACATTAGACTGGTTTTACATATTTTTATTGTTTTAATTTTGTTGCAAGACCAAGCAAGAATATACTTAGTTCATTAGCAATAAATGAGGAAATAGTGCAGCTATGCTGTCAAGGAAATGAAAGAGCATAGAAAATACATTCAAAACTATTTAATTAATGTTTCTACTCCACAATGTCCTACTTTTTATTCTGTACTCATATTTAAAACACAGAAAACATTTTTGATAGACAAAGAATTATCCTTCTCGCTTTCAATTAAATACATTTCTAGAATGCCAAAAAAAAAAATTCAATTACCTTTAAAATAAAATCTGGTGGCACTGTCTGGTTTTGTAATCTGTGAATACATGAATATTATGGGAGGAAATATATTTCTGGTTCTTTATTGTTAGAATGTAGGTGTTAAAGCCACTTCCTTGTTAGCATAAAGACGAGTGCTCTAATGGAACCTGGAGAGGGCCTGAGGATGCTGCTGGTCCAGCACATCTGTGCTGCAGCTCCTCTTCATATGGTTTCAGCAGAGAAACCTCAGCCTGGAGGGGGGGAAACATATTCCTTTTCTTTACTTTGTGCAAAGAAATCCTCCTGTGGCCACGGAGTCCTCACTGGTGCAGGAGGAGGCGTGCGTGTCAGTGTGCGTGACCTCCGGCGCTTAGCTGGGGCTACACAGACATCAATTTCACTGTAAATGAAAAGAAGAAAAGCCAGATTTACATTTCACTTGTTTTGATTCCACTACTTAAAAATAATCTCGGGTAGCTTTTTTATTTTCTTAAAAGCTGCTTTGTACTGACTAGCCCTTGGTATTTGTCAAATTCTTTGTTTTCTCGGCATATTCCCTGCTGGCCTTCTCAGAAGCTAGTTAAATTATGGGGATTATTCAGAGCTGCACTGGATAATAAAATGGTCTATTGATTAGTAGGGTTCTAATTACTTGTCTCTTAGCATGAAAGAGAAATAAGAAGATTTGATAGTAAACAATGAAGAAAACAAATAGGGTGTTTCCAACATGTAGGGGTATACATGCCCCAGTGTGGCCTTGTACCATGAGTATTGTAATATTGAATTTATCATCCTGAGCTTATTTGACTGCTTATGGAACCGTGACCTGCACGAGCAGACTGTTTGACAGATAAACAGCCAAAAATATATAACTCATTTTTTTTCCTGCAATATCCTGCACATGGACTGGAAGAATAATATCATGATGAGCAATATGTTTTCGATTTTTCATGTCTTGTAGTAAAAAAAAAAATAGAAAAATAAAAAAAAAGGCTAATTTGTTGTTTTAACTAGGTACGTACCAACAGAAATCAAACTAAATAGTGTGTCACAGTTTTAGCTTGAAAAATGGTGAACATCAGTAGGTAATGGAGCCTTTGCACTTGCAGCACGTTCCTCAGTGCTGGTTCGATATATCAAATTACCCCTGGTCTTCCCCAAGAACAATGCATAGCTTGTGCTCCCCCTTCAAACTAGATTCTTTAACAATAAAAGATGCGTGTGAAAATTTTAAGGAAGCAGACCTACAAGCATAAGGGTCTTGCCTGAGAGGAGAGTGGTGCTGGTATCCTCTCCTTGCTTATTGCTGAATGCCAAGGTGATGGCAGCAGTGCTTGCTAGAGGAAAGTGTGTTCCCATTTGTGTTTGCAGGTGACTGTACTTCCCAAACAGGTATGAAAACGGAGGCTGGACTTCAGGATTTTTTGAAAACTAAGGATTTAAATCCTGGCAGAATTGCTATTGATTTCAGTGAGACCAGAGTTTCTCCTTTGCCCTTTCATGCCTCTTCCATGGTCCAAAGAAGATTTTCCGTGTATTTCTGTGGGCTGTGTATACCTCTTTTTTTTCTTTTTTTTCTTCTAGCCTTTATTTTTAAAATACTATGAACTTGAAGCAAAGCCAACCACTATTCTCCAAAAAAACCTTCTGTATAGTTCTTGCCCATGGCAAAACAGCTGAGCTGAAGCAGTAATTTAATTAGCGTATGAAAATCCTCTAATTCTCACAAAGTATTTGAATTTCTTTTTGTTGCATCTCTTGTTTTATTGTCTGAGTACCAAGGGCTCAGTTTCCTGTTCTGTGTTTCTAGAGAATATGAGTTTCTCATTCAGAAATGAAGCATTTCCCATTGATTTTGGTTTTACCTGTAGGCTGATTTGACTATGATTTGACTACGGTATAGTTTGCATGGCTTTCTTTTTTTTAACCTTGTTTTCTTCCATGATAAAATCTTTTACTTGTAAGCCTGGCTGCTGGCAGAGAGGTTGATGAGCAGCTTGGTGCTTTGTAGATGGGCAGTCTTCTCAGCCCATCAGTCTCCTCCATCTCTTTTCACCAAGAGATTGATGTCAGAGCAAGATAGTTTCTGCTAAATGTGAATTCCTTCATTAGTTTTCTGCTCTTCCTCTAAGCCTGCAATAAGAGCCCTTCTGATAACCAACCAGCACACAACTGCACCCATTAATTAGTTTTGCGTCTGAAGATTTCTCTCTCAGTGTTCCCATCCCTGTCAGCTTATGGGAGGCTCAGCTACCTTCAGATGCTGCTGCTTGAATCTGTTATCCATGTCAATCCTCCTTTCTGTAAAGACCCAGCTGCCCAACTCAGGGAAGCATTGCCAGGGTCATGGGATAACCACTCTGTCTTCTGGCATGGATGAACAGCCAATGTTACACTGTGTGAGCTTTTGTGTGCATCTGAGTAGTTATTCAACAGCTGCTTTATTTTTCTGCAGAGCATAGAAAAGAGATAGGGCCCCAGCTCTGCTGTTTACCTGACAGAACAGTCAAAACAGGTTTCTTATTAAAGAGGCAGCAGCAGACACCCAGTCTCTGTGGGCTTCTCCACATTAGAGGATAATGGAAGAGTTTACTAACAGCCAAAGAAATTATTTATTAGGATATGAAACCTTTAATTTAGGAGGAAAGTTTCACATTCTATTTTTTTCTTTATACTCCCACTCTGTAAAATGTAGCAAGGCCAAAAATTAACGTATTTGTACATCTATTTCTAAGTTATGTGGGCGTCTCTGAAATGGTATGATTTTAAAGTAGAACAAATAATAAAGCAATCTTCTTTCAGCCGGGAAGGTTTTAGAAAACTGAAGATCCGAATCAGTCAAACCAAGTATATTGCATTCTCTGCTCTGTTAGTCTTAGATTTAAACAGTTTTATAAATGTGGAATTGCAACAAGAATTCCCCAGCTCCTACAAGTGGCTCTGATGGAACAGGGCAATGTCATACTTAGCGCAAATACACTGAAAGTAAGAGACTTTGCTTTCGTTACTGCCCTCCTAAAAGTTGCTGTCTGGTGTCATATGGTACTCATTTCATCACCCCGTATACATTGTGTTGTATGCACTTGCCCCTGCTATTTGTGCAGGAGGCTGACACAAGGAGGTGAAATCTTTACTGATTTGTACTCTGCTGAAGCTGATGGAAGTCCCAGAGTGTAACTAAGGAGGAAATCATTTTGCACCAATTTGTTTGTGAAACGCACTATCATATTAAAACATTTAAGTATCGAATCAAATGTTGACAAAGGTATGAAAAAGTATAAATATTTTCATTGTTTACAAGATAGCCTCATTGCAGTTGTATCCAGTTTATTTATTTGTACACACATAGGTGTGCCTTATATACCCTGAAGGAAAGAGCAAAATGGCTTATTTTTCTTTATTTTTCTGTTTCTCATTTGGTGGGAAAAAAAATACAGAACACAGTCATAGGGAAAGTCAGATGTGTGCCTCTCTCGTTATTTCCCCCTTTGACTTGTGTTTTTCACCCCATTGCAACTTCTTGTCCATTTTCTGGGAAGCATACATTGTTCGTGCAGATGCTGGAGGATAGTTCCTGCTCCCCTCCCCTTTAGATCCCATTGCTGTTTGCAGGAGGAGAGAATATGTGTGTAATTTAGAGGTTTGCTTCTACTCATCCACCCTTCTGAGCCTCTGGAGGTAATTCAGGTTCTCTAACAAACACAGGGCCTGAACTACATCCACAGAAATGGATAAAATGATGATGGGCAGAGAACACCACCTGTAAAATTGTTGGGTGTTGGTTTAAAATGACACACAGAAGAGATTGAGTACATCACTGTTCTGCGCTTCTGGTGCCTCCATAAAAAAGGAGCAGATAGACCCCCAAGAATCCCCCCTTGGGAAGAATGAAGACTTCGTTGTCTGTACAGAGGTGCAGAAGTCAAGTCAGATGATGTCTCTGCAAGGACAATGGACAGGCAGGTGCTAGTTAAGGCAGCCTTAATACTTCCCAGATCGCTTAAGGGGTGATCTCAGCCCTGTCCTTGATGTCTGTGTGTCACACCCGGTATCTTTGTGTAGATATAGGCATCAAATGGGCATTTGTGAATAATTACACATTATCATTTTGATTAGTTTTAATTAACAATATGTGGGCATGATACCTCCAAAATTTCAGAATGCTGCTCTGAGGTTTTCTCAAATGATCTTTTAATTTTTTTATTTATTTTTTTCCAGTTGGGGATATCTTACACTCTTTCTTTGTATCTGCTTTTGTAGACAGGATCTGTCTAGGGGCACAATTGCTTCTTCATTTTTCTACAGGTGTTCAGCTGTAAACATGCTTCCAATGATGTTTAATTTTGCCATTTCAAAAATGCTAGTTCTCAACTGTTTGCTTTTAATCGTCCTTGGGAAGGGTTCAGTAAAAATAGCTGACTTCTTCCCCCTTTCTAACTCTGTATCTTTGCATAACATTTGTCCCCTCCATCCCAGAAAATGCAGTGAGGACTTAACAACTAAACCAGATAGGTGTGAACAATCAGGTAATGTTAATATTTGGAATGGTAAGAATAGTGATTTATGGAGACAATTGAGAAAAAATCAACATGCCCTGTATAATTAGCATAATAGCTGCAAATCATCAAGTTTTCCCTGTGTATTATTATGGCTGTGTTGATTAACCAGGTGTATGAGGATTTAGAAAGAGCAGAAAGACAGGTAAGAAATAAAAAGTAGGAGGTAATAGGAAGCAGAGAACGAAAATATATGTATGCCCAGCAAAAGACATTTAATTTGCTTCTTGGCAGCATAGGCTTTGGGACTCAAGTTTGATGGCAGCTGTTAGTTCCAAACAGGTAGGTTTGATCTAAATTATAGTTTCTTGAGTGGGTAATTTTTTTCCCCAAAGACTTTTTTTTTTCCTGCTTCAATTTGCTTAAAGACGAAGGATCTTGACCTTTCAAGTGGGGGAAGGAAGTTCTCTTAAAGATTTCCATCACTGTCAAGCTTGTTTTCCCAAGATCTGTGGGAACAGAGGTATCCCCAGGCTGGCCTGATAGGCGCAGTTTGGCTGACAGCATGATGGGGAAGTTCAGACCTCTGGGAACAAGATTACAGACTTCCTGCCAGAAGGGGGTAATTTTGTCACAGGTGCAGAGTACACTAAGTGTTACATAGATGACAGGAAGTGTTGACACTGACATTTATTTCTCAGAGCTGGGTAGTTTAGCAGAGTGGAGTCTTGCAGAAGTCTCCAGAGGGAAAGCAAAGAAGGTGTCACATTGACAACATCCCAAATTCTGTCCCATTTCTCCTGTGACTAAGACTGCTTCCTTAATCCCTGTTTTCTCTGGATAGGAATGAATTTGTGTATGTGTAATTGTGAAATTCCCCCCTTCTCCCCTGGTAGACTGCAAATCCACATATGTCTCAAAGTTGTCAAATGTGTTTCCTACCAAGTATTTAGGGACTTAATAGGTAACTGGGTAGTGGAGGCCCACCTGAGCATGAGAGAGATACAACTCTCAAGCTGAAATGCCAGTGTAATTCCTAAGGACACTCTGAAGTTTATATGTAAAACTCACCTGACTTTCACATTCATTAAGAGCATTAGAAGTGTTGAGTAATATATTTCAGCCTGTGAAGTGTCTATCTAGGATTGTACCAATGTGTGCACATATATGGACTCATTAATAAACTCATGCAAACTACCGCATGCTTTTTGTTTTTCATCACATGGGGTTTAAGTATGTTATATGTTGATACAGAAAATAATTATATCTAAAAAGCCTCACTCTCATCTGTAGCTGCTTCATTTGTGCCCACACTTAGGTTGAGGGGTTGAGGTGTAAAAACTTAGGGCCTCTACCTTTAGCTGAATTGGAAGTCCACTTTTTTTGTTTGTTTGCTTTTTTTTTTTTTTGATAAAATTTTATCTTACAATCTTGCAGAAAAAGGGAGCTTTTTTGCTCTTGGGTAGATCTCTATCCTAGATAAATTACAGAAGTTTTAACTCTTTGTTCTTTATACTAGCAAGGATTTTAATGATGATGCGTCTGTACAGTTCTTGTCTAATTAATATATCAGATTGAAATCAAATCTCAAATTTGACATCTGTTCTTGGCTATGTGTTTGGATTTTATGTCTTTTTTGTAGGTTTTTCAAACATAATGATGTTACTTCTCTTTAATAACTATGTAGGTTTGTCTTTGTGATATTTACAACTATCTCCTTTGGTATGAAATATGTGCTATACTACTCATTTGCTATCCCTCAGTGCATCATCAAGCAGGTTTTCAAGTGGTATTTTGTATGTATTTGGCAAAATATGTACATTCAGCAAAACTCTCAAGTACAACTTGAGAGTGTATACTCAAATTCAGGTTCATTGCATCCATGCATTTAGTTTTAGTATTTGTATATATATATATGTATATATATATATGTATATATTTGGCCTTGATTCAACAAAGCACTCAGGACTTTGCTTCAATGTAAACTCACAAATACTTACATGTATAGGCAAGCACATTTTCAACTGCTTTGCTCTGCTGAGCCCATAATTCTTACAGTGTCTTTGAACTCTTTGGGAGAGGTCTATCATAACCATATTGTCTATTGTATCTCCATATCACACCACATTGTATCACACTTGATGTAGGTACAGCTACATTTTCATAAAAAGAAAAACCCCAAGACTGTTTAGATGGAGTGATGTTCTTCATTTCCATGGATCACTGAAAATGTAAAGGTCAGGTCCCATAAGCAAGAGAAACAGGATAAATTCCACAATGTTCTTTGTTTGTTTGTTTGTTTGTTGTTTTGCTTTGTTTTTTTGCTGGTGACCAGAACCAATTCACACTGGGCACCCAGCATCTGTATGTTGTACATACAGATGAAATATATACTTTCTGATGAAATATGGCTCACAGCAAGCTGCTTTGTGCACCACTTTTCTTAGCACTTAAAGCAAAGCCTCCCAGACAGCATCCCATCCTTACAAACATCCGCTCAGCATTTGAGAGGAGTCGGGATCTGCCAGCCCTCCTTCAGACCACTGTAGCTATTGCTATGTTTGTCCCCTCAAATAACATCACGTAGGACATACGGTAGTTAATGACTGTTAATAGTGTTATTGTAGAATCATACCACCGAAAAACACTGCCTCAGGAAAAATATTAAGGATAATTTAGTCTTGTCTTTCAGGAAGGCATGTGTCAGGGTTAAAGAAAGTTTTACTTAGTAAATCTGAAAGTATCCCATAATTTGGACTACTTAAAATTGCATTTATTATTCTCATTTAGGTGTGATTTCCTTCCCTTCTTCCTTTCCTCCCTCCCTCCCTCCTTTCTTCCTTCCTTCCTTCCTTTCTTCCTTCCTTCCAATGTATGCAGACAGCAGCCATGTCCAGCAAGTGGACTTGCTGCTATCTAGTTGGGTTGTTGTGGTTATTCATCAGTTGATAGGGAAAATTGCAGACACATATTGCATGTTCTTGTGATTTAATGACCGAATATTAAAAATCTACACACTGCTGTGTAAGCCTACCAAATAAGGTGAGCCACTGCCAATGGCTGAGGGTTAAACCTGGCTCTGTGTTTTGAGGAGGAAGAACGTTCTTATACGGAGACCTTATTAATCCATTTCTGTTTTTTTTATTATTTATTTTTTTTCCTCCATGAAGAAGTATATTGAGGTTATAAAGACATAGCACTAGTTTTGTTTCACTGCCATGCGACTTGGCTTTTAGCAGTAATTTGCATGTGGACGTGTATTTTATCAACTGCTGTTGCAATTTCAAAATGCCTTTAGAATTTAAGATAAACTAGATTAAACGTACAGTTAAAGAAGATAGACCCAACCCTGTGAGATTCAGGCTGATGCAGTTGCTGCCAAAGGCTCGTTACTAGTAAAGGGACAATCAACTGTAAACAGAAGATAGCACTGAGCTGGATAACATCAGAATCAAAGGGAAGGGAACACTCAGTAAGCAATGAAATGTGCAACACATGATGCTTGTCAAACAGATGTGTGTCAGGACAGCCTTATCATCACCGAGCTTCTGTGAAGGGAACTGCAAAGCTCACGTCACCCAACATTTTTGTAGATCGCTTGTCATCTTCCTTAGTGGAGACATCTGTTACTCTGTGTTGTTGTAGGGGATGTAGGAAAAGTCCTGCAGGAGAGTCATGTGTTAACTTTAAACTTGTAGCTGCCAGGATTCACTCTAACTATTAAGACGGAGGAAATGAGAAGGGCAAAGCCCTCACTAGGGCAGATCACAGGAAAGTTGTATTATTTTACAAGGTATCTGTTGAATCGATAATGTAGTTTGAGGTTTTTTGGTTTGGTTTGGTTTGGTTTGTTGACTGGCTTGACCCAAGTGTTTTCACACGTGGCTTTCTTTGTCAAGGCTGCTACCGGCATTTCTCTCCCCACACAGAGCTATGCAATCGATCCCGTTTCCCACTGTGATCGGTGATAATGGATATACGTTACAGAAAAGGTTTCCATAAGGTGATCCAGATGCTTATATCTGCAGAAGAATTACTGTAGCTCCCATAGCCAGCCCAGCTGCTTGTTTATGTGTCGGGTCGGAGATTCAATAGGGTGGGGAGAGATTTCAAAATGAAGGCAGGCTTTTCCATTTTGCGGGTTTGGGTGGATTATTATTATTATTGCTGTCGCTGTTGTGATTTTGCGGTGCTATTTTGTGAGCTCAGCCTTATTATACATTATACACCCTTCAACACCTAAAGCTCCATCAAAAGCCGCGGGAACGGTTCCACCCGACAACACCGCGGGAAACAAGGGGCCGGGGGCGGCGGGCAGCGCTCCCCTTCCCTCTCCCCCCTCTCTCCATCCCCTCCCGGTCCCAGCGCGGGGCTGCGCGGAGGCTCCGCATCGCGGCGGGTCCCCGCTGCGCGCCGCCGGGCGCGGCCACTGCCTTGGCGCCGCCCGAGTGCGGGGCACTGATAGGGCGGGCTGATGCGCAGGCGATCCATCATCCCCGGCTCCCGCGGAGGCAGGGAGCGCGCCTGTCACCAGTATTGATTTCAGAGGATGGACTAAATTTCCTAGGATTTTCCATTAAGAATTAAGAGAGAGAGAAAAAAAAAAAAAAAAAAAGCTGAAAAAAAAAAAAAGCTATAAGCACGCAGGGGTAGCCAGGCAGACATGGATATGAGATGGCACTGTGAAAACTCTCAGGTAGCTTCTTCTCTCACAGCCGATGCAGAGCACAGGCGAAGCACTGCAGCATGCAGGGTTTAAGATACCATTAGTCTGAGAGCGAGGAAAAAAAAAAAAAAGGCTTTTGCACCGATTACTGAAAATGACTTTTTTTTTTTTAATTAGAATATGTTATGTCTCCTTGGAGATTGCATGTCATTAATATTAAGATCAAATTTCTGCACGATATCTGTTTTAAATATAGAAAAGCTTTTAAATTGTGCTTTTTTTTTTTTTTTTTTTTCTGCTCCAAGAAAATAATGCTTTGGTACCCTGAGCATGGATGCTTCTGTTTTTCTCTTCTGCTTTTTTAAACAATAGGGATGCTTTTTTAGCATGTTTGCTGCAAACGAGTATAAAGGAAAGGAAAACTGAGAAGAATTAAATAAAAGCATGAATAAAAAACTGCTTCAAATAGTTGCCAGGCTGCTTTGTTGTTAATAATCTAGCAATTATTTTGGCTTAAATGATGCTTAAACCCTGACCATGCATGCTTTTCATTTTGGCTCAGAATATGCGTGTATGTGTGTGTACGTATGTGTGTATTTGTTTTGATTTGATTTGTTTCAGTAAGCATTTGTACTACTGGAATTTCTGTGAGTTATATGCATGTTTTGATAAGAAAAATTGCATACAAATGAATGACTATCTCTGATTGACTAATATTTCATGATATATAATGCAAAGTAGCTTAATTTTTAAAGGAGTTCGTTCTAATCTTCTGGGGGAGGGTAAATCGCTGCATGTTTATTACAATGAAAAGTGTTTGTGTATTTTTAAGGATTGATGATTTTTTTGCTTGCTTTTAACACCAAAGAGCAAGGGCATTAATTAATTTATTTATAAGGAAAAAATAATTATAATAATAAAAATAAAACTCCAAGGCATCTAATTGAAAAGAGCATAGATTCCAAAGCTTTCCATGTTACCTGAAAACAAGCTGTGAGGTATGTTTGTGGGAGAGTGCTGAGCTCCTCTGAGGAGGAGTTTGGTGTTTGCTTGCTCCTTTTCCTTCCCAAGAAGAGTTAAAATGCCTTGGCACAGGCACCATGGGAATTCTCCTGGCAAAGCCAGGACTGGCACCGGGTGGGATGGTTGTGTCGTGATAGTGGGCAAAGAAAAGGGTGAAAAAATGATTTGCCAAATAAGGTAAAGGGGCTTTTAAAGAGGGGCATCAACAGCTTCTGTCTGTACAAAATGTCTAATTTTCCACTCACTAGGCAGAAAGTAAAGGGGAAAGGCTTTTCTTACACTTTCTCTTTTAAATTAATCTGAGGATAATAAAGTGTGGAAGATGCGTGGTCAGATTTATCCCGGTTTTCAGGTTGTAACCAGCATGTTGAGGGGATTTATGGTCAGGAGGGTGGGGGAGGCACTTTCATGGCATATTTGTAAAAAAAAGTTACCTGCTGAATTGGAGATGAGTTTTTTGTTTTGTTGTGTTTTGGATCACAGCTGTGGTGTTGAGGATCAAAACTTTGTAATTTTGATGTACCTGGTATATTGTGTAATCCTGTTTGCATTTCTTAGCTGGTCTTCCTCAAAGTTCGCCCAGTGAGTCCTTTTTCTCTTTATGCATTTAAATCTCCCAATATGTAACTCTGCAAAGCGGCTCTTATCCTATTGTCCTGGGTTAATTCTTACGTGGTTTTGCTCTTCCCAATTCTCCCCAAAATATAATATTTGGGGTCATTGCTAGTTTCCAGTGCTAAATGGTTGTGGCCTGTTGGTATTTTAGGCCATTGTCCAAGTTCAGGCTGAAAACTTTGTGAGTAGAGTTTGTCATTCCCAGCTCTACTTCTAATAGTCTTCTGCATCACCTAGGCATCATATATAATTTGACACAGCTGACAGCATCTACTTAGAAGAAGCTTAGGGCTGAGCCAGCATGGAAATTGAATTGCCTCTCAACTCCCTGATATTAATGATCCTTCCAGGTCAGCACAGGAGTAATTGCTAGGGCAGCCTGAGGAATTGTCCATTAAACCTGCCTAGATGGTAGCTCACCTGTGGAGAGATGCATCCAGATGACATGTATAAAAGGAATTCCATTTGCTTAATGTAAGGTCTGCTAAAGTTATGAATATCTCACAAGCCAACATGTGGTCTCAAGTTTAATATTAAGTGATTTTTCTGGTATTTTAGGATTTATTATAACTAAAACTAGTAGGCATATTTGCCTTAGATATGTCTGATAAAGAAATGCACAGAAAAATCCAGTTGGTGATTGTATCTTGAAGCACAAACCTGTATTTCAGCAGTGATATAGTTTGATCTAAAACCTTGTGGCATAAAGAAAGGGAAGAAAAGTTTGTGTTGTCCATGTTCTTTAGACCTTGAGGTATCTACACATTTAAAATAACCAATTAATCAGTCAAAGTTTGTATAGACTGGGGCAACCTGATTAGATGGGCAGCTGGACCTTTAAATCCCAAATCAATATTCAACAGGAATTCAGGAGAGACAAACAGCCTGAGGACAATGTTTAAAATCTCAGCTGTGCTTTATGTCTTGGAGTAATGCTGATTTAGCAAGAACCCCAGCCACACAGAGAGAGGATTTATTTTTTGACCTTGTACATCCAAGACAACATAAAAAGTTACGAGTTGTCAGCATAGCTTTACGGCCTGGAGGAAATGCAGAGGAGGTGTAGCCATCTCCTGTTGCCATTAGAAAAGGTACTTGCATGGAGTACCAACCATGGGTGCACAAAGACTGAAATACTGATGCTTCTAAAGAAGAATCTCATTCTTTTGAACTTGCTTCTGTGCCAGGTAGATTAAGTAACAAAAATATAGTTGGGAGAGTATTTTAGTGACACAGGTGAAGGAACAATTTAACCTTCTGCAACCCAAATAAATGGGAGATCTTGGACCACTGTCAGTTTATCCATCCACAATCTGTTTACAATGACTGACAACTACAGTGCTTTTCTAGTGTCCACGTAAACTAAACTCTTAAACTGAAGCAGCTCTGTGTCACAAAAGGATTGCTCACTCTCTTCTGACATTCTTTTGCCTTGGGTCACCTATTGCCACTGCTGACAGCAGCTGTTCCCTGTCTTTAGACCTCCTTATGTCTCCACACGGTTATTGATGGTGTTACAGCTTGGTTGGGTTTTGTGTATCTAAGTTAATGGTCAAGGTAACTAGTGGAGGAAAACACTGATTTCAGTCTTATCCAGGGAGAAGCCCAGCAGTTGGAACCTGTTGATAAGCAGGAAGTGTCTTTTATAACTTTTTGGATGACATTTTTAATAGCTTGAAACATTTTATCATTCTTTCTAGTTGTGGGTACCAATATAAAGTGTAGTCATTTATTTGTTTCTAGAGTATGAATTCCTACAAATTAACAAAGGTTTTTTAGGTGACTAACCGATGAGCTTTTCTGCCACAAAAATATAATTTTACATTTGCTCTGCGTGTTCAGCCAGCAGAAACTGTGGATTTCCGGCTGTATTGTTCTCTTTCTCTCTCTTTTTAATTTTAATGTTTCTGACATGTTGTTTTCAATACATAGGGTATATTGTTCTTCTCTTGAAAGCTGATTTAAGCAGCAGATTCAGGAAGGGTATGACAAAATTATGAGAGGTTGGTCTCATGGGATTGTGTGAATGATCATAGCATTCTGCTATGCTTTTCTGTATTGCATCTCTCTTTTTATCATTGTGTGCATCTGATTTGTACTTTATTTTTCCCTATAGGCCTCATAATTAAATTTAGCTATATAGTTGCACGCAGTTAAATAGGGTCCATCTCTTTTTCAGCTCTTATCTTGCCATACCTTTTGGGTGAAGCTCCAAGTAATACTTCCTATCTAAGTACCATATGAAGACAATACAGAGAAGATGCAAGAACCACTGCTTATTTTTCTCTACTAAAGTTTTAGAATGTATTTAGGGGGGAAAAACAAACAAACAAACAAACAAAAAGCTTAAAAATCTATATGAAAAAGTCAGTGCTTAGAATGTATGTTTTGAGTGTGCAGATAATTTGGTCATCTGCGGACAGGCAGGTTGGTCCTGTGTAGCAGTGTGGGTGGGTTTCCAAAAAAGGTGGATTTAGGGTGAAATTCCGTCAACCTTAAAGTCAATGGAGGTTTCTTCATTGACTTTGAAGTCATTGATTTGTTATCCCCGGAAGAAGTCTAAGTAGCACTACATAGCAGAGACTATGAATTCTAAGCTATCTCTTAGTGGATTGTTGCTAAATGTGTATCAGAACTGAAGAGGAAAATGAACAAGATGGCATTTTCACCAAAATGATTCATTTTAAGTTCCGTCTCATGAACTAAATGATTACTTGCCAGTGAATAAATAGGAAGCTTTCAGATGGTGTAAAAATCTACAAAGCATTTCTCACACTGAATGTCTGTAACACCCATGATATTAGAACACTTTCTGGTTTAAGTCTGTCGATGTGTTTTTTGATAAAATCTAGAAATTAATATAATAACTTATGGACTTCAGCACAGAGTAGATTATTGTGACCAAGAAATGCAGTGTTACTCCCTTGTTGTTGGTTGGTTTCTCTAACATGGCTATAATATGGCTGTAAACCAATAAAAGCTAAGCTACAAGAAATAGACGCTTAAAGTATTTTAAGTTTCTACAAGTTCTGTATTTGATTTTTTTTCTTTTTTTGTAGTTCTTCTGATTTTTTTCATTGTCTTTTCTACCTCATTTTGAAACTCCTTTCATAGTTCACTCTCAGTATAAGATCTTAAGGCTTCATCATTACATACGCTGTTGTAGCTTTGCTCTGTACTCGAGGCTGGGGGAGATACTTTTTGTTGTTGTTGTTGTTTAGTGTTGCTTTACCTTAGAGCATTCAGGCATTTTGAAATTTCAGGACATTTTGAAATTTGTCTGAAAGGTTTTTTTGAACTGTTAACTAAAACCAGTAAGCCTGTGATGTTTGTGAGCAAGTTCAGATTTGGGAAAATGGTGGCTAGCACCCAGGTCTCTGCATCTGCACTGTGACCACAACCAATATTTAAAGCTCTCTCAAAGCAGACATTGTATCTGGGGCAGAGCTGCATCAAGGGATCGGAGAACAGCTCTTAGTTTTCATCTGCTTTGTCTTGCATGACCAACAGGTCTTTAAGAAATGTGATGCCCACAGAGTACATAGAACATGAGCAAATGTACATTATTTGTGTAGAGTATATTGTACAGTAGAGTACACAAATGGAGTTCATATGGCCATTAGGAGTAAAGCATGTTTTTGAGTGAGTACTTCACTAATGTTACAGTTCCTCATTAACAGGGATGTGGACTAAAATTCAGTGTTACATACTACACGGGTATATTAAATAGTGGTGTTAAATGTCAGTGATGCATCAGAGATGGGGAACTGAGGAATTGATTATAATGGAGCTTGAGGAAGAGCAAAAGTCTGTCACCTTTCAGAGCAGCAAGATGGCTGTGAGGGGGAGGGGGGACTGCTCATCCAAAATCACAGTGAATGGTAAAAAAACAAACAAACAAAAAACCTCCGGTTAGCTCTATTCCCAAATGTGAATATGTTCTGTGACGCTGAGGTCAACGTCAAGCGCTGTATCCTGGGCAAGCTCACTTCCCCCAGTGCATGCCAGCTTCACAGCAGTTTGCAAAGCCAAGCTAAAAATGTAGCTTGTGATTTCATAGAGGATGTCCATCTGCCCTGAACAGCCTGAGAAGCCCCGGGCCCTCTGTGTCTGTGGATCTGCCGAGTCCCTTGTGACCATTAGTGACTGATTGCAGCCCCCATTTCATCACTGCCAGAAATAGCTCTCCTCTCTTCCTAGGCGTAAAGGGCACAGTGCTGGAGCAGCACTCCCTTGTGCATTTTTGGGCTCAGTCCTGAGAAATGTCATTTGCATCCTATGGTTATACTGGCTTAAACTTAGCCTGGCCCGGTGGGGAATCTCTGCAGGATTCCCATGTTGCATTCAACGCGTGTTGAATCATGGTTGGCTTTGTTCAATTTTGGTTAGGAAAAGACTTCAGAGAAAAGCCTTTTGGCTACTCCTCTCTGTTTAGTTAAGTTATTCTGGGTAACTTAGTAGGCAGCAGGAAGTTTCTGCTATCTCTTGCAGCAGTCAAGGCATACAAAATGGCTAGGAGAGAATAAGCGTAATTTACTTCTGCATCTTAAGTGCTCAATTGCTGGTTGCATGATGTTTGCCTGGAGGCATACTGAAGTAGGACCCAACAATTTTCTGTAAACTATGCTGACAACTGTCATCTTTACCAGCTTTAACCCACACCTTTGGAGCTTTACTTGTGCAGAAATTTTATATTTCTATGTAATCCCCCTTTCTACTGGATGTAAATGTGGGTAATATAAGTGAAATTGTAGCAGAGACATCTGAAAAGGCTGTGAAGGCAACTTTTGCAAAATACTACTTCAGGGTTACTTCTGGTAATGAAGGAGGCAGAAAAGATACAGATTGACATTCAAACTTCACTGGTTTTTCATAGCAGGCAGTTAGAAAGGAATTAATATCCACTTTTTGAAGTCCATAAGAGTGTATCTGTCACTTTATCTGATCTTTGTTTTCTGGCACTCTAAAATAAGCAACTGAGGTGATCAACCTAGTCCTGGAAAAGTCTGTTTGAGACCATTTTGCTTGCATCCTAACTGTATGTAATATCTGTTCTGAGTGCTATGTAGGTGATTCATCTGAAACAGGAAAGAGCAGCAGCTTTTATGACAGTGGGATCGTTCTTGCAGTGTGCAGCAACAGCAGGATGAGGGGCTTTGGCAGCTGATCCATGACCCTTGCTCCTTTCTTGCACTGTGACGTGACTGCTCTAGTAGGCTTCCTCTTATTCTTTTTATAGCCCAGTATCCAGGTGGCTTCAGAGATCAAAGTCAGCTTTTCAACCTCAGGTATTGTTATATGTTGGAATAAAGCAACTGAAAGTAACCCTGGTAAGTGATCTAAAAATGTAGTGTAAAGTGCCTAATAGCCATTGAAAGCCTACTTCAACTGTTATCCATTTCATTTCCAAGAGAAGACTCTCAGTTCCTTGTGATTAATTAGACAGGACCATCCAAGACTACTAAATAGTAAGATGACCCCAGAAAATAACATTATTCCCCTTGAATGAACTGTAAGCAGCATCAGTTGAGTGTCAGACTATTAGTGCGTGTCATATGTCTCTACTACCGATGAGCTGTAGAGAGCAAAATGGAAAGATGTTGCCTTAGCTGTGTTGATGACTGGATTAAGACCAACAGAAGCTGTGAAAAGTGTTGGTTAAACAGTGTTCTCTCACATCTTGGTAACTAGCTTTATTCAGATGCCAAGCTAGAGTCTGTGTCTCTGTTAGCCAAGCACATTCAGACAGACAGGGGCTTGGCACTGGGGGTCACAGGCTTCCTGGCCCTGCTTCCTTGCAAAATTGGTGTCGAATGAAGCATTTCCAGTATTTCTAGCTGAGATGTGCTCTTTCATCCATTGCTGGGAACGTCTCATTCCTCTAATTTCTGAATGTGACAGCAAACAGTTGTCTTCTAAGTTTTAGCTGAATTGAGGAACCAAGCAAGAATTGTGTAAAACAACTATTAATAGCATTATTCTGGCATTTTGGAGAAAGTTTCACCTACACGTTTATGTCACCATTTCACTAACCCATGTTCAGTTCATGGTAAGCTTTGCAAAGCGCCTGTTTTTCATGTCTTATAGCACTTATACGTGTGTGCATATTTTCATGTCAAGACCAGTCAATAGTTGGTTTCTACTATTCAGGCAGAGTTGTAGAAATATTTGATACGCAAGCTCCCATCTTCTCTGCAGTGGTTCAGCTGTGGAGGACAGCTTATATATTTGAGAATGATCACAGATAGCTCTCAGCTCTGATAAAAAGGAAAACGATTGCATTTAAGTAAACTGATTTCAGGTAGAGTACCTTCTTTGGACAGATGTGCTACCCCTAACTTCTCAGTTGATATTGTCCTGAAGAGCACTCCATAAAATAATGTAGTAAGCCCTGATTAAATTCTCAGAGATGGTGGAAGAAAGAATTACATACATTGCAGAAAGTGAAAATATTTCTTAATTGAGTCAGTGATTGGGAAACCAGTCTTGGGCAGTCTTGTCCCTTTTTAGAAACCAAGAACAGTAGGGCATCTTAACCTCCCTTCTAGCCTAAGCTAGATTCTTATTACTGAAAATTTTTCAGATGCTTCTTTCCTGACACCAATAATTCTCAGTTTGCTGATTTCGTGTTCAAAACTGCCATTTTTTAAGTCATCATTTTATTTTTATTATAATAACTAGATTTATACATTTTTCAGGGGTAAAACAGAAGCTATGTGACATGATCTAGTTCTGCGTATCTGTGCTTCAAAATTTTGACAATGAATGCTTGACCCTGACTAACACAGTGGTGTAGCCACAATATCTCATGACCTCTGGGGTTGCCTTTCCCCATCATCCTAGGGAAGGCAGCCATTATCTGAAAAATACTGCTGTATATTAACTGTGTCATTATCTAGAATAACCATGTTTTCTGCCAAAGTGGTCTGTTAGCAACAGTTCATTTATTTATTTTTATTATCTTCTTTATCTAAGAACATGTCTCAGTAACCATGGAACAACTGACCAACTAGTCCTAATCTGGGGGCTCCTCTTTTAATGATCAGAACATCCAGAGAACCTATTGAGGACAGAGGCTGGTAGATTTTTCCAAGTACAAACTCATCTTTATCCAGGCAAAATGCCCTCTGGCAGCAGCGGGAGTAATCTTTCATAAGCCCTGAAGACCCAGTCAGTGAATTTGCAGCAGATGAATTCACCCTTACTTCTGAAAACTTCTACTTAGATCTCATTGACATGGGATGGGAGCAGAAGTGGGAGATGCATTTGAAGATGAAATAGGTGGAGAGTTTTCTTGTAAAGCAATTCTGGCTTTTTGCTGTTTGATTTTTAAATTATTTTAATTGTCTTTCATTTATGAATGTTGAACCTTTAATGAAAATCCAATTTGATTTTGACAGGTTAGGGCTGTACTTTTAAAGGCAAACTGGCAGATTTGTAGATAGTGATTAGAGACACTTTCTTATCCTTGAAGTGATTAGAGACACTTTCTTATACAATTACTGCATTATATGTATGTTACCAGTGTTACATGTCATTAAAATCAGTCATTAATCCATATCCTTGTTATCTCTGGTAGTTAAAAACACATGGAATGAGGAGAGTAGACCAACTATGATGAGAAATAGAACGAGTCTTTGAAAGTGGTCCTAATTGCTTAAGAAGATTAGATACTATGTCTGATCAGGTTTTCTGTGTATTTCTGAAATTCTGCCATTCCATTTTACTGATAATTTTCTTACCTAGAATAATCAAGGCTATTTGTTCCTTGCATATTTCTATGTTTTAATGTAGAGCTGTTCCTTTCATGAAAGTACTGTTTTTCTCTTGTGTCCCCAGCTCTCAGTTTTGCATTGAAGTGTTACAGTTCATGCTTCTGTAAACTGTATCTCTCTTACCAGATCAGATACAGCAGGACACCCTGAAAATAAAGCTTAATGAAGACTCTTGGAGATCATGGGTGATTGTACCATATAACAAGAAGCAGGGAGTATTCTTACTGAGTTCAGCTGGGTTTGGATCAGGACTGAAATTAGTTTTAGTTTGGCTGTCTAAGAGTGGGGGGGGGGGGAGGGTGGGGGGGTGGAGGCTCAAAATGCTTGGACGTTAGTCAAGAATAATGAGTTTGCTGAACCTCTGGTGTTGCTAAATATATGTAGTCCTCTGCAAGTAAAAGTGGCAAGATTAAAACCATTGCAAGAAGTGAATGGGAGACCTCTTCACTCAAGCTGATCCTTAACACTGGTAAAGGTAGTGCAGACTTCCCAGTTAGTGTCTGATCTAAAGCTCAACCCAGCTGTATGGAAAGCTTTGCCAGCCTTTGAATTGACACCTTAATGAAGTTTTGAGTCGTACAACAATGACCTGTGTGAAAGCAGCTGTGAAATGGTGATTGTATCTTTCTAAACATTATGAAATAGAGGGATTAAACAGTCTCCCACAAACGCACATATACTCACTTTGCCTATTTTCTAGTTCACTGTCTATGAGAGAAGAATTAAATATTTAGTCATTTTCTTCTTCTGCAGGTAAGATAATGCTTTCTTTTGAGTTATCCCATTTTAATTAGTGGTTTGGGTGCCTGCAACAACACACACAGCAGGTTCAAAGGTTTATCTGTGAGGCTAAGCATCGCCGTGCTGAAAAGCGCCTGTTGCTTGGGCAGGTTATTGTTTGAACTGAGCAAGTTTCAACTACTGTTAATTAGCTTTTGAACATTTTTGTGTTTGTTTGTTTCACAGTAATTTCTCTGGTGTTTGCTCTGTGCTTAACCAGGTAAAGTAAACATTAAATCTCAATTAAGATTGCTGTGCTCATCTAGCAGAAATCCTCTGTAGTATACAATTCCTCCAGCCATTGTTTTAAGGAAAGCAATGCTATTGTTTTGCATGAGATTGATGCATTATATGCCTACTGACGGCAGACAACGGGCTTTTATTTAGTCCCTTGAATGTGGTAGAATATGGTATAACAGATGTGCTTGTGAATAAAATATTCTAGGAAATTAATTGCAGGCATGCTCAGGCTGGGTGTGTAGTTTGTAGTTGAGGTGGTTTTTAGCATACTGAACCAAGTTTTTTGGAAAGTGCAATATAGATGGAGAAACTGCATGCATCTAGACTTTACTGCAGTCTCATAAGTAATAGATGGTACCTTGATGTGCTTCATACAAACCCCACTGGGAATGAAAAACCTGAGTGCTGGGAGGGTTGCCTACATCACAGGGGAATTAATTATCTTAAAAAAAAAAAAAAAAAAAAAAAAAAAAAAGCTGTAGTAATGGTAAGATAAGATTTTTGTAACTTTTTGTAACTTTTTTCTTTCTTTTGGTAAATTCTGTAAGTAACAGACCAGGACGAACCCCTCAGCATCCTTAATGAAATAACTGGGAATCATGGTGATCCCTTCCTTAAAGGCCACTGTTCCCAAATCCCAGGCATTTGCAGCAGAGAGGGAGTGTGTTTGTACTCTGGTAGAGCCCTCTGCAGATCTGGTTTGCTGTCTACCCTTGGGGAAACTGGGTCAGGTGGAAGCAGTGGGAGATTTCTCAGTGAAACACACACAATTTTGTGGTGTTAATGACACACCCAAAGAAGGAGCCCCTCAGAAAGGAGCAGTGAGGTGGGACAGGCACCATTTACATCCCTGCCTACCTCTGCTGCTGGTGCCAGGCTTCCCTAGAGAATTTGTGCCTCTCGGTGTGCAGCCAGGAGCATGTTTGTTACTTCCTTAATTAGCTAGGAAAGAGATCTGCCTTTCCATTTTCATTGTGGAGAAATACCCTGTCTCATCTGTATGCAGCCAGCAAAGCCCAGTGGATTGCAGAGGATGGGAATTCTCAGTATCACGCTAAGTTGCAACAGGAAATGTCAGGACCAAAACAGCCTCCCTGCATTTTGTGCTAAAACTGAACCACCAACACATGATGTGTTTCATACAAAGAGTAATTAAATTCTGTTTTCAAATAAATAACTAGTAGGCAGAAAGGCACAAACTCGTTCAGCTTGGTCTTCCATATGCCCCCCAACTTTTGCTGGGGAGCCTTGAAGAAGTAAAACTTAAATAATTTTGTCTGTTCAGTGAGCTAAATTATTCATTTTCAATGAAAATATTTATAATCATATGCCAGAAAATAAGTCTGATTTCTAGGCAACTATGCCTAATAAGAACCCTGTGGTATGAAATCTAGTGTATGTCTGCTAAATAGTCATCCATCTTAAAGCTATGCTGGCCTATGTGTATTTTTAGGCGTCCTATCAATAAATATTTTATAAAGCACTGCAGACAGTCAAGGGAAGAAATATTCTGTTGCAGAGGAATCCAATTCCAGGTTCTCTATAAAATGATGTGCTTTATAGGGTTCAATATCAGATACAAAAACAAGGATGTTGTGTAAAACGCATCAGATGTAATCACTGAAGAAATCCTGCCATGTTGTGAATAATTTGTGGTCCTTCAAAGAAAACTAGAAGACTCTAAGCAGACCATCTAGTGATAAATATCAATCTATATTTGCTCCTGTATTGATGAAAAAAGCTATTTCCTACTTTTACTAACAGCAAGGTCAATTGGTAGTGAAGGCAATGTAGACAAATGATCTTTATTGATCCTTACACTAATGTTTAATCGAGAATAAATTTTGTAAGTCTTGCCTGTAACTGCATATGCCATTGTGAGAACTCTGCCACCTCCAAGTCAATGTTTGGGGATTATAATTGCCTTTTTCTAGCTTCACTCCTGCACTTTCAGAAGTTCTGATTTATGGAGTCACGTTGTGGGGGCACTTGCTTTTCATTTTCCATGCACATAAGAACCGCCTAATGCTCAGTCTACTACTGTTAAATTGATGCAGGGGATAACAGCCTTTCTGAGTACACATTGACATGTACAACTGAGATTTTAGCTGTTAGCATAATCTGATAATGGCAGCTTTAACTTTCAGAACAGAATTGCCTTAAACACCCCATCTCCTAGCTCATTCCCCGTGACTATCTGAAGAAACGCCACAGTGGGGAGGAAAAAGGGCAGGAGGTGGGGTGATGTGGTGGAGTAGTGCTTTCTGCTCCACAGAGGTGGGAGCTGCTGGCCAGGACCCATGTCCTGCCTTTGGGAAGCAAACTACTAATTTGTCTCTGATTGAGCTGGAAACTACTAGCCAACACTCTGTTCGTTCTCCATTAGTGCCCACCTTTTACTCGAGGTACTTTCTAAGAAACATGTAAAGCCATGGTAAAGTTGTTCAATCAAAACAGAGCTGTGGGTGCAGCAGGTTTTAAGGGAAGGAAATGGGCCATTTGCTCTCTGTCCTGCTGTTTTAATTGGAAGCCATTGCAGAAAGCTTTAAGTGTGGAGCTATGTGCACCAAGGTGATCATTTCTTCCAAAATAAATCCAGGTCCAAAAAGGGATTTACTGCAGGGAAGGCTGTCATTTCCCTTGTTTTCGCAGCAATAAAAACCTTATGAATTAGGCAAGCAGCAGCCGCCTAATGGAGAACATGTATTCTCATTGCTGCTCTGGAAAATAAGGATTTTCTTAGTTCTGTGTTGTTTTTAAAAGCTAGGACTTGGGGCATTTGAATATTTGTGTGTGTGTGTTTACAGGTAAATGCTAGGATAGGAGAGGGTTTTGCTTGACGTTATGGCATTACAGTTGCATGGTATTCTGGCTAATAAGGCAGGAGCTGAGTTCGAAGACTGCAGAACAACCATATCAGGTGGATTTAAGTTCAGACAGAAAGAGGACTGAGTCCCAGGGTGCAGCATAACCTGGGAGAATGTTATTTAGATCTGCAGAGGCTGTATCTCTCCGGTCCTCAAAAAGCACCTTTTCTCACTCCCTACTTTTACTGTGTCAGGGTGACCCCTGTATTATGGGGTGTGAGTTACAGATGAGTTTCCTAGGCACCTCTTCCCCAGTCAATAAAGCTCCTGGTACTGTGTAGACATCCATAGGCCTGTCCCTTATCAAAAGCCAAGTACTTTTAAACATCAACCTCAGCTTTCTGTCATCCATTTTTAATGCGGAGAATTAGAGAAACTAAAGAGCAGTTCTATACACAACTGCTAATTATTAATGTTAGCTACTACCTGTTTAATTGTTTGGAGTTTGAAAAAGAATGAATAAAGCCCAGGGCTGACAGGGCAGCTTGTATGCACTGAAAACAAAGCAGGTCCTTCCAAACTGAGCAGTAACATGTGTCAGATGCATTTTTGAAAATGACTTTGCTCTGTTACTACTAACAATCTACAGGGAATGGCTAGCTTACTCCACACCTTGATAGATTGAGTTAAGAAGAATAACTTCAATGTCGTAGGAGTTTGTAGATTGTATTTTAAGCCAAACAGACAAAGGAAAATGATAGTCTTGCTCTGAGAGCCCTAAATTATACATAATCTTTTTTTTCTTGTGATTTTCATCCCCCAAAATATCTAAGTGTAATTTGTGTAAGGAGCTATTTTATAACTGCTTCTTTAATTCAGACACCGCTGTAGGAGAAGGCTGGAGAGAACAAAGGAGGGTGGTTGCAACAGTTTCATTACATTGAAGCAAAATATTAAGACATGCTGAAATATGTGTATATTAAGTCGATAGGCTGCAGCTACTGGGAAGGAAATACAAAGGAACTGTCTCGTGGTGTGTCTAACAGAGTTTAGTGAGAAGTTTTGTCATCTCAGTAAGCATAGCCAATGGGGGTTGGCTTCATTTTATATAGGGCACTTTTTACTGTGGTGGATGTTTCATTACCAAAGATTTTGTTGTTAAATTAAGCATTATGCACTCCTAGGATCCATTCTATTCTGGCTGCTGAAGCACTTTTAGAAGTGTAAGATCAATTAATAAAATTAATTGGGGATTAAAGAACAGTAGGTAGAAGAAAGTGCTTCTAGCTGTCCGAATCCAAGATATGAGCACTCCAGAAGGTCTGTTTTGCAGAGGTGGTTTTTCCATTGTCTGTGAGTTTTATGTTCATAGATTGCTTTGCTAGATTGAGCTTGCTTCAAGCGTAAACCCTCCCATAATCTGGGATGGTTTGGCTCTGAGGTTTTGATTTGGGGACTGAATCTGCCCATTAATATCACAAGCGTTGCACAATTGCATTTATTTTTAATGAACACAGCCAGGAAATTTAGTTTAGCTGAGCAGTGAAGTATTATTAAATGGACAAAATACATGCAAGGTTGATTCAGTTATTTCTGCTTTATCAGCTGCTTGGGCTTTTGAGAATAATTGAACATTGCATTTTCACACCTCTCTTTTATGCTGAATGGTTATAAAATTCTATCTTGATCTACGTTTTTCTTCATTTGCTTCTAAAAGTTAACCTGATCTTAAATAGCTGTTACGCAAACAGCTATTCTGAATAATGTATTATGCACAATAATTCAGAAAATATAATTGATTGCTTTTAGAATATGTTTATATATCTTTGACTTCATGGAAAACAGCAGTTGAAATATCTAATCAAATGCATGGATATAATTTTTTTTTCTAAACATGATTAAATATTGCTAACAAAAACTATTCTTCCATTCCTAGTTATTGGAAGTGCATCACAATAAGTAATTTACAAATCTTATTAGGGTACAATAAGCATCAAGCAGTTTATATTCTGCTTATGAATAGCATGCATGAACTGAGCAGTATGCTTGAGAGCTAAAATGCGACTGATGCACATTGCCACAAATAATTGCTATAGCAACATTGTCATTGTGTCTGAGATCTGCCTCCCATGGGTTCACACCTGAAGTTTCCTTTATGGTGAAAGAAAATGTCTTCTCAAGTTGAAAATACTGCATCATAGTTGGGGTATTGATGGCTTTTGCTGCTTTTTTTTTTTTTTTTTTTTTCCAAGTAATTAAATTTCAAATGTTGAAAAGCAAGTGGAACATTAGGGGAAATCTTTTGCTGTCATAGTGTCCATTTATCATGAAATTCAGCATTGCATGGTTCCTTCCATATAATTAATCTCTGCAAATTGGTGTGATCAGGTGAAGAAATTCTCTATGGGCAGTCTCACCTAACTTACAGAGCTTTTCTTTCTATTTGTTAGAGTGCTGAGATGTTATGTTAGTGTTCTGTAAAAATCAAAATAATGTTTCGGAGATGTTGTTTCTCTTTTTTAAAATGTCCGCACATTGTGGTGTAGGTTGTCTGCTTATTAGGAGCACTTTGACTCAAAGCACTGAAAGACAGTGTTTAATACTGATCAGGTTTCTTGAGGGAGCTTAATAATACAAGTTGAGTTTATGTAACATTTTGGGGCCAGATTCTGTATCCCAATTCCTGTCTTGTGTTGTTGGGGAAAAAAAAAAAAAAAGAAAAAAAAAAAAGGCAAGAGTTGTCCTGTATGGCAATAGGTATGTCACAAGCAGCCAAGGAGTACTTTTCTGGTTTGTGTCATAGTGTAAAACATTTGTATGTGTCTGAGGAGTATCTTTTCTGCTTGGTAGCAGTTGAATGGTGTTTTGCTGCAGCTCCTGAACTCCTGTCCCTCCCATATAGTTCAAAATCTGTTCCTCTGTGTTGAAGTTTATTATGAATATTAAGATTCCAGGTATGTTGGTAATATAAATGAAGAATATTACTCCATTCTCATTATAATAAAAAGAGATTAACATACATGTATGAAATAATTTTACTCGGGGTCATAGAATGATGCAGTGAATTCTGAATGTAGACTGTAAAAGGTTGGGCACTGAGGTCAACAGGAGCCTTCAATCATCTGAGCAGGAAAATTAGAAGTCTTTCAGCAGGAAGACAATAAATAAATAAATAAGGATTTTGCATGACATTAGGGAAAGAGGGAGGTTCCATGCTCCAAAGGAGAAACCTCAGGAGAACAGCAGAAGAAGAGGAGACTGGGTTCCTGATGTAAGGTCAGAGAATACTAAAGATGTGAGAAATCAGTGATAGGCAATGTGTGAAGGCTATTTTACAGCTATGTCTGAATTTAAGAAATCTGAGAAATCCACATACTTTTGTAAAGGTGTTTAAAAAAAGGAGGAGGACAGGGGGAGAAAGAACAAACCTTCCTGTGCTAAAGTACTATGCCATACAGTCAAAGGAGGGAGACAGTACTGAAGCTTATGCAGACAAATACAAGTTTAAGAGACTTGAACATGGCTCTTCAATGGATGTCCAACAGAAGGAACTCAAGGAGCGCTGACAGTGACAAACTGCCTGGGTGACTGATGTTGAACATATGAGAGAAATACTGAAAAAGTCCCATTTAATTCAAAATTTCTCATAAATTGGTCTGTTTTGTTTTGGTGGTGCAGTTTGCTCTTCTGACAGCAGAACATGGCTGTTACAGGGGAGAGAATGAAATCTGAAGAACTGAGGTGTAGTGGAGACTGCTGCAGTCAGACACATGGAGCATGTCAGTGCAGGTGTAAGGGTTTGCCTTCCTAAATGGTCTCACCCTTCATGTTGCTGTCATTACACAAGTACAGATGAACCAGTGCAGTCTGACTGCTTCAACTACTATTGACACATGAAGTAAAACCATGAGCTGGCTGGAGCTAGCTTACAGTGCTCTCCAAATCACATCTGTCTTTTTTTTTTTTTTTCCTCCCAGCATAAAGTTGGGATTTACACCTGGGATTTACACCAGCTTTAATTAACTTCATTTAATATCACAATAACATTTCCATGTAGACAAGACTGATGGACTTTGGGAGTTTAATTATAGTCTTTGCTGACATAGTATGCATATTTAGGGAACCAACTGAAAGTCTCAGTTGCACCAACAAGACCTTCTGCTAGACTCCCATGTAAGTTTGAGCCTGGGTCTTGCAACATCATTTTCAGTTTTAAAGAGGACCCTTAAAATATCTTTGTTTGCTCTTCAATCAAATGAAATTTCCTTACTTTTTTATTGTATTTCAACAATAAAATTATATGGTCTTGTAAAAACAAAACAAGGTGAGTTCTAAGCTCTTCCTAGACAATGGAAAAACCTTATCAAAACATAATGTTATGCTGAGTAACAGGTGTGCATGGATGGTTAATTTTCTGCTTTGCATTCTATTTTAAAGTCTTTGCCATATTTTGGACTAATTGCTCATAATGTAGTAATGAAGGTGAAATATCACTTCGTGAGATTTATCATTCTAACTTAGGCTTTTTGGATTATCTCACAACCAAAATTTCTTTGGAATGTGTCTCAGAAGCGTGCCATATTGCAGTCAGAACAGTGATTAAGCAGATTCAAGCTTAGGATAGTTCTATATGAGTTTGGGCTTTCAGTTTTAAATGATGGGCCAAATACACAACTGAAGCGTGAACATTTTGTTTCCCTGGAACTGTGCATCTTTACAGCAGCTGACATTCAAATATGTTGTTATTAATCTGTGCAGGCACAAGGCATGTGAATTAAGGTTTCACATCAACTAGAGTTCTGGCATTCCCTAATTGCTGGATGTTACCTTAAAACACTCCAAATCAAATGACACACATATCATTTTTTCAGTCGCTTTAAAAACAATCTATAGAGACATATTCCATTATGCACTGCCAAATAGAAAGCCCTGAGCAGGCAACTGGCACAGCTGGAATGTGTCAATCCACCATGCAGATCTCTGAGACCAAGATAACCATGATTAATAGAAGTAGTAGCCATATGTCCTTTAAGAGGAGGAATCCTCATGGACCAGGCTTGTGTAGGAAAGCTGAAATCTCTGCTTGAGTGGTTAGCAGATAGCTACTGACAATGCATGGAAAGCTGAAATCTTGGAACATTTTTCTGATGGCTGCAAACCCCAAACTGTTCCTGCCAGTGTCTTGTCTATCATCCTCTTTCCTCATCCCAAGCTTCACCATGCCCATTGTTCTCTTTAGCTCCGCGTGGGCTACTATACTGATTTGCCCTAATTCTTTGTCTCCTCTATCCTCTCTTCCCTTTGTAATGGTTCCCATCTTTTAACTGTACATCAGTGTGGTGATTTTACTCAACTGGGCAGCTGAGCTACACCACAACCACTCTCTCACTCCCACTCCTCAAAGGGAAAGGGGAAGAAAATATGATAAAAAACAGCTCAAGGGTTGAGATAAGGGAGATCACTCAAATATTGTGACGGGCAAAACAGACTCAGCATAGGGAGAACAGAAGAATTTATTACTTATTACTAAGAAGCTAGAGAAGTGAGAAACAAAGAAACCAAAGTAAGAACACCTTCCTCCCATCCACTTTCTTCCACCTTCTTCCCCTGAGCAGTGAGAGGGAATGGGGGCTGCAGTCAGTCCCTGATGCTTTGTTTCCACCACTCCTTCACAGTCACTCTTTGCCCCTGCTCCACATGGGGTCATTCCCACAGGATGCCGTCCTTCCCAAACTGAGCCTGCAGGGGCTGCCCACAGGCAGCAGCTCTTCAAGCACTGCTCCCACATGGCTCCGTACCATGGGGTCCATCCCCCAAGAGAAAACCGCTCCAGCACGGGTCCCCCACGGGCGGCAGCTCCCCCCAACCCCCTGCTCCTGCATGGGCTCCTCTCCAAGGGCTGCAGCTCTGGCCTGGGGCCTGCTCCTGCAGGGGCTCTCCATGGGCCGCAACCTCCTCCAGGCCACATCCACCTGCTCCACCAGGGGCTCCTCCACAGGCTGCAGCATGGAGATCTGCTCCATGTGGGACCCATGGGCTGCAGGCGGACACCCTGCATCACCAAGGGCCTCTCCACAGGCTGCAGGGGAACTGCTGCTGTGTGCCTGGAGAACCTCCTGCTGCACTGACCTTGGGGGCTGCAGGGCTGCTTCTTGTTCTTCTCTCCCAGCAGCTGTAGCACAGCAGTCTTTTTTGTTTTCTTCAGTCTGCTCTCTCAGAAGCCCAACTAACATCACTCAGTGGCTCATCTGGCCAGTGGCAGGTCCATTTGGAACCATCTGAAACTGGCTCTGATCTGACATGGGGCAGCTTCTGGGCTCTGCTCACAGAGGCCACCCCTGCAGCCCACCTACTACCAAAACCTTGCCACATAGACCCAATACAGGCAAGCATAGTGTTTGATTTCTCTTCCCAAATCCTCCAGTAATGTGTTCTAGTTATCTTTCACACACTTGTGGCTCTTCATCGCAGCATCCCATCCTACCATCATTCCCAGCCTGATTTCTCTCTCCTATCTGTTTAGTTCTGGCTCAGTCCTGCTCCCTGTCCAAATTCAGGTATGCTGTCAGCACCAGTAAGGAGAGCACAGGAGAGATAGTCTCTCCATTCTCAGCTTCTCTCTTCAGTGCTGGAAAACTGATTTTGCGGCAAACCAATATATACATTGTGAAACAATGCCATACTTTTAGGTCCCAAACCCAAATGACCTCATGTGTAAACTGCAATTATTATTATTATAATGGAGATGTTTCACTCAAAAGTACATATGCATACATGTAAACTTATGTTTTGATACACACAGAATTAAAAAGTACATGTGGGGTTGGAACATATCTTTAAATAGATAGTTTGATTTTAAAATAAATAAAAATGCAAACAAGATATTCAAAATGGGAAACATTGAGTCATAAGTGTAGGTATTGTACTATTCTGTGGTATATATTGAATTCATAGCACTAAAGTAGTGACAGTAGTGATTTTTTTCCTATTCAAATACCAAACATGGATTTAAACATCCTCTGATTTCTGTTGAAAGTGTTTATTTAAGAAAATTGGAGCCTGGAAGCAATTAATGGCAGAGAGGTTCTTGAAGGCTAAGTGATATCATCTGAAGTGTGGGCCGCTGCCAGGGCAGCCACGTGGAGCAGCTACAGGCATCCAGTGTCACTACTTCTCTATAGCATGCTTCTCATGTGTTTCTTCAGTGCAGCTGGATAGACAGTTATGAAATCAAGGCATCATTAACAAACTCAAATACCTGTGTGACAAATGGACACTTTCAGAAACTATCTAATTAACTCTATCTCCAAAACAGTAGCTTTAATGAAGCACTTATTTTAACTGAAAAGCAATTAGGCATTGTCTCCTTACAGTGCACATGTGTTTGACTCTTGTTATCGTTAACAAGTTTCACTTGCAGAATCCTGCTCTACAGGACATTTGCTTGCCCTGCTAAACTATTAAGCTGTTTCCTCAGTGCTGTCCCTGGTCCTACCAATGTTTTTTGAGTTTTTAGATTAAAAAGTAAGATAAGGAAATGTAGTCAGCTTTTAGTAGTGGAACAAACTGTGTTATATTTTAAAAGGCCACATTTCAAACAGAGGTTAGTGGAAAGCCAATTTTCCTTTCCCTGCTTTGAGTAAGTCTGTGCCACCCAATGATACTTGGGAATAAAATGTAAACAAAGAGCTAATGCTTTGGAGGTAACAAGTGTCTTCTTGAACTCTCAAAAGTTTTAAATTGTAGTCTGAACTATAAAAATCAAGGAAGGAACATGTTGGCAATGGTGCTGTTGCACAACATTCCTCAAGAACAGTAAAACTAGGGTTTAGAGAGGGTTAATGGCAGATGCCTTCTTGCCTCTGACTGACCTTATCTAATTTGCCTTCAATCAAAGACATGCTCAAGTGAATTTGATAGGACTTGCTATGGGTAGGTCAGTGTTAAACAGAAGATCCCATGATACCTGTTTACTGTATCTGTCTCTTGTCTGTGGGACAAGATAAGATGGTTGGTTTATCTAAACAGCCAAAGAATGGCCTGATATTTTATGCAGTTTTCTACATTTCTAAGAAAAATAAAATAAAATAAAATGCTATTTTGTACTATACGTTTTGAAACAGAATAAGAAAGCTCTTTCAGTCTGTGAATATGAACAGGAAATAATTCATATTTGATATGAATTGAACAGATATGAACAGAATGAACAGAAATAATTCAGATATGAATTATCTGATATATGATTATATGATATTGTTCAGATATGATTATATGATATTGTTCAGATATGAACAATATGAACAGAAATAATTCATATGAACAATATGAATTTTAGTTCACAGGGAGTATTTCTTGTGAAGGAGTTTTCTTCCCTTCCTCTTTTGAGACCAATAGTAAAATTCCCATGGATTTCAATGGAACAAAATACTTTTATGTGATACAACTTAATAGTCAGGGATACTTGCAGTAAGTAGAACTGGCAGTACTGTAACTGTATAAGAATAAGCATAGTTCAATATAATTACCCTTCTAATTCTGCTGTATGAGAGGGATTTTAGTACTAAGTGGTCGTAGGCTTTTCTGTACATTTAAGTTTGGCTGAGGATGGTCTTATACCATGTGTTGCAATTGAGAAAAAAAAAAAGGGGGAAGGGGGAGGGGAAGAAAAAAGATGGGGGGGACCTATGTTAGAGACAACAGGCAATATTGACTATTGTTGGAGACAATAGTCAGTTGACAATACACTGGTCAATTAAAAGGAACCCCACTTCCCAAGCAACATCTCAGTCATTTAAAAAGACTTTAATAATGCTACGCCTGAGTTTGAGGAGATGAATACATTTTCTCTAACTGGAATACAAATGAACGGGTTTGCTATCACTATAGCAATGTTGTAGTTTCATAAGCACATAGTCTGTAAGACAAAAAGAAAAAAAAAAGAACCTAAAAAAGTCTCCACTGTGTTTTGTGAGTTCAGAATTAATGGAGACCAAATTGTTTACTTCAGCAAAAGAGAAAACTAAAAATAAAATTGCATCAGAAAATACAAGCATAATGCCTAGAAACATTTGTCTTAAACTCAGAGGCAAAATTAATTTCTTGCCTAAGAGAAAATAAACACTTGCATGTCATCAATCACATTCTGTTCCATGTATTTTAGATTTGGTGTAAATTTAAACAAACAAAAAAACATCAAACTTCATTTTTATAGTTATTGTTTTGTAGTGAAGTATGGTGTTTATGAGAGAAGAACATGAATGTCCTGAGGAGAACCTGAGAAAGAAAGCCCAAGTGACTCTTAAAGAGTTCTTAGAATTCCTGTCCCTTGCTCTCAAGCTGTTTCAGTTACCTAGGGAAAGCATGTATGAAAAGTTATATTGAAGAGAAGCACAGCTTCTCATCAGTATGGTCTGTGACAGAAGTACTTGTAATCAGAGAATTAAAATTAGCAAGAAAATTCAGGCAACAGAAATATTACAACATTGCAAATCTAAAAGTTGGATGAGAGAGCAGTAATGTGACTATTCATTCAACCATTCTTCATCCAAGTCATGACTGCTTCAACAACTGGAACAGTATAAACAATATATGAGGTATTATACAATTAGGTGCCAGTGATTTGTTTGCTGACGTGTTGCATGTCAATATCTACTTTCAAGGATGAAGTTGAAACCTGTGCCATATCTTTTCATCTGTGTTTCCTTCTCCAGTTTGAAATCACTGGGTTAGTCCTTTCTGCAACCTTGTAAAGCTCTCTTGGGGCTTTGGGGGCAGAATGAGCTGTGGGTCAGCCCCCAGGTCCCAAGGGCACGGAGGGAGGTGAGCATCTGTTTGTAACCAACCCCACTCCTGAAGTGAGGGAGTGGGCAGGATGGAGAAAAGATTGCAATGTAGACATGGTACTGAGTGCATACATTGATTATTAACAGCCAGCCACCCCCCTCCAATATCTCCGGCGCAAGGGATAGAGACAGTTTGGTCTTTTTATTGTACCTGTAAGTCTGCATCAATCATAAGCAAGACTATGTCATACAATTTTCAGGAAAGAAGTCTGGCCCATTTTTCTGGCACTGCAAAACAGGTTTAGGGCATTAGCAATGCAAGTGTGGATGATGCTGATGTTGCTTCTCATGCAGTACATACCACCAGGTTTTTATGACATGAGTTGGCCTTGATGTTGGGCATATGTGAAAAGTGCACAATTCGCCTTCATTACAGCAATCACTATTTTGAAGCAGTAATCCAAAATTCATGGTAAGCATCAGTTTTTTTTCTTTATAAATACCAAACCCTGTGCCATAACATAAGACTTGGATCTAGTAACGAATCTATAATAAATAAATAAATAATTTCCTCCTGTTGAAAACTCAGAAATGGTAACTCCCATACTCCATACCACTTGTTGCCCTTGCTACTTGCTATGCTTCCAAGAACCATAGCTAATACGGGATCAGCTTGTTTGAAGGGAAGTCCAGAATAGTTCTTGCTATTATGTAGTGAGTGCAGTGTTAAGGATCTCCTTTCAAGTCCTTTAAATATGGCAGAGGTGGCCATCATTAATAATGATGCTCACATTTTCAGTAGTTGCCTAATAAGGATAGAAACAGAGAGGAAAACCAGTTGCTTTAATTTTCTGGACAGCAGCTCCTGGTATGTTTGTATAAAGGGACAAGAAAATAAACATTCATAAATAACATAAATGCATTTTTATTTAATCTACATCTGTGAAACTAACATTATTCATATGGTGCAGGAGGTGAGGGACATGACCTCAAAAGGCCAAATTTTGTTTATTTTTTAATTAGTAATACTTTTTTTTTTTTTTTAATTGATTCAGAGTGCTGCCTGGCTAGCTTTCCACATTAAAAAAATAAAATAATAAATGACAAAGCAACTTTGCGAGTACATATCTTGCAAAAAAATATTAGAAATATTAGCATTTTAATGTCCAAGTCCAGAAATTACTTTTTTTTTTTTTCAGTAGCATGACACTGAGAGAATACTTCCTTGATGTGTGTGGATGAGCAGTAATTGATGCACATGTACTTGTTTAACCTATAGCAGGTTAAATACAAATTTAAAGGCAATTCTCCAAATGACATGTCATTTAAGAGATGATATTGTTCCTAGATCACTGTAGTATCTTTCCCAGCAAATTGCCGTGTGCACTAGGAGTTTATTAACACCAGGGAGAAGCTAGCTGAAGAGTACTACTGATTAATGTGACGTATTTGAGTTTCTTACTACAACTGTCTCAACAACCAGACATACAAATCTGCTCCATACACAGCAAATTAAATTTATATTACATAGCCTTGGCTAGAAAATTGTGTAGCTAATTTAGTCCCAAAAACAAAATTTGATTTTTTTCCACATGAATGCTTTTGTGATTTTTCATACCCTGTTGGTTTCTGCCATTGGTTTAGGTTATTTTAATCCTTCCTTTAAAAGAAAAAAATGGGGGGAAAAAAGGAATATGTGGATATATATATATGAGATTTTAAATTTTTTTTAGGAACATCCCTCACTGCCTCAGAAATTAATATGTCCAATGCATGAGTACAAAATGACTTTTCCAAGCTCCCTTCTGTAAATATGACATGAACCATATTTTTTAATAAAAGTTTGCCACAGCTAATTAAGAATATAGAGGTGTGTATCTGTTGTTTTTTCCTTTGTTTGTGCTGTGGCTCTAGCTACATACCATTCTACTTAGCTGAAGCACACCTCTGCATATAAATGTCAGTGGTAGCTGATTCTACCTGAACTAAACAGCAAGTATTTGAATAAACTTTTTCAGGAGGAAAAAAAAAGTAATTTAAGCAAAGCTGGTAATCAAGAACTGGGGGAAAGGAGAGGAGAACTGGATGTTTAATTTCCTAGTCCTGCATCTGAAATATGTTTTCAGATAGTCATTTATCAACAGTCATTAATTAATTTACCCATTAAACCTCACATAATTTGTCTGTTTATATGAACTACATATCCACCCCCTTGTACCACCTAGTTCCTCTTTACTATCTTGGTCTTACCATTAATTTCTCACTTCCATGGTCCATGCTCCCATCCCTTCCCCACAGAGCTTTCAGTGCTACCTGCTTCATCCCACAATGTTTGGGCTGCCACCACCTCCTCACACTGCTCTAAGTATGGCCAGTTTCCTCCAAGAAGCCTCTTTGGGCAATGCTCTTCAGGCACCATCTGTTCACAGTATCTCTTTGGCCAGGCTTCTGCCTGGCTGTTTTCTGTCTCCTTTCTTCCTGACCACCCTGCTGTTTTGGAGAGTCATTTTGGAGAATCTGCTAGCGAGGTACACTGCTAACCTGTATCACTGCTGAAGCTTACACAGGACAAGGACAAGGACACAGTAGTGTCCTTGCCCAGCCCTTCTCTTCCTCTGCACTCACTTGTTGCATCTGCCCCTAAATTAAACAGTAAACTCAGAGCAGAGCCTTTTCCTTCCTGCTCCTTTTAGCACCATGCACAACAGTGCCTGGCTGATGTCAATAAGTGCCCCAGCTGTACAAATAAATAAGAATAGATTTGATTACATAGCTGAAGTTCTAATCCAAAAATAATTTAAACAGTATTCACAAGTGGTTATGCTGTCTATAATTCATATATAATAATTTAGGACTACCAGTTTTTAACTATTGTATAATTTCAATTTACTTGCAGTTCTCATGGGATAAAGTATATTATTGAATAAGAAAAGAATAAACTATATTCAGGGTAGCTGTAGGGTGCTATGCTTTAAAAGAAAGCTGGTGGATTTCTAGGAGAAAATATGCAGGATCCATTATACTGTTAATGAATGCATGATTCAGATTGGCGATTTAATTTTTAGATCGCATTTCTCTGGTACTGGCAGGTTTAACAGGCTTCATACATAAAAACTGAACAAGATAGCATATATTTACACCAACATGCAAATACTGAATAATCAAAAGATAAGTTTCTTGTATTGTTTATTCACTTGCAATTTATTTATTTATTTTAGTGATGTAGCATGCAAAGGGCACAACTGCAGTTTCTGGTACCACTACTGAACCTGCGGTTGTTGCCTTTGAGGCAGCTTGGTATGTATCCACAGCTACAGCCTTTCACCTCTATGTAAGCCATGACTACATGCATAATTTTTTTATTTGGCCAGGAGCTTTCTTGAAATATTCAGCATTTCCTTCCTCAGACAGGGTGGCAGATTGGTGATATTTTCAACTCCCTTGGCTAAGAGACAAATCCTGCACTCCTTATTTTTTGCTAAGAGACCTGACTGATGTAAGATTTATTCTTGCAGGGGCCACAACCATGAATGATTATCAGAAAACACTTTGTGTAGTGACTTGTAGCTTTAGAAAATGTGATTTTTATCCATTTTTTATATTGGCACATTAATTGTAAGCTTTTCCTATCATCCTTTTTTTTTAAATGTGAACAGATGTCCAACTTTTTAAGAAGCCATGTATTACAGTGGGCTGCATTTCAAGTCGTAGAGCCACAGCCACAGAATGAATCTGAAATGCTCTGAAAATACACAAAGAAAAGAAGATAGAATCAAAAAAAAAAAAAAAAAAAAAAAAAAAAATCCAGCTTGGCCTTCCATTTGTGCACCAGCTATTTTATTTATTTATTTATTTTCAATCTCTTACAACTAGATTATCACTTCTTAAAGGAATTTGAAAAAAAGTCTCCCATGAGACATTCTAATCCGATCTTGTATTATGACAATACCAGTTGGATCTCACCCTATTAGTCACTTGCTGTAAATAAGGGATTTTCCACTGACTTTTAACTCCTCAATTAATGAGAATTATTGGAACCGTGTCCTGGAAATTAGCCATAGAGCTAGCAACAATTGCAATTCACTCAGGAAAACTGTTTTATTTTAAATCTTCCCATCCAAATTAAAAAGCATGAAGAATATATAATGTGCAGTAAATAAAACATATTACTCTGACTTGCATTATTTTTCTGTACCCCTTGGCTGCATGATACCCTTAGGTCTAAATCCTTCTTTCTGTTTGTGCAAGTTACTGTCAGTCAAAGCTCTTATGGAGAAAGCGGTCTGGTAGCTAGCCCATAATATCTCTGTAACTTATGTATTCTTTATATACTCTAGTGTTTCAGTGAATTCTTAATCCCATTTTAATTTGTGTTAAGCCGTCTAATGACTTTTATGTGTAGTTTAGTCACCAGCATCTCGGTTCCCTTTTGTTCATTTGCCTTTATTCTGGGGAAAATAAATAAATAAATAAATTTAAAAACAAAAAAAAAAATCACATGATCTTATCCCTTCTCTTCTTATTCAAATAATGATAATTGTTTTATTGTTTGCAACAAAATCAATTTTTATGTCTAGTATTGACTTTGAAACATATCTTACTTCACTCAGAGACGTGAATCAGGTCTTTCTTGGTATGCAATATTCAGACTTACTTAAGGAGATACACATCTTTTTATCCATAATGTACATACACTTTTATCTGTCAAGAACATCCCTTTGTTCTTGTAGAAGCGTGCACACTCTGTCCATAGATAACATTGGAATTAGTGTCACTTTACAAAGACAGTTTTGACCTCTCTTTTATAAGTAACTGAAGGAAGTATCTTTCACATGTTAACATACTCAAAGCATATGATGTTCCTGTAGTTATTTTCTGGTAATTTTGAATGCAGTGCAAACTGAACAAATATAGTTAATTTATGTAAACTCTAACTATACTATCCTATATAAAGAATAACTAGAGACACTGCAGTCATTCTATAACTCTTTCTGGTCATTTCACCTCAATTGGCTTAAGTTGCAAGGGTCACAGACTTACGCATCAATGAATGTACCAAAGCACCCTTACACAAAATTCCCGTTAGACCAGTAGACATTAAAGAAAATCATTTACTGCTGTGACTGTTAGGTACGCGTATGATGCTTTCTTTGTAATGGTACTTGCATAAAATAGTACCATCTCCATTGTTATGGCAGAAGGAAAAATATGACACTGATTTTGCTGACAAAATTGAAATCGTTTTTTAGATGCATTGCACTTTTTCATGTTTTATTATTATAAGTGGCTTTTAAAGTATAGAGTTAACTTTTTATGTGCAGGCTTTATTAGCTGGTTACCTGAATTTTTCTTTTTTATTTGTACTTCAGAAAAAAACACAAGCAGAGGTTGATTTTTAAATAGATATTGATTTTTAAGCTTAAATGGTTGTCTTTTGGGGGAAGGAAATGGACATTAGAAATTCAAGATGTTTGCAGCTGACTTCTGTTATATCAGTTTTTCTACTTGCAAGAAAGAATGGACAACTAGAAAACATATTTTGTTTAAACTATCATTTCCAAATCTGCCAGCTTACTTTGGCAGCCTTACAGATTTACAGAGTGGCCTTTCCTAGTTATAAATCTTCCCAACTATAAGGAAAGGTGATTTTTGTGAGTATGGCATTGAACTGTAACAAAACATAGCTGTTGTCTATAGCCGTTTTGATTACCTTCAGCAAGTTATTTCATTATATTATGCTTCAGTTTTCTACCTGTAAAATACAATATTATTATAACAGGCTTGGCTTTGCTGTATTTCACATACTAATGAATGTTTTTCTGTATCACTTTCCCACCCCACAGAAATGCTGAAAGCATGTGTTCGTTAATATTCTTGAAGCATGACAAAGAAAAGCCTATTAGTGTAATGTGCTTTGCTTTAAAACTTCAGTTAGAAGAATAATAATAAACAACATTGTTTAAGCTTTGGCCATAATGTTTAGAAATATAATATTCACATGTTCAGACTTAAACTGATGAGGTAAAACTTTGAGGTACTCTAGGTCTTTCTCCTATATGCATGCAAACAAACATCTAAAAATGTTATTTCACATTGAGCAAAACGATTTGTATATCCCTGTTGGAATACATATCAAACAGGAAATCAAGAATGGCTCTTTGCCATCTATATCCTTAGCCACATGTTTCAGTGTCACATCTTCCTATTCTCTCTGTGTATTTCCATCAGTGAGGTGAAGGGAAGCTTGAAATGGGCAGTTATGAAATATCTTGCCCATAGGAAAAGCTTCTTCTTAACCTCATTAGTAATTGCGTGAGAAATGATCAGGGGTATGACAGTTTATATTTCCCTGCTATTATTTCCCCTAATAACTGTAGATGTTCTTATTATATTTCTAAATGCCTGTTCTCAGAGGTGACTTGAGCAAGAGGTATTTCATTTTATCAGGTTCAGATTGATTGCTTCTGTGTTGCGTTGAATATGTTCTTGTTCTTGCACTATAAGAAAAAGTAGATAGAAATCCCCAGTTTCTTTTCTATACAGTGCTCTGGGTTGTATCATTTGTCTCTTTTGTCTTGATTTATTTGTTTATTTATATTTTTTGTACGAAGAACTGTCCAAGCTAATTTTGGACAGAAGCTCTCTGACCTCAACACATGGGCAACACATCATTTATTCAAGACAACAGAATGCTTTAACTGGTACTTTCTAGCACTGCATGTATTTACTACAGGTTTTTTTCCTTGACTTTCTTTTCATTGAATAGAGGTTTTAACTTAATGACAGTTTGGTTTACTTCTTTTCCTTTTTTTTTTTTTTTTTTGCCTCTGTATCTGAGAAAGCAAGTGCAATCAATGGAGAAAACATCACTACATTTCTGATAGTTTTAACAGCTGCAGGCAGTTCAATATTTTGACCTAGATTTTAATGCTCTTAGTGTTTTCAGTAATATCCTAGTAGAGACACTGGAGATAAGAAAGACCAGCAGCCACAATATACATATTCTGTCCTTCTGCTTTCTGTTTTACCAAAAAAAAAATAATAATAATAAAATACTATGTTTAAGAGCTTGCAACAGATATCTAACACAGTTCCTTTAAAAACTGACATGTGCAAATTGAAAAGCAAAGTCCCATTAACAGAGAGTTGGAGTGTTACTGTGCCATTAAATATTAAGTCTGGAATGCTCTGGGCTTTGCATAAATCCAAGGAAAGCCAGTGAGAATCTTAGAACATGTTAAGTCAATTAAAATATACCTATTTGACTTTTATTTTCTTCACAGACCACAGATGACATCCTGGTGGCCTCAGCTGAATGTCCCAGTGATGACGAGGACATCGATCCCTGTGAGCCGAGCTCAGGTGGGTTAGGTTAGTCAACTTTTTTACTACTTTATTTCATATTTGCATGCTCCCATCCCACAGAAATTTGGAGGGACAGTCTTTTCTTATATAGTGTGGATATGGTGAATCTGGGCCTTTATACACATGGCAGTGTCAGTGGAGAAGGACAGTTTGCCATATATTTGTCAGAGACAATGGCTGAGAAGGCATTTTTGGTAGTCATGATCTGAGCAGGGTTATAGCTTACCAGAGGACCTAAGGCTGGACTCGGACAGGCAGTCTGGGGCCCCTGTAACTCTGTTGTCATGATAGAGACACCTTCGTTTAGCAGAAAGATGTTGCAATTGTTAATGCTTAGTACTTGATAATAAAAGAATTAAGAAGTTAGTACTTAATAATAAAAGAATTAAGATAGATTTGTTGTGTACTAACATATTTAGTTAAAGTAGATATCAGTGAAATTTGAGACTGGGCAGTATATTAATGCAAATAATAACTAAGACCCTGAGTTGTTATTATAGACTCAAGTTATTATATATAGACTCAAGTGGGGGCAGGGGCTATTTCTATATAGCCTTAAGACAAAGAAAATTTTGGTTCGAATGCAGATGTGTGAGTTCTTTTATTAGGTGTGACACACCTAATAAAATCATGGAAATATTATTTATTTAAATTTAAGTGAAAGAGAAGTATATGACTTCTCTCAATTTTTGATTGACCTTCAGGGTGTCATTAGAGCTCTTCCGGGAACCAAGATATTTATGGGTTTGATGAGAATATTTTGGAGTCAAGTTTTTTATCCTTTCCAGTAAAAAGGTTTCAGAGTGTTTTCCAAACTGCCACAAGATGCAATGAACATTCTTACACCTGAGTAGCACCAGATACACCCACCTTACACATTTCTTGCATCTCTCAGGAAGATGTTTCATTTGCAGAAGTCCTAGACATCATGAGCTAGATATTTGGGAACTGTGATGACAATTCATTTTTTGAAAGCTTGGCAATTAATTTCCAAGATTTTTTTTCTGTTTTTTCTTTATTTTCAAATTCTTGAGTTCAATAAGATTATGTCTTTTCCTGTATATGTCATTGCAGTAGCTCATATGGTTCTGAGCTCATCCAAGCTAATTGTGTTCTAGCTTTAGATAACTCAAGCCCTGCTGTTCAATAGATACATTTACATTTGGCTGTGGGAGGGGTGTAATGATGTTATCATTTCTGACCAAACTGGAGTCTAGAGGGGAATGTGAATATTAGTCTTCCTGCAAAGCCTTGCCATTAGCTTTCCTGTTTTAGTGTACCATTCATCACCCAGCTACGTTTCTCATTTTTGTTTATTTGAGAACAGTTTTATTGTTTCATTTCTTGGATCCCAACTGCTACTGCATTTTTTTTTTTAAAAAAAAAAGTATGGATTGGCACAAAAATTATGTTCTCCATAAACACAATTGTCTGGATCATTTTATCTGTCATTCTTCACATCAAAATGTCACTTGTCCTCCCACTCTCAACTCTTAAAAGCTATTAATTTGCCTCCCTCTTCAATGGCCTTGTCCTTTTCTCATATTTAAAACAACACGAACCAAAAGGGTTGGTGAAGTCATAAGTTCTTGCATATCTGTCTCCCTGTAAGCTGTTTTAGTCTTATTCACTTAGTCTTAAAAATAAGCTTTCTTAATAAATAGTCCCGTAGCAGTAAGACACTGCACCATCTGAATAATACTGCAGTCTCCATGCTCTCCTAATAGGCTGGAACTTAAGCGAGGAAAACATAATATTGTTGACAGTGACAGATTATTTCTTTTTCTTTTCATTTTGGGATGGGAGATGAAAAAGGATATGTCCCTCCATTTAAATTCTTCCCATGGATCAGTTTAGCTTTTCCCCCTTAAACCTTTTCAGAAACCAGTTGCCTCCCCATAACCACTCCTTCGTCTTCTCGCTGATACCGGTGAAGCTCGTGTTTCCTAACAGAGACTTCTAGAAGGCCAAATCTTTAATTTTATTATTACATTTTCATTTGAAAGGCCATAGAGTGAGATCCCTTTAGATTTCTGCTCTTACTGCTTGATGGTCATTCAGGGAGGGGATCTGCCCCAGTACAAGAGACGATACAGCATACTCATGCAGCACACTCATTGCTCCCAGGTCAATGTTTTCTAGCAAGAATACGTTTACGGGATGGCCAGAGTCCATTCATTTTTATTGGTAGAGCCATAAGTGTACATTTACATGAGGATTGCCCAAAATATATTTCTAAACCAAGATCTCCACTCAGAAGGAAACCCTATTCAACAAACCATTTGAATATGGTAGATCTATAAATCATAGAAATTAGCTATCACTAATTAGCTAAATTGTACTGATTAACAAGATTTATGCTTAAAATAGGGCTTCTTTTCTAGGATAAATACAGTTCGTATTGGCTAACAAGTCTTGGTCTGCCACCACAAGCTTTGCTTTCTGTGCATCCATCTTCCAAAGAACAAAGGGAAAGATGCAATTTGCAACAAATTTCATATGGGAAATGAAAACTTAGACCAGACTGGGAGCTGCTAAGCAGCAATCCCATCAACTTGTCTGGAACATAAAGTCACAAAAATTATAATTGCAGATTTCATTGTGACTGCTTAACATGCCATAATTGGATGAAGTCATAACAAATTTATTAGCATGCGAAACTTAGTCAACATACTTTGCATTATGTTTTGTGTGGTAAGACAGCATGTGTTGCTTTCGTAGTCTCCTCACCTTCCCTTTCCTACTCTAAATACTAATAGCAATGCTAAAAATAATATTAACAGTTTGTTTCCTCAGCTTCATGTCATAGAGGAAATAATAAAGCTTCTTCATTTTGTAGACAAGTTATGAAAATTACTAGTGGAAACCTGTCCAATAAAAAGATAGCCTGGGATGTTTTACTGATTTTATCTGAAGAGCTATAAAACTGCGGGTGGACAAACTGCCATTCTGCATGTTCGGAGTGCTGTTCCAGCCTTTCCTGAGTTCTGTACAGAACTCTGATTTCTGCTGAGTTGCAGTGAGCATGTGTACTACACTGCTTAATTGCTCCAGCTATACCGGCTGGTATTTTATTTGTCAGCTATTATCTAGTCTCTTTTGTGGCTATGGAAATGTTTCAAAATGCAGAAATCCAAATTGGCCTACATTAAGTGAAGTTATGGAGTTTAAAGGCAAGGAAATCTGGACTGTGGAATAAATCTTACAGGTTTTAGCATGCACACAAACAGTGCTTTTTTTTTTTTTTTTTTTTTTTTTTCCCTGCAAATTACAGTTAAATCCTTCTCAAACTCAGGAGTCAACCAAGTTTTAAGTTAGAATTTAGCTTGAAAAACCTGTCCAGATGGCCGTGGCAGAAGTGGGATGGGTAGAGGATTTGGCACTCTTAAAGAACATAGCCAGCATTTATATGGTATCTGCTAGCCTTGAAAGCATTAGCAGACAACCTTCAAAGTGAACGGATAGTGTTTTAGTAACCAAACTACTTGTCAGGTTCAGACAAGGGTCTCTTTACCAACAGAATCTCGTGTGTTGCAACCAAAATAAATACTTTGTCGTCTCTTAATCAATATTTGCCTGTCTGGCAACTCTTGGGTTCTACTTCCCAGGGCAGTGTTTGATTGGTGTCAGACCTTGTCCTGTACTTGTTCTATAGGGAAACAGGGCAATAATAGGATAAATTTCAGTGCTGTATACTAACTGGTGTATTAGGTACCTGTCTTAGCCTTGATTCTTGATCTGGAGAGAGTAATGGGATTAGATATTTTCCCATGTTATTATGTAAGAACCAACAGTATAGATACAGACTGATCTTTGAGCATGTATTGATTTCCTATACCCTGGCTTGGCATATTACATTGCAGACAACAATTGGCAATGTTCAGAAATCTGCAAAGCATCAGTACAGCCAAGAGACAGGAGACAAGTCACTACTTTTGATGTTTCTTACAGTACATTGTAGAGACTGTTGTTCACTATTCTGGGGAAGGCTTTTTCCTTTAAGCAGAATATTACAGGATTTTGCATGCAAACTGCTTCCTGCATGCGTATGTCCCCCTGCTGTGTTATGACATGCATTGGACAGATGGAGATGGCTAGGAACCATACAGTTCTCAAACACTTTCTGACGGTTTAGGTTTAGTCCCTGAATTAATACCTATTTTTTCTAATGAGCAGAGCTGTGAAATATGGCTTATTTCTAGAAGTTTTCTTTTTCTGACAGAAATTACTCTACTGTATTACTTGTGCAACTACACTTCATTGAATCTGTTGTGCAAGGACCTGAAAAAAAAATACAGTTCACAGGGCAACTGTGATCATTATGGCTTGAGACAAAAAGGGAATATTTGTGCCTCATTCCAATTATCCTGTAGTTTTATATGTATTTTCAGTATTAGAAAGATCATTGGGTTGCCTTGACTCAGCTTCTTTAAATGCTTAGCTGAAATACGTAAAGATGTGTCTGCATGAACTGCTATAGAGTGAAAATTACGTGGTTTTATTTGCAAACTTCTCAAATGTTAGAATTGGGAAAGAGTGGCACTTACAACATGCATATAGCATGTAGAATAAAGGAACTGACAGACTTCAAATATACATTAATTTTCCTGTAAGTGAAGTTAAAATAATTGTTAGGTTTACTTAATTTTATAAATCAGAAGCCCCCACCCAAATCATCAGAAAGCAAATGTAGCACTTTCCCAAATGTTTTTATTGTGAAATGAACCTTTTTTTTTTTTTTTGACAACAGTTTTAGGTCTTCCTGTCTGTCACTGCAAATTACACGTATGGCATTTTTCATCAGAATTTGATCATAAAGATGTATTTTTTTAATTATCTAAGTAAATTAGGTTAAAAATGATGATTAATTGGTTGTATCAACAGTGATCTCTACTCTTTGTCAGCCATATCATTGAAACATAAGTACACTGACTAAACTTGTAGCTCTCTAGCCAGTCCTAGCTTTCCTAGCCAGTATACGTTGGGAGCTGCTGAAAACAATGGCACATGCTGAAAGGGGGGGGGGGGGGGGTCTTTAATTCTCATAAATATTTTTTCAATAATTTAGAGAATTCTAATTTCTCAAATGGATTCTCTGTAATTTTGGTGGTTGTCTACACGTTCATACTCTCATACATCGTTCCTTTGTGTATCCTGATCTACTACAGGGGATTTATGAACAAAATAAAATTATTTTAAACTTTGTTTTTAAAGCACACTTTAAGGCAGGATGCAGCTGTTGCTCACTATACATTCCTTGCTGAACATATTCAATTCAAAGAAAGTTTTAATACAAAGCCTAGAGATGACATCTCTAATCTAAAGCTAATGCTTTCCAAGATGTATTAATTGCAGTCATAGTGATATGAACATATCAGAATTTAAAATATGGATGGAAATTAGAGGCTGACTTTTTTTTCTTGAGCCTTAATGGTTTTCTATCAGTGTAATATCAGTGACTCTATGAGTGGTGAGAAATATCGACACCATTTCTGTAAATCAGACAAAGCTCTGTACTAATTTATAGCAAACCTTATCCACTGGTGCACAACTGATGAACAGAGTTTCTTGTGTATAAAGTTTAAGAGTGCATTCATATTCCACTTAATTCTTGCTAAAGTTGAAGATTTTCATTTCTATAATATGTATATGAATTGTAAACATTCACAGTGTAAATACTGGGATTGTTTTTTGTATGGCAGTACCTAAAGCCATATTTCAGGTGTATGCATACAACATGAAAAGATAGTTCAGAAAAATGTATGAATTGATAATTATTTGTATTGCTATTATGTGCTCATTCATTTGGAGTTAGACATCTCTACAGCACAGATGAAAACAGATGGTAATGTTTCTAGTAGTTCAATGAAACTTAATTATTTTCTAAACAATCATTCATGAAAAATGGGCACATTACTTAGTGTTCCTGGTGGGGTAGCACACGTTACTTTTCATTCTTTTAAAGATGTAAAACACTGTTTGTGACTCAATTCTGAAGGTATTTACACACAAAGCTGAAGCAAATGATCCTGTTTGATAGGATATCCGGACTGGTATATGAATTCAGAGAAGCAAACCAGGCACTTAACATCACTAATTCACAAATGCCTATGTGTGTCATATCCATTGACCTCAGTGGAACTTCCTTGATTTTTCAGTGCTCGTCTAGATCATGGACAACAAAATGTGTAGCAAGTGAATATAGTGTCCTTTTATTTAGGTGTAGAAATGATATTTTAGTCCAAGGCAAGCATACAGTCCCTGCAGGAGATAGTCAGAAAGTGAATAGCAAGCGTGTCAGAGCTAAGTATCACAGTTATGTGGGCGAGGCTGGAGGAGTGCAGATTTTTACTCTCATTCAGCACAAACAGAGGTGGAGGAATATAGTCTTATTCCATTGCTGGAGTTACCTGGGGAATATGATTTGTGTCACAATCCATTTAGTATTCTTTCTCTCTTATTTTCTCTCTACCTTGCCACATAGATATGCATAAACTCTTGGAAACTTATCTTCCTCAATTTCCTTAGAAAAATTTACAGAAAACACTGTTGCTAGCATATAAGCTGTAGCTTGACCTGTTCTTTTTGCTACTCTCAGGTAAAGAACCTGGCCTTACAGACTATTCCAGCATTAACTGGAGAGGGAGATATGTCCAGAATGACTCCAAAGAGAGAAATAAATCAAGCAAATCAGAATATTACTGAATAAAGCATTGCATAGACAGAAGGAATTTGTTAACAGCTAATGCAGTGGCTTTGTTAATCACACACACCAAAAAAAAAAAAATAATAATAATAAAAATAAAAATTGGATTCATCACTGTGTTCTTTTAGACAAAGCAGTCCTGATTTTAAAGACTGATATTCAAGATTTTCAGTTACACAAAAATTGTATCCCAGTGTTCTGTACATGTATCCTAATGTATGAAAAGTAGTTTGTGGAAGTTTTAAATCTATAAGGATCGTTAGTTTTTAGCCACAGAAATCAGGGCATGCTTTCATGGCATTCACTGTGAGATGTTCCCGCAATTTAAACAAAAAAAATACATCACAAGATGTTGGCCTTTCTGAACTGATCCTATGTGGGCTTCCCACAGGCAGCAGCTCTCCAAGACCTGCTCCCACATGGCTCCACACCATGGGGTCCATCCCCCAAGAGCAAACTGCTCCAGCACAGTTTCCCCACGGGCGGCAGCTCCTCCCAGACCTCCTGCTCCTGCATGGGCTCCTCTCCAAGGGCTGCAGCTCTGGCCTGGGGCCTGCTCCTGCGGGGGCTCTCCATGGTCCACAGCCTCCTCCAGGCCACATCCACCTGCTCCACCGGGGCCTTCTCCACAGGCTGCAGCGTGGAGATCTGCTCCATGTGGGACCCATGGGCTGCAGGGGGACACCCTGCTCCACCAGAGGCCTCTCCACAGGCCGAAGGGGAACTGCTGCTGCCTGCCTGGAGCACCTCCTGCCCTCCTGCTACACTGACCTTGGGGGCTGCAGGGCTGCTTCTTGCTCTTCTCTCCCAGCTGCTGTAGCATAGCTCTCCCAGAGGCCCAACCAACATTGCTCAGTGGCTTAGCTCTGGCCAGCAATAGGTCCATTTTGGAGCTGTCTGGAGCTGGCTCTGATCTGACATGGGGCAGCTTCTGGGCTCTGCTCACAGAAGCCACCCCCGCAGTCCCCCTACTACCAAAACCTTGCTATGTAAACTCAATACAGTAATGCATATGCATTGAATTTACCTCTATGTGGAAAGATGTTTTCCTCAGGTTTTTTATCATCGTTGTCTTTATGAACGTTAGAAGAAAAATAATATTTTACAAATAGGCTTATAGATAAAACACTGGTCTGAATTAACATTATATTGCTCAGTTTCTATGCCAAAGCTTCCTCTTATACCAAGTTTGAACAAAGCAATATTAAAAATCAGGTCCTTAACATTCTATAGGAAATTTGCTTTACCTCTAATACTGTTTGGAGGAAGGACTAGATAGATGGGAATCTGAGGCAGCCATCCCTAGCAAACAGAGAAAATACAATTTTGCTAAGGAAGTGGGAATGCTGACAGTACTGCATGCATGATAGTGGGTCAGAGGCCAGAGCATCATGTGTCTGAGTTAAATGACACTGGGCACTCACTCTGTTCATAAGCTTTTTTGCAGCTTATTTTTTTCTGCATTCAAACTGGGAACTCACAAGTGTTTAAGCAGAACTCTATGCTTCTAGCTAACCATTTGCAGTACCTGATAAATTCAATTAATATGGTGTTACAAAGTAGTTGGTGTATACCAGCTGCAGCTTATCAACTAATTACCATGTTAACAGACTGCTGGCAGCGAAGACTGTTGCTTACCCCACTACCAGACAACAGAGATAAGGATGAACAGTACTTTTTGCTGGTGTTTTCTAGCAATCAGTGCAGAGTGAATTTTCATTATCTCTTGCATAAATAGTAGTAGGACCATAGCTGCTAATTTTCAGCTATTTGCAAAGACCTAATTTAAACCTCTGCATAAACATTGCATTTTTTAGTGTGTCATTTGACAGCCTACAAAGTAGCAGGTGAATCCTGACAAGTTTGAGAAGTAGGTATTCTCTAAGGGTATTGTTCATAAATGGAAGCAGAGAAAATTCAAGGCAAAAATAACCTGTAATGAAGATGAATGGACCCAGAATAGTCTAACCTTAGGCTATTCCAATCTAACTATCTAAAGACTTGAATGAAACCTTGTTCTGCTGTGTTGACATACCATTCTGGCCTATAGGTTTCAAAACCTGCACTTTTTCTAAGGTTAAGAACTGTAGTCTAGATATAAGACTTGGATAGTTTTAATGAAAACTGGTGTAAACAGTAGTAAAGGGTATTGTGAACATACCCTTTAAAATCTTACGGAAAAGGGATCATGGAAAAGTAAGATGGAAGAAGTGAGAACATTCAGGGAATCACCCATGTTTGCAAAGATGAATGCGGGTATATGCATCTATAGATCACTTCATGAGCAAGAATCGTTCCTTGATCTGTAGGTCAAGCCATCAGATTCCTCATTCTTTACAATGACATTTTGGTGTTCCCTTGCAGAAAATTGATTCCTAATTTAGGTGGTAAGTTTTGTTTTGTTTTGTTTTCTTTATTTTTTAATGAAATTATAAGAAAAATAGTAAGCAATGAAGCCTCGGTCCTCCAAAGGACCTGCTGTCCTCCTCAACAGCAAAGCTTTCACTTAATTCAGTGGGGCCCAAATGTAATTGTCACTAACCCCACAAGTTTTTGGTTCAGTGAAGATGATCTAACAGTTAGCTGCTACCAAAAATGTGTTCCCAGTGCCCTTGCCCTTTTGTGTTTTTTTTGTTTTTTTTTGTAGTAACATGGGTGGGTGTTCATCTGACACTTCAGGGAGCTAGAGCTGCAGGCAACTAACATACTGGTTTAGTTGTCTTAACTGAGTTGCCACAATTGGAATTGCTTAGCTCAAGCTTGAAAATATGTTATCAGTAGTAGTATATTATTTTTGTTTAGTCTTCCTTATTTTATTTGCAAGAACATTTTTTTCCCATTTAGGAATACTTCAATTCAAAATCTAGACCACCCACTGACTGCTGATCAGTCAAAATTTCTGAAGCAAAGTAACAAATTACCAGAGATTCCCCAGAACACACACAGAAACAGGATAAATTACTTAATTTGGAAAAGAAAGAAGCAGAGATGCAAAGATGAATGTCACATGTAGGAGTGGGGAAAAGTAGGACTGACAGCTGAACTGGTAAAAGGAGAAAGCATCCATATTGAAAGGGAAGGAATGCTAAAAGAGGAGCAATACAACTGAAAACGTTAACAAAAAAAAAAAAATCATAGAAAGAGCACAGAGATGAAGACTGCTAAATATATGAAGTGATATATTGGTTCAAATCTTCCATTTTGGCTAAAATTAAATTCAATTTTGCAGAAAATGTTTTCACAAAAGCTTTTTATCAAACTATGAAATGTTCCCCTCTGCTCTGCAGATCATATTAACTTATAAAATCCATTGATTTGGCATGGTCCATCAATTGCTACTGTGCCAACTTATCTCCCTTTAGATTTATTTTGACATTTAAAGAAGATTGAGCCAACAACTCTCCCACCTCTCAACTACAGGGAAAAAAAAAAAAACAACAAACAAACAAACAAAAAAAAAAAACTACCTGCAAAACCTTAAGGAGCTGGTAGAATTTGTAAATTATTTGAAGTCAATATACAGCCAATCACTGCACTTGGAGGTTAAAACTACATTCAGTGCAAAAAGAGAATGTTTTACTTCTTAATAAAGGGGCTACTATTTTTACATGTAGATGGTGTTTTGCTGCTAGACTACTTTTAATAGTAGCTAAATTAGTGTCGCTTTAGAAGCATGTTAATGTATTATGTCTTTCCTACTAAGGACCTTTAAGATTTCAATTTCTAGGAAGCAAATAATCTGGCTTTGCATATCAAAGAGTAGAACAGCTACTGTAATATTTTTTTCTTAAACACCTCCAAAAGTAGGTTATTTTCTTGCTCCCTCAAACTCAGCAAGCATTTGATAAATTTCTTAGAGCAAATGCATTGGCGTGAGTTCAAGATGGCAAAAACACTCAGCTCACAAACACCACACCTTTCCACCATGTCTCTGTGGGTTGTGTATGCAGCTCTCTGCTCCCATTCTCTTTTAATCATTGTGTTACAATGGTTAAGAAGTGCAGCATTGCATGCACAGCAATGAAGCTAGTTTTGTGGTACCTCTCTCACAAGGGCTTATTCATGCTTTTGAATATAGACCATTTCAGATCTGATGCGAATTTGTCACTGAGCTACAGCAGCTGCATGTGGAATCACCTCCTACTTCTTCCCTCCCATGACAGCTGAGTCATTGCTGGGCATCCCCTGAGGAGCCAGTTTTTGCCCCCTTTCAAGAATCATGTGAAAACAGGTAGGAAGGCAGCAGGCTGAGATACCCCTGTATTTGGACCAGAATAGTTTTGCATAAGTTTACAGCCAATGCTCATCATGATTTTGCAATTGGGCTGCATCTGTCCCACCTGTTGTCAGGGGAAGAACTGAGATTTGTTTTTCAGACTTTTTTTTTTTTTTTAAATGAGAATTAGAAATTGCAGTAAGCTCAGACACCAACAGAATGCTCAGAATCCAACAATGCTGCATAAAGTTGACTACAAACAGGTCTACAATGATAGCACACAGAGTGAAAATTAGTATGTGTCCTGTAAATAATTGCCTTCATGCCTCATTGCAAATGTAGTAGTTAAACATTCTTGTCTTGTGAGTAATTTCCTATTCACAGTTTGTGGGAAGGTATAAATGTAAAGAAAACACATTTGGAGTCCTTTTGTTGGATTTTTTGTTTTGTTTTTAAGTCTGCTAATTTCAATTCACAAACACCATGGGAGCCTGCAATTCCAATTTTCTTTTCACAGTATTAATGAAAACTGGGCACTGAAAATAGTCAGATTTTTCCTGTTAAATTTTAAACCACTTTAGAAGTACAGTCAAGAATAATAACTTTCTAATCCATTATTACACAATGTTAAACTGTGTTCAATTGCTATTATTTCATGCAAAGTTTTTTGTAAGTGGTAGAATAGGCTTTTAAAAATCAGTCTGTTCTAAGCTGGTCTTTGAGGCAATTCAAAAATGCTGTTCATGTGCTGTTGACAGGAAGACTTGTGCTTCAGAGCAGTTGCTTTGAGAAAGGATCCTTGCACCACAAGATAACTTGTATTTCCTCTCACTGTTATGGCATGGTTTGAGCATAATTACGGTCCTAATGATTTTCTGTAGTTCTTCACTGAACTATCCTCAATTTAGTATAGATTGTTTCAGAATTTTTTTGTGACTTTTCAGTCTTAAATATTGGCATCTTTTTAATATTTAATCTTGATTCACCTCCAGAATATCTAGCTTCTTATTTAAAATTAGAAACTCCATATAGGATTTCTACTGCTATGGACATTAACAGAGACTGTGACCAAGTAGTAGCCAAGGTTTACCCATAGGTAAACCACTCTGCTGTCGTTCCAGGAGCCAATGACTCTGTCTGGTTCAGCTGCAAAGATAGTGGGTGGCATCATGCATTTCTCAAAGAGTTGGGATGTGAAGAGCAAGATTCCTGTAACCTGGTAATTGTTGCTTGCTCTCCACTGATATAATCTGTTGTGCTTGTCTGCAGTTGTTCTTCTCTTTCAAGAAAAAAAAAAAAATCCAGCTGGTAAATGCCCTAAGTATATCTCTGTCTTAGTCAACTAAAGGTCCTGGTTAAATAAAAGGCAGATGTTTCAGCAGTGTTGATGTCTGGGGACTTGTTTATTTACACAGGTTGCAGATGAAGTGTAGGCTGGCCTTTTCCTAGTGCCCTTTCCCTCCCTGTCTGAAGATCGGACACTTGCTTTATAGCATGTGCTCCACAAGTCTTTCCCACCTGAAATGTAAACAGACAAACCCATGTGCTTTGTAAAACTTTCCTCTTATTTTCTTCTTCATTTGTCTCAGGAGGCCCTGCTAGGTTAAATGCATATTTTAATGTAAATGGAAGAAAAATAGCAAGAAGTAATTTTCCTTGCTGAACTGCTCCTTTTACAAAAGTCCAAACAAATGTAGCAACAGATGCTTTGAAAGTGTTCTAAGTTTAAGTAACATTCATGTAGTTGAATATCCCTAAAACAGATGGGATAAATGAGATAATTGTGAAAATATTCTTAAAAATAAAAGGCTGCCATCAGGTGAGAGGCGAGAGTTTAGGTAATGTTGAAAAATATATCCTACTTGTTTTTTTCAGGTTGCAATGTTAAAAGACTATTTTCCTATAAGCAAGCTGTTAATCGTCATTTAGTGGACATCATTTGTAAAGTTAGTTGATGGCATTTGGCCCAAATGTCTGTTACTTTAAAGAGAAAGAGCAGCTGTTAGTCCATCAGGTATTGACAGAATTCATTCAGTTGCTTTTATTCATTTCCTGAAACCACGTACAGCAAGATAAAACATTGTCTCATTTTTAATTCACTCTGGAAATACTCAGGAGTCTTTGTTCTGAAACAATGCATTGTCTTTTATAAAGCAATAAATGAAAACCTATGTGTAAAAGGATTTCCATTTACTACAATAGCTAAAATGAAGAAACACGATCTAATACAGTTACTACTTTGAGACAGACCCCATTTCTTAGTAGGATGGTACCTACCATGAAATGAGAAAAAATCTTTGAGCCTTCTGAAGCGAAACTTCAAGATCTCTTGTGTAGTCATAGAACAGACCAATTGTATCAGCTTGCATTAACTAAGAACTTGCAGAGGAAAAAAAATAAAAAATTAAAGTACTGTTTGACACAAATGACAGTTTTCCTGCATCTTACTGTGGTGCCTCTGTTATTGCAGCCAAATAAAATGTCACCTTCTTTGAACCTATGTGGGATAACTGTCAGGAAGTGGCTTTCTAACATTAAGAACACAAATCACCAATACGAGTAATACCAAGATGGGCAGTGAGCTTCATTCTTTTCAGGGTTCGAGGCTTTTTCACTGTTTTATTATTCATAGACCAATTATGGATGTCTGTAGCTAGTGGCTGCTTTTAATTTTGATTGCCCAAACTCGTTGCAGTTGTCTGACAAAACAGTTTGTGTAGCATTACCTTTAATGTAGCATCCTTAAAATCATCGTCTTCCTATTACGTCTAGAATGCAAAAGAAAAGTGACAGTGGGGCATATGCCTTTGTGCACCTTAAACAAGATATTTCTCTAATACACTTCTTTAAAATGCTGGTTGTAGCAAGGGCTGACAAAGCTGAAATTACGAATATATTGTAAAAGTAGTGTTTAGCTGTACTCTTAGTTAACATTTATATTGTATTGACTGCATTTTCAGCCATGTATAATGATTTAAAATGTGGTTTCTATAAGCCAGCCTGGATGCTTAATGAAAGTGTTCTGCACCACTCAGTGGGAAGCTTTGGTTCACTCACTGCTCTTTTTTTGCTCCTGAGCTCAGCCAAAGCTGGTTGTGCTGGGGTACGCAGCCTCTCAGGGGTTGGGAAATGCTGTTATAATTAGAGGAATACTGCATAGACCCAAGTCTCTTCATTTTTTGTTGATAATACTTCATAAGTTATAGAAGATCTATCCCACCTGTTGCCGCTCAAAAATATTCTGTACAAGTATCTTCCCCTCCTCCTTCTGCTAAATGCAGTAAAGGAAATCATGGGAGATACACGGGCATTGTGTGTGCTGTGGGCATTTAGCCTACAAATTCCTTTTGGAATTAGCTTTCATTCCACATGGCTGTGGAAGGAGATAAAATATGCCAGACAACACAATAGTTCCTATCAAGAAGACTTCACAGTCTGAAGACACAGGTCAGTTCAGTTCATATCACAACTGAAAAGAACAGAATGTGACCTCAGAGGTGGGTTTTTATAAGGTTGAATCCTTGTCTAGTGTAATTTGAGAGGTTTTTTTATGGACATACAGTTGCTTGGAGGAACATCTGGTCAATGAAGAAAAGAGGGAAAGGGAGAAATTGAGTGAAAAGGTACTCTAAAGCATAGCCATATTCAAGGAAGACTGTGAATTACAAAAGAGATGGTAGACTTGAGGGTACTCTAAAAGAAATAAAAGTATAAATATAATTAATTTGAAAAAAATATTGAAAGGAAAGGAGAAATTGAGAAGCTGGTTGAAAGGAGGCTAAAGAATAGCTGAGGATCCTTTTATTTGTAGACACCTTATTAGTTGCTATCATTTATTATTATGGGGAATTTTGATTTTCCCCCCACATTTCATTTGCTAGTGTGTCTTATTATCACTGTCCTCACAATAAGTACTATAGTGTCGTTGTTGGTTTTTTTTACAAAAGATAGCCAAAGGAGAAGGGAGAGATTCTTTCTTCCCAGATGTTAGTGTTCTGGCATTTAAATTTAATTATTCCAGATGATTTAGACATTCTTTGTTTAGTAACAATTCTTGGAGAAATCATGCTTTTGAAGGCTAAAATTAGATTGTCCATGCTGTCCTCTTCCTGTTTACTCACATTAACAGACACGAAAATTGAATGGGCTGCGAATCTGAATGCTTTAGGAGTAGGGTACTTGGCCTGACCCAAGTGAGTGCAAATAGAATTATGCACGATAGTAGCAGGTAGATATTACTAACTCCTCAATGTGCAAACTCAATAATAACCTCTCCCTTATTTCATTATCTACCTACAGCAAATCCTACCAGGGCAGGAGGAGGAAGGGAGTATCCTGGCTCGTCCGAGGTGATTCGTGAATCCAGCAGCACAACAGGCATGGTAGTTGGGATCGTGGCAGCAGCAGCGCTGTGCATCCTCATTCTCCTGTATGCTATGTACAAGTACAGGAACCGAGACGAAGGATCGTATCATGTAGATGAGAGTCGAAACTACATCAGTAACTCAGCACAATCCAATGGGGCTGTAATCAAGGAAAAACAGCCCAACAGTGCTAAAAGTTCCAACAAAAACAAGAAAAATAAGGATAAGGAGTACTATGTCTGATCTCAACATCTAAAAGAACGCTTGTATAGAAATAGTCTTCATTTTATCTGAGACATAATACAAACTTATTTACTTTACTTTTTATGAAGCACATTCAAAAACAAAAGACAGGGAATGCAATCAGAAAGGAAAGACTGTTTTTAAAAACAAGCATTTCGTGCTCTTGTTTTTCAGAAACGGGAGCTGATAAATTCCCTAACATCCACAGTGTTTTCATTTACTCTGCCTGTCTTTATGTTGCTGGAACAGTTCTGAAAGACAATGATGGCACCACGCATTCATAAAGCAAGGAGTATTACTACAACATCAAGGCACAATATGAAACAAAACAAATTTAAAAAAAAAAAAAGGAAAAAAAATAAAAACAGAAAAAAGAAGCTACCTATGATTCTGGATTTAGCCAAAGTGCTAGTGCTTTCTTGAGAAGTAAGTTAGTCTTATTGTCAGAGAAGACTGTCATTATATATGGTGACTCAACAAGCAAACATAAAACAGTTTGCCGTCTGGTGCAGTGAAGCAGTGATTGGAAACTTGCATTTGAAACAAAGTGCTGGCTTTTCTGAAGACTTATGTAGAAATACTTTCAAAAAGCCCCTTTCTGGTTGTGAGGAAAATAGTATGGAGGCCTTATTTTCAAACAAACAAACAAACAAACAAACAAAATCTGGAATATAAGGCACATTTCCACAAAAGAAAAAAAAAAAAAAAAAGAAAGAAAAGGAAACAAGAGGGCATAGATGCAATCATTGGGAAATTTTCATGCACGCTTAATATGTTATTACATATGTTTATATAAAAACACATCTATATGTGCTTTCTGGACTGTGATAAGTGATGTTTTATAGCCTGTTGTATAGAAAATGCAAACTATATCTGCTCTTCAGCCATTTTTGGTAAACTCAATGTTATAAGTGTTGCTAGGTATAGAGAGTTTTACGACATCTGGAGCAACAGACCCAATTTAGTTTTTTTGCAGCCATTATAAATTGTCACAGACCTTTTTCCTTTTTTTTTTTTTTACTTTATTTTACAGTGTAGTGGTTATACTAAGGGGAACGTGTATGAATGTATATAAGAGTCAGCTAGTTTTTTTCTTACCTGTACAGCCTCTATTCTGTTGCAATTAAGTTCTTGTAGTTTGTATGAAAGAAGTGGACTAGAAAGCAAAAATATATATCTATTGTAATTTCTCTTCTCCTTCCTATCCCCATCTCTTGCTCCTGATATGCATCAATGAAATTGATCAGAACAGCCAATTTTCCTAGAAATATACTTTCATTAATTAGGTAAATATTTAGTGACTTACACTGGCCTTTGGCTTCCAGTCAGAGCTTCACTATGGGAGAGCATGGTTTGCCTTACAGAAACCTGTTCTTACAAAATTATGAGAATGATGAGTTTCGTGAGAATCTTAGGAAGTATCATACTGTGTTGATCTGACATTCAGTTATATTAACAACAGCTACTACAGCATCGGAGGGCAAAAGATCTAAAAAGACCCATTTTTATAATCCAGGCTGATTCTACTGCAGAATTTACCCCTTTCTCCAAAATGGAAATAATCTGAGGTGCATGATAGTACTTTTCAATGGTGGGCATTTTGGCACATAAAAAATCTTTTAGCTAAGTTGATTGTGTAGTATTGCAAGGCATCATAATTAGACAAATATAAGTTCATCATGTTTTGAAGTAACAGCTTTTCTTGCATATATAAAACATAAAAGCATTTTAGTTAAATGTAGTAAATATAATGCTATAATTCACGTGTTCAGGTTATTTTTTTTTCTAGTATTGTTTCATTAGATTCACAGCAATAAATCATAGTGTAACATTTTATTTACAAAGAAGTTCAAAGGGAATACATTAGACAGAAAGAGGGTAGTTCAGTTGAAATCAACCAAATCATTGGAAGGCCTCCTGGGAGGGAATATAGATGCCCACACTTTACAGACAGGAACAAGGAATTTAAAATTAGCTTTAAACATCAGGCACAAATCATTTTGTTGTGTGTTATTCACTGCAGCTGATGAAAAATGCTGGAGACTGGTACAGCTATCTATCTGGGAGTCAGAGCACTTGAAAAATACATGTAGCTGACATGAAAATGCCTCTCTTGAAGGTTGTCAACCACATCAAGGTGTGTTATGTTATATTTGTAAAATTATTATTTTTTCATTAACATTTACGGAGAAATGAGAACAGGTTCACAAAATCCATCAAAAACTCATTTCTTAGATGGTTGTTCACCTATGGCATTCATAATTTCTCCCACCTTTACAAGACAGCTGTACTCAGGGAAAGGCAGGGTTGGTATTCTGAAGGTCATTGCTGGAAGCAAGAGACTTGAGTTGGAGGCAGGAAAGAATTTGAAAGCCAGTTGGTTGTCACTTTTGAAAGATTTCAGTGCTTAAAGATACGTGGAAGAACAAGAATAATCAGATGACAGATCGGACATGAAAGAACATGGTTTGGGTGAGATGAAATTGTCTTTTCTGCGTGGTATTGATTGCATTAATGAAATAGCACAGTTAGGTCAACTTCCAGGCAGTTTGGTAGATTAATCTTTAACTAAATACATACATCAATGAAAAAAAAATATCTGCTACTACTCTAATAAGCAAACACAATTTTAACACCGTTTCTGAAGGTTCTCCTTTTCCTCTTTAATTTTGTAATTTAATAATAATAAAAAAAAACAAATATGGATGTATCAGAAGTGCCAGCAAGTGAATTTAATATTCCTTTGTGTTTAAAAACAGCAGCAGCAACAACAAACAAACAGACATAAACCAACTACCTAACATAAAATTGGATCCTTTCTCAATAATAACCTAATTTGTTTGACTGAGATGGCTTCATTTCTATGACTGTATTGTGTTGCCTTTTTTAACAAAACACTAAATAATGTGTGAAACTTTCAACCCTAAAACATCGAAGAGAGGCCCAATGCCCCTAACCTTATAGTGCTTTCTGTGATAGATATTTACGATTTTTTTATTTGTTGCAAGGCCAATTTATTCATTATTGGAAATGCTAAGCAAGTGGAATTTACTGTTTTGTTAATAAAAATGTTTCTTAATACAAATGATGGCTTGTTTTTTTTGTTGTGTTTTTTTTTTTGTTTGTTTGTTTTGTTTTTTCTTCCTCTTCACTTAGATCTGAGATACCTGTATGTTCATCTTAAATCAGTGAAAAAAATTGAAAGTGGCATAGACATTCATGTCAGCAAAAAGTGACCTCAGAGCTCTTTGTACACTTAAATGAAAACACTCTACAAGTCCTGTGTTCAACTTGCCCAGTTAAAGCTTGAAAATATTAATGCATTGTTGCATAGAATCACTTCATTTTAAATTTTTTATTTTATTTAAATCAGGAATGTAGAACTTGATATTCCCCTCCCCTGCCACCTCTAGACTGGAAAAACAGTTTTCTTCCTTTTCCAACACTTTCTTTTTTTTTTCTTCATTGATAGAATATGATAGAAGTTAAGGTAATGGGATACAGAGATAGAACTGAAAATATTTTCACTTGTCTAGAAGTTGGTTTAAAATTAATAGAAAAATTAACATATTTCAATTCTTCAGAAACATTTCTACATAGTAATTACAAAATTTCAACCAAAGCTAATCCTTTAAATTAGTATTTCCCAGTTTAGTGTGGCTCTTCAATTCACAGCTTAACTTCAAGCAAACATCTAATCCTACTGATTTAAGGAAGCATCTAAAGTTGTCTAAATGCATTACTGAATGTGGATGAGTTAGGCTTTTGGATCTAACTTCCAAAAAGAACTTAAACATGTATCTTCCTTACTCACATCAATACTCACATCAATTCATCTGCTTAATTAGGTATAGACTGAAGTAAATTAGAAAATTTAAGTTTGGGGTTATCTGGAGAAAACATTCTATCTTCCACTGGTATAAAACAGTTAACTATAAACATATTATAAACTGCATTATGCATAGTTGAGTTATAACAATAGTGATTTTAGTTCTACTACTACAACAACAAAAAAGCATATTTAATTATACACTTTTAATTTAACTCTACACTTTATTTGTTCATTTCTTTTACATCTATACTGTGCTCTCCCTTTAACCAAAAACTAATGGCCTCAGTACCTACATCATCCATCATTAGTTAACTGCTTTAAGTGGTGGCCCCCACAATCAATCATCACTGCAGCCAAGTAGCTAAAAAACCTTCACATGATGAAGAAAAAAGAGAAAAAAAAAATAAAAGAAGTAAATACAACTTAGAATAAGGAATCGGCTCACTTGTGTGTTTGTTAATTCCTCCAATATGACTACTTCATAGTTTAACCAAGTATTTTTTATTTGGGTATATGATTTTTCATATTGACTTTCAAATTTGCTTCTAAATTCACTCCAGTCCTGTCTGGAGGTGTCTGTTAACATTATGCTCTGGTAAAACAGATTTGTCAGTACAATTTTATTTGGAATCAAGGCTATTTGCTTTAATTTAAGGGCCCTGTCCATTGCAGTCTGTAAGTATTCCAATGTATTTCAATGTTAAAATGTTTCTGGCCCTCATGGAAGTGGGGAGAAAGAGAAATCCACAATGCATTTAAATCAATTTACAAGTTATGAATTCTGTGGTGTGATAAAATTACTTGCCCACCACCCTCTTATTAGTCTGAATAGTCTATTCCTCCTTTGGTTGGTCATCACTCCATGAAACCAAGTGTGTTAAGCTTTGAGCTAGAAATTCCACAAAACAATAATAACAACAAAAAAAATCATTGCTATGGGTGTACTCAGTTTTCTGAGATGCAGGGCCGGAAATTTTGCAATCTTTCACCTGCTTGTTTTGGAGGCTTCTTAAGGTCTTTGGGGCCTATCCTCTTTAATATCTTAATTGAAGACTTGGATTAGGGAATAGAGTGCACCCTCAGTAAATTTGCAGATTACACCAAGTTGTGAGGAAGTGTCGATCTGTCGGAGGGTAGGAAGGCCCCTGCAGAGGGACCTGGACAGGACGGGTCAATGGGCAGAGGCCAATGGGATGTGTTGGTACTCACAACCACACAGTTATCTTTGCTTGCTTTTTAGAATGAGTAATTTCCCTACAACAATGCTCTCCCAGCCAATGGGGTTGAATTGTGGTAGACCACTCTTTTCATTTTATTTTTTTAAAGAAAAGAACATACTAATGACATAAGGTGTAGATTTACTTCAAAGAATGTAGTATTTTTAATAAGTAAATTGCCTTTAACTGCAGTAATTTCATTCCAGCATATACTCAGAAGGTTTAAAAATCCACGGCAGTAATCCTCAACACCATCCTTTCTGGAAACAATAAAGACATTACTTCATTTTTCAGAGTGCTCAGGAACTGACAACAAATGTGAACACCTTGGTCTAGCTACAGCAAATAATACAAGGAAATGGAATTTGGGCAGCCCAAAATAACTGCTGCCGCCTTTCCCAGACTTACAAGTGAGTCTGTTTACAAGCAAGTAGGTATTTATTACATGATAAATAGCAAAATACTTTTATCAGTCACAGTCTGGGATGGAGCAGGTTGAGAAAATACAGGCATGGCCTTGCATGGCTGCATCAGCCTTTTGAGGCCACTGGGACTCAGGTGCTATTGAGGTGCCTGCCAGTCTGGGGAAATGGGTAGATTTTACACAAGCAGCTGCTCCATACCCACTTATCTGCCATTTTCTGATAAACTTTCATTTTCCATTTGAAATTAACACACATTTTCTGGGGAAAGCACAGCAGATTGGTTCATTACACAATTTAAGTGGTTCCCAAAATGTGTCACAGCACAGCCAGTGCTTTAAGAAACAGAAACCTGTCTTTGCTACAAGCTGACAACATGGCCTCAGGTCCAGGGGAGAAACCTCTGTCCTGCTCAGGAAGGCCCTGGCCTTAGGCACAAAGGCTGAAAGAAAGGTCATACTTTAATGTTGGCAACAGCCCCTGGGTGGAGCAGACCTTGGTGGCAGTTGTGTGCCCTTTGTGCATAAGCATGGTGGCTGAGGGCACGGAGCAGAGTGAGGCAAGCAGGGAAACCCTGTGCGTCTGGTTGGGCTGGGTTTGGGCTTCAGGTGGGGATAGCAAGGGCCTAGACATGGGCAAGGACTTGTGGTCCCTTATGATGTCTGTAAAGGACTGCCCTGCTGCTAGGCCCTGATTTTAGCAATCTGACAAAATGGTGGTTCACAGGACCCAGGGCCAGTTTTGAATCCTCAAGGAAGCAAGAAGATAACAACAGGCAATGTCCAGCCAGCACAGGGACATGCATTGTCCTCCCCAGCCAACAATCATGACAGGACTGTTGAACTGGATGGGGAACTTCCAGTCCTTGTTGCTTGGCCCAGCTGGTGTGGGTTTTGATGGTAGCACATCCATGTTTTCCCTGGATGTTAAATACATAAAAAAGTGGCGGCATCAATATGTATGTTGCCTCACTGGCACAGCTTTTGTTTAGAATATCAAGAAAATGAAAATGAATAGTCACCTGAGGTAAACTTTGGGGAAAACATTTAACCCAATCAAGTTTCAGATTTGTCAATTCAACACCACACGTGTGAGCCCATATAGGCCCTATAGTCTGTGCAGTATGCTGCCAAGATTCCTGAAGTCCAGTTCTCAGATGAAAACAATACTGTTTTTTCTATCATTTTCTGCTTTCCCATGTCCACTGGTGCTCCTCTGCTTGCAGTGGGAGGGCCTAGGAATTTAATTAGGAGTCGGTTTATTGTTTCTTTATGACTTTAGCTTCCTGTGTCTCACATCAGAGAAGAAAGCTTACTTCTATGCATGTGCTTGAGCAGGGACACCAGGACTCAAAACTACCCAGGCAGCTGCATCCCATAGGCATTAAACTAACCCCATACAGCAATTCCAATATTCCTAATTTTCTGGAACATTGTGTCTCAAAGATTTGGACCAGAACATTGTCTGAGGGCAAGATCCATCAACTATCTCTGATAAACTATAGGGAAAGAGACAAGCTTCAGTACAAGATGTAAAACCTTGTGGGGGAAAAAAAAAATAAAAATAACACAGACCTCGGAAGTCCCACCCTACCTGCCACAGTTTGCCACTCTGCTTTTTGGGCTCACAGGTGGGTTTAATTACTTGCTGAGTACACCTGGAGAGGTAGCAGACTTTTTATCCCTGTCAGTCCCACCTAGCAGAAGGGTTCTCTGGCTAGAGAATACTGAGTTTGTTGTAGTTAAAGTGACATATCAGGTAATTGTAGATATTTTTTTCTTTAGATTTAGGCATTGCTGGTAAACAATACAAAGGCAAATCCCTGTGGAATTTAAAGGTCAGAACTGCATTTTCCTATGCTTTCTAGGTTTTTACTGACTTTGTTTGATTTACAGGTGAGATTCAAGGCATAGGACAAGATGAACATACTCCAAAAATAAAAGCAGACTTTGACTCATGTTGTCTAGCAAGTCTCCATATAGTAAGTTAAAGGAGTTCAGGTAATTAATTCACTTAAATACCGTTTTTTTGATGGATGGGGTCTGGGAAAGGAGAATTTATGCCCAGCTTTCCTAAAAGCTAAGTTTATTTGGGAGCTCACCTATACTGTTCTGCAGACTTTGTTTAGGGAAATCTTTTAAAGCATAGATGGCACAAATATGCAAGTCATAACTTAGACCAGTTTCTCATTTATTTTAATAGCTTTCTCAGAATAAGGACTGCAGGATTTGGCTTACAGTTAAAGCTATGCTAACGTCAACAAGTGTCAATCAGTAGGAGTAAATTTACAAGGCAAAGCAATTGGTGCTGAGGACCTGACCTCTGTGTTGCATTTCAGAATTTTCTTTGAATTGGCTGCAGTTTGGTCTTGTGGCCGAGTGCCAATAAACAGGCTACATTAGGTGCATTCATTCATGGAGTTAATTATGTTTGACCTGGAAAGTGTCTAGTTTGATACATCTTCAGGATTCAGTGTCTTCAGAACCCTAACATTGCCCCCTGCCCCACCTTCTTTTCCTAGCTTGCACTTGCCACCACCCCCCTCGCCCCCCTTCTTTAAACCTAGAGAAATTGTAGTTGAAAGACCTGTTTCCTTCAAATAGGTTGAGATTAATATGGAAGTATTTTCTAGATACACACTGTATGAGAAATCCATGTTACCAACACTGAGATCACCAACAGCGCAACCACTTGTAGAAATATGCTGTAGGCAAAGCAGGGACTTCTAGATGAAAGCTCTACGTGTTGATCTGGAAGAAATGGCTGGGGCAGAGCTGGATTTGGCCATCCTTCAAAGAAACAGAATGGTGCTCAACAAGCTCAGCCTTTAGAGAACTTTACATGCAGCTTTTGCAATACTGATCTACTTTTAACAAAAGTTTTGATAGTCTTTTCTATTCCAATTCTCACTAAAATCAATTCTTTCCTGTAAGGGAATTAATCTTAATCAGTTCCGGATTTAGTCAGTATTAAAAATATCAAGAGCAACCACGAGAGATTGAGCTAAACTTGGAGATCTTCACTTGTATCATCACCAGACAGGAAAACTGCTATTTCTATCACGACTGAAACTTCATTGCTGCTTTTGAAGCTTTTTAACTATGGAGTGATTACACTTCCCTCTAGCATACTTCATATTATTATGAACATTTCATGCAAGTATTCTGTATAGTCATCAGTAATTCTTTTTGATTTGCAAATGTTAGGTGTCAAAGACTGACGATATAGACTGATGATAAAAGATTTCTATATCAGAATTTTGTAAATGAACATATTTCTCTTTCAGTGGCTGCTTTGCCTAAGTTTCAAAAATCATCTTGAAATATGTCTCTATTTATATTATTGCATTTTAGTGAAAGTTGATTGATAAATATAGCAAGAAAGATTTTTTTGTTAACATAAGCTTTTTCAGATACAGTTCCGTTTCAGTTGAGAACAGTTCAATTCAGCAACAAGAATATGACTTTTGAGGGTTTTTTTAAGCATAGTAAGTGAGATTTTGATATCATCCAAACTGATTTAGAAATTTTTGAGACTTCAAAAATAAACTTACAATTATTGTCAATCTTTCTGAATCCTGATCAGAGTTACCACACATTATGGGTGAAGGTTTGTATGAATAAAGTTGCAGCAACAGTCTGGTTCCTAATCTCACAAGCTGCCTTTCTGGAAGGCAGCTTTGCCAGACTTGCCTATGAGCACAGGCTGTGCCTGCTATGAGGCTCTGCACTCCCTGTGAAAACTTTCAGTGATTACTCATCCATGGGAACCATTACACAGACACTGCTGCAAAATAGAGAAGTCCCTGCCTCAAAAGCAGTACTTGGCATTAATATATATGCTGTTTGAGGCAAAACTCCCATTAACTTCCACGCAAGCAGGGATTTCATCCCAAGGATGTAACACTCTAGATATGTCAGCATATTAAAAAGTGCTCCAAAAGCACATTGAGAGAAAAAATACAGCCCTGCAAAAAACAACCTGAACGTGGAATGTAGAAAAACCAATCCAAACAACCTAAAACCAATCTGATCTCATGAAATGGACAATAGGCTGGTGTGGGTACATAGTTTCCGTGAAGTCCCTAATGGCCTTTCATAACTCATTTTTAGTTCAGCAAATTGGTGAGATGTGCAAGGCCTGATATCTTATAGCAATAGATAATGCAGCCTAACAAAACTGGGGCTGCACAAACAGAACACTTCAATTTTAAAATTTATTTTCAAATACTGTACAGATGCTATGTTATAAAAGTGGAATAAAAATCTAACAGTGGGACTTCGTGATAATAGGCTGGAACAGCAAAAAGTGGTGAAGGTCGCCAGCCATAGAGTAGCTGCATCTGTAAGAGAAAATAAAGACGAAGAGAAGGAAAGGAGCCAAAAAGCTCCAAATATGCCTCATCAACAAAAAAAAAAAAAAAATCCTCCTATTGTAAGCTTGTAAGGTCCTCAGTTCTGTAAACATTTTGGGGATGTTTGCAATGTTCTGAATTACGACTGCTAGATACAGAGCTAAGGCAGCCTAGGAGTTGTAGTGGGGTGGCTCTGGTAGCCATGAGCCTCAGTGTAGGTTAGCTGCTTCAGCTGCTACCCAGATCCTCACACAGTTCTGCAGTGCTGCAGACACGCAGTCATCTGTGCTTGAGCTGGCAACTTTAATATTGCTCAATACCCCTATGCAAACTACAGTGCAGACACAGGCCTGATTGCCACAGTCCCCAGAGTGTAGGTTTGCAGTACAGGTGGGCAATGCACTCTGCTTACCTGACCTGGTGCAGTGAGGTCTGTTGGCAGGATCTGCCAGCAGGAGAAAGGCAGAACTCCTTTGGAAGCAATGGAAAAGCTAGTCCAAGTTCATTCCTAGCTCTAGCTTATTCAGTCTTTGCTGTGGTGTGGTCCCAGAGCTCTACTGGAATTTGATTCATGAAATCTCATTTTCCTTCAAACGCTTATTGTACACTCACCTGCAACTTCTTTGCTAAACAGCCACATTGTACTCATCTTTACTGCTCCCACTATCACCCACCAGGATTTTTGAAATGCACAGTACTTTTCCCACTTCATATTCTTTCCCCTTTTTTGGGGAGATTTTACAGGGCTGAGAAAGAGAACAATCAAATGACATCAATTCTGAGTTCAGTCAAAGTGATCTTTCAGATTCTTAATGATGCCAACATTTAGGTTTCAAATAATTAAGCAAAAGAATGGTAAATCATTTTAATTGGAGTTTTTAAGTCATTTTTTAAAATTCACACAAAAAGCCTGTTTCAGGAAAAAAAAAAAAAAAAAGTATTAAAAGTACTAATAGTGTTCAGTCAATCTTTCTGCTGTTACACTGAGGTCCATTTGAAACACTCAAAGTATGTACTCAAAGATCTCAAATGAGCCAGACTACAAAGCCTAAGACTTAATTAAAATAAGAATATTTACAACACATGAAATATTAGTGAGAGTAAGGGGAGAGAAAGTATCTTGTTTCAAGCCTCTTCTGGTTAAAATTTAAATCATTGTCTAGATTAATTTCATGATTATTGAGTTTGATTTTGCCATTTAGAGAATGTTTTTACCTAGTCTATTTATACCCATGTAAGTCCAACATAAAAAGAAATTATAATGTGTAAAGCATTTACAGCTAAAACTGATCTTGCTTTCTGTACCATCTAAACACATTCACAACCCTTGTGCATACAGGTGTTTAGTGTAGCATGCTGGCATGTTCAGTGGAAGAAAATAAGCAAACACAATACAGTAAGTACTTTGGCATAAGTTTGAGCTTGTAAAGTTCAAGAATGGGAATTTCTTGAATGTACAGCTTTGCAGTGAAGTGAAAGGAAGATGGTCTTAATTAACAAGGCTCCAGTCTCAAGTGGAAAGTTGTTTATATTTGCTACTGGACCATCTCCAAACATCAAACGCATCATCAGTGTTGACAAGACTATGTCAGTGGGCCAGGATATGCTTCATCAGGTTAGCCCAGGGGGAGATAGATGGTGCAACTTCACAGAAGTTAGTTGGTTCCTTGCTAAGAAACATGTTATGGCAGTATAATTCCATAGACTTCATTCCAATTATTCATGATTGTGCCAACATGAAACTGAGCCCAGCTGTATATGTCCGTATCACTGTGATTTACAGTTCAGACCTTCATTCCATCTGGTACAATGAAGAAAGCTATATTTTCTCATATCTTTATTCCAGGGGGAACATTAAGTTTCCGTGTTTTTTGTTGTTGTTGTTGTTGTTGTTGTTTTGTTTTTTGTTTTGTTTTAACAGCATTGCAACACGAAGAGATGGATGTCATAATAAGGGTCTTTTAATATTTTATGTATATATAACCATATTAGAGAAATCAGCAGTTCTGCAGCCCTGATTCTTGAAGGTATATACACTGCTTTGTTACTACAGCAACAGGCAGCACTGACAGTGCCAAGTTACAGGTGAACTGGGTCCTTTTGCAAGACCAGATCGTTTTAAATGGGTAAGATTATAAAGTAAACAAGGCAAATACAATATGGAAAAGTACCTTACCTTACCTTACCAACCAAACAAACATGTATATATATATATGGTGCTTCACAACCCCTCAAGTCAGAACAGGTGGGAATACGTACCAAATCTTCAGCAATTAAATCAGCCCTTGTGATTTGTTTTACCCTGTTCTGCAAAGGGTTGACCTATCTCTTGTTTGGGGACTGTGGCAAATCTCTAAGCAAGGTGTAGCAAGTCACTTATTTTCACAATAGTGGAAAAGGCTGTATCTAAGGAAAAGACAGGACTTTCCCATGAGCCTTGATGTAAAAAGGATAATGTAAAATGCCTTATATTGAATCAGCAGCTTCCTGACAAAGCAGACCTGCTCTGCTCTTTTCTCTACGTTCTTAAAGGATGTGTGTAAAAGACAACATATATAGGGGAAAAGGGGCAATCTCACCTCTCTCTTTCCTCCTTGCCCTTCATGCCTCCTCTGCCCTCCATGGAAGAGCCAAGATCTCTATTCTTGAGCTAAGACACCCCCAGAGTAAATAGTGGATTTGAGTTATTTCAAACCTTGATCCCATAAAGACACCTTAATGCAGTCCAGCTTTCAGAAGCACGCAGTGATGTGAGCTATTATGTGCTGAGCTCTTTAAAAAAGCTGACTGTAAGTTCTATTTTATTTACCAAGCCCCAGTCTCTGCTAGCATTTATGATGCAGAAATACTTTCATAAATTATGCCAATACATTTCCTAGCAGAGAAGCTGCTTATACTGGGCAAAATGTGCTTGTGGCAAGAGAAGCTAAAAAGAAATGGAGGATAAAATAACAAGTACAAAGCATTATGTAAGGGTAGCTGTATCTATTTTAGCTGCAATTGCTGATATTGGGGTTTCTTCCCTTCTTATTTCTCTTCCTGTAAAGAGTGAGAAATAAGCGTATCCCTAGAACAATACTGCTCTATCAAGGACAGCTTTGTGTTGGCTTTGCTTAAAGAAAAGCAGGATGAAAGCTAACAGAGCAGATATAAAGAACTAAATTACTGAAGTAGAATGCCAGTCTGTACTGGAGTAAGGCCACTGGACTGGATTCAGTTACAGAAGCTCATTAAAGCTATTATGTATTTACCAAGCCACTGTGCAGTGTGTGCATACTCTGAGATTGCCCCCAAGAGTTGTGTGCCTTAGCTTAAGCACTAATGAATGAGGTTGAGTCTCATGCATTTTGCCTTGACTTCAGGGGAAAAAAAGACAGTGATGGAGAATGATGTCAACAGAGTAGACAGGTGGTAACTTGTTAAGCCATTGTGACTCAACTGTGTTAAATCCTCTGCCTGCACCCTTAGCTGCAGCTAACTAGACTTATAGGTGGATGAAAAAATATCAGCAGAGACTGTACAAGAAAAATAGCTAAATCTCCAAACACACTTAGCTGCTCAAAAACATGCATTAAAAAAAAAAAAAAAAAAGCTAAATTAATAGAGTGCGCTAAATTATTCATTAACATTTTTAAGTTTCACATTGTCATTTATTTCTGACTTGCATATTAACCATTATATGGCATATTATTGAATTACCGACTCTCACCAAACTGAAACAAATATAAATTCTTTATGTTCTTCAGGAACAACAGAAAACAGAAAGAGGCTTCTCTCTTTATTATCTCAGTCATACAGTTCAGCCATGTTTTCTTTGTACTTCTAAACCTTGGTGTGTTACGAATGTTCAGGTTTTGAATACCTCTAGCTTTCATTAAGCTGGTTTAGTACTGACAACATTAACTGTTTTAAGGTCAATAGTGTCTGCAAAAGCATGTAAAAAAACCATACTGTTTCTTCAAAAGTAGGATAGTATTTATTTCACCTAAATTTACTCTGTGTTTAAAAATCTACATTATTAAAGTCTAGTCTAGATTATTTTATAATCTAATAGAACCAAATCCTCTCAGAGAACATAGAAACCATTTTAGATACTCACTTTGGTAAAACCTGAACTCTGTTTTCCACTGCTTCTTGAAAGAGTATAGATGCCTCACATTTAAGTTTTTTTTTACTTTTTTTCATTAAAAATTCCTACTTAATTGCAACAAGACTTTGCATATATCTAGCACCTTCTACCTGGAAAGTCTTCCAAGCTTAATATATAACCTAATCTGCAGCAAGAAAATATTTTTTCTCTTATTTTATCTGAGACACAGGTTATGTCATAAATTCTTGTACCTGCACTTGACAGACCTTAAACCAAAAAATGCTAACCTTATGATTCTCCCCAACTCTAATGCCACTTGGAATGTGTTTCACCAAAGGCTACTGGCTTCCAAAAGGGCCTCTTTGCACCAATTCTAGTGGCTTCCTCCAGTTTCGTGGTCATAGTCCTTGTCCCCTTCTGGATGCTCCTGCTCCACAGCTCTTCTTCCTTGCTCTCAGTTCTGCATCAGCAAGCTCTTGGTGATGATTGAGGTAAGAGGTATTGCTGGTGCAGAGAGAAATCATTTGATAGCAATGTAAAGAGCACTTACACCAGAAAAAGCGTCTACACTTGTCATCATATTTTGGCTGAAGAATCATTACTTGGGATCTCATAGGAAGCCTACTGCAGAGCTGGTCACCACATCCAAGTTTCCTAAGCCTTGTTCCTAATTCTGATAAATGTTGTCTTTTTTATGTAGTCTGGAGACCTGGCAAAATGCTGGTATGTACACAACGAAGTCCACTCTTCTCTTATGGACAGTAGCAAAGCAATATAAAAAGTAAATCTATTTCTTGCATGCTAGAAATGTGAACACATACAGCCTCGAATCCCAAGACTGATTTAAACTGGGAAGTTCATGAAGCCTTGATCAAAACAAGCAATATTTCATTCATCAAGCAGCATCAGTAGAATGCACGGAACTGCCGTTTATCTGTTTATGTCAGCTTCTGGTTAAACATTCTGGCCTCGGACATATAGGATGTCAGAGATGGGGGAAAAAAGCAGAGACACCTCCACCTACTAGGATACCGAATGCTGTATGGCTTTCTGTAGTCTTTTTTTCTCCCATTTTTAAATGCTTCTCCCTTTCTGAACTTTAAATACTAAAGGCTACAAACTTTTTTGTATAACCGTGAACATGCAGACAGAAAACAATTTAGATATTTTTAGTCAGTTGTAACCTGCTCCATTTAGTAAACTACTGTTTTAAGCACACCCATTTCAAGTGTACTTCTAATAGACATTTTCAGTGTTTAGGTTGTTTTCATTTAGTTTTAAGCATTCCTGCATTACAGAGCAACCTTGTGTTTTTTCTGTTATAAATACCTTATTCACTTTTTTGACCTATTAACCTATTTAGCTCTTAAAGAGGGAAAACGGAACAGATCTAGTGAAAAATACAGTAAAATAAATATGTATTGTGTATTTCTTCCTCAAACTTTGTGGACTGGTACAATGTAATTATTACACAAGATAATTTTCAAGGTCTTTGTCAAAAATAAAAAATTAAAAAAATATATATAAAAAAACTTGACAATTGCCAATAGATCTCAGAAAAGGATGGGACTCACCATTTCTCCACCATCCCTTCCCCTAATGACATAGAGTATGGGAGTAAATGCCTACAGCATTTACTGGTAGCATAACGCGATTTGCAATATCTTTTAAATGTCCTGCCATAAAAAGCAAATGAGATAAGTGATTTTCCACAGTGCTTCCTGGAAAAGGGAAAAGAAAGGTCTTATGTTAGACCACACAGCTGTGATTTTGTTCTCACTCTTGTGTAAATGACCAGGAAAATGATTGAGGGTAAATGACTGGTGCGGATAACTGCAAGCACAGGCGTGAATATTCACCAAATGTTCTTCGCTTTGTGTGTTAGCAGTGCTTGGGCTTCTTCTGCCTCCACCACAATTCAGATATTGTGCATCTCCCAGCTGGTGTGTGACACGGCTCCTCCACCAGTCTCCCCCAGCCTGAGGGGTATGTCTCTGGGAACCCTGCCCGTCTCTTTTCCCCTGACCTTGCTGTCTTACCTGGTGCTGTCATCTGCATAGGAGGTGAACGGGAAGATGTGAGCATGGAGAACTGCCTGGCAGCTCTATGCTGTTAAAATGGGTAGGAGGAAAAGAAGGGATGGATATAAAAAAAAAAAAAAAAAGCAATTCCACTTTTTCAGAAATACCTGCCAAGTTCACTCATGTAGATCTTTTCAAGGTAGATCATTCCTGTCCCTTTCAACACCCATAACATTTCAAGCTTGTTTGCCGTTCCAGGATTGCCCCAAAACCTGAGTATCTCCTCTGATGGCCTAACCACCTCGTTCTCTCCTGTCCTGGTGTCCCCATGCCATATCCACTCTCATCTCAGTGCCCAGCCACCACCACCACAATGCATTGTGCTCTTCTGAATCTTTTCACATACAAGAACTGTAGTGAGATAACCAAGTGGCAGCATTTACCAAACACACCTACCCAGAGTCCTAGATAGACATTTTTCTTCACTACTCCAGAGAGCAGATCTGATTCAGCTGATGAAATAGCATAACAACACATGAGCTCACTGAATTTTGAAACCAATTTTGGCTCCAGTTCTCTCTGCAGCTTCTCATATCTTGACTGACTGGTTGATTGATTCATCATTAACAGCCTAAACCTTTGAATGAAACCCGTGGGAGTCCTGCCATTTTACCAGCAAGAACAGCCTGCTGCATAAGTTCCCACATGCAAGTACAATCCACTAACATATAAAAGGGTAAAAAAAAAAAAAATAAAAAAAAAAAAAATCCAAAAGAATGAGATCACAGATCATAAGTCAATGTAGTATAGAAATTTTGTACTGAGGCAACTGTTTAAGTACAATTGGTAATCTGTGGATGGCTTTTATGTTTATTTTTACACCCTGATTTCAGTTTACCTGACTTCATTTTTTTGGTTGACAAGGTGTGTGTGGATGTAAGTGGGATGCTTTATGTCTACCTTGAGAGCTGCTGCATCTCTCTCTCTGTCCCTCCCATCATCTCTCTCCTCTCTCAGCCTCCCCACCATCTCATGTAGCACAGTCGTCCTTGGGACCACCGGGGATAGGACATCTTCCTAGGGAGCCATCATCAGTGCTGCAATTTAACTGTCAGTCCGTGGGGGTATCTGTGGAGAGATGCGTGGTATGTGGCAGCAAGCACTGGGTGAGCTGTTACAGAATCACTCAAAATATAATCTGAATCTCCCACCTGTCAGAGAAAGGACCTACTACTAGGTTACTGAGGCAGTCTGACCATATATTTGTTTTAAACCCCTAAAATCCCAGGCCAGGCTTGAACATAGCAGCATACTTTTACAGAGGCTCTCAGGAATGTACTTATTCTCAAACATTATTCTTCAGTGAGCATCATCATTCCTTGGTCATAATATCAAGGAAAGATATAATTAGATTTATATTTATGTGCTTTTTGCAACATATAGGGTTATTTTCTGTTTATGCTATTACTGCTTTGGGAGTACAAACAGAACTGATGAACACATTATTATACCTTTATGAGGGCAAGTTATTCGATGTATGAATGCCAGTGACACTTTCAGTACTGTGCTCCTGATACTTATTCTGATCAGAACAGTTTAAATAATACATGAGCTCATGCATATACATATTGGAGCTCAGCTCTTTCATTAAGAGCCTTGCTAAATTCTCTCATCCAGTCCTCCAAAGTGCTTGAATGTTTCCAGGGTGAAAGTCCTTTTATTTGTCACAGGCAGGTTGCAAAATCTTGCTGAGATATCATTTTAAATTTGTTTGGCTGTGCAACCTAGTTTAACAAGGGCAACTTGCAGCCTTTGCTATTCCTCCTGGGAAAAAAGAAGTGAAGCTTATGTGAAGTGTTTTAATGTATGAAAAAGCCATATGAAAAGAAGAGTGGAAAATTGGATTTGGTAATTAAGATTTTGTGTTGGGACTCCAGTGGTCTCAGTTCAATTCCCCAGAGCCTTTATACAAGTTTAAGCAAGTCACATCAATCTTTCTGAGTCTCTGTAATGCAGGGTAACTGTTTCCTCTTTTCTTCTTCCTTTGTCTCATCTATTTGGCTGTAAGCTCTCAGGTACAGGTTCTCTTTGAGTGTGCTTATATAGTGCCTAGCCATACCATGGTTTTGAACATATTCAAAGATTTATGTATTTTTTAATATAAATCAAGTACTAGAAAGGAAAATACTTATGAATTTATATCTGTGGTGCTCCGATGCAAGGTAATAACTTTAAACAAATATGTTGGAGAATGTGTATTTATAGAGAAAGCTCCTGTTCTGTTGGGCAGAAAAGCAAGGTTCCATGTTGAGAGCAGGATGGGGTCTGTGCATTAAATACAGCTGGCACAGAGGAATTAATCCAGCTTTTGTGTCTGTTCTAGGCTCTGTGCAGGCTTTGGAAGCACTGCAAGAGAGAGAGGAGAAATTCTAGATGTATAGCAACAGAGGACAGAGAGGAACACGTGCAGTGGAAACCTACTGGGGGGAGAAGCTAGTTGATCATGTACTTGTAAAGGAGTGCAGGCTTATGTGGCTCTGTTTTTCAGGAGGGTACCTGTCCTCCTGCAAGGCAGTGTCTGCAATGCTTCCTGCACTGAACCTAAACATATGGCTTTGCATGGGAATGGCTGTAAGGATTTCTCCTTCCTTCCTGCTAAACTGTGCCTGGTATTTCTGCTGAAATGAAAGGGAAGTATCTGAAAGAAACCAAACACTGGCCCTCACCCTGGCCAAATCAGATTACTATAATGAAATAGGATTTTAAATCATGAATCACCAGCACCTATCAGACCCAGGACACTGGGGGCTGCTAACAAAGCACTTCTGTTCCTCACTTGGTGTGAGTACCCAGCTTCTTCAGTTCAAGACAGTCTACGCTTATCATTTCCAGAGATGCTGCTGCTATCTCAGAAGTCCTTCAGGAATCACAGACATACATGGGGGTCATTCACAAAGAGGGAAAACAAAGCCAGGCTGTTTTAATGCGTACTGCAATAACAAGTTTATACTGCTCCTCTGTGTCCACAGAGAGGACAGCAGAGGGTACAATGGGGAGCTGTGTTTGTGATAGTGTCCCTGGTTCATTAGCTGTGATTGCCACGTTAGATACACCTGCATCCCCGTCTAGTCCTGACATCATCTATTAGGGCTAAGTGACCTCCCTGCTGGGAAGCAATCATTAGTCAGCCTGCTCTTAAGAGGCAAATGGTGCTCACCTGGGCCACTCATCAACTTCTAGTGTCTTTTCTCTTGTTCTGCATCGTAAACCACACGTTTCCACAGGAATATGACGTTTCATAGCTAGGGTAGCTTGAGCAGAAATATTGAGTAATGTTGAAATGGATGAATTTCCAGTCTGTTTGCTGTCACTGGTCACCCTGACGGAAGCTGTACAAAATCTAAGCCAATAGGTTAAAATGGGTCTGTCTTGCAGCCTCCTTGCAATTCTCTGGCAGGTCCCTGAGAAGCTCAACTCTTAAGAGCATCAATGGCACCAAAATTTTCATTAGAAAGTATCCTGCATCCCATCCCTCTTCAGGATCCTGCCATGCTGACATGCCCCAGGATTAAAATGCAATCCTGTAACCCACTGTAACAAGGGGGACTGTGAAACAGAAAATCTTAACGCTTGAAATAATCCAGTATCTGGCCACTAACAGAGTCCAGTGGGTTTAGTACAGGACACGTTCCTTTGTGTCATTAGATTTCTCTTATTGTTATCATGCATGTCTTGAGACCAAACCCTAGCCCAGTATAACCTCCTTTGAGGTAGTTGTACAGAGCAGTAAGATTTCCCCTGATCCTAGTTTTCTCTAGGCTAAATAACCCCAGTTCCCTCAAACCCTCCCCATAAGACTCGTTCCCTAGACCTTTCTCTGGACATGCTTAAGCACCAAAGGGACAATCACTTCCCTGGTCCTGCTGACCATGCTATTTCTGATACAAGCCAGGATGCTGTTGGCTTTTTGGCCACCTGAGCACACTGCCAGCTCATGTTCAGTCAACTATCAACCAATACCCCCAGGTCCTTTTCCACCAGGCAGCTTCCCAGCCACTCTTCCCCCAGCCTGTAAGTGTTGCATGGGGTTGTGGTGCCCCAAGTGCTGGAGTCAGCACTTGGCTTTGTTGAACCTCACGCAGTTGGCCTCAGCCCATGGGTCCAGCATATCCAGATCCCTCTGTAGACCCTTGAGAGCTACCCCCAAGAAGATCAACACTTCCACCCAACTTGGTGTCATCTGCAAACTTACTGAGGAGGCACTCAGTCCTCTCATCCAAATCACTGAGAAAGGTATTAAATGATATACTGACCCCTGGGAGACATGGCTTGTGACCAGCTGCTAACTGCATTTAGTTCCATTCACCACAACTCCTTGGGCTCTGCCACCCAGCCATTTTTTTACCCAGCAAAGCGTATGCCTGTCAAAGCCATGAGCAGTTAGTTACTCCAGGGGAATAATGTAGGAAATGGTGTCAATTGCTTTACTAAAGCCTAGGTAGACAACATCCACAAATGATTTGCCCTTGTTGGCTGCAGGTCTGATTGTGGTGGTATTGAAGTTGATGGCAAAGTTTCAATGACTTCAGTGAGAAAAGCCCCTAAAAGAGTACCTGTCTCATATATTTTTATAACTAATTATAATGTGGTTGACCTGGACGATCACTGTGGTCCATTTTCTATCTACTGTCCTACCTTCCACTCTTACCCTCCATTTATATATAAATAGTGTTCAGGAAGCTTCTTACAGCTGATGTAAGGTAAGAGAGGCTCTGCCATCCAGTCTGCAGTTGCCACATGCCATCCTCTCCAAGCTTTTTATGTTATAAACATTTCTTTTTAATACCTCAAAGAGAAATACTCTAGTAATTATAGCAGCAATTTCCTTCCTTCGCTTTACTGTTTCTTCTCTCCTGCACAGATTATTTCATTTAAGCTGATATCCTGAGCAATTATAGTACAACATCATTTGAGACGTAATCACCTCTGGCTAACCTCTTCAGGATCCCTTGGATATAAATGTGTTGATGTCTAAGCATCCCAGAGAGAACATTTCAGCGAGAAAAACTGATATGAAATCTAATATTTCCCAGGAAACTTGGTCAGGATTAAAACACAACAAGAACTCTATGTTAGAGTGAGGCAAGGAATATCAGGAAAAGATATTGCATTGATTTTATGGGCAGAAAAAATAACTATGATAGTCTATTCCCATTGCCTGCAAAACACAAGCCAAGAGCTTGCCTGCAGCCAGTGCTACTGCCTGTAATGGGCCACATCCAAAACCCTGTGAAGTCACTGGAAAAAATGCTCTTGGCTTTAGTGAGAGCTTTGGATCAGGGTCAGTGTGAACAGAAGCCCAGCAGTGCAGCACAGCTGTGGGGAAATCCCTGGCTCACATGGAGCAGGGATGATCTGCCAGTAAATGGGGAGTATCCGTGGCTTCCTGGAGGCAGGACAGGACCTCTTCCAGCATTTCTTCCCTGGCTCTGTCACTGTCCTCACTGGGGTAGGAAGGAAACTCAGGGAAAATAACCAGGGAGGAACTACCGCTTCCTGCCTCCCCACTCTGACTGCAGCTGCTGCCTAGGGCTGCTCTCAGCAGCACTTGCTGTTGCTGAATACCTCAGCAGTGAAACTTCTCTTTTCTGTGCTGTAGATACACATAGCTAGCTGGAGTCTGGTCTGCTCATCTAACCTTCTGGTAAAACAAAACAAAACAAACAAACAACAACAACAACAAGCAATGATGACAACAAAAAAGCAAATAAACAAACAAAAAGCAGAACTAGTTATTCTTTGAATTAGGAATAGCTTAAAAGCTGATGAGAAATTTGAAAGGTGTTTGCTGGGGATGTATGGGTCATTTGAGAAAAAAAAAAAAAAAGTATCAATTTGCTACATCAGGAATGTATTAGATCTATCTGACTAGTCTTGGGGAAAAATGCAAACAATCTAAACTAGAAAGAATCCTCAGAAATGCTCCTCTGGGGCTCCTTTGGGGCTTCGCAGAGCAATAATTTAGAAATACTGCATTTTGTGACAAAATTGCGGTTAGCATTTTAGCTGTGGCAAAACTCAGCATAAATGTATAATCAATGTTTCTCACGCTTTTAAAGAAAGGAGAAGCACATTGTGAAGGGGGTGATACAACAGAATAATTCCCACTGGTGATATAAAACCTCACTTTCCTGCCGTTACAGCTGCCCTGATAAGCATGCTCTGCAGCAAAACTCTTTGCAGAAGCAGGGAAGGTGAATGGAAGCCTGCAGACTCTGGTATTTTGCATAGAAATATTCTTTTTCCAGACCACAGTTCAATTCCTTTCCAGGTGACTAATAACTTAAAAGTGCTAATTACGGTGCAGGGGTTAGTAATGTATACCAAACAGCTGTGTCCCTCTGCTGTTCCTGATGAACAAAGTCATCAAAACAGGTCGCCAACTGACCCCTGCAGCAGCCACGGAGAGAGGGAGGTAAGAGTGCTCACTTCTCAGGGGATGCTCACTCCAAGGAAGAATTACTGCTGATTCGCAGCAATGTGCACACTTCTTCCGGTGCTTGCCATCTGCATCTTTTTTAAGCCTCACTTATAAATAAGCTAAATAGTTTCCTCTTTGCCTTCCCCTTGAGCTTCCTTATAGCTAAGGGAGTGATATTTATGTTGTTTTTTTTTTCCTTTTAAGTGACGATCTTTTGCCATAAGACTCCTAAGCAAGTTGGCAGAGATGGGTAGAACTTAAATTTTGGGTTCCCACTGTTGAGTACACCGCACATCTGAAAAACTCCATCCGTGGGCAGCAGGTAGGTGCTTGAACATGGCTGTCTAACACCAGTTTAAATGTCCATTGCACCCTGACATGCCTGTGTCACCCCTGGCTGTCCTGCAACAGACCCACCCCTCACCTGGAAAGGCAAATAGAGGGCAACCAGGTGAAAGACCCCAACAGCCTGAAAGCGTTCAGCTGCTAAGGGGCTTTGATGGGATGGGGCAGGGCAGCAAAGGAAGGTGAGAGCTAGCTCTGAAAAAGCTGGTGCCAGGCTGTAGTGCCATAACACACCAGGTGGGTCCATACACCCTGCTCTGCAGCCAGCACAGCTGCACTGGCAGAGTGGCTTTTCGATGTAGCTGTTTTGTTCCTGATAACTCCATTAGTCCAGGGCTAACTATGTTATCCTTGAAAAACACTTCATTGCACCATGCAGATGCTCCCCGAGGAACTGTTCTAAAGCCTTTGATAAAACAGGAGGTGAAAAATTGTGAATTGGAGCTCAGAGCAGAAAGCTCCAAGAAGCAGCACTGGAAAGCACGTAGTGTTGCTTAGGACTCAGAGGCAAGTGGAATATTTAGTTAAAATCTTTATCATGTAGGCTGATTTACACCAGTAGGGAATCCAACCTTTGGCTTTCATCACCCTCCTGTAACATTAAGGTGAGCATGTGCCAGGGAGGGAGGGACAGGGCGGGATGTGTATACATCTAATTCTTCAGTAAGCTGAGGGGAGGAAATACAGATTTTATATAGCTACTTTTTCCACTGATATGAACCCTCTTGAAGCAGTAAGAGAAAAAGCAGCTCCTGGGCAGGAGTAGTGCCTGCAGCTCCTGGGCAGGAGTAGTGCCTGCTGCTGTGGAGCACTGCTCTACACTGGTGTTCAGGGGGAGGTTTGCTTCTGTCCAATTGCTTTTGAGTGAACATCAGCAGGGGGTTATTAGTGGCATCCCTATCATGTTTCTAATAGTCTTGTTAAAACGCAGGAAATCAATGCTAGGAAAAGTGAAGGAGCATGCAGATAGAAGTCAGTGAACTATGCTTTGAGGCCCATCCAGACTTTCTCAATAATAATTGCTCTCCTCCAGGGATCCCAGCTCTTTGTTTGGCCTCACCAAGACTGAGCCAATAAGTGTCACTGCCTAAGCTCTTTGCCTCTTCCGTAATTATTTGTAGGCAAAATGCCAATGCTTCAGCAGCATGGGCCATGCAATGTTTATCTCAGGAGCAGCATTGCAATGCAGAAGTAAAGAACTGAAGGTCTTTAAGAGAATTATTAGAAAATCAATGAGGAAAAAGGTCCCAGCGGGAAGAGAATTAAACTCACATTTCAGAAATCTTTTTAAACTTTCTGCATTGCAAGCTTCCTCTGAGTCTCTTGGTCCAACCATTTCACTTCTGCTTCCATGTTGTTAAGTGTGGATACTAGTCCTCAACAACACAGAAATGCTGTGAGATACTCAGATGTTAAGGGCTACAAGCCAAGAGAGCTTGTTGATGGGTGTTGTTTCTCTCTCCACCATCTCAGTTCCTTTGGCCTTTCTCACACAGAGGCTCCCTCACATGATTTTAGTATGGGAGGTTTAGAAAGATGCTGTGGCCTCTACGAAGAAGAATTCCTCCTGCTTTGTCCCTGGAGAGTCAGTCTACATGTCCAATGCTGTGTTTCACAAGATAGACCTGTTGTACAAGACACAGCATCATTTTGGTGAATTGTGGAGACCTTCTGCAAGTGCACTCAGGACAAAAATATTAAGTACCATTCTATTTCCCCAGTATTCTCTTGCATAAGGCACACATGATCAGGTGTCTGCATTTTCTGAATATAAAAAGTACCCTGAAATAGCCTGGGGCAGCACTGTGAAACCCCAGAGGAGTTAGGCAGAGCCCCCAGTGTCAGCACCAAGAAAGGAAGAACTAAGGAAGGACAGAACACAGGTACAGGTGTAGTGAGTACATTGGTGTGTATATTACTCCTCTCCTAGTTTCCTTCCCTCACTTCTGTCTCACGGAACAACCCCTTCATCTTTTATGCTGAAGAAAAGGAAATGTAACACTGTTGATCAGCATTGCTTCTGCCATTGTAATAAAATGAAATGAGATCCAATGTACTCAGCTGTTACCTGAGCAAGTCATACTTAGTGACCTTCACTGCAGCTATTAACGTGCAAAACCATCTTCCAGCTGTAAAAGCTATCCTTCATTTCTGAAGTGAGAACAAGGAAAGAAAAAAAAAAAAAAGAATGAAAGAATTTTACACCTGTGAACACTTTTTTTTTTCTTTTCTTTTTCTAGCAGTGAATATTTAATGTCAGTTGTTAGTATTCCCTAGTTTGTTACACGTCCCCATAGGTTAAAGACACTCTTACTGTTTGCACATGCCATCTTAGTGTCCAAATAACTTACACCAGACCCTTGAAATAGCTCTGCATTTTGTATTTTTGGTCAGAACTAATGTTTCTCTAACAATTACAAATCATTCATGATGTATCAGTCCACCAGGTGGGATATGCCCTGTGCTCACTCTTAACAGATTTTTCTGTGGCATGAGCGTACAGAGGGATGAACAGCGCTTGGGCCAGTGGGAGAAGCTGAATGGAGGCTCTGCTCACTATCCAGCACTGTCATTTTCCTAGGGAGATGTTCATGAGGCTTCCTCAGCATTTCATGAAATTTTCATTCGAAGCACACAAGGCTCCCTGACAGAAGGAGCTCTGGTGAATCTTGCAGAGGTGGTTTCAGCCCTTACAGCCTCCTGCCATGTGCTCCTTCTGTCCGTGAGACTTGTCATCCTTGTAGCTGAATAAAAGAGGTTCCTGAACCTCAGCTGGTGCTGCTCAGAGTTTGACATATTACCTTATGCTACCAATGAAGGTGATGTGCAGGGCTGGGGGAGAGAAGCGGGGTGGAGTTGTGCCATGAGCACACCCTGACTCTGCCATGGCACTCTGAGTCAAAGGGAAGGGAAGGGGCTCCTCCACCCTGGGGTGTACACATAAATTGCTGCTTAGTCAGAACAGCAAGGACACTGATGGGATTATTGGGTTGTTTTAATTATTATTACTTTTAACCCCCCACTTTGCTATGTGTCAAGAGAGCCTTTAAAAATAGCAGAGCTTCGAGATCTCATGAATCCTTGATAAGCTCAATGGATAATATTTCAGTAATTTCCTCCACAGTCAGAAACACCACTTTCATTTTCAAAACAGGCTTGGATGGCTCAGGTACCTCAGGCGTCATGTCCATGATCCACTGCAGACAACCACCATTTGCTGTCCAACCCAGGCAACGTGTGTGAATGTCCATTTCTTTGAAGTCAGCCTCTCTGTGGTGCTGTTTAGAAGCTGGCAAGACCTCTTGGGTGCACCTGTGCATCCAAATCATTTGCTGAATCTGCACTGCACTGACTAAAGCTGTGTTGTCTAAATTTAATGTGGATGGCTTAAGAGGAGCAGCATCTTATGCAGCTGTCCCTGCCTTGTAGGACAAGCCTTCTAGGAGGGAAAGGTGAGAGCAAGAACCATTTCGGGTGTCTGATCCTCATCTGCCACACAACATGGTGACTCAGATGGACCAACAGAAGTGACTCCTGGAGGGACAGATGGTAAGATGATTACTACATGTGGTTTTGTCCCCTGAGACAGAGAGATGTTTAAACACCTAAGTAATAACTCCTGAGCCACCACAGGTCACAGTGATGTTTCAAGAAAATCAGTCACTGATGGTTTCTGATAGATAACCTGGCTAGAAGAGCTAAACAGAATCCAGTGAGGTTAATCACAGATTAATTCCCTTAAGCTGGCTGTCTTGGGCACTAGTGACAGCAAACTGTGAGCCTGTCGCTGCCAGCACTGGGCTGCACGCATGTATACCTGGCCATCGCTGTGAGAAATGTCAAAACCACATAGATGTGAAATGGAAAAGCTATTTAAGTTCTAACCAATTTCTTACAGAATTATGCCAAAAGTTAATGTGTCAAGTTTATAAAATCAGATTAAAAGCATCCATATTGTGCTTTGTTCCTGCTTAAGTATGTCGGTAACTGCTCTGGGAAAGCAATGCAGTGTTGAATATCTTTCTGTAGTAATTACAAATGAGTTTGAAAATGTAGAGGGGGAGATGAAATACTAAAGGCCAAATCTAATAAAGAATTACAGTGCTGCAACACCTACCTTGCAGTCATCTGGTGCCCATATGGGATTCAGAACACTGTTAGACACCTAGTCACCATTTAGAGGAGCCTACGTATATGGGACAGGCTGATCTTCTCAAAACAGGAGCCAAAATAGCCAGCTTCCTGAGAGAGAAACTGCCTGAAATCTGTGCATTTGGATGTCTCTGATTTGATCTATCTGGTTAACACTATGAGCAAGGACACATGCGAGACTGTACACCTTGGCCATCTGACTCAGGCTGTCAGAGGATATTCAGCCATGCACTTCTCTACCTGGGTATCCCACCACATTCCCACTTCCCGGTTGGGCCCCCCAGATCTTTTGAAATATCAGAGGCAGAGAAGGCCTTTGTTCCCTCTTCATAACACTTTAGTGGCCTGACTACATATTCAGGAAGATACCAGTTTAATCTCCCTTCCCCTTCCTTCCCATACTGAAGCTGTTCCCCTGCATCAGAAATAACTTGAAAGCAGGAAAATCAGTAGGAAGGACTTCAGTCCTGCAACGTGCTGCCTGGCAGTAGTGTGAGGGGAATATCAATGCACGCTGTGTATGAACAGGGACCCACTTCAGTGCTTCTTAAGTGCAGCGATATGGACACGGTCTCCTTGCAAACAATTTCTGAAATTGCTCCTGCACAGTGACACAATAGTAACAGAGCTGTGGGGATCCCCCTCTTCAGACCACGCAGTGATAGTTTAGCTGCTCCTACAGGATGGCAGGCACCTTTGGATGTTCTTTCATCGGTGCAGGAACTAAATCTGGCTGTCAATAGTTGGGTCCTTTAATGACTGCCTAAAAATAGCCCACTAACTTCATTAATGTTTTAAAAATTCAGGATACTTAGACCTTCTTAAGAACAGATATGATCCAACATTTGGTTTTATTCTGGAAAGCTCAACAGGAAAACCCCAGGGAAGGGGAGAGGGCCAATAGAGGGACTGGGGTGTCCTGGTGCCTGTCCAAGTTTGCTTACGAGGAGCTGAAAGCACTGTGTGTGTGTGTGTAAGCTTTTTCAGGGTTACAGTTCTGCCTCTCTTGCTTTATTGTTGCTTACATTCTACTTTGAATCTGACCTTGTACAGTTTATTTAGGTACACAAATAGAGCCTGTGACAGAACAAAGAACTGAAGCTGGTCTCCCAAGTCTTGATGTATCTTTGGATGTCTTTCCCTTCTGCTGATTTCTCCTTAGCTTTGCTCACTTCTTGCTTGAGTGAAGCTTCTCTTGATGTTTAAACTCCTGGCCATATACTAATTGGAGATCTGGAGACAGAAAACCAGCCACTATTCCCTACAAGGAAAGCTGATTTAAGGGAAATATTTCCGCAAAAAAAGTTAGATGCTTTTGTTGGTGTTTTTCTTTTCTAATGCCATAAATACTACAATCAGGCACACAGGATAGTGGCTGCCAGTTTTTCAGGATGATAAAAGCAGGATCAGCACCTTAAAACAAAGACATTTAGCTAAAATAAAATTTTCTGTGGGATGTTGCTAAACAGGTGAACACCTGGAGTCTCATCTAGCAAGTTCACCCATCACTGAGACAGTGCCCAGCATTAGCAGTGGGTAGAATATTCCTGGCCATATGCACAATATCAACATTACAAAGGTCTTGGAGACAAATACAGCTTGAAAAGACAATCCTCAGGGCTTTCTAGAAGGGAAACTGATTGAGCCAGATGGGGAGTATTTAGCCACAGCAGGCCAGATTCTCAGATAATGTAAATCAGCTTCACTCCACAGATGATATACAGCAGCTGGAACCTGTAGCTTCAAAGGATTGAGCTGAAGTCTCCTGCGCAACCAAGTCTACATAGATTTTTACCAGTAAAATTAACAAGGCTCATTTGGGGAGAGGTGAGTAACAGTTAATTTAACAGAAATTGCTGATACTTAACAAGCAATTTCTCTAGTTACAGGCTTTTTTCTTAGTAACTTAGACTTTTTTTTTTTTATTTCTTCTGAACCTCACAACACAATCAATACAGAAAAAACACATCTGAATGGTCTTGGATGGTAGCAAGCCATAAAAGCTTTCTGAGGCTGTTAAAATGAAAATCTTCCCTCCTAAGTGGAAAGGAGTTTTAAGGACAAGACAGCAGCTGCTTTGAAACGTCTGTGAATTTTTTCCTTGCAATTAGTAGCAAACAATAAATGCCTCTATCCTGAGCACTGATGGCATTTCCTCCGTGTTGGCAGCTTTTGTCTTTTCTAAACGATAATAACTGTGTGTGTTTGCTTCTGTTTAGTAGGCAATGTATATCCCTGTAAAGCATGCTTGTTCTGCGAACTAGCTGTAGGGGTGTTGTTCTGAGAAACTGTTTCAAACCTGGGCCTCTGTAATAAGTACTTCGCTGATCCATCATATAACCCTAATAGTGCTGTTATATTGAGCTTATGTGAGATTGGGAAATAACGAAACCTCTTACTTGCCCAGCTGCTCAGCAGTCCCCCATGCCTGGCACAGATTTTTACTACTACCAGGAGCAAGAGTTTGCTTTGTGAGAGTGAAGTAGAGGGGACAGAATCAACATTTGATTGTCTGCTTTCAATTATTTGTTGCTGTGTAAATGGTTTGGATTTTTCTCATATATATAAATATGTGTGTATATATATATATATATATATATATATATATATAATATTGACTCAACTGTCGGCCTTCAGGTAGCATTTGAAAGAAAAATAACCAGTGAATTGGTTTGTGCTCCCCTTTTCAGGGGGTTATAAGACATTAGTTGGCAACTTAGAAAGCAGAAGCATGTTCCAAGCTCTGCTATAGGCTTGGTGTTTAGGCCTCTCTGTCTAGCTGATAATGTTGTCAGCCAATATCCTTCTTTCACTGAGCAGAGCACTGCAATTGTTTCAATAGCCTCAGCTCTGAGCTGCAGCTGGCACGTGTTTATAATCCACCCAGTTCTGAGCAGGGCAACATGTGTCGGTGAACACCTGATTGTTTTCAAATGTGCCTGCTTTGTTTCTGGGGTAGGAGGCCAGTTCAGAGGAGTTTGTTAGCTGCTTTGTTCCCTGAGAATTGCTTCTGTCTCTTACAGGTGGTGAAGGACTCCTAGGAAGGTAAAACCAGACCTTTCATCTTTAAGTTTTTTTTGTTGTTGTTTGTTTGTTTTTAAATCTAAATTTTGTTGTCCTTGTTGTTTATTTTTTTTTCTTGTGTTTTCTTCTCATTGAGGAAATACTTGCTTTTGGAAAACTAGATTGTTAGAGCTAGAGATATCCTAGGCCAGGCTCTTGAAATGTGTTCTATGCAAAACCAGAGAGGTTCTGCAGCTTCTCCTTTAGTGATTGTACTCCTTATAGAATAAGGTCAAGAAGAGTTTCCACTTCAAAACTAGGCTACTGGGTGTCCATTTTCAGGGTCTGCTGCGTGCTTCTGCTGCAGGAGATGATGGCAAGTCTATGGCTAGTAGAGATTCCTGCTCTTCCAGTTAGAAATGGGGCCCTTCTTGTGCATTCAAATATGTGGGTCAGCTGCCCAAAATCATGAGACAATGTTATATCTGATGCTGTATTTTTGTGGTGGTTGGGTCATGTGTTCAAGTTTTACTGCTTATCCTGAGGATTAGAGCTCTTCTGGAGGGTGAAGTTTTTGTTTGATTCCAGGATTTGGGCTTAAAACCATCAAGTAGCGAAGGACTAACAGTAAAATCATCAGGCTACAACTTTGGACTTGAAGGAGAAATATGATTTTTTTTAAGAGCGTGTAAAAGCTACAAAGGTCACTTATTCAATTTGAGCATTTTTTTTTTTATTTTTTTTATTTTTTTTTATACCTAGGCTCTCAGCTAGGAAACTGGAAGAAAGCAGGAAAGATAAAAAATATTTTAGAGGTGGTCTGAAAATAAACAGTTTGTGATGAAAAACATCCTTCTGAAGCATTTAGATAAAGATAAAAATACTGATGGATCAAGGTGTTTTTTTTAAAGATAAAAATACTGATGGATCAAGGTGTTTTTAAAAAAAAACAAAAACAAAAAACCTTGAGGACAGAATGAGATGCAAAGCACCACAGTTTGCAAAGAACAGAGTTCAGTGCTGAAGCAAATGATGTTTTTTCACAAATTAGATTCACTTTTTTTTTTTTAATGATATGTTACAAAACAGACACAGAACAGTGTGGGGATGGAGGAAATCTGTCCTTTTAAATCTTTGCATCAGGGGTGATCTTTTAAAAAGGTATGGTTCAGCTCAAGCAGAGGTTTAGGCAAAGACTACGCATGAAACTCTTCACACTGTTATGCTGAAAATCAGACTGAACAATTGTAATGGCCTTTTGGTTTTAATGTCTATTATCTTCCTTCTGTCTACTTGTAATGTTATGTGCACCAGATTTTTCTCCTCATCTTGGGTAAACTAACTCAAAGGAAGAGGGTTAAGTTTCCTCTAGTCACAGCCTGTGAACTGCTTCGTGGTTTTAGTGAAAACTCTTTCATCAAATTGTGTCTTGTCCATACAAGACACAGATGTTGTGAACACGTGAATGGCTCACACAGGAGAGGAGTGTGAATTAACTGTATGTTTCCATGCACATAGTTGTGGTATGGCACTCTGTTTTCTTTTTCTCTTCTGTAATCTGAACTTTCAGTTTCCAGGCTTTTTAAATGTTTTTTGTTTTGTTTTGTTTTTTTAAGACTCTAGCACTGTCTTAAGACTTTTCCCCTTCTCTGATAATCAGCTGTTTGCAAACTTAACTCTATTTTAATGGAACTCTTTTTTGCCTGACAATTTTCTATGGGCTTTGTCAACTAGCCTTTCTTCTACAGCACCAGCATAATTTAGTGTAGATGTAGGGAAAGGGACTACTCTTTCAGGTTTCCATAGTGACAACCAGCCTAGCAAGTGGGGCAAATTCAGCTCTCGGTTATATTGGTGCAACCCCTGCTACTTGCACATCTGGTTTTTGGGCTCACTCTGCAGTTCAGAAAGAAACATACCTCCTGAGCTGATAAACCTTTTCTAGTTGTCAAGTTTATTCATAAAATAAATAGGGAAGTTTTGTCTGGTTTTTTGCTTGTTTGCTTGGTCTTGCTGTTCCTGGGAGAGCTAAGTGTCTCATTCATCTGCATGCTGTGTGAGATATACCCTGTCTTATAAAAATGTGCTTGTTTCACTGTTCATTTATTATAAGAAATAACAGTGCTCACGTGCCAGTTTTCTTCTATTTGAACCTAATTTCGTGAATCCCTGCAGAAAGCTAAATATTCCTATTCAATTTGCACTTAGGAAGCATCTTGCTGCATTTATAAATACTTCAGTCTCTTTTCCATAATAGCACAAAGATTCTACTTCTGGAATTAAAACTTGTCCTATCATTTTATATTCTACAAAACTTTGAGTATTCTCTCTCTCCTCAGTTCCTATCTTTTTTTCCTATCTTAGCAGTAGGCCACTACCTGGACTTATTTTCTGGGGGATCTTATACAAGGCTATCAACCCACAGTGCAAATACCTATAGAGAGGATTTTTTTTTTTTCCTGAGGTGCTATACAATTCTTTAATGTGCTTCATAAATCCACTGAATGGCTGTGGCTTTTCAATCTGCTGGTTCATCAGCTTGTCATTTTAGAAGATCCAGAAGAGAAAGACTAGGTACTTAGGCGGGTTTGGAGGCATTCAAGGTGGAGAGAGGGCAAAGTATTTCCATGGGCAATGTCAGGGAGAGGTCAAAAAAGGAATTTCTTAGCCCTCAGATTTTATTTATTTATTGTTCTAGATCCTTTCTTTGCCGGCTAGCATTGACTTTCATCAGCATAGAAGAAATGTAGGCTGTAAGATGAGGCAGTAAGTGCAATTATGCAATTTCCATCCTCCCAGGTGGTTCAGTAAAATACTTCTGTGAAAACCAGGGAAACAAGTATCTTGCCTCAACACATAAGTCTGATATGCCACATTCCACGAAGAAATTTCACTCATGTTTTTTATCCTTTTTTTCTACCTTTCCTGCATGCTGGGATCTGTTCCTGTTCTCATGGTGTATGTAACACTCTCCACCTCAGTAGCAGGTCTTGTAAGTATAATAGATTAAAATCAGATCCTTGTAAGGAACCACTGATGACTTTTGCATTGTCCTGTTCTAAAAAAGGTGCATGATTACTGAAGAACCATTGCAAAACTTGTTGTCTACTTTATTTGAAACTCCTGCTGTTGAGTTGCATCAATGTAACTGAAAGCCTGTTGAGAACAAATCAACTGCTGTGCTGAAAACCCTTGTGTTTTCATTGTGAAAACCATTGTGTTGTATTGTAAGTCCTGCGACATTAGTGTTTTCTCTATGTTTTCAGCTCCTAGAGTTAGGTGATTTTAAAACACTTTTTCTGAATGTGTGTGTATGTATATGTCTGCTTGCTTTTCCGTATTGGTAGAGAAAAATATGAAAATAATTTGATTGCTTTCTAAAGTTTTAGAAATTAGAAGGCAAAAAACATAATTGTATTTATCTTTTTCAAACAGAAGGATTTATTTTAGGTATATCTCTTTTTTTTTCTTTTTTTTTTTTTTTTTTTTTTTTATCAGTTGTATGCCTTGTTAACATTCAGGGTTGGAAATACTTAGGCTGTGTATTGTTTCCAATTACATCTGTCCTATACACAGCAATCTGTTACACTGGCTTTTGATCTAGAGCAATATAACTGAGAGGAAAATTCTCCTTTCAAATGGACTTCATTTTCTCAGACCCTGGCAGAATTTAAAAGCGATCTCTACCATCTCACTTTGCTTTATATTCAGTTCAATTTGAGGTGTTTATTTTCATCCACCCCTTTATATTATTTATTGCTCCCTTGAACAAAACAATACATATTTCTTTCTCAGCCAAGGAATAACCTGGGCTTGTTTCCAAGGCATTTTTGGAGAGAAGTCACGGCTGCTTGCAGCAGTACAGAAGAAGACACGCTTAGCTACACCCTTATCAGGATGTGTCTGTGGTTATTAACATCAGTGATCTGTCTAATTGAGAAATTCAGAAAGAAGAAAGGACAAGCCCTTGCTTCATTCCCTCTGTAGTTTTTCCCAATGAACAGCTTAGAAATAAACCCAGCGTTGTCCAGAAAAAATTGGCTTGAAGTGTAGTTTGTCAAATTACAGCCAATAAAAGTTGCTGTGAATGCAGACAAGGGTTGCTATGAATATGTGCACTGGACAGATATTTTACAGGGAAGAAAAAGACTAACGTAATAGGAAGGAATAAAGGTAGTAACCTGCTGGTATTTACTTGCTATCTACAACTTATTGCAAGGAAGAATCTATTTCTGGTCCACATGGAGTGCTTTGTTTAGTAATTTAATCATCAGTCTTTTGATGTGCATTGTATGCCTCTAGCAAGACATCATAGCATTCTATTTGCCTCCTTTGTTAAGGTAGCTGCATATCAGGCTGAATGCTTCAGGAGTGTTTCTGAAATAACTGCTAAATCTCTTTTTCTTGGACAGGAGGCTGCAACACCTCTCTAGTTAGTGTATAATACCCACTTTGAGTCATTGCTACAAGTCTCATTATTTTATAAGCCTTCACTGGCTATGTATGGCATTGCTTTAAGTAGGTGATGTTTCAGTAGTCCTTCTCTATCAGCTTTTTCTTTGCTGCACATAGCCTCTCTGTAGAGTACATAAATGTAGATTATCACAGTTTTTTCTTATCTGAAGCATACGGCAGAAACAGAGATGTCTGGTGAGCTAAAATGATTACAGGTATGGAAAAGAATTCTGTAAGACAGATTAATACCCCTTCTAATGTAGAGACACAAGGCCATGCTCTAGCAATAATAAATAATCAGCATTAAAGGGAAGGTAAATTGTGTGCATTTTGCTTCTCTCCAAGTGAGAGCAAACTAATTTAATATAACTATCAATTTACAATATAATATATGTGAAGTTGGAAGGCAACACCTCTACCAAGACTGTAAATCAGGGGAAACTCATTGCTGTGGGGCAGCACAGGCTCTACCCTGCCCTGTTTTACACCATCTTGTGGCCCTAACATGTTAAAAGCTGACATTGCCATATGCTCGCAGGGCTTGTGTGAACTAAGAGAAAAGCAGCCTTGTCTCCCCCCACCACCACCTTGCTAGGTGTCCCAACAGCTTGATATTTGGGTGAGATACCTACAGAGCAGGTCCTTCCTCCAGAAGGCCCCAGCTGTGTCCAGAGACTGGGTCTGCACTGAGCGACCACAGCAGTGACCTCAAAGGCAGGTTTTGAAGCACATCTGGGTGGCAATTTACAGAGAAAGGGACTTTTGGATAGGTGGATGTGGTCGGCTGCGACAAAGTGGATACAGGGCTTTGATAATTCTTCAGGAATTTCTAGAATCAGACATGAAGAAACCACTGATACAACTTCCACATTGGGTCTGCACCTGTGTGACAACTTGGTTGCTCTGGCATTGCTTTGATGCACATCTTTATCAGGGAAGAAACGAGCTCCAAATTCAGCAGCTGTAGCAGCTGTGTTCCTGTTGAAAATCCTTTGCCCTTGGTGCTATCCAGTTTGCTAAGTTGTGGCTTCTGGATGGGCGAGTCAAATTTCTTCTTGGAGATCTGGTGGTGAAGTCTTACATGAGGCATGATTTTCACCTCCTGTCTTATGCTGCTGCAGAGTGGTGTGTAGTTATCTCGTGCAAGTAGTAGATGATGATTAGTGGTGAGAACTCCAGGCTATCCTGCTAGCTTTTTGCATGGTCTCTTTGTCCTCATATTCTATCCTTCGCCTCTGTCCAGGATTTCTATGCTATAGCCAGGTTGATGTGCAGAGACGTGTTATGTTGAGTTTGCTATGGGGAATCTTGAATGTAGAAGTCTACAGAAACTTAGCTGTGGACATGAGGGGAAGGAATTAAAATGGCATGCAGTCTGTGGGTTTTTCTTTCTCTCCAGTAAGTAAATAAGCAATTTGCTGTTTTCTTTGTCTATTCTGTGCTTAATCTAAAGTTTAAAGATCCTAGTGTGAACAAATGGAGGAAAACCCATAAGGAAATACAGCTCTTGTATTTCCTTACTTTTACAAACTTTCTTGAAACAAGCAATATTTGAGGGACTAAACACGCAGACAGATCTTGTGACCTTCTGCCCCAGGGAGAGCAAGTAGCCTGTGCGTGTGCAGCTCAGTGCTACCAGCACATTGATGAATTTGAAGGTGGGAATCTTGCTGGGGGAGATAGGTTGGGCTGATAAGCCTAGCAGTTCTGGGGGCTTTGGGGAAAACAAAGCCTTCCTTGGATCACAGAGAGCTAACGAATTGCATAGCTGCACTAGGCTCAGTTTAGGTGGTTTTGCTAATTAGACCTGTATGGCTTCCCAGCTTTATTATATTCCTTGTTAAATCCATGGCAATAACCTCACCCCACTGCAGAGCTGTAAGTATTCTATGCTGTAAATACTCACTTCTGCTGCAGAGACTCCGCAAATCCTGCTTTGCTGTGGGAAGAGAGAAATCACATCTGTTCGGTAGGGACTGGGGAGAGCCAAAAGACAGAGGACCACCAAGTCAGGGATGCCAACTTATTAGAAACCTTGAAGGAATTTTCTCCTAGCAAAGATCAAGATACTTCATATCAATAGTTTGTAAAAGATATTTTTTTAAATGTTGTTACTGTTTTTATGTTGTTGGCTAGTTAGTTTGAATAAGCCTACTGTTTTGTTGATTTTTAACATTTTCAGCTATTCTGTTTTTATTAAGATGCATAAGGTGTTCTGGACTTGGTCAATCATTAATTATAATTTATTTTAATTACTACTTGACTCCCTTGAATTTAAATGAAACCCACATGCAGTTTAGCTACAGAGCTGCTCTGCAAATACACAGAAATTCAGGATGATAAAAACTGTGGTTTTGTGATTCCTTAATCCTGCCAATCTTTTCCTAGCTGAGCTCAGGCAACAAGCCTTCTCTTAGCTGTTGATACTTAGGCAACAAGCCCAGACTCAGGGAAAGTATTAATTGTAAGACAATTTAATCTTTGGGGAAAAAATAAAATAAAAATAATGTGTTCTAAAACTTTGCACAACCTTCCTGCATTCTCTTTAGATTGTATTGTACTTCATTTTTTCAAGTTTATGTTGACCTGAAATTTAATGTGATTGAATATTTCAGATTCACTATGTGTCATAAGGAGTTTTGAGTTCTGAAACAAAATGGTCATGAAATGAGTGAAAGTACTTTGCATAAAATAACCATCCTATAGCTATTTTAAGCTATTCTGTAGCAAACACTTTTAAAGTTTGAAGTGATTATGCCCCACATATTACAGTTCTGACAACTAAAAGGTTAGCAAGATACGGTTAAAAGATTTTTGAATCAAAATGGGCATATAAGAATGCCCTTAGACATGTTGCTGAAGAAGGAACAAAACTGGAACAAGGAACAAAGGAAGCCCCAGTCAAAAGAATATAGACACCTGTTGCCTAACACTTTGCCATCTTCTGGTATGATGATAAGAGAAGCATCTCAGACAGCAGGTAGCTATGGCCAGCAGCTAAACCGTGACATCCCAGCTGTAGCTGGGTCAATCCTGGCGTGATAAAAAGAGAAATAAAAAGAAATATTTTTTAATCCTACTGTGGAACCTGAAGTCCAGTGCTGAGGATGTGAGAAAGAGTGTCCTAAACTACTTTAGCAAGATTTACCAGCAGTATGAAGGGAAAAGTACAGAAGTATTGCTTGGGACAAACGGGCAGGATCTGTACTGCTAATTTCAGTAGGGCAATGTGATAGGCACTGCATGCAGAATGGCTGTGTGTGATACTTGTGGAGAATTATCCAAACCAGGGGAGTTCACTGTTGCTCAGGAGTTAAGCTAGACAAAAAACATATATTTAACTATACGTTCTACTTTGAAAGTCCCCCAAGCTTTGGAGTGGCATAAACACGGGATTTAAAAGGTCTGACTCAGAAAGCCAAGTGCTCTCTTGGAACTGCTGGGGTGAGCTGGTTTGAGGGAGGATGCTTTGCCCACTGTGCTATGTTTGGAGGCAGCACTTCTACCAGTGCTTGTGGAAGGGGTAGACCTGGTTTTTACCAGAGACTAAGAGAGGGTCAACACAGAGCCCTAAGGACACCTGTAGGCCTTAATCATCCTGCACACAGGCTAACTCCACCCCACTTATCCATCACCCAGAGGTCAGGACTATCATCTGATCCCAGCCCTGACTCTCCACACCACACTATCAACACAACTAATGTTCCTGGGAAGCTGAGCAGTTGCCAGTCTGGGTGATGTGGGATGGTGCCCTGGGTGGTGAAGTTTCTGCCCTGAGCTGGGGTATCTATGGCTCCCAACTCAGTCATCCTCAGAACAGCCTGCTCCTTGACTTTCTTTTTTATGCCAGTGTGTAAAGCTGCATTTCTACCATGAGTTAATGAGCAGACACTCTTGATATCTACTTCAGAAAGCCATAGGCAGTTCAAAAACTTCAAAACCTGTGTTTCTCTCTCCTTTTCATTCTCTTGCGCACAAGATACGTAAATATATCTGGATGTTACAGCTGCAGGTGAATTTAGAATAGACGTTAGAAGTTTGTAATGTTTAGAGGAATAAGGTTCTCTACCAATCTGTTCCAAAACATACCTAGTTCTAAGGGATGATTTACAGATTTTTTTTTTTAAAGATCATATGATATGATGATGTGACAGTGAGGGACTGAATCTGAAGAGGTTTCCTCCAGTTCTGTTTCTGTAAATCTCATGATCTTTGTTATTAGAGAGATTTTCTGGAGAAATGCTTCTCTGAAGGGTGCATGTCTTTACTGGGCATTTCTGATTTTTGATTCTTCTTCTACTTCTTCGAGCCCATTATTGCAAAACTTCCAGTACCCTCCTCTTCTGACTTTTTTTCGTTCTTCATTTTATGGGTGTTCTCCTCCAGCAGAAGGGAAGCTGCCCACCATGTAGGTCAGCCAGTTGTGGTGGAGCTGTTGTCTGTTCTGTCCTAGGGCTTCCATTGCTTCTGTAGTTCAAAATACACACACAGCCAGGGAGAAATGGGACTCCTCCCAAAAAAGCAAGTGTTTTCCAGGCTGGGATCTAGCTTCTCTATGAGCTGGCATTTTCTTCAAGCCCTGGAAGGACTTTAGGTATAACTTCAAATTCCTGACTTCTGTTGTTGTTTTGGGGGATGTTTTTGGGTGGTGGTTTTTGGTGGTGGTGTTTTTTTTTCTTTTAGAAAATAGATTTTTGGTCAGCTTTAATTGTTTTTAATGATTTCCTCTGAGCTCTCTGTAACTAGCAGTTGCATGCCTTGGTTTGCAGGCAATAAGAATGTGAAAGAACATATTTCTGGCATTTTGTTTAGGTAACCCACAAAATCCACCCTTAGACATCCCCATTTTTTCTCTCAGACTGTAGGGTTGCATGCATTCGTGAAGGGCATTGTGCTCCTTATCTCCTATGGAAAGGTGAAACATATTTGCAGATAGCTGGATTTGGTATATCCGTGGAGATAAATTATTGGGCTGGAGGGGGTAGTTTTGAATAAGGTCTTATTTACAGGACTGTGTGCATACTTGTTATTACAGAAAGAGGTGCCTTTTCTGTATATGCCCTCCTTATGTTGTACTAGTGCTGGAGACTAGTATAAGTGAGAGAGTGGTGTTTCTTTGGCTATGACATCTTAAAATATCTCCCTTGCTGTGTCTGTGTGGTCTGTTCCCATCAGGTTATTTCATCCTGCAAACGTAGAGCAGACCTATGAATCAAGAGGAGAAGAAACTCACTATATTTCCTAATGTGTGGAACATTGTCTTTGTTTTGCTCTAGTTTCCAGTGTCATCTTGGGCAAAGTGTAAGGAGCACAAGAGGGCTGGATGGAAAACCTCAGTGGGAATACTTGAGGCTACTCTCGAGCAGTGCTTGTGCTGTGTGTTGTGGCGTTATGCACTGTGCCATGCATGGGTGAGATGGTAGTGGTGGGAATCTGTTAATACTTGATTTTGGCAGGGTTAATCCCATGAGAAATAGTAGCAATGTTAAATTATAATACAGCAGATAGCCAGTACATGCCTTTGGGTATGCTGCTTCAATACTGTTTGTACTCTGATATTTACTTTTTTAGACTGTAATAAAAGCTAATTTTATTTCAACAGCTGAAGGATTTTTCTCCATGATGTTATTAAAGAAGAGAGTACAGCCACTACAAAGATGTTTTTACATTTATTGCCAACTTTCTTTGACTGAAGTAGTGTGTGCCAGATGAATTTTCACTGTCTGTCTTGCCCATTCTTTTCCCTAATGTTGTGGCTTCTTGTACCTATCCTTAGGAGATGCAGCTCCAGGGAGCTGACACAAATAATGCAGAAGACCTGGAAGTCAAATAAAAAAAAAAAACAGAAGTGACTGGCAGGAGCAGAAGTACAGCAATAAAAATGCTATTTAACCTGCTGGCTAATACAAAAAGGTTGTTTTTGCAACAACTAGTGGAAAAATATATTTAGCAATTAAATTAATCCAAACAAATAGGGGTTTTAGCCCCATTATTCTGGCTAAATTCCAGCTCAGGTAATTACATTCTGGCTACCTGCTTTCCCTCTGCAGTTTGTGCTGGGTAAATTATGGCTTATATCATGTGTGCATGTGTTGGGCTTGTTATGAACAGCGATGTACCACGTCAGCATCTGGCATGTTCTATCTGTTAAGATGCACAGAGGTGATTGCATTTGAGTGGAAGTAAGGGGTGACTGTTTAGCTGTATTTAACACATTAGTAGGCTTTGTGGATGCAGCAGACACCAGGCCCAGCATGTTAAAGTGACGGCCATAATACAAACAGATAGGCAGTAGTTAGAAATACATCGACAAGACAGATGAGTTGGATTAGCACTCTTCTTCCCTCCCCATTCTTCCTGTGTTAGAATGTCCCATACTTTTCTGCTGAAGCTGAACATTTTTCTTTGTGTCAAAGCCAGCTTGTAGAGGCTGCCTGTGTTTTTAATCATGACCGTGCATAGTCCTGGCTCACAGAGTAACCTCACAGACAGATGCACTGGTGGAACTGAGGGAAGAGATGAGGGAATGGGTAAACCATCTTTGACACAAAACATCCCTTCCTGGCAGCATGTGTGTTACTCCAGTCCTCTGGGAGATTCGGCTGATGCTGGCACATTCCTAAACCCCTTCTGGGGAAAGGCAGTGAAACACTGAATTCAAATCTAGCTTACAATTCCTACTGTATCTGATACAAAGCAGTCTCTTGCTGTGTCTTTAATGCCATGTTGAAGGGTCACTGTAATTTAATACATTTTATTGATTGTCAGCTCATTTGGAGAGGATCATCCCTGCAGAGCTGAAATATGAAAGCATGAGACAAGGGTAATGTCCTGCAATCACCAAGAATTTTCCTCTTTTCTTGCACCATTCCAGATAATACTTTGTATGCTGACGAAGTGGTAACTAGCATACAGCACTCATGTCAGGGAGTCCTTTCTCACTTCTGCTTTTGGTAGAGCTGAAGAGAGGGCTCATCCTTCCACTTATGAGGCACTAAGAATCCATCCAGATCAGGTGCATGTGAAGTACAAGTGGGTAGATGCACTAGTATTTGGCTGTGGAGCTGCTAGTGAAATTCAGAATCATCAATGTGTTAATCACAATTGGGGAACAGCTTTGAAAAAACATAAGTGATCTGTTATAACCTGGGCTTTGGAATTACCTCTTCCTGGTACTAACCTTACAAGCAAAGGGCACACTTGGCTTCCACTAAGAGCCCCAGTTACCTGGAGATGGGGCACATGCATACCACCTCACAGAGAGCACCTGAGGGTAGCCAGCTCATTGTTGCATGAAGGAGACTGAATGAACACGAGCAACAAGGTATGAGGCAAAGAACCGGTTCCTTTTCACCTAGACAAATGTTTTAACAGCTGTGCAAAATGCTTAGGGTACTTGGATGAATGAATTAATATAAATGAACATTGCCAAACAGATTGTATTGAGAATTACTTTAGAGCACAAAGATTTTTTGGTGGTTAAGTCCAAAATATGAAATTTTTCAAAATTGTTTTTATTTATCAAAGCAAAAAATATTTTCTGCAGGATAAACAACACATTTTTTTTCAGCTTTAAGCTCTTCTTAACAACTTTAATTTACTTCGTTTAAAATGATTCAGCCATCGCTGCTTTTCCACAATAGATATTTTGTTGTGGAAACTAATTGGAATGTGCATGATAGATGAACTACATTGAAAACTCCAATTTTTATCAGCTCTAACCCTTGATCTTAATTAACTCCTCTACATCTGTTTCCGTAGAAACCAACAATACAGTCAATAAAATACTACAGCCAGCTGTTTGTGCTGAAGAAATATGCAGAACAAACCATGTTTTCAGTTATTTGCTTCTGACCAGTTTGTGGTCTCAGCAACAGGTGTACTTTGTTGCCTTCAAAGGCATCAGGAGCCTGATCCTTGCTAGAGGAAAATGCATCAGATAATGACATTCTTTCTGCTTCACAGGTGGAAAAGATGTAAAATAAGGGTGGTACCTTTTCTCTCATTGATTGACAGCTGTTCTGTTCCGGGGATAATTAATAGTCTAATTGAAAATATCAAATACTTTTATGTATAGGGGATAGGGGAATAAGAGAGTGTATTTGGCTCATGTGGCAAGGTTTGGGTAGTGGGTTGGGGTGTGATGCAGCTCTTAGTTGCCTATCAGTGTTAAAACACTCCAGAAATTGAATCACCAAGCAAGCCTCCTCACTGGGGTGGGAGGGGGGGCGGGGGAATTCAGTCTATTTCCCCAGACCAGGAGTCTGTTCCATGAACGTACCTCAGAGTTAGAGGGTCACTAAAGAAGTGGATCCTCTGCCAGAAATCTGAGACTATATGCTAACCTGTCACCTGGAACTGAAAGCATAAGAAAATCTTTTGTAAATAAGATGTGCACAAGCTTTGAATTGTTTGTTTGCTTTATGCTTTTATAAATTAGTACTTGCATTTGAAGTTTCTTTGACCTGGATTGAGTTCTGAAGAGTTTCAAGTTTGTTAACATAGAGGTATCCCATTTCTGTCAGTGGAAAATCTGGGGCGTTTCTGTCAGAGGAAAATCTTTAGTATCTTTGGGGTACTGTTTGTCCCCGTGTCCCCCCCCCACACACACACCCCGAAAAAGTGTAAGTGACAGTGTCCTCCAGCTTGCAGTGTTGTCGCTACCATTTGGGTCTTTTACAATACTGATACAAAGTCAAGTGTCATGACATTATTAAGCATTGTGATACTTGTACTTTTAATAGGCTGGGCAGAGGAATTTGAAGTTGCAGTGACAACAGGGTGCAGACAGATTTCAAGGTGTAGTTTGTAACTAGCACAAGAGTACTAGCACCTAATGCTTTTGATAATGGATGCATTTAGAAACACAGCTCTATTATGGTAGTGATATTTCATCCATTTCTAACAAGAGCTAATAATTTTTTGCAAGAACTGTGAGGGAACTGTATGGTTGGAATATACATTTGGGAAGGGATGTGATAAATTGCCTATAATTTTATTTCAGTTTTAAATATTCTCCCTTAAAACATTCCTGATGGTATTTTAATTTAAATAAATGAGAACTTATTGGCATTTGCTTACTTTCATATTTCTATGAGTGTAGATATGTAGATTTTTTTTTATCTTTTATGAAGATAAACATCTCATGTCTGTGCGGTCATGTATGACAGGTAAGGCTGATGACATTTTCTGTAATTAAAGTTGCCAAATGCTTTTCATTACAAGAAACTGAAAATAGGGTGTAATAGCTTTCTAAAACATTAATCTGAATGTTGAATGTAGCAGGTAGTTTGTCAGAGATGTTTCCATTATCATATCTATTAAGAAGAAAAACAAACAATTCCTGTCAGTCAAACTGTTAACCTTTGAAAATATCCGATTTGTTGGAGTTCATCAAAGTTCATAAGTTTGACAACTAATTCTTCTGAAGTTGCTTCTTGCCTGGGGCATGATTTCTATAGGATTGAAAACAGCCTGTCTGGTAACTACACATAATGTTAGGCCTGAGCACCATCAACAACAAAAAATAATAATTTTGTTTCCCCTCCCTGGAAGAGAAGCTTTGGCTGGGTATAGATACCAGAAATATGACCCTTTCACAAAGTGAGAGCTGGAATTCACTGAAGAGATGGGTGTACGCTGGTGCTGATGTGATGTGAGGTAAAAGAGAAAAGCTAGAAATTAAGATGTGGAGGAGGAGGAGGGGGAAAAAGAAGCCTGAAAGCTGTGAGGAAAGGGGGTTCAAAGTGCTGGGTAAGATGAACAACAGGAGAATAGATGAGGAAAGGGATAAAGTTTGTGTGATGAAATAGAAGGGATAGCAAGACTGACTGGACTTGAAAAATAATTTAATGAAGGAGGGATAAGGAAAAAGTTGGAAAGCAGTTAAGGGTGGTGTTTGTAGCAATATCTGAAAGAGGAAGACAGAGGTGGTACTGAAACACACAGAGCAAGACCGTTTGAGACTGGGAAGAGGTGTGATAAGGGAAGGTGAAGTTTGAGAAAGCTCATCACCTAGTGTGTTTCCCTAACTGAGTAGAAACCAAAGCAATTTGAGAAATGGCATAAACAATGAATGAGGGAAAAAAATGAACTAATAAAAGTCCTGTCATATGTTAAGTCACCGATTTTGGTCGTCACAAATAGGAATTAGTGTATTTTTTCCTTATTCTAATTTCTTTGTATCAGTTTCCCTTTTGTAAACTGGGGAAGGTTCTAACCCCCTAACCTCATAAATGTGTTGGGAAGATAAATGGCAAAATGTCTGTGAAGCACTCACATACACTAATGATGAGTACTGCAGAAACACCCAGGAGGAAATTAATAGTTCTGTCTTCAGAACTGCATTTGTAAATGTGCAGTAAATAAGGCCTGGGGCAATACGTTGAACAACAAGCAGAAAACAAAATATTGAATTGCTGCTCATTAAGTGAGCACACTCCATTCTCTACACTAAAGGAGGCAGAAAAATATGGATGTAACATCAAAGTTTATATCATAAGTCACATAGAAAAGGGAATCTGAGATGAGGCGGCACTTGCAATCTTAATTCTTTCCTAACCCTAAGAGAGTTTTTCTTTATGACCTTAATAATGTTCTCTTAGTGCTTTTGTTTTTTTGTGTAGCTATGTAGCACAAAATGTTATCTCATGAAAAGCATAGGAAAGAAGTATGTTTTGAAGAACAGATTTCCTCTTCAAGGAGCGCAAAAACAATTCCACTATTAGAATAAGATTTCTTATGTAGTTGTATGTTATCTGGCATAGGTACACTTACAACTGTAATACGAATGTCCTAATCTCACTTGTCATCCCCGTATGACCTTCTCTAGCACACTATTCTATTATGAATTTAAGAGTGTTCCTGACAATCAGGATGTTTTTTCCCACTGAGTTGCATTTTGTTTGTGAGTAAACACAGAGTTGAAATGGCCTCTCATTTAATGAGAGTTTTTGCATTTCTACAGGTATTGACTTAGTAGCCCCACGCTGCCTAGCTGAGTGAGCTGGATCCAAATAAGGGTATGAAATGTATACCTACTGTTCTAATTAAAGCTGATGGCAATTCATCACCCTAATTGCAACAATGCCCTCTGTGACAATTTCTATCCCAAATGTCCCATTCTTCTTTCTGAGCAAGTGACTTTAAAAAACATTTGGAGCCTTGCCAAATACAGACAGAAAAAATTACTGACTGTGATATCACATGAGAAAACATTATGGAATGAACAAATGAAGAGGTCAAGCAAAATGGTGAGAATACTCTATCAGTCTTCTAGAAGTATGAACATATGCCTGAACATTAGTGGTCGTATTATCTAATTTTTCCTGTAAACTAATAGGAGTCATCTGTTAATAAGTTAAGATTTTCTAAAATGCTCTACAATCTTTGATGCTGTCAGACTCTTTTCATGTTTTGTTTTTAATTTCTTTTTTATTATTATTTTATTAAGGGAAAAAGGGAATAGATTTAGGCTTGGGAACAGGTTGTGCAGTCAGTGGAAACTTGCAGGATGCAGTCAGTTGGGCCCTTCCTTTGTGAACCAGTGTCTTGGGTGAATAAGGCTCAGTGTTATTAGGCTGGGCTTTACAGACCCAGCATACTCTCAAGACTAAGAATTTTTCACTCTGTGGAAAATAACCTAAAAATCATAAAAGAAAAATAATGTTTCTTGATTCTTTACAGGTTGAGTTCATTACTCTCAATATTTTACATTTCTGATTGACTTGTTGTAGCCCTAGGATACGTGCAATAGATTTTCAGTGTGGAAAATTGAGAAGTAACACTGAATATCATTTACATAGCCTAAGGACATACATGAAAAGGTTTCTTTGTTTTTCAGTGGACAAGAATCACCCCGTTAGCTTTAACTTTTTTTTTCCATGTGTTCTCTGGAGTTAGCATGTTATTTCTGTGGTCTACCAGGCTACTAGAAACAGTAGACATGACAGTAGAAAGGATATTACTAGACATAAATTGATATAAGTCCTAGGTGAGGGAATGGATGGCACTTTTGTAGAATCACTGCTTGCTTCTGCAGGTAACAACCGCTAAAATATGAACTCATTTTTTGCCTCAACTGGTCATGCACTGCTGGATGAAGGTGTGAAAGACCTGAACTGAGACATGAATCCTGAACAGATCAACATCTTGCACCCATTGACTTTACTGAGAATTGAGAATTTATCACCCTTTGGGCTTTGGATTTTTTTTATTTATCACACCTACTTTTAAAATCCTGAAAATGTCAGAATGTGAATGCAGTACTTTTTCTTAAATATTAGATTTTTATTAGAAGAAAAAATAAAAGGAGGGTGGGGTGGGGGGAGAGAAGGGGTCTTGTGGTCCAGCTGAATTCTGGCTCTTTCCAGGCTACGTATGAAGTTTTCTCTGTGATGTCTCAAATGGGTCATATGCTACTAGCAAGCCAGATCCTCACTCTTTCAGAAATCAGTTTCATAGTACCATATGGTATGACAGACAGGACCAGGCATAAGTGAATACAAGGTATATCTTCCTAAGACAACTTCTCATGCACTTGGTCTCTCTCTTTTGCTGAACGTTGAAATGCAATTTTCAAACCACTCTTTCTTTTGCTGGAAAATATTGAAAATCGTCTCCATTGGGTGACCTTGTGTGAACCAAGAATATGATTTGTTGTTGTTGCTGATATATGGAGATTTTATGACTCCAAAATTATTGATGCTCGTGGGGACTAAATTTCATGCTGTGAGATTTTAGTTTCTGGATTACTGTGTGTCCCAGTGCGCTGGGAGATACAGCTGGTGTCACTTTGCATACAGTTGCCGAAGGACACAGGGTGGAATTCTGCTATTACCAGTGGATAAGGTCATGCAGTAATGGTTTTAGCTCAAAAATTTATATTGTAAATAAAGGAATTGGGGAATGATGGAGGTAGTACACAAAACCTGTATTCCCTGATGATCCCTGCCTCAGGGAGGGAGAAAAGGAAGACACTGAAAAAGTGAGCTAGGAATGGCTAGGGAAAAAAAAAAAAAAGTGAGCCTAGAAACTGGCTCCTAGTGAATATTTCACTATGGATTTCATAGACTTCCTTCCATCTTAATATGGACACTCATCCAGGAGCCAGATGTTTCTGGTGGGACAGGTGGTTCTTCCACTCTGGTATGACCTGGAACTTGCCCATTAAAATTGGTGGGATTTACACTACTGTCAATGTGTGAGCTTTTTATAACCTGATTCTGCAAGATGAATGTTTCTGTGTCTACTTATATCTGAGTTATCCTATTGAGATTGATCAATTTATTTAAATACTTAAAGTTAGGCATAAACTTAGTACTTCGATGAATCATGTCTTAAATACAGTGAATCAAAACAACAATTGACTTTACAGTTGCTGATTCTCCAGTCCAGGATTCAGTCGCTGATACTCTTTGTACTGTGAAAACTTAATAATGAAGTAGCGAAACTTTACATTTGAGCAAACTTCAACTAAAATAAATTCTTTCTTTTAATAGAATCTATGAACTGTATGAACCTATGAAGGGTACCTGTGAGCCTAGAAAAATGCAAGACAAAAAAAATGTCATTAATTATAACTAGAATAACTTTTATAAAGAAGCTGTGTCAGAGCTCTCATCTTCTACTCAGACGGATGCTTCAACCTGAAGCAGTGGCAACATCACTACATGAGTCAAACATGTGGGTAGATGGGATTTGAGAGTAGTTTACAGCTGGCCCATGACACCTCCATTGTCTCTGCTGGTGGTAACTTTGTTTCATTCCTCAAGGAATGTGTTCCACCATAATGCCTGGAGAAGGATTGTGCTTGTATCTTGCTGAAGAAAGTCTTAAAGTATTTTTTTATTATTTATGTATGTATGTATTTATTTTTAAATTGGTGATTTTTTCCCTTCACTTATTTTGCCATCATCTTCCCTTTCAGAAGAGGGGAAAGGAAAAATGTTTGTCCCTTATCCCTTCCACAAAACAACTCATTGTAGGATTTCACCTGAGATAATCTGATGCTATTCCTAGAGCATGCACTTGCCATTCCCTTGAGTTCAAGAAAAATATTTAAATACCACATATAATTTCTACTGAAGAGTTAATGCGTTATGATGGAGTCACTTTGTGAGGGAGTAAGTGTGGATCATCTCCACCTTTGTCTTGTTCCCTCTCTAACCTGGTGTGCTATGGGTCCTCGAATGGCAGTGCCATTCTCCATCGGTTAGAGGACATCCTTGGCCTGAGGTGCTCTTGAGTGCAGCCCAACACTCTCAAATACAGGAGATCATGGAGGCACTCTGAGAATAATTTGTTTTTCTCAAACCAACTCATTGTTTATAATGATTTGTCTTATTAACTTTGGGTAGCTGTTTTTAATACTATATTGCACAACTGAGCAAATTAATCTTCGTTTGTATACCAGGCATTGCAGTGCATATTTTATAGAATTAGATTTATTATTTTTTTTGAGGGAATAACCTCTAATAACTAATAGGTAATGACTTCTCACCAGTAAAAATAAATTTCACCTGAGACTTGACAGTTGTAATATATTATTGGATAGCACCTTATTGTTCCACACTTGAGGAGCAGGGGAGGATAAGGAAGGCCTTGCTAGAATTTTCACACATCAAGAAATGAAATTCACTGTCTAGTCTAGTGCATTTTCAATAAGATGAATGCTTGTTTATTTGCTGTTGCTGTAGCTTGTATAGCACTTTGCAATATGTTGCTACACATGACATTACATATGCTTTCCTTTACAACTTGTATATTAATCAGAATATTCTGATCCTAGATCCCTTCCACCTTTTAGACCCATTTTTAGATATTAAGCCAGACTGCCTGATACCTTTTTTGTTATGACTTTTCCACAAGTGTCTTCAAGGAAAAAATATGTCACTCTGAGGTATGCTGGCAACAGGTGAAATCACACTCTGCTTCACGGTACACTGAATCATTTGTAAGTCACATCACAAGTCATCATTTATTTTAAAAAGCTATTAAAAAACAAACAAAAACCAGCTTTGCCAATCAGAGGGTGTATCCAATATTATAAAACTGAAGCACTGGTCAAACTGTAAACACATTTTTATTTTCTTCTCATACATTTGTTATATATTGAATCTCTAATAGCTTGCTTTAGAATCAATATTTACAATAAAAGCTCATTCATGCTGTTTTCTAGTCCTTGACAAGATGGCAAAAGCATTTAAAATAGAACGATAAGAAATGTGAAGTGTCAGGATGACTTTTTCAATCAATAATGTTTCTTGGTAAAATGCATTAATGCTTTGGGACACACGCTATTTTTACAAATACCAGGCATTTGTCTGACATCCAAATAGTGTAACTCCACTTGTGTTTACCAGCAAACTTGTAGAACTTTTCTATTCCCCCAAAATACGTTAAAAAATAAAAATGAAAAAAGAACTTCAACCAGATTTTGATGGCTGTAATTTATGGCGCTCAGTCTATTATACAGAGCCTGCAAGCTCAAGGAAGTGTATTGCAATATGTTTTGACTGATGTTTAAGCAATGCTTAATATTATTCCTTCTGATGGCTCAAGTAATGTGCTAAGATATTACAGAAAAGCTGTGCTACAAGATCTGGAGCAGACCAGAGCAGAGGGAGACAGTTCCAGTATGATATTCCTGATTTGTCTTCAGAATGTACAAATAACTTTAGAGAATCAATTAATATGATATCTGTACTTCCTACTTGCAAACTACTATGATCACAAACCTAAGAAAATGTAAAGACTGAAGCCTCCTTTCCTTCTGGATATTAAGCTGCATTCTCACTATTCTGTGCTCTAAATAGCACACTGTCTCCATGGTAATGTGCAGTTCAGTTCTAAACTTTCCAACACATAAAAATGTTAATTTATTTGTTTTTAGCACTCCCACAGTTGTCATTGCTATGAAAGCCTCAGGTCTGGGAACTTTCCAGGAGTAGAAGAGCCATGGGGTTAAAGACTGGGTTAACTGCCAGAAATGCCTGACCTGAAGGTCGTTATTGGCAAATTATATTATTATTTCCTGTCAGCTTAGCTTGTGAAGTGGCCCTCAAAGCATTAGGCAGTGAGCACACTCAGAGCATTCAAAGAATTTTGCTTTCTTTTGTTCTTGATGATAAGGTTTCTTTGTAAATGAGCGCAGCCTGTGATGAAGGGAAGACATGTTAAATCCTGTGTCAAGCGCGCCTGACTTTCACGGTCATTGCCATTGCAATGTTACAACCTTTCCTTTTTTTTTTTTTTTTTTAAATTATAATTTGTGATAAGGGTATACCTTCTCATCCCTTGGAGAAAGAAAAGCAATAAGTTTATATTTCCAACATTATTTCACTGTTGTTTAATCCTCTGATAACTTGGCTTTCTGCTGTAAAAATCGTTGGCCTTGAGACTGTTGAAGCACTGCCTGGTGAAGTGCGAAGCATTTTGGTTTTGATCCAACAGAGTGCTCAGGCAGATGTTCAGCTTCAAGTATGCAGGTAATTTTTACTAGAGACTAGAAAGAAAATAACAAACAAAACCAAGAAACAAACAACAGCAACAACAAACCATCTCTTCCTGACCTTAGAGCCTTCTGTGATTTTTCTTGACTACAACTGGAGTATTCATGACTTGTGGGATTTAAAATACAGATCAGCAATTCTTAAATTTTGTGCTCCAAGAAAACCTTGAAACAAATTAAGTTTTTCTTGATATTTTTTCTAATAAGGTGCTTGTCACCGTTTACAGTTAAATAATTTAATACAGTAGAAAGTAGAGTACTGCCACAATGCTGTAGCAGCAAAGAAGGTGGACACTTATTGCAAATTCAAATAAGCTTAGAACAAGTTTTTTCTGTGGGCAAGAGGGGGTTTGAATTTGTACAGATAATGTTCACAATGCAGACCCCAGTCTGAGTAAAGGGAATGCACAGATCTCATAATAGGTCTCATAATTCAATCTTGAGTCTTATAATTTGCATATAGGAAAAGAAACTCACTCCTCCTAAACAGCTATACACCATAAAATCTTTGCATAAGGCTGGAAGAGGCATTTTTCTTTTCAACAAAGGAATGACTGTCTAAAGCCATTCCCAACAGATGTCTGCTTCATCTGTTTTTCAGTATCACATTGCACAATCTGCCAGGCTTGTTACTCAAGCTATCTTCACATCCAGAAAGATCCCTTCTTGCTGCAATCCATCCCACCATGACATAGAAACATGGTATTTTTTCTCTCTTACCAGCAACAGATGAATTTCAAGTTTATGTTCACCTTCTCTTCTCTAGGTTTCACAGATCAAATCCCATAAATTTATTTGCGATTTTCCTTTCTTTAAACTTCTGTTCTTTTTTTTTTTTTGTCTCCAAATTCACTCTAGTTTATCTTTCTTTAAATGTTGCTCCCTAGATTGGACTCTAAACTCCAACTTATGTTATATAAGTATGTAAGATTTATATATCCCAGGGCAACATCTCTCAGTATTTGAAACAGTACAACACGTCTGACTGTTCAGCGTGTGGTTTACAAAGTTTCTCAAGTTCTTTTTTGCTTATGGAGAAAGCATGTTAAAAAATACAATAGCTGAAATTCGATTTGCTGGGAATGCTGATATGCCGAAAACCAAACCAAAAACACTATCATATTGTCAGTAACTTCTCTGACACCAGGTGTCCAGACAAATATTTAACTTGTTTTGTCAGCTGGTTCTTTTAAGAGAAGGAACTTAGAGAAGCCGGGTCCATCTCTTTTTCTATTTCCTGAGATTCTTTCTCACAGTAGTTGCTACCAGGTATTTTATATGCTATGAAAAAACTCTGAAGAAGTTCAGAGCTTTAGGCATTAAAACTAGTGCAAGTCTTTCCTTCGCCTGTAATGAGAACAGAATGTGGCATTTCATCCATTGCAATAGCCAGATACTATCAAAGAGCTTTCTGAAAACAAAGTCTCTAATCTATATCATTTACAAATAAATAAACAAGAGGTCTGGATTGCTCTCTCACATAGATGAAAGGATATATATGTAAACAAATTAAAACAATATCAGAAAAGCAAGAAACAAGCTACATCTTCTAAAGATATTCACTGGATTTAAACAGCTGTGGATAGATCATATTAGAAAATGAGCACGAACAGAATAGAGATGGGTGCATACCAACACACAGAGCAGAGATGTTTGTCATACCTTTTAATGGCAAGATACTGTTCCATCTCATATTTTTGTTTCTTAATGGTTCTGAAAATTGTATTTCTATAGACATGGCCATTACTTAGAATTATTTAAGAAACATTGCAAGGAAACATGTTTATGGGATGTTCACTATGTTCTCCACAGCCTAACTGGTGGCCATTCCTTCTGTGTCCTGTGCTCACAAGAATGCTGGTAAAATCCTAATTCTTAAGTATGTCTCATATATAGAACGGCAAAGGTGTGTTACCTAGCTTTGGGTTATCTGTTTCTATTCCTCATAGCAACTAGGGGAACACACCCCTCCTCTCCCCCCCTGCCCTTCTTGCAATATGTATGCATATTCACAGACCAATGAAGCACTTATGATGAACCCATGCCAAGATGTCAGTCAAGGACCTGGGAAACTTGCCAGAAAACCTGTCCTTGTGTTGAGCTAATTAACTCTCAGCATATCTGTAATTGTCCCTATTAGCTAGGAGCACATGTTAGAAGCAGCACTAAAAAGATGGTGGTAGGAAACCAGACAAAAGGGAACTTTATGGACTGCCTGTGTTTGAAAATGTAATTAAAGCTATTAACCAGAACTACAATAAACTTGGCAGAGCACTCAGCATAGTCAAACCTGTGGTGGTTAGCATCACTTCAAGTTACAGCTATATGTAAGCTTGACCAGCTGGCAAGATTGTGAGTGTGTCCATCCCTCTTCTTGCCCAGTGCTCTGTATGGTGCCAGGTAGCATATGCTGCAACATCATGGGATTTCCCACCAACGTGTGCCCTCAAGTTGTAGGCAACTGTTAGTGGCAGTCATAAAAAAAAGCATCACTGGCAGTTTAGTGTCCTGACCTGGCACAAATGTTAATAGCAGATGCTGGTGGCCTCTAGTAAGGAAATAGCATTAAAAAAAAAAAAAAGCATTAAATTTATTTTCTACTGATGTATATTAATTAATTCCAATTCACACAAGTAAAAGGAAATGGAAATGGGCTGTGAACATAGTAAATCAACATTTCAGTTTATAATCACCAAAGTGATCACAAATCGTTATGATCACTCTTTGCCCTCCATAATTACAGTTGTGAGTTTGATTCAAACCTCAGTGCATTCAAAGGAAGACATACGTTGATTTTAGTGTACTTTGAATAGGATGGAAGGTAAAATAATCCTATGTTTCATTAGGAAAATGTGTGATACACTCCAGGATCTTCCTGATATATTAATGCACGTGAGTATCTCTCCTCATACTGTATCCTCATATGGACAGTTTCACTATATGAAAACATGCAGCTGCTTATGCTACCCACCCCATACAACAGAAGCCCAAATTCTGTTTCCTGACTGTTATTTTTGGTTATTTGTTTGTAGCTTGAAAATTAATATAAGTACCAATTTCAAATATAAACAGAAATGAGACAAATTGTTAAAGACTTCTTTGAATGCTACCTAGAATTTTATAAATCCAGACACTACAGCCATAGAAATGAAATCAACTGCCCACTTGCATGATTCACTAAACATATTTTCAGAAAACCAAAATAAATTTGCCTTTTGCTCATTACAAGCATATTTTTTCTGCCCATATAAAAGTATTCCTGTTTAGACTCAGATTTTGCCCAGTGCGTAAGCATATTATGCTCTCAGTAGCTTGCTGCTGACTCCCTGAAGATGTGTTTTCATGAATATTTCTTTTGAAGCCTATCCAAAGTGTTGCACAACTGTCTTTTGTTACATGTTCAACTAGGTCAGAATTCCAGCACATGCAGCAATGGAGTCATAAAGACCAATAAAAATGACACATGAGGATTAATTTCATTGTATGGAACGGGGTAGGTGCTGGCTTTAGGGTGTGCATGAGAACTTTTTATTATATGCCCAGTCAAAAAGGATAACCCACCTCACAGAGAGAATACAGTTTGATTTTTGTGAGCCATTAAAACAGGAGTAACCACAGAGAGCTCTGTTATTGCCCTGCACATAGATTAATGACTAAACATAACATTTATAATAAATTTTCCGATATCTTTAGTGGGTGACATTTCTATGGGAACCTCCGCTCTCTTTCTCCTCCATTTCCCCCAAGACATGGCTCTTAGTTTATAGTTCAGGAACAGCAAGCTACAATTTAATTTATGTATGGTGATTTTTAAATCCTAGGGAAAAACAAACAAAAAAGTACAGAGTTTCTAATGTCTTTTTTCTGCTCTTGTAATTGTGACTCAGATTTATTATTCCTAATCATTTCCATTTCATCAGAATAAGACTGAATGCTGTGTCATGGTGGATTATGGATAGATTAGATACGCACAGTTGTCATTTTGTTTAAGATGTCAAGATGATCAGGAGTCACAGAGATAAAATTCCTTGCTTTCTGAGAGAACTGTGGCTTGACTGCTGAATAACTTGATGCTTAAACTATCTGGATGTGCAGTAGGCTTATACCAACCTATGCAACAAAACCAAACTGTACCATCTTTAATTTTATGAGGTCTACCTCACCTGTTCAAACACTGTGTTGGTTAGGTTTAAACCTGGCCCTGTGATTTGACAAGGCAAAATATTTGTTGACATAATGTCCCTCAAGTTAGTATTTCACCTCCTGGTATGCCCAAGTAGTACTTCAAAAAAGAAGTGAATAACAACGTAGTAAAAAAGGAGCTTTCTTGAATGCGTGTACCTTCACTGAAATGTGTATGTTTATGATAGAAAGAAAATTCCACATCCTCCAGTGTTCACTGTAAAACTTTCTGCACACAGATATGTGCAAAATACCTCAAAAATTTTCTCAGACAGGGTCTTCTTTGAAGCTGTTTTATTCACAATTGCAATGACAGGCATCCTGCAAGCAGGAGCAGCCAGCAAAAGTATATCATAACCTTATATTCCCTATTACCCAATGCTTGATTCCCCCCTCCATTTCCTCACTGGCTGAGTACTACATGTTCACAAACTATTTGACTCTAATTGCTAAAACGTATACGTACAATTTTATTTGACCAACCATTAAGTTCTGCTTTTCCATTTTTTTCTTTCTTCACTCATAACTAGAGGACCCGTGATATCTTTTTTACTGATTTTGCACTGCTTGTCCTGTTTTTCTTAGCTATCTTCCTCATTTTGGGGCAGTGGGACCTTCCCTTTATCTGCTTAACATACTCCCCACTGCTGTGCCACTGTCATGCCTGCACAATCACTTTTGAATGTGCAAGGTTAGTGGAATTTTCCACTGCAAAAAACACAACTTTGTTTCTCACAGATATACAGAAGAGAATTTGAGGGCCTTTGTTCAAGTCATAGCCTGTACAGATACAAAATAAACACCTCGTTTTGCACACTTAAGATAGTGCCTTCATTCCTGTATTTCCTTTTCCTGAGACTTGTCTGTGTGGTTCCAGAGGTCAGTCCCATGGCCCTGCAAAATTTAAAATGGAATGGGGAGAAGTAATGGCAGAGTTGGCAACACCTTTGAGTCCTCTGAAGAGGATCCATAGCCCAGGTGGTGCATCCTGCCATACCAAAGGATTTAGAAGCACTTCTACTCCACATTTGTGTGTTTGGGCTCAGCCCAGAAACCTTCAGTGAACTCTGAGCCCCATTTCATCTTTCAGGTATGGCCCCTTAAATCTCCTGGATCATGACAAAATGACACTGCCCAATGCCCCCTTCCAGGACAGGGAAGGAAAGCTAAGGACTGCTGTTGGGTAAGCAGGGTGTTTCAGTGCTATGTTTCATGTAAGATTGCTGCCACAAGAGTCCTGTAAAACTCATCATGAAGTTTTGTGACTAAATCCTCCCGCAGAGTCTTGAAAACTTACTCGTTTTATCTCATCTTAATGAAGCCAGCTGTGGTTTAACAGGGTGGTTATAGATGATGAGAGAAAGACTGGTTCATTAAGTTACCCAACCTTTCTGAACTGTCATAGTATAAGCAGAGCAGTCACAAGCTTGCTGTGAAAAATCAAAGCCTAATGAGTGAACTAAAGTATTACAGGTGTGTCCCAAACTAGGGTAATTCATTACTACAGCTGTCCAGCTCATACAGTAGTTAGGAGTGCTCTGCCCCTCTTTTCCTGTGGTTCAAATGTCATTTTTTCCATTTCCTTTTAGATAGCATAGCACTTGAACAGTGACATTAATACCTAACCTGTGGGCAGCATGGGCTTTGTTATGAGTGCTTTACCCAGATGGCACAGACAGTAAGGTGAACTTGTGCTCTGATGGCTTTCCCTCCCCAGATGGCTGCAGAAGTCAGGCTGTGAGAGCTGCCCCCACACAGAATGAATTGCAGTGTGAGTGAGCCTCAAGAGAGCCATCCTGACCTGGATGTAAATATGATTTGCGTACCATTGTAGTCTTCCTTTCCTTCACTTCTGCCATTTCTATCAAGACCATGCCATTGTGCAAGAGGCACGACAGTTGTGTTGGGAGCTGAGCTACAGTTTTCTCAAAGTAATCATATACAGAGGCAATATAACTTTGCTTGAGGCAAGCAGGCAACAGGGAAGAGAGAGAAAAGGATGTGCTTGTTGGCAAGAGAGGTGAGATGTGCAGAGCCAGGCAGAGGGTTATACATGTTTGAGTACCACACATCCAATCCGTGGTGCAGATGTGAGGGAAAGTTTTGCCTTTAGAGAGCTGAGGAGTCTGGAAAACCATACAAAGAGGTGGCTAGATAAACACCTTCATATTGCCCAGGACCGCATTTAGTCATCCAGCAACTCAGTCAAAATTTGTTGTCTGCTCATTTATAAGAGATAATTCACAGATCATACATTATTTCCTCAGACTATCATTTTCTTTTGCCTCATATCTTGTTTAAAAGGTAGAAGGGAAACTTTACCATATATTGAAACTTTACCATATATCTCCTTTTGCAACAAGTGGAGAAGCACACTGTGTATGAGGCCTCCTAACAGGACTTGATGGTGTTTCATTTTGTCTGTGCCTGAATTTGGAAGCAGTAGGGTTTCGGCCACTCACCTTTCATTTCAAGGTTTATGAATTGCTTTAATGAAAAATGACTTGATTTTAAAGATGAAAGGTCAGACTGTGGCATCAGTTTAATTGGATTTGGTTGTGGCCACTTTGACTTTCATTTGTAATAGGAAAAGCAGGTTTAGAGGATTTTAATCACTCTAAAACTCATAAACAGAGAGGAAACGGTTCCTGCTATAGGTCAGTGAAAATCTGTGAGAATTTCCAAAAATTGGAAATCAACCTGAGGCACAGCTGCAAGGAAAATAACCCTAAAAACTGTCCCTGTGAGGGGAAAAAAATAAAATAAAACAACACCTGTTATGTGAGGCTCAAAACCTCACCACTGTGGAAGCTTTTAACTTTTTCTTTTGTTTCTAAATGCCTATCCAGGCAGCCATAGGTATCAATTTATTTGCATCCTGTATGGTGGCATCAGGCATAATTAGAGAGTGGCCGTTAAGGTGTTTTTTTTTTTTTTTTTTTTTTTTTTTTTGTCTTCTTGGACTTCAATGGGCGAAAAGGCTCCCCTGATTTCTGTTTCATCCTTAATTGCTTCTGAAATTACTTTGATGTGTACAATTTTATCTGCTTAATGTGTCATGGAATCATTCTTTCTCAATATATTGCTGCTTATTTTTGGACATAGAGCACTGAAATGTTGCATACAGTTATTCATCTTGCAAAAAAAAAATGTGTAAAAATTCCTGGGGAATACATTTTTGCAGTTAGAAGCATAGAGCTGAATTACCATCATGAAACAACAAAATAACTCTACTATCATGGTTCTACTAATGGATATAAGAAGATAATCGAAGATCTGCTCCTCATTGCTCCTCAGAAGACTTCTTTTAAACTAAAAATAATTCATTTGGAACGATTTCAGTTATTGAGGCATGAAGCAGTAGACCTATTTTGGGAAATTAAAGAACAGCTTTGATGGCAGTTTAAATAAATGACTTGCAGGAGTCTTGTAGGTCATCAATATGCTGCTACACCTGAGTTTGCAGGTGACAAATCCCTGGACACAGTCCCAGGCTTTCAGCAATTTCAGTGCAGCAGGGATTTTCTGGGGCTAGACAGTATTTTTGGGGATTCAGGATTGATCCCAGGTGGATACATGGGTTGTCTCTCCCTTTTTGGTCCCAATACTGGAGCAGGGAAGCTCGTGGGGACCAGATGTCAGTGTGCAGTGGTGCTCCTTAATTTTGAGTGATGCAGTTCTAAACAACCTCTTTCCCAGTGAATTGCTCTGCCTTAGAAACACTTATATCAGTGCCAACTATATAATACCCACAGGGGCAAGATCAGCATGGGAGTAATACCTAATTAAAATTGTGATAAAGTAGGTCAGCTGATATTTTGTGAACAGCAGCAAGCTCTCCGATTGTTAACAGTTCAGAGTTCCTGTATTTACTCTCAGTAAAAAAAAAAAAAAAAAAAAAAAAAAAAAAAAAAAAGTATATCACTTAGAAACGTGATGAAAGCACAAGCAGAAAACACAAGTCAGAGTGGGTTACAATTATAAATATTCATGGCATCCAGTGAGTGTCATACCTTAACCCCTGCTGGTACATTTAGCAGTGGATTAATGTTGTTACTCACACCTTTTTTTATGACTGGGAGAGGATTGTCAGAAGAGGGTTAAGCAGTGCCAGGTGAAAGGAGCAGATGAGAAATCCCTAATTTCAGTAGCATGGAAAAAAAAAATAAATTAAGAACATTGTAAAGAAATGTAATCCTGCTTTCAGATGCCACAATTGCTTGTAGTATCGCAGGAATATTTTCAAATGTTCTGAATTCAGAGCTTTAGCCAAGTCTTCTGAGGTTTACTAGTCCGAGAAAGTTGGTGAAAAATGATCATTTTCCCTGAGATTCATTCACCTTTTTTGCTTCCTTCTAGGGTGGAAGTGGAAAACAACTTGTGATATAGCAGCACTTGTGATATATCAGTTTCAGTGGGATCGAGGAAGTGCAGTGAGAAACCAAATTCACAACAGTGTTTAAAATGTTTATGTTTTTAAATTCTCAGAAAGAATATGCACTATTTTATTAATTGCTTATTATGACTGGCTAAATGAAGAAATGTCTAGGAGTTTCATAAAGTCAGATGATCTCATTACACTGTGACTTTGGAAACACCTTATATCCAACCATATCTAGCCCCGAAGTCTCACAGCTTAGCCAAAGTGACTTCTGTGTAAGAAGCAGGCTCCCTCACTTTGGTCTGCTACCATAAATCTGTTTCAGGTCAGAGACCAAATATTTGATGTGGCAAAAAGTCCTGAATTTTTATTTTCATTTATGAATATAAATAAGTTAATATAGAACAAGACAACATAAGTCTGTATATGAATTTTTATACATCTATACATTGTATAAAGATCATTCAGCACAGTAGTGCAAATGGTTCTCTCTCAGCAGAGCCTACAGACAGTAAGTATCTATAGTCCACCCTCTTACACTGCCCAAACAGCAACTTCCCAATTTACCAGAAACAACTCCTCTACCCACACTGCTGCCCCTCTCCTTAAACATGTTTCTTGAGTAGCTGGACCTTTGAATAGAGAGGGAGGGTTTGTTTTGTTTTAATACATGCAAATGTTCCTCCTAATACTTTGAAGGGTCTCCTCATGCATTTTCATTGCAGGAGCTTTTCAAGCCTCCCTGCAAACCAGGTTCTTTGTGAGGACTGGGGGCCTGATGATCCTGTTGACTGATATGATTTGGTGGTTGGCCTTAGAAGTTCCTTTGAAAACAAAAGAAGAGTTGCCTGTGATAACTAGCAAGGAGCAAATTTTAATCCGTTTACTGCTTAGCAGTTTGTTACTTGGATTAAATGATGCTGTCATTGGAAAGAAAGAAGAAGGAAACCTCAGAGCCATTACATGTTGGAGGTTGCTGTGTGCTTCAGGTGAAACGCATCTGCAATGCACTGCACTGCACCACAACTGAACCTACAGTGATTCTTTGGTCAGGCCTGAAATTCCTAACAGGTGGCAGGGAGATGTGCTTTAAGTTAAAAGCACTCAGAACAGCCTGTGCTGGGGAGGAAGTGGGTAGTATGTGGGTGTAGCAGCATGTTGTCTTCTATCTGTATGGGTTCTCTTTGTGGGACACAGGTAGGTTTGTTTGTTTCATGTGTGTATATATATATGTAACATATATAATATATTACATATATAGTGTATATTGCTGATTTAGTTGGTTGTTTTCTGTGTCTGATATCATTAGTGGCATTTCATTGCATTTGGTGATATAATGAAAATAAGCATAGCACATCCAACTGGTTACATAGGCAGAGGAGTAAGGCTTTAACATTAACTACTTAAATGAAAAGATACATGAGGAATGGAGGTGACTCCTTATGTTGCTTTCGTATATACAGAGCTGTGTGTGAGAAACTTCCCCAGTGAAAGACAGGTTTTGCTAGAAATCCTTGAAGTCCATTCTGGTGACCTTGGGCAAGTCACAGCTTCAGTCCCTCTTTGTTCTTTGGGTTCAGCATAAGAAGGACATAGATCTTCATCTCTTCTATGAAGATGGGCTGAAGAAGCTAGGGTTGTTCACCCTGGAGAAGAGAGAGACCTTTTAGAGGTTTTCCAGTACCTAAAGGGGACCCACAAGAAGTTGGGAAAGGGACTTCTTATTAGGCAGTGTAGTAAAAAGATTTAATGGCTTTAAAATTAAAGAGGGCAGACTTAGATTAGATATAAGGAAGAAATTCTTTACTAGGAGTGTGTTGAATAGGCACTGGAATAGGTTGCCGAGAGAAGCTGTGGATGCCCTATCCCTGGGAGTGTTCAAGGCCAGGTTGCGTGAGGCTTTAAGCAACCTAATCTGGTGGGAGATGCCCCCCCCCCATGGCAGGGGGGATGGAAATATTGCTCGTAGGTGCTTTGGGATTACAGAATTATGATTCTATTCACCTAATATTTTTTCTACGAAAATAAGAAAATGCTTTAAAGATGGAGAGACAAGCCCTGAATGGAGAGTCAGGCTGGATTACTTACTGAAGCCAGAGGCTCCGGCCTGCCAACACAAAAAGTGATGGAGTTGCTTTGGCTGTCAAAATCACAGGCTATTCCTTCAGGGCCTGGCTTTATTGGCAGCAGTCCTCTACTTGTGATGGGCTGCTCTTGAGCCTGCAAAACATCTACGAGATTACGTATGTGGCAAAAGAGTATGTATCCAATACCACAGAGACTTTATGCAAAAAAAAAAAAAAAAAAAAAAAAAAAAAACTGTGAATGTTACCAGAACAAGGTAGGAGGAACACAGCAAGTGGCTCAGTCAGGGCAGTTATGGGTAGGTAGAAACACTGGAAATGGTCAAGTAGGCAGATGTTTTTTGAGGACAGGCAGTTTCAGACTTTGACAGTAACTCAGCAGGGATTTTATAACTTGCCATTTGAATTTAGGAGCTTTAATCAAGTCCCTTGGAGCTTTGAGCCTTCATCTTCAAAACAATTATTGCAATATTCATTCTACCATGGCTGTAGCGTGGTCTGGGCAGGTACTAGCCCAGGGCATCACCAACATGTTGGAATTTTAAATTGCTCATATAAATATAGTAACAGTTGTTGCAGGGTCTCAAGGCTGTGGTATTTATAGTTAGCTTAAATGACCCACATTTAAAGTGAGTGAGATTGAGCTATTCACACACTAATGAGAAGAAATTGCCTCAGCCAATCAAGGTGTGCTAGCTATTGTGCATGTTTTATAAATAAGATTAATGAATCAATTTGCAGTAAATGCTTCGGCAAGGTGGAATTTATTCTGCTATACTAATTGTCACATGTGTCTCAAAACACCAACTGTGCAAAACTGGATTTCCCTGTTGTGCACAAGATGGCTGGCCTCTGTGCTTTTATTAATGTCATTGTTCCAATTTCTTTGCTGCAGCTGATCAGTTTAAACTTTGCATTTAATGCCACATTATAAATGGTGGTGTTGGTTAAAAATTATTGTAGAATTTAATCCTCTCCGTTAGTGAAAGGACAAAAGTTTTTCCTCTAACTTAAGCTATCTAACCCTACTTTCCCACTATCATGAATAAGTCTGATATTGTTTCTTTAGGCATACGATTACTTTTTAATTATAATGAAATGATGAATCGCTGTTGAAGTCCTTAATTTACTCAACAGTCCCTGTGATTTTAATGGCACTTTAAAAAATTTTAACATTGTTCCTAACAGGTGTATTAATGTAAATGTGAGAAAATATTGTTGACAATGGACCAACATCCACAGCAGGTATAAAATAGCCTTGCAACACTGGAATGCATAACTGGCAGTGAAGTTCTGCGTCAATTTGTCCATTATTCATTCTGTTATTCTGGTTGTGATATTGGATGCAATTGTCCTTATATTTTTCATGCTTTTTACACTATTATAGCCCTGACGTCAGTGGAATTACTCAGAATTCTCAGTGGGGCTAATAAGAGAATTGCATCTAAAAATACTATGATGGGATTTTCTTTCCAATGACAAATTTAAGACAACTTCCCCCCCTGACTTCGGTATGCAAATGTGTTTGATGAGAAGTGCAATGTAGGTTTGAATAGTTTGCTTGCCTGCGAACTATTTTCATAAATCTGTTTCTATGCTTCAAGCTTTGTTAAATCTGCTTCTGATTTTAGCTGAAACTATTAACAGTTGCTATATGCATAACTTCTCCCATAGCATCGGGCTTTCTACTCATTTACAGTGAGAACAGACAGCGTTATCCTCAGCAAAATTCTAAAATGAGGATATCAGCCCCTCTGTCTGGGGTGTATGCACATTTCCAAAGTGGTCCATGAAATATCCAAAATAACCACATGTGCCTTTGAAGCCTGAAAAGCCACCCACGGTGTGGGAGCAGTCTCTTTGTTGTCCATGCTGAAAAACTCAGAAGTAGCAGCTTGTGTTCTTTATGGAAAGTTAGTATGCGTTCAGCTTCATCCTCGCCTCCCATGCTCAGCCTCATGGCAGCAGTAAAAAATGATTAGTTTGTGCTCTGCTATACTTAGGTGACAGTCTCAGACAATAAGCAGGGTGTTACTGAGTTTAGGGGCTTTCACCAAGCATGATGAATAGCCCGCAGATGTCCCTGAAGATGGTGCATAGACAACTTCATTCTGCTTAGACTGAAACCCAAATGTAAGAGTGTACCTGGTCCAGCTCGTTGTTCCTGTGTAACGTAGAGCTGTGGTGCAGTACTGTTAGCTGTTATGGGAAACATGATGTTTGTAGATGCAGCACGGACCAGGGACATCAATGCAGTCTAGTGTGTGCCCTCCATAACCTCAACATGGTCCTCTCCAAAGCAAAGGGGTTACTAGATTTCAGGATCCAATAAGCATTTTTGTATGTGAAATTTCACTTAGTGTATTTATGTCTTGTTGCCTTGCTTTACAGACTTTGATATTGTACCCCAAAAGTTGTTGCAAACTACTGTGCATAGCTAGTAGACTTCCCTTGCTTAGCAAGCCTCAGTCGAAACCCTTTACACTGCCAGCATGGTATCAGCTGAAAATATTTCACAGAATTGCAATATACTTAATGCAATGTTCTGACAACCTTCTTGTAGGAAAAAATTCAGAGTAAAAGATTTTTGCTTGTCAGAGTGTATTTATATTCTGACCTGAGAGCTACCTGATGGTGGAGGGGAGCTTTCAGAATAGAAAAGTAATATTTTCAGAATATAAAGGTTAATATTAGAAATCATACTGAAGCATTGATTATTTTGCATCATCTTTTTGAACTCTGATTCAAAACACTGAATATGGAGATAAGTGATCTCCAGTGGTGTAAAACAGATTAAGGAATGAGAAGTATGGATTTATTAAAGAGGTTTGTATTAAGTTCTCCCTAGTATTTTTATCTGACTGGAATCTGTATACTGCTTCTATGCCATGGTGTGAAAGGACTTGCATCCCCAGATCACCATCATGAATTTTTGCTCCAACACTTCCACCTCACACTCTAACGACAGGGAGATGGAAATAAAATATGGTCTGTGTAAAATAAGATGTGTATTTCTTGCTCTACCTGCAATACCTCCAGAAAGTAACCTGGCCAAAATTAATCTTGCACTTGTTAATAAGGTACTGCTGGTTAATACAATGTTTAAAGCAATGTAAGAACTAAGATGCTAAACTAAAAGTTTGTATATTACTATTGCATGGCAAATCTCAGGTCTTAATTTGTTACTATTTATTTTTTAAATGAAGGCTTGAGAACTATGACTTTTTTTATATGCATAGAAATAGATGCATAACACAAACAAATATACTGTATTTGTAATTCTGTTAAGTCTTCTTGTTAAGTTTTCTCGTCCTTGTATTCTTGTTGGAGGTTGATTATCAAATGTGTGGGGGGGAAAATCAGAATGAATTGGTCATCCCTTTGCTTCCTTCCTTGAATAATTTTATTTAAGGATTAGGTTATTTTTATTTTTTCTATCAGTCTCGCAGCTGTAGCTGTCAGGCTTCTTTCTGTTAGTCTCTGTGGCTTGCCATCCCATTTCCTATATGTTTTTTTAGCTGCTGGGTAGATGCTGTTATGGCACATCCAACCTTGGTTATAAATAATTTATTCTGAAGGTTCAGTATGTTAGAACGTGCATGAAACATCTTGCATTTATATTTAATGCTCCTCCTTTGCTGAGAGCTTTCTCCAGCCAAAGCTACCATCAGAGAGAACTGGCAGTCTTCAAGCGAAAGAGAGAAAATTTTTAGACCATATCATTCTATTTTTCCAGCTATAAATGATACACTTCTGGTGAAGAGTAAAGCAAACGGTTATTTACCTATTTTGAAGAACCTGGTTTAGATGATGTGAAAATGGCTGTTTGCACTGGGTGTGAAGTGTCTCTAAGCAACTTCAGTGCCCAAAAGCATGCAATTCAAGTGCTAATCCCGTATAGGAAAGAAACTGGTGAAGGGGCATTTGGGTGACTGGTAGATACAAGAGGTAAAATTGTAAAAAAATAAATAAAATTAAAATGTAGCCAGGAGATGTTTGGTACTAGAGCACATCCTGAGGGTAAATCCAGTTCATGCAATGGAGGATGAGGAAGTTCAGTCCTATGTGGAAAGCTTAGGTGATCTCTGCAGAGAGGATGGTCATGGTGATCTGCAAAGTCAAATGACAGTTTGCTCCCTTCTTTCCTTCGTGGTTCCCTCAAAAACTTGAGCCATCACTATAGGCTGTTGGGAGTTAAGATTTCTAAATGGGCAGGAATTACATCCTAGGCTGGCATTGCATAATGGAGACAAGTGGTGGTGGGAGGTTGTTCTGTTTCTCAGGGATGGTTTGACAGTGTGTTTTTTTTTTTTTTTTTTTTTTTTGTAATCTTAGGAGTCTTGTTGACATACCATCCTTGAAATTACACTGATTTAGTACAAAAAATGTACTATGGTAAAAAAAAAAAAAAAAAAAGCAAACTTGCCTTCTGATATTTATTACGTAAATTGAGTTAAAATCTACCTTGTCAACAGATAACACAGCAAATGGAGATCTAGCAGTGCAAGAGACACTAGTAGCTTTCCCTAAAAAGTGGAGCCTGATGCTATTCAGTGTTTCTATTGGCATGCTAGACAGTGATTGAATCTTGTGACCTGCAGACTATCAGAAAAGAGGACTGGTAATAAAGCAAGTTATGTCCAAGAAAGATTGAAAGAGGATGTGAAACTTCTGGAGAGAAATCAGTGGAAGGATACAATGATAGAAGGAAATGTTCCATACATACTAGTTTAGCATATAGAGAGATTTAACTATTTCTCAGTCTTTTAAGAGGTTTGTGTAATATGAGACAGAGAAACTGGAACTGAACCACTAGCTAAATAAGAGAGTTTGTCACAGACCTTTTGCATGCACATGTCTGTTCAGTGAAAATATTCAAAGGAGAATTCACTGCTGCAAATCAGTCCTGAAACCCGGGAAGTGATACAATTGCAACTGTTACGAGGTATATTGCAGTTCAGTAGCTGGAAGATGAAGTTGAATAATTCAATTTCTGAATAAAAGAGAGCTTTCCAGCCACAAGGATGGCAAAAGAACAAAAAGGAAAGTCCTTAGAAGTAGGATAATTAAAAGCTGAGGTAGTTTACCTGATGAGTGAGCACTAGAAATCTTTCAGAAACATTACGCAGAATATTTTAGTCTGTGCTATTTCTGTGGATGAATAATAACCAAAACGATTTTTTTCTCCTTCAATCTTGGTGTATTCATAACATTTTAGTTTTAAATTCAGGTCTATAGTAAATTCAGTTAGCTACTGAATCCTGTGCTTCAGTCAATTGCCTGCAGGCCTTAAAGTTCCTTAATACTTTTTTTTTATTTATTTCACCTCTCCTTAAACCACAAAAGGAGAGATGCAATAAGAGCCAAAAGGAGACCAGAACTCAAGTCTGGACAGTTATGTATGGATGCTGTTCTCAATCCATTCTTCACTTCATCGTTCTTAGCTACCTGGCTGGCACTTGTGAATGCTCAGGGTCAAATTCCAATCTGTTTTAATTAAGAGTTTTTCATTCAGTGAATGGACTGACTGTGCTGTCCAGGAGATCAGACTGCATAATGGGATGGTCTTTTCAATTCTTAGCATTAACTAAAGCGAGTATAGTCCCTACCAAAGATAGCTGTGCTCATGCTCTACTAATACACTTCATGAAAATGTCTATGCTTACAAACAACTTGGGCAAAAAGAACTGGAGAAGGATGTTTGAAAATATGGAATTACATTATTATTGTTTCTAGGAGATCAGTCTCTGATTCTTGTGTTTTCTTCCCGGGGATGGGTGACAATAAGTGTATTAGCACTGTCTAGCCTTCTGTGCAGCATGCTAATGCTACAAAATAGCACTGTCCACATGCTTCTCTGGAAGTGAATCAGTACTTTCTAAATATTCCATATGACTGATTCACTACTTGAAAGGGGGGAAAAAAATCTATATCTGCCCCGCTTGTAGAAGTTAACAGCAGCAAATGCCACTAGCAGTATAAGTCTAAAATGAACTATCCTGCTAGGCCTTTTCTTTCATTGTATTTGCTATGCTTTACTTGTCCCTGGCAGGTTACAAATGAGTGTAAGAAACATGATTTTTTTTTTTTAGGGAAAATGAGCCACAGAATGGTTGAGGTTGGAAGGGACCTCTGAGGATCATCCAGTCCACCCCCCTGCCAAGCAGGATTGCCTAGAGCACATTGCACAGGATGGCATCCAGGCGGGTTTTGAATATCTGCAGAGAAGGAGACTCCACAATTTCTGTGGGCAACCTCTTCTAGTACCCTCACAGTAAAGAACAACCTTTCAGGAAACAATCAATATTCTACAGACACATCTGCATGGCAGGTGTTTGAAGCGCAGAAGCTGCGTAGACATCACCTCTTCACTGTGCATGAAAAGAGTTTTTGGAGTAATCCTCCTGTGAGGACTTCAATGAGAGAATTCTCACTGAAGGTCTGTGGGAGAGTTCTAATTTCTAGGGGAATCCATGGAGAAAGTTGTGGTTAAATTGGCAGAATTTACATGCAGGAAAAAGTAGCTTAGCCAGCTGCACCATTCTTCTCATAACATCCACCTGGTCCTTCAAGTTTATTGCCTGTTGCTCTGCACTGAGTTGTAATTGCTAGGTTAATGCAGTTTTGATACAGGAGCTCCTGTATTCTTCCTACAAAGACAGGTGGTGTTTTTGCTTCCGCTGCTGTTTTCTGAAGGAGCGATATATGTACATACCAATTAACTTTTATTGGTCCTTTGCATTGTTTGTATATCACCTTATATTCCTGTACAGGGTTGTGTAAGCTCAGCAACACAGCGAGGAGCAAAGCACAGACTGGTACTAGACCAAGTGCTCACTTAAGTATGCTCTTGAGGTCAGTCCTAGGTGCTTTGCCATATGGATGAAGGTATTTTGACTATTACCTCCTGCCGTGGAAGACTGCAGGCAGCAGTCTGGTGGAACACACAGCCTGCACCCTTAGTTGGTACCCCTCTTCATGGGCAGGCACCTGGCTCTGCAGGTGCCCTACAGCAAACACACTTGACCTTGCTCGGAACAGCACGCCATGCTTTAGCCCTCAGTTCACCAGCCACGAGAGATGTGACTTCACACATGGAGGCGCAGAACAGCCTCATAGTGTCCAGCACTGCCAGGCTAGAATGGACAGAAACCTCAGCACATTGTTATATACAGATAACTTTCCCTCTTCCCATGTCCCTGGTGCCTCCCTGGTGGAAGTGGCACTTGCTGCTTTTGTAGGCAGCAGAGGTTAGCTATTGTAATATCCCTCAAGTGATATAAATATTAAACCTTGGACTCCTCTGTGTCTCTGCATACCGCTGTTGATCTTTTCTGCACTGTACTGTTTCTATTATTTGAACTGGTGCACCTTGTTCCTTCTCTCAGCCCTATTGAAGATCACTTTCTGAAACTGCTCTCCTTGAGGTGTCTGAAGCCCCTTCTTACCTAGGAAGGCATAAGTGGGGGGGTTGTCCCAATTTCTATTTCGGAGGAGTTGATACTGCAGCAGCAGGAACTCTCATCTGTTGTACAGGAGACTCAGATCTGAACCTGTTATTGCAAGGGCCTCATTCAGGATTTTCCCATTTCTGCTGAGTATTTTAATGATCAGGGAGCTTGATGCAGTGTTTCTGGATTGCCATTCCCTCACCACCACCCCCAGCTTGGTTTAATTTAGCCTTGGAACAAAAATTCTCAAAACTCCAGATGATTCATGGGCACTTGTAGACAGCTAAAAGTGTTGGATGATTTAACAGTGCCATAACTTGCTATTATACCCATGATCATCTGTGTGTAACATGCAACACCTGGAACGAAGTAGAGTGACCTGAAGGGGCAGAGAGCTTAAGGAAGATGAGAGCAATAAAAAAAGTAATTTATGCCTGGGAGCTCTGCCCTTTGGCTCTGCCAATGCATCCCCAGTCCCTTAGTTAAAGCAGGTGGTGCGTGATATCATGCTTGAGGCTGCTGATGGTGATGGGGATCCTGCACAGAGAGCATTTAACTTGTCAGTCTCGATTGTAACGTCCCCTGGAGCATGAGGATGGCCACGAAGGGGACTATGCACCTGACCCAGTCAGCCAAGCCTGCTGGTGCTGAAAGCTGTGACACAATGAGGCAGCAGCAGGAACTACCTGCCCTTTGTCTCTGTTACACCTGTCAGGTTTTATGAGTAAGGAAGGAATGAGAACACATTTTATTTAAATAGAGCATTATATGGCTTTGTTTGTGCTTGTACATATGTGGAGGGGGCAGGCATCTTGGGCTTTTACAGGGAACATGGTCATCTCTGATTAAAATAACTGCATGTGTGCCAACAAGCTTAGCAAATTAAGTAAAATAGAAGCAAGTCTGTGTAGAAGACTCACTGCTTGTACTAAAAAAAAAAAAAAAAAAGCGTAGCCCTTAGGCAGCCCATCTCATACACGTGTCTCTGAAGCATAAGAGAGGTAAAGCAATTCCCATCTTGCCCTGGTTCATTGCATTAGGGGACCTTGAGAAGAGGAAATGGCATCTAGAAATGTGGAGCTCTCCAAAAGACAGACTTTCCCATTAATGTCAATGAAATGATTTCCAGTTTCGTAATAAATCCCTTTGCATAATTCTTCCACTATTTATACATCTCATAAAGATTCAGCCTACATGGAACAAAAGACAAAAGGGGAGGGTGGAGGAAACACTGAGGGGAGAAGAGAATTAATATGATTACACGTGGGCTGGGGAACTGACATTGAGTGTACCCTGTCCTAGAAAAGAAATGGTTGAAGCCGCATCATATTTATTTCAGTAGTGCAGATGAGAGATGGTGTTTTGTATTACATTTCTAGACTTCACATCACGTTTTCTCCCTCTGCTGGCAACTGGATACAATGAAGTTGTAACTAGTGGAAAACAACAAAACTCTCAAGGCTGAAGCATTTAGGAATGTGAAAACTGTGGCATGTGCTGAAAAATTAGGTCATACCATACTTTAGTCCAATTAGCCCTGGAAATGGCTGACAAGCATCCTTTGTACAGATCAGAATAATTCTTACAGAGGCTTTAATGTACGGCTGAATGCAGCCCTCTTTTCTTTAGAGAGACAGAAAAAAATCCTTGCTTCTTAATGTTTGAGTAAATAAAGCCTACAGAATCAAACCTTGGAGTTAGTTACAATTTTCTGAAAGAACAACTTCAGGTTTGTAATTTTAGAAATAGTATCTCTGCTTTAAATTACAACGACACTCTGTTCTGATAGAGGTTACTTATTTCTGGAGTCTTCCCCTTGTATTTTTACTCTTTTGAAAATATTTTTTTACTTTATAGACTTAGGGGAAAAACCTGGTTAAAGAAAGAAGATTCTGCCCTATGTGTATATTTAATCCTCCTTTTTTTTTAACGGTATTTTTGTTAGTATGTTTTAATTTTGCTCCAAATAAATTCTGTAAAATGATGTATTTCTAAATAGCTTTACGTAAGCCTACTGGCAGCAAGGATTTATTAATAATACAGCCCTATAGGAAAAATAAAGGCTACAGATATGCAAGGAAACTTTTTCTTATGAAAAATATAATCTTGACTAAAACACAGGTAATGCTTTCCGCTCTGTGGGACTGGGATATCAACCCAGCAAATAATGTTATTCTAATGACTAAAAAACATGAACTATAAATCTTAGAAATATATATCAACTTGGAATGATTATATATTCCCTGTAGTGAGTCAGAATTGGTTACTATTGAATTAATAACATTAAGCCTCTTAACTGTTCTTTGAGATTTTGTAGTAAATATTACTGCCATTTTATGGTTGAATAAACTGAGGCAGAAATAAATTTGTTCGGTAGTATAAGAGTACTGTTTTCTAATCCTCCTTTTATTGATATACATTTTATTAAAAGCAGGTAGAGACTTTTTTTTTCTTTCTTCTTCCAAAGGGATACATTTAGAGCAATAGCTGATGAGGCTTAGAGAAGTGAACTGTATTTAGTGGGAATTTAGCTGGAAGAAAATGCTGGCAGATGTGAAGGAATATTCAAGTTAAACAAAGACATCTGTGAGGAGTGGCAGTGCTGGGAGAACAATTCTGTAGTCAGCAATAAAGAGATAAGAGCTGCCATGGCAAGCACGAGTGGGGCTGGGATGTCAGGGGAACTCTTCAGCAGTGTCATAGCTCAGTTTAAAGTGTCAGTTAAAAGCACAAAGTGCATAAATAGGGAAGGGTTTAAATTCTTGCACTAGTAGTAATGTTTGGAATAGAAGCATCCTGGATTTTTCAGGCCCTATAGCCGCTGTCTGGTTGCCTGCTCAAACCAGAAATGGCCTAGTCAATGGGAGATGCTTCTTCCACATAAGCTGGTTTCTTTGTGAGCTACAATTCTTCCGTAAAGAGTAGGAGAGATGTGCTCTTTTTTTCCTGGAGCAACACAGTATCTTTTCATTTCTTAACTATGTTCTATGGTGGTGTACCAGTGCAGTGGTCCAGCTTCTTGATTTTTATTAACCATGCTCAGAAGTGGGTGCCTGGTTTTATTTTGCTGAACTATATGTAAAAACATGCTTGCAGTAATGGATGGGAAAGGTTTGCACAGAGATTTAACACCTTTTGCATTATTATGGCTGTACATAACAATAACAAATCTCCTTCCTTGTTTCTGTCTCCAGCTGCGGCCACAACTTGCCCCAGCTAGCAGTTTGGGGAGTTCATAGCACCATGTTCCCTGATCTTAGGACTGAAGTGTCTATCTATTTTAACATGGTTTTTCTCTAGCTTAGGTGGAAAGACCATGGAAAAAAAATTGCCTCTTCTCTTCTCCCAGAACTCATTCTATATGACTGCACACAGAGCCACCATGTGCGGTGTGGAAGGTTCTTCTTCCCCCTCTGAAGATCCCAGATTAGTCTTTCTGCTGCCCAAACGCATTAACATTCATGACTTTAGTCCTCAGCCTCTTCATTACAGTTCTCTGAGGATACATTGGTAAAAATGTTATATAATGAGAAATAGGTGCACAGTCTTGTTCATAAAATTCATTCATTACTATTCTCTTCGAGAAACGTTTATAAAAACTGTTGATAATATGACAGACAGGGAACTTCAGGAAATGGTCTTCAGAATGGATGTAGTACCAAAAGATGGTGGGATATTGTTGAGAAGATGTATAAAGCCTACCCGTTGAAGAGTAAGGTGGTGCCTGGAGAGTTCTGGACATGTTTCCACAAAGCTTAAGGGTAGGGTACATATCAGAGTGTTTTGGAAAGAAGTGGTTGGGTATGGTCTGAATGGGCTGCTTCAGAAAACCATAATCTGAGCCTGTGCTAGTAGATCACTTCTGTTTTCTGAAAGGATGTTTTTTTTAATAGGTGCTAATATACTTTTAACATCAGATATATTATTTTCTGTTGGTAATACTTGATTACAATATACACACAATTTATTTGTGAATCACCACCATTTCTGTAGCAAAGTATTGTTGATCCTTCCTGTAGAGGAGGCAAATGTTTTAGCTCTATTTTACGTGTGTGTGTGTGTGTGTATGTAAAAGGACCCTAACACAGCTCTGAAATACACAAATATTTTGGAATGTGGGTTTGTAACTCTGACTTTTTCTTTGGATAAGGATCTTAGCAGTTTTAGATGATATCTCTATTGACTTGAGATGTTCACCTTTCACAGTGGAAGACAAAGCCTGGTAGTTTACAGTACCAGATCCTGAACTGAGAAAACTGAACAGAGAGGGTCTGAACATTGACCTCAATATTGCATGTTACAAGTAGAGTGTTTCCTAGATCATCTGTTTACTTGTTATTGTCTGATTCACTTCTGTAGTCCTTGTGGTGTTAAGTTGCAACAGCATGGTTTCTTTCCCATCTTTATCATGCTGCACATGGAAAGAATGCATTGAATGGACTCTGGAGGTTGTCTCTGAACTGAATTCAGCAATTAATAGAAGTTATTACTGCCATTCACAAATACTATTATTGCTGTTAACCGCACTGATTTCCTCTGGGTTTTAAAAAGTATATGCTGAAAATAGAGTGATGTTTTTATTAGTGTATTGAAGTGATAGAACCGGTCCTGTTGGGTTGTAAAGGGCCTTCAGCTTCCATTGACCTCTGTGACATTTCAACTCAGCAGCTTTTAATCACAGGTCTTTAGGAAGTATTTGTTTTTCTTTCTGTTAAGTTTCAATAGTGATATGGATTTTCTTAGGGGCCTTCTTTGTTTTGTTTTTCTTTCTTCTTTTTTTTTTTTTTTTTTTTTTTTGTCCCCCTCTCTCCAAGGAGCTGAGTTGAGGACATGTTCTTATGACAAAATAGATCTCAACAGCTCCCTCATTTTATGCCCTTTGGTCAAATGTAATGTCACACATTGGCCGGCCAATTGTAAGGATTTTCTTTTGCTAAAAGTATGTCAGCAACCCTGATATCCTGTACCATCCTGTAATTTGGAGAGTGTGTAAATGATAATGGATAGAAGTGCAGTTAAACATGAAGTAACAGGGATTCAATATAATGTATCATCATAATGTGTAATATCAATATAATAATATGTATCTCCCTGAGAGTGCATACCAGTCTTGCACTCAAACTTTACATGCATGTGCTCAAATAGATGTTCTTGCTAATTAGACAACTGCCTAATTTTTATAGGCAAAACCGTTTTTAGTTGTGCATTACATGTGTCTGCTCTTATAAGTAGATCTCTCCCCCTTCCAGGCACTTAAAAAATGGGCCACTAATTCACAGACATGTTTTCAGCCTAGCTTGCTATTGCTAGTTATGATGAATGTAGTAGTTGAAAGGGCAAAAAAAGTTGGAGGAAGGGCTGAAAATTAGGGTTAAATGTCGATCTCACTTTTGTCTACTTGCATTGCCATATATTAATGGTATTCTCTTATGAATTATGCTGCAATGTATGTTCATGCTGACCCAGCTATTCATCTATTGTGTGTGCCTGACAGCCCAGTCCTAATAGCTTTTTGCACTATTAACATGTCACAGTATGGAAAGATACATTAATGTGGTTTTAATGTGTTTCAGCTGTGTGGTGCTATTGAGCATGTTGGATGTTGTAGCTGGTTGATGTCATGTAAATAAAAAGTATATATGACCTAAGGAAACAGGCGGAAAAAAAAAGTCACCTCACAAGGAACCCTTACTTGCAAAGTAGAACTGTTGCCCTTCTCTATCCTGTGCCAGATGGCTCACTTCTTTATAGGAAACAGATTGTTTCATGTTTTACTGTGCATTATGCACTGTGGCCATATTCATGCATGTGGGAAGATGTCTCACAACTGACCTTACCAAAAAAAGGCAAAGAGATACAGTGAGGGGGAGAGAGAGATAGAAAGAGGATATAGGAAGGATGAGAGAAACGGCATGAGACTGTTCAAATATCTCTTGTATGAACAAAATGAAATGTGACCGTAGCAATCACAGCATGCATTTGCTTCAGCCATGAGGGGCTGCACTCATATTTTAACTCTGTTCCATATCACAGAAGTACAGAATGTCTTCTATTAGAAGGGACCTCAAATACATCTGGTTCAAACCCCCCTGCCAGATACAGGGATGCCACCCGCTAGATCAGGTTGCTCAGGGCCTCATCTAACCTGGTTTACTTTCACTTTCCTTTTTTCCCTTTCTCCTTCCAGCTTTAGTCTGGCATAGTTTTATTCATGGTATATACTCTGCTATCCAAATGTACAATGTTATCAGTCCAAACTTGGTGCCTTCCTACTAGGACCCCTGTCAGGTACATTTTGCTTGTTTGTCATGGTTGTCCAACTCAGGATGGCCCTTCAGCATATGTGCAATGACATCCAGGGAATACCACATTTCTTCAATATTGAATATACTTATTTTATTAGGAATCATGGATATTTGAGAAATTGAGATAATATACTACACAGCATGTATTATTCAGCCAATATTTCTGCTTTTCATGTTTGTGCTTTTTCAGAGATCCATAAAATCTGTCCAAAATTATCAGTGAATCAATGTTATTGATTCAATTTCTTCAACTTATATTTGCAGAAATTTCTAAGCAACACTGAAGCTTTATTGAGGAAATTTCTACCAGAAATAAACTGTGGTTTGCACACTGTTTGTGATCATTTACTGAAAGTTTGTATTGCAGCAGGTGGCAAAACACAGCATGTGGTATGGTTCTCATCTTCTCTCAGAATGGATTATGAGTAGCCAGCAAATTTGAAAGTTTAGATTTGTAAATTAAAGTTATAATCTGAAATTCATAGGTGTAAGTTAGGTAAAGGATTACTTATGTTTGGTAATATGAGTATTAACATAATGGTTCTTCTAAGTATTTTTTTTCTAAGCAATTGCACAATGAAAGTTTAAGTAATAAGATGAACATGAGTAAGTACAATGAGTTGGTCTACTAAGCTAAACCACATCTTCATCAGAGTCCTACAGGTAAATGAAGCAAAAGGAGGAGAAATCAGTTTTCTCAGACATAAAGTGGAAAGAAAGTAAAATGGAAGAATCACATGATTTTTCTAGAATATATGTGTACTCACTTTTTTAATAGAACTTGTTTTTAAAGGGAATATAGGGCAATTTGGGTTGTTCTGCCTCTCCAAAGTACTGTTGTGGAAAGTAACTTAGGCTTTGCACTGGATTTATGCTGTGTTAGATTCAGAAATTTTATTCAGGAATAACAACTTTCCCTGCCATTGTATTTAGTTGTATGATACACATCCAAGCATTATATTACTTGTTTTGTCTATTACTTATATTACTTGTTCTGTCAATCCACTAAGCCAGTTGTTCAAAGATAGACAAGATTATCCAGATTTCTTTTGAAATAAGTTTGTTTGGCATCTATGAGAAGTGAGTAAATGCTACGTTCAAATTAGAAGCAATTACATTCTCTATTTCTGTCCTTACCCTTGATTATAGTCATTGCCAGTCTTGGGATTTCAAATATTTTGTTAGGCTGCCTCCACACTGTTTCCACTGTCTCTGTAATATGGCCTTTTCACAAGTTACATAGAACAAATAAATTCTGCCTTGCTGCGCAAAGGACACTCCAGTTGCAAATGCAAATGAGATCTTTTTCTGGGTAAAGGGTTGCTCCTGGTTGTTAGGACCTCTCCACCAGTAGAAGACAGCAGCAATGGGGAAGGACACCCATAGGCAAAGCTAGAAGCTTGCTAGTTCTCACTGCCTGTTACTGCCCATGCCATTGGTGAGATGACAAATATTGCAGAACTAAAGAGAGGGGAAAAAAAACATTCATGAGAAGGTGTTTTAATCTTTAGTAGTGCCCTTAATGAACAGAATAAATGAGATCAAACAAGGGTGCTGTGTCCTCACACCCTCCAGACAATTAAATGTTTTCAGTCAAAGCAAGAAAATGGTCCATGTTTTATGATTTGTTGTAGTTTTTATCATTGCTGCAAGTAAGACATCCACCTGCACACATAGGTTTTGAATTGCTCTGTGGAGGCTAGTGTCTCTCTCCATTGACTGTAAGACAGCTAGAAAGATTACCCTCCCAAGGAAGGAGTCTAAAAAGATTGTCCAAAGCTAAAGGTTATCCCCTTCCCCCAGCACACCTTCCTTTTATACTTTTCTCCACTATGACATTTTGGAACAGAAATATTTTGTCTGGTTTCTCCCTTAAGAAAGTTATATTTGGAGACTGCTGAACAGGAAAAAAAGATCTCTGCAAGTTGATGCACAGTATTATGATATGTTTTTTTACCCTCATTATTTTTTACTTGCCTTGGCTTATTTTTATAGTTCTGCCTTTCTTCCTCCTCACCAGATTGTTTATACTTAAAAAGAAATAAGCCTTCTGCTTGTTGCATAGTCAGTTCTCTTTACATTTTTCTTAAGTTAACATTGGTTTCTGTTGTCCTTTTCCATGTTTAGACATAGCCAGGATAAATTTCAATGACAGCCTTTCCAACTGTTTCTAAATATTTCTCACACTTCTTGCAGACAAATTTCCATATGTTACAAAATTCAAATCAAAATTCCATAAGGCGCTCTCCCCATCCCTCCAGCCATCATCCCAAAAGTGAAGGGGTTCAGTTTGTTCAGGTGGAGCTCGCTTTCTACGCCCCCAGCGCCAGCAAATCTGTTCAGTGTAGGAGGACAGTGGAGCATGCCGCCCACAGCCACCTGCTCTGCCAGAGGGCCCAGAGCCTCGCCAGCATGGTGCCAAGGCACTGGCTCAGGGTGGGAGTCTGCAGGAGGCATGGATCAACTGGGGTATGCACTACTTCACTTTTCCCTTGCTCCTGGGTAACCTTTGCTGACAAAGATAAAGCCCCATTTTTATTTATTTATTTTTTTAAGTCATCTTCCTGAAAAAAAATACTTTTTTGTCTTGCCTATTGACTTTTAGTCAATTGCAAGCATACAGTCTTGTTTTCCTAGGTAGGCTGATAACATAACCTAACCTAACATAGGTAGGGTACAAACACTTTCTCAGTTAAACCAGTTAGCAGTGTGCACAACCACAGTTTTGGAATAACACTTATATTGGAAATGTAACCATTTGGGGAGGAGGGTTCATTGCTTCTAGTAGGACACTTTTTTTAATGTAGAAAAGACCTTAAGTAGGGTATTGTCTGGCAGTCCTCACCCCTCCTCCCCCAACCCCAAAACAACAACTAAAAACTTCCAAGTCTCATTTATGAAAAATGGAAGCTACAGTCTCTTCCATATACGCATCTTAGTAGAATTAGTGGGTTCCATGTGGCTATTAGCTATACTGCCTGCAGACATTGCAGCTATTCTCTTAACAGGGACTCAGTGGTAGAGAGATGCCAGATCCGTTTCTTAGCCCTGTGCTAGGAAATTTTGCAATGTATTATTGCAACAGGATTTTTTTCAAACTGAGGTTAATGGATAGTCCCCAGAATAAATGTCTAATTCTGGTCTTCCTGCCTTGCTCCCTAGCAAATGGGTATCCCACCATAGAAGACAATGAAAGCGATAAGATATAAATTAGGTCACTGATTTCTTTTTTTTTTTTTTTTTAATATAGCTGAACTTACTTCTCAGTTATCTATTAGACTAATTAATTCCTTAAATTAAGTTATCTGAAACTTAATTGACTGCCCAAACTCTCAGAACACTGTTATGCCAGGATCTAGTCTAACGTGTTGACTAGGTACAGATTGCCTTAGATTAGCCTACTGTTCCTACGATGAGCAAGTAGGGCAGCTCTTAGCATGACATCTTCCCCATCTTGTTGGGTTGTGAATACCTGAACTTGCCCAGGCATTCAGCAGGGTTTCAAGTACACTGGAGTGTGCACTAAGCCCAGTTCTTCAGCTATCTCAAAACCTTAGCTGACACTTTCTCACTTTGCCTGGAACATCTTGTATGTTGTTCCTTTTTTTTTTTTTTTTTTCCTGCAGACAACCATAAAAACATCCACTTCTACTCTGTGAACCTGTAGAACCATGATTATTAACTGATGTGCTTTCTGTGAGAAGACTCTTCTAGTCTCCAGAGTCACAGCTGTACTTTCAGGCTCCTTGAGTAAAATAACATGTCTGGAGATGACTTGGCACAGATTAGCCAGAGACTTTTGGAGCGTCATTTGGAGGCTTTTGTGACATTGTTTGGAGTCTTTTGGAGCACTGGGTACCAGAATCAATGATACAGGGTGTCCAAGCCTGGGGAGGTAACTGCTGCTTTGCAGGTGTTTCTGCGGTGTATCCCTGGTGTCTTAGGGATCTTACATCCCTGCTGTATCTCTGGGGTGTGATAAAAGACATGGGGGACCATACAGTAATCAGGACATGTAACCTTTTCCATGGGTACATGGAAGTCCTGTTCAATGTTTTTTATCAATGATAAAGGAGTAGAATGCATCCTCAGCAAGTTTGCTTCTGACACTAAACTTGGGATTGCTGTTGACTCCCTGGAGGGTTGAGAGCCCTTACAGAGGGATCTAGATAGACTGGGGCATTGGACAACCAGCAATGACACCAGTAAAGACATGAAGTTCCTCAAAGGTAAATGCCAAGTTCTGCACCTGGGAAGGAATGATGCTGGACACAAGTACAGACAGGGAGACAATTGGCTAGAGAGCAGCTCCACAGAAAGGGATCTGGGGGTGCTGGTCAACAGCAGGCTCAACAGGAGTTAGGTCAATAAAGCTGGTAGAAGGGCTGGAAGGGATCTCCTATGAGGAGAGGCTGAGGACATTTGGATTGTCTAGTCTGGAGAAGAGGAGGCAAAGAGGTGACATCATTGCTCCCTACAGCTTCCTGAGGAGAGGAAGTGGAAAGAAATGTGCCAGGTTTTTCCCCTTGGCAACCACTGAGAGGATCACAGAATCATAGAATATGCTGAGTTGGAAGGGACCCATAAGGATCATTGAGTCCAACTCCTGGCTCCACACAGGTCTATACAAAAGCATTTGTGAAAATAGACCGAGGGGTGAAAATAGTAGTGTGTAAGCAATTACAGGTGGCTAATTTCTTATATTAGGAGTGGGTTTCTGTATCTGAGTAATTAGCAACGACAGCCATGGAGAAGGCCTTCTTGGCCACCTGAGCATACTGCTTTATCATGTTGAGCCAGCTGACCAATACCTCTGGGGCCTTTTCTGCCAGACAACTTTACAGCCGCTCTTTCCCAAGCTTGTGTCATTGCATGGGGTTGTTGTGACCTAAGTGCAGTACCCAGCATTTAGCCTTGTTCCATGTTGTGATTGCATGTGGCTAGACTAGCCAGATGGGTCTGCAAAGTCTTCCTACCATCAAGCAGATCAACACTCCCACCCAATGTGATGTTGACTATAAACTTACTGAGGGTACGCTAAATCCCTTCATCCAGATTGTTGATAAAGATATTAAAGAGAAATGGCTGCAGTACTGAGCCCTGGGGAATGCCACTTGTGGCTGACCACCAGCTGGATTTAACTCCATTCACAATGACCCTTTGGGCCATTTTTTTTATCCAGAGAACAGTACGTCTATCCAAGCCACGAACAGCCAGTTTCTCCAGGAGGCTGTGGGAAACAGTATTGAATGCCTTGCTAAAATACAACTAAACAACATCTGTAGCCTTTCCCTAATCCACAAAGCAGATCATCTTATCATAGAAAGGGATCAAGTTAGTCGGGCAGGACTATGCTTTTCACAAAGCCATGTTGCCTGGGTCTGATCGCCTGGTTCTTCTGTACATGCTGTGTGATGGCACTCAGTCTGTTCCAGGACCTTTCCTGACCCCAAGGTCAATAAAAAGACAGGTCTGTAATTCTCCGCATCCTCCTTCCTGCCCTTCTTGTAGATGGGTGTCATATTCACCAACCTCTGGTCAACCAGGACCTTTGCAGTTAGCCAAGACTACCGGTAAATTATTGAAAGTGGCTTGGTTAGCACTTCTGCCAGCTCCTTCAGCACCCTACAGTATATCACATATTCTTTAACTTTCAGTTAGCCCCAAAGTGATGAGGCAGTTAGTCTAGATAGTCTGTTAATATCCCTTCCAACTGAACTATTAAGTCTGTATAGGGGCAGCAGGATGATGGATGTGTAGCAGAACAGTCTGTGCTCACAGCTTATCTAAAAGTACTTCTGCATTGTCAGGTGTGGGGGTACAGCAACTTTCTTCAAAGGTTCCTTCATAGTCTTTGAGAGCAAGACCACAGTTCTCCTGTTCTCTTGGTGAGAGGGAGTCAGTAATAACATTCTTTAGCTTGACTTGACTTTCCTTTTTATTTTATTTTTTCCCCTCTGTATAAGTTTCTCGGAGGTTAGCTGAAAAGGAAGGGCTGTGATTCAAAAATACTTATGCGTATTCCATAAGAGCTTCTTATACATTTATATTAAAAAAAAATAAAACATCAGAAGTAGTAGGGAACAGACTATTGTTTTCAGCGTAAAAGGTACCATACCTAAAGAATAACTTGAATTTATATTAGGCTATAAAGATAATAACATTGAGGGGTTTGTAGTCCCTCAATCACCCAATGATTGCTGGTAGTAATGTGATCATTTTGCAATGCCTTCTATTTTCATTACTTTAGTTGTCACATAAATAAGGTGTCAAAATTTTAATACTTTGTGAACTGTGTTCTCTAAATTACAGTAATGTAGTATACTACTTTGACCTTTTCAATATTGTGTGATTTGGTTGGCTGGTCTTTCTATTTATGGCCATGCTGAGTGGGGTGGCATGAGTGAGTGGATACCAGCTAATGAAAATACAGAATACTGGAAAAATGAAATGAAGGTACTATGTTAGAACATAATATAATATTTCATAGAAAGTGTAGCATTAAGTATTGAAATTCTGATAAATCACTCTTGTGACAAAAGGTATAATGAGATTAGAAATTGCAACAAAAAAAAAAATAATCCTTTCTAATGACATAGATTGCGCACAGGCAGGGAAATAGTGTGAATTTAACTTGATCTCATTATACTCCTAAATTTTTAATCTCATTTTCCTCCTCAGATGCTTCACTTAAGAAGGCAGCAGAGTATGTGTGTGTGACTAGGGGTGATATATTCTATATTTGGGAAAAGTTACTTAATCCTTCAACTTCAGTGCACCAGGAAGAATGAGTAATCCTCAAAGCAGAAGGAAACTTCCCTCCTAAGATTTGGAAGGGTCTTTTGGTTCTTAATCAAGGTTCTGTTAGAAGAAACTATGGTTGACTGTCTCCATAAATCTTCCCTATGCCAGTGGTCTCAGCCCTTAGAAAGTCTGTTCCAGGCTGTGAGGAGAGACACTTGCAGAATAATTAGAGCAAAGAACTCTACACCCAAAACATAGATTACAAAGATGAGGTTTTGGCTGTCAGAACTGAGCAAAAGCTATGGTTTGAACCATAGCATGCATGCAGTGGACCTAGGAGATGCTCTTAGTCAGCCATTACCCTCTGGATCATGACTTTTTTATTCAGTTGCTTCATGAAGTGGATGGCTGAGGAGTAGATGCGGGAGGTAAAGAATATTATCTTGTTGGAGCAAATTGTGTCTTCTCTTTCCTTGTTTACCATATTTTCTCAGATATGTTTACTACAGGCAGACTAGAGCATGTCCAAAGAAAAGCAATGAAGCTGGTGAAGGATCTAGAGAACAAGTTTTATGAGGAGCGGCTGAGGGAACTGGGGTTGTTTAGTCTAGAGAAAAGGAAGCTCAGGGTAGGCCTTATCACACTGTACAGCTACCTCAAAAGAGGTTGTAGCAGGGTGGAGTCAGTCTCTTCTCCCAAGGAACAAGTGGTAGGACCAGAGGAAATGTCCTCAAATTGTGCTGGTGAGGTTTAGGTTGGATATTAGGAAAAAATTCTTCACCAAATGGTTGTGATGCATTGAACCAGGCTGCCCAGGGAAGTAGCTGAATCACCAGCCCTGGAGGTATTCAAAAGATGTGTAGATGTGGTGCTTAAGGACATGGTTCAGTGGTATACTTGGCAATGGTAGGTTAACAGTTGGACGCAATGATCTTGGAGGTCTTTTCCAAAATAAGTGATTCTGTGATTCTATGTTGTCTAGCTAATAAATGATTGTGCTCAAGGCTCTGACAGTTTCCGCTGTGCTCATTTGTTCTGAGATTATATAGAATTTAAGAACCTGCTTATTCCTATGTATCCATAACCAAAAATGTGAGCACATGAAGGAGCATCTTTCTCAGTGCAGGCATGCATAGCTCAATCCTAACTGAAGTAGTAGAGTCCCAAACTAAAATTCTTGTATGTTCTTCTGCCTCATCACAGAGAAGGAAAAATAACACAGCATCCAGGTTTTAAGCTGCTGTCAGGGCTGGATATGCAGTGATTTCTGTCGCATCCCTGTTCTAGGAATATGCATGAGCAAGTACTGAGACATTTAGGAGCTCAGATTAGTCTCTTCTCTTAGCAACTTTCTTCTTCCCACACCTCAAAACATTCTCACCAGTCCTTCCTTCTTTGTGATCCACCTCCAGTATTTGAGCAACACTGAAGTTTCCATAATGCAAGTGACTTCCATAAGAAACCATCCAACAAAAGCAGCTGGCCAGAGAGGGAAGATGTGGGGAGAGTTAGGAGGGAGAAGTAAGTTTCTGCCTTCCAGCCCAGACACTGGGATCAGGAAGCAGCCAACACCATGGAGCTCTGTGCATTGCACAGAAACTCCAGCCTGCTGCTTCTGCCACCTTATCTGTGTAACTAGCAGCTGTAGTATAATTTCAAGACAGAATTTGGTCCTTTTTCTTTTCTAGTTTGTTGTCTACCAATTCATAACTTGCATGCTGCTCATTAGTGAATCTTTGTGCTGTGGAGACCCAAGCAAGACTTGCTGCAAGAGCACAAGTGTCTTTTTTTCAGAGTCCTACTGAAAGAAGCCCTCTCTCCTCTCTCCTGGGCTCCCTCTTTCCTTCATTTCTGTTTATGGAAACAATGCCACTAATTTTTTTCCAGCAATCTTGCTTATTCCTGTTTTCTATCTCTTTCCCAGTCTCTGTCTCTTTGGTGGTCACTTAATAACTCGTCTCACCCCTTCTCCTTCACTCTCCTTGTTTCTTTCTCTTCCCAGCTGTCAACTTCAGGCTTCGTTTCCCAAACTGATTCCCATGTCCTCTATCAGCCCCACCCATCTGTTTTGTTACTGCTGACAATCTCCCTGTTGTCCTCCTCTCCATTGCCCCAGTCTAGCCAAAATCTAAGCAGAGCAATAGATGAGATTCAACCCTCCATGTCACAGTAGCCCATTGCTGGGCCTTGAGGAGCAAAATTGTAAGCAGCTTTTCTTAAGAGTAAGCACAGAGGATGGGGGTAAAAAAAAAAAAAAAAAGTACAAAAGCTCTTAAGATGGTCAACTTGGTACAGATTTTTGCAACAACAGCATTTAACATGAACACTACATCCTGTTATATTTCAGATCTCCTCATCAAAGCATGACACAGATAACTGGAATTTTTGCAAAGCATCACTTTTTCTCTTTTTTCATTACAACTTCTAATTTGTGCAAATCTGTGTGAGCATGATGTTATATTTATATTCTGCACTCTACTTGAGGCAGACAGTGGCATACAACATTTCTGTCCAAATGATGAACATTTGGCAAAGTCATTAGCTTCTGAAAGCATGTTTAATATGGAAAGTGTTGGGCAAACTTACTATTATATAGAAATAACAGTCATACGTGTAGTAAACAGTTAGTTGGTACACAGAGTGGCTGGAAACAACATTCAAGAAGATGTGTGACTGTGGGTCCAGAAAACTTGTCATTTGCTGAAAATTACTACCTTTTCACAGTTTTGTGTGTCCTCAAGTTTAACAAACCTGGGGGAATTATGCCATACTATTTTACTTACAACTGACTTGAAGGTGGATTTCCTTCATACAAGAAAATATGACTATTTCAGTGTCTCTCCAATTTCTAGAAAATTCATTATTTTTATTTGTCAGCTTGAGAGGGGGAAATGAGTAATGCTAAGTATAATTTTTGTTTGCTCAGTGTCTCCTCATCTCCCTGTTGAGTATAAATCTATGAAACATAAACCACTCCCATGACAGTAAGGAGAAGTTGCATCATGGGAATCTCTGTGGTGCACCAGGAAAACAAAACAAAACAAAAATGTACACTAGCTTTTGACTCAGTCACTGGGAACATGAAGAAGAAAGTTACACACATTAGAAAATCAGGGAAAATAGATTTTTTTTCTGTCATTTTTGTACACTTTTGCACAGTTGTTGCACATATGTGCTGCCCTTCTTGACTTTGATGAAAAAGTTATGATGAATTTCAGGACTCTGAAGGCTTGTGGTTTGAGATTATGTTTACAGAACATGAAAACTGAGGATGTAGAAAGGACTTCCCTGATGTCTTGAGGAAGGATAAATGTCAGAAATTGTCAAGTTTTCAGACAGCAGCTGGGCATCTTGTTGCCATCCTCCAGTACTCCTTTGAATAGTGCTCCTCAGGGGAAGCAGAGACTAATACAGCAGGCTAGTCCTTCCCCGTGCTGCTGCATGGCTTGAGGGCAATAAAAATCAAGCAAGGAAATCATCCTAATTCAAAGTCTTAGTAGCAAGAACAAGCATCTGCAGAAAGAGAAGAGGAGAACCATGCAGTGGAGGAAGGCAGATGTGCAAAATCTGGAGGGATTGTTGAAGAAAGAAGGCAGAGAGGGGAATTCTCTGGACTGAGGCTCCTGGGTCAGGATCACAGAGCAGAGGAAACAGGGAAGGCTTGTACTCTGTAGTATTAAGCTCTTATCTATCTTCTGGAGATGAATATATGCTCTGCATATACATACATATACGTATATATACGTATATATCTATATTATATATCTGCATATGCATGTACATACATATATATACACATATATGTACATATGCATGAGTTTGTATATCTTGCATCAAGTCTGGGGACACAAACAGGTCAATCTTTCTAACAAGAGGCTGTTTTTTCCTTTTTCCCAAAGCAATTTCTCCTGGAGCTGCCCAGCTCTTACTCCTGACTAAGACAGGAAGTCTCATGTGCCAGAAGGGTGAGATCCAGGAGCTAGGACAGTCCTGGACAGCCAAAGTACTTTCCCTTCAAGGAAGCACGCTGGAAGTATTTGTGTTTCTCAGGTTTTGTTTTATGCAAGCCTAAATAAGTAGAAAGTAACCTTAAAAGTAAAGATACTACCATTGAGAATAGACCTCCTTTTACTTTGCCTTTTCTTCTTGCTTTTTACTTCACTTTTTGCATTGCGAGTCCTTTTTGTCAGTCTTGTATTATTAAATTGGTTTAACAGAGAGCAAATTGGAAAACCTCTATGACCTGGCACAGGCCATGAAAACCCTTACAAAAAGGTACTCTTTTTCACCTGACAGCTTGCCTTCGCAGGAACATCAGCACTTTGGTTGATGTAGTGGTGTTAGGGTTGAAACATAGCAAGCCTTGTTTGGGCTGACCTCTCCCTACTGCATCTTCCACCTCAGGGGCCAGTAGGTCACCTATTGGGAAGGGTTTGTGCAGCAATTCCATGGTTAGCATGCATGCAGTCTTCCACCCCTTAAGCAAAACTGAAATGTATTGATGTATCTGCAATAAATCAACCTCCTGTAGCATGGAAAACTGGTGGTAGTAGTGGAGACAGATCAGGTCTTAATCTGAGCTGGAGGGAAATAGAATTATACTGTGTTGAAAGCCGGGCCTCCCGCCAACTGAAAGCATAGCCTCAGTGTACCCCAGTATGCCTGCACAGATTTTTCCCCAAGTTCAAAGAAGAGACACCTGCTTTTGCTGCAAACCTGTCAGTTAAAACTCATAATGTTGTATTGTAGATGTTAAGTAAATATCATGTTTGTTGCATTTTTTCCCTCCATTTATGGGACTGGTTTCTTTGTGTGATTTCTATTCCTTACTGCCCCATTTCCCCACCCTCTATTAGAGTCACTATGACAATGTTTATACCTGAGTGGATAAACGTACTCACAGGTTATGTTTCAAGGTAAATTCATCTGCTGATTAAGTGGTTTCTGGTAGCATTATAGCTGATTAAGTATGTGTATTTCTAAATTTACTGTGCCAAAATGAAATTCAATTAGCAGTGCAAAATGACTTTTTGAACCATTAACATTGGGTAAAAAAAATAAGTACAGGTTTGAACAGCCTGCAAAATCCTTAAGAGATGGAAACCTCCATTGCTTTGGAGAACATCTAAAATACTAGACCAAATTCAATACTGGCACTGGCATGCAACAATGATTTGGTGGCCTAAAACCAATGAGCCTGCTGTTCTCTGTTCTGAAAACTTGTATAACAGGCAATTTATAAATCCCTTTCATTTGTCAGATTGTTTTACTGTCTTAAAGTTGTTTGACTACAGCATACACTTGGTAGGTTTGGAAAAACAAGTAAATAGAAAAGTTCTTGAAATGAAGTCCTTCCTAATTTGTCATCATGTGGTGCCATGTGCCTGAGCAGTTAAAATTAATGCAACAACCTGATTCATTTTGTGGCCGTGGCATGTCACCTCAAGCTGTTGAGAGAGGTCTAGAAGCATCATCTGACACCCCCACCCCCGAGAGCTGTTGAAGCGGTGCCCCTCAAACCTCTACCATGCCACAAATTTTATATACAATGTAAATCAGGCATGTTCATCTCACTTTGTCGAGATAGCACAGTCCTTCAGCCTCTATCTCTGAAGTGACGATGACCTGCTCAGTTATCCAAGTTCAGTTTGTGGTTAAGAAATCTGAATTTATATAGCTTTAGGGAAAACATAAGCTGTTTAGAAGAGACAGTTAGACAAGTTAAGCATCATTCACATTAACAGCAATTTGTAAAAGCTTGGTTTCACTCAGGAAAGATTATATTTGCTGTTAAAAAGTGTTAACTTGAATAGGCAGAGACTGGTGATAAAGCATTTTATCTATACCCTCTAGGAGGTAAATTCATGCCACGTTGCTGAATCTGGATTTGGATCCAAGCCTCCAAAAATTTGGTGCTGTTACACTGAACATCAGAGTTGCCACACTTTCCAAATCATGTTTAATATAGTCTGTATAAAATGCAATGGGACAAATTGACCATCCTCTTCTGTGGTAAGGGTTTGGGGCAATTTAAATAAAAAGAGAAAAACACTGAACATACCCTAAATTAAATCTGGTGGTTCATATGATTTGGCGCAGTGAGGCGAATTTTTTAAAAAGCCTTTTTATACCTATTCTTGAAAAAGTCCATCTTCCAAAATGTGGGAATGGATGTTAATGTAAACCTCCAGGCTGTGACCCCAACCAGTGCCTCCATTCCAGGAAGGCACTCCTGTTGCTATAATGTTCCTCAGTGCTTCATCTTTCTCCTGGAAACAGATATTGCAGGAATGAGCGAGCACTGGGAAACTGTTGAACCATAATGGACTGAATGAAGGACTGGTACAAAACTTTATATGCTTAAGATCTGCCACAGACGTGTTTTCCAGATACAGGTCTGGTCTCCCTACCTGTAGTGCAAGTCACAATGCTACATCAAAGAAGCAATAACAGAAAAAAAAGCATCAGGGCTGATGAGCTCTGTAAGCGTGTTATGGTGAGAAACTTCTTTTTTTTTTTGCCATTGATCTCATATTGTTTTCTGTGGAGTTTCTGTTGGTTTTTTTTTTCCTAAATAGGTAGCACTGATCAAAACTTGAGCTTGAAAATCAGCCATTCCAATTAGAAAGGTTTCCATTTTCCTCAGAGTTACATTTTTGGTGTGTGGATTTTCCTTTAGGATGGCGTGGCTCTGTTTGACTCATGCTCCTGCAGCACAGATCTCACGTGTCACCGGACAAGGTTCAGCTGTGTAGCTCACTACTGGGGTGTAGGTGGAAAAGGAATGTGCTCTATTTGAAATGTAATTTTTGTGATGCGTTGCAGTAACTTAAAAAAAAAAAAAAAAAAAAAAAAAAAAAGTTAATTTCTTATGAAACTTTTCAACTACCAACAGTATTAACATTTCAAAAAAAAAAAAATCTTTCCTTTCCACCCACTTAAAAACCTGCTTTACCATTTGTTAATGAATAAAAAAGATTAATGTTTGCAGCAACATAAGAACAAAATGAAACTAGTTAAACTACTCTATTTTTCCATTATTTCCCTTGTTACGTATATATTATTCTGTGCTATCTCTTATCAACATGGACTTGTGCTGTGAAATTAAATCAATAACCACTGTGCCTAAACTGAACTCTGAGGGATAAAAACAAACAAACAAATGACAACAAAAAGACTCACACTATTTTTTCCTTTCATTTCTTATTTATTCTTCTGTCTTTGTGTTTTAATCTACACTTGTTCCAAGTGAGCACCATTGGATATAGAACACCATCACAAAATACAGCAATGTTGTACAGATTCTTTATGCTCAGATAACACTGTTAGAAAGTTGAAACAATTTTCAAGTGATCTGAAATTTGCATCTTTCATGGAAAAAAAGAAGATGGATTGTAACATGATTCGCTGTGAAGAAAATAGTTGTGGTGAGTTTTGAGAAAAATACCTTCAACTTCCCCTACTTGTGTCTTAGTTTATTTTCCAGCAGATGGACGATTCTATAAATCTGAAAAGGAAAAAGGCGAGTGCATACATATAGCCAGAGGCATCACAGTAGTCTCTGCAGAGCAAGCTCCCGTATGAATATTATTGAAGGTACCATTTTTGCCCATAGTTTTTTCAATCTCAACTGGAATTTGCAGAAGCATTTCTTGCACCTGGGGTGTGAAATTCCTATTTTTAGTGCCCAGCTTCAGTGGGCACAAATGCACAGTGGACTGGCTGTGATCTGTGAAGTGCATACTCTGTACATGTCAACTGCCCTGTTCCTTGATCATGTCTTCTTTTGCTACCATGAGGTTTTATTAATTTCACAAATACTTGAAGCTCACTTTGACAAAAAAAAAAAAAAAAAAAAAAAAACACAGTTCAACAGGACACATGTTAAAACCTCATATAATACGGTGTTTACTATTTATCATGTTCCAAAACATTAAAGACTCCACAGGAATAGTAGTTCACAGCACACATGGTGGTGTTCTGGATTTGGGGATTTTGATTGATTGATTGATTTTTTTTTTTGGTGTCATCTCTTGTTATTTTTTCTATTGGAAGTTGCTCTGAACCTCTGAGTTAAATGAATTAGTAAGCAAAACCCCAAGCAGGGCCACTTATGTGCTGAATTTAAAGACTATTTTAATCATTATATTTATTTGCATTTTTTATTAACATAGTTAATAAGCTAATAATAGTTAATAAGCTAACAATAGCAAAGATAGTTCTGGTTATGAATTTACACTCAGCAGAAAATGATTTCCCACACTCTCTCTTTTAGCTTCATCTGACTTGGTCTTTATCCCTGTGCTATTTTTGTTTGCAGATACTGAAGAATGATCTGGATGGAAGGGATACTGCTGTCTGTCCTTCACCTAGCTGACCTTGCCTAGGATCATGCAGGCAAACCACTACTGCAGGTAGGCAGTGCTCACTGAACAGAAATTAATGCACTGGTATACACTGTGCGCACAAAAGGAGCCCATGCACACCAAACTTTATTTCAGGACCCCTTTCTGTGTTCCAAGTATAGGCAACTGCATCTCAGAATGTTTTCATGTTTATGCTGTACTCTCTCTGAGCTAACTCGTGCATGAGGTATGGAGGGAATTAAGTAAGTAGGTGAGGTTCCTGCCTTGCTTTCAGTGGAGTGAACTCCTGCTGTGTCTACTCAATACTATACCTTTGTTTGGTTGGCTTGTTTATTACTAAATGGAAAGAACAATAATGAAATATGAACTGAACTGCAGCGACATCTGTCCCACTGAATCTAGTTGTTCCAAGATCTGTTTTTCTGCCCTGGAAGTCAGGTAGTCAGACATGTGATAGACTCCTAACCATATGGTTAAAAATATACTTTGCTTAACTTCTTTGTGTCACCCTTTCAGCATACACTGAAACCTGAAATAGGCATAAACATTTAACTCATTTAGTGGTGTTGAGGACTGGCTGTGTTTGCAGTGAGACTGACACATCTGCAGAACCCTGAAGGGTGGTGACAAGCAGCAGGGAAGGACAAAGGACAGAATTGTCAGTGGCAGCAGAAATGGGATATACATCTACAGCCTTCAACTATAAATTATCTCAACTTCAATTTGAACTTTTAGTTTGACTTTCTGTAAGACTAGTTTTGGAGTTAAAATCAAGCTGGCGTTAAAATCTCCGAGGACAGAGATCCTCAGCTTTCATGGGTGCTTACTCCATTGGTAGACCACCTTCACAAACCTGTTTACATCATTCATAATTGCCTTTGGTTCAATGCAGTTATTGCCTCTCATCCATTTGCTGTGTTACTGAGAAGGCTGGCTCTGTCTTACCTGCTGCCCCTCTAAGGCAGCTGAAGACAGCAGCTAGCTCCCCCAGCCTTTGCTTCTCCAAGCCGCAAGAACCTCAGCTGTCACATGCACATTTAGTATGCATGATTTCAGATAACTAATAACTCTTCTCACAAAATGTCTTACTTTAAATAATCGATGACCATTTAAAATATTTTTGTTGTTGTTGTGTTTGATCATTTGTTTTGTTTGTTTGTTTGGCTGGATTAGATCACTTTCTCAAGCTCTTTCATTCCTGAAGCCAAAGAATAGCCTCACCAAGTCACCCTTTCCTCATGGCTGTCTATAAGCAAACCTGAACTTTGACCAGCAGAAGAAATTAAAAGGCCATTTTTCTGTGATTTTTCCATGTCCTCCTGCTGCGTCTAAGCTCAAAGAAGAGGTTCTTAATGACCAGAAGTCAAAGGCTCTGAGAGCTTCTCTCTTCTCCCCTTTTTTTCCACTCTCCTCCAGGCTTTCAAAGGAAACTGTTGCTGCTAGCTCTGCTGCATGCAGCCCGGCCCAACAGGACAGCTACCTGGCTGCAAGGAGCTGGGAGCTTTGCTAATGTGTCTGTAGCTTCTTTCAAAGGAGCCTGACCTTGGGCCTTGGAGGGATGCTCTCATGGTGAGACTGACTGTGGTCATCCTATACTCAGGGTGGGTGTTGGCATGCCACATGCAGCTCCCAGCTTCCTTTTCTCCTTACCCTGTCAACAGGGTAGGATTTTACCCTCTCCTTCAGATAATGAGTGTACTTGTGCATCTTTTTAAAGTAGATGCCTTGGTATAAATTGTTTTTCATTGCTGGCAGCCATATCTGGGGACTCAGCTTGAGTTGCTTGCCCAGATTTCTTACTGAGTGAAGTCTGAGTGAAGCTGAGTATTTTATTGTCAGTGTTGTTATTGCTATTCTGTGCGATATTGGTGGCCACTGTGAACCGTGAACATGGGTAAAATTCATGAGTGTATTATTTGCCATTTCTTTAGGTTAAGTGCAAAGAAAATGTAATTCAGCATAGAACTGAGATCTGAAACAGGAGTTGCTGTAAAAAGCAGTAATTAGTAGTTAGCCTGGCAAACGTGAGAAAAAAAAATCTTTATAGGTCAGTACTCTTTTTAGTGACTTGGTACAAACACAAAAGCTGAGTCATATTTGGTACTTTTGTGTGGACTTCAGGGGCAAAAAATTGTCAGTTGGGAGAGGCAGAGAGGCGTCCAACGGAGACAAGTCTGGCGAGAGTAGTTTTGGGAAGACACAGAGGCAGCGTACCTTCAGGCACTAGGTTCACTAGAAGCAGATTTGAAAATTGTAGTCAGACAGCTTGTTTCTGCATTTTCTCTGTCAGGAACACAATTTTGACTATGTTCTTTGTAAGTAAACACGGTTGTACCAAAGGAATGCTGAACTTTGTGATTTTCTTAATGGAGTATTCTGGCAATGCATGGAATATTCGATATATTTTCCAGACCGAGTCAAACACATCTATCATTCTGCAATAATCTTTATTAGTTCTACTTCAAAGTGAGCCAGAACATCACTCCAAATCTCATCACAACCTTAAGAGAGCTTGGACAACTGAACAGATTGCTTTGCTGTTTAATATGGAGAGACTGTCAGCAGTGGGGCCACAAAGTGCCAAACACTGCATTGTGGAGCTCCAAGTGGTACCCGGGATGGATAAACACCTCTAAAGAGAAAGCACGTGCCCTGGTGCTTTATGACCATGCAGTGTGCTGATCAAAGCTGTCAAACAGGGAGGTTTCCAGGACTTGATTTTTGCTCAAAATGAAATTGTGAGGTGTGTCTGCACTTGAAGTCTAGCACATAACCTGAACGTACCCACTTTTTGTGCTCCGGAAAGTAGATGTTTCCCATCTTTAGGCATGAAATTGGGTATTTTCCCATTTGAACTGGAAAAAATGTATTTATTTCAGTTTTGTCCATTTTTCACATCTCTTCATTATGCTATCATCTTTGACCTAGAGTGTGTGTGGTGCCTCTGTGCATTTCTGTGCTTTTCCTGTTCTCATTCTTTCAAGAGGCTTTGTGGCTTCTATTGTGTTCACTTCAAAGCCTTAGAAGTGTTTCCTTAGTGAGAATTACAGGTCATCAGGACAGCAGTAACTGGCCTAAGAATATTATTATTTATTATTTATATCTTACATAGTGCCAAAAGTATAACAGGTACTTTGAATCTGGTCTATAGCACAGTGAAATCAATAGGAAATGATCCTTAATTAATTGGGCTTCTGTTCCTAAAGTAATTCAGCGCTTCCACTGAGAATTAACTCATCAGATTCTCTTGCTAAGTAAACATCACAATAAATAATATAAACTGTTGCTTTCACAATGTTTTGTTTTCCTGCAACTCAAAAGGAGCTTTTGTTTAAAGTTTAAAACTTTTATGGAGCTATGCCTCTGGGCATTTAGACATAAGATGAATAAAAAATGATTTAGGGTTTTATTTAGAAAACCATTCCTGTGCATATATGGGCTTGTCATTCTGAAATGAAATTTTCATACAAGCTTTCAGCCCAAGGGACCAAGTGGAATCTTCAGATTTAAGAATTAATAAGTATTCTGCCACTCAATGGATCCCTGAGCACTCTGTCCACACAAAAATCTGTCTACTTTCCCTGAGTGCTTTGAGTTTTTTTCATATTTACTGTGAGTTGGTGTAATGTGTTTTTACATGTTGCTACCTTCAATATGCAATTCATCCAGTAAAACTAGGCAACTTCACAGACTACTAATTATTTCTAACTTCAAACACCCATAAAGGCACACTGCATCAGATCATGGTGAAACTTAGTGAGGGCTAGTATCTATCACAAGAAAAACAACTTCCACAGTGCCAGGTCTCTCCAACAACATGGTTCTTCCCAGGTTGTCATAATATGCTCTTCTTAGGCAGTCAGGTGGGAATACAACAAAATCAGTCCCAGCTTTGTACAAGCATCCCAGCCTTTGAGATCCAGAGTGATTGTGTAAGGCTCTGTGCTCGTACCATATCTGAGATGCATAGCTTCCTTTCACTCATTTGTCGCCTTCCTCCCACTCCTGATTTTTCAGCTGTGATAATTTGCTTAGATCGTGTAGGATGTCTGAGGCAGGGAAGAGGCCCCAGAGCAAAATCCCAGTGCTGTCTGTGGACATTGGCTGCTACCCCGTGAGCACCATCTAGCTGACTCCTAGTACAACAGCATGGGAGGCTGAGCAGATGCTTCTCCTAAAAATCAACAAAACAAGCTTTTCGTGTTACAGTTTGGTGATGTAAGGTATATAAATACCATGAAGCACCTGGGAGACTGATATCCATATAAACCACTTGTCATAAAAGCATGTCAGGTTGTCTCACAGTGCAGTGACGTGACAAAAGTATCTTCTGCTATCTGGGACATCTGAAAGGAGTGAGTTTCATAGTCTAAGCATCTAGGTTTTTCAAACCTTTGTACTGTATAAATATCAGGAGTATTGCATCCTATTTGTTTTCAGATGATTTTTGTAAAGACAAAGGTTTCTGTAAAGACAGTGCTATGACAAGGGAGAAGCCCTGAATTGAAGCTCGAAAACCTCCTTTTTGCCTGGATACTCTGTGTGGTTACTCATCTGAGAAACAGGACTGAGAATTTATCTAATTTTTCTTCGAAAATGTTCTGTACAGATGACTTAATTACTTCTTGCATAGTAATTTGAAATGAAAATTCTGTCGTTCAAAATTAGAAAAGGTTTTTGCTCTCATTTGAAGAACTTTGGCTCCCTGATTTTTTATTGTTATTGTTTGTTTGGTGTTTGGTGTTTTTCTTTTGTTTGTTTGTTTGTTTTTGTATGTATGTTTTGTTGTTCTTCCAGATTTTAAATTTTCACTCCTGTTAGAAACAGCCTTGGTGAAGAATTTGCCTGGAATAGTGACAGCCTAGCATTATAGAAGCACTGTTCACTGTTAACCTTAGCAATGCACATCATGATACATGGAGAGGATGGCCTGCGTTGTAGAAATAGAGAGATTGGGGATCCACTGGACTGAAAGCAACTGTAAAACTGTGAAATTGTATATCCAATTTGTCTTTCAATTTATGTGGGCATCTGTTTATTCTTTTCTTTATATTCTGCATGGTTGATTGGGTTCATTTTTTCCCAGAAATACTGGCTTTCCTTAAAAGCGTCCCACTTAGTTGTCTTCCGTGCAGAATGGCGTTGTGAGGAAAGATGTTAGGTGGGAATGGAGAGAACATTGCGAGGAGGTGTGGAAGGATTATATTTGATTTTTGATGTATGAACTTCCAATCTGACTGATATTAATATAAATTAGAGATTCAGTTCATGAAAACCTATGTTTTAAATGAAACAAAAATACAGTAGACACCTAGACATACGGAAATCTGGTGTGTAAAATTCAGGAGTTACTTATGGGGTCTACAGTGATGGGCTCTATGGACAGTGCAGCTTGAAAACATTTTGGTTAGTAATTTCAGGAGTTGCTGGAAATACCTCAAAAATATAGAGTATCAGCTCATACATCCCTCAAGTATGCAAATGTCGATCTGTAAAGCTAGTTTGGAATAGTATAAGGAGATTTTTATTTATTACAACACTGGCAGCAACATTCAACTCCATGATTTTTTTAAGGCCATCTCAGTATTTTGGGGGGAAGGAGGGTAAAATAACTCATAAAAATTGAAAACTTTTCAAATGATGACACCAACTTTCACCTGGTAGTGCTGTGGAAGGTGCTTTGTGATGGTGGCAGCTATCCCCACAAGTGTGCCAGCTATCCCTCTGTGTACCACTGTTTCAATGGCTCATCTGGGCATGTTGCTGCTGGTGAATTTAGGGCTTGTCTGTTACCTCTGGCCTACCTAAACAATTACTGTATTCTCTGCCTTATCAAAATCTATTTGGGTTGGAGTGTTTTGTTTGAGGTTTGTTCTAGTTGAGGTAGTCACGTCTCTCCACAAGCTGACTTGAAATGATTTTGGCAGTTGTCTCTTTGTACTGACCAGTATCAGGGAAGCTGATATTTTAGTAGGAGTTGGGTGTGAGTCAGTAGACTCATCAACCTCACTGGATCTCTTTACACAGATATTATTTAATTTAATCCAAACGGAAATATTTTTCAAAGCTGAGTAGCGTGAGGGTTGGCAGCACCAGCAGATACACATAATTTGTTATTTTTAGTACCCCAACAAGATGTTAGCAAAGCCATCTAATCAACAGCTGGCTAGCTCCTGCAATTAGCAAGAATTTGATTCTCCACCCTACAGAAGTACTACAAGGTTGTAAAGGCAAGCTAAAGATACCTTTTTTAAAAGGTAATAAATGATAAATTATAGCTATATTCATTGTGGAATTGATGTCTTGTTTCTTTGAGAAAAAATGAAATGTGTTCTTCCTTCACCATTTTTCTCAAATGTCTAGTTAAGAAAAGAATTCCTTAATCTCCAGCTGTCCCTTAAGGTTTGTTTTAATCAGGGTGGGTTTAAGCATAAAAATTGTGTGAGAGCCTGCAGGTGATCCTCATATTGGGAAACTGGTGTGATTTTTATTTTCTAGAATGCGCTCCCCAAACACCTCACCTGCAGTGCTGAATTTTTCCATGCAGGGGAAAGAAGCGGTTGTACTTCATAAACTGCTCTGCCTTCAGAGACGGAGCAAACTACAAGAAGCTGTGTACTCTCAGGTATAAGTGTACCCAAAGATGTAAACGAATGCCTACATGCTTAAAACAGCAGTTACTTTGTGTTGATGTGGGAGTTAACACAGATCTTTTCCTGCTCCCCTTATCCTTGTATGATGATGAAACCCCTAAGAAGGGCTTGTATGCCACTAAGGGGTTACTACAAAATTGCATTTCTCTTCCTGTCTGCGTCCTACACTTGGCCTTCAGACAATCTTGTGAGTTCTTTTGACTCCACCTGTGATTAGTGAACTAGTGGTAATGGCATCTCTTCTTCCCTCAGCAATAGGGAGGAGAAATTTATTAATGTTGGTAAGGTAATCAAATAAGATGACAGGGAGCACATATATTCCTAGCTCCTACGGGAGCAGTCAACTAAAGGCACATGGGGCACAAAGACTTGGTAAAATATGAAACCTCTGTGAATTTAGTCCTTTTAATTGCATTCCATATTGTATTTTTGAGTATCTCCTTGTAAAATGGTGCATAATCTTTAATGAACACAAGACTAGAAGGTCTCCTTTGGATTTAAATTTGAAGTATTTGCATAAATTTAGCTCCATAAAAATATTTTATTGGCAAATCAAAATGCACACACAGATGTACCTTTCAGAGCTTAATTTTGTAAACAAAGCATCATATTCTGCTCTCAGTGAAGCTGGCAAAACTCTATGGTAACATCAATAACATCAATAGATTTACTTGAGATTTATATTTGGGTAACTGAGAGCAGCATTTGGCCTAAAGACTCCAGAGTGAGAAGCATGTAATTATTCATCTGCCCAGTAAGTTCAGTCTACTTGGAAAATTTACAGCTAGAGTAAAAATTTTTTGCCAATCAATTTTTAGTGTGTTTTAACATTCACATTTCATCCTTATCTCATTCTTTTGTTAGTTAAATAACTTTTTTTTCTGACTTGCATACCGAGGAGCTCAAAGAGTCCTGCTTTATTGCAGATATAAAATCTCAGTGCTTTTATATATGACCAAAACACCAACAAGTTTATTTTAGTGAGAGATTATGTATAGAGTGCAATGGTCTAATCGGGTCTCAAGGGCTTTGAAATATTAAGCTCCATTCCTGTTGCAAATTAGCCCTGCTATCTACTTTTTCAATGAAAACATGTTCAGCAAAAGGAATATCTTTTAAATAGCTTAACTGTTTTAAGATTACAACAAAAAATCCCAGCTGCTAAATATTGTATTATGACTGTCAGTCAACTGCGGGTGATATACACATATCCAAATTACCCTAGCCTTAATAATCAACGAGTAGTTACTTGCTTTTGTACATTGCAGAGAGATTTCTATTCAAGCAGCAGTCTGCAGTCACATGCCAGACTCTGGAGCTAAGTTACCTACCTCTCTTCAATCATTTGGGAGCTCTGTCTGTCCAACATTATCTGACCTTCAATTTTTCTTTCCAGCAACATATGCTGGAACTCATATTTTTAATTTCTTTCTGTCACTGAAACACATATACCACTGGGGCTCAAAACTTTAAATTTCAAATAATATATATAGGCTAAAGGCAAAATCATAAACTAAAACCACCTTGGAAACTCTAAGATAAAATCCTTTGAGCCTTTTGTTAAAATATATAGTGGCTACCACAAGTTAATGAAAACATATTTTAAATGCATGCTAAGAAATCTAGGTGGAATAAATATAATGGCCTCATTCTCTGAAATATAATGTTGATATAGAACTATTATACATAAAGTGCATTAGAACATCCAAAACTAACGGTGACCTTTGCTTTAAGCAGCACTTGCTGAATTGGAAATAACATTTCTCTCTGGAAACAGATTGCCTTTTACTGGGGAGGAAGGATGTTCAGGCAGAGGAAGGCAGGGCTACCCGTCACCGTGCCAGGGCAGGCCAACAGTTGCTCATATTTTTCATCAATCAGGCTTTATTAAATGTTTTTTTAGAAGAGGGATGAAAGGGGAAAAACAAACAAACAAACAAACACTGCACGTGATCAGACACTCCCTGAATTTAGCACTCACGTCTCTGATGCATTTTTTGTATTCAGTGATTCTCTTTTCACTCTCTCTATGAGACCAGGTTGTCCAAGTGGTGTGTATGTGGCGTCTAACTCTATCCCATCTTAATTAAACTGCAGAATCAGCAGAAGTCGATGTCAGGGAGTGACTGCTGTGATCAGGGCTGCACAGACTAAGCCCCGAGAACAGAGTAAAAAGTGTGCTGGGATAACGTTGAGTATCTTGCAGGACAACACAAATGATCACCATCCTGTACACTTTTGGTTTAAAAAACAAGAAAAAAGTGAAGAAGGGGGAATGATAGAAAAAGAAGTGATGTTTTACTGGAACATTTAAGCTGTGGTGTGATGGCTGGGCTTTCCATCTCACCTCTGATAACTTCAGAAAGATAGAAAAACAGTGTAAAAATGGATTGGACAAAACATGAGTATTGCTTGTTACACAAACATAACAAACTGTTATTTTTCACTCGTGCACTTACCATTAGAGAAGTTTTAAGGATAACAGAAAAAAAAAAAATTATATGATAGCTGCCAAAGATATTTTGAGATTAACCAGCATGATTGTATTTTCAGAGAGAGGGAAGTTCAGAAACAACTTGATATTTTTTGACCTTAGGGTGGTGAAGGTAATGTGTTCAGTTTCCAAAAAAAAGGAGTATTTACTTCTTTGTACCCTAACTGTACCTTTGTTCCTTCCCCACTTGCCAGTTTATTGGTACTGGCAGGGCATCTGGAGGTAGTTGTTTGTCTGTTTTGTGAAGATAAGGTTGCATTGTGGAGGATGTGGAGCAAGGGCAGGGGAATTGAGACTCAAGAATAAGGCAGCAGGTACAAATCAAGGGAGATGAGCACAAGCACATGCTTCTCAAATGATTCCCCATGCCTGCAAACTGATTAGAAGACACACAGTTTTCTTTATTGAGGTGAGGAACAGATCAAAGAGGGGCTCCATTAATAGTGGTAAGAGGTGCCTTTTAGGTGCTTAGGTTAGGAGTTTAGATATGGTTATTCTATCAAGGGGGAGCTTTTTGGTCATTGTGGGAAGGTGAAAGCTGATTCTCAAAAATCCCTTCCATATTGCACATTTTGGCTTTCAGATAAAAAGCTCTTCATTTTCAGAGAAAACTTATGCACCTCTTGACATATAATTATACTTCTTGCTTGCAAGTGGCCTGTTTTCAGGGATGCTGTATGCCTGTCTCTTTGATCAACACAATACAATCAACCCAAACACCAAATTCATTGCTTACATCTCAGCATCAGATATTAATTCATTTTGCAAAAGCAGAGGTTACTCAGACCTTCGGTGTTTTTCCACGGTGAGAGCAGAGCTCAGCTGGAGCAGTGCTGGTACCTTGGTGAACAACTGCATGACAGTGGCTCTCAATCTTGGGCATCATCTACACTGGATGAACAGAGACAAGCAAAAAGGCTGGTGTGAGTCCAAAACTGCTCATACAGCTGCAAGGATCAGGGTGTGCCACCATGCCTCCCTTGGGATGGGTGGCCGTTGGCAAACATGCTTTCACATAAGAGATGGTTGTGGTCCTTCCTTTTAGGTCAAGGCTGTGGCAAGCCAAGAGTGTTGCTTTTAAAGATACATCAGCATTTAGCCCCTAGTTATGTGCACATCAATCCTACTGAGGCCAGTATTTCTTCTGCAATTTTAGGTTTTGAAAGGAATATAATTGTGGAAAACCTGCATTATTGAAATTATAATCAACATATATCAATGCCCCATTTTTCTGCAAATAAATTAGTTTGGATTTAAAGGGTTCTGTGTTTATTAGGCCTGCACCTCTGGTAGTCAGATACAGTCTACAATCTGTTCTGTAGATAATATGCATTAATGTATGTGGCTTCTATATAGTATACATTTGTCATCTCTAAATGTTGTGGAAATTGCTTTGCTGACAATACTTCCTGGTCTGCTCTCTGTATTTAATGGTCAAAGGAAGCGTGTCATCGGGTGTTCTCTGATAACAATGAAGCAGAAACGTAAAGATCCAATTAAACTCTAATAATAATAAAAGTTAAAATTCATCAGTATAGCTTTGGAGAAAAATGTACATTTTAAGAATTAGGCCAACCTTCTATCCTTCCATTTTTTGAATATCTAAATAGTTTGGTTTTAAAATATTATGACTGATTATATAATGTTAAGGAGCACTAAAAGAAAAAGGGTTTGAAATAATTTAGGAATTCTTCGATCATCCTGCAGTCCTTACAGGATATTAGGCAGTGGAAGCCAGGCAGTGGCTGTGTAACAACAAGGGTATGCATTTATAGATTGTACTTTCTGGACACTGTCCTGGATAAAGTTTTAAAGTATGTTGACTATTTTAAACTGCATGAACATCAGTAAAATGCAATCATGTTTTGTTCTAATACTTAGATGCCTCAAAAACAGGTAAAAGAAAACAACAACAAAAAAATTGTGACGGTATTGTTTTGCACTAATATTCAGCTTGCCCACTAAGGCAAACTCATTTTATTCTGAGTTTCAAGATTTTGACTAAAAGGATAGAGAAACACTTGGATTGAAACTTAAACTATGAAATTTTGATGCAAGATAGATTCCAGCACCACCACTGGCTGTTGTGAAGTGTGCTGCTCTGAGAAGCTCTGTGATGCTGTAAGAGACTTAACAATAATAAGTGAATAAAGCATTAGCAACGACAGAAATGGTCAATTTAGGAAAAACCTTTGTACTGTGCTATATCCTGATTTTGATTTTATGATGTGTATTAGTATCTTTACAGCTATGCTATGGAGATATTTAATCACAAAGTACAATGTTATTTTCCAAGATTAAAGATGTTTCTAAATCCTTTGTAAAGCACTTTTGAGAAAAGACATCAATGAATTTTATGAATAGCAAATCTGTGAATCTATAATGTATTTCTGTAAATTACAATGCCATTATAGTATCAGTGTCTTTTAACAAAACATAAGAGAAATCTGAAGACTGCTTTAAAGTATTTTTGTTCTTCAATTAAAATATTAATGATCATTTTCATTATTTCAACTTCCTGATCATTATGAAAAATGCAAATTATTTCAATTCACTTATTCAAATTTCACATAAAAAGGAAAAAGTATTGAATACTACTGTGGACTGAATGACCACAATTTTCATATGAGTGTAGCCCCAGACAAGATTCTAAATTTGGCTTCTGAGTTTTAATTAAAATGTCCAGACTCTGTCAGAATGAACTGATGAGGGGCAGAATCCTAGCGTATGGCTCATTGCAAAAACAAGAATTGTTATGAGAGTTTTCAGAGCATTATAGAGTGTTCGCTTATCTCATTGTAGTATAACCCCCACAAACGTACACCTCATCTTTATGAAGCTTTATTTATTTTGTCATGTAGATACAAAAAGGAAAGGAAAAAAAAAAAAAGATTTAATTCACTACATGTTCTCATTGCTTTTAGAGAGATGATAGTAAATGATACTCAAGAATCTCATGAATAAGTAGGATGGGTAGGACTTGTAACCTTTTTTTTCCTGTTGATAGTCATGGGGCTTGGTCAGTGCATATGTTTTCTGCTTTCTGCCCTTGTGATCATTACTCACTCATTTATTTTCAATTTTTATTCTTTCAAGCACTCTTCTACCCAACCCATCCCTCTACCACTAAGATGATTGTTTTCCTCTATCCATTCCAGGACTTGTCCTTCCTAACACAGTCCTGGTTTCCCTGCCCTCCACTGTTCTCATTCTTCCAATTTTTTGCTCTTCATTTCCCTTCTGTGTTATCTCTTTCTTCTGTAGGAGAAGCAGAATGGTGTCCTGCCTGTCCACAGCACCAGGAGCTAAGCCTGCGCTGAGCACACCAGGTCAGGGCTGATGCAGTGAGTGCTTCCTCCTGTTCTCATCAGGAGAATTTGTCCAGCTCCTCTAAGGATGAGAAAGGTTGCAGACAGGGTGTCTACAGGTTTTTTCCTTTTAACACTGTCTCCCACCTGGAAATGGTAAGCTACACAAAGCATTAAGTAAAACGGTAGCTGTTTTGTGTATTTCTCCAACTTATAATTTCTGGGCACCTTTGAGTGTTTGCTACACTTATATACATATACATATAATTTATCTTTGTGCAGTGTATTATTTATTTGCTGAATAAAAACCTTTAGCAGTGAGCAAAAACAGGAATGGACTTCAGATATAACCTGCTCAAGTGTAAGAGAAGATTCACAATCTGTTCTCCAATGACCTGCAATTAGTATGAATTTTGCATTACAGCCCAGCATGACAGCATGGCATATCACTGCAGGACTGGCAATGTCTGCTTTGGGCACCATTGACAACATGAAATGAGTTAGAGGAGCACACTATATACCCGGCAAACTGTTGTGCAGAAATTCAGGGATTACAATTTCGTCTCCTGAGAAGAGAGAGTTTACCAGCTGAAGCTGTGCTAAATTATGGAAGAGAAAATCAAGTGCTATAATTGTGGGTGTTTATCACAGTCACAGTTGTTGTTGTTTTTTAATTTATTTCTATTAATAGAAATTTGATCAGAACAGGGTAAATCTGTACCCACAACACAAATGTGATCATCTGCAAACAAAGTAAGTGGAAGGGACATTTTGTATTGTTTTGTTTTATAACACTCATTTTGAGGAACTAGTCTTTATTTTTTGTTTTTGTCATATGCTTTTATGTTAAAGTAAACGCACTGTATAATAACTCTTAAATCAAAGCAGTTTTTGTCTAAGGAGAAAAATAAGATAGCAAAGCTTGATTGAGTACTAGTCATGGTAGTAGATTTGTATAGGCTGCAGATAGGGAAAACAGCAAAGGGTGTTGTAACTCCAACTAATGCCTATTATATCAACAATAGCATAAGGAATGCCTGCAGTTTATTTAATATTACGTTGTCTAATATTAGGGCAAAAAAAAAAAGTTCTTTCCAGAAAATCCCAATACATTTACAACACTTGAAGAACATCCCTTTCAAAGAGCTGGTCCTTTCAATCAGTATGTTCCTCAGTGAGGGAAGCTCTCAACTGAGAGAGAGCAGGTCCATGCTCAGACAGTGAATCCATGAGTGAATAAACAATATGTCAAAACCAATAATATTTATTTAGGAAGGGACCATGCTAGATTGTGATGTACTTGAGCTATATGCCACTGAAAGATGAGGCAAGAGACAGTAGTCCAGATATACATATGCACTTAAGGAACCCCAAGGAATCTGGCAGGTCCCCCACAGCTGCTTTGGTAGGACATCTGTGTCCAGTAGTCATAGCTGCTAGCGTCTTGTATGGGAATCTCAAGGGATACTGGTTATCCATGCACCCAACTGAGCTGGGTCAGTAGTCTCTTAAGAAAAGCAGTGTTACGATATTGCATAGGTTCAAACAGTGCCTGTGATTGTCCTTTTAGCTCTGGTGTTAGCAATGACAGAAGCTGCTTCTGGGAATTAAGAAGCTAACAAGAGGTATTGAATGCTGTTAGAGCTCTTTCTCTCTTCCCTAGGTCCTGGTGGTGCCTAGACAGCAGCTTTGCAGGCAGTGGCAACTTGAAAAGGATGATAGAAAGCACATGAGATAATTTTTTAGAACCATATCACAGAATGGCTTGGATTGGAAGGGATATTAAAGATCATGTAGTTCCAACCCCCTTGCCATGGGCAGGGATGCCACCCACTAGATCAGGTTGCCCAGGGCCCTATCCAACCTGGTCTTGAACACCTCCTGAGATGGGGCACCCACAACTTCTCTGGGCAACCTGTACCAGTGCTTCACCACCCTCTGAGTGAAGAATTCCCTCCTAACATCTTATGTAAGTAGCCCCTCTTTTAGTTTAAAACCATTCTCCCTTGTCCTCTCATGATTTGACTGAGCAAAAAGTCGCTCTTCATCTTTTTTAAAAGCACCCTTTAAAGAACAGAAAGGCTCCAATGAGGTCTGCCCGGAGCCTTCTTGTTATCAGGCTGAATATCACCAGCTCTCTCAGCCTTTCTTCATAGGTGAGATGCTCCAGCCCTCTGATCAGCTTTGTGGGAATATTCACTTTCCCCCTTTTTGCCCATGCACAAGGATGTAAATAACCTCATTCGTAATCGTGTAAACTGGGCCTCCTGGGAGTGGGAAAACAGTTCCCAGCTGGGTACAAACTTGCAAAGCCATCAACTGGAAACTAACATGTGCTTCTTAACAAAGCTAGTTTCATCGCTATAGAGAAAATTTCACAGAATTTCACAGAATTTCTAGGTTGGAAGAGACCTCAAGATCATCGAGTCCAACCTCTGACCTAACACTAACAGTCCCCACTAAACCATATCCCTAAGCTCTACATCTAAATGTCTTTTGAAGACTTCCAGGGATGGTGACTCCACCACCTCCCTGGGCAGCCCATTCCAATGCCTCACAACCCTTTCAGTAAAGAAGTTCTTCCTAACATCCAACCTAAAACTCCCCTGGCGTAACTTTAGCCCATTCCCCCTCGTCCTGTCACCAGGCACGTGGGAGAACAGGCCAACCCCCACCTCTCTACAGCCTCCTTTAAGGTACCTGTAGAGAGCAATAAGGTCACCCCTGAGCCTCCTTTTCTCCAGGCTGAACAAGCCCAGCTCCCTCAGCCGCTCCTCGTATGACTTGTTCTCCAGGCCCCTCACCAGCTTCGTCACCCTTCTTTGGACCCGCTCAAGCACCTCGATGTCCTTCTTGTAGCGAGGGGCCCAAAACTGAACACAGTACTCGAGGTGCGGCCTCACCAGAGCCGAGTACAGGGGCACGATCACCTCCCTAGCCCTGCTGGTCACGCTGTTTCTGATACAAGCCAGGATGCTGTTGGCCTTCTTGGCCACCTGAGCACACTGCTGGCTCATATTCAGCTGACTATCCACCATCACTCCCAGGTCCTTCTCTGCCTGGCAGCTCTCCAACCACTCATCTCCCAGCCTGTAGCTCTGCTTGGGGTTATTGCGCCCCAGGTGCAGGACCCCCCGGCACTTGGCCTTGTTGAACTTCATACAGTTGACCTCAGCCCATTGGTGCAGCCTATCCAGATCCTCCTGCAGAGCCTTCCTACCCTCGAGCAGATCGACACACGCACCTAACTTGGTGTCATCTGCAAACTTACTGAGGGTGCACTCAATGCCCTCGTCCAGATCATTGATGAAGATGTTAAAGAGGACCGGCCCCAGCACCGAGCCCTGGGGGACGCCACTAGTGACTGGCCTCCAACTGGACTTGACTCCATTTACCACAACTCTTTGGGCCCGGCTATCCAGCCAGTTTCTAACCCAACAAATCGTGCGCCAGTCCAAGCCAAGAGCAGCCAGTTTCTTGAGGAGAATGCTGTGGGAGACGGTGTCAAAAGCCTTGCTGAAGTCAAGGTAGACCACATCCACAGCCTTTCCCTCGTCCACCCAGCGCATCACTTTGTCATAGAAGGAGATCAGGTTCGTCAAGCAGGACCTGCCTTTCATAAACCCATGCTGACTGGGCCTGATCGCCTGCTTGCCCTGCAAGTGCCGCATGATGACTCCCAAGAGGATCTGCTCCATGAGCTTCCCTGGTACTGAGGTCAAACTGACAGGCCTGTAGTTCCCCGGGTCTGCCCTCCGGCCCTTCTTGTAGATGGGCGTCACATTCGCTAGCCGCCAGTCAACTGGGACCTCTCCCGATAGCCAGGACTGCTGATAAATGATGGATAGGGGCTTGGCCAGCTCCTCTGCCAGTTCTCTCAGTACCCTTACATGAACACAATGAACAAAATGAACACAAGCAAGAGATTCTTTCAAAACTTTTGCTGTGCAGTAGCTTGAACCTAAAATGTTGTTGCTAGATAGCCTGTGGTTTATTTGTCTGACCCCTGACCAGAGCTCACTGTCCGGATTTAACTTTTTCCTTTAAGTAAAAATAGGTGCTTCACTGTGGCACCCAAAACAGTGAGGATGCTGAGGACTAGCAGGAAACTGGGACAGAATCACAAGTCTCATCACTGTCTGCAGTAGGGATCTGGGGAAGGCCTCTGTCCAGTCAGGGTCCTTGAATTTCCTCTCAGAGAATCAGCAATTACAAAAACACTCTGATATAAGCAACTCAGGGGTACAATTCTCTTTTTAAGAAGACGACTACCCAGAAAATTATAGTAGCCAGGCCATGGACAAGAAAACACTAAAAGTCTTATGGGACCAGAGAGAAATGAAAATAAAGCATCGCTGATCACTAGGCAACATTGTGATGGGAGATGGCAACCCTTGATTATCTGAACCCTGCTCCTTCCACTGCTTGTGTATTTATGTTGATGAAGAAAATAGGCTCCATTATCATTTGGGTATGTCATGATCCTCACTGTGGCCTGTAAAGCTGACTACAGTGTAACTGAAGGACCCACTATATTTCAGTTGTCTTTGATCTTTCTAAATAGGCACCTGTTTCTTCTGAGTCATAAAAATAAATAAATAAATTTATCAATTAGTATGCCACAGTTTGTGCCTTAGGTTTAGGAGAACAGCTGTGGGAAGAATGCACATCTGCCTCCTCTCTGCCACTTCCCACCAAAGAAGCTGCTGACTGGTGTGCTCAGGACTCATTCTCACCAGCATGACTTTAACCTGAGCTGACCCTCTGCTGCCTGTGGGAAACTATCAATGAAACAGTTTGTTTCACCAACAGTGAGCAGCAAATTGGTTCATTCTGTAATTTCAAAATAACTTGAATCCTTGGTCATTCATTGGTCAATCATATTTTCCCTTTTTCAGCTTTTCAATTATTTGATACAATGCCTTATTTTAAAGAGGAGATTAATAGTTTCTCATTAGCAGAAGCTATTGAAAAATGGGAAAGACCTGCCTATTAGTCTAATATGATGTGGGCCTGAAACCTTTTTCTCTTTAACTTTAAATAAAAACGACCTTCACACACATAAGAAAACTTTAACTTATTCAATTTTCTTTGCTGCAGAATGTCCCTCACTGACTGACCCACAATGCTATGCTTTTGTTATAAATCATAACCAGAGTGGGAACATCGAACTGTGATGTATAATGCTGTTCAAATCACACTTGGTTTCCTCTAAGGAGCTTGTTTGTTATGGAGACTTGTGAGTTATAAATAGGACAACATAAAGTGAGCTCCATTGCAAAATGTGCCTGAAAATATTTTCTCTGTGGGGAGAGAATCTTTTCAAAGAGACTTTTGGTTTTTCTTCCCCAGTACTTATTTCTTTTTTTCTCTGTCCTGGGTATGTCAAGATTCAACCAGGTCAGTAGGACTTTGGTATACAAAATGTGCTGCTGCTTTCCTCTACTTTGCCATCGACCCTAATGTGCTGTTTCAGTTTGATCATCTACAGAATAAGGAATTTCTTTTACCTTAGATTATAATTTGAGGACCAGCATAAGGTAGCATTACCACACAGGACAAGGGCTGCCTCTGACAGTGTAAAATACCTTTGAAGGTGATTGAATCTTTGTTCAAGCCAGAAGCAGAGGAGAAAACTAGTTGTAACTCAGAGTTAGATTCCTTAACCTGTCTTCTCTTTCTTTTTTTTTCTCCAGATATCCTGTGTAATGACTATGGAAGGCAAAAGCTTCCCCTGATCTTGCAGTTTTCGTATTCCCTACTGCTACTGGTACCACAGCCTGAGTCACAGAAAAGAAAGGAAAAAAGAGGACGATGGTTCTAATGCCTCTGTGAGTATGAGGGCTCATTGGCATAGCATGGCTGCAATACTTATCTGGGACAGTTAACTGTTAACTATCTGACAGTGAACTGTTAAACAGTGACACAAAACACCTTCCCTGTATCTGCAGCTCACCCTGAAGTTTTGTGATTGGGTTTCTAGAAAGCTTTAATGGCTGCTGGGTAGGGGACGGAGAACCAGAGAGCTATGCTCTGGTCCAGACAATACCACTGACTTGCTGAGTGACCCTGAGTTTGTCTCTTCATCTCTCAGTGGCAATTCCCTTTGAGTGTGGCCATTGTGAATCTCTTCCTGACAGGAAGGATGGCCTCTTGCTGTGTATTGGCATTAGCATATAATGTCCCAATTCCTAGTATTTCTAGCAATAAAACTACCGTGAAATGCAAATCTTTATCATTATATAGCTACTAATGCATCATTCACACCACTGTTTTTCTGAGTTCCCAAAATTTTATGTGTGAAAAAGTAAATAAGAGCAGTGAATTACTGGAAGATCATCTGGAGGGAGATGTGAAATAAATCAACATAAATCATGGAACAATGCAATTGTAATGTTCAACATTTTTCCTTTTCCTACTTTAGTGATGGATTTTATTCCTTCCCCTTCAAGTTCCAGTGGCAGTCGGCTGTTACACAGCCTCCATTAGGAGAACATACTTTTGTTGCTATAGCAATTCTTTCTCACTCTGATATTTTATTGCACTTAGATGCTGCTGGGAAAAGAAAAAAAAAATCATCACTGACCTACTCACAAATGGTCAGCCTCCCTGATCTCTTATTTCTGAGCAACTTTTAACTGTATCTCACAGCAATCTATATTCTGGTAAACACTTTGTGCTAGGCACCATCTAGAAAGGTTTATCATTGCTCTATAAGTGGCATACTGCACACAGCAGGATGTGCCGCAGCACAGTGTCTGACATAGCAGATATAGATTACTGTTAAGATAAATTCATCCTTTTTGATCTGAACATTTCACCAGCTTCCAATCTGAAGTCTTGATATCACCCTGTCAACCAAAGGGGATGTTATTAAGCAGTGGAAGACTTATCAAAGGTTTCCTCAAAGTTCCTTTTAGGATGTTTTCTACAACAGCAAAGATATATGTTTATTGGGGGTGAGTGTAAGACTCATCAAAAATGCTAGACTAAAATCCCTGTAGATATGAAGCATCAGATACTGAACAGAAGCTTCAAGTGTTTTCCTACCCTGTCAAAATCAGATGCCTAAACCATTGACTAATTAGGCAGGGAAAGGTTATTAATTCTCTCTTCTGCTGTCTGTGGCTGGGTGCTCCCAGCCACCCAGGACAACAGTGACAGCCACCTGGAGTAACTGTGTCTCCTCAGCCACGTAGCTCAGCCTGGGACCTGGAGCAGTAGGGACAAGTGACTGTGCCTCCGCCTGGGTAACCACAGGATGCCAGCCTCTTGGGACAGCTCAGACATGGATGTGGGGTTCCAACCAGTGAATGGGGGACATGGTGGTAGGGTGGTAAGTAGCTACCAGCCTGTAGCAGCACCCATAGATGAGAACACCAGAGTAGGGACCTGCTGGGATCACACAGGCTGGGACTGGCTTTCATGGTGCTTGAAATGGTGAAGACATTTGCCTTGCCATTAGCTGCCAGGATGAGCAAAGCTTTCTTTTCCTTCCAGGAAGAAAGCCATGAAAAGTCCATGTATTACACTGAGGTTCATGGGGGGCTGGCCATGGCTGCTACTTCTGTGCCCCTGCATTGCTGCAGGGAAACATTTCCATCAGCAAGGCTGGGAGAGCAAGCACAGGTCTTGCCAAGGCTGGCACAGCCCCTTGCATCCTCTCTGTGCCAGTTTCGCAGCTCCTCAAGGAGATACAAATGAAAAATGAAGAAAAAAAAAAAAAAAGAGTTATTTCACAGTCCAGTAAGCGTGAGACTTGGTGTAGCCTGAGAGTGAGGCATGAAGGCATGACTGGGAAAGGGAGCAAGCAAGGTCAACTGCTGCCAGACTGACAGGCAAGGGGGAAGCCCTGGGGGACAGGCTTTGCTTCCTGACCTGCACTGTGCTTTTCCTGCATGCAATTTTGTCTCAGCAGGATGCCACAGACTAATGTGTTTGTAGGGGACTGGAGTCCAAAGCAGTAGGTATGCATTTCAGTAGTGTACTTGGCATTCAGATGGACTTGGTGGGCTTAGAATGGGGCTCTTGATGCTGGCACTGCCACCTCCATGGTGGGCATCATTGTGCTTTTGGAACTGAACTGAGACCTACTTATTCATTGCACTTGTAAGCATCAGACAGTGATGCAAAACAAAACACGTGGTAGATCTAAGTTGTGTGTCTGCATAAGAACAGTTATGATTAGCCAGGTCCATCAAAGTATTCAAATTTCATATTCCATTTTCAATCTGAGATTGTAAATATCTTTATTTTATCAATGCACTTATATATGAGAGGAGAGTTTACAAATAAACAAACTAAACTGAATTAGGATTATAGCATAAATAGGTACATGTTGCATCCTTATCACAAGAAAGCCCTTATTGTTTAGGTGCTTGTAATTTTGGCAAATACATCCAAGCTGAAATTTTGCATGCTTGGACTCAGTCCATAGGCAGAGCTTCTGGTTGCTGGAAGTAAAATGTATTCAGCAATCTTTGAATTGTTTGTGCTTTGATGCCATATATTCTCCCCAAAACACAGCATGTTGTTGTTTATCCTTGTAGTAACATAAAAATGGGTGAGCTGAGTCATTTAAACTGCCTTGTTTTGTAAATCTTTTAAAGATTTACAAACAGAACTAAACAAAAAAAAAAAAAAAAAAAGTGCAATTTTGAAATAAGTTGCTTGCCATGCCATGCTAAAACAACACATATTTTTCCAGATTTACACCTCACTCTCTCTCAATGTCTACTCCCTCCAATCCCCCATATACACAGGGGATTGAGCTGTTTGACTTAATGGTTTAAAATACCTGGGCTTTTTCCAAGATCCTATACATTGACTGGAAATTTCAAGAACTATTGCTGTTACTCAGCTAGCAGTCATACAACTCCTAGGGAGACCCTTTCCACAGTAAAACGCATATCTTTGGTATGGGGTTCCCTCATGTAGGAGATTTTTTTTCCCATCAGGCTTGTCTGGCATTTACAGTTTAACAGAGACTGGTCATTAAAGCTTTGAGGGTAAAAGGTTTGCTCAAACATTTACAACTGGTAAAAGATTTTAACACTTTACATTTTCTCTTTATTATTTGTAAGGATGTATCGTACTCTCCCATCAGATGAGCCCCGCTAAAGATGTGAAGGCAACAGCAAAGGATGTTCATTCTGCTCACCAGCAGGTGGTGAAAGGAAGAAGCAAGGAGTGAGGTCTAATCCCATCTTCTGCTCTGGCTGGCTTTCATAAACATGTTCGTTTTCTTACTGTGGTTCTCCTAGAGCAATGTAAATAAATGTAATTACTCCCACTTTATGGAGAGGGACTTTAGCTCACCCAGAATTAAAGGGAGGGAGGGAAATTTGAGGAACTAGGGCTGGGGTTTCAGCCCTCTGTGAAGAATTACTGTGAATTTTTACAAGTAAATTCCAGTTGAAATCTATGAGAAAAAATAAAAATAAAAAAATAATGGCAACCATATTAAATAAAAACACTGTGTACTAGGAAGGGCTGTCTAGTATAATCTGTGCTGCATAAGGATCATTAGAATTGTTTTCCTTTGAGCAACTGGTAAGCAAAGAAGTTTAAATTCTGTTTTGTGATTCATGAGTGTATTTACATACCGCCTTAGAATTGCCAGAAAATTTCTTGTCGTGAATTTACATGTTTAATTTAAACAACTGGTATTTGCAAAGCCAAGTCAAAAGTTCTGCTACCTTCATTTACTACATTTCTGGTCCAGCAGAGAAAGTTTCTTCTTCATATGTGCAATCTCATCAAAAACAGTGTACATCAAAAACATTTATGTTGCTCATTGTAGAACTCTTTGCAATAACGAGTAATGAAAACCCAAAGAAGTGATGATAATTTCATAATTCAAGACATAGCATCTGTAGTTAATAGCTGTCCCACTGACTATATGTATAGATATGTTGAGTCTATTGGAAAAATGTCATTTTTATGGGATTATATTGCTTTCTGTGAATATGCTCAAAACTGAGAACATGAACCTAAGCAGTTTGTGCACATTTCCCCTTTGGTGCTGCTGCTGCCAGGTAATGCTGTTGTGTCCACAGCTGGGCCACCCAGCTGCAACCCTCTGCTTGTGTAATTGGGCTACATCCAGAGCTAGGATCCTCCCTAAAGCACAGTCTTGGTTCAAGGTCTTTTGACTCTGATGCTGTGCTAAGTGCAAAGTTTTGTCAACAGTCAAGGATGTTATCCCACATGCAAGTCCTCTGGCTTTGTTCATACCAAGAGAAAGCTCCATAACAAGGAAACTTTCTGCTTGCAAACTGTCATCAGCTATGATGTGAGAGGGGATGAACCATGGTCCAGTGACTTATGTATTTAAAAATCCAACTAATGTGAAGTTTGACATCAGTTGGCTAAAAGGGACAAGTAACAGAGTTCAAAGGAGCAGCTTAGCACAAGCATTAAGACAAAGCTTCTTAATAAATGCCACGCCACAGCTGCAAAGCAGCAACAGCAAGTGCCCAGCTGCTAATGGCTTTCAAGCTTGATAATGTAGAGGTGCTAAACCAATCTTAATGCCTAAGTAATTAAGAGTGTGATATTTTTAAAACAACTAACACTGGCCTATGACTACTGCTGTAGCACTAACAGCTGAGCAGCTTTATTATTATCTGTGTCTTTTCCTGTGTAATCCTTTCAGTGTGAAATGTCTTTAAATTTAGTTCTCTGGAAGAGCTGTGAAGGGGCAAAGGAGTCAGCAGTTATAAAATACCCACTAGTTTACAGAACACACAATTCCATTTATATGTGGTAGTGGAGTATGAGCAGTGGTGTATTATCAGTTGCTAGAAGTAACTTACATGCTGCAGTTTTGTGTGCTTCCTTCTAGAAACAATAACTGTATTTCTCCAAACACTACAGTAGGAAAAGCAAGAAAAAATAACAGAAAGTGTTTCTTCTTATAGCATAGAAAAACCTGGTACAACAGATATGTTCAGAGTGCTTTGAAATGATGCTTGCATGATAGTAGGTTATGTTTACATCTGAGAGCACACAAAATGCAAATCAGGGCATTCCCATAAAATATATATATATTTTTTTTTTCTGTTCTGAACAAACTATTTTAGCTGAATGTTTAGATAGTATCTTGTTAAAAACATATTTGTATTTTTAAGTCAGGTGAAGAAACACAGGCAAGTAGAAGGTGTAGTTTCAAGTGTGGAAAGAATATGCTAAGTAAACCATGCCCACTGCACTTAAACTGTTATGTGTCAAACTTCCAAGCATATCAATATGATGTAATTTAGTAAACATCATGCAGTAACAGACAGTAGTGCAGTTACTCCCGGTTACTGTTCACTTGCTGGTGAGCTGTATACATCACGTGCTGACATTATGCGCCATCATTTTCCACCAGAACATGAATACCTAGCACTGCAGCAACATAGGATCCAAACGGATTGTGTTTCTCTGTTCAAATATTTTTCTTGTTTTCTGGGGATTTGGAGCACAGTTTGTCTTGCTTTAACTTTGATGAGAGCCTTGGGGCTTTTGTTTCACTTGGCATAGTGAGGTGTAGCAGGACTTCATTTATGATTATATACCATATGTTTTTAGAGAATATATTTCTGAAAGAAAACTACTGTTTTATGAAGGCCCCCACTTTCTGCAGTTGCACCACAAAAAACAGGGTTTCCCTGACCCTGCTCTCAGGAGTTCAGAGTAATTGCTGTCTCTTCTAACTTCAAAAAAATGGTTTAGGAAAATTGTGATCTGACTTCTTAGAATCATAGAATGGTTTGGGTTGGAAGGAACCCTAAAGATCATCTAGCTCCAAGCCCCCTACCATGGGCAGGGACATCTTCCAGTAGAACGGTTTGCCTAATGTCCCATCTGACCTGGCCTTGAAAATTTCCATGGAGGGGCATCCACAGCTTCTCTGGGCAGCCTGTTCTAGGGTCTCACCACCCTCATAATAAAGAATTTTTCTTATATCTAATCTAAATCTACCCTCTTTTAGTTTAAAACTATTACGCTTTATCCTATCCTGCCTTTAGGAATGACAAAGGGCAGATCCCAGTGGATGTGGTTCCTGATCCAGTAGATATGCCACTGGAAATGGCAGACGCAGCAGCCAGTGCAAAAGAAATCAAGCAGATACTGCTGGATGCAGGGTCTCTGTCATGTGATGTCTCAAAAGCAGTGATTCCAAACCGTAATCATGTCACAGGCAAGGCCATGCTTTCATCGCTTGGCCTGAAGCTGGGAAATCGTGTCGTTATTGCAGGACAGGAGGTATGCTGAGTAACTTGATAGGTTTGCTGATGACACCAAGCTGGGTGGTGTGGTCAACCTGCTGGAGGGAAGGGATGCCATCCAGAGGGACCTGGACAGGCTTGAGAGGTGGGCCTCTGCAAACCTCAGAGTTGAACAAGGCCAAGAGCAAGATCCTGTACATGGGCTGGGGCAATCCCAAACATGAATGCAGGCTGAGTGATGCGTGGATTGATGAGAAGCCCTCATGAGAAGGACTTGGGTTTATTGTGTTATTCTAGTCATAATCTTCCCCAGTTCTTGGCCTAAAGAATATGTGAAAGTGGAATAACCCAAACATCTGAAAGGTCAAGCAAAATCGTCTTGTCTTCCCATTACACCTTTTCATAACACGGGATTGGGGTGAATATAAAACAGATTCCAAACTGACTGGCATATCTGTTAGAATGTTATCTTCCATAATCACCGTTTGAGAATTCCTTGTTCTAAACAGGCTCCTTAGTTGTACAAATACATCTTCAAATACAGATGATAAATTCCAGAAGCAATACTAGCAGTGTTCAGATTCCTGAAGGCAAAAATAGGAGAGTGAGAGAAGTGAGAAAGAAAATTGAGACATTGGAGTGATGCCTGTGAAAATTTAGTTGGCCTGAAGCTGGGGCATGTATTGGAAAATATGTGGTTTAAGCAATCAGTTTTCTACTTCAGGGGATGAAATGAAACTTTTGCTCTGAAACTGATGTGTGAAATTGTTTCCTTATGTCAAATCCCACTTAGCATGTAAATTAGAAAGAAAAAAAAGAAAAAAGAGAGACAGAGAGATCTGCGTACAGTGGTTTTACTTGACTCTTTCTACGATTGCCCTTTATGACTATCACTGATGGAGAATTATTGTTGTGTCTTTACTGGTCCTTTCAGTGCAGATTGTGGCTATACCTGCACCTGGCCCCAGTTTTTCTGTCCCTGAAGATAAGAGGCAGCGTATGACCTTGTACTCACACAACTAAACTCTCTTCACCTCTACCCTCCCCCAGTCAAGGACTTTCCATACTTTTTGTCTGTGGACAGTCGCTCCTAGAGCCCAGCCAGCTAACCTGGGCCAAAACTGGCAGGGACGGAGCTCAGAAGTAACTGAATGAAGTCAAGTCTTTGGGTGCAGCACCACTGCATGCCTCTCACAAGCTGGCCAGTGGTCCTGGGCAGGCTGCCACATTCCAGCAAGCCACATCTCCTCACACTGCATAGCAAAACCTTAAGTCTGCTCTTGGTCTTGCTACTGGCCCACCTCATCTCTCTTAAGGAAGGTAGTGGAGAAGGCCTCTTCGGCCTTTTTATCACCCTTATCTGCCTAAATCCTTCACTGGTTGCATAACTTTAACTACAGTTTCTTTTCTCTCTCTCTCTCTCTCTCTCTCTCTCTCTCTCTCTTTTTTTTTTTCTTTTTTTTCCCATCAGGGTAAAGTTTCCAGAGGAGTTAAGTTTTCAACAGCAGCAGCTCAATTTGGCACTGCCTTGAGATATCAGTCTTCATTTCAGTGGGCAGTTTCCAATGTTTATGTTTGTGGTCATGCTGGAGGTGTTCAATGCTTATGACTGTCAGAACCAAGCTGCCTCAGATACAATACCGAGGATCTGAGACAATAGAAATGAACACTAATAATCCTGGGTCTAACTGATTTTCATGAAAGCAAAGCTTATTGCAGAAGTATAATATACTCAGCTTACTCTTGATAATATTTTTGAATAGGATCTACATTTTTTGTAAGTTTCTGTACCTGGTGCCACCTCCTTGTTTTATGTTACAAATGTGTGCATGAGAAAATATTCCTTATTTTGGTAATTCCTATAACTACATGTGTACTGGAATGGAAACTTTTTTTTCTTTTTGAAGGATAGTATCGAAGTTAGTCAATAGAAAACAGATCCTGTCTTGAGTTTCTCTCACATCTTTTGTGTCCCTTGTTTGTAATTCAAATGCCATGCTTCTGTTGGTTCTGTGGTAGAGAACAGTGCTTGATGGGTAGGGCTCTTGTACTAGTAATTTGCTGTCCCAATGGCTTGTATGACCACCTGGAAATTATATCTGATATTCATTACAGGGATAGGCTCCCACTGAGCTCACTGCAGGCTACAGCAACTCCAGGGGAAGCTCACCAGGATCACTTAGCTGCTGGTTGGTTTGCAATTTGAGTGTTGTTTTTTGTTGTTTCTTGTTTTTGTTTAAAAGCAAAATAAAAAACATAGGAATGCCAGCAACAAATATTTCATTAGACTCATCAGGTTTGCTGGTTTGATGAGCTTAATTAAAATTAACAGAGCACTTTAATTATGTTGTGATTTTTCTCTCTAATGGATTACCCTCACAACCTACCTTAAACGAAGCCATGTGGTGCATTTTGGAGACCTTTTTTTTATTTTTGGCCTACATGCAACATAGCTATCAAATGGCCATTTCACCAACTACTCCAAGACAAAGGAGAGAATTACTGTCCCTTGTTGTTGCCCTCATGCAGGGTAAACCTAGGATCAGTACAGTACAGGCTCAGCAGAAAGCTAGAGCCTCCTCTGTTGTAACTGCCTGCCCTGACAAATTTTGAAGTGAATGTGCTCATGTTCATGTCCTCAAAGAGGCATGCACATATGAATAAATCTAGTCCAACAACACAGCAACAATACTGATGTATTTATTCCATTTTACAAGTAATCCAATTAATATGTAAAGTTGTAAATATATAAATATGGCTTCCACCAAGCCAGTGCTGAACCAGATATCCTGGGATGCACTCTGGCTTCTTCATCCAAGAGACTCAGCTAGCTGTCTTGCTTTTTCTTGCCTATAGCCTGGCACATGTTTCTCAGACAGGCTGGCTCTTGTGACTGACGAAGGTTGTCAGATGCTTTTTGACATTAGGTGTCATGCTGTGACTGGAGCTGTGCAAAATAGGTCCTGCTGCAGTAGTTTGTCAGCTGCAGTGAATCCTGCTGTCAGTTTGCTGGGCTGTGTGCTTTGTTCTAGCATAGGCCTTGGTACTGAGAAGTGTCCCTTGCTCTTGTTAGTCCTGTCATCAGATTTGCAAAGCATGGGGGTTGGTACCATCCGTGCTGTTATTCATTTTCCTAGTGACCAAGTGGTTAACCTGAGGTTTTTGAGGGGCAGACTGCGTGCTGAGTGGACAAAGAGAGGCTGGAGATTTACCTCCACGTCACCTAATTTTAGCACAAAGTTGAGGCATAAAGCTGAAAGGGCTCTGTGTGTTACCTTGCTCCTATATTTTGCCTTTAGTGTAAATTCCGAGTGTTATGCTGCTGACAAGACAAAAAGCACATGATTTGAGGTGGTTTCTCATACCTGCCTTTCACTCAGCCTTTTCCTGATGCACTGAGGTGAGCAGTCCCTTCACCAAAAGGTGGATGTCCTGCCTGGAAAACTGCATGCTTTGTGCCAGGGCAGGTGACAGCTTTTCCCCCAAAGCGGAGGATATTTAAGAAGACAAATAGAAGTGGCAGGTGGTAATGAGCTTAATCCCACTCACTACAGAAAGTATTAGCAGAACTAGAAGTGTTTTTGTTGCCACCACCTGCCTGCTGGCCTGCTCAGGAGGTACCTCGGGGCTCTTCAAATTCCTTGAGGTATCTCAGCTGCTGTTTTCTCAGTGCAAGTACTTCCTGGTGCCTGCAGTTTGTTGTAACAGCTCAGAGGTAGGTGCAAAGTCAAGCCTTATTTTCCACTTACTAAAATGCAAAGTTCTTACTTAGTTTCCTGGGACTTGGCGTCTAGCAATTTGCTTAGCAGATTGCAAGCCCACTACATGCTACTATAAGTATTACTGTGATTTGTAAGACCACTTTTAAATTGTGGTTTCTTTTGTTGCATTTTGTCCCAAGATGCTAATTTACAGTGAAACAACTTAATTGTGTGTCTGGAGACTGTGTGCTTGCTCTAACAAAAAAGCAAGTTTATGACTTTCTACTGGTCCTATGTTAAGTTCAAATTTGTGAGATGCCACTGCACTTGTCCTAGCATTTCTTCATGCTTTATCTGCACTTTTATAGTTCTTGGTCCGTACTGCATTGTTGTATAGTAGAGACCATAAACTCTGTAGGGAAATCATTGTCTCTTTCAAGACCATTAGCACAGAGCCTCAGCTGTGCACTCCTAAAGCCCCACCTGAAGTAGTTACATTTTTCAATAACTTTAAAAACAAATGTGTGCTTTTCTTGGGTGGGGTTATTGTCTAAATAACAGCTTGTTAGCAATTTGTCATCAAGAGGTCATCTACCGCCTTCCCCTTTTATCCTCCTTTATCCCTGGGCTTGTGCCTGTACCTAATTTGCAGCCAACACAGAAAACTGTATGGCAAAGCGGATATCCTGTGTGTGGTATCAGTACTACAGATTACAAAGTTGTAATTGTTGATTTTTTTTTTATTTTTTTTTCTGCCAAGTCCATGATGCTTGCTGGCCAGACAGCTGGGTTCACTTCCAACCCTGCTGCAGTGGCATAGATATAGGAATCATAAAAAGCAGAGGCGGGGGGTGGGGGGGCTGAAAAGGCAGGGATGCCTTAAACTGCCCCTGCTGCTAGGGAAGAGATGAAGTCACACTAAACTGTAAGTAACTTATCAAGGTGGAAGTAATATATTGAGCTGAGACTTTCTGCAATGGCAGAAGATGCTTTTATTCTTTTGCTAGGAAACAGCCAAGGCACTCTAATAAAGTTGCAGTATAATATATATACTGCAGTTAACTGCTGCATTGTTCACAGTGTAGAAATGTTGACTACGGTAACAGAATTTCTTGATGTTAACCCACAGGAGAAATTTGGGAGTTCTGTTGAACTCAAAGAGGTTGCATAGTGACCATTTAACTTTTTTTTTTTTTTTCTGCCAATAAATAATTTTCTTCATTAATGAAATCAAGAAAGTTGATATTATTTGGGTTTGCACAACTTAACATTAAGGTAACTCTTGTAATAATAGTTCCAAGGAGAAGTTAATATTAGCATCTGATGACCTGTCTCTTGACTACATTCAAGTTCTGTATTCTGACTTTGTTCAACGGTAACTGTTAAAATACTTGCTTAAATAGCTGCTAGTACATACTTTTTGAAAGAAATGATGATGTCAACCACAAGAAAACTATTTTTTCTGCCCTTCCCCTGAAACTTTTTTGCCATTTATTACAAAATTTGCAAACTGTCTGGGGGGGGGGGGGGGGAAGAGAGGATCAGTAAATTTGGCCATTAATTATACTGAGGAGATAATTTATTTGGGAAAGATTATTTTTATGGTGGGATTTCTTGCTGAAATGTTTAAGCAAAGTTAAGAGTGGAATTTGACTCTGTAATCGAGATTTCTCCTGTCCTTCACCCAAAACACAGCTCTACAGCTTGATTTGGGTGCTAAAGCATTTACATGTATATTATTTTGGCTGGCAGGTACCAATGAACTAGAAGCCTAGTTTGTACTACAGAGGCCTGTCAGTATAGTTTTTCTAGCAAACCGTCACACAGCAGACAAAGCGTGTACTAAAACAAGATTTCTTTTGCTGGAAAAACTTGGAAATGCTGTTGTAAAAATAAATGTCACGTTCAAGTTATATTACTTTATATATATATACACACACACACAATAAGTTGCCCATCTTTGAATTAGAAAGCTGACCCCAGTTTCAAAGCTGATGAATGAGGTGCAGGTAGTAGCTGGCTCCTCTGTGGGTACACTCTCCCATTGGGCAGGTATCTGTAAGAGAAAGGCTTTATGGCAGCATTTGAGCTTTGGATATTAAGCCCAAACTTCAGCCCTGAGTGTGTTGACTTGGCAAACTTGCTGTTGAGTAAGCATGCAGATGTGAGTTGCATCTGGAAGCTTCTCTGTAGGATACAGGGCTTTGATGCCAAATCCCCCTCCTGTCCTTGTTCACAAGAAGCTGCTCCTGTGAGAGCCTAGCAGTAGTGGGCTTTCCACTTCCCACTACAAGTGGAAATGTTAGCAAAGAAGTCAGGCACTTGTATCAGGGGTGATTTAGAAGTAGAGTTATATGCTCTTGTCCAACCTTTGTAGTAGAACCCAGAATAGCTCTAGGGGTCTACTGGGTTTTTATGACCTGAGCCAAGGGTCCCTGTCAGATGAGCTTGGAGTCTTTAAAATTTTAGTGAGAGCAAAGATAAATCCCCTGCTTGGGTTTACTCTAAACTATGAGCCCAGCCTTGGTTATATTTTTGTTGTTTTTATCCAATCTGTTCCCTGCTAGCTAGCCAGGCAGCTACCTGCTGCTGCTTCTAGTCAGCTCATGCTGGGATGATTGTTGGCTTAGCAGGATGCACATTAAGTGGCACTAAAAATAAATAGGAAATAGGGTTTTCTGGCCTTTTTTGTTGTTGTTGATTTGTTTTCCTTCTTTAAATGAAAGAAATTATTAAGATCTTAAAATCATTAAAACAGAAAGAAAAGCAAGAAGCACCTAAACCGCAAATACCTCCTGAAAGCAGCACTGTGTGGGAGGAGATGATGTTCTTGGTGGGTGCTGTGGTGCAGGCATCTCCCAAACAAGCCATTACACTCCCACAAGGAGCTCCACAAGGTGGTGGCACTTCTTGAGGCAGAGCACACAATGCCATGATAAGTCACTTTGAAATATTGCATAAGCAGCTTCAGAAATAACATATTTTGACTGAAGCTCCCCAAAGCCTGGGGTGGGGTTAGCACAATTTAATTTTAAATGACCCACTTGCAGAAGACAAATGAGACCATCCTAACTCCCTCCTTTTTTTTTTTTTTTTCCCCCAAATGTTGTAGCTGTATAGCAGTCGTGCCAGACTGGATGTTGACAGTCTCTAATGTAATTCGTCTGTACTAAAATTAATACTGTACTTTATGTGCTATATTTATATCTATCCTCTTTCATGTCAGATAAGTTCTGGTGTGTGGGATGCATAACAAGATTGACTAAAAAATAATTTTTAACACTGTGATGTCTAAATGCTTCCTGAAGGTAGGAAAGGTTGGGGTTATTTTAATACCATCAGCAGTTCTGATGTAATTTACTCTTTTACCTGCCATTTTATTGGGTTGCCTTTTTATAAAACTACAGTATGGAAGTTGTATAAACCTCACAATAGAGGTTTTTGCGCAGTGCAGTAATACAAAGCTTGTGATGCTGTGAGGGCTGTCTAGAGCTTTGCATTAAGAAGCAGTTCTGGAAACAAGCTCAGCTGTAATTATAAACCTTACAAGAAAACTGAAAAATGTAGTAGCAATATTTTTGAAAGTTAGATCAATTCTTCTGTTAATCAAACTAAACAAATGAAAAAAAAATATCTTGAATCTGTGTAATATATTTTTGGCAATTATTTGCTAATTGGTGTATAGGGAATGATAAGGAAAGGATCCACTCCACTGTGTCCAGATTAACCTTTTCAAGTACCATTAGTCCAAAGCACCTGTAGCATATCTGTAGTCCAGAAGGAGCCTCAGTTTCAGCTGGGGATGTGAACCACAGCATTTGAATCTTGCACCTGTGCTTGCTGCCCAGCTCAGGAGGTTAGCTCTGTGCTACAAGTGTCATGCTTGCCTGCAGTATCTCTCTCCATGGTAAACTCTTCCCAACAAGAGGGAAGAGTAAAGAAGCTTGCAGACCTGTTTTGGTTAGAGTCCAGGAGGCATTCCCCTCTGAACTCTCACCCATCAGGTGGGGTAAATCAGAATGCAGAGGTGCTTCTTTGGTGCTCTGTGGACTGCTGGACAAGGAGGCTGGTGAGATGATTTCATGTTGTACTAACTGCTCCCAGTAAAGGTGGTTGCACTCTTCTGTTTTCAGAGGACAAGTGGTAAACACCTTCAAAAATATTTATGTACATTATTGTCAAATATGTTTCTTTAGGTTTGTGTATGGGAAAGCATAGCAAAAGTAGTAACAGCAGAGAGTCAAGGTTAACAGTCTGATAGCTAAGGATCTGCTTTTCTAAAGTTGAAACAGACAAGGACAAAGATTTGAGTGACTGTCTGGCTTTACTTTCTCGAGACAGAGTTCTGATTACAAGTGATTAAAAGTCCTCATAAAGCTAAAGGAAAACTGTGTCTTATTTGCCTACCTTTGTGAGTGCTGAGAATGGCAGGAGAGGTGCTCAGCTGTTGTAAATAATCTTGGCTCTGATGCCAAGACAGCTGCAACAATTGACATCAGCTGAAGGCATGTCTATAGCTAAGTATAACCTATAGGTATTAAAGCATGATTTACAAAGGCTCTTAGCAGCATAAACCCCATATGTTTTATAGCTGTTGAAAAGGAGAGGAAACTGCCTGACAAGTAGAGGCATATTTAGTAGCATTTTTATATGGATGAAATTGCCCAGTTAGAGGTTTCAGGAAATAGATTTGCTACGATACACAGCGCTACATAGTTCAAGCACGTAATACCCCAAGTATTCAATTCATCACAATCTATCATGTTAATTTGATACTCTTTCCTGCCAATGTTGGTCTCAGACAATTCTGCATTGTCTGATAATCTCTACAACGTGCAAGCCTGTGGGAAGGACTCTAAAGAAAAGGAGCTCTTGGTATTATATATTAGGGGTAATGGGGGAGTGGGGGAGGTAGAAAAAAGAACTGATATCAGTTACATTAGCATTACTTATAATTCACTTAATTTTTGAAAGCAGCAGTAGTGAAATAGTGTTGCTTCCATGGTGTGAGTAAATGATGGCAAATTTCAACTAAATATGCCTTGAAGGAAGGTTGATTCTCCAGGTCCTCATTGTTGAAGGACTGGATAATGAGCTGAAATGTGATTGAGAGACAGCAAGGGCACATAGGATGTTCCTCCTGGAGAGGTAGGATCTTGCTTAAAGGTCCTGTAACCATCTGAAACCTCCCCCTGGGTAGGTCCTTGCTGAGCATAAGAAGGCAACTGAAGAGATGCCGTTAAGAGTTTCTCATAGCAATTTCAACATTTTCTCAGTGTCTGCACTGAGAGCTGATATAGAGACTCTTTTACTGCAAAATCCACCACTGGGAAGGTAGTAATACTGTTGCCCCAACCAATACACTACTGCCCAAACTGCTAGCACTGCACATATACCAGACTGACCTCAGGTGCAGAGATAGGAGAGATGGGCTACTGCATCAAGATACAATTCCTCATAGTCTAAGCAAAAGGTAGTGCTAACCGGGCCCAAATTGCAGAACAGGGGCAGATGGTAAATGGTGAAACAAGAAAATGGATGAAAATATTATCATTGGTGGCAGTGTTCCTGTGGGGTACCAGCCACAACTCAATGGATAGGTGGTGATCAAGAGGTGGCAAGTCACCTCTTTGACACCCAGTCTTGATTGTGTCTTAGTCTCCCCTTGAGTTGGAAATGATTTACCATTAGGTAGTCCCTAACACGGCTGAGGAGAAGAGGAAGATGTGTAGTTAGACTGTACATTTGTAGATCTGATAATCACAGAAACATAGAATTTCACTTTTTCCAGTCACTGGGGACTTCACCTGACTGCCAGGACTTTTCAAACATGATGGAGAGAGGCTTGGCAACTGCATCAGCCAATTCCCTCAGGACTCTGGGATGCGTGTCATCAGGCCTCATTGACTTGTAGCTGTTCAGTGTCATCAGGTGGTCTTGAACCTGCCCTTCACTTACAGTGGGAAGGACTTTGCTCCCTCAGCCCTCATCTATGGATTCAGAGAAATGAGAGGTGGGAGAAGCCTGACAGGCAGTGAAGACTGAGGCAAAGAAGTCATTGTGTACCTCAGGCATTCTGAAAGATAGCTGAAGAGATGAAGGTGATTGTTTTGCCTGTTACTGGCTTGTTGTTACCGAATATCTTCTAATCGATATTGTATTTTTTTTTTCTTTAATAAACCTTTTATTTTTTTATGTGGATTTAGTACTCATAAGTATTACCTGTTAAATGTACCACAGGAAGTTTTTAGTATTCCCAAATACCTAAGTACAGACCAGTGCCAATTTGGTTTTGTAAGCTTAAGAATTTGGAATGTGTAGCAGCCCCTGACTCCTCCTGACAGAAACAGATGCTGCCACCAGACTCTTGATGGTATATGCATCAAAATCCAGGCTTTCCATATTGTGTGATATGTAGGAGTGTCTGTTTGGTGTATATAAAAACAAATGGGCATACATGTTGATGAAGTGTACTGACAGCCTAGGGTGGTAGCATCTAGATCTCTGCTTAGAAGGGTTTCTTTGTTGAGTTTGTGGTCCGTTTTAGACCTGAAGTTTCAATTGTCAATGTGCACAAAGTTCTACAACTAACTGAGATGGAAATAGATATATATATTTTTTTTATTATTATTATTATTATTTATTTATTTATAAAAGAGCTAGTGTTTCAGGTTGGGGTGTGGGCTCTTAACAGAGAAGTGGAAAAAAGTGTAAGATTGGTAGCACCGATGTAATAACCCTTGAGAGATGTCACTAAGAAATTCCTCCTTGCATTGGATGTATGCGAGGAAGCAATGCGATGCCCTGAATTTATATTGACTGCAATAATGGAGCAAACTATTTTTGTATCCTGCACTTTATTTTTTTGTAAATTGTATGTATCCATAATGGAGCAAACTATTTTTGTATCCTGCACTTTATTTTTTGTAAATTGTATGTATCCTGCACTTTATTTTTTCATGTTGTGTTGCTCACAATTTACCTTCTCAAAAGCACAGGTCTGTTGATGCATCCCTGCATTCCAGATCAAGGGTCAGACAAAAAGCCTCTATTTTAGGGCAGGTTCTCCTAATGTTTCTGTTATTTGAGATAGGTTGATGGTGTTGGTGAGTACCACGTAACAAATAGTGAGAGAACAGCTGAATCAGTCCTTGGCTGGCATTTGGGTGTTTTAGTTGGCTGGTAATCCGTTTACAGAACCTGGAGTGAGGAGCATGTTGTGGTTTAAGCTGGCAGGCAGCTAAGCACCACACAGCCATTTGCTGACCCCCCGCCCCCCCCCCTTCTTCCTTTACCTCTAAGTCAGATGAGGGAGAGAATCAAGGTGGGTGGGGAGAAGCAAAAGCTAATGGTCTGAGAAAAAGACATTTTAATAGGACAGAAAAGGAAGGGACGATTACGATAATAATTACAACAATAGAAAGTACAAAGCAAGTGATGCACAATGCAATTGCTTACCATCCATGACTGATGCCTAGCCTGTCCCCAAGCAGTAGTCCCTCCCACCTCAGCAAACCACCCCATATTAATTGTTCATGGAATGTCCCTCTGGCTGCTTTGGGTCAGCTGTCCTGGTTCTGTCCCTTCCTATCTTCTTGAGCACCCCCAGCCTTCTCAAAGGCAAGGCAGCATGAGAAGACAAAGAGTCCTTGAGTTAATGTAAGCACAGCTGTGCAACTAAAACACCAGATTGTTATCAATATTATTCTCATCATAAATTCAAAACAGCACCATATCAGCTTCTAGGAGGAAAATGAAACTCTATCCTAGCCAATAGTAGGGCAGGGCAGCACCAAACAATTTAGAGTATCCTTTCAGGGTTGTACTCTCAAGTCGGTGTAACTAGTCTTCTTGTTAATACAGCTGACACACAAGGTTCCAAAATAAGCATCTTCTGGTATATAGATGTAAAATTTGTGTAGTGTTAAAAAAATAAATAAATAAAGTTTTAATTTTAGGCATTCTCTATCACAAATACATAATGTTTTATCCTGCATTTAAAAACAGCATATACATCATGACAAAAAGAGACCAAATTGAGGTTGCATTAATAGAATCAGTTCTGGTATTTTCTTGATTCTGAGACTTTGGCCATCTGTATGTTGGGGGGCTTGTTTTGGCTGAATTTTATTTTTTCTTTTTTGTTAGTTTGCTTTGTTTTTCATCTGTGTACTTTTTTGTTTGCTTGCTTGCTTTGTTTTTTTTGTGAAGTTTCAGAGGCTTCTGAAAACAAACACAATACATCTTGTAGAAGCTGTTCTGCTTCCTATAGGTTACATCAGTGAAGAAGATCTACAGCACAAAATCATTGTGTGAGCTACCAAAGTGGAAGGCACCCAGGGCAGGAGGTCATAGATGTCAGTGAGGCCCTGAATCAGGATGATCAACTTCACTATTTTTCTCTGGCCAAAGAATAACAGTCCCTCTTTAATTTCAGGTTCCTGTTGCACTTTGCAGGTCTAGGTGAGAGTAGAAAAGGCTTCCTGCTTATTCTTGTTCTCTTTCTCTGTCCACAATCAACTACAGGTACCAGCAGCCTAGCAGTGGATGAATTAAATACACTTTGTTTTTCTTTCTGAGGGCAATACATACTTTCTATAAAATCACACTGAGGAATCAACTTGATTCCTATGTCCCAACACGTCCCTACACATTTAGTTCAGCTTTCTCTTGGGTTTGAATGCTTTTCCAAATTGGGAAATGATGTGTAATTTGAGAGAGTCAGTGTCTAGTTTTTTGAAGAAAAACAGGTAAGGGGTGCTACATGGTCTGTTAGGATGAACTCAAATGGGAAAAAATATTTAGTAAAAGCATTAAAAAGTGAGGAGAGATGTGCAGAGTTTCTCAAAGGTGAGCAGATGATTAGTTTTTGTTGTTGATTCTTCTCTTTTATTTTAATATGTTATCTGGCAATTGTAGTTTGTCATTATAACAACACATTAAGTGATATGTAAATGAGATAAAAGTATGTTTGTTTGCTTTTTAATACCTCAAATAAAGCTAAAAATCTATTTGGGAATCTTGTGAATGTATTTGAAATACAACTCTTCTTTTACTGTCAAATCTTTTGCAGTAGCTTCCTATTTGCAGATTGAATTTCTCCATCGTGTCCTGGATTTGGTTGGGATAGAGTTCATTTTATTCATAATAGCTGGTGTGGTGCTGTGTTTCAGATCTAGGATGAAAATAATGTTGATAACACACTGATGTTTGTTATTGCTGACCAGTGCTTATACTGTCAGGAGCCTTTCAGCTTCTCATACCATCCTGACATCAAGGAGACTAGGGGTATGCAAGAAGCTGGGAAGGAACACAGCCAGAACAGCTGAACCAAACTCGCCAAAGGTATATTTCTTACCATATGGCATCATGTTGGTAACACTGGAGAGAATCGGACAAGAGAGCTCAGGGACTGGTAGGGTATCAGTTCACTAGTGGTGAGCAATTGTGTTGTACATCACTTGTTTCGTGTGTGTGTGTGTATATATATATATATGTACATATATATATATATATATATATGTACACACACACACACACACATTGTTTTCCACTTCCTTTTCTTTCCTAGTAATATGTCTTTATCTAAATCCACTAGTTTTAGTTTTATTTTTTTATTTATTCCCCCTTCCCCCATCCCACTGGGAGGAAGTGAATGAAAGATTCACTTGCAAGGATCAGGGGAGGTCTCCAATAGTACCTGGTGATGGAACAGGTATCAATAGAAGAAGTTAAAAAAGGGGACAGCTTATGTATGTGAGTCCATAGCACCTGAAGACCAAAGGTCAAATCCTGGGGTTTGCCCCCTTGCATTAAAATAAAATAATAACTGTGGGTGCAGACGATACAAGTTAAGTGACATTTCCATGCCAGCAATCTATGTAAAGAGCAATCATCCAAATGCAGGAGAAGAGTGAAAAGAAAATTAAATAGCTGGAAATTGAATATCTGGAGAGCACCAAGGATGCAGAACAGCTAAACATAATTAAATTGCATACAAATAAATTAGTTGCCATAATGGTCAAATTAGGAAATAAAGCACAGAAGTATAATCCTGCCAAATATTTGAGTAGAGCACCAGAACTAGAACTCAACTGAACTGACAAATGAGAGGGAGATTTATAGCTCTTGCCTAAATTTACAAACTGTTATGAGTATTTAAATTTTCTTGTCACATCTTGAAACAAACACAATTCATCCTTCCTGAACCTTGCTAAAATCCTAAAATTAGTTCTGTTCTGTAAATTTTTGAATAAATCTTTGTTGATGTCTTTGGCTGAATTTGTTAGACTTAATGGTCTCAGTCTGCTCACATATGCGGTAAACTCAAATTCAAAATGAAAGTTAGGGTTGTGGATGTGTGAGAAACAAATCCTGGCTCATCTAAACACTTGTGAACCAGAATGGCTGCCACTGGCACAGCTCTAGTAATAACAAAGTCTTGTTCAACATGAGCCATGGTTGTGACCTAATTTGACAAGTTTGCACTCGGAAATACTGCAGACAAGATTGAGCAACAGTGAGGCGACCTTTTAGCACTTCCTGAATTAGCCAGGATGAATTAGGTGATATTTTATTAACCCCCCAGTTGCTTGTTGGTTCCTTTTGATGCTTCTGATTTGTTCAGTAGGATGAAGCCCATTAGCAGGTGACAGGACCTCTTCTTTATGCATAATATGTCACTGCCACCAGGGCTTAGAACAGCATTCAAAGGAAGTGGTTGCATCCATATTGCTGGTGTTATCATCATCTAGTATACTTAAAATATAAAGATTAAAACCAGGGCCAGGAGATGCCACTGAGGCCAGGAGATGCAGTGTGGCATACCTGTCCAATGTGCAATATCTCCCCTGAGCTGTAACTGTCCTCCTCTAATATACATGAATGTCAAAGAAAGCACTGATTAGGTTTCCAAGGGACTGTTTTTTGGACTGGTGTTTGGTTTTGCATGTTGTGGTGTTGTTGTTTGGTTATTTTTTGTGCGTGTTTTGTTTGTTTTCTAAACTTTGACCTTTCTGTACAGCTCTGTTAAGATCCCTGTTCTTTCAATCTGAAGGTCTTTTTCTGATGGCTAAATGTCCAGGTAGGCCTGTCTTTTGTGTTGACTACAACTTTGGGCTGGCAGGGAAACAATTTTTTTTTTCCAATGATAAGTCTCCATGTGCTAAGTTTTGACCTTGTAGGGAAGGTAAAATATGAAGTAGTAAATGATCTATAGGAAAAATCCAGATACTAATAAATACAGTGAGAATATAGCAGCATAGAAGAGACTGATTGGATTTCTTAGGTCCAAATTCTTGCTTTGACAGTATGAGCATAGATGCCATTTATTTGTCTTTGTGATTTGTTTACAAAGGCAGAGTTATTCTTACATTCTTTCTTACATTTTGAGCTTTCTTTTTGGCTTAGAACTTGAGGTTCAATAACCATATGCTGAGTCTGCTGGTGTTTATTTTACTGGGGAGAACAAATGAAAAACCTTGGATTTGCACATTAGCTGTGAGTACAACAGTCCAAAATGGTGGCAATATAGAAATAATTAGCTCAGCCCTCCCAGCCATTCATGCTCTGCATCATAGGAACACTGTAGAGCCATTCATGATTTTCTGTCTGCTTTGTATTTTCCTTGTCTGTTGTAATGAATTGAGTGAAGATGCATGAGCTGCCCTGTGTTCAGCATGCAAATAACTTTGATGGCTAGGGTAATGAAAATGCTGAATGTTATGAGAGAACCATATTTATAAGAACCCTTTAAATAACATATTTAAGCAAACAGTTGGGCAGTCAGCACCTCCCACAGATATGAAATTATCCCCAGCTTCCAAGAGGGAAAAAAAAAGTTTAATTTTTCATTTCTTTCATGGTCTGTATTTATTCAAGTAGTTAACATTCCTCTCCTCATTAAAATTGCTAACTTGTTAAAGTCTCTGGTTTAAAAAAACAAAAAACAAAAAACCTCCAAAATATGTTCTGCTGCCAAAAAAAAAAAAAAAAAGTGTGAAAAAAATATCTTCTACATTTCAATAAATGAATAAATGCAAAATAAAAGCCAATTCTACCATAAGTTTACTATGCTAGGAAATAAATGGCAACTTAAGCAAGCTGAGATGTTGGCTATAATGGTGTCTGCACTGTGGCACATCATGGCTTTAGCAGGCCATGTTTCCAGCCTTGGAGCTTTGAATTCAACTGAGCTCATGCTATCTGCAAATATGTTAAGGAAATTCTGGTGGTATGTTAATTTTCACCCTCAAGAAAGGCTTGTGATGCATTTGTGTAAGATACTGGTCCTTTCTAGGCTTCTTCCAGTTCCTCTACATGTAGATGTTACTCCAAGGTCACCAGGAGTGAGTAGCTTTTTGCATGTTGTATTATTCTTGCCTCTGTGGTGTTGTCTTCCTCTTCTGACTGTGTCACCCTTGGCTGCCAAGAGGCAGGATGTGCCCATATTGCTGGTGGCAGTGGTTGGTGCAGCTCCAGGCAGAGCACCACAAACCTGACAGATGGGCTGTAACTAGTGAGTCAGAGCTGTTGCATAAGCTGCAAGGTGGTAAACCTTGCCTACCAGAAATGTTCCCTAACCAGTAGTCTCTTGCTCCTGTCCTCAAAAATCATGGAAAACATGTGAAAAGATCCTAAGATTACACACATCTTGTGTTGTGGATTTTTGTATTTTAAGATGCATGGAGGTTACAGTTTCAGGCCTAACTATGATCTCTAGGGATAGAGGCATAATTAAAAGGAAAAATGTGCTTGTATGTGTGGGTGGCCATGTAATATTCTCAGGCTTATGGCTTTAAGAGGAAACAGTAAATAGCATATGAAACTCCATAAAATGGTAAGTGTTGGCAGTTTTGTTCCTCAAGGATTATGCACTAGCCTAAAGAAGTGAAACTGTTACTTAATAGGATAGACAGTATCTCCTCAAAAATGAGACTGGCAGGTATTAGGTATGGGCAGAACATTGTCAACCTAGTGTTCAGTATAATTAAAGTTTTCTGCTAGAAAATGTGTGACAAGAAATTTTCAGCAGTGAATTGTGTTGATTATTTGCAAAGGTTATAAAATAGCTTTATTTTTTTTCAGAAGTAGCATGGAATAAATGTTATTTTACTTCAATTGCATGAGCTGTATGCCACCTTAATCCTCCCACAATGTAGTAGATAAATCAGAGTCAAATATACACATAATTGAACTACTCTATTTAAGAACCTAGTATGCCAATAAATCAATATTTACTTGCTGTATATGCAATATATATATGACCCATTCACAGATGAGGTTTCCCTAACTGCTCAATACATTTAAGTAAGAAAACTGCTCAATACCCTTAAGATCTTAGTAACAATGACTAGAATACAATCCCAATAGCATCAGTTGTATAGAACCGATTTTAGAAAATAGCATGGGACTTATATAGGGTTTTCTGGTAGCCCCTTTGTGATACTGCAAATGTGGACCCACAGCTGGCAGCAAACTTCACTAGATTGTCTGGACAGCAAATCTCCAATTACTGTATCTCCAATTACTAACACCCTCTGCATTCTTTTGATGGCACTGGTTGTAATACAGGTGGTTGGTTGGTCCAGCTTTTGTACAGTTGTCCTTTCCTGGGCCTTGCCCATTACCCACACATCCTCTGTTTTTTAGCCCCTGAGCGTCGTATCTGTTGCACAGGGGAGCTTCAGGGGAAATAAATTCACAGAACGTGGGATTTCTTACTGAGAAAATAAGTGAAATGATTGCTACTTTATCTAGTAAAACAAATGTGTCCTTTCCAACAGAGATGATAATTCCTTCTGAACTGAATGCGGATAGATTTTACCACTAAATATGTAATTTTCAAAAGAATTCAGATCCTACTTCAGTATCTAAATCAAGCTCTTGTAATACTTGGCTACCAGCTGCTGTTCCCTAGGACTAGATGCCCAAAAGAAAACATTTTATTTTTTGCCCCTTCGTGTCTAAATTGGCATCTTTAGGTGTTGAGCTCATTCAAAGTTATAAGGCATTTGAATGAATAATGATAAATTGCGCTTGGAGAATTGCAAAAAAAAAAACTGGTGCTAATTACAAAGTGAAATGGCAGCATTTTAGCACTGCTGTTTTAGAAAGTAAGTATCCCCAATTAGTCCCTTAAATCCTGATTTAGGCACCCCTCTTTATATCATGTGTGTATTGATACAGATGGAGACACAACGCTCATAGGTACACATTTTAGATTATCAGTGCATAAAAGCTAACATGACTAAAATAAGCTATTACTAAATAATGAGCTATTTCCACTTATTTGCTGCAGAACTGCTGTGCTAAGAGGTGGACATTAGGAGGAGCACAGGGAGCCTGTGTGCTGACTCTCTCATGTTATTAAGTAAATGATATCATCATTTCAAAAAGAAATCATCTGAAAAACTGAACACTTGTGCAATAGCTTTTTGGTAAAAGGACTTTTCTTTTTACTGAAAAGAGAAGACCTTCCTGAGTAGTAAAGGTATAACTGGTGATTAAATCGAGGCTAGCAAAAGAGCCAGAGATTAAGGGTTGTATCAGCAACTGAGGGGCTGTCAAAACAGACAACATGAATATTTAGTGTAACAGAAAGTCTCTTGGGTATAATTGGACTGTTTACTGAAGAGAAAGAAGTGAAAATGAGAAGGCATTAGAATAATACATATAATAATATAAAAAAAAAAATGCAGACGAGGACTTCTGTAAACCCTCTTCTCTGCTATAGAAGCATGGGGAACACCTGTGAAATCAAAACCACTAGCAGTAAGAAGAGTTACACAAGGATATAAATCCTTCAGTTTGGGGCCTCTTGGCGATCCTCTTGGCTTAGGGCCCTTGCATGGCCCTGGCACATACAGGGAATTTTAAGTGACTGCATGTTCTTGTGTACCCACCTCATGAGGGAATTTTTCCTCTAAAGGAGATGGTTTTGGTCAGTGCTAAGGATGGGGTGTCTGGCTGGACAAGCAACTGCTGAGAAACCTCTTCAGAAGGGATCTCAAGGACCTGTGCAGTTTGTCCATCATTGCAAGTATTTGATTTAAAATATGTGAAAATACCTCAATAGGTTCAACCTATTTAAACTGAATAATCAGGTACATACTTGGACTGACATCTCTTCAGCTGAGCTCTCTTCTCCTGCTACTCTGAAAAGAGCTGAGCTCCAGGTCATTACTGAAAATATCTGAAGCAGGTGGAAGTTGGAGAGCAGGAAGAGGAAAAAAGAAATCAAAATTGGCTATTTATAGTCATCTCTAAATTCACTTGATTTTGGGGTATGCTTGAGATGGGACGTGCTTAGCTTGGAGACAACATCAGGAGAAAACTCACCAAAGCACATATGTCTGATATGATCTGCATAATAACATGCATCTAGTGTGCATGAAGACAATTTCAGCTGTTTCTCATGCAGAAAGGCAACTGGATTTAGGGACTAGGCCACCCACTGCCAGGAGAAAAATACTTGAATCTTCAATACCTTTGATTCATAGGCTTTAGGAGGCAAGAATTATACTGTGGCAGCATGTGCCTGGGAAGCATGCTAAAATTCATAGACCTCATCCTCTCCCTGTCTCCCACAGCCTGCTTCTAAGCTGAAGCTTCTGTAGCTGAAACTTTTTTTTCCTGCTACCTCTGCATAAATTGCCTGTTTTCCATTTTGACAGGAGTTTTGCTGAAAAAAAGTTATTTTCCCCTTGTCTCTGCTGCGCTGATGATTTTGTACTTGTCCTTTCCTGAAATATCCAAGTTAATTTTGTAGCTATTGAACAGTGTTGTGTAAATGTAGCTTTATAACCTTTAACCACAACACAACACCCTCCTCTCTGTAATCTCCGCCTCCTGTACCTATTCTTGAAAACTGCCAGAAGCAATGTTTCTGCCTTATAAATCTGAGCCTTTAAGATAGGTAACGTTGTATGCATTGTTACAGCTGAAGCTGCCCATCTGACTGATTTTCTGATAATGTCTTTTTGATGTGTTTCTGGTAAACAGTTTTATTTGTAGGAGATTACAGTCATAGTAAAAATCCAAATAGTGACAAAATAGGTATGAGAGGCAATGCTGGAATTTCCACTCATTTTGCATTTACCCTTAACCTCAAGCTAAGCTTGTTGCCAATGATTTTTTTTTCCACTGCCTTCTAAATACAGACTATGAAGAGGATTTTGTTCTGACTGAAGTCCCACACCATCAATTAGTATAGGAGAATGCTTTCCTTGACAGTATATGATTCCCTAAAATGAACAATATTTTTCTCTGAGTCCTCTGCCTGCAGAGAAACTGAGTCTGCACCTGTGTGGAAAACAACCAGTAGGTTTTCATGTGAAAAACCCTTAAATGTAGCAATTACATAAGCCAAATTGTGAGTGGATGTGGTTTATTGGTGGCTGCATTTATTGTACCTTATCATCCGCAGAAAATGAATCATCTGATGTAGAACTGGCTCTTCAGGGACTTCAGTATGCAGCTGAGGTTGGAACTGCAGAATTGAGTCAATTCTCTCAAAGTTAGGAAAGAGATCCCTTAGAACATAGTTAGAACAATAATACTGAAAATAGTCATTTTCTGCCAGGTAATTAAGAAAAAAAGTATATTTGGGTACTTAGGCACCTAGAAAGAGTCCTGATTTTTCCATATGGTAACTCTGAGAGCTGTGTCTTGTTAACACATCTAAAAATCAGGCTGCTTGTGTTGATTCTTATGTTTATTTCTGGAGCTGGCTGAATCAAAGGATAGGGGCAGAAGCACCTTCTCTTTGGAGAAGGAAGCAGGGCACATGTAATGGCAATACAGAAATTAAGATCCATGCGGGCCCATGGACTTGCGCTGTTAGATGGTGTGCCAAAATATACTCTCATAGCTTCTGTGAAGTCCTGATCATACTGAAGACCGAGGCTCTATCTGTTCATGTGTTTTTAAAGTATATCTTCAGAGTCTTGCTGGCATAGAGCAGCTTGTTTTTCAAAGCAAACATGTTGATCATAGCCAAGGAGAGAGTAGGAATTTGTCCCTTTTTACCTGTCTCCTTAAGATGATCTCCAGACTTCCATCTGAGCTGCGCATTTGCATTTAATTTCTCCTTACTCCTCCTTGTGATTTATCTCCATGATTAACTGCTCTTTTTCTGTTGCATTTCACAATGTTTAAACAAGGGTGATACTCAAACTCTTACTGTGTTTCCTAGAAGATGACAGAAGACTTCTGGTAAGCTTGTGATGTGAGATCAGAAAGTATAGTTCAGGAAAAAGGATTCTAAATTACACTGTTGTTTGTAGTGTATTGAAGTGTTACAAGTAAAGGCAAGAAGACATCATTTTGTGATTCAGTGGTTGAATTACTTAATGACAAAGCTCTTCTTGCCAAATTTTGGTGTCTTTTTGCCTTCACAATGTCAGCACTAATCAGATACTTATACTCACTTTAAGTAATGTATTGTTCTCTTGACAGTCTTGGGTCAGCAATACCTTTCAGGAGGGAGACAACCTCTTCTACCTAGTATGTTCAGTGATCTAGTTAAATGAAGTACCACAGACACACGTTTAACTAGATCACTGAACAAACTACATTAACAGGCTCTTTCTCTCTTATCTAGTAAGGCAGACATGGTCACACAACTCTGAAGAGTAAGGCTTTTGAGGAAAGAAGAGTCTATCCAGATTAGGCCAAATGTAGTTCAACTGCAAAGCCATGCCCAAAATGCAATATTTACACCAAGGGCAAAAGATGTGACTACTGCTGCTTGAGCTAGCATTTTATAAAATTAACAGACTTTTCATCTAGCAGATTTATTTCAACTCTGGTGAAGAGCTGGATGCTATATCCCAGATTATTGGTTAAACTGGACAAGTAGGAGAACCGAAAAAAATAGGGTATTTTTAACAGCTATTGTACCATATTATAGGTTGTCTTCAATAGTCATCTGATTCTATAGTTCAGTTTATTCTAGTGTGTTGGTGTTTTTGTTAGTTTTCTTTTTTCTCATCACCATTTCAATATTTTGTAAAGTATTAAAAAGAAAACAAGAATACCAATCTTACCAATCTTTCTTCCCCAAAAGTACTGAAGAAGGTATTCTTTTAATGACTTTATGGTCCTATTTTTAAAAGCAACTATGTTAAAGAAAAAAGAGAGCTATGGCACTTTTTGCGCTTAATTCTGTCAGTTTCCTATGATGAAAAACAATTCATACTGGCCTTCCTCCTGTTACCTTTGCAGTACTAGAATAATAGGAGGTTTTCAGGGAAATTGGACCCAGCTGTGGAGCTGCTAAATACTAGAGAGCATCATCCAGTTATGAAGTCACCCTAGTGGAAAGCTGAGACAGCATTACAGGGGAGCATCATTTATTGATATATTGAAATTTTGTTCTTACTCTTTCTTAAACATCCATTTATGTCTGCAGCTGTACACACGATATTAAGTTACACAGGACTTTTTTTCTTACACAGAATTGCAGTTCTTCTGTAGGCTGAGTAGGAGACTGCCTTTATATTGAGCAATGTCAAATAAATTCTGGCAGCAGTGGCTATCTGTAGAAAAATGGTCTGGTTTTGTTACAGAACATTAACAACAAAAAATAATCAGGAAAAACTTTATTATTCGTGATAGAATAAGCACTTGGAAAAACCTGCCTTTTTAGTTTTAATTTTGGTGTTTGGTTTTCAATTTCAGCTGAAGGTTATCAGTATATCATAGTCTGGGTTGCCAAATACAAGTCACTTTACCAATTAGTGTGAAATTCAGGGATTATGGTGTACTGATTAACAGCTGAATGATGACTTTGTCGATACAGACAATGGCTAGAATGATGATTTTCTTAGGATAGATTTTATTCCTGTTCAATTTATTTCTAGAATATTTACTTGGGGCTGGACAATGCCTAATGGTCAGAGAATGAGGTGAACTAAAGCAACTCATATCACTGACTAATCCAGATGCTCTGTGCATAGGACTTAGCAATTAGCTCACACTCTATATTCTTCTTCTGCTCTAATTTTATGATCTTCAAACTGGATTTTTATTATTTTGTCATCTGTGTCAATTCTTCCACTGAATAATTCACAAATCCCCTTTTAATAAATGAATACTAATGATTAGCTAATACATCAAAGAATGCTGATGTAAAGATTTTACATAATTGCCACCAAACCACTGGCAAGTGTGGTGAATCAACTATTTTATGTGTCTTATACTTTAATATTAAACATGCTGAATTTTATGGACTAACTGAAATAAAAATAAATGACAAGGAAAAACCCTTTATGTAGCTGAAAATGCAAATTGAATGGATTTCAGAAGTTTATGTATTCATGACTTCTTGTTCAGGGTAGCAAGGTAATGCCACACTAAAAGTGGTGGGAAACGAATGACTCCAATGATATTCAAAAATCATGGTTGATTTAATTTATACACATGTAACAGTAATACCTGAGGACTCCACATCTAAGCATAAATAACTTTAGATCCAAGGTTTGCTCTTTGTTTTATATAACATATATATTGGGTTACCTCAATATATTGAGTAATAAGCAGAGTAATTCACAGTATAATTTGAGGTGAAACTCAGAGTTTTTGCGTAGAGCATATGCAATAATTCCAACATGGATAGTGTTACGTATGTGGAGCTCCAGTGCTGCAATGAAATCAAGATACTAGTACTGTATTTAGAGTCTTACATGCTCCATGTAACAAGTTGCTTTGCACATTCTAATGGTACACAATTTAACTAAATTTACATACTGAAATATTTCACCTGAAGAGAGATTGCTGGATGTAGTATTCACACAGTAATTGCCTAATATGTAGGGTCTACAGTTCAATACCTTTGAAAACAATGACAGTGAAATTGCGTTAGTGAACCTTTTTCCTTTGTATGTGTTTAAAGATCAATCAGACAGTTTAAGAATGGTATTTCTAGAGAAGCAAAAATATTATGGACCCAGACTGGGGAGACTAAAAAACAGGAATTACAATCAAGTGCTACAGTCAACATATTTGATATGTAGTTAAGTTTTCAAATGCTCTAATGTTTGAGCATTGGTTGATGAATAAGGCTTAGTTATTCCAACAAAGCTTACCTAAGCTTCTCTTGCACTTGCACTTAAATTTTTATTCTGTCATATGTTAGTTACAAATAAGCATCCTGAAATGAAAGAGAAACAGGTGGTCAAAAACATTTCAGTTGAAAGTATTTTTATTGAGTGAAGAAATAGAGTTAAAATATTTGGACTGGTTATTTTGACTCTGATTTTACTGTTACCATTTGACAGGCCATGCCCACTAATATTCCACTCTTCAAAGTGAGGGTAAATATGATACTAAAATTCTAGAACTGCAATTTCAGTTTACTTCTTTTCTTCATGCCAATTTTATTCCAGGCATGGGCATCCTCTTTCTGATCTTATTTTCTTTCAGACTTGTTAAGCTTTTCTGCTAGATGGAGCCTTCCAGCTGATCAGTACATCATGTTCTCTGAAAACTTGTGTTCAAAAACTAAGTTCAAACTTCAAAACTCCAAGATAAAACACAAATACATGTCAGGTTTCCCATTTTTGTTCTGTAACACCAACAGGATAATTTCCTTATTCCCAGGGCATATGTAAAGCAGGGGAAGGTCAAGCAGATGCCATTCTGGTGTGGTGCATACGTAGAAAATGCATGGTTATGTTAAGAACTTGAAGAACTTTCCAAGAATAATTGGGATCTTGAGTCGCTCTTGTCTTTCTGCCACTGTGGGTCATATTTGGTAATGTTTTATGAAAACACAGCATATGCAAAGTAAAACTCATTGGATATACTTAAAATTATTTAGGTTGTTTACGCCATGAAAAGATGGTGATACAAGTGATGAAGACTTTTCAGATTTATATTTTTTAAATAAATATGTTTCTGAGGATAGGCCTTACAATATTAAAGTGACTTGCAAGGTGAGAAAATCAGAGTGAGAATATTGGTGACTATTCTACAGCAGTGCTCACTTGTAAAGATACATGTTAATGCATTACAATATTTAATTATGTTTCACATAGTAATCTTTCTATTGCCCCTTTCTTGTCTCCATTTTTTAAAAAGAAAGGAATAACATGGCTGTCACAATAGAATATTCTTCAGCAAGAAAACTAATCTCCTGTGTAGCCAAACTCCCTCAGCAACTTGAGAACTATACAAGGCCACTTCTTAGTAACAAAAGGGACATTTTTGTCCTTGGATGTGTACAGATGGTATTCAGTGAAGTACACAGAAGCCAAGGCATGTCTTAGTAGTAGAAATTGCTGAGATTTTTGAAGATTATGGTTAGAAAAGAAAAGCAGTCTATTTCTTTCATTCCTTTATAATTGGTGTGACTCTTGGACACTGGGGAAGTACAAGCAAGTATATAACAATTCATACTATGCAGTAGGATTACATTGAAAAAGGACACAAAGACGTGGAGAAAGAGCGAGTCAGCCATTGTTTGTCTGCTTGAATAAGGAAAAATATCAAGCCCTTCCCTCTGCTTAAAAATATTCCTACTGATATTAGTACATTGCTCTCTGGGCTGTAACACAGGGAGGAGTAGGGAATTTCCCTTCCACTGGATCTGACCATTCTGGTTCTCCTGCCCTGCTGAGGTCATCTATTTATTTTTTTGTAAACTAAACCTTAAAAGATGCAGTGTCTGAGAAAGAGCCCTGTCTGAGTCACCTTTGCAGCAAGCAGAGCTAAGGTAAACCCTGGATGGCTGGTGTGCCTGCTGCCAAGGACAGTAGCGTTGGTAAGAAGGCAATGTGCACAGACTAAAAACAGAGTAATTGCAGTTCTGACCATTTTCATTGGATTTGATAATTATCAGATGAAATATCCATTCTTTCCTCCTTTGGGAAAAATGTGTTTTACTGTTGGTTTTCTTTTTTTTCTATTTAGTGAGATTTAGAATGGTAGTTTACACCCTAAATGAGACATCCATGTGTTTCTAGGTACTGGCAATAAACTGATAAGTAGGACTACTAACTAAAGGAACCTTTATTCTGCACCTCCCTGCCCTCCCTGTCTGCCCTCCCTTAAGAAATAAAATAACTTCAGTTGAAAATGCAAGTGCTATTTGCAAGATTGCATTTTTTTTAAGGATAATTTGTGTTTGTTTATATATATGTACGCCTTAAATAACCAGTGCTCTATTTTTATTTTTTTTAAGTCTTAAAAAATATTACAGCACGATAGTGTGTCTTATTGGTTACCAAGGGTAACATGAAGTATGGGTTTAAAGGCATTTCTGTTGGCATTCCGTACATTTTACATTTTCTCTTGGATGATGCTAAGTGACATAATGTTTGCACTATGTCAGATTTTGAGATGTTCTCTTTAAAGGAATTAAAAATGAGTTAATAGGGTATCACTGAAAATCAGGAACTATGCATAAGGAATTTATACCTGCACATTCCCCGTGTTCTCTCTACAGCATTAGAACAAGTTAAATAACTAGTATTATATACAGTGGTTTCTGATATACTTGCACCTGAGCTAATACGATAACTACATAGCTTGAATTAGGTTGTCTCTAAGGTAAAAGTAAAATGGTTTCCTAATCCCAATATTGCAAAAAGCAAACTGGTAACATTTTAAAATCTTTGTGTTGAAAGCTGTCTTTAACCCAGCCCAAAGCAATATCTTTATTCTATTTTTATCATGTTCACCTTGAATTTTTGTGTAGCTGATATATTTTGTTCATTAAGTATAAATTATGGTGTACAAAACTGATAATATTAATTCTGCAATGTGGGTACCACTGGTACAAGCTGTTCTTTTCTGGATATTACTACTTTGGATGAATTTGGTTACCTTCTATAGAAAATTTAGGGTTTTCTAGGTCTTTCTGTGTTAGGTTTACGTGGCAAGGTTTTTGTAGTGGGGTCTGAAGATGTGGCCTCTGTGAGAAGAATCCAGAAGCTGCCCTTGGGCCCATAAGGGCCAATTTTAGCCTTCCCAAGTACAGATGCGCCCCTAGCCAGAGACAAGCCAATAAATGATGTTGTTTGCACCTCTGTGAGAGCAGATTGAAGAAAGGGGGAAGAAATACTGCTGGGCACCAACAGCACAGAGTGAGAAGCAGCCCTGCAGCCCTCAAGGTCAGTGCAGCAGGAGGGCAGGAGGTGCTCCAGGCGCGCAGCAGCAGTTCCCCTGTGGCCTGTAGAGAGGCCCCTGGTGGAGCAGGCTGTCCCCCTGCAGCCCATGGGTCCCCCATGGAGCAGATCTCCACGCTGCAGCCCCCCCATGGGTGGAGGAGCCCCCGGTGGAGCAGGTGGATGTGGCCTGGAGGAGGCTGCGGCCCATGGAGAGCCCCTGCAGGAGCAGGCCCTGGGTCGGAGCTGCAGCCCGTGGAGAGGAGCCCACGCAGGCGCAGGGTGTTTGGGGGGAGATGCCACCCACCCGTGGGAGACCCGTGCTGGAGCAGTTTGCTCCTGGGGGATGGATGGACCCCGTGGTACAGAGCCATGTGGGAGCAGTGCTTGAAGAGCTGCTGCCTGTGGGCAGCCCCCACAGGATCAGTTTGGGAAGGACGGCATCCCGTGGGAGGGACCACACATGGAGCAGGGGCAGAGTGACCGTGAAGGAGCAGCAGAGATGGAGGTGTTAGGGACTGACTGCAGCTACCATTCCCCCATTCCCCTGTGCTGCTTGAGGGGAAGGAATTGTTTTTGTTTGTTTCTCAGTGCTCTAGCCCGTTGGTAATAGGCAATAAATTACCTTAATCTCCCTACACTGAATCTGTTTTGCCCATAACAATAATTGTTGACTGATCTCCTTGTCCTTATCTCAAACCTTGAGCCCTTTTCATCATGTTTTCTCCCCCTTGCCCTTTGATGAGAGGGAGTGAGAGAGTGGTTGTGGTGGAGCTTAGCTGCCCAGCTGGGTAAAACCACCACACTCTCTCATGATAGGAGCTAGATGGTATCATAAGTTGTTTTTAATGAGCTCACTGTGACAGGATAAGGATAGGTAAGGATAGCAAAGTTTGATTTGTCATGTTGTCCTATACAATTAACAACCTTTTAAATATTTTTATTTGTAAACTGGAACTTATGTTACATATGGAGCAGACATGGATTCAAATACATACAGTAGTGGTAACACCTTTTACTGATCATCTAATTTACAACTGATATATGACATAGAGTTCCTGACCACTTGAAATTATTTTTTATAGCCCTCAATCTTCATAGATGATGCTCTGACCAATTCACACTTGTGATTTCTTTCCTGCCTGCCTACTGTTTTTCTATAGTTTAAACTGGATACTGCAATTTTCAGCTGATAAACCAAACTGCTGCACAACAAAACATTTTGTTGTTGGTTTCACCTTACATAGCCGAGTCTTATTTATTTGTTAAATGATCTTTAGGTGAAGTTTGAGCATTTTCTTTTGAAATGCCCGGATTCAAAATGTACACCCGCACTTGGTTGACTTCAGATGCCACTACTTTTTTGAGGCAGAGAAGGCTGCTCAGCTTTCCCAGTAGTCAGACTGTGAATGAACAGTGATGGCTGATCTGGTATGGGGTCTAAGGTTGTAATGTGGAGTGCATTTGGAGACATCTCATCCCCTGCTCTGGACTGAGCAGTTCCTACTGGATTCATCTGTGTAACCTCCTTGTAGTGCAAGGAGGTTATTTGGATTTGCCACTTTCTGAGGCAGTCACCTTCTTTCCCTTATATACAGTCATTCAACTTCTGCCTTGTGGTTCCACTGTTGGAGCATTGAATCATTATAAAGCACCCAGGACAAAGATGCCTCCTTGAAATCGGAAAAAGATGTCTATAAGAAATTAAGAGTCCTTCAAAATCTACCATACAAAACTCTTGTATTTGCCCCTGACTGCCAGTATGTAACCTGAAGGCTGTCATGTTTAAAACAGATTTTACACAGCACAGAGTGGAAAATACAATGCACAGGGCTTGGAGCATCAAGAATGAGAACTCTGTTACTCCACATATCAATACTAATGTCCCTCAGCTGTAAGAGCAGTGGGTATCTCAGAGGGAATGGATAAGAGAACTGTCAAATGAACAGCTAGATTAAGTAACCTTCTGTGATTCTGTGATATATAACCATAGTTTCAAATGTGATTATTCATAAATACCAAATGAGCTTTTTAATATTCCATGTTTCTCTGTCACAGCTAGAGACCCTTGTTCTAATTCTCAATAGCTTATAGAAATCCAGTTAGTCAAATCATGTTTTCAATGAATAAAAAAGGTGAGCATTGTGTGTAACCTCTATCGCCTTTTGGACTATTCTGCATCTTCCTGGATCTGTAACAGTGTGGGCTTCTGACACTGTCAGCTGCATTCGTTGTCAGTGAGCACAGGCACAGAAAATTTGGCAGAATTAAATATTCTGAGAGCAGAGTGTCAACGTCAGATCAAATGCAAAAAATAATGTATAGGCAAGTTAGCAAAATACAGGCTTGCTGCGGCTTCTGGTAGAGAACAATGATCTGCTGCTGCCCTAATGAAGGTCCACAGGCCAGCAAGTAAAGGGCACGTCACCATTGTTAATTTACTTGAATGTCCCAGGAGAAGGCCAATAAGAAACACTAATCCCCGTGAGAGAGAAATTACTGACGTGACCTTAGACCACATCAGAAGCGTGTCCGCATGTAGAATTCCTCTGGCAGTTTGTTGACAATTTGGAGTAAGGGCAGCATAATCCCTACATTTGTGAAGTCACTCTGTATCTTCATCATGGAAACTTTTCTCTTTTATTTTTTTTTCCTTCTCCCCTACAATGGCATTATTGCTGTGGGTTTTTTTCAGCTTTACTATGGCATCTGATATGGGCAAGAGTATGAAGGAGAGCATGGGCTTCTAAATAAACTATTTCTGAATTAGGCAATTTTAGAAATCTGCCACAAATGTGATTTGTGTCAATGAATATTTGGAGAGAAAGGCTGCTTGTGCACAAGGGGTTACATAGCGTTCCTAAAAAAGTCCAATAGAGGACAAAATGTTATATAAAAGCAACAAATGGCAATACTTAGAATCTATCTTTCACGTGTTCAGGGTGTTGTATTATTTATATGACTAAACAGGACAGCAAGCAGTGAATGTGCGTAATTAATTGTTTGCCAATGCATTATGTATCAAGGATTACTTGCTGTAGGCATAGCCTCACAATTCTGTAATGAATAAGGCAATAGATTATTGGTTTGGGGAGTAATTCATCATCAGAAAAAGGGAAGAGAATTCTTCTCATTGGTTATTTGATGCAAATTCTTCACTCAGTCGTATTTAGTCGCTTAAACGCTAACCTAGCAGGGGGAAGACAAGACCTAGCATATGCAACAGTGAAAATAACATTTTTGTTAATCGCTCTGAACATTTAAAGATTAATGAAGTCCTTCATCTGCATTAATGCAGCTATGGGTGTTCCTGTAACTACTGGTTCCCTGGCTGGTTTCCAAAACAAGGAGTTTAATTTCTGTAAAAAGTAGAAAGAAAATTCTGTTGTGTTCTGTACAGTTTTCCTGGTCAAGGCAGGTGTGATCCAGCTACTGGCTACACAACTAGTGTGGGCTCACTTCAGAATACCACAAAAGGCAAAGCCAAGGGATAAGAAATACAACAAAAACAACAGCAAAAACCGTAACAGATGCTGCCATCATTCCATCATTGTCCTTTTAATCACTTCCAGATTGGCTACCTGTGAGCTTCAGTTGCATTTTGGGCCCTATGAACTGGTGTGACTAGAAGATATAAGCTTTTAATAAATTCCTGTTTAACAGGAAAATGGCAGCAACTGAAAATGGCATCACTACCTGAAACCTTGTGTAAGTCTGTAAGCTCTTGGAGGACTGTCAAGTATTGGATTTGCCTGTACAGTTCCTGGTACAATGGGACATTGACCTCTGACTGGGATTTTAAAGTGTGACTATATGGCTAAAGATAATTAACACTAAGGCTTAAAATAGGGAGATGCCTGCATCTGTTGAATATGCTTTTGTGTTACTTAAATGAATTAGGTGAGGGTGATGCAGCAGGAGCAGAATGGTGTAGTTTATCCAGCTGTTGCCAAAACAAGGAAGCTATACTGTAGTCCTCTCTCTCTCTCACCCTTGTTCACATATGTTTGTTTGCTTGTTTGTTGTTTCCTATCTGTCTTTTTTTGGCAGCGTTGCTGTGTGCCGATGGTCTTCTTGAGTATTTTGCTCCTTAATTGTCCTTCCTCAAGTCGTGCACAGTGGTCAACCTACACCTTCCTTACCTTCAAATACTCTTGGGTATTTGGGGTCATTGATAGATGGTGTTTTTACTGTAGTTCATCTGCAACAGACACTAAAAATATTTCTGGAGTTAGGTTGCTTTAGTGATGACATCATGCCAACACTGTCACCTAGGTAATGGAACTAATCACCATAGCAACAAGACTTTATCATTCAGCCGCCCAAGCATTTTTGACAGATGGAAAAGCCTAAAGATTTGAAGTAGGACACAAATGAAACCGATCTGACTGGGCTAAGTCATATTAACAGTTCATGAGCAGGAATCTTCTCTGCAAGGTGAATCAAATCAGAGGAGATGATGTATGTTTTATAGGCCCCTTCACTTCAAATTCAATTGTTGAAGGTTAAAATTTTCCTTCCTCTAGGTAAAAAATAGCAGCATTTAACTAAAATAAGTAGATAATAAACCTGATTGTTTAAATATTATTGTACAGTCTTGAGGTATTACTTCTGTTTTAGGCATTGTATGAGACTAAATGACAAAGTACTCCTAAAAACTTTATCTGACCATTAGTTCACTGCAGGGGTTGTACTTTACCTTGCTGAAATGAGATTATGAGTACTGACATGGAGAGCACCTCACGCTGAGCCCTGCCCTAAGCAGCTCCAGTGAGGCGGCCAATTTCCAGCTGTGCTACCTCTGCCTTGGACTTTGTTGGGAAATACATAACCTCAGACTACAGCTAGTACAGTCAAATGCAGGTGGGATTAGGCCCCAGCTGAAGAATAATCAGAGTGAATTTCTCTCTCAATGTAATTTTTGCTATTGACTCCAGCAGACCCACATTTCACCCTGTGGATACTACTCTGTTGCACACCATGTTCAGTTTTCTTGGAAGACAAAAGCTGAAAGTACCTCTTCACTTTCTGCTATGGTCCTCAGGCCTATAAGCCATATTGCTCATCCATGTGGGCAGCAGTGATGCTGCTACAGGTGGCATGGAATAAATCAAGAGTGACTGCTTTAGGGGCAAATGAGAACGACCTGGTTAGGCCTCCTTGATCTAATAGATGAGGGGAAAAGTTTGGATGGGAGTGAACACATTCTGCAAGGTAGCCATTTGAGTACATGGGCAAAAAAAGCATCTTTGCCAGCAGCCCGGTAAAGAGGTCTTTAAACTAAATGAGTCTTGGTGATAACAGCCTGCAGTTAAATGAGGAGACAGAAGCTGGGGTAGCAAGTGTATGGGGGCAGGATGAAGTGCTCTTGAAGCAGTCTGAGGAAGTCAGAAAACAGGCCATAGTCCTTATGGGAGACTTTGGCGTCCCCCTTGGAAGGGCAGCACACTGGGAGGCAAGCAGTGTGCGAGGTTTCTGGAGTTGGTCAGTGGTAGTTTCTTAATGTAGATATTAGGTATGTTAACTAGATATCATGTTCTCCTGGATGTCCTGCTCACAAACAAGGAAGAACTGGTTGGGGATGTGACCAGGCCTTGACTGTGGTGATCATGAAAGTGCGGAGTCCAGACTGCTGCCCAATGTGAAGACAAGTAGCAAAGTGCAGACCCTGGAGCAGGAGGGTGGGGGGGACAGGCTTTGGTGTATTCAGGAAACTGTTTGATAAGATCCTGTGAGAGACAGCTGTCTCACCCATATTCAAAAATGTCAAGAAAGACAAACAGAGAAACTACAGGTCATTCGGACTCATTTTGTTTCTAGAAGCAAATCCTTCCAGAAACTATTTTTTGACATACAAAGGAGAGAGAAGTTGCAAGTAGCCACTGTGGACTTACAAAGGGCAAATCATGCTTGACTAGAGCTGGGGATGATGAGAAATCAGAGGATGCTGTCTACGTTCACTCTTACAAGGGTTTTGACACAGTCACCTACATCATCCTTGTATCCAAGCTGGGATATTACAGTCCAAGTGAGTGGACTACTGGGTGAGTGAAAAAAAAAAAACACATCTGGCTCAGAAGGGTCAAAATAGCAGTGATTAATGGCTTGTATCCCATCTGGTGGAAGCCGGCCATGAGAGGGATGCCTCAGTACCAGTAGTCTGGAGGAGGAGACAGATTTGCGCCCTCATCCAGTTTGCCATTCAGTTCAAAGTCCTTCACTTAGGACATATTGACCCCTTATATCCAGACAGGATGAGGAGCAGCTCTGCTGAAAGGGCCTTGGGGGTCCTGGTGTACAGCAGGTTGAATGTTGTCCAGCAGAGCTGCAGAGAAGGTCAACAACATCCTGGGCTGTAAGAAGATTGTAGACAGTAGATTGAGAGAGGTCCATTCATCTTGGCACTCGTTAGACCACATCTAGATTACTGCATCCTGGTTGAGACCCCTAGCAGAATAAAGTGTACTGGGGGGAGTACAAGAGAAGTGACTGGAATGGTCAGGGCAGGAGCACTTGCCCTTTGAGGGTAGTCAAACGTAGTAAGAGACTGCAAAGAGTGGTCATGGTGTCTCCATCTTTGGAGGCTTTCAAGCCCTGACAAAATCATGAGAAACAGGATCATAATTCTGTGTTAACCCTGCTCTGAGCAAGAGTTTGGATGGGAGATCTGTCCTGGTCCCTTCCAACTGGAATTTTCTGTGATATATATATATTTACATACACACACGCGTATTACTGGAAAATACAATTCTTTTTCATTCCTCCTAATCTTCCTACCTGTATCTAATCTCTTAAAGCTATACTCCTATAGTGGCTTGTGAAGCAACAACAACAAAGATATTAGAGTTTCTTTCCTATAATAAAGAGACATGTATCATATTTAGATTAAATGCAACTGATCACAGAATATGGTATTTAAACATAAAGTCTGTGTTGTACTTTTTTTGTACTGAGATATACATTACCATTTTAATCAAAATGGCTTATATTTGTTCAGGCAGTAACAGTGAACAAAGTCTCAGATAAAGACAGTGACTCACTGTTACTTACTGTCTTTAACATAAATATTAGCTGCCCTCCAGTAAATGCAACTCATCTGTGCTTAGAAATGCAGTACACAGTAGATTAAATGCCATTTCTTCCATTTATTTACCCATTTTATATAAGCTTGGTAGTAACCGAAGTTTTTCACTCTGGTGGAATTAGACGTGGTAATTATTTTTAACATATTGTCTGATGTCTTTCCTTATCAGGAGTTCATGTTTGTTTTCCCACCTTTAGTATCAGACACTTTCTAATGGAAAGAGGGACTTTGGACAAATAGGCTGGAGGGTCAAAATAATGCTGGTAATTACTTTTCATTCTAATTGATCTTGTGAAGACATAACTCAGCATTTAGAATTTCTCCACGCATCTCATGAGTTTTTCTCATCATCTCCCTTCCAGGCAAACATAGACACATTGTGGTTTATGTTCTGTAACCTCAGTGGCTTTGGGTCTTTAAAGCCACTTTTAAAGGCTCAGGAAAATCACAGCAAAACAGCTGCTTGGTTTTATGAAATACAAATGGTACAGTTGAAAATGCACAGATGGCCTCTTGCTGATGTATTTCAGGAATGTGCTTAGATGTTGTTCAAAATATGAATTTGAATAAATCCATGATTGATTAATGATTTTCCAGTTGGTGACAGCAGCTATTGGTGGGATAAAGCAAGTAGTCTGATATCACAGTCTGATTTTTCATACTTAAATATAGTTCTACACTTTTTGCATTTGGTATGATTAAAACTGCTTTCTAACTTTTATTTGAAATTCAATTTTATTTTTTTCTTCCAGTGGCTTTGTACAGTCTCGAAACAGAGGATGGCAGATTACCATGCTAGAGACAAATTCTAGATTCATTATAGCTTGAATCACTGCATTATTTTATTTTTTTCTGAAGGAAGTATGTTCTCTGTCTTACTACACTGTGTACATGCAAAAGGAGTAAAGAGGAAGGGATGCTACCACCTTTACAACTTTTGCAGAATAATTTTGCATCACAGATATATGAGTAAAAAATACCTAATACTTTGCAATATGCTTGCTCAATGAGTGCTTTGAGAGGCCCTTCATTTAATGCTGGTAGGGATTTATTCTGTGATTTAAGCAGTCAGTAAAAGGAAATTGTTTGTTTTGGTTACAGTACATGACAAGATTGGTTTAAAAGAAGCAATTGAATGCTTTTTCTTGCATACTAATCATTAAATGGCTATCAATAACTGCCTAATAAAACTAGTCCAAAATAAATCACACTTTTCTTAAGTACTTGATAAAGATTGGACAACACTTCAGTATGCTTCTCAATACAGGAGCACATTACAAAAGCAATCCATCCTCCAAGCACCAATTACTGTTACAGATTCATTAAAATGTTAAATAAATGTATTCAGGTTTCTGTATTGGAAAGTGAAAAACAGTAACAAAGCCAACAAAGATGCATGTGTCTGATTATACCATGCTGGAAGTAAATAATAGAGCATTACGCAATTCATGGCACAAGTAATGGTTTTTGGATAACAGCATACATCGAATTAAAAAATGATGGACACGTCAGAATGAAGTATGCTATAGTCAAAAAGTACAAGCTTCTAAAATAGATGATGATATGTTCAAGACCTGTACCCATAATTTTCAGAACTAAATAATTTTCAGACTCAAATAAGGCTTATTGTTTCCTTAAAAAGAAAAAAAAAAAAAAAAAAAAGGCAATTGCAATTTATTTAATTGAAGTGTGCAGCTGCAGTAAAATGTTCCCAGGGTTTTCCAGCATGTACTTTGTATTTGTGATGTGAACTCACAAGCTTAGAGCAATTGCAGGCATGTATTAAGAGTGAGAGGGTATTCAGATGGAAGTATGCACATTTAAAATATTTCGTACTAACCAGAAGTGATCAACCTGACACTGAAGTCTCAGAGATACTTGGGATTGGTCTTTGTTGAAAATAATTGGGAACTACTACAATATAGAGCTTAAAATAAAATAAAATAAAAAATAAAAAAATAAAAATAAAAAACGGGTCTGTAAACAGGTATCTGAAATCAATGAGTGGTAACGCTATATGGAAATGCTGGAACTCAAACCCAAGTGAAGTGCATTCACTTAGTAGTGATTTAGCTGTTATCAAACATGGAGATAAATCCTGCAATATTTTAGCTGAGTAAGTTTGCTATAACAAAGAAGGTGTATAGGAAAGTGCATGGAGTTTTTCCTGTTCTTTTGCAGTAATGAGGACAGAATCATCTATATCATAAGTAGGTCTGACTCTTCTCACTGTAGGCCTGCATCTATCACATCTGGGTCTCTGACCTCCTTCATAACAGCTTCAGCCAGCGTAGGAGAGATGAGACTTTTGCTGCTCCTTTTACTTGGAGCATGGTGTTGTACTCTGACAGCATACACTCCCTGGATGTGGAGACCCTGTTGATGTGTTTTCCTGACCATTTTGATATTCATTCTCTATTTTCATTTAGACCGTGTTTCTTAGGCTGCTCATGAGGATTTTATAAGTGATAAGGTCAGAGCCATTACTAAAGTCAAGATATATGGTATCTACTGCAGCTTCTCACAAAGTACAAGCATGGTTTGTTTGGTTCGTTTGGTAAAAAGAGCACTTTTATTTTATCCTTTTGGGGTGTTTGGGGTCTTCATACTTCTTTTCTTTTTATTTTTCTAAGTTTTCAAAGCTAGGCAATCTGAGACTGCTCCAACCAGTTCCCTAAGTATTTTAGGAGAAATTTAATTAGATCTAGCAGTTTAGAAAATATCTAGCTTATCTTTATCTAAGTATTCATGGCATTTTTCAATGAGATCATTTGTCCTTACCTACAGGTGTTTAAATAAGTAAGCACCTTAATTACAGCTGACCTTTTTAATAAAGAATGAAATGTAAAAGGCGTTGATATTGAGATTAAGTTCATTATCTCAGCTTTGTTAGTTGCTTGTTGTATTGGACTGCAACCATAAGACAAAGAGAAGAATAAAAGACCTCTCTGAACCCATGGGACATGATAACCCATCCCGTTGAAGTTTGGATCCAATTTTGCTAATAAATTTTGTATAAGTGTAGCTAGGATATGTTCAAGGACTTAGTGTTACTTTGAGCCATGCAAGTGAGGAAGAATAAAGGGGGAACATGGAGATTCGGAATAGGAAGGTATTTCGGTGGTTCATAATAAGTTAGTATGTACAGGCAATGTGTCTGTTTTGTCCCCAGTGGCAGAGGTAATATGAGATTAGCTCCAAACTCCAAAGTTTCAACAGTAAATGACTCCAAAGGAAGGTGGTAGTCTACTTTGCACAAAAAAATAATCTTAAAGATTTTTAATGCTGTGCTCTGACATTAGAGAACATTAGCTGCAATAAAGAGCAACAGCAAGCCTGGCTCATAGATGGGAGTATTATAGGATTATAGGAGACTCCATAAATCCTAAAGGTTTTAGCAAATGAAAATCAGCAGTCACTAACTGTTGTTCACTCAATGTGCAGTATACAATAAGAGTTAAATTCTCATGCGCTTGCATATATCAAAAACATTTTCCCCTTTAACATCCAAAACACTCTACAAATACAATTTTTGACAGAATGCCTAAATGAGTGTGAACTCCACCATTAACAGAAAGGACAAGAAATGCAATGGTTATGTTTCTGTCTCATGTATAGATAGGCCTTTTATTGCCAAGAGTAAAGTATCTGGTCATTAGGTCTCATAGGAAAATGTGACAGGATTTGCTTCATACCTGAGGAAAACAGCATGAAGTAGAAGTCTTAACTCTTAAAAAATCACTTTTAATATTACTTTAGCATCTTAGATAGCTTCTGCAGTCCTGAAATAGGTTAGAACAGGAGTCACAACTCCTTAGGAGACTGCAGGAAAACAACAAGTGCTGGAGGAATTAGCAGCAATGTAGCAACTGGGGCTTCCTTTACTGTATTTACCATGAACCAAAAATTGAAAAGGATGATGATTTGGGAATTGCTATCATGCACAATAAGATGCTTTAAAAATGCATACATGTGTATGCATGGAAAGAAATCTTGTTCCACTAAACTCCTTCACTGTCCTTTCTGGATACATTGAAATTAGGGAGGATATATTCAAAGGCATTTTCTTGCAGTTCTGTCTGTTGTCGTTCCATCAGGGAGGAATCACAGGATCACAGAGTGCTTAATGTTGGAGGGGACCTGTGGAGGTCACCTGGTCTAAAACCCCTGCTCAAGCAGGGACGCCTAGAGCAGGTTGCCCAGGACCATGTCCAAGAGGCTTTTCAAGATCTCCAAGGAGGGCAACTCCACACCCTCTCTGGGCAACCTGTAAAGAAGTGCTTCCTGATGTCTAGACAGAATCTCTTGTGTTCCTGTGTTCTTGTGTTCTGTGTTCCAGAATACTTGGAGCTAGCTCAGTATTCCAAGTCTCTAAGGCATGGAAAAGCTGGGAGAAAAGTACACATGTAAGCAGTATCCTAGGCTTCTGTAAAACATTAAATGTTGTGCCAGATGGGAAAATGTTAGTTAAATTTATAGTAAGTTAATTGAGCTAAGATGGAGATTGATGTGTAAGAATTATAAAGTGACTGTGGAAATGGCCCAGCAAAAGCTGGCAAAAGACTGTATTGAAAGGAGAACCATTAGAAAGTATTTAGTGAAGTACAATTATCGGATTAGGGCATAATCTGATTTAATATTTTCATTAATGACCTCAATATTAGAAGTAAGGGTGAATTAATGACTTTTTTTTTCTGGTGGCATAAATTTGGAACATGCTATCAATAAAAATGGGAATTGCCATATTATATGGAAATAATTAGGTGACCTTGAGAGTAGGAATGATACAAAAGTGATGGAAAATCAAAGTACAAAATGTAAAGTTATGCACTTAGAGGCTGTGAACAAGAATTTCAGGCATTAACTGATGCATGAGCTGGAAGAAGAGAAGCCAGATTATATATTTTAGTTAGCTCTGGACTCCTGAACTCTGGTATGATGTAGCTGTGAAAAAGCTCATTGGCACTGGAACAGGTTGCCCAAAGAAGCTGTGGATGCTCCCTCCGTAGAGGTGTTGAAGTCCAGGTTGGATGGGGCTTTGAACAACCTGACCTAGTGGAAGGTGCCCCTGTCCATGGCAGGGGGGTTGGAACTGGATGATCTTTCCAACCAAATCCCTTGGTTGGAAGGAATGATCCCTTTCAACCAAAAGCATTCTGTGGAAGAGGAGAACCTAAAGAGAATCAAGAACAAGATGTGGTATTCAGCATGGTGTTTAGTAAAAGATCTGATGCAAGCTCTGCTTTCCTGGTGTTGCCATTCCATCTTCTTCGATTTCTTACGATATGTGATGTATAAACAAGAAGGTTTGAAAGTTACAGTACCTAACACACAGGCGTAATATTTGACTTGACTTCTCTAAATGCATGGCTATCCCTGATCTTTGCTTTGATTACACAAAGCACAAAGTCGTTCAACTCAGCTTCTGTAAACAATTTGGCCATTTTTTCCTGGGATAAATTTGCCTCAGAAAGAGGACAAAGATTTCTGCAGTTCACCCAGCACTGTAGAATCACATGCAGGAACTATACGTTCGCTCTGTCATCAGTTTCTCTAATAGGAAAGAAATTGTCCTGCACACTGTGACTGACTTTTCAGTTCATAGACAGGAGGAGGGAGACTCGCTGAAGCTTTGAAGCAGGATTTAGAATTAATACTATTCAGTAACAAGGAACTCGAATTTTTTTTGTGTGTAACATCAGAGAAAAGCTCCTTGGATTATCATTAAAATAGGTGCATAAAGTAGATATTGTTTTCCTGACCATACGGAGTCTGCTGCCATATGCTCACAGTCAGAAATGGCATGAGGTATTATTCATAATGGCTTTTATTTATGACAGTTTCTGGGATCCAGGGTTCTAGCTATGATGGCTCAGCAGGTTTCCACAGCTCAGCTGCGACTAGACCTAATTCTGATTCATTCAGACTGCTCCTGCAGCCGAGAGGAGCAGCAAATAGAAAAGATACTGCTGATAAATTGCAGATAGAAAAATATAAAATCAATATAACAATTATAGCTGATCCAATCAGAAAGAAGGGATGCTAGAGGAAATTCAAAAAGAACAAGGGAATAAAATCCACTGCAATTAGTAACAAATGTGAAGTACTTATCACAAAAGAGATACTTAAACATTATGCAGTAGGACACAAAAAATGCAGAATAAATACAGCCAGAGAAGCAAGTATGTACACTTAAAGCCACGTGTCTTGCAGGGGTGAGAGTGGTTTGCAACAATAACACCTCTGGCATCACATTCAGCTCTCTGCTTTACACCTCTTCTCATTTCTCTGCTTTTGCTTTGTGTTTTTCCAGTCAATTGCTACTTCGGTAGTCAAAAAGGTAGAGACTACGAGAAGTTTCGGTGTTCCAGAACATGGTGTCTGCTACATTCTTGCTATGTTATGGAAACCAAAGCAATCCATGCAGTGCTATGTTGGAATAGTCATCAGCCGTACTTTCTTCACCATCTGTGCATGTAGAAAAGGAACATTCATTGTTTCAGCAAAGGATTTAGCAGGTCCTATCTAGACTTAATGTTATTTCTTTGCAGGAAATAATTTCAGCAAGGTAAAGGTTGAGGTTAAGGGGAAAAATGATGCATTTATAAAAGTGCGTTTATATTGGTAATATGTTTAGCATAATGTTACCTATGCTTAACTACTTTTGGCTGTTTAGTTGTGTTTGGTTGATTAATTATTTATCTGGGGGAGAAGCCACAGCTCACCAGCAGCAACTTGCTCAGAAGCCTTGTGAGCTTGCTTGGATTTATGGGAAATTAAAAGTTACAACTCTTCCCTAAAATATGTTGCCGGCATGTCAGTACATGTTCTGTCCTATTTTTACCTAACATGTGTGGTTCCTGTCTATTGCAATGAAAGATTTGTCCCTGCCCAGCACTGGCATGAGGCCTTTTGGGACAGTCACTGATATTCCTGTGCTGAACCCTAAATGTCCACAGTTTGGAATAAACCACAGTACAGATCCCTAGGTGCCCAAGCAGAGAAAGTGATGTCAAAACATGTCTCACCCAAACTGCTAAACTGAAATACCAACAGCATCGTCCTAGCAACTATAGAATCATAGAATCTCCTGAGCTGGAAGGGACCCATGGGGTTTACTGAGTCCAACTCCTGGCTCCACAAAGGGCTACTACCTAAAAATTAAACCACATGTCTGAGGGTGTTGTCCAAACACTTCTTGAATTCTGTCAGGCTTGCTGACGTGACCAGTTCCCTGTGGAGCATGTGCCAGTGCCTGACCACCCTTGCAGTGAAGAACTATTTCCTAATACTCAGGTGCAGAATCCAGCACTTGTACCTGTTAAAATTCATTCAACTGGTGATTACCCAGACCTTCAGTCTGTCAAGATCTCTGCAAGGCCTCTCAACATTTGAGGGAGTCAGCAGTTCTTTCTACTTTAGTATCATCCGCAAACATATGTTGTATGCATTTGATTCCTGTGTCCAGATCCTATATAGGAAACACAGAAGAGAACTGGCACTAAAATGGAGCCCTAGGGAACCCCACTAGTGACTGGACACCAGCCTGAGGTAATCCTTTGAGCCTGACCCATTAGCCAGTTGTTCACCCATCATACTGTGTACTTGGCTAGCTGTATGCTGGACACTTTGTCCAGCAGGATACTGTGAGAAACAGTATTGAAAACTTTGCTGAAATCCAAAAAGATTACATCAAGTGGCTTCCCTTAATTGACTAGATGCATAACCGTGTCCTAAAAGAAATTATGTTTGTTAAGCAGGACTTTCCGCTCATGAACCCATGTTGGTTATGACTTGTGCCTGCATTGTCTTTCAACTGTTTTTCAATAACTCCCAGAATAATCTTTTCCATAATTTTACCATGCACTGAAGTGAGATTAATAGGCCTGTAATTAGGAGCATCTTCTTTCTTACCCTTCTTGAAAACTGCAACAATGTTTGCCAGCTTCCAGCTGACTAGGACCTCTCCAGATTTCCAAGACCATTTAAAAATAATTGCAAGTGATCTTGCAATAACATCAGCTATCCATTTTAGTACTCTAGGATGAATCCCATTGGGCCCCATGACTGATGCACACCCAGATTAAGCAGCAAATCCTGCACAAGTTCAGAGTTGGCTGTGACTTCATCATTCCCACAGTCACAGTCCTCCAGCTCAGGGACACGGGGGTCCAGGGCCCATCAGTGGTGTAAAAGACAGGCAAGGAAGGCACTAAATGTCTCTGTTTTATCCCTATTTGCAAGGTGACCATCCCCATCAAGTAACAGAGCAATGTTATCTCTGTTCCTCCTTTTGCCATTAACTTACTTTAAAAAGCTCCTTTTGTTGTCCCCCACAGTACAAGTCAACTTCAATGCTAATTGAACTACAGTCACAAAAATTTTCTCCCTACCATGACAAACATCTCTGTAGTATTTCTATAGTCCTCCAGCACCACCTGAGCTTGCTTGCTCATATATGCACCGTAAGCCCATATATTTTCTTTTTCCACCTAAGCTCTAGAAAAAGATCCCTGCTCAGGCAAATCAGCCTTCTGTCCCACTTGCTTGACTTCCAGCACTTTAGAATCACCAGTTCCTGTGCTCTTAAGAGGTGGCTCCTAGAAAGCAACCAGCACTGATGGACCCCAATACCTTCAAAAGCAGATTCACGAGGGACCTTACTAACTACTTTCCTGAGCAACCTGAAGTCGGCTCTCCCCATATACAGGGATGAAGTTTTGCTGTCAGCTTTCCTTCTATCTCCAAAGATTTTAAACTCAACTACTTCATGGTCACTGTGGCCAAGAAGGCCACCAATCCCCACTTCACCCACAAGAGCCTCTCTGTTTACAAGCAACACATCTAGGGCACCTTTCCTGGTGCCCTTTCCTAGACTTATTTTTATCATTTAGATTGAAATGGACACTGTCTATCCCTTCCACACCTCAACCTAAATGAAAACACTGTGTGTCTGATGTGTTGTCCATCGCTGCAGGACTCAGACCTTTCAGATGTCATGGGATGTCATGGGCCCAGCAGATGGTCTGCCCTTGTCTGCTGCAGCACTTGCTTAAAAAGTAAGCTGTTGCTTCCCTGGAGCTTGCAACAAGCCCAGAAAGTAGCCATTGCTCTTGAAAGGTGAATTAGTGTGTCCTTCCAATGGACACTGAAATTTCACTGAGCTCAACCTGACATGGCACTGCACTGAACTGCAGTTTTTTTGTTTGTTTGTTTGTTTTGTTTTTGTTTTCTGTGTTGTCTGCTATGAAAAGTAAACTTTGATGATGACAAATCACATGTGCTTTGTTCCATACAATCATTGCTGAATTGGTGGGCACCCTGAAGTGATGGAAACACAATAGAGAAGTTCATGGGTGCTGGAATTTGCATGATTGATTGTGATCTGCAGAGCATTGTTCCACCTTCAGTAAATGTACAGTTCTCAACACTGACAAATGCAGTTGAAAGTGATCTGATTAGGGAAAAATAAATAACCTCTCCAAAAAAAAAAAAAATGTGTAAGATGCAAACAGGCATCTTGGCTCAACTCTGAGGCAGTGACACTGTGTTTTTTTTCCCCAGTGTGCTGTAAAGGGAGGCCCTCTGATTTTCAAGACCAGAATGTTGTGGAGGCTTACAACTTTATTGCCACATAACTCATACTGTGGACTCTCCTGCCAGAGTCAATATACTGACACAAACAATAATATTATCAAATGTAGTTTGTTCTTTGCTGTTTCCTGAAAACAAATGAAATAAAGTATAGCATTATTAGCTCTTTATTTTGCCAGTGAAAATAAAATAAAAAAAATCTAAAATTCTAGTAGTTTGTTGCTGGTACCCAAATTCACAGAGCTGAGTGACAAAGACCTTGGACTACAATATTCCCTGCAGAAGGCAGCTGTTTCCTTTTCTGTGTGTTCCTCTGGAGACACCATTCCTTGAATTTTGCATGAGTGAATTGACTGATTCTTCCTTGCCTGCCTAAGTGTAAGTTCCTCCAAAAGGGAGGAGGCAGGGAAACAGAGAAGCAGCCATGAGGCCACCCCAGATCCTTTACCTTGGCTCATGATATTTGCCCAGCACAGAGAAAGGAAACCAAGTGTTCCCTTTTGCTCCAGGCAAAAAGGCTGGCAGGGCTGCCACTGTGGGCTGTAGTGTAAAAGTTATACCTTGCACTCAATCTGCATAATTCAAACATCCAGTATCCCCACTACTTTGCCAGGGAGGATTACACTTTTTTTTTTTTTCCACACAAAGTGAACAAGTATGCTTTCAGAGAAAAATATTTCCATGGCTACAGATCCTTCCTATGCAGTGGAATGGCTTACGCAACGCAGCTAGCAGAGACCTAATAAAAAGACAGGAAGAAATTAAATGAAAGGATGGTTGGGTATTTGATGACAGATTTCTTTTTTCATCTAAGACTCTTGTGACTGTCTCAGGTGACCAGAGATGCTGTCAAAGTCTCTATGTTGCATCCAGATTTTACTTGGGCCTTGATCCTCTAGATTTTTGCCACTGCATTGTGCGCTGACATGGCCCTTGTGCAGTTTTATAATCATGGTTGCTCCACGTGCTGTTGTGTGTTTGTATCTCACATGTAGGAAATCAGAGCAGTTATGCAAACAGGATTTTGTCTTATGTTGCTGGTACAGCTATGAAGCTATAAAATCATAGAAGTTCTCTGCACTAAATAGTAATAAATATTTATCTCTTTGTACAACACCTTTGTGATAGGAAGTACTAGAATTAAGAACAACCTGGTGTAACCAGAAGATGATGGTACCTGGTAGATTTTTGTCTGTGGGTTGCTTCCTTCTGAGTCCTATACTTCCATATTTTCGCTGACATGTTCTGAGATATGGATCATATGAGTAACATAAAATTTCTCTACCTAAACTGAAATATAGATTATGAGTAGATTATGAGGTATACGCGTGGAATCTGATTGTTTTAAAGTGCCAAATTCTTGTTCTTTAGTTTATTTTTAATCATTTATGTAGCCACTGCTTGAATAGAAGGAAGCACTCAGCATTCCTGTTCATCTTTAAATCTTTAAAAAATATATTTTATATGCTTATGATCGTTTCCCTTATAAGGATAAGTGCTTTCAGTTTTTAAATGAAATCCTAGCATTACAATGAACCGAGGATGAGTCCCCCTAGTTTAAAGAGGAGATTGTTTTTCATAAGTATTGGACGCTAGTCTGACACACATTTGTAATTTTAAAAATAACTGGAAAGCTAGGATTAAATTCTGTGTTAACTGAAGGGCAGCTTCAGTAAAGATAAAATTAAAAAAAAAAAAATGTACTTATGAACCAAACAGATGGTAAAGACATTTCACCAATATCCTCTAAGTATTAGTAAGTAAATGCGACAATATTAATTTGGGTGAAGTGACCTGATTAGTACCCTCTGACTTTTTTTGTAACAGCAGAATCTAATATATCCTATTTATATGAGTGTGAAGAGCTTCTAGTCATATTGTAATGATTTCTAAGGGCCAATTTGAAAGAGTTTGCACTGTAAGTGTCAAGTTGACAAGCTCACATCCTCTCCTTGATGTGAAGTACAAAGTTCATGAAGATGTCAATGTCTTGTCTTGCCAAGTCTCCCAGCTGGAGAGTAATACTGCATAACAGTCAGGAAACTTCAGATCCAAATTAATCAGCTCAAACATTGCAGGGCTTTACAGGGAAAACTATGGCACGAGTGAGTAATTTTTGGATAAGTTCTGTTCGATGGCATTATCAGTATTGATCTCATATTGAGATGTATTGCTGGGCAGATGTAGAAAATTCAGACTTTCAGTTTCAAGTCAAATAGCATTCCTTGTAATATTCAGTGCAAATTTTGCCTTAACTGGCAAAACATCATGAACTCAGTCAACTTCATTCTGTTTCAGGAGCTGTGCGTACATTAGCACATATGAATAATATCCACACCTCAGCACTAACATTCTGCTGTTTTTCTTACAATGTTAGCATTGCTGTGATAAGCAGCAGGTATATGAACTGAAGCTTCTTTGATTAAAGTGAATGAGGAAAGAAGAGCCAAGCATTGGCGTACTTCAGAAACTCTTACCACCTGGTCTGAAAATGCCTCTCTCTTCTCTTCGCAGTCTGAATAAAACCGAGTCTGAGTCAAGACACACTGGCAATTCCTGCCATTGCAGGATTCAGTCTTTACCCCTGCTGTTGGCCTCTGAAATTAGTGAGACAGTAGGGAAGGAACAATTGAAAGGGTATGGAACTGTTTAAGACAGTGTGATTGAGTTTACTTGTGGTGGAATATCTGTAATTTATATGGCTGCTTTTGAGATGCGTTCTGAAGTTATATTGAGAGTGCCTATGTATCCGGCTAGGAGCCTTTTAATATTGCTTCTATATAGCTAATGAATCAGTCAACACCAGATTAAAGATCTGTGCTTCTGAATGCCAGCCAGTGTTTTGCTGTCACAGTTTTTCTTTTCTGTATGAAATTGTTGCCCGTGTTTTAATTTGTACTTGCTAAAATACATATTCTTTTGAAACACATACCTTACAATAGACAGCTTGAAAGCTGCCACCAGGCTTACCTCTCACTGAGACGCTGCTGGCTCAGTGGAGGAAATTGTCCATCTTGTCTTTGCTAAACTAATAAAGCAATGCTCTTTTTATTCTATACCTGCAAATGTAGCTAATTTAAGATCTGAGTGAGGTGCTTGTCACTCCTTGGTGGTGGCCATAAAGTGTTTGAGCTGTTCTGCGTCATATTCACAACATCCAGAAAAGAGCCTTTAACTGCTGCAGTGTAGTTTTGTCATCTCTTATCCACAAAAGAACATATTGGTGGCTTTATCCATGCCAATTAGGCTTACATGAGTCATCCTCACATCTCCCAGGGTGACCACTGCAAAGGCATGCCTGTGGTCTAAAGGTTCTCACTTCTCGATGACAGTGAAGGAGAGAGCCCTGAACCTACCAATGTCCTTGCGGTCCCTGAGAGAACTCATTAAAAAACTTCTCCCCAGCTCCAATTCCTGACTTTTGTGACTTTGAGGGAAGGAAGATGGGCCACAGAAATGTGGGTCAGGTAAAGTTCTGTGAGTCAATGTATACTCTGTTACTTGTATTATCATGTTTTAGTTTGCTTTCCTGGGTGCACCCAGCACAATCAAGTGGCCCTTTGAAACTGCAGCACCCAAATGTCTTGTCTTGAGTGTATGCAGTTTTAGAATGTATCTAGGAGGTATAGAAGTGCTAATCGCACCAGGAGGGGTTAAACTGTGACATTCATGGTTTTAATGCCAGCAGATTGGTGTCCACAGTCCTCTTTGTAACAACACTCGTTGTGCATGGGAAAGTCATTTTGGTCTCAAAGAGGTCCTCATGCTAAAACTGTGGGTTATCTAAGAACACCCAAACACACAGTTGGCTGAGGAGTTTTCTGTCTGCCTTGAAGCTCTGAGATGCCTGAGGAGTAGCTTTATACTTGCACTTTATGGTCCATCCAGCCTTTCCTGGATATAGCAAAGACCTTATTCTGGTTAAGGCCTTTGAATACTTGGGAATATTTATTCCTAATTTAAGTAATGTACCATGTAATTTCCTTTCATAGGCTTTTCAGATCATTCTAGTCCAGTCTGTCTTCTGTGTGGCTTCTGGACTTTTAGTGGAGAAGTGGGTAATATACGATCTTTGACACAGATCCAGTAACACATTGAGGATTCTTGTCTAATTTGCTCAAGAGGTGTTAAAAACAGGAATAAGTGTGAAGCAATTAACCAAAATGCATGATTACTTGTCCTCACACAGACCTCGAGTTAAAATACTGAACATTATTTCACTTGAATGTGTTTCTTCTGGTTTATTTGTTAAACTTTCCATGAGAATAAATTTGATAAGCTGTACTCAGGGCTTGTGAGTTATGAAAATGGAAGTTTCATTGCTGTCCTGGTCCCCAAAGACAGTATCTTTATTACCTTTTTAGTTCAGATTCTGAGCATAATATTATGTTTAAAACCATAGATCAAGCAGAAAGGCAATAGGTTTTATGTAAAGCATGCTACTTTTAAAAGATATAAGAATCTGAACTGCTTTTCTTCATATGGGTATGAAAGACCATTAGAAAAAATGGAATGATTCCCTTTCTGTGCATTAAACCCTTGCTGCACCTTGTTATGATACTTCGTGCTGGAAGACTCACATTTATGCTACCTATAAGTTTTCTAAAACACCCACATTAAAGTAGTTATGCTAACCAACACACACAGTCTCAATCTTTATGGTCTTGTTACGAGGAGGACCCAGGGCAGCAGGGAGAAGTCTATTAGCTACAACGTAAGCAAGAATGATGAATTCTCCCCTCTCTGAAATCACCCTGCAACCCCACTGTGGAGCCATTTGGGAGAGCAGCGGATGAATACACACACACTAAATCCATCTGCAACTTATGGGGCATTGACTTCCTAATGGAAATTGTTTTTAACGTGAGCAAAGGCTAATCTGTAACTTACAAACTTGGGAAAATCAATCAATAAACATGCCTGTGACAACAGCGTTTTTGACAAGAAGCACTGCAAAATCTTATTTACCTCATCTGCACAGCCAACACATTTGCACCTGCGAAACTGTTACTTTTGATGTAGACATATAACTTAATGATTGAATGACTGGTGCAGGCATTGGCTACAGAGGATAAAAAGGAAAGCTGGATTAGCTAAAAATATTTGTATTAAAATCGTGTATTTTCTTCCTTGAGGAGGGAAAGAAAAAAAAAAAAAACACACTCTAATCTTGGACTACAGGTAGAAAAAGTTCAGGTCTTGCCCTTCTCATTTTTGAAAGACACTTTTCTAGTTCAAAGGGGCTTTGGTTTAGCTTCAGGGGAAATATCAAGGATTATAATTGGAAGACTTTTCTAGGTTTTCCTAGCTGGATTTCAGAAACATGGTATGTACTTAACAAAACCACACACACAAAAAAGAACAGAGCAACTTTGAAATAAGCCTTTCATTCCTACTGCTGCCATGCAGTCTATACTGTCGCCATACATTTTCCCTGGGAGGGAAGAGTATGGAACAAGGGGTGAAAGGTATCAGAAAAAAGGAGAAGTGCAAGATTAAAAATAAATCAAGAAAGGGAAGGCATATCGAAAGGAGTGAATTTATGTCAGCTCCTAAATTTTCCTCTTAAAATGATACACCTGAAAAGATTTGTCCATGTGTACTGGGATTATTTTCAGAAATTAACTGCGACAAAGTTGATTAGAAATGTTTGTGTAGCTCATATGAGGATGGACACCAGGAACTGATAATTTTAATTATCTGCCTATCTGCTGTGCTCTGACCTTCCCCTTACTGAAAGTTATGGAAAAATAATGCTGGCCCTACTGAAGTCAGGGCAAGCATTGTGGCTGACTTTGGGGAACAGGGAGATAGGATTTCACTCTGGGAAATATGATTTTGATGTTAGTGGCTATATCTACACTTGTGCCTATATTTTGGGTTTGGGGAATGAGACAGCTGATGTTTGTCTTGTCTTTTCCTTAAAGAAATAGTGTCTTTTCCTCTTCTTGCCTTTTCTTGGGATGTACTTTCTGTTGCACTTGTTCTGCTAGTCTTCTGAGCACAGCCATATTAAATATTGAGAAGGAAACATTTCAGTAATTATGCAGTAAGGTATATTAAAACAATAAAGAACACACCTTCTTTATGTAAATCCTCAAGGCAGGAGCTGTTATTTTGAAAAATAAACAAACAAAAACACTAAGCATTTTAAACAAATGTTTTAGATTTCAGTAAATTAACCGCTTTGCAATTATTACATTTTAGAATAAGGATTTCTGTATTTATATATTTTAAGAGCTCTAACAAAGAAGTCTTGCTATTTTTCTAAATTATTTCTGGATTGCAACATAATTGAAGACACACAAGTCATTTTAATCTTTTAATACTGCCTGAAATGGATGATAAATGCTACTAACAGTCAACTAGAACCACTTATTCACACTTTACTAGTCACCAGGAACATTTTTTCTTGAATATATTTATATCATGTTTACTGTTTGCAGTTAAAAAACAACTTTGATGTATGATACAAAGCTTATAGCCTTTCTGAGTCCTCAGGAATGATCAGGCTGCCCTTCCCATGAGGTTAACGGTAAAGACTTAGAGCAGCCAGTGCTCTCAAGTGTTTAACAGCTGGTCATTTCTGCAAAATCACCTGGCTCGCATGATATTCCTTCTGCTGGAAATGTTAAACATTAAAAATCTCAATTTTGATGCATTGACTGCATCACCTTACAGTTTGATTTTACTGTTATGTTCTTCTGAGGGACCCCTGAATGGTGAAGGCTTGTGTAACGCTTGGATCTCATTGTTAACAGAGTTTTGGACATAGCATCCAGAAGTAAAAAGCTTTAGCGTTTGAGAAGTAGCTCGTCTGATGATTAAAAAGGCTAGTGGGAGTTTGGGCTTCTGAGTTTTATTCCACGCTCTACCACTGATTCATTATTTGCTTAAGATGCAGAGTGCCTTGTTGACAAGTCTTATGGTGTTGGATGTTTTATTCTGAAAGCACTGGTTCAAAAAATCACTTAATAGGGTATCTCAGCTTGCCATTGTTAAGGAGAGGAGAAGAAAGAGAAAAGCCAGTTTCTATGTAACTTGCTGAGAAGAACTGGAAAATGTAACTTGTGAAAATGTTATTTTTTAAAAGTTGTTATTTAAAAATTTCAAAATCTATGATTCTAGGATCAGAATCAATAGTATATCCAAATATGGCTACTGCACTGTCTGTCTGGATGCTGCTTTATGCTCAGATTTCTCTGCTAACTAAATTCAAACAGTGTTTGGATTTATTTTTCTCTGCCTTAGGAAGTGTTTTCTTTCATATTCCTGGGAATATTCTGAATATTAAAGCTTTATTAATGATAGTCTCCATATTAACAATCCCAAAGTTCCTTACAGAATACTTACTTCTAGCTGCTACCTTCTGCCTCTTTCTTCCTTCCTGTTAGGTTTTCAGTGTTTTATTGTTTCATCCAAGGTGATGGAGAAAGATCCCAGGCACAGCCTGTGCTATAAACTTCTCGATGACAACTACAGTTCCGCTTTTCCAGACGACAGCATGCAATGGTCATCTGCATGATGTGGCCAGTGTTTATATCATGGGACTCTAGCTTGGAGTGAAAAATCTGACCTGGACACAAAACTGTAAAAGCAACAGAAGGAGACTTAATTATATAATTATTCTGGAAATCACTGTGGGGCTATGACTCACTATAAGTCTCTGCAACATACATTTTGGATTTTCTGGACAAAATCTTTCTCTTTTAAGTGTGTTCTAAACTTACTGTTACATGTGAGTTTTTTGGTTGGTTGGTTGGTTTTTTTTTTTGTTTGTTTATTTTTATGAAGCCTGAGAAAGCTGGAATGCAACAAGCCTGGTAGCTTCTGGGCCTCAGGGGATGGAGGCAGGGGAGCTCTTATTTTTTGAATCCCTGAAAAACTAAGAGTTAGAGTTGTGCTGTTTGGCTCGTTTCCATTCTGTTTTTGTTTTTTTTCTGGTTATGTGCCTGGAGACACAGAGTACAAAATGTATAGTTACCTATGGCCTTTGATATTTACAGGTTTATGCAGGAGCTGGTGAGGGTTCAGGCCATCTTTAAAATTATTACACTGTGTGAAAAAGCTAAGTTGAATCCACCACATTATTTTTAGCCATTATGATCGATTATGCTGCAGAGCCTGATTCTCATTCACAATACACCGCTACATCTCCAGCACGGGAAAGACTCCCACCTAAATACAGACTGTCTGTAGGGTTGGACCCGTGCACGGAGATCTCTGTTTGCTCTTGGAGATCAGGTCATGATTACAGATATGCTCAAGTCCAACTCTCTGTGTTATTCATCTTTTTGCATGAGGAGGAAGGCAAGCTTAGAGATGCAGGGTGCATTTGATAGAATTAAGGGGAACAAAAGGGCAGCTCTGGTATGATGGTTTTTGACAAGGAGAACTAAAGAGAATTATGGTAACCTGAAGTTGCCATGTAGTCTGCTTTAACTCAGACTTTGGCAGTTTGTGAGAAAAAAAAAAATAAAAATCAATACTCTATTCTAGTTGGCAAATATTATATGGTTTTGTCTTATTATTCCTGAGGTATGAAATCAGCATCTAATAGTGCAACCTGTATCTTGAAATCAGACATTGTGGAGAAAATTTCATCTGTTGTGAAGAAAAAAGGGAAAGTGTAATTTCTCATCCACCTTCCTATCACTGCTATCTACTCCCTTCCCATTCCGGATCAGAAAGATCCCTTCAGGAATCACTTTTACACCTTCACTTAATTTACCTGGTGATTATAATATTCTCTGACTCTTTCCATAATCATGCTATTAGAGAGGATGTCTCTGTGCTCTCCTAAGACTTTTCTGGGGAAGGAAGGTGGGAGGAACAGCCGAGGTTGCATTGACTTCAGGACTGAAGTGATTTTGCAGTTGACGGTGGGAGGTTTTTTTCCTCCTTTGCAATAACATTTGCTGCTATTGGAACTGTCAGTAAAGTGGGAAAAGCAATTAATATTTTTGCCTCGATGTCTTTCACAAAATCCTTACTTTTCTGCAAGCAAAGCTCTTGAAAGAAATCATAGTTCACCTTGAGGAATGACAAGAGAGGAAAAACTGTAAGAACTTTCTACATGTCCTTTGCTCATTAGCTATGACAGACTGTGGAGGAAAGATATCCCACAGCACAAGTTTTGTAAATACAATTGCAATAAAATCTAATTTCAGGACAAATAAAAATCAGAAAAGGAAGCTAATTGGACATTTCTTTCAAAAGCTACTTTATCTTCAGCTTTATGTCTTAACAAGTTTAGCCAAAACATTTGGCAGCCTGAAATTGTAACAATGGGAGGAATTATTACACCTTAGGTCAATTAGGTAGAATATTTTCTTAACTAAATATACCTGACCCCTTGCAGATTAGAAAAGTGGAACTTAGCCCCTGTGAGTGCCACGTCAAAGTCCCATTGTTAGTACTTTTATTGTTATATTCAGTGCTGACGTTTCCTGAGCCAAAAGGGAGGCAGCAGGAAGTCATGATGTGGTTGGATCAAACCAGGTGTTTTCCACAAGGTGGTGAGCTGCTGTGGGTCCCACTGGAGTCCCAAGTTCTCTTTCTCTAGGGCATTAGGGATTTGAGGAGACAGGAGACTGCTCTCCTTGGCAGACCACCTCATTGTTAGCTTTTTTGGGAGCTAACATTTCTTCAAGTAGCCATAGGTCCTAATGCTCCACTTGGAGCTGGTATTGCCTTTGTTGGATGATCGCATAACCCTGAGAAAATCACTTCTTATATGCTGTTGCAAGACATGTATGTATAAAATGACAGAGACCGTAACAAGCATTCAACAAAAAATGGCCTCTACTCTAGAGAGCGTGCAATACAAAGACTTCCATTTGCAGCCTGACTTTCAGTGTGGGACTCTCATTATCAGCATAGCACCTCTACTCCTCCACTATTCAGAAGTGTGAGATGACCAGCTATACCCTCTTCAAGTTCACAGGAATTATGTATCTAAATAACTCCAAGGAGGAAAACTTTAGAAAGTTATCAAGCTATTTGGTTCTGCAGTGGAAGTGTGAAGGGCAAAACTCATGCTGATGGTATCAGAATTAGGCTTCATCTTTTCTCCTTAAAACCTTGGTCTCTACTGCTCTAATTTTACATTTTTTTATATCTTTTTTTTTTTTCCACAACATAAAGAATTCAATAACATAAAGGACAGTGCCAGGAGAGCTAAGCTACATTCATAATCCCTTTTCCCTCAGCATTAAGCAGGTACCTAGTAGAAATCATCCCCTTTTTGGGATGCTTAGGTGCTCAATAAGGTTCTCAGAACTGCTCTCATTCCAGATGATACACGACACCTGATTTACAAGGTTGTTAACATTTCTATGTATATTTTTTTGAAACAAGAATATGCCTTAAAATATCTCAAAGAATTAAGATTTTTTGTAAGTGGTAAATGTCTTTGAGATTGAAACATTTTCTTTCTCAGTGAAAGGCCAGCTGTGCCTACCAAGTTTGCATGGGGGATGGATAATGGCATTTAAAAGCTTCAGCAGAACATTAACAAAGGGAAATAATTTTCTGTGGTTTGGTAGGTTTTCTACAGCGTCTACTTCCACATCCACCCTGTACAAATGCCAGCCTTAGTAATGAATCTTCAGTCATTCCAAGCGAGAAGAGATGGGGTGACAAGGTTCAGCAGAGCCAGAGGTTATATATTCTGCTCCCATCCTCACCTCAAACATCAGCCTTCCTCCAGTTGTTTAATTCAGGCTATTCCTATAACAAAAAGTGGGAACATGTGAGTCTCTGCGCTCTTCTCTGTCTCTGGATAAGACTGAAGCGTTCACCAGGATGCTTCTTGGTGAGACAGTGTTCAGTGGACCCATGTCCTGAAGTCACCCTCAGTATGTAACCTCATGTGTGCTTACACCAATATCGCTGTCCAGCAAATCAAATGGGCATCCTTCTGTCCATGGCTATAGCTGCAGCAGCTTGTGCCTGCTGATTCTGGAAAGTAAAGAGCTTTCTAATTCCCAGTGGGCTGCTTCTGAATAAGTATTAATCAAGATTATTTATGAAAGAAAAAGCACACTCTTAATTTCTCACTGAATCTAAAGGGAGAAGCAAGGTTTCAGAGTACATATCTTAAAATTCCCATGTGTGTGGTTTGTTTCTCTGCTAGATGGAAATCTCATAGGACCAAACTGAGCTTAATGTCTTTAAACATAAAGTTCACTGGGATCCTGGGATGGAAAATTCTGTAGGAGTTTGGTGTCTATATAATGCTCAGACTAGGTAGTCTAATCTCTTCTTTAACATGGGAGAAATTATAATCTTAAAGGTAGGTTTCTTCTGTTGTGAGGTCCTCTTTGGAATTGACGGACCATATCCCCAAAGCAAACTTCAGATGAAGTCTATAGGATGTGGTTGTTACAAAGCGTTTTCCAAGATGGGAATCATATTTTACAAAAATCTTGATTTTTCACTCCAGTAAATGTTAATGTTTAGCTGAGTGACAATATTTTTCTCAAGGATTAATGTAACATATTATTCTAAAAAGAATTCTTGTTTTTAAACAAAGACAAAAATAATTATAAGCAGGAAAAGCTTTCTGAAAACTCAACTTCAAGCCTTTCACTGAGGCTGAGCAATACCTTGAAAAATTGTAGGGAATAATAACATAAACAGGAATTGAGACAGTTTGTGTTTCTCATCTGGCTCTAATCAAGGCTCTAATCAGATGTTTTCCATGAGCTCCTCTGTCTGCATTGGACATGTTTAGCAAAGCAGCTCCCTTGCGGTGCTGCCCAGCAGTGGGGCTTGGCAGGGCTGCCATCCCTCCACCCCGGCCGCCTAGTTTAGCTGGTGGGGAGGATGCTGCTGCTGGTAAATTCCAGAGCTGTATTGCTGTGCATGAGAGCTGGACGGAAGCATGGAAGGAATTGTAATTTGGAGAGGTTTGCTGGCAGCACAAATTGGACCTCTGCTCAGGGCCATGCCTATGAAGTTGCTATCTAGTCTTTCCACTAGATATCAAAGCTTTTGTACACATGTATAACCTGTTTTAATTGAGTGAGAGGTCTCTTGTTTGCTACACTCCTTGATACAGAATCTGTGACAGCACCGGTATACACAAAAACACTGGAAGAGGGTGTTTTGTTTTGTTTTGTTTTTTCATCTTGCTCAATATTCTCTCACATTTATGGTTACCTATAGGGGTTTTGTAGGTATAAATGGACATCTTTAAAGAAGATACTGACTTCATTGAATTTTCCTCGCCTAAGTAAGAAAGTTAAGGATGTCACTATGAGTTGTGCAGGGTGGAAACAGGTTGCAGATGCATTTTCTTCTACTTCTACATGGTGTAAATTTGAACCTGAGACCTTCTGCACAAGGTGAGAACTTGCCCTATTTGTCACTACACAACTCAGTTCTGTCATTTTCACCACTAATGGGATTTTGCGACTGAGTGACCTTGTTAATACAGCAATATGTTGCCTGCCACATCATCAGTAACAACACTCCAAATAATAAAAGAGGGGGAAAATGCTGGCCAAAAAATAGTGAAAAGAAATTATGCTAGTTCCTTTCCATTCTTTTTCAGGAAAAGAAGAAAAGCTTCCATTATCTTAAAAATTATATTACTTCAGAACTTTACTTAATGTGATGAAATAGTTAAGGGACTGCTCTCTTTAAGCACAATTTGGCAAAATAGCTCTTTAAAACACTTCTTAGGGGAAAAGAGGAACATAAATATGGAGTGGATCCTTTCTACATGGCAAAGTCCATCATTAGACCGGGAGGATATTATAACACCAGTTATCATTGAAATATTTCAGTGAAGGGTCTCTATGATAAAATTGTGTTTTTCAGACATTTGTTATGTCCTAATGTTATAGTTCAGTGTCTTGTGCTATCTTAATGATAAATACTGTTAGTACTGAAGTACTGCTAATTCTGACTGTTTTATATAAGTAACAATGGTATGCATAGTACATAGTTAAGACTGACCTGAAGAGTCTGTGAACTGAATAAATAAGGCAATGGAGATAGGTATAGGGAAATAGAGTGACAACCAATTCTCCTGGGTCCCTGTTCAGTCCTAAACATATCAGAGCACACTTCCTCTTGATTTATGGGCTAAAATCTCAAATGAAAATTTATATTGCTGCCTGTCAAAAGTATGTTTGAAATGAAGTCAGAATGACATTCATCTGGAACCTAGAATCTGCAGATCTAGCCAAGATGTTGTATAGGCAGAACTGCAAAGAGGTACTTGAAAATTCCTCTAATTATCACTCTCTCATAACAAGCCAAGAACAATGTTTTCAGCAAGCCAATAGATTAATTCAAAGGCCAACTTTTCAACAGAAGAGACAGGAAGGTTTTTGGGATTAATGGCCCATGGGGGACTAACAACAAGGAGGAAATCTCCACTGTTCAACGAAGCATCTTGCTGTCTCACTTGCTTTCTTCATCTGAGCCCACCCAATAACATCATGCAATGCTGAGGTGTTAGGTCTGATCAGAAAACAGGATAGCTGCACTGATAGCTAAAAAAGTGCTAGCAAAAATGTTGCCAACACAAGAGTCTGTGCTGTGCTGCTTAGGGCAGTGTGGCCACAGAAAATCATGTTGTCACCCACAAGGCTATACTTACTGATAGATTTAAAGCCCTATGTATTTACAGAGCTATTTTATTTTTTAATTTTTTTTTCTAGAGGGGTGTTGTATATTTTACAACACATGAAAGTGACATACTGAAGATTTATACATTCTTGTGTATATTCAAATTTTTGAGAGTTTGCTCATTCATATCCCAGCTAAACTGCTGTCTGGCATGGAAAATGCCCATTTGGTTTACCTTGAATTTTTTACTGGATATAGTAATTACAGCTGCTTACACAGCATTATCAGCAATTCAAGGATGGAAGAAGCATGTATAGTACTTACTACCGTACTCATTTTTGTATATCCTTCCAACTCTTATTTGGGAATTCATAACAATCAGTTAATCGATGCAGTTCCTAGACAACTATTAAAAACTAATACCTAAGTATGTAATGGTTTGAAATGTTCTTGTTAGGTTATGCATTAATTTCCTGGAAGAGCAAATAATCTACAAAGAAACACTGGAGCATGTTGCCCAGAGTGGTTGTGGAGTCTCCATTCTTGGAGACATTCAACTGGACATGTCCTGGACTCTAGCTGACCTTGCTCTGACCAGGGGTTGGACTAGATCATTTCCAGAGGTGGAAATTTCTCAGCTGTTCTACACTTCTGTGACTGAGTATTCTTCAAGAACCCATCCTTCATGGAAAAAGACAGACCTGAGTTAGGAAAAGAACAATGATTCAACTTATAAACTGCTTCAACATAGAGATTGCTTATATGATGAGCACCAATCCAAGTCAATATGTTTAAATTTAAGTATGCAAGTTGTATAGACAATAAAGCAAGCTTACCACTTACACTGCAAGTAAATGGGGTGCTCTTATGCTAGAATCTAACATCACTAATTGCTTTTTTGAAACGTAAGGAAGAAAATAAGTATTCCTTAATAGACAACGTAAATAATTTTCCTAAATTAAATATGTACATTAAATATTGTTTGAATATATGTTTAAGTAAGTTCTCTAAGTTTTGTTGGGGATGTGTTGGGGGATGTTTTTTTTTTTTTTCTCTTTTTAAAATTGAAATAATTTATAATAACCAACTTTGTCAGCCATCATTCAGGCCAAGGATTGGTGTCAAATAAGGTTGTTCAAAGCACAGGGACTGCCAAGTGTGCATCTGTCTTTGCAGACAGCTCTAATCCTTCATGGTCCACCAACTTTACCTTTATGAGTTCTTTTGATTGATAATTGAGAGAATAAATCTTTGAAGAACTTATATAAATGCAAAAAAGAAACCCCATTAAGATTCAAGCAGTAAAGTGCATATTTTATATGGTACCTCTACCATTTAAATTCATTTTGCCAAACAAAGATTCAGGATTGGCGTTCGGTTATAGATTTTGTTTTCTTATACACTGTCAGCTGCACCCTCCATATTTTAACTTTTAGTACCAGCACAGTAAGTGATCTGCTCTGAGAGCTGACTTGCTCTGAAGCACTTCACAATATTAAAGATACAGAGCAAAATAAAGAATTCAGTGTACTGACATCATTTGTCCTCCCTGGCCTTGTTGAATTTATACAGATGAGGCATTTTTTTTAGTAAATGTTAGTTGTGGTATGGAAAATAGGATTAGGTAGTGGTGGATTAATAGCTCTGTTGCTAATGATGAAACAGAAAGAGTGAGGTTTCAGCTGGGGTAGAGGAGGCAGCTCTGGGCAAGTCTTCTTGTAAAGAAAGAAAGCAAAGTGGGACTGCCTGCACCAGCTACCTACCCACTATGATTTTAATAGGCTGTTAAGCATGGGCTGCTTTCCATTCATTTGTTTTTCAGACAAGTCACCTAGAGGTAAAGTAACTGAAAAATGGAAAAATACAAGTAAGATCACTAGAACTTATCTTGACTGTTTTCAAAAATCTATAGTATGTAGCTCTGTCCTTATAGGTTTGATTTCTAGTAGGAAGAATTGTCTCAATGTGGCTTGTTAGATTAAGCATAACTTCATGCAGAGGATGATGATTTGACTTCAGTAAACTTGGAGACCTCTTGGCTTTGTGATGTTCTAGTTATTCATTCAAAATTCCTCCTCTTACACCTGCCAGTTGTAAGATAAGCACAATCACATTTAAAAAGGGAAAAGTGACATGTAAAATAATTTGAGGAATTTTTCAGAAAACTCTGAACCATTTGTATTATTTATATGTTTTATTAACAGCTATAAAAGCAGTATTGCAGCAACATAGCCATGATAGTGCACTATGCAAAAAGCTGAGTCACAAGAAATATTACATAGGTAAACAGAATTTTAATTTTCCAACTCACCCTGTGGGGTCGTGACTGTAAAACTTGCAAAAAGTGCTTATTTTCTTTGCGAAAAGACAAGCTCTGTTTATGCTAATTTACACACTTAATGACTGTTTTCTAATATCTACTATACAAGGTTAGATACAATTTCTGTAGAAACATCCATGTCCATTGTGGCTATAAGATCCGTTGTGCCCTCTTTTTGATATTGAATGGGTCATAACCTGTTTGTAGAGTAGGTGAAATACGAATGGCAGGCCTTATTTTTATCTGCTGACATTGTAGGTAATATTAGACAATATTCAAATGCAGACCCTGTAGCAAGATTGTCATGTTCAAAGCCTGACCTCTTTCTAAAAAAATATTCTGAGATAACATTTAGAAGGGGAAATCCTATTATTGTTTCTGTCTGCTAAAGTCCAAGTGTGGACCAGAGGAAATTTGTCATAAGTATCTGAGTAATTGGATAAACAATAATTGGGTAGGAGTTCTTAAATTCTCTTGGCAAAAACCCATGATGGGTTCTTATATCTAGTGTGTTCATAATTATTATGATTTGTTTATTTTTGCTTTGCTTTATAAATCAAAAGTCCTGGTTTAGACAATTCATAACACTTTACGATACCAAAACAGAGGTACCTTTCCATTGACATGGACTGGGGAGAAAGGAGAATAAGGAAATACTGTAATTTCTGTATTTTTCGTAGAATTTAATACTCATAAAGATGTCAAGTTGATAGTCTCAAAGACTAAAAGGTTTTGTCTGTCCAAATACAGCATATGCAGCAGTAGTGCAAATTTTGCAGTCCTTGCCATGTCAATGTCTGCTGCTCTGCAAAAACAGAAAGATCATCAGGGGGAGTATAAAGGATGTGACCTGGCTGTCAGGCTGACATGGCATGTCCTATCTCATTGACAAAATCTGCATCCAGAAAGGCTTTAGTGAAGTGAAACTGACTTCAGGGAGAGGATCATCTGAAGCCCTAAATACTACAAAAATTTGTAAACATATGATGTAAGTAATTCAAACTTTTGATTCAGTCTTCTGTGTCAAATAAGTTTCACCCCAAATTAATGCCACATTTGACATATTTAAACTTTCTATTTTTTCTTATGTTGGTGTCCTCTTCTGCTTCCCGTGTCATACTTCTTCCAAGTAATAACAGATGTGTGAGGTCTTTCAGTAACAAAAAATCAGACAAGGTCTGGGTATGTGCCGTCTATAATTGCTTTATCTACCCACACTGACACGAGTCACAAGATGAGCTGACCCAGAACATCTCCTTCTTCCAGCAGTCTTAGCTCAACCCCAGTATTTTGTGCTCTGACTCCAAAAGTGACCCAGAGTCCAGAGGAGAGCACACAGCCCCTGCAGAAAACCTTACACAATGCAACCCTGCTCTCTAGCTTGTCATCAAAGCCTACTTCATTGCATCCACACCAAGAATTTGGAGTCAGTAATGAGCAAAGAGATGATAATTGTTAGAAAACTATGGTGGCATTCTTAATGGGAGCTTTAGTGTTGTCATGAAGACCTTTGATATCATTAAAGTCTGATCTGACCTCCCAAATGAGTAGTGTATGAAAATCACAAAAAACATTTGCCTGAAGAAAGTCTTCAGGGAAAGCACTAGTTATAACTATACTTAACATCATACTCTGATTTTTAATAATTAGCATAATTGTTCCTTTTATTTAATCTCTGCATCTGCCCTGATCTTATGTTCCCGTCTCCTTTTACTTTTTTTCTGTCTTCCCAGCCTGAACTCTTCCCTGTTTTTCCATCTGTACCATATATTTCCTTCTCTTTCCTAGCATTCTTGTTTCTTCTGCAAATGTACAACCTCCCCATCTTTTTCTTCTCCATTGGACATAGTGCTCTGCCTTACTGTCTGGACAATTCAGGGATTTTTGCTTAATTTGTAGCTGCACTCCCTAACAGAAGCAGCTGTAATGGCTCTTCCATCTTGCATTCAACTTCTTTTTAATAAGGGTAGTTATGCTGGCAAGCTTTGCTCTGCACAATCATATATGCACAGTTAACACAATACATTTCATATAATTCTTCAGGTTGTCATTAGAAATGTGACAGCTTCACAGTAGCTGTTCCCACTGTCTCTAACCAGGGAATGAAATGAGCAGCAGCTTCACAAAAAAATCTGTGCTACTATAGGGCAATGTTTCTAGGGCTGCCATGTATTTAAAATGTATATGTTTAGTATGAGAAGCTAAATTACAGGTAAGTGCAGCAGCATCATTACTGCATTTATCTTTGTGTATATCTAAGGCAGCAAGAACAGATATTCCCAGCTTTAGGTGCCTTTGCCATTTGAAGTGTAAAACTAACCTAAGAGTAAACTTAAATCTCAACATTAATTCAGCCCAGACTATTTTTCAGCCCTGAAAATGCTATGGTGTTGTCTGAGTTTGCCTTGTATCATGTTTGAAATTCAGTAATTTTGAAGGGAAGAAGAGCCAGATCAGATCTTTCAAGTAGTTGTGCCCCTACCCCCCTCAAGAGGTAATGATAGCTGTAGTGCAGCTCCCAGTATTTATGTGAGCAAAGGAATGGTCAACTATGGGGGGTGGAAATGTAGATCTGATCTCTGCTTGCTGCATACACTGTCATATGTGCCAGTGTAATTTATCTTAGAATTAGCACTTTGTCCCAAGTGTCATACCAGGAGCACTTTGGGCACTATGGCTTCAGGGAACACAGAGATTTGGACAGGTGTCACTGTGGTGATTATACTTGGGCAACATGTTGGGCTTTCATTTATTTATAATTTAATTTAATTTAATTTTTAATAGAGCTTGATGTATTGCCAAAGTGGAATCGATTCAGTGGCATCTGCCTGAGCCCTGGCTCCACAAGTCCTGCCGATCTCTAGATCTTCCCAACCTTCACTTAACTAACTAATATGCATATTTAATGATGTGCATACAATTTCTCAGTCTTGGAATGCAGTATCATGTCTAGCTGGAGTGAATTCAAGTTGTTATTGCTCCATTTCTGTCTCAAGTATAGTCCAAGGATCTGTGCTGGACCTAGCTCTAAGTACAAGGCTCTGAGCAAAACAATTCATATTTTTATTTACAAGTGTAAATGAAATATTTCTTGAAGAAATATGTCTTGAATAAAACAAAAGACTAAAGCTGACATGTTCTATAATCTTCTACATGTCAGGTACATATTTTCTCTTTCATTTAAGATCACCAATTATGCTGTTTGGAAGGTGAGAATGGGATTTATCATGCTGGTAATGCTTGTTTATTTTTTCTTTCATATTAAAGCAGATAGAAGGTCCAACAGATATGTTAAATGTTGTGTGGAATTTTCTAGACTCCTTTTCCCCCAAGCACCAATAATTCCCACAACGCCTGAGTCTGTGGAAACAATTTCCCTGAAGTACATTTAATAATACTAACCTATTTGATTCACTTTTTATTTTTTATTTAAAAGTAACAATTTATTTTTTCTTTGATAATGATTTCTTTTCATTTAACACCTTAATGAAAACTAATATAGGAGATCAAACTGCAGATAAAGTACTCATATACTATAATTGGCATTGACCTTACTAATTAAATGTAAGAAGAATTAAAATTGCATGTTTTCTTAATTGCACATTTAATAAGTGGGAAATATAGCTTGTCCACTAAAGATACAAAAATTTGTTTAGTTATTGGATTAAGTCTTTAATGTTATGGAATTAAATTACCAGTATGGGAGAAGAGAACATTTTATGAAAAATAAAAAATAAAAAAATGCAAAGATTATTCTCATTTTCCTTTTAATATTGAAAACTCCAATCCTAAAAATATTTATCATCTCAAAAGTTTTAATTCACTTCTATTAAACGTGTGTATAGGAATGATGTCTTCCAGGAAGCATGCATAAATACCTATTTTAAGTCTCGTTAGCATTCAGCATATAAACCAATTGTACATAGAATCATAGAATCATAGAATATCCTGAGTTGGAAGGGACCCTTAAGGATCATCAAGTCCAACTCTTGACACCGCACAGGTCTACCCAAAAGTTCAGACCATGTGACTAAGTGCACAGTCCAATCTCTTCTTAAATTCAGACAGGCTCGGTGCAGTGACCACTTCCCTGGAGAGCCTGTTCCAGTGTGCAACCACCCTCTCTGTGAAGAACCCCCTCCTGATGTCAAGCCTAAATTTCCCCTGCCTCAGCTTAACCCCATTCCCGCGGGTCCTGTCGCTGGTGTTAATGGAGAAAAGGTCTCCTGCCTCTTGACACCCCCTTACGAGGAAGTTGTAGACTGCGATGAGGTCTCCCCTCAGCCTCCTCTTCTCCAGGCTGAACAGGCCCAGTGCCCTCAGCCGTTCCTCGTACGTCTTCCCCTCCAGGCCTTTCACCATCTTCGTAGCCCTCCTCTGGACACTCTCCAACAGTTTCATGTCCTTTTTGTACTGTGGTGCCCAGAACTGCACACAGTACTCGAGGTGAGGCCTCACCAGCGCAGATGACTGGCAATTGTTCATTTTTGATGGCCATATGCAAGCAGAGCATGAAGTATGAATAACTTGTTATCAGAAGCTCTGTTTTTCTCTCCAGAGTATTCAAATCTTACTGGTGTTTCACATGCTCATAAAAAGGAAACACTAGCATGCGTATTGGGTTTGCATGGAAAGGTTTTGGTAGCGGGGGGCTGTAAGGGTGGCCTCTGTGAGAAGAGCTCAGAAGCTGCCCCATGTCAGATAAGTGCCAGTTTCAGCTGGCTCCAAAGGAACCTGCTGCTAGCCAGAGCCAAGCCAATAAGTGATGTTGTTTACGCCTCTGTGACAGCAGATTGAAGAAAGAGAATAAAAACTGCTGGACAACAGCAGCTGGGAGAGTGTGGGGTGAGAACAAGCCCTGCAGATCCCAAGATCAGTGCGGCGGGAGGTGCTCCAGGCAGGCAGCAGCAGTTCCCCTGCGGCCTGTGGAGAGGCCCCTGGTGGAGCAGGCTGTCCCCCTGCAGCCCATGGGTCCCACATGGAGCAGATCTTTGTGTTGCAGCCCGTGGAGGAGCCCCTGGTGGAGCAGGTGGATGTGGCCTGGAGGAGGCTGCGGCCCATGGAGAGCCCCCACAGGAGCAGGCCCTGGGCTGGAGCTGCAGCCTGTGGAGAGGAGCCCATGCAGGAGCAGGAACAGAGAGTGATAGTGAAGGAACAGTGAAGATGGAAGTGTTAGGAACTAACTGCAGCCCCCATTCTCCTGTTCCACTGTGCTGTCTGGTGGGAGGATGTAGAAGAAGGTGGATGGATGGAAGGTGTTTTTAGTTTATTTTGAATTTCTCACTGCTCTAGCCTGTTAGTAATAGGTAATAAATTAAATTTATCCCTGTACACTGAGTCTGTTTTGCCCATGATGATAATTGTTGAGTGATCTCCATGTCCTTATCTCAACCCTTGAGCCCTTTTCATGGTATTTCTCCCTCTTTCCCTTTGAGGAGGGGGAGTGAGAGCATGGTTGTGGTGGAGGTCAGCTGCCCAGCTGAGTAAAAACACTGCAGTGTGTTACACCAGTTAATCTTTGGACAGGAGGCAGACTGTACACCCAAGCTCATGATATGTGAGCTGTAGCTGTTTTCTAGAGGGAGAAGTCTGCTCTTACACATTTAGGAAAAAAATACTGTGCTTGGCTTTGAGGTGCACATCTGCAAACCCCTGTTCTCCCTTCTGGTGTTCTGGCAGCTGCAGATGCCAGATGTGCTTAACCACCTGCCTTCCTCCCAAGCTTGAAACTCCAGACTTGGCTGGTTGCCATTCCCATCGGACTCACGAGAGGCTTTGGCACCCTCAATGCCAAATGCTTTCATAGTTCCATGCTCCCAAAACACAGAAGCAAGTTACATTGGGACTGTATGATGGCAGCACGTTGTAGGAGGGAATACAAGGAGCCAACCAATGTGAGTTTTTAAAAGGAAACAGAGCCATGCTAAGTATCAATAGGTGGGACGATCTCCATTGCAATTTTGTATTTCCTGCCAGTCTTGCAAAGAAAATCACAGACTGTGTCTGTTCTTCCAATTAGCAATTCCCACAGCAAATTTTGACCTGATATAAATAATGCAGTATAATATGCAAAGTGTGTCAGGCAACATCATTTGCTTTTAGTAAATGGATACTGGGATACTGAGTGATGATTCATGATTAGGACATTTGGGGAAATCTCTGTCAAACACGATATAGCGAGTCCCGCTCTGTTATGTAATTACTGCTGCAAAGGTCTGAGGAAATGAAGCTGGCAAGTTTGGATTATTAAACATCTGGAAAGCCAGAGGTGAAACCATGGTGGCATGAGTTAGAATTTTATCATTGGTTTCTATGTGACCACTGTTTCACTCTGATTTTTACTAGCAATAGATAGAAATAATAGTAGTAATCAGAGAAGTCATCCATGGAAAAGGGATTTGGCATTTCCCTGGAGCAGAAGACACATGTTATAATTGTCTCCTCTCCAAATCTGCTTGTAGACTGGCCAAAGGAGTCCTGCCAAAATGACACTATGAAAACAAGCCAAACGCAGCTCCAGTGAGGGCAAAATGGTGCTGGTTCTGCCTAATGGATGCATCCACATATGACAATTAGATAGACCAGAAATATGCCTGGGTGAGTTAAGTACTGATGTGTTGATGTTTCTGTGGCACTGTGTGCTTTCCAAGCCCTCGAGGGTTAGTCCTAACAGCTATGCCAATCTCTGGATGGAAACAGGCTTGCCATAAAAAGCTGTGTGAATCACATTTGAATATTTCAGTCTTTTGTCTAGATGATGGGTTTCACAGAAGTTAGAAACTGCCAGAAAGACCAGACTGACTATGCCCAGAGAACACAGAAGGTCTGATGCCTAAGAGCAACTGTAGCTCCACTGGGGAGTACATCTTTCTAGGACGTGTTTGAGCTTAGACATCTGCTGGATCATTGAATTTCTGGAGGGCTCTTTGGCTCTGCACTGCAGGGGTTATCTTCCTCTTCACTCCAACTCTGAATCAAAACCAATACTTTGCTGCTGTTCCTCCTCCTACATTGAAATACAGTTGTATGGTAGAGCTATACATTTGTATTTAGTGTCATACGTTCTGCCCTTTCATTATCAGTGTCCTTTGAGATAGTACAACATTCTTCCTTCATCCTTTAGCAGATCCACAAGACTCACTAGAATTGCTATGCTTTGGCTGTGACTGATCCACAAAGCAAGTCTTCTCCACAGCACAGTACTGCTATCTCTGTCATTTAGGGACTTGCTGGAATGTAGTCATCCCCTGTGTTTCGGTACACAATTTCCCTCACAGTGTATGGGAAAGAAAAGGTATGTAGTATACCCAGATCTGGGCACTGGAAGATGTTTTCAGAACAATTTTGACTGACATTTGCTTTTCTGATTTCTATCCCACTCAAACCTGGTCTCCTTACACCTGTATTCACAAAAATAAATGCCTCATTCAGTAACAGTCTATCACTCCTGCCCATAGGTCCAGTCACCTTCAACAGTATTAGGTAGAATTCTCTTCTGAGACACTCAAGAACCATAATGTGTTTAACCCAGATGTGGTTAAGACATGAGCACTTAGTATTATTCACCCTTCCTAACATCCATGAGCTAATCATCCCAGAAAAAAAAAAAAAAAAAAAAAAAAAAAAAAAAAAAAAACATTGTTCCTTTTGCTACTTTCAGCCTCCAGAAACAGTCAGACAATTGTGCAGTTCCACTTCGAAATCTGGAGCCATTGTCATTTATACAGTTCCCCAGGTATTATAACCACAGCCTCAAAAGACAAACAGGAGGGTGGGGAGCTTCTGAAATCAGTATAGCTTGGTAATCCTGGTAATATCAAGTTGGATATTAAGACTGTTTTATCGTAGGGTTTTGTACTGCTACATCAATCCTCTCAATAACAATAGATCCTTGTCATAGTCTGCAGGATATTTTTATTATTTGGGCTGGGAGCTGTGCAATAGCAAATGTAAGGATTTAGGAGGCAATTGGCAACTCTACCAATAACTAGATATTGTCTTGCAAGGAGGAAACAAAATATGCACAGGTTTCGAAACGAGGAAAACAGTGGCAATCTACACTCAGGATTTGCTTTCTCTGTAGTGGTTTGCAAGTTATCTCTGTACCCTAGCCATTATAATATTCACCTTGCTTTGGAAAGAAGGTGACATGCCATCATTTATTTTGGGGGTCTCTGTGTTGACAATGTGGACAGCGAAAAAATGGCAGATACATGGCAGATACAGCAGGAAGAAAACATGGAATTTTTTTCTTTGCCAAGACTTGTCTATAAAGAGTTAGGATGGAGCACCCAAAGGTTACTGATGGATATGCATGTGTAGTTATCAGATGCTTCTATCAGATGTATACTGTTGTACTCTAATCTCCTCTTCTTCTCCTTGCTTATGTTCTTGAGAATAATGAGGCACCAATGACCCAATTTTTTGCCATACCACCCTTTCCCTTTTCAGGTTTGAAAAATAAAAAAAATGTCTAAAAGGCCCAATTTTTGAATTATTTTTTTCTTGCATTGTTAATTCCCATCATTCTCTTTGGCCACGCATGGGGCCCTACTCTCCCTTCCTCCTCCCATGCACAAACAAGCCTGGATGGGCAAGGACGAAAATGATCTAGTTACTCATGCTTGGTTCTGCCCCTCTAGATTAATTTATATAGGAGGCTTGGGTCAGGTTTCATCAGTGTGATGACTTCTGGTACAGGAATGTGGAGGTGGTGCCTGGATGGTGTGTTTCTGGGTTCCTTCAGGTGAGCTAAGGGAGCTGGCTGGGAGGTGGTTTAGGCCCATCTGCTTCCCCTTTTGTCACTGTCCTTGGCAGGTTCAGCCAAGCTGGCCTGGCCTGTTTGGCCATGCCCCTCTTTGTGTTTCTAATTTACATTTGTCTTGTCATCTTTGTTCAGTTCAGACCAAAGTGAGGATTTGGTGCACAGGGTAGATCTTAAGAACATGTTGCTGTGACTAGTCCACAGGAGGGTGAGACCAAGGGGGGCAGGGGATGCTTTGCTACTTGGTGTACTTCAAAATTAAAAAAAAAAAAATCTTTGTTTCTTCTCCAGCTGAAGACTCTACTATTCACTTTGAGTTCAGGCCTCTGATCAGATTAACTATTGACAATGAACTGCATAATAGGTGAAATGCATTTAACCCCTAGTTTATTTGGCAGCCATTTGCCTATGTGGTTTTATTTATAGTGTTTATTTCAAAGATTGATGACAGCTGGCAGGAGGTACTGAAACAACTGATAAAGATGACTGACATTTTGTCAGCTGACTGGATGACAGGAATATATTGCTTGCATTTAAACTGTTTGTGTGAATAAATCATTGTTGATGCCAAAATTCACCTTTGGCCCTTTCCAAGTGATTTTTGGAAAGCAGCTGGGAGAAGTGTTTTCTTAAGCAGTGAGCAACTTCCAATGTGGATTGGGAGCTTATGCTAAAAAAATTCATTAGCAATGGTATTTAAATATTTAAAGTATTCTTGAAGTAGTTGAGTTCTGTTCATAGCAATAAAAGTAGTATTGTCCTCTTTGAATGTTCTGTAAAAAGTGACTATATTGTGTAAACTTTGGGGCAGTTCTTAATACAGGTGAGATGAAGGGTATACATGATATACTTAAATTGTCCTTTTTCCCTTTATAAAGGTGCTAACAATCTTTGAAAGGATTGAAGGTTTACACCTGCAAAGCCTTTCCACCTGCATGTAGTTCTGTAAGTGATGCATATTCCAATCTCATAACATAAAGTAAGTGATCAGTTTGAGCAGTGTTTGTTACTGTTATCTCTCTCCACTGCATTTCTAAACTAACTTAAATGGCAGAGTCCTCATGTATAAATACTGCGGCAAACTGCATAAGGTAGGCCTTACATAGGTACGCTAAAGCAGGGGTGCATTTTCTGAATTACAGGTAGCCTGTGCTGGTCTTCAGAGAACTGTTTTTTCTTCTGTTATAAATGTCCTGTCTGTAGGGCTTCTATTTGGCAGACTATTTCTCAGTGAGTGCAGTGTTTAAGCTGAGAACAGGCATGATGAAGCACCCCTCACCTGTCCCCATACAACTGTACATCTCTGTAAGGTACTGAGGACAACAAGGGGACATAGCTGAATGCTTCATCAAACCATTCAAACTGAGGAATGGGTGAAGTACTTTCCAAGACTTGACAGTTATTTGCATGCGTTGGAGTTCTTTGTACAGTGAAAAGAACGATGTTAATATGATTGCCTGTACGTGGAGTGACGGGGCCAGTGAAACCTCATCCTTCTCTTATTGATGTGGTTCTTGTATTCCTTCATACCATGGCATAGTCTTCGCTTCCTGTTACTTTTATTTCCATTTGAAGCTGGTGATGCCTTGTACAGTACGACAGCAACTCTGTGATCTAAATGCAGAAAGATACTGAACCAGTCCTGCTCCTGAGGCTGGATTTCGGATAGGCTGTACAAGAGTAGGCTAAGTTGAAATGCCATACCAAGCACTGCTGTATCTCTGCAGATTGACTGTAGACTAAAACTGTTGGTGCTAAAAGAGCAATGCCAATTAGTAGCAAAGACAGTGATGGGGGAGAAAAAGTTCATCTTAAGCTTAAATTCAGTTAATCAGCTGTTTCCATTGCTTTATTTACTACACACCTGCATGGGATTATCTTAAATCTTGGCAATTCAATATAATTAAGTAATCTTAATTCATAAGGTCTGAACATCATGCTTAATAGCTCTGGACATGAATGTCAGTAGATGTTTGCTTCTGCAAAATGTGTGTTTTGTTGTGTTTTTTTTTTTTTTTTCCTCTGAACTCTGTGGCTTTCCATGACTAGTATATTTGCAGAGCTTTAGGATAAAGCCACATCTGGTTCTTGCTGTGCACCACTTCATGGAGTGTGTTTATTAAAAGCCAAAAATGTCTTGGCATTTATCCATTGCCATTAATATGCACCACGTCAGGTTCTATCAAGCTGTCTCCTATCATAAGACTTGATGGGATTTGACATGACCTGACATAGCACAATGTATGTCTCCTCACATCACACACTAACAGAAATACAGTTTAATAAGGAGTAATAACACAAAAAATACAAGGACTTTATTGTTGCCTCTGATCAGAGGCAGGTAGCACAGGTTAGGTTTCTGGTACACTTTTAATTTTGAGCTTTTCACAGTAAACTCTTGCCTTGCTGTTTATAGACTTATGTAATAATAGATCTGCCAGGTCAAAAATAAATAAACAAATTGTCATTTCCTTTTGAAAATGTATTGAGAATACAAAAATGTAATAGTTCAGGCATGTTGCCATCCTAAGTGATAGAGTTTATTGTTCTGGCTTCCAATGTTCTCGTTTTCCCTTTCCTTGATCTCTTAATTTGTAATATTGGAAAAAGTGATGTTTATGTCTTTAACTTTTATTTTCAGTTTCTCTTTGCACCTCTAATCCTATCCTCGTTGTTCTCCCATCTTCTTGTAATTTATCCAGTGTTCAATATTTAAGCAACTTTTATAATTAAGTATGGTTCAGTGACCTCTCTTGAAACTGTTAGTAACTCCATTCTGATTTCTGTAGTTCTTGACTACTTACGCAAGCATTGGTTTGAAAAGTGAAGATCTTAAATCTACATGTATGCTGATGTCTTGTGGGAAAACTCTCCATTGCTTTTGTGGAAGAAAATCAAACGTTACCTCACAAAGGGAGCACGGGGACAAAGGAGACAAGCCTTCCATGTTCATAAATAGGCAGGAATGAAGTCCTCTTTCTCTTCTCATCAGCTGAAGTCCTTTGGTGTTACAAACTTTCATCACTACCAGGCATGTGTTGGAGACCAGGGTGCCTATAATGGGAGGAAATTGAAAGTAAATAGTCCAGAGGTCCACAAGGTTGCTTGTAGATCCAGCAAGATTACAGTACCAGCAGTCCCCCTGTAGGATAATATTCCAGGCCCTGAATTATGTATACATATTATAGGTATACATATTATAGGTATAAGTATTGACTGGGTCTTCTTAGTCATAAATTGCCTAATATCTGTTTAATTCTTCAATTTTCTTCAGCTGAAGAACAAATACATTTCAAGAAATTCTCATAAAAGGTTCTCACAAAATCATCATTGCTATCTAGTATTTGGAAGAAAGCATAACCACTAAGTTGTGTGATGACTGTGGGTTTGGCAAGTGATGGAATAATTGTGGGATTTGCATGTATAAATGTGAATGAATAAAAACACTAGCTGCATCTAGTGAATAACGTCTGAGCATATGAACTGCTCAAGAAATGTCTTATTCTTATGAGTACACAAACCTGAAGATGATATTTTAGGGTTCATTTAAAATTCATAAACCTAAAATTAACACTTGTATCACAAGAAAAATCTGTATATCAAAGAAGAATATGAAACTGATTGTTTTGACTGCTTCATAAAGAAATTGGAAAAACTCACTCTACACGTATGCACTTTTTGACATCTATAAATGGTAATGTCATCTTTCAAATGTCTTAATTCTGTCTTCATTTTTATTCTTCAAAATTCCCTTTCAAGCTTCTGAAGGTATGTGATTCTTCCTCTAGTATTAGGAGGAATGGATTGGAGTATTGTCAGATAAATATATGGAAGTCAGGCTTCCTTTCAAGTTGGGAAGGAATGAGGCTTTCAAAGTCAACTACAGCAAGATGGTTTGGCAATCTGAAATTCTGTAACTTTACCTGTATGATTCTTTTAACCCTCTTGGGCTAACGTATTCTCCACTTTATAAATATGGTGTAGCATAATAGGGATTCCTGAACTACTTTTAATTCAAAATAAACAGCAAAAATTTCTGCCCACTGTATATTTAAGGCAGCATCTTATGAAACCTGTTTCAAAGGGGAAACGTAATCTTTTTACTCTAAATTGTGAAGCTCCTAATAATGGCCTGTTCCTACAAAAGGTCTGGTATCCAAAATGACAGCTTACTTCTAGGCAAAATCTCTGACTACTGAAGCCTACAATAATTAAGCAAAAGATTTTGTCACTCAAAACACATTTCTGATTCTGAAATTATATTTCTGATTATAATCCTTCAAGATGCTTGGAAACTCCTGCAAGAGAATATGATTGTTTCCTCATACTCTGCTCTTCAGCCTTTCACCCAGAGAAACAGTATAAAATTTGGAGTGGAGTAAGCAATTTGTAATTTTTTCTGTTCAGAATGACTCTGGTCTGATTTTCCACCCTATGTACTCCAAAGGTCCACTGTGGTAATCACCACTCCTCATCTGCTTCTTTAAGGTCCATCTTCTGTGATGAGCAGTGAAGTAAAAAAAGACAATTTTCTCTGCTATGATGGGATAAAGGCAGCTGTGGCAATTAGGTCTGAGCTATTAAGCCTGAGCTTTGGCAGTGGAGTATTTTGCATAATTGTGGTGATAGCTGCTGGACTTCCATGCTGTTCCAGCTGTGGAATACAGCTATGTGGGATCTGGATTTGGTAAACTTCAAGGCGGATACTGTTGTCATCTGCAATCTGAACAGCTACAAGTATGTTGTGACAAGGAATAAGGATTTTCTATTTCAGGATATACTTTGTTTACGCTTAATGTGTTGATCAAAAGCTCTGAGGTGAATCAGTCCTCCTTGAGGAAGGATTTTTGTCTGGACAATAGGGTATTCCTTGTGCTTGCTAGTGGGTACACCATATATAACATTTGATTTTGAATTAAAACAAACGATTTAAGTCATAACAATTGATATACTGTTCTTTTTTTAATAATTATTGCTATAGACAGGTAATAATGTCTCAACTTTAGAAACTCTAAATTCTGTTAATTACATCTGCTTCAATATTTCAAAGCTGAGGATGGAGTTAGAACAAGAGCAGTCCCTTTGAGAAAATCCTTTGTCTCCAGTTGTCAAAAAAACAATGGCTTTAATGGAGATCCATGTGCTGCACAGGGTAGCTATGTAATTGGAGAGTAAATATCTTGTAGAATTCTTAGCACTTTCCCTAGTTAGCTAAAATGTTGCCTTGTCTCTTCCCAGTTCTGGTGAACTTTGTTGTTTATACCTTCCAATCTTATGTAACTTGGTTAAGATGTATGTGAAAAGGAAAGACAAAATTATCTTAGAGTGGCTGTTACATTACTAAGAGTAACATGTTCATTTAAGTTTAAAATGAACCTCAAATTGAGCACCAAATGGTTCTTCCATAACAAGTATTTCCTCTACTCCATCTCTACTCCATTATGACCTGTTCCAGATTGTATTGCTATCCAGCAGCATCTCCCAAAAATGTCTTTATATCATGCCTGTATCTACATAATGTTAGCATACACAGGAACCTCCTGAATTTGTATGACGTGTGTGTATATATGTATGTGTGTGTGTATATATATATATGAATTATACTGTCAACCATACCTATGCATTTGGAATTGCTAATGTTACACATGCTGAAATATGCTTTTTTTTTTTTTTAATGCTACTAACCCACAAGTTAACCTTAATAACACAAAAATGTGGTGCAACCACATAATTAATGCTTCTTACACTAGACACCCCCTTCTATTACCTGTTGGATGATTCTTGATTTGTTACATGGCAGCACAAATGTGTGACAGCCTTCAGCTCAGGTGAGCCTTGCAAAACTGGGTGCACAGAACCCTCTCATGCAGGGCAGCTGCTGTAAGAGTGACTCCAATGGGTCACCTTCTGCAGCTACAAGGCCAAGATATGAGTATGTATGACATAATATCAAAATGTGCTGCCCCTTTTTGTAGGAGTGGTGCCTGGTGGTTCTCCTCATCATGGCTCCCATGGCTTTCCCTGCAGCTCTTGGGAATCTCTGTTTCTGAAGTGGTGATAAGCTGCATTGTATATATTGGCTACTGCATAGATTCTTGCCAACCACAAATACCACACCTTTGGTTCCACACAGCTTGAAGCAAAATCCAGTTACTTTCACTGGAGTCTTTCCATGCGTTTCATCAGTGACCATTGGGTCATTCCATAAAACTGTTTTCTTTTCCCGAGGAAAAACAAATTTGCAGCAACCCAACATGGTAATAGGACTGGGTTTTCATTAGTGTGAGTTCTGGTTTTAAAGTACAGATATGTATATAATTGCCAGCATACTTCATTATGATTTTTAAACTTCATTATGAATTTTAAAATAAGTTGGAACACTACAATGACATACTTTACCCCTTCAGAGACACTTCCCTAATGTAGTTTTCAGGATGGATAAATAGAGCTTTCACTTTTTGACATCAGCCTATTCCCTTAAGTGAATTTTAAGTTGCATTGTATTCACAATAGGGCCATCTTCTGGTCAGTTTGCTGTTATAAATAAACATGCTATTTATTATTGCATATAACAGAAAGTATGCATTAGAAACATTTATGGCATCTACCATAAATACTAATTAAATTATACGGTGAATGTGTGCCTCGCTGATTTAAATATGTTGGACACTTTGCAATATTGTTATAAATAAATGAATGTATGCTCTCTTCTCCCTTGCTACTACTCTATCTCTCTATCTTGTTAAGCACCTTAATTTTCTTAGACTCCTCTACATGAAAAAAAAAAATCAAAATTTAAATGGCCAACCAGAACCTGATGCATTCTGGCAATGAGTTTTCTCCTGTGTAATCTTTTCTTTTTTCCTTATAAATTTGACCCGCTACAAAAGATCAACGCTGTATACGAAGCAAACAGATCGTGCGTGCAAAAGTTTTAATTAAACCTTGCAGCTAAATCACTCACTTCCTTAGTTTTCCCTTATCTACCTGGCTTTTCTACTTACAGGTGTTTTAATCAATGGATACCTAGTTAACAAAATGAAATTATTTCTATGGTACTGCATAGAGAAGAATATTCCCCTGGTTTTAAAAGCTGCCTATAAGCTTTTAGAAGGTCACAGGTATGTCAGTAACAATCCACTACCCCTCTTTATCATCAGTGGAAAATATTGAAGTGCAAAGCTATCTTCTGTTTTTTAAAATGTCCTATGCTATATTCTGTCTGATTTCTACCCCACAATTGTATTCTGTTTGCTAAAACACTGAATGATCCAGCAAAATTCAGGAGACAGGCTACAGACTGAGTTATTTATATTTCTTGAAGGCACAACATTTTTTCCCAAGCAAGTGCAATAGTTATAACCTATTTTTTCTTCCTATATATTGTCATCTGTGTTGTTTCAGTAGCATAACCAATTCCTCTTTATGACAACTGTCTAGAGGTTATGATGTTTGTTAATAGCATTCCCCATATCTTGTACTGGAGCCAAAAGCATAACAAACTTAATGGAGTGATTACTGCCCACTCTGTACTTTGAGTTTGGCCATGATTGCCAAGATCAACTGGAAGAAGTTTAAGGTTGAAGCTAATTATACAGGCAACTGGCTTTGAGATGGTTATTATGAGCTTTAATTACAAGTGTTAATTCAGTAATGATATTACAGGTGATATTCTCTTCCCTTGGCCCAACAAAATGCTAATAAAGCAGAAACAATAAAATCTTGTTTGAAAAAAGGCATTGAAATGAGGTTGATTCTGATTATTCAGCCTGACTCGCTAGTGATAATATACTGTCATTAAAGCAGGAAATTTCTTATGTCTCTTACGGATTGGTTTGTATCTTAGCTGCAGATTACTTTGAGTGTGGCTGCAGGAGGCAGAGAGCAGCAAAATCCTACCCAACTGGGCAAGGACCTTCATGATCTGAGCCTTTTGTTTTTTTTTTTTTCCTGTGTCCTTCCCCATCCATTTTCCTTTGAAGTTCTTGAGTATTGCTTCATTTCCCCTCATCTTTCTCATATTACAGCTCTGATTTTCTCACCCTTGTTTCTCTCTCATTTCCCTTCTTGTTCTTTGTCTCTGCCTTATGGCTAAGAAGCTACAATCCAGACCACTAACCCCAACCTGTCATCCCTAGAAGAGCTTTGCACATGTTTCAGATATCTTACCTAGCGTATCTGAGGTCAGCTGTCTTGATCATTGTTTCTTTCCATCACTCACTGGGGCATCCCTTGTGCATTGGGATGTCTTCAGCAATCTACCATCGTCATATGATGTCTCTTTTGATTGTATTCCTAAATAATATTGAAAGAAGATCCCACAGTGGGAAGATATAAGCTGTGCTGTGTTATCCAGACAGGACTCACGTCCTGGAGGATGATATCTATAGACTTCAAACAACCTCTTCCTTGTTCGGGTATCAGTGTATCCTAAGAAACCATGCCTTGAGGTTTCAGTAGCACAGACTCGCTTTACAGGGAAGCAGAAACTTGCTGTAGTCTGAAGGCAGCTGCTATCAGCAGATTTGATTGCTGTTGCAGCAGCATCAGGAGCTAAGGGGAATGCTCTGTGAATATGTGGTGAGGTAGACAGATCTCTGGCAGTGTATAAGCAGTCCTGCTTATCAGGTGTGCATTGCTAGAGGGGGTGGGTCCTTCTATCTTCTACAGGTTCAAATGGCCAAACCCAAGAAAATACAGATGCATTCTGAATGTTTGAGTAAACTTTCCTGTCCAGAATTAAATTTTGCTGAATGATCTGGTGGAAACCTTACTATGTCATTAACAAAAGGTCAAGAACTACAAAGCCATGCAGAAGGAACTTAATATTTTGAAGTGGAACTTCATGTTCCCTTTGTCATCAGTTTCACACTTCCTTACAAAAGGTGAAAACTCTGCTCTTATCTCTTATGGGATGGTCCTGCTGTAAAGGGAAAACTTTTTTTTTTTTTTTTTCCTGCAGGTTATAGCAATCATTTTGCAAGGACCAAAAATAACTTACACCATCCCAACATTCATTTCCCCACCATGTGCTGTAGCTGGGGTCTAAGAAGCACCAATGATGACATTAGCTGTTGAGTTTAATTAACACAATAGCAGTGATCCAAAATAAATGAAACAAAACTATTGTACTTGATAATTCATTAGTGGAATAATACCACAGAGGTGCAGATTATTATAATCAGAACCACTGGAAGATTATGGGGATTGTAGCTGCTTTCTAGAGTCTGTGCGATTATTTTTCCAGCTCACCATGATCACTTTTTGAGTTTCCTTGTGTTTTATCACTTAATGGAGTTTAGGGTTTGCAACAACATTTTGCAGAATTATAGTGTACTTTATTCGTTGCTAAAAAGACAAGCATCTTTATTTCTTGAATGTTAAAAAATGAGGAAAACATGGTCTTTAATTTTTTCATACATATTGCTTTTCATGCATAGCTATATGTCAGGCTCTGCAATTTTGGGGATAGCTAAGAAAGTTATCTGTGGTGGGCTGTTGTACAGGTGCAGTGTGCTTCCTCTTCTGATGCGTTGTGGTGTCAGTCTTGGTGCTCGCACTGTCAGCTGTAAGCACAAGAGGGGAGGAAAATCAGAACACATTTCATCAGGGGTTATAAAGTCCTGGGGAGTGGGAAGGGTTGGACCCATGGTCTTGCAGACCTACTGTCCTCAAGGTAAGAGACACCCATCTCTGAGAAGAAAAAAATTTATCTGTCTTTCTACAGCTAACAGCTGTAAAGAGACATGGATAATCAGATACTCAGCAGTAGAAAAGAATAAAACTTAATGAACATCAGACAAATAGGAGCAGAATGAAATTGATCTGTGCAATGATGCTCGTGAGCCTTTTGTATTTTTTCTGTTATACCCACAAATACCTTGGGGCAAACAGACCAGCAATCTTTAGGTCAAGGTAAAGTTTTTCACTGGTATCTATGCAGCTTAGTAGACATGGCAGAAGCCGAGAGTTAGTAAGATGGAAACATCTGAACAGTAGCTTTGTTTCCAAAACAAAATACACTGTTATTCTGGTGGTGGTGTGGGTTGTTTTTTTATTTGTTTGTTTGCTTTTTGTTTTGTTTTCTGCCTAGAATCACAAAACGGCATTGAAAAAAAAAAGTTTGTTTCAAACTCATATCAAACACACCCTAAAGTACGATGCAAGTATGCTGGAGCAGGTTCCTTTCAAACACTGTGATTGAACTGTCTTTGTCTCAGTCACTTAATGGAGCAGAGACTGGGATCCAGACATCCTTAATGTCATTCTGTAGATCATTGTCTGTGATACAGTGGAAATACCCTGATTTACACCACTACAAAGCCCAGTGAACTTTGGGACAGTTCCTGTAAGTGCTTAGGTTCCAGATCTGCTAATAGAAGTAAGCGTGAATCATAAAGAATTTAGACAGGGTGGAAAAAAAAAATACTATAAGGTTCTAAAAGTGGACAAAAATGGTATTACGCTGCTCACTGTTTCATTTTATAGTCTGGTTTTAAAAAGCTAGTGTTGTTATTGATGAAGATCCTTCTTACTTGCATGGAAACAGTGAAGGTGGAAAACAAAAGAAAGAAGTTCCAGAATGATTTCCATGCTGGTAGCTCCTTTTTTCCGCAGTCTGAAAAGGTAAAAATGACTGTTGCTATATTGTTCATCTCCTCTAATGCACAGAAAAATTGGGCTCTGCTCCTGTCTCAGACTTCTGACTCTGACACAGTGCCCAGTACTGAGCCTCTCAGCAACACAGTAAGAGATGTCTCTAACGCCTGTTACATGTGGTTCTACCATTCATTTTCTTTTCCCAGCTTGCCTGGGTTTTATTAGATTTCTGTATGGTGCTCCTATGTCTAATTAATTAAGGCAGGCTGAAATATGTTTTTCTCTTGGAAATATGCAGAAAGCATTGAACCCTGTGATAGGGTAGAAAGTGTTGATGCTGCAGGGTTGTACTTCACAGCTTTGTAAAGCCCCTTAGGGAAGTCTGACTCCTGCACAAACGAGATTTACCCTTTCTGAAGACAGCTCCTCTGTGCTTGAGGAGTGGCACTGCCTGTGATCCTCCTCACTAGTTCTACATGCTACCACCACTCCTGGTATCTTTCCAGATGAGTCCTTATTTGCATTTATGGCCTAATGATTCCCACATCTTCATATTATACCTTGCAAGTGCTGAGATGGTGAAGGATGACTGCTGTAGGGTATAAATTCCCCCTGCATATGTAAAACAGATGAGCAGTGTCCAGTCAGGCTGAAAATTTACTGCTAAAAATCTTTAGCAGTGAGAGCACTTACTTTTTCCTAGTGTTGGAGACACCTGGCACCATAGTCTTTTACTTCCTGTTTCTAGAAATAATGCACTTTTTCCTTATCAACAGTGAGTAGTCTTTTTAATGTGTTGCATGTAGAAATGAGAAGATGTAGAATTATATATTCCAGTTTCTCAGTGTGAAGAAGAACAATGAGCAGCATTTTCATGTCTCGCACTCTATACAAACTCAGTAGAGCCCAAGTCTGTACAACTTAGGATGGTAAAATTATAGCTCTAATGTATGTGGTAACATTTATTTGTAATGTACTTTTCTGTATCCCAAGAGAAAGGATTTTGGAACAAGCTTTACAGATTACCTTGATTCAGCACTAACTACATTCATTTAAAATGTTTGCTGTGCTGGACATTTCAGCCTGGGTTTGCCTGCTGTGGATATTGCTCTGGTTGCATGGATCATTGAACAGAGAAAAGATATGCCCTTCCCTGCTCTCCTCTAATAATCAGGAGGGAAGTTGCAGCTTATGTTTCCCTATAATGAGGTTCTCAAAAAACAAACAAACAAAAACAGCTCTTGGTAGCTGATGGGAATAGATGCCCTCTGAATTGCCTTGCTGACCCATTCTCTTTGTAAGTGCTTATGATGTGAATCCCATGGCGTTTGATCATGGAAGGTTTGGTTTCACATTTAAAATTTACATCTTTGCTGTTTTCACTTGCTTATCACTGGGTGTTTACTTTCATCCACTTGAAACCTGCGGACTCCAATTTTCATGCCTAAGAAAACACATGGAAAAGCAAGGGTAGTGCTTATGCACAATTAAACTCATGAATGTCAAAAACCTCTTACATTCTTTTTTACATCCAGTATTGTCTGTCGCTCTCCTGCAGGACCTCCATATGAGGCGTGGTGCCTGCAATGATACCATCTCAAACAGCAAGCATTACTTATTAGCACTAATGAAATCTCATCAAGCAACTGATCCCTGAAAGGTAGCCTCTTTGCTAAGTATATGTTAAAAAAAAAAAAAAAAAAAAAGGCTAGTTATAAATCAAATAAGTTGTTCCTTTGATGTTATTATGCCATTGACAAACAGAAAATCCTTAAGAACTGGCATGTCATTTTAAGTCTGTTCACCCCATTCAAAAGAGAACTATACCTGATTTATTCCAAATTACAAAGAAAGGTTGCTTTTATAGGCATCTCTACGGTGTTCCTCACCATTGTATGAGTGACTTAAAGCACCATGTTTCATAATGCCTCTTCTGCAACTAATGTCTCTCTAATACTAAAGGGATATGCTTTAAAAAAAAAAAAAAAAAAAAGAGCCATGAGAAATTGGTTGCGCAAACATCAGTTGTCATCCTACATTTCTCACGTCTCATCTACAAGGCCATCTTTCCTATTCAGCTAACAACACAGTTCAACTTAGTTTGTCAGTACAAAATTGCAGTGGACTCTCAATACTTCTGTTACTTCAGAGCAGGGTGTTTCCAGTTACTGAAACCATTTCTGTTTTCTGTTCACTTTCACGTCTGCTCTGTTACTTCCAGCAAGTTGTTGTAGAGCCAGGAGCTCCGAGATGGTACTGAAATTACTCCAGATGGCTAAGTGCAGAATTCTTCAGCCTGCAGTGAAGTTAGGTTGACGGTAGATTTTGAAGTCTCCTTCAAAGCTTTCTTTCCTTCAGGGATATATGCCTTGGTCTCGCCTAGCTTTAGTAGCAGTCTCTAAAACCAGGTCAGTGTGAGCTACATAAACTGCTTCTTACAGCACCAACCTTTCAAGACTGAAAGAGCTTTTCCTTTATAGCCATTTCAATGGCTTTTTAAGTGGTTAGCAGTGGGAGTTTCATACCAATGGATGTTAAGTTGTCGTTCCAGACTCGAGTTACTAAATAAGATAAATAGACCTGGTTTGGTTCTCTGAGAAGACCCATTTCTGTGGTCACCAGAAGATGCAAGTACCCTCGTGTTTCATGGTTATGCTAAAGAGCAGTGACATCTCTGATTCTTCCTTGCTGAGGACTGGCAAGCCCATCTGGCTCTAGGAGGCTCTAGATTCTCTATGCTTTAGGGTCACATATATAAATAAAGGGATAATTTTGGACCCAAAATGGTATCTAGAGGTGCTGTGATACTGTTCTCTACAGAATTGGTGATAATGAGCTTGTCAGCTCTAGTGCTAAAGTGAACTTTGGTTTATGGAGATGTTCACCTGTGAGTGCAAAGTGCATGTGCTTTACAGAAGCTGTAGGTAAATCGTCTTCTGCTGGGCTTCAAAGTCATCACTGCTCTGAAGCCTTCATCTGAAAGACAGTAGAAGGTACTGTATGTGAAGGCAATGTATGAGTAATCAAGACCCTTCTCTGGGCAAGGGCATACGTAGGAGAGTCCTAGCCTTGTCTGTGACAAGGAGATGAAGCAATATCACTAGGAGAAAGTGTAATAATACAAGATGTGGAAAGAGAGAGCTGAGTGTTCATTTCTATGAATTGGTAAAGCACATACAAAGCTGAGGTGCTTCTGTACCAACAGAAAACATGCAAGAAATGAGGGTATAATAGGTTTTGGAACTGTGTACTTACCATACCTTGGCCAGTAGTAGTTACTGTTGCAGTAAGGTTAGTGCGAACTTGCTGATTAGGATAGTTTGCAATCTGTCATTGATGCATGGAGATTCATCCACTAGATCCATTAAGATTTATTGCCTGCACATTGATCCTTAGGTACCCTCCTCCTGCTTCACTAGAAAGACCCGATTTAACTTTTACTTGGTTCAGATAAGGAGTACTGCCTGCTGAAACAGGATCTGCTTTCCTGCTAACCTTTCCAAGGAGCCTACCGCAATTATGTATGGTTTTGATTTTATGCCTATTCTGTTCCTTTTGCCATGCAAAGTCCTGGCCATTATTTGACAGCTATGACCCATGCGTGACTGGGCCAGTGCTTTGCCTGCATCTTGTAGAGGTGCAAAACAACTGCCCCCCTCCCTCCCCTTCCTCCCTGTTTCTACTGAGATATATGATCTGGCCCTTTTTGGAGAAAGATTATCGTATGCATCCTTTAAATAGCACTACCAGGTAGGGAAATTATGACAGATTTTAATCACAGTAGGATCAGTAAAGACTTTTTTTCCAGTTGACATGGCTCTAAAATTTTGATAAGGTGCAATATAATTATCCAGCTGGCCTTTATCCAGATCTAATGCGTATGATCCAGCAAAGAGAGCAATGTAATTCTGTTGGCAGTAAGAACCAGCTCTGTAGCTGCCGTTAAGTATGAAACCCAAGCATTGGGTTTGCCGTGTTGCTCAGCTCCCTCAAGCTGGGTATGTGCCCCATCCTCTGCTGTCAGGCACACGGCACCACTGCCTAACTTGCTCTTGCCAGTTTTGACAGGGACACTCAAGACCAAGAAGCATGAATGGTGCTTATCAAAGGATGCAGCCAGCTGTATCTCACCCCTTGGCTTTTGGATCCATCATGGCTTTTGCCATGCAGAACACCAGCATCAGAAGGTAACTGGGCTGGTTTTGCTCTGAAACGTTACATCTAGTGACATAATGCCAGCACCTTTGTAGGGGAAAGCTTGATTTTTACCTTCTTTCACCTTTCTCCCAGTCTGCCACATATATCTTACTAACGGTAAGTCAGAAAGGAAGAACAACCAAAGCAAAACCCAAAAGGTCTAAGCTTTTATGCTTCTCTTACTGAAAAGATTAATTTACTACAACACTGTATCAGGCCAAACGATGTCAATGCTGAGGCTGGGTGTGCCAGTTCCTTTGGGGAATGAAAATTAGAAACCTAATTCTTGATAAGGGAAGAGTTCAAGACATCATTATGTATCCACTTTTGCAGAGAAAATGGCCTCAGAAAAGCAATGTTGATATTTTTCAGCATAAGATCTTGCTAGTCAAAAGGATCCTGATTTTTGCTACTTAAAATATTCAAATATATATAATATAAGAAAACTGCAAACTGCAGGCCGTTTTGAAAGGATTTTGTTCCCCTTGCATTGAAAACTGGGCTTACAGTGTAACTACTTTTTCTATTAAAAATTTTCCAAGTAAGGAAGGATTTCTCACTGCAGCTCTTGTACAAATATTTCTTCCACATTCGTGTATATATTGAATTGGAAATAGAACTAAATAATGCACACGAGGACAGTATCAGTCAGATCCTAATCCCAGCCAGACCTTTTGGGTACTAATTCAATACAAATAAAAAATGAAAACAAGGAATGCTGTTTTTTACATCCTGCACATGTTTTTCCATCAACCATCAAATTCAGTGTTTGTATTCTGAATTGTAGCCCATGGGCAGGGAATTGACTTAAGCATGACCTGCAATGCAAAATAAGAGAAATTCAATTTAAATCATCATGTACCACATATACCTGCCAGGCTCAGGGCATAGCCTAGACCAATTAGGCTCTGGTTTCCACAGTTCTGACATCTATCACACCAGTCTGTGATTGCCTGAAGCTGCAAAACCTGGGGTCTTTTCACACTTAAATAGCCCTCTCTCAAGTCACATCCTCATGACATCGGAAGGAGTAGAATGCACAAAACCAGAAATATTTGTTTCCTATGTTTATCAGCCTTTTCAGGTTTTGAAAGTGTCTGAACGTTTGCTAAGTCTCTAAGCAAGAGATTTTTTCTTGGTAAGGAAAATGTGGATGAGAATAAGTATTCTCTTGCCTCTTGGCTTTTCTTTTCTTTTCTTTCCTATCTTTTTTATCAGGTTCTCTTAATCATTTACTTTTTAACTGGGAAAATAACAGGATAAGTTTCTCTTCATTTCTGAGGCAGCGTACTCTTTGACAGTGAGTTCTTGCTTTTCTCTGTCCTCCTTCATCTTCAAAAATATTTACACTACAGATATTGTTAGGCATATGTCTAAATTGTATAGATAACAAGACCTCTACCATAGAGGAAAATATAATGCAGTAAATAAATGTACTTGCATATTTGCATTTAAAGGTTATGTTTGATCCACTCTACTGCGGCAACTATACTGGACTTACCATCTAAATGAATCTCTTCCTCCTAAAATTCCAGATCTTACATAGTGATTTCAAGATATAGTGCATACTAGAAACAATTGGCTATACCAGCCTATATTTTTGGGGGAAAAAAAAAAAATATATATATATATATTGTTTTTATAAATACTGTGATTGGTGTGTGTTGCATGGTGATAACAACCTGCACATGATATGAGGCGTGTAATGTGAAGGAACTGTCAAGTGCAGAAAATCAGCAAAGCAGTTAGGAATACCCAAGAGCATTCACAATTTCTACTTGGCCATGTTGAACCTCATCCCACTGGCCTCCGACTATTGATCTATCCTGTCCAGGTCCCTCTGCAGGGCCTTCCTACCCTCCAGCAGATCAACACTCCCCCCCCAGATACACCCCATATAAGTCTTAAAACATATTCAGCCACTGTAAATTTACTCTTCACCTGTTTGACGTCAGGTATTTTATCTGTATTAATCTGCAGGAAACGCATTAAATAAAGGTTTCCAGGTAAGTTTCGTTCTTCAGATTCATCTCTAGATCTCAGCGGTCCTTGTTTCTCTGCACTTTAGAAAGCATGAATGTGTTCTTAAAAGCCATATGAGCGTAAGCTTCATTGGTACACTGTGTGTTTCTAGTAGTTTCTCTGTGGTAAATTAGAGCTGGTTTGTAGCCAAAATGGAATTGGGAATGAATAAGGTATAATACAGGGGAGATTTTTAGTTCCCACCAATTTGTATGTCAAGGTAAGCTTGCAGACAGAACAAGTTTTAAAATTAGTAGGAGTGTTGATTTTTATTCAGAGCCACTAAAAAATAAGTCAGATTTATGTCTTGTGGAAAACACTCATGTCAAATGACATACAAATAAAAGGGGAAGTGCTGCATTTCTGCAACTTCAGTTTGCACAAACAAAGCATAAAAAGCATTTCTAAGTTGTTTTGATTTTGTTTGCTTGTTTGTTTTTAACTTCATCTTGTATTTAGAAATCTCTTGGAACAGATCATTGCAATGTATTTATCTTCTCATCTACATGAAAATCTTATACAAATCAATAATAGAGAAGTGATGGCTGATTAGACCTGCTTGTCGTTTCCAAGAAATGTTTGGAAAAAAATGTCCTAGGACCACTTACTTTTGCATTAAAAATTAAATTAATTATCCATGCTGGAAATGTTAACATCCACCAGCACTGGAAAGGGTAGTGTTAGGATTGCAGATATTTATAAATAGAGAGTGAATCAAACACCTTTCTTCCTTAATCCTGCTGCACTATTCAATGATGCTCTTCTTTTCTCTTATTTTTCAGTTAAACCAAGTTTACTAGAGTGCTGATTGAATGGATTTTTCTGTACGTGTGCATGAGATTACAGGGTATTTCTGCTTTATTGTCAAAGTTACAGTTGCACTGTGGGTAGAACATCATTTTCTATACCATAATAATAAAATAAAATTATTATTTAATAAAAATAAAATAAAATGCATAAGGCATTTTATTTTCCAGTATTACCAAGGGGAAAAGCCTACATTGTGGTTGTGCATGGACCCACCTGTTTCAGCATTACTGAAGTCCAAGCAACTCAGTGGTGACTTCAAACACACACAAAAAATGATCTGTGTTTTAAGTTGTTGGAAAGATGGAATCTATGTCAAAGCCAAGACTTGAATGCTTGCTTACTAATGCAACTTCTTGGGTTTTGTTCAGGGTATTACTTTTTTTATTTAAATTAAATTAATTTCTGTTGTTGAGAGGAAGCTAGTAGAAAACGTCCTTGTTAAAATGGCATTGCAGAAAACAGTGTCACATGTTACATTTTATTTCTGCATAGCTGGAGGGGGGAGGAGGGTTAATGTGTTTGCCTTGAGTTCTTGCATTAGTATTCGCAGCTACTGGGGGGGGACACGACTCATAGTTGTTTTGTTTTTTATTGTTGGTGGCTTTTTTGGTGTTTTTTTGTTGTTGTTGTTTTGGTGTTTTTTTTGACTTATGAACAGTTTGTCTAGCTCTGGGTATTATGCTTACTAGTTAGAATTTAAAAAGCTATTAATTTTTACCTGATTTATTTCCAGCCCTGCAGGCTCTTACTTTCTCATAAGAAATAAGGAAGGCTCTTAACAGCCTTTATTTGGCTGCATTATGTGTAGTTTCGTTTTTGTTCCCCAAACCTACTAACATTGTAGGAGCTGGGCACGGATACTGACTCTTTACCCAGACTAACACATTTATCTTTACAAACTCATGCAGGTCTCCAGTGCTTTGTGTGTGTGTGTGTGTGTTGCATGCATTAGTAATGCAGAGATCTTGCATTTTTTTTAAGGTGAAACCAAGTGAACAATTTTTTTTATTTTTTTTTTTCAGTAAACCCTCTGATCCAATGGAAATGAAAAACCGGTCTCTTTTGATCATTTTCCCCCTTTTACAGTTGCAGCATTAGCACTCTAAACTAGGTTAACTGCTGTGGGGACCTTTTATCATAACCTTGCTACTGCTACCCAATGGCAAAATGTGAGTAGCTCAGAGAATGCTAAGGGCAAAATATACAAAATATTTCATATATACAAACCACAAGAAGTTTTGGGGAAGTCCAGTATTTGGACACCAACTTGAGACAAGATAAAGAGGGCTTTATTTAACAGAAAATAATAATAGAGAAAGAGAGAAAATGTACTTATGGTCTCCATGACTGCTTCTGTCTCATTACATTGCTTGCATTGGTCAGGTTTGTTCTTGGGAGCATGCTGGTGTTGCTGTTGATGCAGGCTGTGCCCTTTCAGAGTGCTTCTGCCAGTGCTGCTCAGGACAGGACTATTGTGAACAGCAGTACCCATACATTTGCAAGAGCATCTGGGGTTTGATTAGAGACTCTGGACTGTATTTTATTCTGCTCTTGCAAAAATAAAAGGCAATTTGACTGGGGTAATTTGGAGTAACATGTAAATATGGATGAGACATTCATGTTTGGATTTTTCCTTCTAATGTTTTCTTTCAAGAAGGCTGTTGATCAATACATCATTGATCACTGGAGTTATAAGCATTTACACTCACTCTTAAAACCCAGATCAGCCTCTCTTGCAATACCAGCTGGTGGATCCCCAGAATGATCCCATCTGAAGGTGATCCCAGCTGTCACTCTGGGACAGGCACAAACGCAGAGGCTCATGTTCAAAGGCAAATGTAAAAAAAAAAAACTAAGTTTTAGCAAGCTTTGCCATCGCAGTTTTATAATATGCAACTGATATTGAGACAGTTGATTTATGTTCCTTGTCCATATTGGGTGAGGAATGACTGGAAAACTAGCCGCATTCCCAGATTTGCTGCATTAGCAGAGATATTTTTTGGGATTATACATTAGCAGAATGTATTGGGATTATACATTACCTCTCAATCAAAAAAGTTCATTTAAGACGTTTCAAAACCACAATGTTAATATGGATGTCAGGTTTGCTTAGATGATCTCTGTCCAGATCCTCTTCAACCAAGGAGAAGTCCTCCTTTCTCTGGACTTCCTCTCTTGTCTCCAGGGTCTGAGATTCCTGAGGACCGATCTTAGCAGTAAGCACAGAAGCAAAAAAGGCATTCAGCAACTCTACTTTCTCCATATCCTTTGTCACCAGGGCACCCACTCCATTCATCAGCGGGTCTACATTTTCCCAAGTTTTTCTTTTTTTTACTGATGCATTTGAAGAAGCCCTTCTTGTTATCTCTGACATCCCTTGCCAGATATAATTCCAAATGGGCCTTGGCCTTCCTTGGCTATGTCTCTGTGATTGCCATTAACAACTGTACTAGTAAGGATTCAGACAAGCTGAACAATTTGAAATATTTATTTATTCTACCTGGTTTGCTCCAAGCTTCTGAGATTCCTTTTGGTGCTGCAGTTCACTTACTTTCATCCAAAATCCACCAGAAGAAAACTTTAGTCAGGTTTTGTTCCCAAGTTTTATCATTTCAGACTATGGTGAAACAGCTTATGATAGGAGTAGACTAAAATATGCTTTTGCTGTATGTGCTTCCAATCAAGGAGTGGAAGGAGCCCAGCTGGATAGTTTTGTGTATGAGGCACCAGTGATGAATGGCATACACCTGGTGATCTCTCAAGTACTTAGCTGCTTGACCAAATCAACCCACTGTACCAAATCAAAGCCAAAGAAATACCAATCACTTTCCTACCTGTGACTGTCATGTACAAATAATGCTATAATTGAGCACAGTACTTTAATCAGAATTCAATTGTATTTATTTTCTAGAAGCAGAGCTTCTGCTTGTAGTTGGAATTACTCAATGTTCTCTGCTGCTTCAGTAGCCAACAAGCAAAGAAGGCCTCTACTAACAAATGAGGAGTCTTGTTTGAGTAGCTGTGTGTTGAGAGTTTGGTCAAAAAATAAAAGCTGATATTTGACACTCTCATAGTATATTGCATTATTTGCAGTATTGTTTCAATCTAGTAAAACATTTTTGTTGTTGTTATTGTAGCTGTTCCATTTCCCTGGTAAATGATTAAGCATGTACTTGTTCTAATTCTCAATGCCTGCAGGTGGTAGTGAGCTGAGCTGTCTCTAGCCTTGCTCTGTAAACAATACAGGTATTATTCTGTACAGAAATCATAGTGTAGCTTTCTATAGTGCAGAAAGTAGCTCTAGGCACTAAGCTTTGAATTGTAAAATAACTCTATAATTTAAATGTGGGCTCACATTAACAAAAAGAAATACCGGAGTCAGACTGGCTACTAGAGAATGAGTACGTTCATTTCAGCCAAGAAGGCATCTGTAAATTCTTGTATTCTGGACTGACAAATTCAGGCTGATTAACACCAGCAACTGAAAATCTTTTGTCTGCATGTCTCCTATGAACTTCTGGTTTGGGGGTTCTACAGGAGGCTCTAGGTTGCTACAATGGTTCTGCACATAAACTTTCAGCCAAAGTGTCTCTACAGCAAGGCCATGATACATAATCCAGAGCTGTGCTTCTGCACTTTATGGGGAGGGCAAAGGAAGAAAATTTGTTTGAGGATGTGACTATCTTTTAAAAGTTTGGTAAGCTTGCAGAGATGGCTGTAATTAAATGGTCTCAGACTTTCAGAAATTAAATACAGTGTTAATAAGAAAAGCTTAGTCCAAGAAGTATTTGTTGTCTTCGCAAATGGCTTTGAAAGCTGCTTCTTTGGAATTGGGACATCAGCCTTACAGCAGCTAAATGAGAATGTAATGCATGTCTACTAGACTATGAATAAAACCAAATGCAGGGGTCGCTTGCTGGGTGTATTGGATTTACATGGCAAGGTTTTGGTAGTGGGGAGCCGTAAGGGTGGCCTTTTTGAGGAGTCCAGAAGCTGCCCCATGTTAGATAAGGGCCAGCTTCAGCTGGCTCCAAAGGAACCCACCACTGCCCAAAGCTGAGCCAATAAGCAATGTTGTTTGTGCCTCTGTGAGAGCGTATTTAAGAAGGAAAAATATGCCGTGCAACAGTAGCTAGGAAAGCAAGGAGTGAGAACCAGCCCTACAGCCCCAAGGTGAGTGCAGCAGGAGGGCAGGAGGTGCTCCAGGCAGGCAGCAGCAGTTCCCCTGTGGCCTGTGGAGAGGCCCCTGGTGGAGCAGGCTGTCCCCCTGCAGCCCATGGGTCCCACATGGAGCAGATCTCCACGCTGCAGCCCGTGGAGGAGCCCCTGGTGGAGCAGGCCTGGGGCCAGAGCTGCAGCCCATGGAAAGGAGCCCACGCAGGAGCAGGGGGTCTGGGGGGAGCTGCTGCCCACCCATGGGGGACCCGTGCTAGAGCAGTTTGCTCCTGGGAGATGGATGGACCCTGTGGTACAGAGCCATGTGGGAGCAGTGCTTGAAGAGCTGCTGCCCGTGGGCAGCCCCCACAGGATCAGTTTGGGAAGGATGGCATCCCATGAGAGGGACCCCATGTGGAGCAGGGGTAGAGAGTGACTGTGAAGGAGCGGTGGAGATGACAGTGTCAGGGACTGACCTCAGCCACCATTTCCTTGCACTGCTTGGGGAGAGAAGTTGAAGAGGGTGGGTGGGGGAAAGGTGTTTTTAGCTTGTTTTTGTTTGGTGGTGGTTGTTGTTGTTTTTCACTGCTTTAGCTTGGTAGTAATAGGTAATAAATTAATCTTCCTATGTTAATTTCTTTTCTTTCCTTTTTTTTTTTTTTCCCATAATGATAATAGTTGAGTGATCTCCCTCTCCCTATCTCAGCTCTTGAGCTCTTTTCATCGCATTTTGACCCCTTTCCCTTTTGAGGGGGGGGAGTGAGAGAGTGGTTGTGGTGGAGCTCAGCTGCCCAGCTGGGTAAAACCAGCACATTGGGCAACAAGCAGATAAGAATACGAGTGGTATCTTCCATGTAACAGCACTTCTGTATTTTCTTGCTAAGGCATGACAAGTGCTTAAAGGCAAAATTTGTTCTGATAAGGCTGAAATTACAATTTTGTCTGTAGCATAAGTAATGCTTAGAAAGAAATGAAATTCAGTAAATATATGCATCAATTATGTTCAAATTAAGTTGTATGTTGTCCAAATTCTCTTTTTATTGACAATTCTATAGTCAGGGGTAGCTGTTACAGCATTGTTGGCCTACTGGAGTGGATGTCTGAGAGTCAGCACAAGGTGGAGGTTTGCAGCGCTGCTGTTTTGTGTTCTGTAGATGAGAGAGTACAAGGGCTGGTAATCTGGTGATTCATGTGGACATTCATACCATGGGGTAAAGGAGTTTCTGTGCCATTCCTTTACAGTGTGCAGTTCTTTATGTCCATAGAAATGGTGTTCATTCTATGAAAAAATCAAAGCATTGCTGTTTATGCCAATGGGAGCAGGCCTTTTTCTATGACAAAATACTAGATAACACTATAGAAATTCTTCTGGTGTGAAATAATTAAAGTATGAATCTTGTTTTTACACCTCAAGGGATTGTGGGATGGAGAAAAATGAAAAACAAAACTTGAAAATGCCTGTGCAAGCATCTTACTAATAGAACAGAAGCTTGTTCTTGCATTCAGCGTAGTACCTTTAAACTCTCAAGCCATAGTTCTGTTAATGTTCATTAATCCATACATGAATTACTTAGTCTGACACTGGAAAAATATGAATACTGAATACAAATTGTGGATAGATCAAAGTGGAGTTATCAGTGGTGCATTTTCAGGGGAGTAATAAATGCTTCTGAGTCGAACAGGTCTAGCTTTTCACAGGGTGTCAAAAATGAGGCCAAAATTATTCTTACAATGTTTTAGAGAGACAAACTGATGTAAAACGAATTTCCACTTCCACGAGGAGTTTACTATGACATTGAGACAACAGATCAGCATATTATTTGAAGCAAACAGTGCAAGTTCATTGACAAATTTACAATTCATTGCCAATTCAGCAGTATCTTTACCACAGAATTATCTTCCAATATTTCTTGGATATTAAGTATCTTTAATGACAAAAATAAAGAAAGCCTGGCTGTGACTTTTTTCCTTAATACAGGATAATGCAATGTATTTTCCAGCCATTTCTACACTAATTACTTGTCTGTTGTAGATATAGACATGTTATTACTTCTACCTATAGACAGCAGAAGGTTGTTTTTTTAATTTTTTAGAACAGTTGGTCAGATCATTCCACCATGAACATGAAGAATGAAAGAATTCATATGATTTATAGTTTCATTCAATTGCAAAGGGAGATGGTGATTAAAGAGGGATGTAGTCTTATTACCACATTAACTTGTCTCACTCTTACATACTCAGTCTACAGGAGGCCTGCCTCTTCAGTTCTAGGGTTGGAGCAGAAAAGAGAGATCATCTGTACACTTTGTTGCTTCTATCAGAGTCTGTCTGATGTGAAAGTGGCCTGATGCTGGTGCTCCATGGAAATACACAAAATCTCTGCACTTCTCTTTTCTGCAGTTTCATATTCCATATGAAGAAGCAGCAAACTTTCAATTTTATTTAGGAAAAAAAAAAAAAACAACGGGGTGGCGGGAGGGAGCTGCATAAAGGAATATAGATAATCTTAGCAGTGCCTGAGACCCGAGAGAAGGCATTAAATTGTGTGATATCCACCAACAGAGTACGAACAGCTGATAAAGTGCAGCATAAAAATGTCCTGGTCCAGAATAGCCAAAAGTCAACCAATGGCCAATAACTGATTGAACAACCTGATGTGTTAAGTGAGGTGTCTGCCTTGCACTGGGTGGAGTTTGCTTGATCATAACATCATAGAATGGCTTGGGTTGGAAGGGACCTTAAAGATCACCTAGTTCCAACCCACCTGCCACAGCCGGATGCCACCCACTAGGTCAGGTTGGCCAAGGCCCCATCCAACCTGGCCTTGAACACCTCCAGGGATGGGACATCCACAACTTGCCTTGGCAACCTGATCCAGTGCCTCGCTACCCTTACAGATTTAAGCCACAAGCACCATAGTCGTAAAACCAAGGGAAAAACAAACCTGGTTAGAAAATGTCATTAGTCTTTCTACTGAGTGTTGTTGGATGGGGTAGCAATAGCTCAGGGTATTGTGTGTTTGGAGAGGCTTAAGGGAAGTGAGGGCTTTTTGCAGTTCCCTGGGGCTGGAACTGAGTCAAAGGGGTGTCACCACCCTCTCCACTGATTTCTAGTGAAAGAATATCTGTTCCTTTTTTCACCAAACAGCCTCACACTTCAAGGGATAATACCTGTTTTAACTTCCTTGTTATAGAAATGTCATGTAAAAACCCTACTTTTCTATTTTAAAAACATGTAACTACTCTAGTTATTAACAAAATTCAGGTTTGCAAATTCCCCTGTTCACTGAACTTCTTGCTTGGGATGGGATGTCTTAAGTTTCTGTATAAGTGGGTAAGATTTTTCTACCTTTTCTCAGCTAATCCATAAATGCATAAAAATGTTAGATCACGAGGTGGACAGGGAGGACATAAATGGGCTTGACACTATCAGAAAACTTTTGGCAACATGAAATAAGGTTGGAATGGAAATTCAGAAGGCTACATAAAATGCAAGCAAGGCATATTGTTCATCAATCAAGTCCAAAGAGAATTTTTACTAAAATATGTTGGCATTTTCATTTACGGAGCCCCTTACTTACCTGGAGTGGCAATACTTCATTCCTATCCGTGGCTGACCAAGCAGTTGCTGAAATGTAGTTTTCTGTGTTGCAGTTATTCCCTTGAGAAATTAAATGCTACTTAAGAAACTCTGAGTAAAGGTAAGGCCTTCACCAGACTTCAGAAGGCTTTTGAATATCTTCATTTGACATAACATGCTACTACATAGAAAATAATATTCAAATTTACAAGATTCAGGCATGAGGATTACAGGAATGACGAGGGATTAGCTCATGGAGAAAATAGCTGGAAGTGAATATTTGTGTCATGGAACCAAATAAATGAGTTTTCAGAATCTACTGCTACTAATGCTCTGTTGCTGTATGGCTCCTAAAAGTCCTGGCAGTACAGCAAAGGTATTGACTATATTCAATTTGGTTTGCATTTGAGTAGTCACATGCAAAATAATTTCTTTCCCCTTATCCCCTTCTTTTTCTGTTCTTGTTCTTTTTTTTTTTTTCTTTTATTAGTGTGTGACAGTTTATTGAGATCTGTCTTTTCTTCAGACACTCATTAAGTCTATGAATATTGAGAGAAGCAAAAGCCATTATGAAGGTACATAGCAGTGACTCATCTCCAGCTGCTGTACCTTTACAGTAATGAGCAGATAACTTGCTGCCCATATATAGCTTTGGCAGGCTAGTCTTTTGGCTTTTTGTTATCCTTTACTGGACTGTATCAAAATTCACTGCTTTTTTTTTTTTTTTTTTTTTGAAGGGCTAAAATATGCTGAACGTGCTAGTGTTCCTGAAGCAAGCAAAGAAAAATAGCAGTGAAAATCCTATGCTGTGTACAGTGATGAAAATGTAGTCTGTGCCTTATCTGTTATCATTTGTAAACATTTATTGCTGTATTTAAATACAGAATAGTCCCAGTGTTGGGTAGATATCAGCTTGGTCAAAATTGACTTGCTGTGGCAAGACCTTTGAATGGTTATACTGACATGCAGCAGATGCATTAATCACAAAAGCACAGGTGCTTGTGCCTCTCTGCAATGGTAGTATTTATACCTAAATATCTGTATGAAGGCTCCCTGTGCCATGTAACTCCCTGAGCTAGGTAACTCACATTCATTCTAGAGTATAATACCATCTCACTTGTAAGAGGGGAATTCAAGTTGAAAGCCAGTCTTCGTAGAGTTGAGTGTAGTGCTCTCCCCATGGTAAGGCATACACAGTGACATGGCTGTCTTCCTAGGAACCATTGCTAAGAACCACCTAGGCTGCCATAGTTGCCTCCAGTGTATATTTTTAATATTATTGTAGCATTGTTAAAGGTCTGCTGTCCATGAAGCAACTTTTCTTTATCCTAGACTTTTTTTTTCCTTTCTTCATAGATGTCAGTCTTGTTCCCCGTAGTGCATGCTCTTCAATCCAGCAATCCATACATTACAGTAACTGAAATCTGACCTTCAGAATGTCTCGTGTGAAATAAAATATCATGAACTTGCTGTGATATTTGCATTATATGGATAAAATTCCCAGTGGTCCAGTGAGAGTTCCACCTCAGTATGAACCTTAGAACTGTCCATTAGTTCCAGCTGCCCCATATTACATTTGGCAGAGGAGTAAAGGCACAGTCAGCATCACAACTAATGCCATTACTTTTTGAAAGCAATACACACATCCAGGGTTGTGTCTGGGCTCATCTCCACTCCTTCTAGAGCAGAATAAGAATGGAATGCATGCATGCAAATGTTTTGCTTTTAACATGAAAGGGGGGGGGCGGGAGAGGGAGAGAAAAAGAGGATCCTACAAAAAAATTGATCAGGTGGGAAGCAGCTCAATTTTGCAGTGAGGATGCAAATTTGAGCCATCCCAAGAAGTTTAGCAGCTGGTGACTGGGGTTGTACGTAGCTCCACTGGCAGTCTTGCATCCTCCATAATTGCTACACTTGCCTTTTTGATGCTCAGGCTTCCAAGGCAAGCAGTACTTCAAAAATCAAAGACACTTTAGCAATTTCTTGAATGAATCCAGGTATTTTCTGGATGGAGGCATTTAATTTGAAGGAACCTTGATTTGAGAAGGCACTAGAACAAGTGTGTTTGATGCAAAATAATTAGGTTTGCAGATTGAAATTAAAAGCTGGTTTGGATGAAACAGAGTTGTACCTAGTGGATAAAGAGCTCTACTTATTGGTATTTTTGCATCTCAAGGGGGATTGATGCTTAATCTACATTGATTGAGACTTCAGTGGATATGAGAAACAGATGATTCCTTGACCAATTAGCTCCTCCATTTTCTGTTGCTCATAACCCACCAAGGTTCATTGAATTTAGTGAACCTTCAAGTTTCCAGAGCCACAGAAGTCTCCTTCATTTCACAAGTGTGTCTGTGCCAAAAGAACATCAGATTTTTAGTAAATCAGTGTTTACCCTCTATTACAAAAATATCCTCTGAAGTGGATAATTGAGGAGACAGCTACATTGCTCTATATGAAAGCAACAATGTAAGTGTTGCTTGAGTGACGTTCTTGCATTTTAGTAATAAAGAAACTGACTGAGGAAAGAGGAAAGAAAACAGGGAATGGCGCTGAAGATTATATGCAGACCTTTGTGTTTTATTAGTGTCATCAATTTTGGACAAAGCTTGTCAAATATCCTGAAAATACACCAATTCTTTGTGAGCATCTTCGCTGAAACCCAAGCTGTAGATGCAGTTTTAATTTGAGGTTTGCATTCATGCAGGCTTCAGACAGATAAAAAGCTTGCCCATGTCAAGCAAATGTGAGCAGACTATGACAACAAAATCTGGCATTTTTAGAAAGAACGCTGGGTTTCTTTCAACTATACTCCCAACATCTCAGTATAAATGCAGGAGACTGCTGAAAACGTCATAACAAACTTGGCACTACAAGGACAAGTTTTAACACCCTAGATACTGTTTTTGAAAGGTCTTCATCTCTTGTTATGTGACTTAAAGAGACAAATGTAATGATATATGATAGTAGATATGGAAAAAATTGAAAAGCTTTTGTCAGCACTCTGTGTATTGTGCATATTTGTTTGCTCTTGGCTCTTAAGATTAATGAGTAGTTAAAGCAGTCTGTGGGTCAAGGTGAAAGGTATTTCTGTAAGAGAAAACGGCATGTATTGATTTGTTCAGTTCAAGAGACCAGGCAAACAAGCAAGGAAAGGGTATAAAGAGCCTGTCCTGATCTGTGGTAAGTGAAGGCTAACAAGGAGTTGCAGCCTGGAATACAGAGAGTGAACCAAATTTGTGTCTGCGTGTCTCAGGACAACTAACAGATGATGGATGGTGATAGCTGGTAAACGTAGCATGTATGTGAATTGGTTGCTTTTATGATGTATTTTTTATTTTAACTCTTGTCCTGGTTTTGACTGGGACACAGTTAGTTTTCTTATTATGCAATCATAGAATGGCGGGGGGGGGAGGCTGGGGAGTAGTAGAGAGGTGATCCTGGCAGGAGAGGGTAGGGCTTATACCTGGAAGTGCTAAGAGGGAGTCAAAGATTCTAACAATTCATTATGGCAAGGACTCTTTCTTTTAAAACCGTAGTGAGCTTCGGTTTTGTTTTGAATTCAAAGATTATGAAAGGAAACCTGCAATAATAATTAGTTTGACTCAACACATGGTAATTTTATGCAAAGGGAACATAAAATGTAGATATTGAATCACACCTACATTTCAGTAGGAGAGGATGTTTCATTAAGTTAGGGCAACCCCATACATGAGTTTATAGGATCCAAATATTTCTCCTGATACAACTGTGCACGTTTCTCTAAGGGCAGAATTTGGTCTCTGAGATGCAACTTCTTTGTCTGATGCTTCAGCCTTTAGAGACTAGCAGATCTCTACATATAATTAACACTTCTCTGGTGTATAATGCATAGCAACACAAGTGTAGGGTCAAGTGTTTAGTTTCTTGCAGCTAATCTTATTATCACTCATGGAGCATCTAAGCAATGTAAAAAGCAAGAAGCCCACATTGCCTGTGGCTAAGCACTTTACTGCAGATGGACTTCATAGCCCCTGGACTTGTGCTGTCAGAAACAAAAAAAGCATGAAATTTTCTTAACCTCTTCACTTCTGAACTCAGGGTATGAACAGTCTAAAACAGCTCTCGCTATTTTGGTAAACCTATTTCCTGTATAAATAGGCCTATAAACTGAATGTTTTACATTTGGGGGCCTGATTCATTGAGTTTGATCCTTCACTGAAGACTGTACTGATCAGAATAAGCATCATCAAATCAGCAGACCATATTTACAGTTTAAATCATAATATATAACATTCAGATAATCTTTGATTTTGAGAATGTTTTTGAATGCTGCTGTTAGTATGTGATCAGCTGCCACTGTTATCAGCCAAGGACTGCTATGAAAATCCTCTTATTCTTTCTTCAGCATCCTTATTTTGAATCAGCTGCAAGGACACACACACACAAATGAAAGAACAACAAATTAACAGAAATTCAGTGTCCTCGATTAGGGAACATGTGGTACAAAACTGAAATAGACTGAACAGAATAAATATTGGAACTCAAGTTGCCTTCTATACCTTAGTAAAGCTCAAGTTACCAAATACTCAAAATATTTATGGAGTACATGAAAATATACTTTAAGAAGAATTTTACTTATCTATGGAAAAGCACAATAAAAAGAAAGATATGTTAGGTTGCTTCTGTACCACTTCTGCTGTAAAGTCTCTTGTTTTTGCTTGGCCAAATTACAGACATCCTAACTTCCATCACTTTCCAGCAGATGAGGATCTGGCATGCTATGCATAATTCTCTATGAATTCCTCAAATGAATTAGTCTTATATAAAAGTAAAATGCAAAAGAAATCATCAGGAAAACCTGTGAAATCAGTCAAATTTATCAAACCACAGTGAGGGACCTGAACTCATCTGTGACCAAAAACATGGGTGATATTTGTTGTTGTTCTTGTTGTTTTATACTTGAACTCAAAGAAATGTTACAGTGAAAAACAATGGCCTGTTCAGAAATCAAAAGTAATTAGGAAAATTGCAAATTTTGCCCTCACACCTGGGAAGATGCCACATTTAAATACCTGAAACAAGCAGGGTTAATGTTTAGGAATTCTGGAACCTCTGTTAGTGCTAACCTTCTGTCTCTTTTTTTTTTTTTTTTTTTTTGTGCAGATAGGAAATCATGACTGTCCTCTTAGCAGGCTTCACGGTCTTCATTTGTGGCTAAGATTTGACTAAGTCAAATCTAATTCTGTTCACCTCTGGTTGTGGGCTTTGGCTGCCTGCTGGACAGCTTTGCATAACTTGAGGTTTCATTACGAAGATCTTACCAACCAGTCTAATTAGAACTTCTAAAAACTTTATCAAAATAAGTCAGATGCCTTTTAGTGTATGTTAAACTACTTGATTACAGCCTTGTAAGGATGGTACAGTCGTCTTCAACCAACTCTACAATATGGTAAAATGATACATTTTATTTAGTGAAAGCAAAACTTATTAGAAGCTAATACCTCTCTCCAGACCATCTTTGTTGGCTAGAATGTGTTTATTCTGGGACATGGGGAGAAGTGATATAGCCAACATGTCTTACCTACTCCACTGCCAACTCTTGGAGAGTACAGAACATTGTCATTTTTTACAAGGAGATAGCTAGGTGAGATGAGCCACCTAGTCACATTTCATCTTTCCATCTGCAGGTAAGATCCACGAGATACTCAATTACCATTAATATGTCACAGAGGTAGCTAAGATGCACCGGTGTTGGGAATAGCAAGCTGTGTCTCTTGCTATGAAGCCTAAAGCATCACAATGCCTCTTTGCTAAGGAAGGATTATGTAAAACTTAGCCTTGCCCTTCAGATCTGTCTCATATCCAAGAGCAGGCAGCTGCTCCCATTCTCTGAGTGAAATGGTGCTACCTGCCTGAAGCGTCATGATAGAGTGGTGCAAAGCTGCTTCTACACTCTCAAGGGGAAGGAAAAGAAGCAGCACCGCATTCATACTTCTGCCCTGGTTCTGCTAAATGGGAAGACAAAATGAAAGTCATAAGCTCGTGCATTCCCTGTTCTGGTGGAGTGACCCCAGTTCCAGGGAGTATTGCAAGTCTTGTTTGAAGGGCAGACTTTGCTAGACTCTGAAAGAGGAGAGCTGTGAGGTTCTGGCATTCCTTTACTTGCCAGATTTGTCCCCTTGTCCCAGTGTTAGCTTCCCTAGTGTTAGCCCTCCATTTCACAGGTTATTCGCCTTCAGAGGATTTCTATGTCCTCTCTGTCCAAAAATATTAACTTAAAACTCATTGATAGAGACATGGGGAAGCCACATTGGATACATTGGCTGCAACTTTAAAAACTGCCATGCATGTTCCCCTATAGGAGCAAGACAGAGTCATTTAAATGATTAAAATCCTCTGTCTGGAGTTGATCTTCTTTCTCTTCAAAAGCATCTGACTCATTCTGAGAACACGCTGAATGTAGTTTGCAATAGAGAGGAGTTGCCCGTGAATGTTTCTTCTGTTTCTCAGCTACTTCACTGAATTTCCTTTCAGGGCTAGCACACTGCTGCATGTATTCACAAATGCCTTTTGAAATACCTACAATTGTTTTTTAGTGTCTCAGCTCAGTCTTTCCTGATGTTTCCTCAACTCCTTTGTATGTTGGCAGTTCTGGAAAGATCTTCCAGCCCTGCGAATGCGCTGGTTGATTCGGCCACCACATCTAGCAAGCTTGCTAGTTCCAATCACTTTCACTTCTTGGACCCTTCTGAGAGCCAGAGCTCTCCTGAAAAAGTTGATTTTTTCATCTCTTGGCTGGCAGCCTCCTCCCTGTGTACCTGCTGAAACTCAGTATTGGTGATACCTGATACAGAAGGATTGGTTTGTACTCCAAGTGTACTGGTATGCTTTCATATGCCAGGGAATCTGGGAAACAATTTCCAGTAATGTTTTTGAAATCTTAGATTCACAATCTTCGATTGAAAGCAGTGATGTGTTTTCTACAATGGGTCTTCCCCAAGAGTCAGATAGTGCTCATCCAAAACATAAACCTGATCCTTCAAAACAAAGTCTGGGAAGGGCTACAGAGCTGACGAAGGGCCTGGAGCACAAGTCCTGTGAGGAGCAGCTGAGGGAGCTGGGGTAGTTTAGTCTGGAGCAAAGAAGGCTCAAGGGAGACCTTATTGCTCTCTGCAACTACCTGAAAGGAAGGTGTGGGGAGCTGTGGGTCAGCATCTTCTCAAAGGTAACTAGTGGCAGGACAAGAGGAAATGGTCTCAAGTTGTGCCAGGGGAGGTTCAAGTTGGAAATTAGGAGACAGTTCTCAGAAAGAGCAGTCAGGCATTGGAATGGGTTGCCCAGGGAGGTGGTGGAGTCACCGTCCCTGGGGGTGTTTAAGGAAAGATTGGACTTGGTGCTTAGGGACATGGTTTAGTGGGTGATATTGGTAGTAAGGTGATGGTTAGACCAGATGATTATGGAGGACTTTTCCAACCTTAATGACTCTATAATTCTATGATTCTTCCTTGTTTTGTGACAATTCTGTATGTCCACCAAATGAACAGCATTTTTCTATACGTGCTATTCTCTGATGCCTTTAAACAATATGAGTATTGATTCAGTCTTGCAAAAACCCAGACACTCCAATTCTGTCAGCAAAGGGTTCTGCACAGTGATGCTACATCAAGCCAATACATCCTCAGCAGTTTTGGCTTTCTCTGCTGGGATCTTTGTCAAGTGGTACAGGTCAGATATGCACTGTTTCTGTTGCTGCTACCACCAAGTAAAGCACTGAATAAGTCAAAATATTTGCATCCTAAATAAGCTGCCTATTTTTATTTTTTCCTGTAGGGCATAATCTTCTTCATTCCAGACAGGTTCTCTCCATCAGGATCAGCTGGGCCTAATTCATATGTAAAATTTGTGTAGCTAGATGCTGATACATTTATGTATATATTTATTTTAAAACTAAATTGGAAGAAATGTGAACATCTAGACAGAGTGCATGTTGCAGAGTCTGTTTCTCCTTTTCTCCTCTCCTGTGTGTTTATTTGGTCCTGTATAAAGCAGACCTGAGCTCTACCAGACTGATGAATGAGCATTTATAGCCACACATGTGACTGATCACACAAGCTACAGGCAACTCAAGCTGTCTTTTTGCAATGAAAATGCCACTGTGCTTTAATTCCCAAAGAGTGTTTCCTTTTCCCCCAGGTGTGATCAATATGTAGTAAATCCTCCATCTCTTAATTATAAGCACTGTTGTGCTCTGAATAATTTCTTTATTTTTATTATTTTGAGAATTTTGTTCTTTGTACTAATGCACATTAACTGGATCCTGTGCAATTGGTTCTGGTTTCCATGTGAATACTTACATCTTTGTGTATCAATCAATGTAATTGGAAGGAGTAGCTCAAAAAACCCTCCAAACTGAACCTTTTTTTTCTTACATGCAGATGTTACATTTCATGTACTGTTATTTAGTAAAATAATACTATAAAAATGATCAAAGAGATGGTGAAATATTAAGTAACTACTTTCATTAACTCAAGGACAAACCCAATGGAGCTTTAGTGAGCCACTGGAGTGAGTGATGTTACTTAAAATATGCAGTTTAGTGTTTACTGGTTACCATTCAATCAGGTATCTTAATGAGAAGTAACCTGCAAACCTTAAAATGACTGCTGGGTTGAAATTAATGCTAGCATGATATCATATAATGCTTTTTATGGGACTCGTTGACAGAGGGGGAACAATGAACGACCAACGGATGAAATAAGCTAAGAGTGGGGATTTAGATATATGGTAAAGAAAATCGGGTACAGGCAGGATGAGATGAATTCTGCAATTCCTCAGCACTAGAAGAAGAAATTACAACAGTCTTCTTTGAAAGAATGTACAGAATGTTTATTTGTTCAAAGTGACCTTGCAATCCATCAACCATTAATTTGATAGCAAAGAACTTGATCGCCACCCTGTGGTTGCCGGTAGAATTAGGCTAATGTAATGTGGTCCTTAATTAAAAAGTAATCAATCTTTCTTGCTGTCGGCAGTGAAGGTTTTTGCACGTGCTGTTTGGCTGCAGCTGTGAGTTCTTAGCGGATGGAGAAATACTTGGGAATGGAGGAGATAGGATTGAAAACTGAGGCTCTAGCATGACTGGGGAGGGAAGGTTTATTTTGGAGATGTTTAGCTTCCAAAAATGAAAGTCTTAACTCTGTCTGTAAGCTATATTTTACAGGTCCCTAAATTTAATGAATTTCACTTGATTTTCACAGGATGACAAAAGACACATCCGAAACAAAAATCACAAGGGAAAAGTGCTTTATTCTTTTATTATTTTTTTTTTCATGGCTATATATTTGAATTTGTCCATTTTTCTTGAAATTTCCAATAAGCAATTAAGTCTGATATAAATGCTTAGAGGGGACTGTTAGCAACATTAGTCACAGTTTAGTAAGAAAATATACTTACACCTAAGAGTTTTCTGAGAGAAAGCCCAACTGCCCAAGGACAACTTTGGGAGGCTATTTGTATGTATGTGTAGTCTACCATGGCTGAGGAGTCCTTGTCCTTTCACAGGTGAAGACTGTGAAGATTAAGCCCCTTACTCTTAAACCATCCTGTGTGAGTAACTCCTCAACTTAAAATTGCAGCTCAGTTTGATGAAATTATTAGCAACATAAAATAAAAGCCTACAATGTTTTAAAAAGCCTGGTGCTAACGTTATCTGTATTTTTGTGCAGGGTTAGTGTTAGTGAGAGGTGACCACCACTACAAACCAAACACCAAAGAAACCTTCCACAGAGTAGTAGTGCTGTTGCTCTCTGCACAGGTAGCCAAGTTCCATGTGGGATGGTTGGGCTGTCTGGGACTGAGGACAGCCTCCAGGTCTTGTAGCTGTAATGTGCAGGGAAATTCTGTAGCGTGGACAACACCTTCAATGAGGAAGAAGGTTTTGTAGAGTGTATAGCAACATTTGATTGATGCCATTTGGTTGGGTTTCTGTATCTTTGTAATGGATGATAAATCTCCCCTTGAAGAGAGAAGCTGGAGCTGATCAACTCTCAGAATACCTCCACAGTATCGTACTGTTTCCAGGGTATTCAGAGAAGAGGTCCAAGGTTGACCAGTCAAAACTTTACTCACTTCTAATTTAATTTCATTTAGAACTTGAAGCCCTGAAAAGTTAAGAGATTGCATTTAACCCAAAGCACGCAACCCTCAGCACAGACTAGCCAGTATGGACTGCCCATCTTATGGTGGGAGCTTATGCTAACATTTTTCTTCTACCAAATGTTTTTCCATCACACTGAGATTCTGTAAAGGACGGGAATAAATATAACCAGTCACCTCAAAATCAAGATTGGAGGTGAAGAAATATAACTGCAGCGCAGTGTTACCATAGTAACAAAAGCTCTAAAGTGATCTAATCTACTGTTAAATTCCAGCTCAGAGATGAACAAAATCAACATAACAGAATAAATGTTACATTAAAAAGGGAACAAGGATATTTTGAGAGTGCTATTATGTTTGTCCAAAAATACAGTATAAAAGACATATTTGAAAAGAGAGGGAATTTGGGGGCATTTGAGTTGCACATTTATGAGATTTGTTTCTAATTTGGACTCTAATTAATATCCTGTGAGGCTAGCTGTCAGGTCAGTTTTTAATATAAAGCCTGAGTTTACTGACACAGATGTATTGCTTTTCAGAATATTCCCCTCCTGTTGTTCTGCTTGGGCAGATGGAGAATGGTGGTCCATACGTTATACATCCCAGATTTTTCAAGCCATTAAAGCCTTGCACCCCTCACTGTTGCAGGATCTAAATAAATTTGAATGCTGAGTCCTTTCTAAAAACTGGGTTAGATCATGAAGAGCCTCTAATGGCATTTACATTAGTAGGCAGAGTTGTTTTCAATTTGTTTTTCTTGTCATAGTGTATGTTGAAATGTCAATAACTATTTTCATTCTGTTTCAAAAAAAAAAAAAAAGCAAATCTGTAAAACTCTGCATTACATTAAAAAAAAAAAAATTTGCTTTGAGAAATATTAGTGAAAGTCCTTAAACATGGAAGTTTTTTGCGTCATTTCATGGCATAACACTCTCAAGTATGGACCGTATGTATTACCTGAAGAGATAGAAAGCATCTCTCTCTTTTTTTTTTTTCTTTTTTCTTTTTTTTTTTTTTTTAATTTTATTATTATTAAGGTCATTGGAGCTTCAGCAATCATTGAAGTTTAGCTGTGGTTTTTGTTAGGGTGATTGGAGGTTGGGTTATTTTTATCTTAAGCAGTCTCTGTTCGTGTTGTGAGTTTGAAAATTTTAATAGGTGTTATTTAAGAATTTCTAAAGTTGCTATGATGAGAAATTCATTTTAGTAGTCTAGGTGAGTTCACTGTAACTTTGACACATGCATAATAATGTAAAAGGAAGAAGGAAATACATAAAATAATACAAATATATTTGAAATAATTTCCAAATAAATTTGATAAGAGACATTTTAAAATGTTCTATATAAAGAAAACTTATTTTGGTGACAGTTTGACCAAAAAAACAAACAAACAAACAAGAGTGTCTCTGAATCTAAGTGTCTGAGAGATATTTCAAAATAGGATATGTCTTCATGATCAAAGACTCTCCAGAGTTTCTCTCTGGCTCATACCAAGGAATAAATTAAGCTTATGTTTTAAAAAGTAGGTCTTCAGCTGTATTTCATCAGCAAGAAGCAGGTGAAAATAGAATTTACAGAGCTTGTCTTCTGGTTCACCTTAATAGCCTATAAACAGCATGTTAACAGCATGCTTTAGAATTACACTTTTCTTTTCCAATGGGAGAAGATGAGCTCTTAGAAAATGACAACTCATTTGCATGCAATTTACACACTGCATTTTTGCAGGAATACATTTGACTTCTTGCACTTTTCTCCGGTAGCAACATTTAATTTTCTCAGTGCAAGAGTAGAAGTGTTAAGTTCAGATTTTAAAAGGTAGATCTGACATTCATTACACAGGTAGACTTAAGAGCACTATTTGCAAAGAAGGGAGGCCCCTCTTTCTAGCACTCTCTTCCACAATGTATAAAATCTATTTTTTTTTCTGATATCAAATTATGTATGTGTGTCTTTGTCCTTTATACCGTGCTGATGACTCTGATATCTTACATAAAGTTCTTGCTTCATTATTGAAAGGCAGGGAAAGCAGAGCTATCTCTGAGGCAATAATCCTTGCTTTTATAGTCTATTCTCCTTCACATTGATTGCTTGAATTTGAAACTCTCATGACATTTTGCAGGCAATAAAAAAAGAGTGGAAGAATGTATTACTTTTTGCCAGTGTATTCTTATTAAGCCAGGGAGAGCTGCTTACAAACATGGTGCTGTTGCTGTTGCTAAAATCAGGTAAATGAGGAAAAAGAGCAATTTCCATGAAGGATGGAGTTGGAGTTTCTTTTGGTTGTTCTACAGGTATCCTTTGTGGTTTTTTTCAGCTCAGTTTGTCTTAATTCCATTTGAGACTTCACTGAACTTGAATGGATGAAGTTCTCTGGGGAGAAACAAAAAACAAAAAACAAAAAACAAAAAAAAAAAAAAAAAAAAAAAAACAAACAAACAAACAAAAAAAATAAAAACCACGTTATTCTCTTGTCTCAAATTAGACACTAAAAAAATATTCTGAAGTGCAGTGCAGTTTTGCAGTTTCCAAAGAGATTGGGTTAACTAAAGAGTCTCTGCTCCATGGGAATACTAGAATGTATTACACTGTAATGGACCCTCTTATCTGTTGTTAAAAAAGGACTGGTTTAGAGTACCGTTGGACCTATGTGATTCCTTACGTTAACGTAGCCAATTAAAAAGTGCAAGAATATACAGATACAGAGGAACAAAGTCAAATTTATGATTTAATTTTTGCGTGTATGTCCTCAATAGAATAAGATCCTTTTTCTGTGTGGAAGGCACAAAAAGATACAAATAAATACTTATTTTGTTTCTTTTCAGATTTTATATGGATATTTTATAGATGAATTCAGGTAAACATAAGAAAATACGGAGAATTTTGTAAGTTTTATTTCTAAATCTTCTTTTTGTCAAACCTGAGTTTGATTTTAGTTATATTTTAGAGATTGCAGTCAGAGTTTCAGTCCCTATATATGTGGCATTGTGTAACCATCTTTCAAATGTGCCTTATAATGCTGTCTTGGATAACCAAGAAAGGGAAGAACTAAATGAGAGAAAATGATTTAGGCTTGAGACAGAGGAGACGGGTGGTTTATGATGCCACAGTAGGATGGGAGTGTGAGAAATTTGAGATACGAAGTTTATACTGAGCTCTGTGCAATTTTAAGTAATTTCTGTAATTTTGAGACTCTTAGTTACTAGGGGACCTTTTTTCCTCAAGACTTTATCCAGCTGTCTAGAACGTGTTTGGCCAAATTCAAACCTAGCATAAGAAGGTGCAGCTTCTCAGAAATATGAGGCTTAAATACAGTAGGGAAGCAATCACAATATGGATGAAAGTGTCAAAGAATAATAATATTATATTTTATACCTTCAGAGTACAAAATAAGTGAGATATAAATGTCTAACTGGACAGGAGACGTAACTAAGAAAAGTTAGTCGAAAAGTAAATAGAGATCCAGAAACTAGGGCCTGACTACTCTTGTATTAAGTCCATGTCTGTTCTCTTAGTGTTTCTCAATGTAAACCACTTTGCAGATGGGGAACACAAGAATGGTGGTGGCCAGTGATCCACGTAGACCTCTGTATGGTTTTTGATACTGTCCAGGAGCAGAGGAGCACAAAATTTTTATTTGTGATAAAAAAAAATAAAAAATGCATGAGCAGAGCTCATAACTATGCTTCTCCCAGCACTTTCCAAACTTCTGCCAGTCTGTGGCTATTGACATACTGACCATACTGACCATAGTTGTAGTCATGTTTTCCTGGCTCTTATAGGTCATTCCTTCCATTAAGCAGCTGGCTCCCACAGCATCCTTGGCAATGAGTTAACATTTTAACATTTTAACATCTAACATTTTAGTTATAGACTGCGGTCAAAGAGATAAACCTGTTTTGTTTTCCTGGTCTTAAAACTGCTGCCTGATATTAGAAGCAGCAAATCAAACTGAGGCATAATGAATAATTTTTTATCTAAAATACTTTGCTGTGACATTCCTTATTTTTGTGTCATTCCATTTTATCTTTCCTTGGTCACTCTTTTACACATTTAGAAAGCCTTACTCTGTGTGATCTTTATTGTATGGAGGCCAGGGGAGTTTTAGGTTAGATGTTAGGAAGAACTTCTTTACTGAAAGGGTTGTTAGGCACTGCAACAGGCTGCCCAGGGAGGTGGTGGAGTCACCATCCCTGGAAGTCTTTAAAAGACGTTTAGATGTAGAGCTTAGGGATATGGTTTAGTGGGGACTGTTAGTGTTAGGTTAGAGGTTGGACTCAATGATCCTGAGGTCTCTTCCAACCTAGAAATTCTGTGATTCTGTGAGGCTGTACTGGTTCCTGGATCACTTGGTTGCCCCTATCTGCTTTCTTCTGCTGCTGTTCTGCTGCTTTGAGAGGTGGGGTGCCTAGAAGGGCATATAGTATTCAAGCTGTGGGAATACCATAGGTTTATAAAGTGACATAATGTTGGATTTAATTTTGTTTTGTTTTGTTTTATCCTTCCTTAATGATTCTTTAGATGTAGAGCTTAGGGATATGGTTTAGTGGGGACTGTTAGTGTTAGGTTAGAGGTTGGACTCGATGATCTTGAGGTCTCTTCCAACCTAGAAATTCTGTGATTCTGTGATTCCTACCATCCTATTTTCCTTGCTTATTGCTCCTGTGCTGTGAGCTGACGTTTTCAAAGATCTATCCATAATGAATCCAAGATCTTCCCTGAATGTTGAAAGATAATTTACAGTACATTAATATATACATATTTAGACTTTTTTTTTCAAATGCTTTACTTTAAATTTCATCTGACATTGATTGATTGTCTCATCATTCAGTATTGTGAGATCATTCTGCTACTTGTCACAGTCAGTTTTCATTTTTAGTACCCTGAATAATTTTGAATGAGGAAGAAACATTGTCACCTTGCTATTCATTCCTTTCCTGAGCTTTAAATATGTTGAAAAGGATTCATACAGGCCCACAGTTTTGATGTGTGTTATGAAAAATGACTATTCTTATGCTTTACATTCTACCTTTCATTAAGTCATTTATCCTGGAAAAGACATTCCTCGTAGTTCCATACAGTTTAATTTTTAAAGAGCCTTTGGTGAGAAACCTTGTCAAAACCTTGTTGGAAATCCAAGTATAGCAAATCAATTGAAATGGCCTCATCCCCATTTATCATCTCTTTCAGAGAACCTGAATACCCTCATGAGACATGACTCTATGTCTTGGCTCTTCTATGTTATATTTATTAGTGTGTCTGCTGCTTCTTCCTTCAGTGTTTATTCACTTGGTATAAAAAATCAGATTCGCTGGCATGAGCTTTCCCCAGTTTTTCATTAATACTTTAAAAAAAATAAAAAAAAAAAAAAAACACCCTTGACTCACAAGTCCATGTGTTTCTACTGAAGCCTGTTTTAGTGAGGAGTATTTCGTATGTGATTTGTTTTCAGACTCTTACTGCAATATTGCTATCTAGTCTTTTCTGATCTTAAACCTTCCCTGGTAACATTTCAGTTTGAGGCAGTAACTCTGATTTTTCTCCTGAAAAGAAATGGTCTAGTGTGGCCACCTCACTTTCCTATCAAACTCTGAAATAATGGATTTCAGTGCTCTGATAAATTTTGACCATTTGCTGCTTCTGGAAACTGTTCAGCAGACATGCTGCTACTGATACATTCTTTTGAAAGACTATCTTTGCTTTTTGTAATTTGATCCTTAAAAATCTCTTTTGTCTGTCCATGTTATGATTTTTAGATTTGATTTCCTAACATGCACTTTTCCGTTTTCTTCAGCTGAGCGCAGCTTCCAATTCTTGATTTCTTGGATTTGTTGGAAGCTTGAATGTAGTTTCCAGTGTAATTTTTTATCCATCTTCCTTTCTTTCACAAGTAAAATGAAATAGTTAACAATAGTAATGAGTGCAATCTCTGCAAGCCACTTGAATCACTTCCACGCTGAGGGATTTCACCACCCCTCTCACTGTCTGGAGACTCAATGAAGCCCACCAGCATGGGCTTCGGTATGTTTCTAGTGCATTGCTGCCTGAAGTCAGTGTCTCTGTAGCTGCAGCACTAGTAGTACTTAAGGTGGGTAGATCGAACCTTTGTATAGTGTGTTTTGCAGTCACCTCTCCTGACGCATGTCCAAAATATGTCATGTTGAGTGAGTGACCATTAATTTCAAAGGCATTCATAGTTCATTTCATGCATGCACTGGTGTCTGGATATGTTTTCTACTAAATACCCATGCATGTTCTAAAATCAGTATGTCATGAAAGGAACTGCATGAAGGCACTATTTATTAATGTGCCACATTCGTTTTGCTTTTAATATGCTCAGTAGTACAACTGACATCAGTAAAAACATCTTGTAAATAAAAACTCTCTTTAAAAGTTGATTCTGCATGCTAGTTCCCTATCCTGGAAATACTGGGAAGGAAAGCAGTACTACACACTGTGATGACCATATAGATGGCTTATTCTTAAATTCTGAGGTCAGTCTTTAAGAAAATCTTTGCCAGGGAGTGCAAGTGTAATGATCTCTGGCTGAGGGGAGGAAAGGTCATCTTTCTATAACAGAAAGTTTGGCTGGCAGGAAGTGGACTTGAGTTTGGACTGAGAGCCAGATAATGAAAATAAAGTAAAAATAAATAAATAAATAAATAAATAAACAATGTCTCATTTACAAAACAAAGACAGACCAAGTATTGAGCTTCTCTGAATGGGATACTCTCAATGCATGTATTTAAGGTTTGCTCCGTTCACCGTTAGAACTAGCAACTGCCTTTTAGATACGATGTTCTGGCAAATGTCATAACATCTTTCTGATGAGGTACCTCAGTGCCTGCCAAGGCTGCGGAAGCCTGGACCATATGAGCCAGGTTCTGACCTCACACCATTCAAACCACTTGCACCATTTAAGCTTCAGATTTGTATGCTAAACACAGGGTATATATTTGCATAGTTAAGTATGCTTCAGGCTTAATAAGGCCTTACTTTGCAAAGGAACGTGTAGAAAGTTATTCTCACGAACTCAACTTTGGCAACAAAAAGCCTCTCTTTGAACATATTTAGCATTAGAATCTTACAATATTGAACAAGGTATTTAGGAGACATTCTGTCTACACTCTTTTTAAAAGTTTAAAAAATTCTTACTGCCTAAATATGGTTTCGGTAGTCCTGGTTTTGCACCGGCATTGATGTCTTTCCATTTTATAGTAATTATATTTGTTAGGCTATGTATCAGTCTTTATTACTTCTGCCTATTCATTTCAGTTTCACTTTTACAAGTGAAAGACTATTAGAGTTTGAAGAAATCTCTAATATATTATTTAGCCTCATTTAACTGTAATAAAACTAATTACTCTACTGTAGACAATCTCTAATCCATGAACACCCCTATCAAGGATATTATCAGAATGCTAATATGTATGACACCTTTTTCCTAATGCTATATACATTGCTGCTATTATTTCACTGTACCTTTTCATGGACTCCATAACTAGGTGTATACGGATGTTTGTATATCTGGGCTTATGTTTACTCCTGAGCAAATAGGATGTAATTTCATATTTTCTGTGGTTTTAAACTATTTTTCCCACTTCAGTCACTTCTAGTCTAGTCTTCCAACTACAGTGCTGGTTTGTGATTCCATTTGACCCTGTAAATAACTTCTATTCTTTACAAGCTACTGTGTCCTCCTTACACAGTTAAAATTTGGTTCACCTACTTGCAAAATGCATTCATTTCTCATAGTTTACAATTTGTAGGCCAAACATTGAGTATGTAGTAAGAAGGGGAAATAGTTCTTGCTTTGGATGGGTATTCGTTTCAAATTTCATTCTTTTAAGCTCTTTTTCTGAAGGTCTCTTACATATTTATATACAATAATCAGGTATTATTTTTTTTTTTTGAAATGCAAAAGAATCTCACAAAACTTTGAAATGGTTTCCTTCTGCATTAAGGTATCTGGAACAGTCTTCCCTTGTGTTTTACTCAGCCAGGGTCTTTCTCAGGTCTGAAAGGCAAAGCTTTGATACTCTTTGCTTGTTACATCTGGAGTATCTCTCTGTCCTTGCATCCATAGATCAGTAGCAGAATATCAATGTTGAGATCTGTGATGTAAAAGTCAGAGAAAAAAAAATCACTAAAAGCTAGTACTAAAGCTACTGGAGCTGTAGAAAATTTCCATTGATTTATATTAATAATATACCTGCACGGGGAGTTAAGCTGTTAACTTGTCACCTTAATATGAAACATTTTCAGCAATTTGAGTCCTGTCCCTTTCCCATAAAAAGCATAATACAAGTAACTGAGTTAAAGATCTTTCTTAAGATGGTTCCACCACGATAGTTCTAGTACTGTACCCTTTTCCATCAGTTAACAGGTTCTATGAATCTGGGGTTCTCCACAATTACATTCATCATAATACAAGGAAGTGCAGGACTCATCCCCATTCGAGGAAAGTCAGACAGGTTGTACTTATGCTTGTTCCTCTGTTGGAAATGTAGAAGAGGTTGATTGCACTTTTGTTTTCTAAAATTCACCACAACTTCTGTTAAACACTGAATTAAGGGTGGCTTGGAGCATTCACACAAAACAGAACAAGCATTGTGTATTTCAGAACATGGTAAATTCTAGTATTGGGCTGAAAAAGAGCCCATGTGAATGTTGCCTTGGCTGGCAGTACCTCTTCAGGTTCTTCTTCTTTCCTAGAAGTAGTCCTTCTTCTATGAGAGAGGGAACAAGCAACTTCCAACATTTCTGCTGTCTGTAAGCTGTGGGGTTAGTTAGTATGCTGCAGCTGTGCAGATTTTCATTTCTGATAAAACTTAGCCTGAGAGGTATTTGCTGATGATTGTCAACAATCAAATGAATTATAGATGATGTTGGTAAACAAAATTCTGCCTTGATGAATGATGAGTTGGCTATACTATGACATGACTGCTAAGTCATTCAAAGCACTGATTAAACCCATTACAGTAAAATAATCACCATCCATTACCTTTAATGTCGTGAACTGACAACCTAGTTAAGGCAGCTGATGGTGTCAGCAAAATGATTTGTTGGTCCACATGTCCAATGACAATAAATCACTTCGATAAATCAATGAACAGTAGCAATAAAACAATATATTTTCATTTTTCTTGACATTCAATTACAGAGTGTGTATACGGACTTATTCTTAAACACTCGGTGATATGGAAAGATTCAGCATCCACCAGCAGCTAATACATATAGTTTTTGAGATCTCGCTTTTTTCCAATCATGATTTTTGTTGTGGTTTTTTTGTTTGTTTTTCCCTGCATCTGCTGTTGTGGTACACCACTTGTCTTGCACAAATAGATTTTCCCAGGTCTAAAAGGCAGAAGTTTTATATTCTTTGGTTTTTTTTTTGTTTGGTTTTTTTTTTTTTTTGTACTGCATCTGAAGAAGTTTCTTCTTCTAAAGGAGGTTTTATAATTATAGTATTTGTTTTCAAAACTTCACTGATAATGGTAGCATTCTTCATTTTTCTCCTTTCTAGCAATGCCTATAGGTGAATGAAAATATAATTGGGCATATAGGTTAGGTGAAAATTGAACTTGAAAAGCATTTGGTCCTCCAGAACTGAGTCCAGGCTTCTGTGTTGGTTGTTGGTGAGACCACTAAAGCCTAACCCAGACAGTAACCATAGACTTCTCACTGTGCAGCCATCACTGGGGCGATACCAAATACCAGTCCTGGCAGGCAGGCAAAGATTCTTGGGAGTGTCAGAGTGATTTTTAGAAGTGTATATCTGTATCTACCTATTTCTGTTTCTTCATACATATGCAAGTGTATGATGTTCAAACTTTGAATATACTTTGAACATAGGTCAAAGTACCAATTCCCTGGAAATCAGTTCTATGCTCCTTGGAAATTATGAAGGGCAAGACATCTGAAGACTTGAAATTATCAAGTAGTTTTATTGGGTAAAGTACTAAGCACTTTAGATAAACATTGACAAGGCTAAAATCCTTATTTATTTATTTAAAATAAAGAAAAGGTTTAGAGTGTGCAAATTATTTTTTCTTGATACCTTCCATCACCATACCCACAAACACCCTCACTGCCAGACTCTTAAAATACCCTGAGGATTTCAGAGGACATAATTTCTTGATGTAATTCAGAGAAACGCCAGGTTTCTGGTGAGAAGACATGGATGCAAAACCAGATAGCTTTATATCCTCTGTACTGAGCCTTCTTATAATTTATGTGCCCTGAGTCTCTAATTGGTCATATTTGATTTGTCTGTGTCACACTTGCATTGTACCAGCAGAAACAGGTCTCTTCCATAGATGTGTAAAAAAAAAAAAAAGAAGGATCTGTGCAGATTTTTTGCTATACAGTCTTTTAGGTGACATATTACATCTACATTGACTAATGCTTACAAGTGCACCATTAGTTACTTAGCATATGGGACCATAAGTACTTATCATACTGGTCCTTAATGGTTATATGAAACAAAATAGTAAGTTCTCAAGATACGTCAGCTCTTAGATTTCTAACCTTTCTTTTACTGATGAAAGTCTGAAAACCATGGCTGGTATGCCTTTCTGTACTGCTGTCCTGGAAAGTTCCCCCAGATGAGAACGTGAGGCAGTACATGTTCTCACTGTCAGTTCCTGTGCAGCACGTTGAAAGCTGAAAATAAGGTTCAGTTCTGATTTGCTTCTGGACCTGGCTCAGTTCAAGGTAACAGTTTTACATGTGATGTATTTCTTTGAGCATTTACATGCTGAAAACAGAAAGATCATCACAGAGATGAAACTTTTTTTTGATGTGGCTACATTGCATGGCATGTGAAAGATTTTCTAATTTCTTTCTAAAAATGGATCTGTCAGTAGAGAATGATTGGTCTCACTGGGCATAGGGGTAGTTAAAACAATAAAAACTGAATGTCACTAAGGGGTGGTAAAAATGAACTGTTTGACTGTCAATTATTTTTATGTCATATTTAGATTAGAATATAGAAAATGCAAGCAGTCCATATGAGTTATGTAGCAGACACCAGAATGTGTCATCATTTTTTGATGGGAATGAACTATGATGGAGACCCTGCATTGATTTTGGGGGAGAAATAAGTTGTTGGTACTTATTCCAGAAGCAATATCTTCAGTGAACACTTCTGAAATTACAACTTTCAGGACACTTTGGGATATTTTCTGTGTAAGATTTATTAAAAGATCATTTGAGATAGCTGTCTTCAATTTGGTTCTGGAAAACCTCAGGAACTACTCAGGAAAGAGGCCATAAAGCAGACTACTGTCCTGTATTGAATTGTCTGTCTGTAAGATCTGTAAAACAGTTAAAATGACACTGTAGGAGAGAAATGAAGGTAACATTCATGGGAATTTTTTTATTTTTTTCGGGGTGGGAGGGTGTGGCAGGGAGAAGACTTGTTTTCAGATCTTGTATTAAATGCAGGGGATTATTTGTGTTACCATCAGCGAGAGATAGCTTCATTTCTAATAGTAATGGTTGATTTAGCTGATTCATATTCCAGCCGCCCCCACTCAACAAGTCTGTATGTTCAGCTTCCTTATCTTTTCCATGAACTGCTTGGCACACTGGTGCCTTTCCTGGCAAAGCAGAGTGCCTAGATGTGGCTTTTTTCACCACATACGCTCTCACCTAGAAACTCCCTTCTTTGGGCCCTGTTGTAGCTGGTTTGTACTTCATCTAACTTTAATTTTTGAGTTCTACCTAAGGCTTTTCTGGCTCAGCATGTGCTCCTTAGGCTTCTCAGTTTTCTGACTTCAGCCCTGTTTGGTGCACACTATGGAGTTCATTGTCCCCTCCCTGTGTCATGCTGCTGCCACTGCTGCTTTTGAAAGCAGAGAAGGGGAACGGGCTCCCCACCGGTCCTCTCTTAAGCTGCCTAAAGCTTGGACCAAAACTTGTGGGAGAGCCGGCACAGGTATCCCTTCATCACAGCCTCACCTGACATACAACAACAGTGGTTGCCAGCAAGGTAGTCTGATTTGAGTCACAGATGAAACTGTGCAATTCTGTAATGCACAGAGGTGAGCACAGCTCTTCAGAGTCCACACCAGAGAAGTTTTATACTGTTAAATATAATTTGATTTCCTCAGCTCCAGAAGAAAGCTGAATGGAATTTCTTTTTAATCCAAAACAGCTTGGCCATCTCTAAATTTTACTAGGATACATGGTCTTCCAGTTCACACAGACATAGGCCCCTTAATAGGCAGTCTGCCCCTAAGGAGCAACAGTATCTATGGAGCGTTTTCCAGCAAATGCTGTTCCATACCTTACTAACACTGCAAAACACAACAAGAAATGGGTGATACAAAGTGGATGCATTTTAAAAATAGCATTCAGCTGATAATTCTTTATGCATCTTCTGTCTGAACAGTTGCCTAGTGCTTTTTTTTAAAAAGTGAAGCAATCACTTTTTATACTTATGATAGCTAAATTCTGAGACAGTTGTACTATAATGGTACTTATATACTGTACCTTTGGAAAGCATTTATCATTGTGTACTATGGGTGTCCGAGAACACCCACTTGAAAGAATTGCTTGAATGAGGCAAAGAGGCAAGTTGTTACAATATTTCCTTTCCTACTCTTCATTTTAAAATTCCTAGAGATCACACTTCAATATTCCTGTTGCTATCATAGCATTAAGGTTAGTGAGATGACATGTATTGATTTAAAAAGTGTATTTTTACATAGGTATTAGCATTTTAAATATCTTTAAAGCTGTCTATCAGAACAACGTTCATTCAGTATTGTGATGCTGTGCTTCCCCTCCAGCCCCCCACCTCCCATCTGCAGTCTGGCTTAATGCTTGCTTAAGCATTGGCTGTTGCACCCAAGTCCTTGCTTAGACAGATACTGACTACAGTACTGACTAAACCTGAGGACTTGCTAATGCGGACACAGACCAGGGTACTGGTTACTCCCAAGGCTTTGCAAATGCACATACTGATCACAATATTAGCTCAAACTGGGTGCTGGAGGAACCGAAGACAGATGTCTTGCTCAGCAGCTGAGGGCCAGTGGAGCACACACCAAAAACCAATATGCCTATTTGTCTATCAACTAACCCCATAAATAGTGAGTGGGCCAAGAGCCCTTCTGCAAAACAGCTGGCTAACCAACAGGATCTCCCCCTCCTGTTAAGGTCATGCCTGCTGCAGTTTTCTTACTCCTCACAAGAGATTCCATGCCACAACAGATCCTTAGTAAGAGATTAATATCTTGCTAAACTTTGTAAATTTCACTAAGATTATATCTTAGATTAACTGTGCTCATATAATCCTCAAACCTTTAGACATAATCTGTTGGCCAAGTCTGGGATTAGGAGTGGATTCAGCTGCACTTAAGCTCCTTACCTCTTTGGTTCAAGGAGATTAGAAAGCAATTGGGGTCCACTCTGAACCTCATGACTCAAAAGGAGGGTCTTCCCAATGTGTCTGACTTACCCTGTCCTCTGTGCAGTAAATAATCAAGTGTACCTTGCCATCTCAAATCTCGTTATTTATAGTTAAATTTTCTTAGATCACTACATTATATCAGTAAATATATTGCTGCTTCTGTCTTATGAGTGAAGTGTATAATTTCAATCAAAACAAGTATAAATGAGGAGACCCTATGACGTGATACTCTGGTTTATCTTCACTCAAGAAAAATTAATATATTAACCTTTTCAAAATGTTGTCTATTAAACCCATGCAATGGAATAGTTAATTATGTAAGCTCCATCCCAATCAATATTTATTTCTTGATAAAACTGGCTCTGTAGCATATCTTTGCCATCTCTATAAACATTTGTGTAGAAACCTTAACAATTATGTTTGCTTCCTTCCAAAACTGCTGTAGAGTTTTAGAAGGTGTCCTAATTTGCTAATAGTATAAATACTGAAATTTCACCTCAGATTCATTCCTTTTGTACCTTAGCCAAGTTTATTTGAATTAGGGGTTTTAAGGTTGTTTCCCAAAGTACATCTGGTCTTCCTCATGGCTGCAGGAAATGAAAAAATGACAGACTGAGACTGCACAATTCCTGTCATCCTGCTCAAAAGATGTAACAACCCATGGTGATCCCTGCAATGCACCATACAGTATTCCTGCACGTGGCTCTGAGGAGACTGGACAGATTTTGCTCATTATGTCAAGTACAATTTGAAGTCATGCCCCAGAACTGAGAATATTACAGAGAAAAAGGTGGGAAAGGAAGAGTACAAGCAGATCCAAATCTTAAAGTTTTTGCTTTTCTTTTGTCTTTAACTCCTGCCCTAGAGCAAATGCAGCACACTACTAAATAACGTCTTGTCACAAAGACCAAAGCAATGATTATGCTGTGACCAGTTAGTAAGGCAATTTTATTTCACACTTGTCTATTAAGGTATAGTAAGAAACCACATTGCAAGGATAATCATTCAGGAAGAGAAAGAGAGGTCCTTTAAACTGTCCTGTTTATTTATTTTTAATATCTTGCCATTGAAACCACTGAAATGCTGTAATGCAGTCCTATAACAACAACAACAGCAATGATAGTATAATGATAATAATGACTTTCTCTTTGTTAGAAATGCATTCTGTCTCACTGACCCCCAGCAGTTTATCAAAAATTATCTGTTTTCTCAGCTCAGCATATGGTGTTTGAAAACTGTTTTTGTGGTTTTTTTTGTTTGTTTGTTTATTTGGTAGAGGGTGGAATGGAAAGAGGTAAACAGCTATTAAAAGCATTCTTCCCATGATTTCCTGAAAAATAAAGTCAAACTTAGATTTCATCAGTAAATTCACTCTTTTGATTAAATGGTAAAAGTTGATCACTTTATTTCTTTGTAACACTCCCCCTCTTGGCAGTAATCCAAATTTATGCTTTCATTTCTCCCATAAGAATTTATTCAGGACTGGTAATTTCGCACATATAGAGAATCCTGTCAGAAAATTTGCATTTGAATTTTGATTTGGTAAATTGGAAAGATTTACCAAAACATTGGCAAGATTCATAACAAATTAATGATCATGGGAAAATACAGGGATAACAAAAGTAATATATGCACATGCATATATTTACATATTATCTTGCCAAATGTTCTCCACGACAGCTTTATTATTAGACCTGTGTTGGAGTATCTTTGTTAATGTAACCTAAGGCCACATTTATCTATCTCACAGATATAGCCAATTGGTCGCCCGTCTATGAATTACATTCCATTCTTGTTACCTGCTATAGGCCTGGGAGCTAGACACTCTTTACTCTAAATGGAGAATAAGGATGGAAAAGAGTATAGTTTCAGAATATATACTGAGTGAGCTCTCCAAAAAACAATCTCCAGCAAATCTCGCTGTATCTGCGTCAGATGATCATGATATCTGCTGATTGCTTGTAGCTGTAGTGCTAGAACAATGTGACTTGGGTACTTCAGACTAGTACTTCTTGCACCACTGGAGAGCTTTGTGTTTGGGACTTTATTTTCATCAGTAAGTTAATAAACCAGTGCAGCTGAGGCTTGGACGCAACGTCCTGCTGAGCCATCCTTGCTTCTGGTTGGTAACTTTTAGTAGGGGGACACTTCTTTGACATCTTCAACAACTGAAATTAATTTACCAGAGCCTGGAGCCCATCTTCACTCTGGTTCAGTCCTTGGAAAAAATTATTTCTTTGATAGAGCCTAATGAACAGTTGTTACAAGTGTGGGAAGAAACGGACTGAAAAAATATCCCTATCTTTTTATTTTACCTGGGGGAAGAATTTCATACAGCAAGACTCTCAAGTGGTAGAATAGATAATAGTTCTGTGGCTCTGTGTTGCCTTGTTATGTATCTCCATGGGAGGCAGTGCCCCCTCAGTTGAAAAAATGCTGCTTTCCACAGCTTAATGAACAAACTCTTTCATAATGTGTTCCCCAAGCACTTGGGGGGGAAAAAAAAAGTCTCAAATTGAATATATTTTTAGTGTTTGTAAAGTGAAAGGGTTTGTTCCTGAGATATAAGACTTTAATTTTTTTTATCTCCTATTTTGACATCCCCAGGAAGGGATCTGATTTCTCTTGTAGGAAAAAGGTTATGATCGGTAGAACATTATCTCAGTTTAAAGAAATGCATATTCCCTATCCTTGCATTAACCAGAATATATATATATATATATATATATATATATATATATATATATATTTCTTATTTCCCTGACATCTGATTTCTTGGTGAATTACAATATTTATGTTATTATGTCATTTCTCACTCATCATTCCTTGCGTATCCTTGTTCAGCTGAAACCTTTTTGAAATTTTGTAAAACACGAGGGATCTCGATTCAAATGTTTATTTATACCAGGAGCCGCATTGTCTGTCTCAACTCACTCAGTTTACATTTTCACCTTCCTGGTGTTCATTCTGTCAAATCGCACCAACAGTAGTGAGAAACAAACAGGCAAAGCAAAACGCTCCCAGATCAAGCAGAAGTCCTCTTCTAATTTAATTAATATGTGTTCTTCCAAGATACCTGGCAAATATTTGCTAACACTAGCAAGGAGAATAAGTTTTGATTAGGAAAATCAGTCATGTCCAGACTCTGACATGCAGTGGATGTGGGCCAGAAAAATAATACACAGATGGGGGCTCCATATCCAGAGGGATTGTTTGGTGGCTCAAACTTCTAACACTTTTTATATTCATGAATTGCATCAACACAATGGGAAGTTGATTGTATCCCCTTATGCTCTATCCTACTCAATATTTTAGTAATAAGAGAAATTTTCTAATAGTCAATTAAATGTACACGTGGCAGGAAGAAGCATAATCATTGAAGAAAGGATTAACATGGATTATTCTTTACCTGTTTTTCTCTGATGTTTAAATGACACGTATTTTGCTCCTAGGAAAGGTGCAAAAGTACAGGAGGTTGTGATTTGGTAAACTTGTTAAAAGAAAATCTGTAGTGTGTGAACATAAAATGCTATATAAAGCCAAAGTAAAAAGGATATTAATTCAAACACATATTCACAAAGGAAACTCATGAGTATTCTGATTTAAGGCATTTATCTCACTGTCTTGAAAGATAACTGCAAGTTCATGAACTATCATGATAATAAGACCAGAATGAGCTCAGTTCTGCTTCAGAAATGTGATAGCAAGCTGGCATAGTCATTTTAGCTTGTACTTACCAAATTATGGTTATATGTACTGTCTTTATCTTTTTCTATAAATAAATAAATTTGCAGCCTCTGTAACCTAAGTAAATCAATAAAGTACTCTTGTCATCCTCCTATAACTCCATACTAGATCACACATTTGTTTGTGATTTAATTATTCCCATTAATTAATCATTCTATGAAAGGCCTTAAGTTTGTTTCTAATGTATGCAGTCCCTGCAGTTATTAATCAAATTAGAAATAAATACCAAAAATGAATAAATGAAATTAAAAAGAGAAAAAAAAAATCTTCAATTATAATGTCAATGTGAGGCAGTCAAATAGTCAATGATTGTTAGAAGACACCTGATTGTGAATTGACACTAAATATTACAGTAAAGCTTTTAACTCTCTGAAATCCTACATTACATCCTTTACATTTACAACTACAATCCTTTTCCATTATAAAAGGAATTGTACAGGTTGAAGATGTACTGCAAAATGATGGTGCCTTTTTGCAAGATGGATGTGTAGTATCAGCAGTGAGCACTCCCACACTGTTTAGGTGTCAAATGGTCTGTAGGCTTGTAAAATTAAACCAGTTATTTGGGAAGAAATCTGTTTGTAGAGGTGCCACAAATGTAGTAAGTCAGCCTAGAAATGGCAGTGAGACCTGTTCTGGTGTCTCAGGAAACTCTTTTGCAGCAAATGGTTGCAACACTCTCCTTTCTGTGCTACATCTTTGCTTATAAAAATCTGTGTGAATTTTTGGGGGTCATTCCTTGTCTCACCCTGAATTGCTTAAATCCAGAACTGTAGTTCCTAGGCCTCACTATGGGCCCAGCCTTTTCTGGCACACCACCACGTCACAGTATCTCTTAAGTATGTGACGGCAGGGGCTAAACTACACACTTCCATACAATTACTAGGTGGGGACGCTGCCTCCAGGGCTGCTCTGAGTTCATGGCTGCCCCATACAGACTAGTCCTATTGCAGTTTACCTTTTGCCATTGCTTTGAGCAGTTATTTGGACCCAGACCTGATCTAATTGCACAGTGTCTCCCTAACACTGACACATTTGTAGCAAGCTGTTTGCTTTGCATGGTATTTCTATAAGCTAATGTAAACTCTAAATAGGATCATACTTTATTTTGTGCAGTTTGTAGCAACAGCCTGCTCTTGCCAGCTGGCCTCAGAAAACATATTTCCTATCACCTGCAGTTGGTGACACTTGCCCAGTCGAAGATTGCTGCTTATCATTGTTGTTTTTATCGGATTTTATCTGGCTCCACAACCCAGCTGGAATCAAAACAGTCATTCATTTCATCGTATAGCTTCAAATATGGCACCTGAATGATAGGTGACTGACTTCAGCTGTGCATACACTTGCTTTTACTGAAATTACATTGCAGGCATCTTCCTCCTAACTGAAGCCCTGTACATTTTGGTGTGTATATGCAGTGCTTATGCCTTTGTTCCTGGAATAGCTGCAGTACTGGGGATTACAGATGGCTCCATTTCACATCCCCCTTATGCCTTTCCCTCTCTTCTTCTTCATGGTAGTCTTTAGCTTAAACCTATTTCTTTGCGGTGTTTATTTATTTATTTATTTATTTATTTTATTTTTGTTTTTGTTTGTTTGTTTGTTTCCCCAAAGTGAGTTTTTGCCTTTTTCTCTACCCAGTCAGGTGTGTTGGTAGGGAGTCCTTAAGTCTCCAAAACTGCAGGTAGATAAGAAAGTTTTCAGTTCTGAAGCTTAAACTTCCTGATGCTTAGTTTTGTGTAAGTTCATGGTTGATCTTTTCTTAGTTTATTTGGGATGACAGTACTTAATCAATGCTCCTATCGGATGTCAACTGCTTCAGATATTGTTCTTGGCAATGGTGTTTATCTCACTTTGCCTTCTTTCCTTCCCAAAGAGAGAGCTAACCCCGCATTTTCAATTCTTTATCTTTTAGCAGCCATCTCTAGTTCTCTGTACGGACTTTGTTTTCCCTGAATTTATGTTTGTGCCAAATTCTTTGTTAGAAATCCAGCATGGCCAATGGTCTGAGTCACTCTGTGCTTATCATATTTTCTTCCTTGCTGTGTATCTCACTAGAATGCCTCCACTAAATTTCACATACCACATGTTGGCTCATAAAGCAAGAGGGTTTCATGCTGGTAAATGTAAGTTGCTCTTTATTTAGAGGATTACTTTAGAGGTGCTGCAAATGCACCATAAACTCTATCTACAATATATAGGCTGAACTCATGTTTTTTCCTTCAAATTCTTCCTTTTTGTGCATTTTATGCACTTCAGGTTTTAACAAGGAGAATGTCTCTAGGGCAGAAACAGTACTTTTGCTTCTGTTTTCCTTTAGTATTTAGTACTAAGCAGACAGCATGCTTACTCTTTCTAAGAAAGGCTGTTCACTGTGCACCTGGACAACAGTTTAAAACTATGCCAGAGAGGCAGTCCACCTGATGAATACCACATTACTTCAAGGGTGCTCCTAGAGTTGTATGATTGTCGTATACAGTTTTCTGAGGGCTGTTTAGGGGGAAAAAAAAAAAAAAACTCTCTTTTCCCATATGTCCACTTCCTTGTAAGTAATACAAAGTGTCTCTAAGTGCTTCTTCCCAATTTAATGAAGAAACACCTTTGTAACAGGACTAGGCTTTAAAAAAAATGTTTGGTGAGAGGGCATCTGAGATGCAGGACTTGATCTAGCAAGCCTGAGTTCTGGCCCTGAATCTGCTGCAGATTTTCAGTGACCTAGTCCAAGACATATGTTAGATTTCCTATGTAAAGTGACTCCTAGGCACCCTTGTCTGACTTAATAGGTAATTTTTTTTGAATAGGTGTTATTTTTTGATTGGCACCTAAAATGATATGGTGCTCTTCTAGCCTAAACTGGTGAAATCTCAATATTGTCCCCTGCAGCTTTGTATAAACTTGTGCAGAGACTGAAAAATAACTGCCCAGACTGAAGAGGGAATATTATTTTCAGATGGAGTTGGAGCTTGATAGAACTCAGGGGACTGAATTTGCCCCAAGGAGAGATTTTGCAGTGCAAAAAATTATGACTGCTCCTTTGACCTTGTTTCTTTTGTGCACATCAGTACAGTTCTCAACTTCAAAGCTGCATACTGAAAATCTTAAACAGTATTTGAAAAATGTAGTTATGATATACCAGAGAATGTAACCAAACCACTGAGATCCACAAGCCCAAAATGAAGAACTTTTATGTAATGATTTTTTTAAGTCACAAGTTTCAAGGATGCATCTAATACATTTAAGTACAATATTTACATTATTTATGCAATGCAGTATTTACTGATCTTGGAACCTCAGAAAATTAGTTTCAGAAAAACAAAAATGTTATTTCATGCTAAGCTTGTAACTCAGAAGCACTTTTCTCCCCCTCTTAAGGCATAGAAGTTAAGAGGCATGTAGATACAGAGTTATGTAGAAGTCTATGATAAACTTATTAGTCTACCTATTATTTATTAGAAACCTAAGCCAAACAGGATTGAAAGGGAGAAACGCAAGATATCAAGGTATCAAGGTGGAGCACTGCTAATAGAAACCAAACATTTAAAAATATTTTTTCTTGACTAAATGGTGAATTTGGTTATGCTGCATGTGCTTTTTTTTTTTTTCCTTGATTGCAGTTGTACAGTTTATGTATATCTTAATATGTGAACTTTAAAAGGGGGTCTACAAAAAAGGACAAAGTAGATGTTGACTTTTTTACTTGTGGACTTCTATAGATTTTGTGTTCAGCTAAGTTGCCTGCATCTAGTTAAATTTGCAACTTTCTGGGTTGCCTGGAGAATTCTTATGCCCTGTTCAACCTTTTATTCTGCTTTTGTTTGTTTGTTCATTTGTTTGACTATTAGAAAACTTTTGATACTGCTGTAATAGAAACAGATGTAATATATCAACATATAAAAATATAAGTTGTGTCAAAGTAGCACAAGTTGTCAGACCTATTCCCAAGCCTGACAAAAAACAGGGAGGTGCGGGTAGTCATATGTAAAGAGCTGATTGGAATTCATCATCTTCAACAACTGAAATCATTATTCCTAATTGTGGATAATCAACAAAGAAAAGAATTAAATATGCAGTTTTATTTAACAGAATGCTTTGAAGATGTATGGAATTCTTTGTGAATTATTCATGCCCTTTAAGATCAGAAACTTTGAAACAAAAAAAAAGGTAGGGAATTCTGCAGGGATGTGCCGGTTTAGAAACAAAGCAGCACTCCTTCTACATGTAAATGCAGCTGAAGTGGGACAGCTGTAACATCAGGGAAAAAATAAAATAAAATAATAAATCTTTGCTAAAAAGTTCGTAGCAATACAGTCGATCTTTTTTTCTGAAATTAAATTATTCATTTTGTCCTTGATCAATTCCAGTTAACATGTGTTTGTGACTCTCAATTGTTTCTCTGTAACATAAAAGCAACTCACAGAGAAATAAAGTCACACTTGGGGAAAACGAATCAAGAAAACCCTACCACAATGTAGCCTTCTCCATCTTATTGCCCCCACCAAGCATCTCTGATGAAATAATCCCTTCAATGACTTTGGCACTGGCAAGTAATTTAAATTTTTGCTGCCTCTCTCAGTACTTATTTTTAGGCTGTATTAGGTACAAAATTGAAATAAAAAAGGAAAGGAAGTATTGAAATATTCATTTGACTTGGGGTCACTGGTTGAACAGTAGTGGGTGTATTGTGAACTGTCAGGTGAAGCCTTAGGAGGGACAGGTGACAACTCTGTCACCTTATGCAAACTTCCACATGCTCCCTGCTGCGGTCTGCACAGAAGGAGTAAAGTCAGAATTAATTATTTAAAAAAAAAAAAAGGAAAGTTTTGTCTGCAAATAGAGTCCCTAGTTTTGCAGTCCAAACTGAAGGCAATTAGAATTCTCTAGTGCTTAAAATTGATCCTTCTTGTTTGAAGAACTGTGACTTTGTGGATTGGACAAATAGTCACTGTGGTACTTACTGTAGTATATGCTGAACAGTTTGTCATTACTGAGGAGGCCCAACTAATGGAGGCCTTACAGCTTGCTTTCAACTGTGATACTCTAGTATTTGTTTTTCCCTTACTGATAGAGAGTGCATTAAGCAAAGCATTCTCCAGAACTGATATTTCTGTCTGGTTTTCATGGTGCTTTGGTGACTTTTGGATCATCTGCAGCAAACAGATTTCCTCTAACATGTTTAATTTATCTGAAACTTACATACAAACTGTTTATGATCAGCATGTGGAAGCAGAAATACTTCTGTAAATGTTCCTACAATCAGTTCTGCTTTCTGTGTGTGTGCAAGATATTGGCATATCTCCTCTCATTCCCAAGGATGAACAGGAGAGGACATCCTGAACTATGTAGGTGCCTCATAGGCATGGAAAGGAAACATGATATGTCCGGTTACATGCTAATGCCAGGACATTTTCACAATACAGGTTGTAAAATGACAGTTGGCTGAGAAACTAAACAGAACATAAATGTGTTAATCTTAAAATACTTCTTTACTACTTGCTACTTCTTTCCAAAATATGTATATATGAAAAAATAGTTTGGTGGTAAGTCTGAGCACTAAGCCATTTTTGGAATTACCACAGTGTGTCCTGTACCAGTTCGTTTCCATTTTACGTGCACGCAGAGAAGGTCAAATTGTGAATTAGCAGACAGCTTTGATGGTGCCAAAGACAACAACCTGCTTCAATACATTATCAAATAATAGACTATAAATAATGTACGCACTGAAATGCCAAGCAGCGAACAGCATTTCCACTGCTAAATAGAATCACCGAATTCATTAGAAACTGCTAACCCTGATGATGTATTTCTTCTGAGGAGTCTGAACATTAACTGTTTGTCACCAACCTTCCTTTTCTTTCTGTCTCTTTATCAAATGTGCTCATTTTTGATCACATTCCCCCATTATGTGATTCTCCATTGAGCCCTTTCTCTATCATACAGAAGCTGTATTTCAGTCCATGTTCAGACCAATTCCATAACCTGACAGACATCCAAGGCACAAGCCAAGGCAGCTGTAGAGAAGCACCAAATAAGAATAAAATTGTTGATTACGCAAAGCTCAGGTGCAAAATGACCCCAAATTGGTCTGTCATCAGGGAGTGCTAATCCTTTTTGTGCTGGTTAACTCCAGACCTTTCACAAGCAGATGATGGAGAGCTGACAAAGCCAGAGCTCTGCACACACAATATTACCTCCTAGCACAGAGACCTGCAGCCTGTGGGAGATAGGAACTCCAGTTGGCTAGGACTTCAAGCATCTGTGGTAGTGAGATGGTGTCAAGGGAAATGGAAACTAAAACCATTAAAGATGTAAAAGACAGATTTTACTAAAAATTAAACTATGACTTTTATTTTTATCTGTTTATTTTTGAATAGAGTAGTATTAAAGTAAATAAGATAGAGGGAAAATAATTTTAAAGGGCTTTACACACTTTTCTTGCATGTTCCTTATAAGTCAGTCCATATTGCTAGCTTGGTTTCCATTACTGTGTAAATGGCAGCAAATTCTGTCCATCAGAATTTGAACCTTCTGGTTCCTGGCAGAGTCTTTCCTGGAGCTGAGCCGTTTGCTTCCTGTCCTCCAATTTCCTTCAGCCTGTGCTGCAGTCCACCCACTCAGGAATGTTTGTCTTTGCTGCTATTTCTATTCTCTGCATGGTCACAGCCTTCTCTTCCAGAGCATACCCTGATCTTCCCCAAGGAAGACATCTCCTCTCCCTTCAGAAGGTTTTGTCAAGTCAAGTCTCCTTGCAAGAGCACAAAACGTAAGTGAAAACACCAGGACAGATGCTCCCCAATGAACCTGCTGTGTGGTCTGCACAAGTTTATTTCTGATCTCACCAGCATTGACCACCAATGTCACAACCAGTGCCATCACTTGCAGCATCTGTCATGTAAGTGAGCCAGTGTGTGGCAGTGGGCATTACATTTTAGTAAAAATAAGTATAATCCTATGCAAAATATTTTAATTAGACTGAGGAGGAAGGATGTACAGCTGTACTGAACTGCAACTCACCATTCCCAATAGCAAGATTTGAGCACTTCAGTTTCAGGGAATGAAACCACCTCATCAGTGGTTGGATGCATTTTTGTGTGTTCAAGTCAAAGGAGTCTTCTAGAAGCTGAAGCATCCTTAAAAAGGTATGCTTTTATATCCAAGCTTATTTGTAAAACAGTTTGCAAAGGCTGTAGTCAGACAGTATTCTGCTAATGCAGTGGTTATACAAACAGGGACAAGTAGCGTGACATATGCAAAATACCATCATCATTTATTGACAAAATGTTTCATCAACTCAATGGACTATGTATAAATTAAGCCAAAAACAAACAAAAACCAAAGTAAATATTAATGAACAAAATCCATAGTCTAGCGTAGCAGTGGGTTCCTGTTTAAGTCTGGCAAATAGCTTGAATAATAGGTGCATAGAAGGAAGGACTGAAAGGTATTTGCAGAGCCCTATAGGGAAACACAGTTATTCGTATACTGTTATATGGACTGCTATCAGTACATAATTTTGCAGAGCCACTAAAGCTCAGTAAAGTCATTATCAAAGGATAAAAAGAATAAAGTTAAAATACATCAGAAGTACAGGGTATGAGACCTTTGCCTCTGAACATTTTACTTTCTATGCTGTTTTCTTTGAGGGGACTCTGCTGTTCCTAAAAGCGTTTCTCTTCTTTACATGACTGCAAGCAGCTTTTAAGACAGATTAATCAGATTAATTCTTTAAAAAATAAATAAATAAATAAATAGATCTTTTTTTCTGTTTGTGTTTGTTTTTGTTTTTGCATTTTATCTGGATAATTCACTAAATAGAGTAATTTTGTAAAAGCCTCTAAGGCAAAGACAATTTGTGAATTAATTTCTCTACCAGCCTGAGAAAAGAAACGATCAAGAGAGCATTCCATGTCCTGTGGCACTGTGTTTTTGTAAGATGGCATAAGGTAAGGGACACATATGTTTCATAGCTGAAGTTTGCTCTGATGGTTTGTATGCTCATGATAATTTGCCAGTAATGTTGCTTAAGGCAAGCCTGTGGTAGTTTTGCCTCTTATTTCAGGTGGTCTTGCTTCCTTCTTCAAGGAAACATGAATCATTGGAGAAACATGTTTCTTCCCTTGTTTACTTCACAAACCAAGAGACTGGAAGTCGTCTTTCAGTTACAGTTGCTCAAAAGTAGAAAGCTTAAATAAAGGATGAGGAAAAAGAAAATACTTTGAAGTACTTTCTCCAAAACAGGAGATACCATCTCCTGCCAGTTTAAGCCCCTAACTGAGGAATATTCTCAATCAAGTATCCAAGTTTAAGCATGAGCTGTCATTTTAATGTGCATGAAACAATTCAGATGCATAAAATTAGACATGTACTTGGCAAGCAATGATTTCAACTCTTAGTAATGAACCACTGTCCTTGCGTGAATTTGGAGGTACTAGGGATATATGACTCAAGAGCTAACTACTAGAAAGTGTCTCTGATTTCTATAATTACCAGTTTTAGTGTTTAGAATTCTATACAAGACAGTGAGCATATCAGAAAGACTTAGGAGGTTTAACTAAATACAGTATTCCAATTAACATAGCAGAATGCCCTCAGCTACTGTAAAAAGCTAATAATCTTTAAGTCAGGATTGGCCATTGTAGGGTCTCACGTGCCTAAAAATGGTGACAGTGTGTATACTAAGAACCCACTATTCCATCTCCAGGTGTGCTAATAAATGGATACCTAAAGAAGAGGAAAAGCAGGAAAAACTTATATGATGGAGAAAACTTACTTAATTAGGAGATTTCCTAATTCTCTTCTTTCCAGCCCATTTAGCAACCCTAAATCATCTGTCTTCCAAGTAATTGTCCAGTCTTCCCTTCAATCAGCGTCAACTCTTGCATCCACAATACACTTCAAGAAAGAATTGCAGGGTTACACGAGTCTTTTGGTTTAGCTCCTTCTGAATTAATTTGATGTCCCTTAGGTCTTTGAGTGGAGGAGACGGTAGAAAAAAGTCACTTCCAATCCAATTCTTATTTTGTAGATTTGTACCAAATTCTTCTACATCAGCTTTTTTCATAGCCTCTTTACTTTGATTCATGTCTCTCAGCTAGTTTTCTGTCCTGGTTGGAATAGTCCCATTTCTACCAAAGCTATTTGACTTCCTTAAAATCATTTGATGAGGAACTTAGTCAAAAGCCTTTTGGGAATCCAAAGAGGCTGCATCAGCTAGACCTTCCTTTTCTGCACATTTTTTGACCATTTCAAAGCATTCCAGAGGATCTGAAAAATAGGATTCCCCTTTATAGTTCCTCATATGTCTGGCATTTTTCTGTGTTCTGTAATTTCATCCTTTAGTGTATAGTTTCTGATAATTTGGTCAGTGCTCCATCATGATTGCAGGCCTGTGATTCTCCAGGTCTCCCTGGGACCTTTTCTTTAGGATTGACATTACAACCATTCTTCAGACTGGAAAAAGTTTTAAGTGGATACTTTAAGTGGATATTACCATTAATAATTCAACTTCATTATCCTTAAGTTCTTTTATAGTTCCTTGGCAGCTGCCATTTGTTTCTTCTGATAAGTTACCACTCATCTGGAGCTGAAGTTAACCAGTGTAATTTTATTTTCTGCCCTCACAGCCTCTGATTCCTCTCAGCACAAAGTGGGCACCGTCACTGGTCTAGTAGGGCAATCAGTAATGAAGATGTCTCCTAACAGATATCCTTATTGCTAGAGGGTCTGTGGATGTGGTCCGATGTTACCACTTCGCCCTCTGAAAACATCTAATCATTTAATACATCCAAAACATCCAGTGATCTTTCTTGGGCTAATCATCCTCTACAAGCCTCTCTCCATCCTCTTCATGGTAGCAGCATTTAAAAATAAATGTAAGCCAGGTTGACTGCTGGACCTTTTTCTGCATCAGGCCTGACCTTGTCCCATGCTGTGCCATAACCAGTTTCCTCTGAACCAAGGTGGCAGAAGTAGGCTGATCTGAAAAGCCACATACAGCTGGAGCTGTGGAATCTATTGTTTCAAGCTTTTTTCAGAATGGGGTGGATCTGAATCTTTTATATGAATCTGGCACTCCAGTCTCATTGTAGGATCTGAAGACTAAGCAGAAACAATGTTTACTCTTCTGCCTTGTTCTGCTGCCAGAAATATGCCACGTTGCCCTCTGACAAATCACTTGGAGACAAAAAAGAAGAAAAGGGATAAAACAGGAGCTGTTTACAGATTCATGGCTTAACTTTGGTGCTGTCACCTTCATATAGGGCAGAAACATCACCTTCTCCTACACACATTGGAGAATTCACCCTGCAACAGCTGTGGTTTGTCAGTGATGAATACTGGAGTTCGCAGTAGGATGTGAAAGTGTGAATATTGGCCAGGATCAGCCCTGCAAACTTGTTCCTGCTGGCATACTGTATGACCATAAGTTGCATGACTTTCTGGTGCTCTGTCAGATGATGCTAGCTTGAGATTTGGCCAAAATCCAAATCCTTTCTGAGGGTACAGTTCAGCTTGCTTTCTGTTTCCCCCAAAACTGTAATTTCATAGACCTTTATGGTGGTTTGTATATCATGGTTGTTATTCTTTTTTTCTTTAGGCACAGTTGTGCCTACTGTTATGCCAGTACGGCAAGGTTGCATAACCACCATGCAGAAGTGAAAGATTTCGGTTTCTTAGAGTTGCTTTTTTTTTTTTTTCCCCCAGAATGCCTGAATGCTTTCTTTAGTAATTTTCTGATTTTCTTTCGCATTCAAAACTCAGTTTTCTTCCCACAGTTCAATGTCACCATTAGCATTTGGTAAAATCACTCCAAAATGTATTTGAATTGAGGTATATTAGGGTGACCAGTGGTTTAATGGCTCAACAATAAAATACTGCTTGAATAAGCTCATGGGCAATAATCGAGGTAAGAATAGTTCCTCATCTTGTCTGCTGCAGTACCTGAGGTCCCTGCAGGCAGTCATTATTACAAGTTACTTCCGTACACTATTTGGCCAGATAATGCCTTGCAATTAGGTCTTAAGAGTAAGCAATGGAAAGCTCTCTATTAAAGTTGATGATGCTACAGCTCGGCAACATATCCATATCACCATTCTCCTAGATTTGTTGCCTTTTTGATGTCTCACTGTTGCTGCTCTGATGCAGGGGCAAGCACTTTAGCCAGACTGCTGCAGGCCAAATCTTCGGCCATGGTGCTCTGTCATAGCTGCACTGAAGTCAAGGGAAATATGACCTGGCCTCTTGTAACTTACATTCCTTCATACTCCGTAATGTTAGTTGTATCTCACTGGTACTTTTTCATTTCAATTATTGTCACATTCATCTTCAAGTGGTATAAATAGTGTGTCAGCATTAACTCAAGGGATTCGTTATTGGAATCTGGGCTGCTTCATGTTTTTTGCATGGACAATAAAATGTTTATAGGGTCTGTGGGGAATAGCACAGAAACAGCAAACCCTGAAAGTATGGTGAACGTCAGTCCAGTCTGGGAAGATGTCTTCACTGTCCCATATGGTTTCACTGCCATGTGTGGAGTGGCCAGACGACATAAAATAGTCCCCGGCACTAGCTGCATAGCTGAGCAGATGGAAACTGCTTTTGTCATGCAGGGTAGAAAATAAGCATAACCAGCTAAGGATAGCACTGCATACCCAGGTTTCACAGATTATGGTGGGGTGAGAAATCTCTAACAACTGGGAAAGAAAGTTGATTTTCAGCTGTCCTGCATTCAGTAAGAGTGCATCAATATGTTGCCATGAGTATTCTTTGAAACTATCAAAGCTGCTGTGGTTTGGGAGGGTGCAAAGTAATTTGCTTTGCTTTCAAACATGCAACAAAAATCTCCCTGAGGCTGGGAACACAGTACTTTCTCTCCAAGGGCACAGCACACATTATTTTGCAAACAGAGGCAAAGCCATTTTAGCCATATGCCAGGCCAATCAGAAGTTATATGAGCAAGATTGGTTCATTGGGTTGCTGTGCCTGAATAGTTGTCAGCTTAGTCCAAAAGGTTGGGTTTGTTTTTTTGTTTGTTTGTTTGTTTTTCTCTTAGCCAGATGTAACATGATAGGATGTGTCATTAGTAGACAAACTGTATTATACTAAACCATTTTGTGTGAGTCAAAAGGATACAGAACTGTAGCAGAGGAATGAAAAACATGAAATGTTGGTGGAACATGGCTTTAAATTTTGCTTTGAATTTACAGTATTCAATAGATTTATATTTTGGAGAAATATTTAGCACTTTTCTCCTCTGACCCCTCAGTGAGCCATGCTCCAGCATTACCACAAGGATGATAGCAGCCTGAAGAATCTTTCTGAGTGGAAGACATAATCTGTCAAGGTGTTTAGATGGGAAGGCTATGGAAATATTTTAGCACTCTTTTTCAACCCAAAAAAAAGGTCAGGATGTTCTGATACACTGGTCAGGTTTTAATCTATGTAACTATATACCTCTGTGGACTTCAAATGTGGCTTGTATAGTTTGGTTGAATTCTTTGAAGAACACCTAAATACTATGTAAATATCATGTCTAATGACGATTTAGAGACAAGGGAAAGATTGGATGTTGACTAGAACGTGAGTGGGAACCTCAGCACATCTCTGCCCTTCCTCAGGCTTCCCAAGGGATGTCAGTGAAACTCCATCTACACAAGGAGTCAAATTTTAACTGTACATGCAGAGTACAGTGCAAGTACCCAAAGTGACAGTGGTTAAGCTAGGGGAGACCAGGAGTCATATGTCTGGTATTGCAGAGTGGACTCTGGGGACCTCTGCTCAGCTTCCTAGTGGATCCATTCACCAGGCATGGTGGTTTTACCCAGCTGGGCAGCTGAGCTCCACAACCACTCTCTCACTTCCCCTCCTCAAATGGAAAAAGGGTGAAAATAAGATGAAAAGGGTTCAAGGGTTGAGATAAGGACACAGAGATTACTCAACAATTATTATCGCAGCCAAAACAGATTCAGTGTAGGGAGATTAGAGAAATTTATTACCTGTTACTAACAAGCTAGAGCAGTGAGAAACAAACAAAAACACCTTCTCCCCAGCCACCCTCTGACTTCCTCCTCCCAATTGGCACAGGGGAATCAGGAATGGGGGCTGCAGTCAGTCCCTGATGCTTTGTCTCTGTCATGGTCACTCTCTACCCCTGCTCCACGTGGGGTCCCTCCCATGGGATGCCATCCTTCCCAAACTGATCCTGCAGGGTCTGCCCACAGGCAGCAGCTCTTCAAGAACTGCTCCCACATGGCTCTGTACCACAGAGTCCATCCATCCCCCAGGAGCAAACTGCTCCAGCACAGGTCCCCCATGGGTGGGCAGCAGCTCCCCCCAGGCCCCCTGCTCCTGCATGGGCTCCTTTCCATGGGCTGCAGCCCCGGCCCGGGGCCTGCTCCTGTGGGGGCTCTCCATGGGCCACAGCCTCCTCCAGGCCACATCCACCTGCTCCACTGGGGGCTCCTCCACAGGCTGCAGTGTGGAGATCTGCTCCATGTGGGACCCATGGGCTGCAGGGGGACAGCCTATGCCACCAGAGGCCTTTCCACAGGCCATAGGGGAACTGCTGCTGTGCACAGGAGTTTCCCCTTTCTTAAATCTATTCTCACAGAGGCACAAATGACATTGCTCACTGGCTTGGCTCTGGCCAGTGGTGGATCCCTTTGGAGCTGGCTGAAACTGGCCCTTATCTAACATGGGGCAGTTTCTGGATTCTTCTCACAGAGGCCAGCCTTACACCCCCCTGCTACCAAAGCCTTGCCATGCAAACCCAATGCACCAGGGTGTGCAGAAGTAGGGATAAAAATCAATATTAGAATTTTGCAGTGCTTTATTAACATGATAACGAAGGCTATAAAAGTACCCGAGTGTGATGGAGAAGATTGTTTTTCATCACCTGTAGAATCTCATTAGTCCACCAGCTGTTTCATTCCTTGCATTAAGAGCAACAGCAGGACCTTATTGTTCTCCTCCTCTCACAGAGAAATGTGACTGACCTCCTTACCATGTGCTGAGATCACTTGCAGGCAGATGAAGAATGAGCCTCTCCGCTACCTTCCATGCAATAATCTGCTTCCTGGCAGAAGAGGTGTCAAACAAAAACTACTGCAAGGAAGCATTTATCACTGCATAGTCCTATAGCACCAATTCTAGCTTGCTGACACAGCTGGAACCTGCTCCTTGTTTAGACATGCCCAACTTTCCTTTCAGTGCTCATTTGCTTGCATTTAAATATGAATGTCATTTTTCATTATTTTATATGCTAATGGACAGATTCTGATGTTTTTAAGCCACGTTTGGCAGAACCTTGTTTCAAAAATAATTGTATTAGCTCCAGTGGACCTGGGGGAGTACACTTGAATAGCAGTGGAGGAATCCCAGCAGGAAGAGCAAGGAAAAGTGAAAGAGGAAGACAGCTGCAAGAGATTCAATCGCTATTTAGATTTTAATGTAGCTCTACATTAGGCATTGATTGAAGTTTGTTTTTTGTTTTGTTTTGTTTTGTTTTAATTTGCTGTAAAAGCCTCAGCCAGAGTAGGAAGAACCTTGGTTGCCCTTCTAGGGATGCCTTAAAACACAAATGCAATATTCATTCTCACTGTATCATGTTAAAAAAGACTCCATGATTCTTTGGCTCCTAATTATCACCTCAGGCAGCTTATTTAGCCTACCTGCTATGAAGGCAAGAAGTATACATCATACTGTAACACTCACAAAGTAATTGGGCCACTTTCTAGCCTTCCTCTATCAATATTAATAAACTGCACTAATTGCACAATGCTTTCTTTTTTTATCCTTTTTCTAAACCTGCTATAGGGATTTGCATCTTCTTTAGAGGCCTTAACAGATGTTAATTTGTATTCTTGTCTTTGTGGTGTTTTGTTTATCTTGTGGGGTTTTTCTTGTACTAAGTGCCAGAAAAAAAATGTGTTTCCTAAAAGGATATTTAGTGTCTTTCATGTATCAGTCTGGGCTAAGCTCTTTCTTTTCTCATGCAGAGGTGGTTTCTCCTAAGATGTATGAGGTCAACAAAAGAGAAGGTATACATTGCAGCATGATTTGAAAATAAAAACAAAAGTAGAAAGTTAAGTGATCTATGGTATCTGTCAAGATATTTCCACTTCAGACATCTTTACTATATTTCAGTGTTTGAAACGCTCAACCAGTTTGAAAGAATTTCAGCAAATCTAGTTGCTCTGGCCAAGCCACAGGTTGTCAGTTTTGTCCATAGGTAGGTCATAAGTAGTAGAGGAGTTAAGCAAGTTTTCCCTTTATGGATATCTCAGCACTTCAATCCTTGAAATTCCTCATGTGTGTTCTGCCAGGCTGCTCTCTTTCAATATTAGGATATGGTAATTACATTACATGTTATGGAGGCATCATTAGGATTTATTTTTTTTTATTCATTTTATTTCATAATAAATTGTACTTGAAAGTATTAATGAATTCTTGAATTTCAATAAGTAAGACATTCAAGTTTGCTGCTAAACTGCATGGTTTTCTGGATGGTAGACTCATGAACTTGGAAACAGTGGGCAGGAAGCATTGCCAGGCTATTTTTTCATGGATTAAAGACTAATGGCTGAGAAGTATATTGTAACCATGCTCAAAAACAGCTGACAATATAGGTTGAAGGAAAAGCATGAATAGTTGGCCTCTATTTTGTTTTCTGAGCCATAAATAGGATAACAAAAAAAAAAAGGTCAGGTAGCAAGGGACATCAGGAGGTGTCCAGTCCCATCTTCTGCTCAAAGCAAGGTCAGCTGTGAAGTCAGGCCAGGTTGCTCAAGCATCAGGTCTTTAAAACCACCAAGGAAGCAGACAGCACAACCTCTCTGTTGACCTGTGCCACTGCTTGAATGTCCTCAGGGTTTGTGGTCCAAGGTTCAGGGCTTTGCATTTGTCCCAGTTGAATTTCACCACATTCTTGTCAGGCTGTTTCTCCAGTCTGCCTAGGCTCCTTGGAAACCGGAAATTAGATCCTTAATTCCTGTGGAATTTTAATGAGGTTTAGGTACCCAGGTTTTCTGGTGTCTTCCCATTTAAACTATTCCTCTACAGATAATAACATCAACAATGGGTTGTTGCTATTCTTATGGATATGTCTATCTTATGCTACAGTTATGCAAGGTTTCTCTTGCCTCACACCTCTGGCCTTCAGATACACTTTGCTGATGGTGAAAGGCAACAAAGAATACGTCGTGCAAAGCTAGGCAGGCTTCAATGCTTCTTGTGCATTATTTTGTTCTAGTCAAACTGATTCACAGACCGTGCAAAGTAAAATTACGTGCATAACTAACTGTGCTTTTGCAGACAAATGAAAGAAACCTGGTAGATGGGCTGTACCTTATTATTGACTGGGGATGAACAGACTCAAGCCTGGAGAGTATTAGATGGGGTGGCAAGGCCTATTCTTTAATTTCTGTGTTGCCTGTTGCATAAGATTTCTTCAGTCCTAAAACACATGAGGTGCTTATATCTTTAGACCGCCTCTGAAAAATCATGTAGATGAAAGGCTGGGCAGGAACTTGTCCACCATCAAAGCCACAGAAGTATCAGGCAGAGTGAAGTAGTCATAATTCCCTTGCCCCCTAGATCATAATGCAAGATCATAATTCTCACTGCAGGAAAACATCAGTAAAAATGTTAGAAGGAGGTGAGACTTTCATGCTGAGAGGAGTCATTCCCTAGTTTAAACAGGTAGACAGCAGATGCTAATTAGGTTTTAAGGTGGGGCAGGGAGGCAGCAATAACAGGAGGGAAGAAGTAAGCACAATGCACTTGGTTATTGCTTTATTACATGTAATGCTGTACAGCATGCAGCTCTGTGGTCTGCACAGGTGCTATTTAGTAAGGGAATTGAGCACAGTCAAGTTTTGAAGTCAAAGGGCAGGGGGTCACAAACATCTGTGTGAGACTAATTCCATACAGTTTTTTATCCTTTCTTTATACCAGTGTTTCTTCTCTTCTTGAGTGAATGCACTCCCTCTGGTGGCTCATTTACTATCTCCATTTCATTTCTTTTTCAGTTAAGGCTGCATACAAGCAACTGGCTAAAAATTGGGAGAGCTATAATGTTATGCTTTTATTCGGCTAGCTTAATGTTTTATGTTCTCAGCACTGAGAGCATAAATAAAGTTTTGTTACCATAAAAGTCAGTCAAAGAAACTCTCTAAGACTCAATTTGGAGTTTTAGAAAAGAGGCATTCTTTGATTGTGGCACTGGACACACGGGACCACTCCACCTAGTGTGCATGCTGAATTGTTCAAGCTACAGGGGTTATATGCTATTGGATTATACATATTTATTAGATTTCCAATACATTATTAACATATTAATATAATTTACTGTAACTCATTAACATATGTAAATGTCCTTGATGCACATGCAATTGTTTCTGCTGGTGGTCTTTGGAGGTCTTCTGGTTGTGGTAGATAGTCTTGCCACTGTGTTCAGTGGCTGAACCCAGTTCTTGCGCATGCTCAGGTCATCTCCTTCTTCCTTATCTTAGTGTTTCAATTTAGACATGCATACTAGGCTAAGTCATTTATATATCCAAGGACCTATGCATACCATGAGTTCCTCACTGCTTCTTTTCAGACACATCCTCCAGGTCTGGGTTATCTTGCCCCCCCTCCCCAATCCTGAGATACAATTCTTCATGGTCTTACAGATAATGATGACTAATTAGTGAGTAAGGTAGCACCAGAGATACAAAGTTTCCAGACCTCCTTCTATGTAGCTAAACATAGTAAAGGTTTGGCCTATCGGTTCATAAAACATGTCAGATTTTGTTCTATTTGTCTATCGGGGAGAGAGCCAGTCCTTCTGACTCCGTATCTGTCTAGCCATTCAAATGCCTTTTAAAATAGTCTCCATTCATAAAAATAAATAAATAAAATAGAACTTAAAAATAACAACAAAACCTATTCAAAAAGAAAATTTCTGAGATGAAAATATATATATATATATCAGGTAAATGTTTTGTTGGCCTCAGTGACCCACTCTTTTAAAACCCAAGTTGATCATTCACAAAAGGTAAATCAATGATGTGTCCAACTCCCTCTTATTATTTTCCTCTTAGGTGCCTATCTGTTATGTCTCACACTAAGTTTTTCAGGGCAGAAAATGCCATTTTCTGATCATAACACAATAGGAAAATAAATGTCATTACTGCCTGCAAAGCCTACAGAAAAAAAAAAAAAAAAAAAAAAAAAAAAGTGCTGGAAACCATCAAAGTGAAAAATCTTCATTCTGAATTATGAACTTCTTTTGGATGTGGTTTGCATGTCATCTGTTCGTACAGGCAATTTATTTGCCTGAACATTTTATAGAATAATTATAGTTGAGGAAAGCCAATCTTACAGTGGTATTCAGTAATTAAACACTATTCTGAGACTAGGAAATATCATTAGAAAGAGTGTTTACTTAATTAGATATCATGTTATGTTTCAAAACAGAGAAACACAAGCAGAAACTGTTGCAAACTTGCTTGCTTGTAGGTTGATGTACTCCAATATTCAGTAAACATTCTGCTGTATAAGAAAACACTGTTTCCACAGCTCCAGAAGTTATATTTGGATGCTGAGCTGACCATGTCTTTGCACTGCAGTGGAAGGACTTTGAGTTATTTTGGTGTATTTGAGGCAAGTTTAGTTAGGACAAGAGGGAAAGAGCTGGGTTGTTTCCTTTTATTTCTCACTGTATACCCAACAATCCAGGTGACAGGCACCTTGGTCGGTGGGTGGCATCTACAAAACACCTCAGTTCCTTTAGGTCAGTGCTTGCATAATTAGGCCAATGCTAATTTAGAGGCCAATCCTGTTAACCAGATTCATTTACTACTGTCTTTAAAAAGAGCTCTAAGTGACCATATAACACTGAATTAACTGTCTATCCCAGAAGTCATCTAATTACATAATTTACAATATCATTGTTGAGTTTCTAGCATAATTCACTTGATTGCATGTTTGTTGCTACAGTGCATCAATTTGAGGAAATTTCTGTTTCCTTACTCGGGAAAACAGTTTACACTCTCAAGACCAATTTGCCAGCTGGAGCATAGTTCTTCTACAAAAGGATGCAAAGGCTCTTAGAAATATCTGAAAGCATCATCATCTCTGCATTTATACTTTCACTAGTATGTATGTCAGTGATGACACATCACAATTAACTATCTGCACGAAAGGTCCTTACTCCAAGCATCTGAGCATCTGAGGCTAGCAGAGTATGCATCTGGAGCATGTCTATGAAGGTGTTAGTTTGCCCCCTCTGTTGCTTTGAACAAGCTACTGAAGAAAAAGTGAAAAGCCCTGTGGTGATGTAAAGATGCAGGACATATATGTGACTAGCCTTAAGTAGCTAGTCACAATGGATCTCCTTTCATGGTTCTTTGGGTTCCCAGGCATGTTGTTTATTCTACCATGGTGCTCAGGGAGGGCTTGTGAGTCCAGCCCCCCCAGGAAGAGACCAGGAGATATCTTGGCATTTTTTTTCCTCCTTTTCATGGGTTTTCATCCTGGGAGGAGACAATTGTATTCCTGAACTGGTAACACAACTGTAAAGGGAGGATCATCACCTGATTGATTAATCCAGGGGGCTTTAGTGACGTGGCTGTATGTCACTTGACAATAGAGAGCAGAAGTTTGGAGAGAGATACCTGGTTCATTGAATTTAATGATAACTGTATATTTCCCTCAGTCTTACCTCCACAGTATTTTGACAGAATCATGGGTTTAGGCATTTTTATATTATTGAATAATCAGCATCTCACCTGTTGTAAATGAAAGTGGAGCAGTGTGTACCATACTGATAAAAATACCTCACCAAACAAAAACAGGAAGGAGAGAACCTCCCTCCAATTTTTCTTTATTAAACTCATAATTTGTTGCTGGGCATGACCTGATGTTTTAAGATGTCTCCATTTCACTAACTGTTTTAAAATAAAGCACACTTGGCATAGTTTTGAAAGTCATTAATAACTGAAAAGATCCCTAGTGATATCTTTTAATCTCCTGACTTGTGCATATAGAAAAATTGTTACTGTGATCTGCAACAAATTTTGTAGTTTGATATATGAAACCCAAAGTTAATCAAATTGCTATGTCTTCACATTTGTCCTATTTATTTTGACATTCGGAGAATGTTACCACTTTTTAAACTTTGTTATAAATATTACTATCCATTTCATCAGTATAACATGACCATTTATACTGATGTATTTCAGAATGAAGAGATATGGCTTACACTCATTTGTAAACAAATGAAAATGTGCCCTGTATATTACTGAGGTCTCATTTTTGGTGGGTTTTCTTTTTTTTTTTCTTTTTTTTTTTTTTTCAGCTGACTTTCAGTCTGTTGCTGCAAAAATGAAGATTTGCTATTAAAACAAACAAACAAACAAACAGAAAACCTAGTATAAGTTGTCTTCCTGGCATTTGCTTAAATCATGAAAGGTCTAGTTAGTTGTTCATCTTTCAGTGGAATGCAGCTCTTTTTTTCACTAAATAGGAATTTGTTTGACCATAAAACTTAGTCCTGCAGTTTTCATCCCATTGAACATGAAGGAAAGTAAAAGTTATGCTCATTAAAGAAGATCTTGTAGGTCTAAGGTATTTCAAAGGAAACAATATATATATATAAAAGTCTTTTCCAACCTAGATGATTCTGTCGTTCTGTTCTATATATTCTATATTTCATATACTTATATATGAAAAGAACGAGGAAAAAATCATTTTTTTTAAAGTCACTCTGATTCTCATGACACTTACAAAGATGGCTTAACAAAACGGACTCTATTTTACATATATAGCCAATTTAATGCTCTTACAATTCATTACAAACCTACCATTGTTAGAAAGAGATTGTCATTATTTTTGTAATAACTTTTTCTGTGTAAATATCACTCTTCTCATCCTGAGTAGGCTTGGGTGACTGGGGGAAAACAGCAAATATTTGGTAAAATTATGGTAACAGTTAAGTTAACTTAAAGAATTAGTTGAGTTATTTTTAAAAATGAATTAACCCCACTCAGAAATATACATATTTTGGTACTTATTTTAAAGGTGAGAATGGTGGAAGTTTTTCTACCAGTTCCTTATAGAGAAAAAGATGCTCTCTTGTGTCTCATTAGCTTTACCTACATTTTTGATTATGGAGGAATTAGGGGGGGTGGGGGAGAGGGGAAACAGCAATTTAACAGCTACTTTTAACAAGATTACAATCTTTACAAGCAATCTGAAGAACTGAGTGTGAGTCAATTTCAGCGGTTAACCATGGAAATCCATCTACTGAGTTTACTTATCAGGCAAGCAACTTAACAGCTCTGTGTGTCTGAAATAGCCATTTACAGATTCAAACAAACAAACAAAAACTATGTAACTCTAAACTCTCATTTCAAGTGTCTTCTAGACAAATCCTGGTTCCAGATGACAGACTGGTGCAGAATGACAGAGACAGGAAAGAGTTAGTAAGGTCCCTTCCACAAGGATTAATATTTGTAACAAGAAAGATAATTTAACTCATTCAAAAAGTAAATAGATAAGGACTCAAAGATGGGATTCTGTGTCCAGGCCTTATGATGATGTTCTTGAAGCTGGTTTCCTCCTGTTGTGTCTCAAATCTGTTAATTTTCCAGATGATGAAATTAGATTACTGGTCTCCAGGGACCACTTGGGTTGTGGCATTTTCTCTCTCTGTGTTCATTTAAAGGTGCCAAGGAAGAAAGGAAAAGAATCAGCAAGTGCATGTAGAATAATCACAGTTAAAAATAAAGGTGTGTTATTTAGCTCTAGCTTCAGGGTTATATAGGTTTTAATCAAATTGATTATATACCTTATAAAATAAAAATACACACACATATGTATATATTTACCTAGGAGCAACGTAAAAGCAGGGACTCTTGGATCCATGAAGGGAAGCACAAATAGCCACCTCTCCTTCGGTGGCAACAGTGCCTATAATCTAAGACATTAAAATACTTTTTTTTTCCTTGTCTTACCAAGTAAAACATACAAAATACCATAGCTGAGATGGAAGGCCCCTTTTCCAGCGTAGATATGCATCAAACGCATTCTGGGGCCTGTGATTTCAATGGCACTTAAAATAGAAAGTAATATTATAAAATAAATATTACAAAAATATTACAATATAACTTTATTATGGAAAGGCACCATCATTTCTCTCCATCCCAACAGCAAGTCCATAAAGGATCTCTGGCAATGAAGTGAAACTTGCTTAGAAGGCTTCCCCTACGAGTCACGTGCTTTGTCTCAGCTTTTAGGGCGGATCTTTGACGCAGGGAGTCTCTCTGAGTTGCATCGTGAGGTCTTCACACTCCTTCCTTCTAGATGGAGGATAAGGGGGCAGATGTGAAGACAGAGATGTTCCTGGTTCTCACATGCTCACTGATTCTCCTGGCAAGCTGCTCCAGCTGCCAGCACCACACGTGCCACTGTGCAGGCAGGATTTTCATCTGTCAGGAGAGCAAGGTGGTCCAGCTTCCTCGGGACATCCCCACCAATGCCACTGAACTGTAAGTGGGGAGAGGGAAGGGTTGTGAGTAGCAGCCTTCTTGCTGGCTTTCAAAATAAACTGCTGCCAAGGATCGGGTTTGGAGGGGTCACTGGGGAAATTTACTCCAGCTGTTGGAAAAGAACAGAGCTTCCTCTGACACTCACTTAATTATGGCTTGAAGCTCTTCTCCCTCACTCTTATCGTGCTCACTTTAAAATCTCTGTTAAGAAAAGATGCAATATGGTATAATGCAAAGTGCAGAGTACATTTTAAACAGGATTCCTTGGTACTGTAACAGTAACTTGAAGTATTAAGTCTAAGCTTTCTTTACAGCTTACTCTCACATTGTCAAAGCACATAGTACAACTTGTCTGCCCCAAACAACTTGGTGAGCATTTCTGTCTGTGCTGGAGGAGCTTTCAGAAGCTTTAGGCTTATTTGGCAAGAAGTAGCTTATTGTTTTCTGTTTGGAAATCATGAAGGCATTAAAGAAAGGGCTGCAATGAGGTTCAGAGAGTGACTCTCCTCTATCAGAGGAGCAGCATGACTGAGTTGAAGAGAGTGAACCTTGTAAAGATACAATATTGCGATACTCAGAGATATTTTTTTTTTTTATCTTAAAGCTTCTTTTTGTTTTCCATAAAGTAATATGAAGAACATTGTATGGCAGCTGTTTTCTGTGTCACTAGAACAGGCCAGCAAGAAAACTCATGCAATGTCAAGCACATAACTGTGCAAGTGATTGTTTTCTTTTTTCTTTTTTTTTTTAAAGCAATTTATATTGCCCATTGTCTACACCCACAGGTGTCTGGCATCATTAGGACCTAACACAAAAAAATGAAAGGAGTCATCCTTGATAAACCCTGTTATTAATAACTAGAGAGGCAAGTTAGGAGGGAGGACACAAGGAGGAATTATATGTCCCTAGCTGAAAAATATGTCTCTATAAATATGTCCGTATCCTGACCTTACAGACCATATATATCCTTGGTTAACATCCCACAGTTTTCCTAGCACAGAAGTTTTGTTTCATTCAGAAGGAGTAGTCATTATGCTCACTGAATAAGCAGGCTGTGGTGAAAACTTGAGAAAAATGCCTGAATTAACCACATAAGGTCAGTAAAAGTTTAAATCATTCTCTCAACTAGAGGGAAAAATAATCCATCTGTAATTTGTGTCATCTAAATCTTGGGTGAATTGTGCTCCAGGCACAATAATTTTGTTTAATTTTGCTTTGATTGTTTCATTAGATTAGACAGGTAAGGGTTGCCTTCCAGGGATTAAAAAAAAAAAAAAGAAAAAAAAACTTTATTTTTGCAAAGTAGAATTTTAAATCACCAAAACCCCTGCTAGTAAAATAGGGTTTGTTTCCAGTAGATCCTTGTTAACTTCTCTAGGGTTTTTTCATGTTGCTAATGTGCTGGTTCTTTGGCACAACCATGTGTTCCCTGAGACAGGCTGACTACAACATGATGTGACTGTAAAAAGCAGCTGAATTCTTTCTTCTTGCAGTGTTGTATAAATATTGCAGTTTGAATCTCTTGACTTGACTCTCTTCCCATTTACACCAACTTTTGTTTCCTTAGGGGGCAATTTTTGTCCTGTTAAATCACTATAGCCCTGGAATTAATTTTAGTATACCTTAAGAATTTGTCTGTGAAAACTCTGTAGACTCTAGTGTTAATGTGGCAAAAAAAAAAAAACAGATGCATTAGCTGAGGAGTTTTAAAGTGACAGATAAACCTTAGATCTTCATTCAAAGGTGTTTTCCTAAACTGAGTACCCAGTGGGTTGTTTCAGCTGACTGAAACAGACTTTGCCACTCCAGATGCTGTTGCAAATGCACTGTTGGTAGCAGCAGAGAATAAGATCTCTTCATGTTTCTTCCAAACACCTCAAGGAGTAAAAAGGGCTTTTAAACCAGTGTAGCAACGTGAGTGTAGATGGCAGTGGCATCTAAGGATCCTCTGCACATGCGCACAGATTTCTCCCTGCCAAGCACAGCTCCTGCAAGGTGCTTTTTTCACTTAAGAACTCATTCTGAACATGCTGGATATGGTTTATGGTTAGACATACGTGTGTGTGTCTGTGTTATTCAGTATTCTCGAAGCTCTTCACCTTCTATGAGAAGGTGGTCTAGACAGCTTTTCTAAGCTACCCTAGTGCCATTTAAATGATGAAAAACATGCCCATGAAAGCATTGGAGAGAGAACAGAATAAGTCTCAAGCACTTCTGTTTCTGTGTGTTTCTGTTTCACTAAAGATGTTTAAGTTGGGACCGTGTATGTGGCATTACTAAGTACTATGTTAGTTAGTAAAAAATCTCAGTATAAAAGCATTGTCCTCACAGAACCACCAGCTGTATGCTGTACAGCAGCACAAAGTTCACACTTGATACAAGAGCTGGTGCTCTGCTCCTGACTGGATCAGCACCTGCTTTGGCAAGGGTGGCACAAAGGGAAGAGGGGTTTGATAGAAGTAGGTATTGAAATGACTGTGAGAAATACATATATCTGTGACTTAAAGTACTGGAGACAAGTCACGAGAAAAAGGAGGCCAAAAGTTGAGATGGAAAGCTTAGGATCATTTGTGTCAGTGTATTATTAATCACCATGGGGGGAGGGGGGCTCAACTAATTATGGCAGTTCAGTCCTTGAAGATTTAAAACAGTTTTTAGGGGTCACTGTTAATCTCAGCAGACCATTCTTATTCACTGAGATTTTATTTAGTCATTTAATTTATTCAGTCATTTATATAGTCATTTAGTCATTTATTTAGTCATCTTAACTAGAGAAAGTAACATAAACAAAAATAACTTGTTCTCAAAATAGAAGGGATCTTTCCTAAGACTTAGCAAACTACTTTAAGCAGAAATACATAAATTTCAACTGGGAATCAACTAGAAATGCCAGGAAAAGCTTACTCATCTCTTACAGCACCCTTTCTTGCTTTTGGGTTTCTCATCTGAGAAGAGCCTTAAACCATTCTTCCCCCAGGGAAATAGGGAGCAGTACACAGCAGTTAGGGGCACTCATGTGGGCAGTATAATATACCTCTTTGACAAAATAAAGCGTCAGTACAAGGCAGTTTTGTAAGGGAAGTGGGAGAAGGCTGTGTGTCCAATTCTACTTGCAGTTGGCAGAGTTATTAGTGAGAGAAATACCAATATCAGTGTTTTATCTGCATCCTGTAATTAATGCTATTATTAAAAAGTACTATGAAATCAAATTTGGTCATACTGCTTTCATTATAAAGAGAAACTGTCTCCAACTCATTTAATTTCCTGATTTGCTGCTGCTCCTAAAGGTTGCTGTTTTGACAATTAATTCTCCTTAGCTGATACAAAAGTGAAGCAGCCCACAGCAGCAGGGAGATGTGGACCAGTAGATACCTTCTGCTTCCCTGTATTCAACACCATGGAGATTTTGTAAGAAACATCTCTTGAGAATGGAGGCTACTCAAAGAAAGCTTGCAAATATGTCACTCAGATAATTAAAAGTTCCCTTGTGAGCAATAGTTTAAAGTGTCAGCAAGCCAGAGGCTTCAGCAGGGGAATGGTGCCAGTTTTGGAAAGGAGCAAATAAGGTGATTGAAATAATTGACAACAGAAATGGTCAATCATTTTGCACCCATACAAATGCTGCCTGAGAGAGAGGAAAATTGCAGGTAAAACAAATAAGGCCTAGGACTGGTCATATGGTGTTTTGTATTTTACAGTACCTTCACCAGCTTCACTAACCAGTTCAGCCATTGATGGAGCAGTTTGGATGTATGTTATGCAGAAGATTTTCTCCCAAGAATCTGCAAACTATAAACAGTGGTATTTTTTCTTGCCCTTTGCATAGGTGTTTTTGTACAACTGCTCAAGGATATTTATTTTAGACTATCAAGTCAAGGCTGGGTAGATGTCTGCCCACTAGAACAGTGGCTGCCTTGAAATAGCAAGTTCTTTGTTATGAACTAAATGAGTCAGATGTACTTCCCCGAGACACAAGCTACAAATGATGTGAACAGTAGCTGCAATGCTGTCATTGACAGCTGCAATTAGAATTTTTTATGCTTTCACACATACAGTTGAAAGCACATTGAAACCTGCAAGCAATTACAGCTCTTACTCAGATGTTTATACTGGAGTACTAACCTTAATATAAGACAGACAGGGTGATGAAGACAAGCTAATGAAATGAAGACCCATGAAGCTGTCAAATACATATGTTACAGTAGTTAATTATATAGTTAATCAATAAATCCATGCATTATCAGAAAGGGATGGAAAATATTTGCACTGCAGAGCACATTCAGAGTATATTGCATGCTAAGACTCTCTTTTCCCTTTTAACCAGCGTTGCTTCTGCTATCAGTGTAGGGAAGAAAAAAAAAAAAAAAAAAGAAAAAAAAAAAAAGTCTGCAGTGTTAAATTCTTCTCTTTTCAAATTTATGACCAGTTCAGACTTTGAAGCAGAAAGCTATAGAACTTGGTGTATGATCGCTGGCTGTATATTGCCTGAGAGGTCCAATGCTTATGTTGGATTCTGTATTTGACATTTTCACTGTGAGGATAAAAAGAAATAAGCAGAGCATAACAGAGAATAAAGAAAAGCCCAAGGAAGGAAGTGACACTAAAGAAGGATAATAAACTCTGCAGGGCAGATCCTCAGCTAGTATAAATCGCCAAGGGTATATCTCTATAGAAACATCCAGCTTCTACAGCTTTAGAAGCATTTTAAGATGAGGCGGTGCCCTGTGTGCAATACGAGGGGCTTTGTGCTGCAACACACTCTGCTGGATTACTCATTGTACTGTGGCAATAAATACATATGCGTGACTTTCACCTGACTTACAGTGACTGAGATGTATGATCTAGTCTGAAGATGGATCGGTGTGTGCATGTATCTTTGAAATGATTCATATTCATGTAATGTATCTTTGAAATGAAAGTGCATTCACTTAAAATGTAATGACATGTACATGACTTGTTAAATCAGTAAGCTCTTTCCGGGGAAACACAGTGAAGGACAAGACTTGATTTTTGCTTTCACAGGGCACTGAGAGGGTAACAAGACCTGTGACACTGGAGTCAGCTACCAATTGACTTCTGCTGTACAAATCCTGACTTTTCTAGCAGTCTCTGTCTTGCACATGCACATAGAAAACAGAGCTGGTTCCCCATGAGGCATAAACTGGCGTCCTAGTCTGTCTGGAGCATCTCCACTCCCATTGCATTTTTGGAGATGCTTGTCTATGCAAACAGGCGTCCCTAGGACAGAAGGTGTTTCAGCTCTCCTCCAACCAAACCAATAGCTTCAGTCTTCACTATTTTACTTACTATTCTGAAGCATTTAAGTCATAAACTGTAACTGTCAAATGGAAGTGCGCGTTACAGGATGTTTAAAAACATTCCAGTTTAGGAAACAGAAGTTACAGAAGCACTGATCTCTGAATTTCATAATTGATAAAAAGGCAAGTAATTCTTGCAAGCTATGAAACTGAGGAAAGAAACATTTTGTTTGGGACTTCACTGATGTGGGACATTTCTGTTCTTCCTGTGTCTTTTTGTGTTAATGAAGAAGATAATAATATTTACAGTACAAGTGATATTCAGAATCAAAGATTTGTATAAAGATTGGCTAATGAAGTACATGCTTGTTTTTACATTAGCTCAAAGACTGTCCCAAGCACAAAAAGAACTGGGCTCAGGTCACTTCCCAAATGTCTGATAGCAGATGGAAAGTCTTGTCAGCTCTGTGTACAGTCTTCTAGTCAGACATTTTAGATACAACCTACTTCACATCTACTTACAAAGAATCGTAACTTGCTTATTGAATGAGTTTATTATCAATGTTTTCTAAAGTGTTTGGAGGATTAAACAAATCATTTGTAGCTGTTTCATTTTCTTCTCTTGTCTGGAATAGGATATCTTTATCTTGGGTGCCTCCCCGTTCAAATCTTGTCTCATTTAATTATAACCTAGGAGAGCCTGGCAGTAATGTGATTTATAAGATGCAAGCTGGTAAGCACCAAGGTTTAGCACAGAGGCACAGCAAGAGAGAAAAGTCCTGGTAAGATGAGAAATAAGTAGTTTTCAAACTAAAATGTGGTTAAAACGGAGAAGTTGTTAAGCTCAGGGGGCATTGCAATGGAGAATGGAGCTCAACCTTTTATCCTTCTGATAAGAATATGAATCAAAAAACAGACTTGAGGAATCTTGAATTCACTAGTGTCCTGCAGCAGTTAATTTTCCTTTGCTCTAAACGGTATGCCTCACTAAACTCTTCAATCATATAAATGATTTCCTAGCTTCATTTACTCCCCTTTCTATGGCTTCTCACAACTCATCAGTTTTCACTGCCCAGAATTAAAACACAGATTTTTTTAGACCTTGTTGCTTTCTCTTTCCTAATATTGAAATCCGTTAGTTTCATGTCACATCCCATCCTGTGATACCAAGATTCTCGGGCCCAGAATCTTATTGATGCCTGTGTATAAATATTACTAGGTGGGAGAGCTCTAGGATGAAGTTTTTAAGTGTTTTTATGAGTTTGAAGGACATGCTTCTCAGATGATTCTGTGTTTCTGTTGTAGTTGTTCAGCTTAGCTAAATTACCCTCCCATTCCTGTCATAGGGGCCTCAGGCTATTTATTCTGAGGTGGATGCAGAAGGATGCATGTTTGTCCTCCCACATGCCAAAGGGGTTCTCATTGGCCTGGGATCATCGCTGAAAATATTAGGTACATGGAGAGCTTAAAAAGAAGAAAGAGAACAAGAAAGAGAGCGGATAAGAGCCAGAACAGAATGAATGGTCATATTGAAGATCTCAAGTGAATATACTGTCCTGGAGGGGATAGCTGCTCTAAGTGCCTGCAGTTTGTATACAGGAAGGGGTCCTCTGAAGCCAAACCAAATTATCTAGCATAGCAAAGAAAAATAAACCTGTCAGACACCTAACTGAGGAATAGAAGAAATCCATGCAAAGTTCGACATACTTCAGACAATCTCTTCTAATTTGACAGCTTTTTACTTTAGTTCTGCTTAACTTTTCCTGAGTGTCCTTGTGAAAGCAAGCTAAAAGATAATTGGGGTAGGTTCACAGCTAATTTAAATTGTCATAGCTTCATTAACTTCAGTGGAAAGAACTGGGCTCATTTTTGTGGTCTGGCAATGAGGACCTCTGTCAGACACTGGTTGTTCATTTTGGTGGCAGTGGACTGCCAGTTATTTGTGTGTGTATTTGGTAAACAAGATTTACTGGGCACAAAAGACAAGTATCATTTTTCATAATGGTGTATTAGTTTTGCACTGTGAAGGACAAGCACTTTGGTAGGAAAAGTCAGTTTTCTTTGTTTAAGACCTTGACCTTTCCAGATAAAACTTGTAAATTATTTCACAGTCTCTGCCTGTAGTTTGATTAGACTGCACTTATTAGCAGTGAAATTTAAGTCATTAAAATGAAGCTTATATCAAATTATAGGTCAGAGTCAAGCCTGGGTTTCATATAAGAGTATAGAAAATTATTTCTTCTAATTGCCTTGCGTAAGCTATAATAAGGAGCCCAATTGCTGCCTTTATTCAGGTGCAGCTTCCTTGATTTTTGTCATATAAGGTTAAAAAAGCATGTGATTTGTTTGCTTTGCTTAATGTTTTCCTCCAAACATCTTTATGCGCTTCAGGAGCTCAGCCTGAAAGATATGGATGCTTCTTATCTCTCATTACCTTATCAGGCCATTTCAATGTATTTTTTCATAGTTAACTAGAGGAGAATTTGCAGATTTATTACATGCAAAGGGAGATATGTTTCTGCATGAAATGAAAACAGCCTTCAACCCAACTGAGCATGAACTAATCTTTGTTTTCCGTAAGTATATTTCCATAACTTGTGAGCTTTCTGAGCCTGTGTCTTTGCCTGGACTGGTTAAATAATTCTCTATCTTTGACTGTAACACATTCAAAACTTGATATAGTCAGGGCAGCCTGGACTTTGAACTTGTAGCTGCTGGGTGAGCTGTGAGCTGAAACTTTCCCCTCTGTACACCCTCTTATCTGCACAAGAATGTGGTTGCTAGTCTGCATGTTAGCATGGAAAATAGCCTGGAAATCCTGTTTCGGGAAAGTCTTTGCCAGACAGCCCTAGTAATGTTCCTACTTACTTAAAGTTTCCCCATAGCACACATGAAGTTATGATTTCTGATATGATGCTTTGCTCAGATATAGCCAGTTACTTGGAACTATTTTGTGAATAGTTATTTGTAAGTAACCTGTGACTCTTCAATGGTTTTCCAAAAACACAATGTGCATAAACATGGGGTGGAGGAGAAATTCCAAGTTTTCTGTGCTAGATTAATCTCTTGTTTGAGAATAGAGTAAGGAGGGAGCATATGTTGAAACAATGCTCAGTGGACTTCTTTGCATTTGAAAGGGGACTGTGGAAGTCATGAATTTAGATTCACACCTATTTGAACTGTTATATTAAATAAAGCACAAAGAAATTTTTGTTTGAATTTCTGACCAATTGATATTATTATTCCAGGTTCCCTTCTTATAGAAAGCTTGTGGTTAGCAGAGGCATGAAAGGGAAGTAGCACCCAAGAAAAAATTAATGGGGAAATATTAGTGGAATGCAGAAGGCTTGGGGAGAGCCCAATTTACACAGAAAGTTCATAAGCAGGGACAAACCACTCCACAATTTTAACTGTTAATGTTCCATAAGCAAAATTGTCAGCTTGCAGCATATTGACTTAATGGTTTGAGTACCTACTTCTCATAACATTTATATTATTTGAAAAATTAGCACTAGTTCTAGTCATAGACTGTCTTTCAAACAGATATATTTTAAATAATTTCTCATCAGTCTCTTAGAGCTGACCAGTCTCTATCAAGCTTAGGTTGTAACTAAAACATTTCAGTAGGTATAGGACAAATCTTGCTTTCCCTGTTCTGAGATGACTTGTCAAAATGGGTGGGAATGCTTGTGTGAGTCAGAAATGTAAGATTTAATTTATACATAAATTACCAGCAGGCCACATACAGGGGAAAAAAATGAAGAATAGGAATTACCCTGAAGATTGGAAGAGGAAGTGGGAAAAAGTGATGTGTATTTATTTGGGTTTGTTCTTCTTCATTAAAGAGCATTGTCACACAGGCAGGCTAGGAGTTCTAGTGGTTTTCTTTACGAACCTTCTGGAAAGACTTTCAGTGGTTTTATACTCTGTGCTATGCCTCATGCTTAGAAATGATCCCTGATGTAACACTCTTGCCAACTCTGGGCTTTGAGAAGTGTGGATTTCTGTGCTAACTTTGTTTCAGCTTTGATTTCATCACATCACTGCATGCGATGAATATATTTGGCTATTTACTTTTGTAGCCCAGTAAACATGTTTGAGGACAGAGCCTATGTCGAATGGCATGGCAAGTACTTGCATATATGAGAGCCACAGACACTCATCTAGGCAAGACAACAAACTTAGCTCCAGCAGTAGAAGTTACTGCCCATGCTGCTCAGCCTAGCATCTACAGTCTCCTCACAGCTGCAGAAAATGAGCACAAATCAGCCAAATGCATTTTTTCCTTGTTAACTACTGAGAAATAATCAATGTGGAAGTCTTTTCTTAGACGAGCCTTGTCTCGCAGCTGGAATATTTACAGACATATGGAAATTTCTGAGCAAGCTTTGTGTGAGAAGAGGGGCTATAAATCCCCCAACTCCCCACTACTGTTGGAAGGTAGAGGGCTGATGCTAAAAAACTTGCCTCATCCCTGAAGTTTTCTTTGGCCAACAGAGCTACTATGGAAATTGTTTTCTTTTCTTTTCTTGGAAAGTGGAGAGTCATAAAAGAAGTACAGACTGAGTCAGAAAATGACAGCAAAACAAGACATGCCCCAACAGAACAACAACTCTCTCTGGGTGGAATTACTGGTTTGGGGAAACGTTCACTGTATCTGAATCCCAAGAGCTATAAATTTCCTATTTGCAGTATTGTTGCTATGGCAGATGAAGCCCAGACCTTGTTCTTCAGCACTTTGAAATCACTATTAGTGGCCCCTGAGAGGGAATACCTTACAAGAAAATGTAGAGTTTGAGTCCACAAATATTTGTACACATCCTAATTGCTTGCCCAAGCAGCTCTGTGGCGTTCCAGTGGGACAAATCACAGGTGCAAAACTACCCATCTGTACGTATTTGCAGATTCAGGACTTTGTGCTCTTGCACTGCACAGGAAACCACTCCAGGGAAAAATAAAGAGAGTTGTTGAAAGCACAAATGAAATATATATGTAAAAGTTAAAATATACTTTAAGTTATTAATGAGGGTTTTAATTGTTTTAATAGGCCATATGGAGATGAGAAGACTTTCTTAGGGCTCACAAAGTTTGCTATAATTAGTAACATATTTCACAACATTCTTGATAAGTAGGTAAATATAATTTTATCCATTTCAGAAGTGGTAAAGCTGTAAGATACAAAGGAGAAGTAGTTTCCCAAAAGTACAGGATAACAAATAAGTTGTGTAGCTGGGACTACAACCCCTTCAGGATCTTATTCACCAGACCATACCCTCATGACAATGTATTCCCTTACTCAAAAATAAAAATAACTTTTGCACATTCATATTACTTTCTGATAAATATTTCTTATCGTAAAAAAACTGTGCTCAGCAGCATGAAATACAGGCCCGCTGTTTTGGATCTCCTAAATAAGGAGTCATAATGTTCAAGCAATGTATATACAATTTCAGGGTTTTTTTTTCCTCAAGTGTATTTATACTGACATGCTACCAGTGCATCATTACATTTTCCAATTTCTTGTGTGCTTTCCTTGTATCAGTTTCTGTCACTTCACTAGAAGAGCAGCATTGCACAGTAGTGCTACAGTCTAATTTCAAGACAGCTGAGGTGGAGATTTTTGTGAGCATTTCAGTTACAGATAATTATTGGATCTGTTATAGAACCATTTAGGTTGGAGAAGACCTTCAAGATCATCAAGTCCAGACATCAACCTAAATTACTGTGTCCCATCGTTAAGCCACATCCCTTAGTCCTATGTCATCTCTTGAATACCTCCAGGGATGGGGATGCCACCACTTCCCTGGGCAGCCCATTCCAATGCTTGACCACCCTCCCTATGAAGAAATTCTTCCTGACATCTAATCTAAACATCCCCTCACTCAAAGTCATTGCCTCACATCCTATTACTTGTCATCTGAGAAGAGACCGACACCCACCCACCTTACTACAACCTCCTTTCAGGTAGTTATAGGGAGCAATGGGGTCTGCCGTCAGACTTCTTTGTCCAGATTAAACAATCCCAGTTCCCTCAGCCACTTCTCATGTCCTCATAGTTTCTAGTCCTTTCCCCAGCTTCATTGCTCTTCTCTGAAAGCATTCCAGCAACTCAGTATCTTTCTTGTAGTCAGTGACCCAAAACTGAACACAGTACTGGAGATGTGGTCTCACCAGTGCTGAGTACAGAGGACGATCACTTCCATAGTCCTTCTGGCCACACCATTTCTGATGCAAGCCAGGATGGCACTGGCCTTCTTGGCCAGCTGGGCATACTGCTGGCTCATGTTCATCTGGCTTTTGACCAACACCCTGAGATGCTCTTCTGCTGGGCTACTTTTCAGCCACTCTTCCCCAGGCCCATACCACTGCCTGGGTTTGTTATGACTCAAGTGCAGAACCTAGCATTTAGCCTTGTTGAATTTCATCTGATCAGGCTCAGCCCATTGATCTAGCCTATTCAGATCCCTCTGCAGAGCCTTCCTACCCTCATGTAGATCAATGCTCCCACCCAGCCTGTTGTCATTTGCAGACTTAGTGAGGATATACTCAATCCCTTCATCCAGATCATGGATAAAAATGATAAACAAAACTGGCTGCAAGACTGAGCCCTGGGGAATGCCTCTTGTGACTGGCCTCCAACTGGGTTGAACTCTACTCATTATGAATCTTTGAGCCTGGCCATCCAGCCAGTCCTTCACCCAGTGAACTGTACACCTCCCTAAGCCACCTTCTGCAGGAGAATGCTGTGGGAGACAGCCTCAAATGCTTTACTAAAATTGAGGTGAACAACTTCTACAGCCTTTCTCAAAACTCATTACATCTGCATACAGAGTACTAATTGACAGGTTTTCATCCATTATGAGTTTAGCTACTATCTTTGTGCAGTTTCTTAGCTATAGCCCTTCATAAATACGTGAATAAATGTACAGGATATATTTTTGTAAAAGGTACATAGTGTTAATGTTGCAAATAAGATTACTTTGTCTTCCTTCATTTTTATGTATGTTTTTGCGATGTTATATTGTTGTGGCTGAAACCACAGAATTCAGAGTGCATTATTCTAGGACTTTACAGGAAGACTGTACAGCCTGGACATTGAGATATGAGTCTCAATGAAGCACCTGTCAGAGAGTACTTTCCCTTGGGTGTCCTGGTGTCCTGGTCTAGCAGGGACAGCCTTGTAGATTCAGGCTGTGGACTTGCAGCAACTGCTGCTTGCCATTTTGTTTGTCTGTCATAGGTATGAACTGTCTGGATGAAGTGCTGTATGGTACTAGAAAACAGGGAATGTGGCTCTTTGTTCAAGGCTTTTTTTTTTTTTTTTTTTTTTGTCTGTGTCAGGCTGCCAAGAGGCGGCCTTGGTTCTAGGCATAGGTTCATCAGCTTGGTGTCCTCCAGGCTGAAGAAACGTAGTTGTGATTATCAGCTAAAATAGGGAATGAGGCAGGGGTTGCTTCAGAAGTTCCTGCTTGCACCTACCTGAAGATTTCTGTGTTCCTCAGAAAGCTTGCTAACCTTTGCTTTTGAAGGACTAGCAGGCTGCTGTTCTCTATAAAGGAATTTATACATTTCTGTAAAGCACTTTATGCTGGTATCCTACTTTTATGAACAACATCTCTGGGCTTTAGCTTATGTTGAATAGAAATACTCAGTATTTCATGGGTCCAAACTCTATGGATTCATGTGGGCTTTCAACCTTAGAAACCCACAAGATCCAGAAGCTTTAATATTCAATGTGATGTCAACTGCTTTTCTTAAAACACTCCAAAGACTAAAGACAGTGCACCTAGAATAGATGGAGGCCTAAATTTCACCTTTGGCATTAAGTATAACATCATTGTAGGAGTTTCTGTGGCACTGAGCCCTTCCAACAGCATCCATATTTCAGTAGCTGCTGCCACAGAATCCGATGACCCTGCTTCTGTGTTAGCATGCCTTACAGCACACTTCCAAATTATGCTTGGTTTGCATGTTCATCCAAATGTTATTCCCTCTTGTTTATTTAAAAAGAAAAGTCCGTGGATCTTATTGAAAAAGTGGTAGCTGAAAATAATTTCTGGGGAAAAGAAGGTGTCAGACCAGTTCCTGCCATCCTAATGCTAAAGTAGCCATACTCACTATGTCAGAGGCTACTTATGCCAAATAAATGAATAAGCATCTGAAACACCTGTGTGTTTCAGGTAATTACCCTTGAATGAAGGAAGCAGGAAAATCAAAAGGCATACACAAAGGCAGATAATAAGTTAGTTGTGTCTTTCTGTACTTTCTTTACGTATTATTTGTTCTCTTGTAACTTAATATACAGACCCTAAATATTGATTTGGTGAATTATATCTTATACAAACCGTGACTTTTGCCAAAAGCAGCATTAAATAATCTTTTCAATAGTAGAGTCTAATAAACAAAGCCCAGGAAATAGATGTCTTTTGCAACTGTCAAACTCAGAGCAAATGTTCATTTTCTCATCACTAAGAAAGTGCTAGAAAATGACCAAGATCATGCTAGCTATTGCTCAATCTATTTGCAAGAATAGATGTAAATATTACCTTAAATAAGGAAGAAAAGAAAAAGAAAAAAAAAAAGTGCTTGCATAGTGAGATGAAATAAACAGAAGTACTGATCATTTACCAAGCACTACATCTAATCCAACAGCTCAAAGGGTATAAATTAGTGGTACATTTTCTCAGAAAGCTAGTAACACCAATAACCATTCATTCTTTCATATTTTTGCAAGAACTTAAACTTAACTTAAACTTTTTTTAAAAAACGTAAGGGACCTTTTACCATGTAAGATAGAGGGAAAAAAATGGAGATCCTGCAAGGAACCTATAATTAGAAGAGATCTTAAAGTAATGATACAGGCCTTTGAAACAAAGCTGTATGTAGGTAAAGATTCTGCAATGGTAAATGTGAAACTTTACAATGACGTTTTAGGTTCAGTAGTGACACTGACTGTCATTTTTACTGGCCCTAAAGCAAAACCAAACATAGTTAACCAAGTCTCTTGCAGTGGATTCTATCAGCTAGATAAGATGTGCAGCACTTAATGTACAGTACATTTGCTGATTGTAGATGTCGCTGGAGAAGAATGTGAGGCCAACTCTTTTTTTTTTTTTTGTTACAAACTCTGATCAGGATGATTCCATCTCTCCAAAGAAAGATTATCATTATGTTCCTGATTAGTTTAACCTCTGTTCCCATTATTTGGGCTTATGCATGTGATAAAAGGTCTATCCAATACACATTGAAAAATCAGTGGAAGAATTCCTATTGATTTCCATTGGATTGTGCAAGAATATTGGGTCTGGTCTTTTACTGCATTGCTTTAAAACTTGGTCATCAGTACTAAAATGTCAGCTGATAAAAGCCAAGGAGCCTTGGCAACATTTTTCTCATACTACTCATGAATAGATGTGTATATAAAAACGAGGGTATTAGACAGAGCAAAGTAATTATACAATTTTTACTTCTTTAATTATCTTATGTCACAGAAAATTATCATTTCTTTTAATTAAGCATATGTCTTTGGAGTGGCAAGATGTGCTGCCTCATGCTTTATCCCTGATGGAAATGTTTGTTTCTGTTTTGAAATTTTAATATGAAATGTCAGGGGGTGTAAGGAGAGCGGAGATTTCACATATCCTGGTATCAAGTACTGTATATTATGTTTCCTTAACTCTGTCTTCAAGGTGAGCAGTCAAGATAAGCCAGTGATCTGCAGCCCATCTAATTTGTTTTCCAATCATTTTCTTAAGTTGTCTTATGTCCAATAATCATTTCAGTGTAAGTGACACTGCTGGGAAAATCAATTCTTCCCAACTGAATAGAAAATAACTTATACTACAGTTGAATCATAATTGGTATTTTGTTTATTTTGTGAGAGTTGCAGTTAACTTCTGACTTCTTTGGCCAAGGAAGTTCTGTGTCTTCTGCAAGGGCACTGCTTGCTATGAAACATTATGAAATCTACTGCAATGAAAATGTAATAAAAAACGCTTATGGATCTAAACTGAATTTTCTGTCAGATGGTCAGTATTATCTCCTTGAAGATTAAAAATTCTGAATATTTATTAACAAGGTGTGAGGCTATTCTGGATCACTCCTGAACCATGCTCATCACTAGAGTATGTGAATGACTTTCAGTAGTACATCTAGCACGTATTCAGTTATAATAAGGTTATTATTACCCGTTAGCTGTTTATCTGTGATTCAGCCACAGCAATGAAAAAGAATCTTATGTTCTATATGTGGGCACCAAACCCATGTATCCAATGGCAGCTTTTTAATGAGAGTATGAATGAGAGTTAGTGAAGGTTATCTGTACTGGGCATTACTCTCACACTTCTAAGGTGTCATGTGGTATGCAAAAAAAAAAAAAAAACTTTTCAGTTATACTGTATTTGATTAAATACATTCAGGACTGGTAGTTTGGACTTGGCTTAATTTTATTAAGAAAACTGTACTAAATGGGGAAGAAAAGCAGTCTTTTGTTTGTTTGTTTTTACAGTGTTTTTTGTTTGTTTGTTTTACAGCCTCATTTAGACAAGAAAAGACACCCCTTGGCTTATAACGTTAAGCTACTGCTTAGATCGATTTGATCTGTGCTTTTGTCCTTCATCATAACTTGAGCTATTGATTATATTTATTAAAACCAAATCTCAAGAAACATAAACCCTAAGTGCTATGCTGTTCCAGATCAGACTGCCCAGAGCAGCCTGATCTGAAGCTAATCCATTCCCTGCTGATTTCACTCTATTTTCAAGCAGAGTTCTGTTCTGTGTCCATTTTTTTGTTTGTTTGTTTTTGTTTTGTTTTGTTTTGTTTTGTTTTGTTGCTTTTCCTCTCTCTCTTGGGGGGGGGGGGGGGGAAAGAGCATTTAATTTTAAATTAAAACTGCTAATGGGAGCAGAGGGGTCTGGGTCTGGATTCCAAGTTCTGGATTCCCAGTTCTGGATTCTGGGTCTTGGTATACAAAGTGAGACCATGAAGTTATCTGGCTCATATTTGTGCAGATTTTTCTCTCTGCACACTACATGACACCCACACTTCACAATTCCGCAGACCTAGTCTAGGTTTTACTAATTCAGTACATCTTCAGCGTATCTTCAACTGCTGAGATTGTTGGCTATGTGCTACATGAAGGCATTTGATGCAGAGAATTACTCAGGGATCCTTTGGTTAATCCCAAGATCAATGAAAGCAGGATAACCCTGGAGGGATGAGGGGGAATGGGCTAAAGTTGCACCAGGGGAGGTTTAGGTTGGATATTAGGAAGAACTTTTTTTACCGAAAGGGTTGTTAGGCATTGGAATGGGCTGCCCAGTCACCATCCCTAGAGGTATTTAAAAGATGCTTAGATGTAGAGCTTAGTGATATGGTTTAGTAGAGGACTTGTTAGTATTAGGTTAGAGGGTGGACTCGGTGATCTTGGAGGTCTCTTCCAACCCAGATGATTCTGTGATTCTGTGATGGTTTAGTGGGTGATATCAGTGGTAGGGGAATGATTGGACCAGATGATCTTGGAGGTCTTTTCCAACCTTAATGATTCTAAATTATCTTTTCACAAATTATTCATTAAATCTATTCCAGAGCTTATGCCAGCTTCTTGCATCCAGGTAAGCTGTATGAAGGAGTTCTGGCAGTCTGTGTGCAGCATGAAAAGCTATGTCATCTTGTTTGCTTACAATCTAGCTGCCTCTTGGCCTCGCACAATGCCTCTGTTATTTCACGTCTTTGATCAGCCTTATTGCCCTTCTCTTTACCTCTTCTAATGGTAATATAACCTTTTGGAGGTGAAGGGGATCAGAACTGTAACCTGTATTCAAACAGTGTGTGAACCACTGTTTTTTTACTTGGAAAACAGGAAGAAAGTTATTAGAAAAATAGTGCAGCAAACAGGTCACACAGAGCCTTTAAGCACTTGGAGTATTACGAGCCTGAGTCTGCTTTACAGTTCAAAAAGAAATCTATTCCAGCTGCTACCATCACTTCTCCCTGGTACAAAATTCAGGGCTTTGTGTGTGAAGTCTGGGAGAAGCCAATTCATAACACCTGCAAGCTGTGAGCGAAGGAAGAGATCACCTTTTGGTCAGCAGTTTGCTTCCTGAAGGACCTAGTCTATGTGAAAAGAAATTTCAGTCTTGCTGAGTTTCTGATTCCCTGGCTATTTTTCAGTAGATTATGTATTGCAGTTTGATATGATGAGTGAGAAGCAGAAAGCTTCAAGGAGGAATGGTTTTGAGGAAAGTGTTTCAAACATGGAAAAATAATAATAAATAAATAAATAAAAGAAGTACAGGTGGAGAGGGCAGTAAGAAAGAACTTGAAATTTCATACTGCCAGCATATTTCCCCTGGTGTTACAAAGATTAGCAAAATGACCTTAAAGAAGAGTTTGTGGAGAGATGAAGCATTCTTTTAATATTTTTATTATTATAGAATGCTGAAACATTTTGGTGGCATTTATTTTTGGACATGTTTTGTAGAGCCAGTTCTCAGTGGAGACACTGAAAGCCTGACCTCTGATTCAGTTTTACCTTTTGATCTGCTGTCAAAGACAGTACACTAATCCTATAATCATTTTAATCTAAGGAGCAACCTCTTCTTCTGTGATGTACAAACGTTTGCACTAGCTGTAAATATTGAATAATATTTCATCACTTCAGTCTAGACAGAGATCACCTGCTCCCAATAGTGCTAGAACAGGTGGTGTTTGCCTGTCCTCATGCTGGCATGTCAAACAGCAAGTCCTCTTCTGACAGAGCTGCCCTAGGCAGGTTTTTTGCTCCTGTGATGTGTTTCTCAGTGGAGAGATGTGTGTCTCTCCAGCCCTGTCTGTCTCAGGGACATCTTGAGTGTTGTAATGCTTTTGTAGCCAATCCTCTTTACATATTTCACTTACATGAATTTATCCTTTCCTTCTTGAATGTCCACCACCCAGAGTGTCCTGTAGAAAGGAGCTGCATAGCTTAACTAGATGCTGTGTAAGAATTAAGTCCTTCCATTTTTGTACCTCTTCTCACCTAGCTACTGCCCTGATCATCATGGACACTTGTCACCTTGCTCCTCACTCCACTTCCAGATCATTTTTGATTATGGTATGAAGACCTTGTGCAGGTCTCTGTGGAATGCCTATTATGGCATTCCTTCACTTAGATAACTGTTACATCTTTGTTCCTTCCAGTCAGGTTTTATCCAATTTCACGCAAGTTGTCCTTCACTGCCATTCAGAGACCTTATAATTCAAGAGAGCTGATGGAAAGGTGTGTAGGAAGGGGGCAGAGGTATAGGTTTCATCCGCTGAGGCTAGATATTGGAAAGGATATATTTTTCCAAGCATGACTGCTAAGGTTTTTCTTTGGGGTCTTTCATAATCTGCAGCTATGACATGAGCAAGTCAAGTTTCTCCTGTCTGTTTCACCATTCTGTTGGCCTCTTTGATAGAATCATCTATGTTTATTAATTTTAGTTTAAAAAAGAAATATCTCTCCACAGAGGGTTCATCTTCAAGCAGAACTTGGAAGGTGAAAGCACTAAGCATATCTTTATTCTGAATATAAGCTAAACTTTCATTTTCCAGTGTCATCAAGGTGGTATCTTTCTGAAAAAAAAATAATACTTGCTTTCAAATTCATTACAGATCCATTTTTGACACTAATACAAGATTGTCATTGTTTGCTATTGATCTGTCAACCTTAAACAAAATACTGCAATTAGTATTTTTAAGGATAGTGGTACACTAGCTGTCCTCCTATATTTGTTCAGGATCATCATTTTAGCATCTAAAGGTAAATCCATGTCTAATGGAAGGTAGATAAATAAATTCAGTATGTCATAAAACCATAGAATAGTTGGGTTGGAAGGGACCTCAAAGATCGCCTAATTCTAATCCCCCTGCCATGAGCAGGAACACCTTCCACTAGACCGGGTTGTTCAACGGCCTATACAACCTGGCCTTGAACACTTCCAGGGGTGGAGCATCCACATCTTCTCTGGGCAACCTTTTCCAGTGCTTCACCCCCCTCACAATAAAGAATCTCCTGCTGATATCTACTCTAAACCTACCCTCTTTTAGTTTAAAGCCTTTACCCCTTGTCCTATCACTATGCTCCCTGGTAAAGAGTTCCTCTTCAACTTTCCTGTAGCCCTCCTTAGGTACTGAAAGACTGCTGTAAGGTTTCCCCAGAGCCTTCTCTTCTCCAGGCTGAACAACCCCAGTTTCCTCAGCTTTTCTTCATAGGAGAGGTGCTCAATCCTTCTGATCATTTTCATGGCCTTCCTTTGGACTCACTCTCATAGGTCTATGTCTTACTTTTACTGGGGACTCCAGAGCTGAATGTAGTACTATAGGAGGAGTCTCACAAGAGCCTCCCTGAATCACCTCCCTTGACTTGCTGGTTCTGCTTCTTTTGATGCAGCCCAGAATATGGTTGGCTTTCTGGGCTGCAAGCATGCACTGCTGGCTCCTATTGAGCTTCCCAACAACCACCCAAGTCTTTCTCCTTAGAGCTGCTCTCAATCCATTCTCCACTCAGTCTGTATTTGTGCTTGGGATTGCCTAGAACCAGGTACAGGATCTTGCATGTGGCCTTGCTGAACCTCATGACGTTCACATGGTTGCAGAGGTGAGCTAGTCTTTGCTAATATCATGGAAAGTGCATTTTATTTTATTTCATTCAGTACAAGTGGAAGTAATAAGGCTTCCTGGGTTTGTCATTTGCTTCTGTATATCAAATTGGTGATGTCTGTGGGGAAGAGATCTCAATAACTCCGAAAGACTGTGAAGGAGAAAAGAAACTGTCAGGGGAATGAAGAATGAAATTGAAAGAATCCATCCACCTGCAATTCATATCCTTGTGAATGTTTCCCTCAGCAGTAGTTAATAGGTAATCTGAGAAAAGTTTGTGACATGGAAACTAGAAAGAGCTTGAAAGAGCACCAGTGCCTTGCAAATACATGGTGAGCAATGGCAATAAACGGAAGTGTTTATTGGACTTGAAAGCAATGTGCAAAGTGTGGCAGTCATTATTTGAAAACCTCATTGTGGCTGTTGCTATTGCAGTGCATGGACTTCAAGCACTCTTATGCACACAAGAAGAGGCTGTTGCTCTTGGTGCTCCCATGCTTGGTGTCCTTATTCGTCTTGCACAGACAGCAGCACAACCAGGATACAGCTGCTGACCCCTGGCATTAGTTAGCTGGCATATTCAGATCAGAGGAAGGCCTGAGCAGAGGACATGAACAGGAGGTTTTGCTTCTTTGCATGGTGCCAGAGTACGAGGAGGATGGGATTTATCAACTTTGTCACTATTAGTGTTGGTTATTTCAAAACATAAGTATCTAAAATTCAAGTGTACGTTTTAGTATGTAAAAGGAAGGAAATGCTCCTCTCGCCACAGTGAGATGTGAGATCACATGGCATAGGGCCAGCATATTTATGTTTTAACTGAATCAACACAAGTCTAGCTGGTGCCCTGAGAACAGCAGAGGACATGCCGTTCACATCCTAGACCCTGCGTTTGGGAGATGCTGTTTTCCCCAGACTGCAGGCTGAGTTAGTTATTTTGGCACTCATGATGCTCTTTGGAAAATACAGCACATATTGGATAGCAGAAAGAATATTTACAATTACACAGCACTCAGACACAGAGGGAAGGAAAAAAAAAAAAAAAAAGTACAATTGAGTCTCCAAGTGCTATTTCTTAAACTGTTTTTGACTGCTCAGGTATTTGGGAATATCAGATATCTCATTGCAACTTCAAACAAGGCTTTTGATGTATCCAAATAAATCCCAATATTTGGTGGCAGCCCTGGTACTTCTTAGGCTGTGTGCACTAATTAAGGGAAGTTACAGTGAGTATCTTTTCTCTTTATTTTATTATTCCATAATATTTCAGCTTTGTCCCATTAAACAAAGTTGTCATAGTGGTTATGAGGATACGAAGAATGTTAAAAGAAGTTGAAAAGCATGCTACTTGACACACTAGAGGGCTGAGCAATCACTAGTTGTATGAAGTTGAATGGGAACAAGTTCCAGATTCTGCACCTGGGATGGGGCAACCCTGGATATACCTACAGACTGAGGGATGAAAGGCTGGAGAGCAGCCCCACAGAAAGGGATCTGGTGGTTCGGGTCAGTGGCAAGTCAACAGTTTGCCATGACAGCCAAAAGGGCCAACCACATCCCAGGGTGCATCAAGCATGGCATTGCTAGCAGGTTGAGGGAAGTGATTGTCCTGCAACTTGTCTGCACTGGTGTGGTCTCACTTCAAGTTCTGTGTGCAGTTTTGGGTGCCACAACATAAGAAGGACATAAAACTATCAGACAGTACCCAAAGGAGGGCTATGAAGATGGTGCAGGGTCTAGAGGTCAAGACATATGAGTGGCTGTGGTCACTTGGTTTATTCAGGCTGAAAAAAAGACTGAGTGGAAACCTCATGGTGGCCTATGGTTTCCTCATGAGGGTGTGGGGAGGCACTGATCTCTTCTGTCTGAAGACAATTATGGGGCCCAAGGGAACAGCATGAAGCTACATCAGGGGAGGTTCAGATCAGATATTAGGAAAGGGTTCTTCATTGTGTGGGTGGTTTGGGCACTGAACAGGCTCCCCAGGAAAGTGGTCACAGCAGCAACCCTGCTGGAGTTCAAGAAGCATTTGAACAATGCTGTCATACACGTGGTTTGATTTTTGGTTGGTCCTGTGTAGAGCCAGGATTTGGACTTGATCCTCGTGGGTCCCTTCCAGCTTGGGATATTCTATTATTCTATGATCTTTCTAATGAATTAGTCAAGCAAGATGACAAAGACATGTTATTTGGTGTTTTGCTAAGCAAGGGTTCAGCAATACATTATGCAGAAATACTTCCACTTTGAAGGGGGTTTTACCTTCAGTAAGGCATCCAACGCAGAATTTATGGAATTTTGTCCCTACACAATTTTTTTCAGTCAATAAAAATAGCATCATATATGGAGAGATTGCCAACTCAGCAAGTCCTGAGGTCTTAGAGGTAGAAACACTATACACAAAGAACACCTGTCACCTTTCTGGTATGACCTCAGTTGATGAAGAAACCAGTGCTCCTCTCCCTGCTGAGGAATAAGATCCTTTTAGACATGTTCTTGGGACAGGAAAAAAGCTGAAGTGACCAGCTGTGTGTAAGCCAGATGGCTATTCTTGCTCCAAATCAAAAGAGAGGAAGAAAGTTTTGAAGAAGACAATACCTAAAAAGCCCCCCATCTGCTTAGATTGTAGACATTTTCCATTACTCTATTTTCCTTGACAAGTTGCCTGCAGGAAAGAACATAAAATAAAACACTCTCTGTGGAAGAATAAAATACGTCGGACTTGTGCAATGTTCCTTTTGTTAGGAAAGTATGAAGAGATACTAATATAAATAGATACAACATTGAGAGTTTACTCAGAGTGAATTAATTTTTAATAGCTCCTCACCATAAAGATGGTTGTAAACATCAAGGTCAGATTTCAAGGAAGTTGCATGTTTTATCACATGCTGTACATTTCTCAAAGACCCCTGTAAGTTAAGCAATGAGGAATGAGGAAGTGCTCTTCCAAAAGTAGCGTAGTGTCTCACAGGATAATCAATACTAATAAAGTACAGCTATTTGTAAAAATAAAGCAATCGCTATTTTCTGGTTCTCTGTAACTGAGACAGAGTAACTTCATTCACTTATGTTATTTATCTTAGATGAAACACTTTTCACAGCATGTCTTTGACATTAATAGAAGCAATTTTGTCTGAGTTTTCAAGCTTTTACTGCTGGCGCTTTTTGTGGGTAACTCCTTCCTACCAGCTAAACTCTTCCTGAATGTGAGCATGGTAGCTGTGACTCTGTTCTCTGAACCTAAAGAGGACTCATTTGTTTTTGCACTTTGTAACCTGTGACAAACCATTTTTTTCTCTGTGTATGTACTGAAGAGACCAACATCCTTGCGTCAGAGGGTGTTCTGCAGTCATTCTGCTCTGGGCACGTCATTTGTGTTTGTCAAATGTGCTGCTTATTACTGCCTTGCATCTAAATCTTAACAAAATTATTTGTCAGACACTTTGCAAAAAGAGTTGACACATCCAGGTGACTAGCCTGAATAATCACAACTCTGGAGAGCTCAGTTCCTCTCCAGCTTTATTTCAGTGTAAAAAGCAACTCAGCCTAAATAGATGCAGAATTTTCACTAAGCAAGGAGCATAGAACATCTCAGATTGAGCTATGGTCCTGGTGTTTCATCTCTTTTCCTGGTTGTGATCCATGTAATCTACTTTTTTCTCTGTCCTCTTTTTTTTTTTTTTTTCAAATCCCAAGACTCCAAATTCACCCAAAGCTATTCAAGCAGAGGTATTTAAAGTAATTTTGGAGCTTTATTTTTAACTGTCTGCACATGTGTCCTTAGAAAGAAGCTATATACAGCATAGTGGGGGTATGAACAGTGTTACTGTTCAGTGGATGCTTTGTCCAGAAATTAAAAGTGTATCAGTTCTGAGACTAAACATGCCATGTTTTTTGGAAAAGTAAGAAGAGGAGGGGAGTGAGCATACAGGCATGTTGCTTGATGATGTTTTCCAGTCTTGTAGTCTAACTGATGCTTTTTTTTTCTCTTACAAAAAAATGGTGTCCTTCCTCATCTCTCCTTATCAGCTCTTAACTGGTGAGAGGCACAGCATGCAACTTATTAGCTGACCTATGCAGGGACTTGGTAGAAAAACAAATCCCACAGAGATATTTATGTGTGTCTGTGAGCAGCATTGCAACTCTGTTGGGGAAACGGGACCTCAGCAGGGCAGGCAGAGAAGTGCCTTGTTATCTATGTTACAGGATGGTGGGCACTCAAATGAAACATCAGCTGTTCCATTAAAATGCTTCTCTACAGCTTTTTGTGTCTGGATGGAATTATTTCACCTAGTAAGTATTCACTGCATTTAAAATAGGAATGCCATCACTACTATTCATTGCACTTCTAATCTAATTTAAAAAAGAAAAGGAAATTGATTTTAAGGGAGACCACTAGTAAAAAAAAAAAAAAAAAAAAAAAAAAAGAAAAAAGTAGTAAATTTTCATGAGCAACTGCACATATTGCCTTTTAAATTCAGCCCTGCAAAGCAGGCAGGCATTACTAATAACCGTACCATCACAGTTCTAATTGTATTTACTTTGTCTGTACATTACTTTGTCTAATAGTGCACAAATGAAAACATTTTCTTTCCCAGAGGTGCCTACTTACGTCACTGCCAGACCTGGAGAGATTCCTGAGTAGCATACCTGAAAAGATGATGTTGTCTCCCATATTTATAGGACATTTTTCAGTCAAATTTATAGGACATTTTTCAGTCAAATAGAAGAATGGTGTGACTGTCCTGTCTTCAGAAAGGACACAAACTTGCATGCAGCTGTAATCTTTGTACTTTATGAGTTTCACTCCAATAGTCTCTTGTAAAAATTTAATGTTTCATCAGTTTGCTTATTTCTGTTTGTGGTTGCCAGCTGTGATCAGATTGCTTCCATTTCTTCCATTTTGGTGGAATTAGAAAGACAAAAAAAAAAAAAGTAGTCTTTTACAGAAAAAAATAAAAGGCTGACTTTCTGATTATAATGCTGACCTGAAACTCAGGATCTCTAGTTACAAGCCATGACCATGTGACAAATTTCCTCTGTGGTCTAAGAAAATATCTTCTGGTTTGTATTTGTATAACAAAGGCAAATGTAATTATTTCTGTCTGAAATTAAAGGGAAAGGGCACCAAGATACCTGTAAAAATTTATTGTATCCAATTTTCTTTTTGTTTTGGACTGAATTAATCCTTTTTCAGGACCTGATGCCTCTGTTAAAATATATGTGTATATATTAATTAGATCTTTATTTTGCCCATTGATTCTGTTAGGAGGTCTCGCTTAGGGGATATTTGGATGTTTGTTTTTCCTTGGAATACTCTCCTTTAACTGCTATTCTCACCCCATGTTCATTAACCAGCTGCAGTCTGGATAACTTTTCAGTTATATGAATAGTCATTACTGAAAAATGTTCTGCTTGGTTTTAGGTTTCATTTGGATGATGGAGTAGCTCTGTGAAAACATGAGCCAGTAGTATGCTGGAGCAGTGTTTTGTCAGTACTGATGCCATTCCTCCTGATACTGTCAGACATACAAAGTCTCAGCCTCAATGTCTCATGGAACTGAGGCAACTTATATAGATCTCACTCTTTTTTTTTTTTCTTTTTCCAAATTAAATCCTCATGACTGCTGAAAATAGCTTTAAAACATTATACAAATGCACTCTAAAGACTTGGAAACCAGAAAAGCAATCTTTTTGCATTTAGCTCAATGATATTTGAAGCCTTTTTTGTGATGGTTTTGGATCTGGTTTATATGTTTTGAATTCCTCTCTGCATACTGATAGGAAGGGGAACCATAGCTATGTCCTAAAGCAGCTGCAGACTGCTTTGTAGATTACAGATATCTTCCCCCTAGACAGCTGATTTTCACACTGATCCATGAAAATAATTTTTAAAAATTTAAAATTTAGAATGTTTAGATTTAATCACAGTTTGAGAAAGGAATCATACATTCATACATCATACATTTGTTTGTAGGTGAACATACTGCAACTCATGCTTCAAGATTCACAGGGTCTGAAGTCCGTCTAGGCTCTGTATGCACTCAGAACAGTGCTCTTCCACTTGCTTCAGGGAACCTGCCTTGGGCTGAGTAATCTAGCCACCTTCATGTCAAAAACACATGCAACAGCTGCCTTAAAATAAATTTTCTAAGAAAAAAAAAAAAAAAGGCTGAACACAGGATCTAAAGAAGACAGTTCTGGTTAGGGATTCAGCAGCTCACGGACTTGTTAGGATTTCTGTGCTCAGTGTATGAATTTCTACTCCAAAAACAAAACTCTTAATTTTTTACCATTAACAAAGTAGGTTTTGCCCTGTTATATTAGCAAATTTCTATTTTCCCTTAATGATTCATTGAAGTATTTCAAAATATTAAGAAAAATATATTTTTATGACTAATTCAAGGAAAAATATTTTTATATTTGTGTATTTCTGCATATTCCTCTTCCTAGGGACATATTAACTAGACCCACACCCTAGTCAAAGATAAGGCATTTCAATGAGCTGAGGGCTTATAAATTTTCTTTACAAATTTAAATCAAATCAAATCTGATCTCAAAAGAATTTCATGATTCATTCCAGTGAGAATTAATATAAAAGTTTAGGGCCAGGCTGACACAGACAGATTGGTTTACACCATCTAGGACACAATCTGCAATGCCTCTTTGTTTTCTATTACAGAACAAAAAGTAAAATAATCCTTCACTGTTGCATTGACTCACCAAGCAAAAACAAAAAAAAACATGGGGCAGGATTTTGTTGGTCCTTGTATTTTGTCAAAAGGACACCAAGTAGGTCATGGCATCATATTGTCTTATCCGGAAATATAACACAGTCTCACCTGTTGCTTGTGCTGGTACCTCAAGTGCATCTCCAAAGCAAGATGCAAAAACAAAGAAACAACAAAAGAATTACAAAGAGAATAAATTACATTTTATTGTAAATCTTTCTGTCTGACAAAATACACACTGCTGTAGAGGATTAGAAGGTGATAGCATCAGTCTATTAGCTTGGAGACTAGAGTAAAATGGTTTTCAAAATTCTGTATTTATTTCTTCAGAACTGAATTTGGTTATTTAGCATTATGGTCACCAAATCTTTTGGGCTTTTTTATTTTGTCTCCATATCTGACCGACGCTGTTCACTTTAACATCATGAATTTGCCATTTACATAAGCCAGGATAGAAAAATCTACAAGATGCATACATTCTGATTAACTGTGTAGATCAGAGAAGTTGGTTTTAGAGTGTTTTGAAAAAAAAAAAAAAAAAAAAATCAGCCATGCTTAATGAAGCACAAAGAAATGTGGTTTTTTGCGTGTGTTTGTTTTGGTTTTTTTTTTGGGGGGGGGGGTGTTGTTGTTGTTGTTGTTTTACTAGTTTAATTTATGATAATTGATGCAGTCCTTTGATGTGCAAGGTTATTGCTGGTGGGAAGGAGCTTTACTGAGGAAGGAAAGTAAAGGAGCTGGAAAGAGGTGGGAAGGGGGGACACCAGCTCAATCAGGACAAATTCTAGTGGAGACCTTTGCCAAAGAGTGTTTTCATAATTACTCAAGAAAAAGTTTTTGGGACCAGGGTCTGAGAATTCATTTGATGAACATAGAAAATACAGCATTTCACACTTAAGTGACCAACCTCACAAACACAGTGTATTTACACTGATTTGCTCACTGCTCCCACTTTACATGTTTTTCATGTACTTTTGTTTCTAGAGACAATTTGAAGACCTTTATGGATCTACTTTTCTAATCTTGTCATTTACCAAGTCTTTTTACTTACCCGCACCTTAGGCATCAGATACTTGAATAGTTGCATACAGTCCTCTGTCTCTTCTTGGTGAAGCCAGTCTGATTTCTGTACCTGAATTCACATAGGGCTGAATGGAAGAATATTGTTTTTTTCTGGAGTATTTTTTTCCCCTTCATGTCTTATGCTATGTCTGTCTGAACTACTTCAGCTGCAGAAGACTCTATTTTAGGAAAAAGTTCAATAAATCTCTTTGTAGCTGAAAATGTTGGAGGGTTATTCAGGATCACTTTACCAGTACCTGATAATTTCTGTTCTTCGCATCATGTCTTCTACAAGCTTTGAGATTAACTTGGCACTATGATATTTCTCTTATACTATACACAGCCTTACAGAAACAAGATGTATTTGGGTTGTTTCCTACTCATTGTGATATAAGGTTGTATAAGTCATCTGTGTCAGTGGCTTCGTATTAACTGAAACCTTGCCCTCTTAAATAGACATGTTTAGATGTCTCTGTATAAATAAATAAATCAGTAGGAGATAGTTCTGATCTAGTCCTGACAGGTCTAGCCTTAATTAGAAACAGTTTTTTAGTAGTTTTCTAATTACAGACAGCTATTCATGAGATGAACAAAAAATGATAAAAGGCATATAAAATGCACAAAACTTAGGAATGAAACATGAAAACCTGTGGGAAGTGTGCATGTTCAGTCCAGAGAAATATCTGATAGTAAGCTTTATTGTCTCTCCAGATGTAAAAGTATTTTACTGCACAAAAGAAACCAACTACTCTCAATGGTCAGAAAAAACTATGTAGGGAATAATCAGTTAAATACTATGCAAATTTGTATATTTAAGTGCATGTTTATACTGTAATTTATAGATATATATATATAAAGTGCAAGTGGGTTTGCACAACTTTAGCAGGTAACTTTAGTTTCTATCAACCTCCCAAAGAATAACTTTCAACAGATGTATTTAAACCAGGATTTAGAAACCTCTCCAGCACTTTAGGGGTTCTATGCAATGAGCAATGGGCTAGATTTAAATCTAGTTTATACTGCTGTACATAGGTAATAACAGTAGTTATTATATCTGTCTTCTATTTCCAGACATGTAGGATGCAGGATAATCATGTTCACCACTTGGGGTTTGTTTTATTTCCTGTCATTGTTTCTGCTTTCTCATTATTTTTTAAGTTTTTGGTGGCTCCAACACTGGGGGCCTTGCTAGAATTTCTAGGATGTATTGTAGCTTATATATTGATAACACTAACAGTACTGAACTTTGGACTTTAAAAAATTATTTATTTTTTTTAATCTGTCCAAAGGAAATCAAATCTAACTGTAATGCCTTTAGAGAGAATGCTAGGGTTAAGATCCCTCTTGTCCTCCCTCATTGCCCAAGGAGTATCATAGCCCTGGCTGTGCAATGCTTGAGCTGCAGCCGGACACAGAGAGAGGTCTCTTGGCTGCTGAGCAGCACTTGGGATGAGAGGGGTACTTGAAGCTGAGACTCCCATTCCCTGTGTCTGTCCTTCTGCTGCCAGGGCAGCACTGAAAGAGCACAAAGCCTTCCTCCACTTCAGCAAAGCTGCTGTGAGCAGGAGCTCTTTGGCTTTTTGTACTTGTGGAGGGCATACAAGACCTGGGTGCTTTGGAGTTGAGATGGAGACGTGCATTTAGTTTCCTGGGGTCTAAGTCTGCACAGCTCCCTGCTTAGGGTACAGGTTTTTGGATCACCTAACCTTTGGTCTAACCTTTCTCACACCTTGTGCCAGGCACCTGGCTCTTGGTTTTTAATTTTACATCATGTGCATAACTTTTATGGTTTTCTGTGCTCTCTTTGCAGGTGCCTAAGTCCTAGCATTATTTTTTACTACCAAATAATGCATCTTTCCATTAAGCACCTGTTTTTTAAAGGATGCTTTTGTTTGTTTTGACATAAAACATGCTTGAAGAAAAGTGGACTGTATTCAATTCTTTGACTTTAAATATTTCCAGTAACAAAAACAAGGAAATGCTTATCAATTATTTCCCCATGTGACCCAGCAAGAATTCGTACTGAATATCAGTATCTCAGGTAAAGTACAGATTGATTCTTGGAGCCTAATTTGTGAGATTTATTGACAATACAGCATGCCACTAGTTATAATGGACTCCTATTCATTATACAGTTGATAATTCAACAAGTAGCTGATTCTAATTTTCAGTGTTAGTTATAACATTAAAGCTAACTTTATTAGCCTAACAGGGACATTTAAATACAATTAACCTTAGTTTTTTAAGTGGAATGTGCGACTTCAGCTATTAAACTTCAGTTCTACTTTAGCAGCTCCAGGGCATCAGATATGAAGCTCCTGAATTCTGGCACCTTATTAGCACAAGGCAGGCTATTCAACAAAGAAACCCAAGGTTTGATCTTTCTGTGCACTTATGGCTTTACTTCTATGGGTAACCTCATACATCAATGAAGCTTCTTTCTTTTAATAAGTTTCAGGATCAGGCTGTAAGTTCTTATTGTGGTAAAGAATGGCATAGGCCAGTATCTAATTAAAGAATTGCAAACCTCTTGATGATCTACAGAGAGAGGATTCATTTTAGAGTATTGCCATTAAAAAAATATAGGTGGCTATTCAGACTGTGCCCACTTTCTAGGGCTCCAAATTCAGGCATGTGTTTCTACAAAGGAGAGGTTAGAAAAGGTTTCAAAGCAGATCAAAAAGTTGCCTGATGGTTCATCTTTGCAGCACTAAGCCTGCCGGGTGTTCTGCACAGATTCAATATCTGAACTCTGAAAGTACAGACATAGCTTTGCATGCATTACACTAGCCATGTTTTCAGTAGGGCTTTACAAATTGCCTGATCCAGGGTAGGCCTTTTCTGGAAGCTCTTTAATCCTTCTAACATTTGCATAATGATCTCAATTCTGCAATACTTGTGTGACAGTATTTAGAAACTTTTCTGACTTACATTAATAATTGTACAAGAATAATGGAATACCAAATTTACTTTATTATCTTTTCAGACTGAGAATACAATGTATTTCTTAATGCTTAAAAAAAGTATGGGGCAAAATTCACTCCTGATGTAATCCCAGTGGCATCTGTAGAGCTAAATGAGGTGTCCATTGACCAACAAATTAAATGACAAATTGATCTCATGTATGTAGCAAACATTATCTGATGTTTAATTTTTGTTATCTGCTTGGTGTTTAACACATGAGAGTTTGAGTATGACTTTTATTTCTGGCAGTACTTCTCCCTACAAACTCACTGTAGGGTTTCTCATGCCTCAGCTATGCTTTCTTGACCTGGCATCTCGTCATAAGCATATCATGTGAATTATGTGTCTTGATGAGTAGGTCATGTTTATATATGCAGTGATTTGTACTCACTATCCATGAATCCTTAAATGAATGAAATAAAATAATTACCTAGCTAATACCTTATTTCTCCTAAGTGAAATTACTGCTCCTAAGTTATTACTCTTAAGTGTAGTAGATATCCTACATTTTGTTTTTTGAGTAACATCAGAAATTTTGTAATCTTCTTTGTTTACTGTGATAAAAGAAGAGTTCAGGTTAACAAAAAGGTTTATACGGTATTTTAAATACTTATTCTTCATAAAATATCTACAGTGACCTTTACAAATGATTAAAATGTTGTCTTGGTTCCTGTGTGATAGAGGTGTGTATTCTGAAGTCCCAATTTTATAGCATATTATGAATTAATTAGAAGAGAGACTGTGAGAAGCAATGAAGAGTATTAAAGTGGCACTGATGGGAGATACTATCTGACTCCTTAAATTATCTTTGCAACAGCTTAAGGCTTATCTTGCATAAGCATGCATGTAGCACCTTACAACATTGTGTAAGCAACTCATCCCGGTTCAGCTCCACAGAGCTGTTTCATCCTATGCTTGAGTATCTCTCAAAAGAGAGGACAAGATGAAAAAAAACACTGTTACCTACCAGCATACAACACAGCTGTGGTGACCAGCTGTTTGTTTCTTACTAAAGCCAACAGGGTACTTGCAACTCACTGGTGGATGCTTTTTTCCCACCAGCTCCAGCAGCAGACCAACACAGTGCTGTAATTTTGGCCCAGGCGGGCAGCTGGAGACCTATGAAGCATATGAATTTTATAGCTGTATTTAGACTGTGAAACCTTCAGGATGGAGACTCTCCTTGTATCAGTGATATCAGCTTTGTATCAGTGTTGGGGCAGATGGCTTGAAAGTTTTGCAGAGGAAAAGGATCTGGCAATGTTGGTTGATGCTCACCTGAACGTGAGCCGGCAATGTGCCCAGGTGGCCAAGAAGGCCAATGGCATCCTGGCTTGTGTCAGGAATTGTGTAGCCAGCAGGAGCAGGGAGGTGATCGTCCCCCTGTACTCTGCTCTGGTGAGGCCACACCCCAAGTATTGCATTCGGTTTTGGGCCCCTCACTACAAGAAGGACATTGAGGCCCTGGAGTGTGTCCAGAGAAGGGCTACAAAGCTGGTAAAGGGCCTGGAGCACAAGTCCTGTGAGGAGCGGCTGAGGGAACTGGGGTCATTTAGTCTGGAGAAGAGGGGGCTCAGGGGAGACCTCCTTGCTCTCTGCAACTACCTGAAAGGAAGGTGTGGGGAGCTGGGGGTCGGCCTCTTCTCACCCAGGTAACTAGAGGGAATGGTGTCAAGTTGTGCTAGGGGAGGTTTAGTTTGGAAATTAGGAGACATTTCTTCTTAGAAAGAGTATTCAGGCATTGCAACAGGTTACCCAGGAATGTGGTGGCATCACCAAACCTGGGGGTATTTAAGGAAAGGTTGGACTTGGTGCTCTGGGACACGGTTTAGTGGTAATAAGGAGTTGACTGGACCAGATGATCCTAGAGGTCTTTTTCAACCTCTATGATTCGATTTACATTCTCTTCTATTCTAGGCCTCTTCTATTCTATTCTTGGCCTTTTCTGTACTGACAAAGGGTGTCACGCAGGTGTGTATTGTGAACAGTGAATAATCACATAATTTTCTCTATTTTCAGGAGATTTGTCCTTACCAAGATGAGAGTCATTCCTAAAGGAGCTTTTGCAGGACTTCATGACCTAGAGAAAATGTATGTATTGTATCAATATTTACTAGGAAACAACCATTTTACTTCAAAAAACAGTTTCTAGATGCTGCTCCTTTTACTGCCTGTAAGCAGCTCCAGTCTCTGAACTCAACCTAGTTTCATCTTTCTGTATTTTTTTATTTAAAAAAAAAAAATAATAATAATTTATGTTCCAAAACACTGTTGTCATAAATACATTTTCATATCAACAAGTGGGCAGTCTTTGGTCAAAGGCCAGCAGGGAGTGTCATTGCAATCACACTCAAAGAGTTGTGCTCAATGGTTTGACGTCCAGATGGAGATCAGTGATAAGTGGTGTTGCTCAGCAGTTGGTATAGGGACTGGCACTGTTTAATATCTTTGTTGGTGACTTGGAGAGTGGGATTGAGTGTGCCGTTAGCAAGTTTGTGGAAAATGTTAAGCTACGTGTTGCAGTTAGCACAACGGAGGGAGGACTTGAGACATGGGCCTATGTGAACATCATGAAGTTGAACGAGGCAAAGTCCAAGGTCTTGCACCTGGGTCAGGGTAATCCCAAACAGTAATAAAGGCTGGAAAATGAGTGGATTGAAAGCAGCCATTAAGAGAAGTGCTTGAATTGATGAAAAACTCAACATAAGCCAGCAATGCACACTTGCAGCCCAGAAAGCCAACCATATTTTGTGCTGCATCAAAAGAAGCATGAACAGTAGGTCAAGGGAGGCAATTCTTCCACTCTACCCTGCTCTTTTTAGACTGTTCTTATCTGTATTACTTACTGTATTCAGCTCTGGAGTCCCCAGGACTTGAACCTTGGAAGTGTCATGGACCTGTAGGAGTGAGTCCAGAGAAGGGCCACAAGGATGATCAGAGGACTTAAGCAAGTCTCCTATAAAGAGAGGCTGAGGGAATTGGGGTTGTTCAACCTAGAGAAGGAAAAGCCCTGGGGAAACCTTATAATGGTCTTTCAGTACCTAAAAGGGGCTACAGGAAAACTGGGGAGGAACTCTTTACCAGGGAGTGTAGTGATAGGACAAGGGGTAATGGCTTTTAACTAAAAGAGGGTAGGTTTAGATTAGATACTACCAGGAGATTCTTTACTGTGAGGGTGGTGAAGCACTGGAAAAGGTTGCCCAGAGAAATTGTGGATGCCCTATCCCTGGAAGTTTTCAAGGTCAGGCTGGATAAGGCTTTGAGCAACCTGGTCTCATGGAAGGTGTTCCTGCCCATGGCAGGGGGGGGCTGAAACTAGATGATCTTTAAGGTCCCTTACAACTGAAACCTTTCTATGATTCTATGAATTAATAAATGAAGTGCCAGAAGATCATGGGAAACTGATTAATTTGAGATTTTTCTAATAGATCACAATAAATCAATGAAAGATTAGGGAGGAAAGTACTGCTATTTGTAACAGGTAAACCAGTTCTAAAGAATAAAAAGTACTGTTCATGTTTAGAGCCAGCTGGGAGGATGTGAGAAGTTCTTTGCAGATGATAGTTCTGAAAATCTTAGCACATAAAGAGAGGAAGCGTTTAATTTTAGTGATAAACCTGAAGATATAATTATGAGCGCTCTTGATGAACAGATGTATCAGGTACCCATTAGTCTATTATGGAAGTATTGCAGCCCTCCACCACTAGTGTGATCATATGTTTCTTGATATTTTTTTAGCTACAGAAAAATCCATGGGTTAACTGGTGCTAGCACCAGAAAAGATAACAGTCACCATCAAATCTGAACTATTCTGGGGCACGTATGTTTTTTTCTAAATTATTTCATCTGTAAACAACTCACATTTTGTTTAGAAATGTATCCAGTATTTGCACTCTTACTGGAGAGGATCACAAATATGTTGTTTGTCCAAAAGGGGAGAAAGGAGTCCAAGTAGGAGTAGGGAAATACACCTTAATATTTTATCTTTTCATTCTCTCTCTGTAAGGGCAAAATATCTTTAATTTTTATCTTTTTTTTATCTTTAATTACTCAGAAACCATATGTCAGATATGTATGAAGTTAACGATCACATTGAATACGATGTCTCTTAAGTGGTGATTTATTGTTGACCAAAAAAATTGCATATGGATGTGAGGTAAATTTGAAAATGTATCAATGTGCTATTAGTATCTGGAAGAGAAATGGGGACAGGCAGTTTATAGCAAAATATCCTTGAAAATAAAAGTGTGATAAATATGTAAATGAAACCAATCAACATCAACAAAGAATGCAGTATTTGCAAATGGTGTGGCAAACAGATAAAATTTGAAAATGATCACAAATCCAAAACCTAACCCATAAAACATTTATCAGAAATATTCATGATAATGTAGGGCAAAAAAAAAGTGTGCAATCAAATGATATATTTGCATATAAAAACTGAGTCTTTGTATGAAAGCCTCTTTTTTCTTACAAGATCATGCACAAAAAGGAAGTTTAAAGCAAACTGCAGTTTATTTAAGGAACAGAGCTATTAATAATGTGATATCTCCATGTGGTAAAATGTAGATAGCCTGATGTACACAAATGAGATACTTCAATGTACTGCACGTAAGTGTTCGCACAGAACTAAATAGATTAAAAATTAGGAGAGTGACAATATATCCCGAGTGTTTTACTGATGAAAAACAGTATCTTATGAAACCCAAAATATCTGTATATGTTTTCATCAGTTATCATCTCTAGTTGATTTCCAACAGTGTTTCTGAGAATGGGTAGGTTTTAAGGTTCACAAATTGCAGGGAATGGTCATCTTTAGAATCATCCACAGGGGATGAGCTAGTTAAGTACAAGTTAAGTCAGAGATGAGTCCTCTATAAGAATCTTAGGTCTTTTTTGTTTATATTCAAAGCAAACGAAGGTTTTTGAATACGGTCACTAAAAATGTCTGGTTTTCAAAGAAAAATCATTCAATAAGTTTTTTAATTGTTCGTGCTTTCTTTATGCATTGCTGTTTCATCCTATGCATCCAAACAACTGAAAACCTTTAACAAATGTTTTTTGCCACAAAAGGTTGAATATTTCCAGTCAGGTGTTTTCAGTCAGGCTCCAGTCATGGTACCCATGGAAGATCTTGTTTGTTTTCCATTTGTACTGTCCAAGGAATCTCCAATATGGACAGTAGAAACCATAAATTCGTATGGAAAAAACTAGTGTGACTTCAACATGGAGAATCTGATCTGCCCTCCTTGTGAAGCTACAGTTTTAGCTACAGATCAAAATCTTTGGGTTTTCATCACATGCCAAATACAGATATTGAGGGAAGAAGAAAATTGTCACTGGAAAACTTCTACCATTTTGTGATTTTTAAAAGAATGAGAGCCCATTAAAAGCAACTCCAGCTTGTCTTTTTCTTCTTGCCCATCTAAAGTCCTTCAGATACTGAAAAAATATAAAGTGTCCATCCTGCAGACTGTCATGGACAAATATTTTCCAGGAAAAAGATCTTCTTTTGTTAAACAAAATGCTCTAAGACATGAAATAAATTGGCAGATTGTGATTTTAAGAGATTTCTCTTAATAATGGTGTAACTTAAGTTTTCTTACTGAAAACTATTTCAGAAACCCACAGGTCTGAGGAGCAGCCTAACCAGCTTATTGCTTTTATCTCTGCGACTTCTACACAGCTTTGAGTTCCTGTTAATTTAACAAATAGGTGTTCAGGGAAGCAGCTTTGTTATTATAAGTTTAGTTTTCTGCTAAGAAGTCTTGGCCAAGACTAAGCTGGACCATGGCTGCTTTTCTAGACTCCTGCTCAACCAACGTATTTACACACCACCAGAACTGATTAATTCTTCAGTTACTAAAATAAAAAGCAATGCCAGACAGGCAAATAACTGGCAAAATCAATTCAGCATACTCTGCAGCTGCTATGTCATCTTCAACCTGCACTGAAAGTGCTTAACTTGGAGAAGAGAAAGCCTGAAGCAATACTGAAATCTCATTTTTCTCTTGCTAAGTTTCCTATGGATTCTACAATGTAGCAAATTTTTGAATGTTGTTTTAACAATGCGTGACTCAGGCATCATATTTATAGGGAATTTGGTCTGATCCTTAGCGGCTGAACTAATGATGGGGAGAATTAGGATATATTGTTATTACTCTAGGGAAAGGTGAATGCCTTGGTCCCACTTGGAAAAATCAATTGTCAGAAATGCCTGGCGCTAAGTATTAGATTTTATTTCAAGTCTTGGGGTGAGTGTGGTGGAGCAGAGAAGAAGAGGGATGGTGACTAGTAAACCTTAGCCAAAGAAGCTAGAGAACAATCGCATCTCTGAGTCATCATGTGGATGATAGAAGCAGTCTGAGGATGCTGGTCTCCCTTGGCTGTTGAAATACCCCTTTAATGATTTTTGGAGGACAAACCAAGTCTGACATAGGATTTTGTCATGTTCCTGCTCTGTGTCATCAAGGAAAGATACTCAGCGTATCCAGCTTTCTATGAACAGTGATATTGTTGTGAAGAGATAGTATTGCCTTACCCTGTGCAAGCCAAATAGCCTTTCCTTTTGTATTCTGAAGCACAATCTCCTTGAAAATTTGTTGACAGTTATTTCTTCTTTTGAAAGGTTTAAGCTAAAAAATAGTGCTTTACTTCATCATTTGCTATCAAATCTAACTTGTGTGCAACCCAAGGAAATTCAACCATGTGGATGAAAAATTTCTTGAACTACAAGACATCACAGAAAAACACCTTTATTGACTTTATTTTGTAATTTGCATTAATGGGAGAATTAATGGGAGAAGTGGTTTTCTTTTACATTTCTGGCAACAGCACATTTTATGGACATGAGCCATACTGTGATCATCGGAGCTTGATGAGCTAGATCCTTTATGAGAGCTCTGAAAATCCTGGAAAGTATTAAATCTTTTAGAGTTGAGGGAATCTGCTAGAGTTGACAGTCCTGGAAACTGAAGTCTTCTGTCCATGGAAGACAGAGATTATGTAAGCACTAGCTATCTATAGCATCCACATGAATTTGTAGAGAAAATATCTCTGGATCATATATTTATTTCATCACTCAGTGCATTCAAGATTTTATGGTTTGTTCTTTGTTTATTTGTTTTTGGTTTTGCTGGCACTGTTGACCCACTGATAGTTCGTATGTACAGATGCTGTCGGTCTACTGTGACCTGGATACATGGGCACCAGCTTATTTCATATATGAAAATCAATCTGATATAATGCCAAAATCTTTCCCATTTGCTCTGTAGGCTAAAAGGCAGGTCATGCATTCCTTTTCAAAATTAATTATCATACAGTGTCCAAACCAAAGTGAAGTACTTGAGAATTGTGAAGATTCCTCAGGAGAGTAATTTGAGACATGCTAAATCAAGGTGCTCAATCAATGTATTACTTGCTTCCCCTGAACAGGGAAGGAACAAAGTTCTTCATTTGATTGTAAAAGTGTTATCAGGAGACTCTGGTATAGTGGAAAGTCTCACTGACCATAAGTCTTTGCTTTATTTAGCAAATTTAAGCAACCTGGCAAATTGGTGGACTCACAGTCCATACCTTCTTCAATAGTAGCCATCAGAGCTACCTGGGATAGCAACTGGCTAAGGGATGTCCTCTGCTCCTGAAAGTGGTTTCAGTCAGCCCAGACATGGTTCTGTAACACTTGGCAGCATATAGCTCAGGAAGAGGAGAAAGAAGGGATTGGGAGGCAGAAACTCTGTGATCACCTAAGGATGAGTTTATGTCTTCTGGTCAAAAGAAAGCTTGTCAGCATGCTGCAGTTTCTCCAATTTTTCTTGCACAGTGTATTGTGTTCTGCCTCGTTCATTATGTGAGAGGTAGTGATTAAATATGATCATTGAAATTCTTCTGAGAAAATGGATAGGATTCAATGTAGTCAAGACATTTGGAACTTGGTTCTAGTCAGGAGCTCTTTTCCATCTTTCATTGTATCCACTGGAAAAATCTGTTGCCCCCCTCCCCTCCCTGCCCTGAGAGGGAAAAAAAAAAAAAAAAGAATTTGCAGGCGCTGCTGTGATATGCAAATTAAATAGTGCATGTATATATAAAAAAATTATTCCTAAGGTGGAAAGGAGAAAAGGGGACACAGTGCAATTTGAGTATCAAAATATGTACTGAATCAGGTAAGGATCATACTTTGGTAATAAATACTCCAGGGTATATTCTCAAAGTGTAACTCCGTGGATATTGAATTCTTATCTATATTAGAGGAAATTATGCGTAACATTCTGCAGATTAGGGGCATGTCATGAAAATAAGTATGCTACTGAATTCTTTTAAATGAGTCTAAATATGCATTTTCTGTTAGGGAACAGGGAACTACAGTTCAAAAATACTAAAGCCAGTAATTAGCAGAAGCAAAGAAATTCAAAGTTCAGGCTGACATCCCAAAGAATAAATCTTTCATTAGGGCCACTTTTATGATATGAGGTTTTGCACTCCCTCTCCTTGGTCTAATCCTGTGTGAAGCAGCAGCATCTAAAGACTGCTCAGCATCACACACTGGTATGAGGACCGTGATAAATCACATGAATTTTGCAGGATCCTGCAGGTGAACTCACAAGTCTCAGAAGCCCCTGACACAGTTGACTATCCACATTGAACAGTGATCCATGATTTTGAACTCTCTCTTGTCTGTGTTGGAGTGTTTGCTTGCACTTCAGGCCTCTGGTTCAGCAGAAAAAATCATGTAAAGAAGCTTATCCTGCACTGTATGCATTCATTAGCCCAACAGTGTCCAGGGTTTCAGTCTTCATTTCCCCATTGCTATGCTCTGCCCTTTGAAATGGGTTCCCATAAATGGGGTTTGATGGGGAGCACCCATGATATGTTCTGACAGAACACCTGCAACATATCATCAGTGGAGGAGCTGGGCAAAGCACCGCATTTTGCTGTTGTTTCTCAGTGAGTGGCTTAGACACATTTCCTTCTAGCATGAATGCTGTTACTTCAAATGACTATTCTCCAGCCTCTGCAAATATCATCTGCGGACAACAAATTTTAGTGTTTGATATGAAAACATATGAGGCCTGTTATATCCTTAATTAAATTTATTTTCTGAAAGTAGAAGCTGTGCCTTGTGTTCTAAATACAATAAGTAATGAACCAAGACCATTTTTTTATATTCTAATCTATAAATGTTTTGCTGCATCCTTGCCTAGCATTTTGCTTTTCCTTGCCAAGGCTTATCTGTGGAAGAGATCTTACATGCTATAATTGTTGTCACCCCTTGCACAGTTACAAAAAAGTGAAGTAGACATTTAATATCCATGTCAGTGACTCACTGCTGATGTCAAAGAGCAGAGATTTTAATTACAGCTTTGTAATACTTCAGTAAATGCATAACCTGATCTCAATCTTTTGATAATGCTTTAATGGAACAAAATCACAAATAAAATTAAAGTACTTAAAAGAAGAAGCTAGGAAATGTAAAATCAGTTCATAGTGTCCATATAAGAATTTTCTAACTTTCCAATTTAAAATGTCCCTGAGAATCATACTAATATGGTTCGTGTATGATTTTAATTGAAATATGTTAGACTGCAAAAAACAGAGTATTCTTTCTGTGTGGTTAAGTATCTCAATGCTTGCTGATACAAAGATTTTCCATGGTAAAATCGAGGAAAGGAAATGTAAAGGAGTTGCAAGAGGATTATTATAAAAAGGTTTCTATCTACAATAAATAAATAAATAAATAAATAAATAAAATCCACCAACAACAACAACAACAAAACAGTGCAATTCTGTAAGCAAACAGTGCAATTCTGAAAGAACTCAAACACATGCATTGAGAATGTCACAGAGGTTTCACTTCACTTGGCTGTTAGATCGAACATGTAAGCAAATTCACCTCGTCTGCCTGACAGACTTGCTGGTGGGGGTCTATGGTTCCTGATGCACCACAGTGCTGTTTCAGTGCGAGTCTTTTGGAATTTGGTTGATGGCATATCCCAAAAGGCATAGTAGTGCCATATCCTTCCAGGTATATCCAGCCTCTGGGTTTGCTTTAAAAAGTACTGCTACTGAAATAAATAAATAAAAGTATGCATTTTAAAAGCAAGATAGGGTTTTTTCATTATCAATGTTTTTTATGATTTTTTCTATTAGTCTTATTTGTGTGTGTTTCTAACTGCAACAGTGAGTGCAAAAGGTGTGACCTAGATGACACTATGCCTGACTTATTTTAGATGGGATTTTATTCAGTATTTATTGTTACCATTACTAAATGTTTTTTATTAGAAAGAGGAAAGTTGGCACCAGATTAGAAATGGTAATTCAATTTGAGGATGACTTCAGGAACATCTTCCCATATTAATTTTATCTAGCTTTTCCATTTATTTTAGAAATAATGCGAGTGGAATTGGCATGTTGCAATGAAGAATTGCTTCCCATTGCTCTACAAATGCTGATACAAACCTCAGCATTTATGGAAAACAAATATTGAGATGAAGTCAAGACATTTATTTTCTAAGCAGGAGATGTTGATTCTCTGACAACACTATATTGCACAGCCTTTATTTCTATTATGCCAAATGATTGATGTGGATTTAATCATTAGTTTGATGGCTGTTTTGCTCAGTGGAGAGGCAGTTGAGCATTTCATCATTATTAGTGAGCTGCATTTTGATTTTTCTATAAGACACTGCTAGCCTCAATTCATCCCAGGTGGAAATCCAGTTTCATTGTGCCCATTGTTTGCTTTGTGACCAAGCCAAGAACAATTTGCATACAAAATACAGTGAATATTTGTGTTGATTTTTTAAGCAGGAATATGTTTTTGATGAAGATCTCCATATACGTGCTTCATCCTTTAAAAAATAAGGAGTAATAAAGAGTGGTACCATTTGTGAGTAAACTAAACATGAAAGAATATATATATATGTAAGTATGTATATACACACATGCATACCTGTATATGTATATATGTTTATATATAGGAGTCTGGAAATGATTTCAGTTGTTAGGATTTAGAATGAAAGAAAGAAACCAAGCCAGAAAATATTTTGAATGTTTAAGGGAGCCAACGCAGCAGATGGAAATTACAAACAAATGTGAGAGAAATGCAGAATGTTGAAAAGCTATTGGTGTCTGTGTGTTTTTCAATGTAGTCAGCAGAGAATTAGAAGCTGGGGACAGTAACAGGCTGGAGTCTTTCCCCGGTCAGAACTTTGTCCCTGAGAGCTGCTAACATCAATTACTGAAGGAGGACATTCAAGAGAACATTTCTGTAACAATTACAGAGTAGTTCTCCAGATGGAGAATACATTTTGTCCATCTCCTGGGGTGCTTTCTACTCTGAGGAGGAGAAATGCATGTAATAAATGATAAGGAATAGCTGTCCAGTGGCGATACTCAGCACAAACTCCTTGAATGGTCTCTCTGTGTTGCCTTTGTGCTGTGAATTTTCACCACTAATACAGGGAATAATGCAGAATTTCACTGGTGAACTAAAGTAAAATAGTCTTTGTTATTTGGAAGCATGATTTAGTTCTGTCTTGTTTGTCTATTCAAGAGCACAGAGATTTACATCTTTATGTGGAAATGTTTATCCTTTCTATGAAGTGAAGATTCTCATTAGACATGTCAGATTCTTTTGATAGTCTTGTTGTTTATTTTGAATGAGATTTTATGGTTATGTTTTTCAGCTTTGTCTTCCATAGCTTTAAGACTTCTTGTGCTAGATTCTTAAGATTTTGGCTTTTCTCACCTGCTCTGTTTGAACAAACAAGTGGGATACAGTGGAATGGATTTGGTTATTTACTTCTGTTCTCAATTAGATGATGCTCCTTAGGGAAAGTGACAGTGGCAGAGCTCCCTGGAGGAATTGGGATTGGGCATTCCACTTGTAGGCGAATGAGAACATTCAAAGGGGAGCAGCTTTGAGGTACTACAAGTAGAAGGAATTTTGCAAGCAGAGGTGGAAATGTGCCACTTTGAGACTGCACTGGGGAGCAATATCCAGTGATGAACAGGTTTTAAAGGAGGTCTGAGCAGAGCTTACTGCCACTTGGAATAAGTCATTGAGGAACTCTAACCCTTCTCCAAAGGCTCTGGAAGTAAGGGGAGGGTGTTTAAACACTTTTAAGTTCTCTTCCACCTAGCCTCAATTTCCTTTGAGGTTTTTCTGCTTTATAGTTAAGTATCCTTGTTTATATTTTAATAAAAACTGCCTTTTTTGAGCTAAAAAGCCTTTTATTCTTCTTTGGATCATTCTATACAAAGGAAGGTCAAAACAGATTGTATCAAAGCTCACAACTTGAAGTGCTGTCGTACAGCACTATCCAGATTTCCTTGCCATTACATTTTCACTGTGTGCAGCGTCTTTGCTCCTCCATTCCCTGAGCCCAAATCTCTGTGCAGAGCTGAGCTGCAGTAGAGAGGTTATCCCCAGCAGAAGAACAGAGGGCAGAGCCAAATGGCAGGACATTTTTACAAAGAGGCAAGTAAATAGATCACAGCACATCTGTGACAGCCTCCTGCCTCAGTATAATTGACAACACACACTGTTTATTTAAAAATAAGCTTTTTTTGCCTGTGTTTCTTGGTAGCAGATGTAGAAGTGCTAACAAGTAAAGTGGCTTTTCATGAACCTTCATCTGTCAGTACGAAGGAGCCTGTTTTGTGTTCCCTAGGCCCAGAATACCTCTGAAAAGCACATCATGTTTTCATCCAACTGTGCTGCCAGGCACAGAGCTTTCAGAGTAAGAGGGAACATGTTAACAGTTGAAAAAGATGGTAAAAATGATGGGAAAATTTGTCAGTGATGTGCAATCACTCAGGTCACTAGAGGAAGGACTTCCTAATGCAATGTCATCTGAGCACTGAACTTGCTTAAATCCCATTCCTGTGTACTGTTCATTCTCACCTTGTTCCAGGTTTCAAGTATCCTTCCCACATAGAAATGCTGATTACAAATGTAGGGACACTGATAAAAATCTGTGACATATTTATTCTTGCTTTATTATGGTGTGAGGTCAACATCAGTCCCAAAAATGTAAGCATAAGGTATCTTTTTGTCTGAAAATCTAAGAATGTTTCTATTCTCCTTGGTTTGTGAATATGCTGATGATTTAAAAGTTTTCTGTAGTTAGGTAAATGGCAAGGTTCTCCATTGCCGTGACTTCTTTTGTTCATTGGAGAGTGAGTAACAGCAGAATAGCAACCATCCACTGGGGGAGATTGTCCAGGAGTCTGCTCATTCTCTTCCAGCCATTATTGGCTCTCAGTAGCCTTTTTTAAAATCTATTGAGCTTACTCCAGCAATGACCTTGTCTAATCATATTGATTGTTACTAACTGAAGGCTAATTAGGAAGCGAGTTGCTATGGTAATTCTTGAGTCATATATATAAAGAGAAAATACAACTAAAACCACTGGTGCATGGTGACTATTAACATAGTTAAACAAATTAAAAAATATAATTCATTCAGATTAATTCTGGCATTCAAATGAAGATACAGTATACAACAAGAAAGTTTTTCCCTTGCTACCAAACTTTACTCTTTTGTAGTCATTTTGTTCTTTTATTTGTCTGTTGTGAATTATGCATAATTTTAGGACCATAGGACAAAGTAGAGTTTGGGTTGTTCTTCCTTGTTCCCCCATCCTTCCTCCCACACAAAATATGTCACAACAAGCTTCCTATGACAGAAGGATGACTCAGGAAAAGGGTAGTAGGACTCGGAACCCCCAGAATTCTAGGTCACTTTTCATATCCGGTCTGTATATGTGTGATCGATGGTGTATTTTCAAATGGGTAGGTTGGTGGATTGCATACCATGAAATGCCGATCTCAGATTGTACCCTCAGGAGATGTGATTCATTACAAGGTGTGGCTGTTGCAGCCAGCTTTAATCAAAAGCCTTCTTTGGCCAAGTTTTGCAATGTGTCTGCAAAAGAGCTGGTCACTCAGTGGGTGACCAAGCTCCACTGTGGGACACTGTGGGAAGGTTGAATTATTTCAGCTGTGCTGTGGCTCATTTTCGGATAGATGGAGGATTTCATCAGTCATATCTAATAAAGTCTTTCCATCTTACTTTTAACTAAATGTGACCCAAAGGAAAACCAAGAGCTTTCTTCCCAATTTAATGGGAGTTCTCTTTCTCCTCGTATGGCACCTTACTCACCAGTCATGTCACGCACAACATTTAACTCTCCTACTGAGTCTTCATCTCCATCTGCAGATCTTTAAGAAGAAGGAAAATAAACGAGCATGCACCTGTTGCTACTCTTCTGGACCATTTGAATGAGGAGGCAAAACATATCTAGGAGAATCAATGAACTGGATGGGATATGGGAATGTACTGAGTTCAGGTAGTACTCGAGTGAGTGTGAGTTTCGTGGCCTCTCTCAGTCTTCACTATATGACCTTACCAGCAGCTAAAGAAAAAAGTGAGCAGAAATGCAGCCACTGTTAGCATGAAACTATCAGTAGGTCTCATAAATAAATCTCTTTTGTTAGTTGGGACTTGTGTGTTTATAGAGTTGTATTCATTTAACTGAAACTGAGATATAAAATTGATGACTATGAAGTGTATGCCACCTAAACAAAAGAAAAGGAGAGAGAGAGAGAGTAGAAGCTTATTGATTACGATCAACTAAATCTGAATAAAACAACACTAACAATGAAATGAAAGCATATAATTGGAGGTTTTGCATGGTCCTTCAGTTAAATAGGTGCCACTGTAGAAATAAGTCCCAAGCCTACCATTTTGAAGTACTCACTTCATTCTACCAGCAGTTTAACGCACAGGGATGCCACAGGTTAAAAGCCCGTGTACTTACCTGCTACTTAATCCATCCAAACCAAAGGCTACCAGCTGAGAATGGGAAACAAGGGATTCACCTGGGAAATCTTTTCCCTTCCATGTCTCTTAGCCAGAGCAATGTTGCAGAGGTATCTTCAAACTAGTAGAAATAATATAATGAAACCACATTGCCTTGACTGTCAAATTATTCTGTGTAGAAAAACAAAGTATTTGTTATTCTTGCTGTTTACTTTCTGTTTATTGTACATTCCTGCATGTAAGAAAAATACAATCCTCTCCAGGGATCCACTCTAAATCCTTAGGGCTTTGGGTAACTTCAAGATAGAGGATATTTCAGAGGGAGATCTGATGATGTTCCATAATATGCGTTATATTTGTTTCCTCATTTTCTTGTGAAAACAAGCTGCTCTAGACTCAAAATACATGTTGGTGTTTGTTTTTTTTTTAGTATGACGAAAAAGCACTATAGTACTTACCTTATTGTTTTTAATTTGGTATTTAACATACACAAAACATTCATTTAAATCTGAAAGCTAAATTGTTCTCAGAGGATTGCTTTCAAGTGTCTTCACTTCTGTGTCTCTTTGTGTATTGAGCTGTGTGGTTTCTAGAGACAATACTTATTTTAAATTACAGAAAAATTATACAACTCTCTAAAATTTAGAATGTTAGTGTAAATACAGATCCAATATATTAAAATCAATGGATTTCCATGCCTTCTACAGTAAAGTGTGAAATCTTCTTCAGTCTCAACCAAAGAAATGATAGTAATCAGAAATCATGCACTTCATTTTCCTTTTTTTTTTTTTTTAATTGTATTTCATCAACACAATTTTTCCAAATGGTATTTTTTGTGGTTTGGGATATCTTCTGCTTTCTCTTTTTTTTTTTTTTTTCCTCCCTTATCAGTAATTTTATTTTTTTTTAATGTTTTACTGGAAACAAGAAAGGTTTTGCCAGGCTTGTGTGGTGTGAGTACACTGCAAGTCCCAGTTTGTTTACACTGTTACAGAAAGCCAGACAGAAAAATGTCATAAGTATATGCAGTGCAGTACAGCAGGGGAAGAGATACAGCAACTTCCAAGGACAGCATCATTTCTGTATTCAAACCACATTTCTCAATCAGCCTCCTCAGTTAAGCTGTGTGGCTAGAGAGGAGTATCCCACTCACTTTTCCCTTGATGAAGGAGGAAAAACTACTTCAGATAAGGTTTTCTGCATCATCTCTATCTTCAACTTCTTTCTGTCTCCAGTTAGCCATGACACAGGATTATGTGGAGAAGAGCTCCCAGGGAGACCAAAGTGGTCTTACCTAGGAGAAACAGATCACTTCCTAGCATCAGGAGTTGCCTTTTCAAAGGTTGCACCTTATTCCTCTGAAGACTTCTCTGGAGGAATTGGTACTGAAGACTTCTGAAAGGGCTGAGTCCAGCCTGAGGAGCTTCTTTTGAAAGCACTGTAGCTGCAGATGGTAACAGGAAGCCCTTGTTTGTCTAAACTTTCTCCAAATATGAGGTTACACAGCATAGTTGTGCCACAAACTCTCATAAACAAAGTTCATGAGCATCTTCCCTGTAAATGGAGTTAGACGTGCAGAAAGGCTCCTGCTCACTAATAATAGCAAGTAAGCACCATCATGCGGCTATTATTTTTATTGCTTTTTTTTTTAATATTCTGTGTATAAACACACAAATACATACAATACAATATATTAATATATTGGATTTTCAGACAAGTTATATGACATAATTCCTTCCCCCCATGAAGACTTTCATACCTGTGTGCAGTTTTGCAGTGTTTGCAAGTGAAGAGGATTATTTATGCCAGGGAAATTCAGGTGGAACATGTGATTTTCCTGGGAGCAAAAGTTTCATAGTGGAGATCTGATCAGTTATTTGTCAAATAAGACTCTAGATTACTGAATCAGGCTCCTCTTTGCTGTCATTAGCTGCTTGGAAAAAAAAAAAAAAAAGATTAGGGATTGTATGTAATTCCCATTTTTGTATAGTGTGACATCTGTATGTCTTCCAAGAGAGAACCTGCAGATTTGGGCTTACTGATGATTTTTGTCTGCTTTTGATAGAACAGTTGCCTCAATCAGGTAAGTCATCCTCATTACATGTTTGTTTTGTAAAGCTTTTGACTAAGTAGCTTTTTTTCTGGTGTTCATGTTTTCCATGGTATTCTGTTGCAAAGAGGGGTTTGGATTTAACTTTGGAAGCATAGTAGATCCCTTTACCAAGTAGGTTATATCTGAGTGCACCAATCAAGCAAATATTTATTCAGTAGGGTCTTGGCTGAATCTGGAGCCAAAGCTCAAAAATAAGTTTGTGGGGTCAAGCCTTCATTAGACAGAAAATAGAAGAATATTAAGCAGTTTTTATGGAAGGAATAAATGAACACAAAGACAAATCAAGACAGAAGGAAATCTCTGTGATAGAAAAATATATTTTGCAGGAATTGTGGAACTCTGACTAAGAGAGGCCTAAATCCCTTCAAGAAGACATTTGGAAGATGTAGTGGATGAAGCAGCTGCAAGATAATGTCTGTATTCATAATTATATTTAACATTAGCCAATCTATCTTTCTAATGATAGGTCAGGAGGATTTATTTTCATTGAAGTGGGTGTAACATACTGCATGATGCTCTGGCAAATATTCAGGGTCTTCTCATAAGACCAAGAACATCTTTATTGCCATAACTGAGGAGTAAGAGAGTTTCTTTTTACAATTTTCCCCTCTTAGATATAAAGTTTATTTGTGCATTTGTGAGACACTTGTTATTCTGGATGTCTTCATTTCTGTAAGGCATTGGAGTTAGTAATGAACAGATCTCTGGGGGCATCTCCTTTGTGTGTCTGCTTGCTGAAAACTTTTTAAAACTGGCTGTTAAAGTGTCCAGGAATATCTGCTTCAAGATGGTCTCTTTTGAAAGGCTTTGGGTCCTGTAAGCCAAAGTCCAAGACAATATTCCTATTGATACTTCCCTAAAATGAGTTTGAACTGTAGTTTGCTACAGGAAGAGTATTGGGGTCAGGCAAGTGTCAGTCTTCTCTGGAGCAAGGCTTCCAGTTTCTTCATTCAGCTGCTTTCCTGGTTGATTATCCCCAGCATAATTTTCTCATCTGCCCAGGTCATTCTCAATAAAACTATTCATCATTAGCTGACTACCAAAGCCAGGAAAGAAGCAATAAAAGATAAGTGGCAATAAACACTGCTAGCCCATTTCCATGGGAGTTATGAGGCAGGCATAATGCTTGTGTCAGCATCTCTGAATGAGGAGGACCCTTTCTCAGCTGAACAACCACCTTCTTTACCACCAGGGTCTCAAGATCCTCTGGGGCCCATCACATCTGAGAAAGAAGTACCACTGCTAGGGTGGGTGCTTATATTTTCAAGGAATCTTTCTGCCTTTCCTACAAGCTTTCACAGTCAATGTAAAACTCTAGTGGCTTCATCACCTTCCCCACAGCAGTTTGGTTGTTGGTCAGCCAGGATGCTGGGGCAACAGGTATATTTATCTCCCAAGTGGCTGGGCAGCACCAGGGTACAAACATCTTTCTCTGTGCCACCAGCTATGATCGGGAGGACAGAGTTTATGTTTCATCTCCTCCAGAGGAGGTCCAGGCAGGGCCTCTCTCTCTTTCTAAATGCTTCAGAAAGAGACTCCCAATATATACGGAGGATCTCGTATGAACATATGAAACCTAAATCTCAACACCTGCATGGGTATTGCTTATTAAGTACTTTTGCTTTATAGCTACTACTCAGCCATTTTCCCTGTAGTTTGCACCTTCCAAAACTGCACACATGGCCACAATAACTCCCAGTCCACTGCAAGCAGAGTCACATCAGCATTCCTCTATTAAGAGCAGCCTGGAACTGCTTACTCAAAAAAAAAGTGGAGATTTGGAGTTTAATTTTAGACCAAGAGAGCAGCCACAGGGTAGCAGCTCTCCATCCCAAATGTGAAGTAGAGAGTTGGTGGTGCAAGGTCAGCATGTATACTGCTGGCTCCAAGCCCTGGAGCCTTCTTTCTGCTGAAGGCTGCCATTTCCTCCAAAGACCTGATCCTGGTTTGTTTGACTTGCAAGGCTTCATTCCTTTTCAGCTTTACTGGCAATAAACTAAAATTAGTATAATACATCCCCACAGCTCTAGAGTATGAGATATCTATCCCCCCCAAAACTATACTGATTATAAAATCAATTCTTATGATGATGTGGCTTCTGTGGCTGGACTTGGTCATTATCAGCTCCAATTCTGCAGACTAATCACACGCTTTTTCAGACTAGAGAGACCAATTTAATACTGTTACATGGACAATTAATTTAATGCAACCAAACTCTCAAAAGACTTTCATCTGGATTGCTGGCATGATGCTAAAGTACTGATAGAATTAAAAACCCCTTTGCTTCAGTCAGCCATGTGGAAATTTACATTTTATTTTTCCCATGCCTGAACTGATTTACTTGAGAATATGGTGTGGTACCCTTTGGAGAAGGCAGGAAGGCACAGTTTTGGCGCCTCCTGATAATCTCCTTCAAAGACTTACGTATAGACTATTTTGTTCTAAGTGTGAAATCAGTATTAATACTCAGCTGGCTAAATGGGCATTGCACTTAGTCAGGTCAGTATGCCATGTGTGTGTATCTTCAGAAAAGTAAAGAGATGATGAGAAGAGTCAGTGTTTGAATTCATTTTTTGAAATGTCAATAACTACTAAGATATATTAGCCTGTAACTCCCTGGTGTTCAATAAATCATAGTAGGGAGACAAGTTTTTCATGTTCACAAGGACAGTGGCAGGATAAAGTGTCAAGTATCTATTTTTAAAAGGTTAAAATTCTCTAATACTTTTAAGAAAAATAACCTTTCTTTTGTAACCTGTCTAAATCAATGTAGTAGTATTTTGCTGTCACCATAGAGGGAAGTTTTCAAAAGGTGATTCCAGATTTGCCTGGTTTTGAACAGACCAAAACAAATAAGAGCTCTTCAGTCTTCCACACTGAGACTGACATACCAGTGCTGAGTGTCTAATTTTTCATTTCAGACACATCACAAGCTGTTCCCAGGGGTGCTCACCCAATGAATCCTGGGTGGGATTTTCCGTGTGACACCAGCTACTGCTAATTCCTTCTTAAACTTGGCTTAAATTTTTGAATCACTAAAATCTATGAGTAAAACCAACCTGAAAAATTGCCTGATATAACTGCAGAAGTACTCTAAAGAATATGTATATCTAAAGGAAGGAAAAATAAAATATAAAATAAAATAAAATATAAAATAAAATAAAATAAAATAAAATAAAATAAAATAAAATAAAATAAAATGTTGGCTTTCTTACCACCACCACCTTTTCTGTTAAATCAATGCAAAGCTATTGGTTTTTTTGTAATACAGAGTGCCAAGGGAGGTCACTTGCACTGGGGAAGTGGTACCTGGTACCTGTAGCATCAATGGTTTCCACATCATGATCTATGTTAAACATCTATCTCTCTCTAGAATCCCAGAGTCATAGAGTCATAGAAAAACTCAAGTTGGAAGGACCCTCAAAAGATCATCAGGTCCAACCTTCCATAAGAAAAGGGAGCTTGTCTTAGAAGAGATTACTTAGCACCCCATCCAATTGCATCTTGAAAACCTCCACCACATTCCTGGAGAGGTTGTTCCGGTGATGGATTGTTCTCGCTGTAAAAATTTCTTTCTTCTATCAAGATGAAAGAAAGAATTGCTTCTCCTGGTGCAATTTGTATCCATTGCCCCTTGACTTATCCATGTGGCTTCTTGTGAAGAGAGACCATCCACCCACTCTGTAGCCACCAGTTAAGTACTGCAACACTGTGACGAGGTCCGTCCTGAGCCTCCTTTTCTCCAAGGTGAAAAGACCTAACTACTTTAGTCCTTCCATCCTCATAGGACAGGTTCTCCAGCCTTTAGATCATCTTTGTGGCCCTCATTTGGACTCTCTCCAGTCTGTCTGCATCTTTTTTGATTTGTGGGGACCAGAACTGGACACAGTAATCCAGGTGTGGCCTGGCAAGCACTGAGTAGAGAGGGATGATTGCATTTCTGTCTCTGCCAGCACTGTCCCTGTGGATACATGCCAGGATCTGATTTACCTTCATTTCTGTAGTGGCACACCCTGTATATGGAAACACACACAAGTATGTTTTTAAATAACACTTTTTCTATTGGGGAAGAAATTGCCCTATCCCTGTCTATGTGCCCCACACTGATCCTGAAAGACATTTTTCTCATAATAGACAAATAAATACCCGGTCTTTTATTCTTACATTAATTTAAAATGTGAGATCACTTGGCAGTGAGACCATTAGTTTGTGAATTTAATGTAGTCTTGCTTTCGCTGTAAGATTTTGATTGGTTTAAGAGACTTCTTTAGAGGACTGCAAAGAAACTGGCATGAACTATAAATTCCTTGCTAATAGAATTGTTTAAAAGGCCATTTCAATGTATCTCGATTTTTATAGATGGTGCTTGGCATGCAGCTAGCTTGAAGGAGAGTATTTCCTATGCCTCATGCTGGGCTCTGTCGCAGATGTCATCGAAGCTGCAGTACCAGCCCTGCCTGAGGGCAGTTTTGCAGGCAGGTCATCTTCCTCTTCATTTTCCTGCTCTCTCCTTCCTCTGACTATTGCACATTGAAACACTGCACTACAATCAGTTCCTTCTGAACAGATAATAATGATTACTCTTTGCTGTGTTAGCAGCAAACTAAATGATTTTTCTTTGTGTGCTATTGTCACACCTTAAAGTCATCTGTTCTCTTTAAATAAAAAATAAAAAAATAATTATCCTTCATAAAACACTTTTACTGAATTCTCTTCCCTCTTTTAGGTTGTGCTTGGGTAAACAATTTATGTTTTTAAGGATCGCTGTTTATTTCAGTAAAGCTGTGCATGCAGTGGAAACTGAGTTTAGGCAGATGCTTAACCATTTTGCAATATTGGGGTCTTAGTGGGCAATTTGGGATTTTGGGGGTGGTTGGTTTTTCTCTTTAAGAAATTGCCCCTGATTGTTTCACATACCATATATTCAAAGGCTTGCATGCATCAGGAATTATGCTCAAATTACTGACTGGATTTTCTGTGATAGATAGCACTGGTGCTAATATTATCATTCATTACAGACAAACAATGTAATAACAGTCCCATCTTTTGTCATGATGACATATAATAAGATCTGCATTATGAGCAATCATCTACTGATGTGTATTTATACCGTAAAACAAATCTCAGGCACAAATACTAGCCAGCAATCTGCTTTTTCTGTTTGTAGCTACTGCTGCAGGTGTTATTTGCTCTCCTCTAGAGAGGATCTGAGTCTGTTGAGTTAGTTGTTTGGTTTGAGCAGCACTGACTTATACTTCCAGTGCCAAAGATACCGCTATTGTCCAAGACAGTGTTCTTCAGGATTTTGATGATCAGGGTGTGCATTTGGCACTATTTATGATTGAATAAATTGTTCACAGAAATTGTGCAAACAAAACCCAGACCGGTGCTCATTGTTCACAGCATGTGACTGCTCTCTTAAACTGAATTCTTTCTTTACTTCTCCTTCTTACCTGAATGACAGCCTGTAACAGGTACATGGAGACCCCCAAGGCCAAGAATAGTAATGTCTTCCGTTAGGGAGGAAAAAAAAAAAAAAAAAAAAAAGGAAAAAAAAAAACAACTTCCTTGCTGGGAAAAATTGAACTGATTCCTACCTGAAGAATTTACTTGTCTTTATGAATGTGAAGGGGGGAGGACATTCATATGGAAACCAACTCACTCCCCAAATATCTGATCCTCCCTCACACAAGTATTATTTAATTCTTTTATAAACTTAATCTTTTAAAATCAGTTTATAGATTCCTATTCTTACTCCTCTTTCATTCCTTTCTTAAATCTGTATTCTCTTAACCTTCCAAAATGTCACGACCTGTTCATGCACTACTTTAATCAGGCCTGTATCTCTCATTTTTCAAACCAAAACAAAGCACATAATTTATCCCAGTCCTAGAAAGCCAAAACACTCTCTTGATGCAGAAATAGTCTTTTGTGAGAATTAGATTAAAATGTTTATATTGTCCAGGTTGGTTCATGGTTAGATAATAGACTGAATCATAAAAAATTTTTATTCTTGACAGCCTTGAGGAAGAGATCACTACCACATTGTGGTTTCTTAATAAACCTTTTTGTCTGTATAAGGCCAACAAATCTGTAGCACTTTGCCCTGAGCTATTTTGCGGTGTGAAATCTCTTCTGGCTAAACAGATTTATTTTGGTGTTAAAAGTTTTGCTTTTTCTATGTTGGGTTGTTTGGTTGTATGTTTTTTTTCAGAAAACTGCTTTTTAGACTGTGGGAAATGCCACAAAAACATCCTTGGTGGAGACTTGTGTATTCATTCACTATGGTACAGCACAGCAGGGGCAGCACCAGCTCCCTCCACAATGAATGGAAACCCTGGGAACTGGGACTCATCTCCTATCTCTCCCATGGACTTGCTGCATGAAGCCCTGAAAAAGTCGCTTCTCATTTCGTACCTGTTTTCACCACTTCCCTTTGTCTGTTTGGGTGGGAAGCTTTCAAGTGCAGCATCCCTTGTGATGTCTGGGTACCTCACATAGCATGAAGGAAACCAGCCGAAGCATTTTGTTGGTGATGAAACCTAAATGATAAAGAGGGGCATGTTCACACGTGAGCTGGTGCTTCAGCACTGTTAAACTCTTTCCCATCAAGGTGTGACCACAAATCGCTCCCCTACCAGTAGCCTATTGGTCAGTCCTCATCTACTTTTATTTGCTTATTCTCTAGTTACCAGAGCAGAGAGCTGGATTTCTTCTCTCAAAGCCTTGAGTATACAGAGTTATTAAACTAAAATTTACCAAACCACTGAAGTGTTTTTTAAAGCAGAAAAGGTCAGATGAACAATTTATCTTCTTTTGCAAGGCTTTTGTTGTCTTAAATGGGTGGGTAATTTGTCAGGTATACTCCAGTTGTTACTTAAAGGTAGTGGAATAATTTTTATATTACTTGTGATAATATTGGCATTTTTTTGACTGTTGACTGTGCATTGAATCGATTGTAACACAATCCATTATTGTACCTCAGACCTATTTGAATCTATTTGCAGCTATCACAATTTCAAAAGAACAAGTTATCCAGGAGCAAGTGATAGGCACTTTACAATCTGACTATTTATTCAAGGTTTAATTCCAAAAATGTGCAAAGTTATATTACCAGAAAAATCCAATAGACCATCACACTATCACCGAGTTATATCTGCATTACTATATTTACTATTTACTGATCCCAGCCTGGGAAATAGCATTTTTGCAACATTTACAAAAATGGTCATGTTGAATCTTTTGGCATAGTCATCTTCACCCCAACTTTCCTGGTCATTGTCAGCATAAGGGAAGGAATCAGTATGGGTTGCACTGCAATAATTCCCCCCTTAGTTACCAGCAGAATTCTTGAACTCTGAATTATATTAAAGCCTGAGCTATCTCTTTGTCATCCCATAGATTAAGGAAGCAATGATATATGTCCTCTGGACTAGCAAGAGAAGTATTCTGGTGTGTTGATAACAGAAAACTAGCCATTTTTATTCTGCAGTTCTGTGGCTGCAAGTGGGCATTAATCATATATAGAAAAGATTAAATAGGGTTTTCTCCAGGGTATGGAAGAGTTCTTAACATCTGTGGTCTCCAGCTCCTGTCAATAAGGATGTGTCTGTTGGTGACTTCATTTTAATCTCTGAAGTTTACATCAGGTCAATATAGCAGCATGTCTTACTTGCTGAGGCTGTGTCATATTTCCTGGGAACTTCATAGCTGTTTTCTCCATTTCAATCACCTTTCATGCCCTATTTTCTGCACTGGGTTAAAAGCTTTCATTAAGTCTCCATTGGTAATTAGTGATGTCAGAGATCCAGTAGCCAGTGGTGGTGCCTTTCAATACACACAGGTTGTGGTTACAGAAGGAGGTGCAAGACTGCTGTTTTAGAAACAGGCTTCAGCCTCAGAAAATGTATTGTTCTGGACTGTCATTGTTTGCCTTTGGTGGCAGCTCATAGGCATTTCTGAGGTCTGTTTTGTTATCTGATGTCACCTGATTTTTAAAACTGATCTGTAATCTAGGAAGAAGTTCCATGTGAGTTTTTCTCTTGTCCATTCTCTGCTTTCACCCTTTGGCTGAAAGCATTGCTTGAAATATCTTGACTTTTTAATTATTTTTCAGAGAGATCTCACAGAATGATGCCTTGGAGGTCATAGAAGCAAATGTGTTTTCCAACCTTCCCAAACTACATGAAATGTAAGTAATGAGCAATCTAAATTCAAAGAATACAATTATAAAGATGCATTATAGGCAAGTATCAAGGTTTTGCAGTTTAGTTCTGGTAAACTCTGAAGAATCCATAGTAATACAAGAACATTGGAAATCTCCCTCTGTCTTTCCCATGTTCTTATCTAACACTCATTCTTTCCCTGGTCAGTCTGAAACCTATCCTCAAACCACTGCTGATATCAGAAAGCAGTGGGGTCTGTCAGTCTGTGGTAGGCTGCTCTTTGGAAGCAGATCTGCTCTCAAAAAAATATATATAGATATAGATATATAGATATAGATATAGATAGATATAAAATAATAATCTGTCACAGTACTGTACAGTACTACTACATCCTGGGGCAACCACACATATTTTAGGATGCAAGCACAGACAGTTTAAGATCAATATATTGATGTATTTCTTCTGATGTTTCACTTTCTCTTTGCAGAAGAATTGAGAAGGCCAACAACCTCGTGTACATTGATCAAGATGCCTTCCAGCACCTTCCAAGCCTTAGATATTTGTAAGATTTTTTTGCTTTTTGAAAGTACTATAATCATTTTAAATGATACAGATGTCTTTCCATCTAACCTGTGCTAAGCAATTTGATGATGACAAGGTAATGCCCTGTCTTCACTTCCCCACCCCACACACTAAGTTGTGTATTGTCAATCCACATTTTCATACACAAGCCTGTACGTGGTCCTCAGAAAAGCTGAAGGTAATATTGTCTATGAAGAATCTATGGAGATTCTCCAATGATCTCCACACACTAAATATTTGAGCTTTTCTAAGTAACATTTGTAAACTGAGTGATGAGAGAAGGGTGTGGGAATTTTTTTCATGACAATGAAAACAGGTCTAGGTGGAAATTCCTCCTGCAAACCTTAGGACAAAAAACCTCTCATCTCTCTTTGCTATGGCTCTGTCTTCTGTTAAACTTCATACACATGGTCTTAAGCATTCAAATTCTCTTTTCTTCAGCAATGACAGTGCTATAGCAATGATTTTCACTAACACTGGATGCGAGATGATTGAAACCTTAGAATGCAAATGTACTGGTGTATGCGATAACTTTATTTTATTAGTCAGCTTCATCAAGAATGCAGTTTGCACAACTGTGGTTGCCACATCTGTTCTCATGGGGTTGCCATCACAATTCAGTGATAATTTAAGCCACCCTTAAAATAAACTACTACCCAAAATATTTTCACAGCTTTTAGCATGTGACCTTAACATGAATAATGACATCTCCTCTGCTATGTATTAAAACCCAAATGAAGTCCAATTAACTCCATTTAGCAGTAATTGTTTTTAATGGCTATAGCTTAAATAGGCTCCTACAGTGCTCTTTGCTGAACAGCATATATACCAAACAGGATATTATCTGGACTTTGATATGTCTATCCTGCTGAGCACATGTACCCAACGTTATTTTCCTTGCTCATATAAGAAGCTTTGCTGATCACAATATCTACTTTTGAGTAAATAAGTGCTTAATTGTCTGGTTAGCTGCTTCTTAAAGATGGGATAAAATCAGGTCAGTGGTCCAATAAGCATGAGTGTTTCGAGTCTCTGAAAATCACTGGTGTCTGGCAGATTCTGGGCTCAGAAATGGCAAGAGACATTGGCTTGAATTTGAACTTCAAGATTCAAGATTTAAGATTTGGACTTTAAGAGATAAGGTTTATTTAGCGCTATACAATGTATCTCATTTCTTACTGACTCCATTCCTTGTATTGCATTAATTAAGTAGTTTATTGGCATTATTGATGTTTTCCACTGGTCCCTCCTTTCTCTGTTTTTCATAGAAAGCTTTTCCAGAAACACAATGATTTGGTGACTAGAAAATTTCTTCAGATTTAATCCATGGCCATTTAATTCAAGTTCATTTTCATTCCAAAACTTTTCTCTAATTTAAATAGAAAAAAACCATCTTTGGTGTTTAATACACTAATGGATTCATATTGCTTCCACTATATGTTTTTATTTTATTTTATTTTAGGAGGCAAAAAAAGACTCTTGCAAGACTGTGAATAATACAAAAGGTGCAGACATCATTGCTCCTAAAGTCTGAACTACTGAATGTGTCTTTCATATTAATGACAAGGTTTGAGGTAGCTGCACCTTTGGCTTTGGTGAAGTGACATCAGTTAACATCACAGGAATATGGTTAAAACACTTTAATCGAGATAGCTTTTCAGCAGTTTCTGAGCTATGTTCCCCACTTAAAAAAGGCAGATGTGTCTGAATTAGTAGAGCAGATACCTGCTGGTAAATTGGCTTACCTTCATATGCCCTGGTCCCCCAGGGGCATCTCCAGCTGGGGTCCACACCAGTTTCCCAAATAGACCACAGTGAGGCAGCAGAGCTGGAGAGGAAGTCATGTACTTGGAGAGATCCTTGGCCCAATCTTCTGCTGTAGACCTTGCTGTAAGACCTCTGTAATCCTTCCTGGTCTGTCCCACAAAGCAGAACAGCTGACACAGGCACCCCTGAATCTTAGGATAAAGAAGTTTAGTGAGACCCACCTGCAATCAGCACAGAAAAGCAGGGTGCTCTTGTATGTGCACATTGCTTTGAGCTTGTTGTGATTCTTCCTTAAGTTTCCAGCCTCAGTGGCAGCCTGGCAGTGTATGAGACATGTAGTCTGTCTGATTCTTTATGACAGTGCCATGGTTATAACAGAACTGTTAAAATGCAGTTCAGAAAATCTTGCAGGAAAAAAAAAAAATATATATATATATATATATATATATATATAATGTATGTATGTATTTACTAGACATTTTCAGAAGGAAAATTTAAAAAAAAAAATAAAAAAGATTTGAGAAAAATTAATCAGTGTTAATGCATGAGGTGGAGGCTAGGCACCATTGCCCATCAGTTTAATGACCTTTGCAACTGTTGTTTCCAAGACTTTATCTGTGCTTCTTCGAAAATAGTCATATAGCCACTAGATCTTATTTATTGGCAGGCAAGAAGCTCTGGCTAACATTGTCAGCCCTCTCATCAGCTTTATGGGCTCGTTATAGCCACTGGCAGTTGAACATGAATATGCTTTTATCTGTGTCAACTTGAGTACAAATACATTTTCCACTCACCCTACTCCCTTTGTCTCCTGCATCATCATTACTAGTATGGCCAAAATACTACGGCGAGAAAAATACTTCTAAAATCCAATGCTGAAATTTCCTAAGCCTTCTAGAAAAATGCAACCTAAACTTTCCTGCCAGTCTTTTAGAAGAGGATGTGAAGAGGATTGTTAATTGGTCTTCTTGGATATGTGCCAAAGAGACAGACTGCTTCAAAATGGTAACTTGTTGACCTTTTCATGGGTACAAGATTATTTGTCTGGCTCTCATTAGGGAGAGCTGTGGCATTGTCTGTTTAATAATGCAGTGATGGCTTTTCAAACCTATTTTATTTCCAAAATTAGTTCTATGTCCTTTGTTTTTTTTTACAGTGCATGCATTGATGTCCTGTATTAAGCAATCTCAAAATAGAAAGGTTTAAATGTGACACTTTTTTTCAGATCAATTTTAAGGGCATACAGCTAGATTGTTGGTGGGAAGGGAAAGGTAGGCCATGAAAATGTTTTTTATCTCTAAAATATTTTTCATTATGGAGAGAACAGCCCAGCCCCAAAGACTCGCAGATGCTTGTACATGCCTGTCCTTAACCCATGGAGAGCCTGACACATGTATGCCTGGCATGCTTCTTAAATCCAGTCTGTATTTATTGCAGATGCAGATGCAGCTAGTCATGCTTAATAGAGATATCCAAGTTGTCTGCAATTGTCCACAAATTGATGACCCTTTTCATAGAATGGGATTTTCAATCAGAAGTGATGATCCATTCATCCTTTTGCATGGGAGCCTCATGTTTAAAGACCTTGCCCAGCAGTGAGTTCCATGGATTATAGACTCAGCATAGCCTGCAAGGCCAGTTCACATGAGTCAGAGGACTTTCTTGCTGGAGTACAGTACAAAGTCACTAGTGTGATTAAGGGGCACATAAATAATACTTCCTGAGTGACGCTCTATTTAACTCAGCCTACCTTGCATTTGCAATTTCCAACTTCCTCAATAAATTGATGGAGTAAACTATGGTCCATGTTTTGTCAGAATAACTCCTACCAACTTGGTATTAAAAAGGTCTGGAAATTTGCTATATCTGGAAATAAGCAGCCAGAATCTTCCAGGAATTAGTTACTGAAAAATTTTTATTCTCTGGTGCTCTTGGTGCAATGTTTTCTTAAATGCTGACTCCAGTAAGCCTTTTCAGAAAGATAATTAAAGCTTTGGAAAGCAGCCATCAGCCATTTGAAAAACAGGTTCTTACTGAGCTGTTTATATATGGCAAGGGGGAACTTAGTTAAAGCACAGATTAAAGAGGACACTTGTTTAAAGCAAGGCTACTAAGGATGTATACATTATATGGTAAACATATTGACAAAACTGTCCTTCAAGAAAGATATTCAGAAAATTGGATTATCTACATTCTAACAAGATTATCCACTTAAAGGCCTCTGGAGATTTGTTGGCTGAATAAAAAGAGAAGAGAGATCTAGGCCGCACTCTAGCTAAGTATTTTTTCAGTTCTTTTTCTGCAATTAATTAAAAGAACATCCTCTCCTATTCCTAATCACTGTTCTGTGCCTCTGTGCAATCAGTACCTCATACCCTTAGATTTACTTCAATATGTAACAATTTGTTGAAGATGCTTTTCTCTTCATCTCATGCTGCTCACTCATGTGATGTCAAATCACCAGTGTAAACTGAACCCTGAGCAATTTTGGATTACTTGAAAGATCAGTAGTATTGCGTCACGCAAGGCCTTGAATGTGTTTATTCACATATATAAGGCAAAACCCCTCCTAACCAGTATTGCATTTTGAGTTTGGATTAAGTTGCCACAGGGAGTAGTGCTTGAACAGCATATAGTAGAGTACCATCATCCTTCATTACCAGAACAAGAGGACCGAGCTTTCCTTAGGAAAGTAAAGTAGAAAGGAAAGCTTTTCATGTCTTCTTGGTTCTGCAATAACCACACAATATTTGGAAGCAGTTTGCTTCTTCATTTACCTATTAAAGCAAATGCGTGCTGTAATTTGTATTTAACAAGTGGCTCTTAAAATTAATTGCATGAATTTTTAGCGTATGACTCATTTAAAAGTAAAGGCACCTTTCAAATAAAATCCTCTACTTCTCCAATGATTTAGAGAGTGTACTTTAGAATACTATAAGGGGGGATTTGAAGGTTCTTCTTCTATTGCTTCTAATTTTTATTTTTTTTGCTAATTCCTTTCACAAAGTATAAGTGCAGAAGTACTTTAAATAATAACAGGCTTATGAAATCCACCTGTTTCATTAATCCTGCTTTCTATTTAACTACATGCAATAGTTTTTCAAAGGCATTTTTGTAGAGCTTTCTTGGTCACACATGACAGCTGTGATTTTTAAGCTAACGTAATGTCAGACCACTCTGACTCCTGGGATGAAACAGTCAATGACATTTCATCAACATTTCCAAATTGGCTTCATGAATATTCACTACACTTCTTTAATTTTTTCCTACATATAATGCAATGCTTTTTGTTATGAGGAAGATAACCAGTTGGCTTTTCAATATGAACCTCTGAGAATATCCAAATACCGCCTCAGAGAGCTCAGATGAGTATTCCTACAAGTGAATGACTATTTATGGACCTTTTTGGTCCTTGTGGATTTGGTTGTCACAGTTGGCTGTTTGGTTTCAGTTCAGTTCATAAAACTTGAAAGTCTGCAACTGTTCTGAAATGGTCTAGGTTCATAATAAACATCAAATGAATGCCTTTACTTTTTTCCAGTCTCAAGCAGTGCTTTTCATCACCATCTAACACCATTCAGGAATGAATCTGCCCCAAAAAAATCGCATCCAGTAATGGAAGAATATTGTTCTATTTAAGTGCCAAGATAAAAAATACCTTCCATATACTACATATACTTCCATTATACTACACCTTAAAGAACCAATATGTTCAGTAAGATATTCTCTACATCTCACACAGTAAAAATACAAAGAGATAATTACCCTTTCAAGAACCCGTATTTTCTTTCTTTGGTACCATAAGCATGGTAATGAGACATTTTGGTGGCTGAGACAAACTCCAGCTCCTCTTTCCTACTGCACTTCCCCAGCCAGGCACTCCACCCTCCTTCCAGCCATCAAACAGCCAACAACCTTCTCTTTCTGCATGGCAATATCGTTTGTTGCTCCTGTCCTACCCTTACTACTGTTCTGGACAACAAAAATTGCTTAACTGGACATGGTGCAGCTCTGTCAATAGCTGTGCCCCCTTTTCCTCCCTGGCTGTGGGCACAGGATTGTCCTTCAAAGTCAGCATTTCTGGGACAGTGTTTCACAGATGTGAACAGCAAAACAGAAGCCAGCAGTGCCCAGTATGGTGGGAGGCTGAAGGTGGTTAAATGCCGAGAATCAAGACCATTTCCCATCAAGTAAACTGCTGAAATGTTCCCATGTATTCGGTTTCTTGCTATCAACGGTGCTTGGGAACAGTGTCCTAACTTTCTCTCACTTTCATGAAATAATAATATTTCCAATTGAATTAATGTATCATCATTTAGATGAGAAGATTAAAATTGTGGTAAGTGAATTTGTATTTTTTTTATTTGAAGAGTTATTATGAAAATTGTTGGACGTGGTGCTTAGTGACATGGTTTATTGGGTGACATTGGTGGTAGTGGTATGGTTGGGCCAGATGGTCTTGAAGGTCTTTTTCAACCTTAATGATTCTATGATTCTCTGAAAATAATTATCCTGTGTCAGTGTGGTTGATTTCTTAGAATATGGTGTGGGAATTAACACTGAAGATATCCTGAGATCATCAGGAGAAAATGTAATTATCCCGGATATGTTTTCTCCCTTGACTGCAGTGGGGGAGAACTCAAGTTGCACTTTTGACAAAAACCTTTTTACATTAGAATATCAAGATTCTTGTGGGTAGATGCTGGGTATGTGGTGAAAGCCTACTTCTTGTGGCTTACATTTTAAGTACAATCTACTTTCTTCTTTTTTAGTTATTGCTTCATTCTTGGGACAGAAATAATAATTGTAATTTCTCCTCTCTTCTTTAGGTTAATATCAAATACTGGCCTTAGATTTTTACCTGTTGTCCAGAAGGTGCACTCCTTCCAGAAAGTTTTACTGTAAGTTGTAATGCTTTTAAAAGCTCCTTTTGAACATTTTGCTGTTCTAACAAAATCTTTCAAGATGTGATTGCCCTTATGCTTGCCTATTAGCTTCATGATAGCATTTTGGGTTGCAATTTTGTAGGCATTGATGTTAATGTCACCTAAAAGGTCTCAGTATTCTCTAGTTCTCCTTTCTATCAAGCATTGTAGCTTGCAGTCTACTGACTACTCTTCCATTAACTACATTATAAATGCACAGCCAGATGTCTCAGGGGACTAGTAGTCCCCTGAGTTCTGTTTTAGTGGTTGAAATTCAAGCCAGGCTGTTGGAAGTGGAAATTTGTTGCCATCTGGTGACAATTCTCTAGCCTGCATAGAAGGAGTTGCTGATCTTGGTGCCATTTTCAGTAGACAGATGGCCACAACAAAGAAAACAAAAAACAAGGGAAAATAACTCTACTGTGCTCATTTTTTTCACTGGTAATAAAACTGTCCAGGGAATAAATTATATTTTTCTAAAAAAATTTCCAGTGCCAACAGGGGGATAAAAATGTAAAATTTTGTGTGAAAGCAGGCTTTTTTTTTGTAAAAGCACTTTTCTGGAAAAAAAATGTATCTATCAAAATTCGAGGGTTTTGATGGAAAAATATCTTGACAGAAATTTTCCCATCAGTTCTGAGTATAACTGAATGCAGAAAACCTGAGAAACAGGCAAATATTTATTCTCTTCTTTTGAACAAGATATATTACTGGTGCATAGGACAAGTTTTGAATCTTCAAGTCCCTGATTAGAAGATTAAAATCTGCAGAAACATGAATCATGCAATTGTCTTAGTAAGAGCCATCAATATAAATAAAAATGCATAGAAAGCATACAGGGAGACACTTGAATATTGTATACCCATATAATATACAAAATACATTTCTGTAATACACTTGTAATTTTGAGAACTGCCCTTCAGGGCTCCTTGAAACCATCAAGAAAATACAATAGGTGTGGAGCTACAGAAACTTCCTCCCGCATACCTTTATCATCAGTCTTAACTAGACTTGAATTACCATGTTCTGCTGAGAAAGAGATATTTTCTTCAGGTGAAATTCCTTACTTTCTGTAAGAATAACTAGGCCTTGACATTGCTTAAGACCTGAAATAGACCTTAGTTCAAAACCCACTGAGGTCAATAAGAAAATTCTTGCTGGCTTCAGTTGCGCCAATATTTAAATCTCAAAGATAGATCTTAACGGGTTATTGAGGTTTATAAGGGCCTCATTGTTTCCCCATAGCAGTAGGAAACTTTTGCTTCTATGGCTGCTGCACTCCCTCCCTATTCCTACCTCTGCTGATCTCAATGTGCAGAAGTGTGGAAGTGTCAGCTAATGCAGTGTTGTGAATGGTAACACAGTTGTGGTTAAATAACTGTCAGTGCGAGATAATTTTGGAATATCTTTTAACTTCAAGCTTTGCAGATAATTCATTTTGTTCCATGCTTTCCAACAGAAACAGCATGAAAACAACCATATCCCCAGTCTAAATTATGAGTAATACTGTTTAACTTCTTTGAGGTCTATTTTGAGCAAGCAACAGAATGTATATCTGCCGTTCTTTTTGTGCATCAGTCAAAACTGCTGAAAGACTGAAATGCATACTTGTCACTTCAACAAACTGAACTGACAGGGGTCCCATGTCTGAAGTTCTTAAGCACATACAAAAGCTTATAATCAAACACATTGACATTAGGAGGGAAACTATTCATGGAACTATATTCATTTAGGTACCCTGCTGAATCAGGCCAAAAAGGCTAATGGATTTTCCATCTTCTGTTTGGGAGGCTCAGAGAAGTGGTGGCCTCCCAACCACTCAACTTGCATTTTCTGAGTAGTGTATTTTCTGGAGGAACTATTCCATCCACATTAGGGTTATGAGACCAAGGTTCTTTGCATTCTAATGGCTTAAACCATTCTGGGAGGCAGGTATGGGGATGTGAAGAACAAGAATATAGAAATGCTTTGCCTTTACCTTTTTCTGTCAGAAAGGTTTGCTCTCTTAAAAACTCAAGTCATCAGCCATTGCATAAAACAGTTCCTCAGATTGAATATAAGAAAAAATACCATGTTTGAAATATCTTTGCATATTGAGAGGCTTGCAGACGTGCAAAGAGGTGTACTTTATATTGTATTTTATTTTTCAGAGATATTCAAGACAATATCAATATACGTACAATTGAAAGAAATTCGTTCATGGGCCTGAGTTCTGAAAGTGTGATTCTGTGAGTAAGACATAACAAACCCATTCTTCTTCTTTCTAGCTTGTTCCTTCTTCAGAAATGGGTTGAGAGGATGGTCTCTTTTCTATCAGCTTCCAAATTCAATTACAGGTTTTAGACTTCTCCTCTACCTCCAAAATCTCTGTATTCTGCTTTACTGTCATGAAAAATGAATGCTTTTGTGGTTTTTGTTGTATTCTAATTCTGGCCCTAATTTTAGAACCACAGTGTAGAATGAATTTTGTAATTACTGATGCCAAGGTTAAATGTATTCCACCTACAACAACAACTCATGTGGTACAAATTGTGTTCAAAAGGATGGTGTGACTCATAAATATTTACAGTCAGACACATCATTCAAAGAAGTTTGTTACTCGGGCAAAATATATGTAGATGTTTTGGAAATATGGTATATTTGTATACAGAGTTAATGCATTGATACAGGCCAGTTCACTATGCAGTTTCATGCTGTGTGGTTAGATGTCTTTTTGTTTGATTTGAACGGTCATGTTTTTTAATAAACTACTTAGCTTCTTTGATCCTTTCTGTTAGTATATCAAAATGCATTGTGTGCTTAATAACAAGTTGCCTTAATTTTGCCTAGTCAGAGTGGAAAAATTTCCCAGTGTGTGTGCCATTTACCTCTCATACCAAAACAGACAAGCAAGAACTGATTGATTTGGTTCGCATTGATTTTGGTAGGACACAGTCAGGCCACCAATACTTGAAGAGAGGACAGTAAAAAGTCACTTGACTGTTACCTCTCCTTTTTCCCTATCAGTTGTCCACAATCTGTATGTCAAGTTCCCTGAAGTTTTTAAACAGACAGACACAAACACACACACACAGAGCTGAGATATACATTCAGTTAACTCAAACATATTCAAGTAACAATACCCCAAATGTACTTATTTATCTTTTCTCCTCTGATAATAGTATTTGCTAACCACATAAGACTTGGTTTTGTCAGACCACTGCATAGCACATACCTTATTTATTTCCATAATACTACTATGGGGTGAGATATACATGTCAGAGTTTAGTGGGATTTGATATCCCAATACCACTCAAGCATTCCAAACACCCAGGACCCACTGAACCTCCACAGTGTGGGGAGAGCCAGTTTTACTAGGTTTACTGTAGCAGGCTCCCAGCATGTTCAAGCCAGTAATTTGGATTACATCTAAGTTTACCCTATGCAGGGATCAATACAGAGCAGGTGAATTTTAAGGGGGTTTTAAATATAGTGATCTAGCCCATATGTCCAAGCTCTGGATCTGTGTCTCCATTGTCACTTGTTGCTATCATAAGACTTCCAGTTTATTCAGGGGAGTCAGTAAGGATGCTGGTTGAAGTGAGGAGAGAATTTGTCTCAATAGAAGCTTGCCCAGGTAACAATGGAGAAAGAACTACAATGAAGCCTTGGGATTTAGTTAAAATTTTGTTTTTTCTTTTTACTGCTTGAATGCAATTTACCAGGTGACAGGAGTCCACACTGCATGGCAACAGTAATTCAGATTTTATGTCCTTAGTATCTCATTGTATTAGCATAATATTCAGTGAGAGAAAACAGTAAGAGCTAATCCTGTGATTAAATGCATCTATATCAGCTTGGCAGCTATGAATGGATAAGACCAATGTAATGTAATAAATGTTTTAAATGCTATAAGCAGGGACATGTCTCTCCTGTGTGCCTGCTCAGTCATGTCTAATAGTGTATGCAAGCGAAGGGGACAGTGACAGTTTTCTTGATCTGACCTGACAGACACTGGAATTATGCACATCTGCCTTCCATGGTCAAAAGAGTAATCCTTTCAACCAGACCCATAACTGATTTTCATGATGACCTGAGCTCACCACCTCAGACCTCAGATAAGTGGGTCACTTGCATGCTCAGTTTTCAGTGTGAATTAGAAACCCTACATCCGTGTTTGCTGATAGTTTTATTAAATCATGCCAGTTTTGCCACCTATCAAACTTGTCATGCCCTGTTGGAAAGAGCATGAGTTGCAAAGCAACAAGATGAAAGATTACACTGTAAAGATGATAAATATAACTAACTCAAGTGTAAATTTTCAGGACCATGAAGGGAAGAGATGGAAAGACATTAAACATTAATTACTTAATGCACTTCAGTAAAAACTTGGCAGAAAGCCCTCCCAGTTCACTACCTGTGTCTTCTCTCAGGAGAAGGATCCTGGGGAGATGGGGAGCAGGAAGGCAATATAATTTGAAGAGACAGCAGGTGCAGGAAGAACCAGGCAGTTTGTTACTAGCCTCATCCTTTTTTACTTCCTGGGTCTTTTTGTTGTTGTTGTTGTTGTTGTTGTTGTTTTGGTTTGTTTTTTTTTGTTTGTTTGTTTTGTTTTGTTTGTTTGTTTTTGTTGCTTTTTTTTTGTTAGTTTGATTGCTTTGTTTTGATTTGGTTTTGGTTTTGTTGTTTTTGTGTTTTGTTGTTACTTGGTTGGTTGGTTTTTGTTTTGGTTTGATTTTTATTTTTTTTGGTAATTATAGGCAAAGGTTAAGCTATTTCAAAAGCATCTTGAAAAAAAGCATCTTGTAGATGGCACCAACAGCACCAGAAAGGTTCTGGTCTCACCCATTCTGGGATTAACCTGGACCAGCTTTGTTAGATTCACTGAAGGCTTTCCAGGGCAGCAGAGCAGCACCAGTGTCTTAATCAGTTCTACTTATGTTTCAGAAACTTACTGTAGCTGTCATCTCTGACGGTAATGCTGAGCTTCCCTGTTCATAGCTGTATCTAAATCCTTCCTGTAACTATTGGGAGCTTATCAGCTGGGATTCATAGAAATATCATAATTTAAGCATTTATTTAATAATTTTACTTGTTTGAGATCCTTTTCACTGATTTTAATTACATGCATATAAATTGTGAACATGTATAAGAACATTTTTTATTTCTCTGTTGCAGATGGCTAAATAAAAATGGGATTCAGGAAATTGAGAATCATGCATTTAACGGAACATACCTGGATGAGCTGTAACTATTTCTGTTGTTTACTATTCTGAAAATAAATTATTAGAAGGTAGCTATTTCTGCAAGGTATTTTTTTTTTTATTTCAGATTGTTTTAGCATCAATATTGTGTTTTTCAGAAACCTAAGTGACAATCAAAACTTAGAAAAATTACCAAATGATGTCTTCCAAGGAGCCAACGGGCCTGTTGTTTTGTAAGTAATATTCAGATTTTACTTTTGTTTGTTTTTTTGTTTGTTTGTTTGTTTGTTCCTTTTTCTCATCATTAAGCCCCCAGAAAAGGTCAAAGAAGAACATATGAATACAACACAACTCCTCACAACTCCTGCAATTCAAAATTGGAGGTGTAGTTCTGAATATAAAAAACTGGAAGCCAAGTCACTCTAGATCCATGTTTTCACTCTTTCCTCGGGGTTTTTGGAGTATTTGCATCCAGGGATTTATATCCAGATTCACCACACAGTGAATCACCATAACAGTGTATTAGCTGAGTTAGTTCTCAGTGCCTAAATCTGAATTGCTCCCCCTTGAACTATTTAAAACCAGTGAAGATCTGCCCTGCATCTTTAAAGCTTAATCCTAAAGATAAAATCCCTACCCTGCAGGGACAGGGATCCCTATATATACATATATAGGGATATATATATATATATACACGCATATATATATTACACATCTATATCACACAGTTACAGCAGGATCTCTTGGTGGGTGGTAGGCTGGAAAGCAAGATCTCAGCAATAGGGAGTTCAACAATAAGATGCTCACATCTATCAGTCTATCTATCAGCACCTCATGCTACACTTTGACAAGTTGTAAAACACCTGTGAGTGTGCACAACTTCTTGTGAGCATCAGCCACAGAACATAACAGTTGCAGCAAAGACAATGATGTCTTTTTTTGTGTCACAAATTCATTGACTCTTTTCTTTCTTCCCATTTTTTCTGGACGTCCAGAGAAAGCTAGGAGTCAGCCAGAAAAGGTGAAAGCAGGTATTGGGAGCTGCTGGAAGATTTTACACAGAGATTAAAGTGGTTAGAAATCTAAAAAAATGAGAGGAGAAAGTGGCTAGTTAACTTTGAGTTCAGATAAAAGCACTCCTGAAGGCCTTTTTACATGTTGTTATGACACACCTATGCTACACCAATGATAGAAAGAGCTAACCTATGGGTTACTGCATTCTTCCCTGTTACCATCACTCCTTCAGTGACTTTCTCCTTTGGAAAAGACTAGCAGTGGAGTATCTTTTCAGCATCTTTTCAGCAATAACATCATTGATGTTTCTTTGGAAAAGCATTGTTTCCTGTAGCAAAGAGTAAATGCATTTTCTTTGCAAGTTGTAGCTGATTCACAAGGTTTATCAAATAGATTTGTCTGTAGTTCAGACTCATTTGATAGTTCAATTTCTAACACCAAGTTATTTGTGCAAGAAGTTTTCTATTCCATTACTTGTATATCCACTGTTCTATGGATGGGAAATTACCTTTTTATCCTGACTGAGATCAAGAAAGCTACATCTGTCACTATAGCTTACACCTTGAATGTGCTTTGTGGAAATGATTGACCCATAATAATATCTTTGCTGGGAAAAACAGTGCTGTTGAAATAAAATTTGTGTTGCAAATTGCAATGTTTTATTAGACTGAATGTCAGGATGTTTTAACTCTTGTTCTTCCTGAACCAGTGCTCTACAGTCAATTAATAACAACTCCTATTTTATATTTCAGAATATTGAAACAGCATGAAAGATAGACAAACACAAATAGTAATGTCAGAAAGCACAAGCCTTAGCACCTTGTCTGCTTTATACTTGGCTGCACAATTTCAGCAATCAATTCCTTTTGGAAAGACATCAAGTTTTGAGCTACAGAATTTCAGTACTGACAGTAAGCAAGTAAATCAAATGGCTAATTAATCCCACACATATACACATTCTTTCTATACAGAAATACTCTTTATTGCTAACTTGAAATTTTGTAGCTTCACTTTTCATCCACATTGTTTCGTTTAGTCTTTTCCTGGTGCTCCCATAGCTGTAGTGGCCTACATGAGCTTTTACTGGAGACCCTACACAACTCTTCATTCCACAAGCATTAAGATCATTTTGGGAGTACCAGCAAATTGAAGGAAGCTGTAGGAAGCCTCACAGATTCCCCCTCTCTATAAATATAATTCAGCTGCTTAATGAGGGTCCATTCTGGGCTGAGTTCTCTGGCTGCATCCTGCCTCAGAGACAGGGCAAGGTATGTCTGTGGTCTGTCCTGTCCTTGCAATTCGTTTTTAACAGAAAATCCGCATATGTTGGCCATGGGAGAGCTCCAGTAGATCCCCGGCTAGACAGCTGAATCCCTGAAGCACAGCCAGAGAGTAGTTTAGATACAACTGCTGAGAAAATTGGTCTCACTGATCACTCCTCTCTGATGTCTGTTCTGCCAGCCACATCTTGCTCTCTTGCTATGTTCCTTTCAGACCTAAACAGGACTATCAGCTGGTCAGTATTTTGACTAATCCCAGTAACTGATTCCCAGAGGGAAAGGGAAGTGTTTGTAAGAAAAGTCAGATTCATTTCACTGTTCCTGCACCGGCTGCTGTCAAAGGTGATGACTAGCAGCCAAGCATTAATAATATGACGTATTCCTGTCACTGATGCTTTCTGGTTTGATTTCTTCTGCTATTTAATCTTCTAGTTCATCTTGCTTATTTAATTTACCATTCCTGTAACTAGGAAAACATCCCAAAGAAACTCTGTGCTGAGTTCTGCTTCTGCTCCATGATGATTCAGTGGATAAAGCAACCAAACTACATACACAACATCTGTGTTTCTGTTTGGGGGGGGGGGGGGGGGTAGTCTGCTGATGGTGTATCGATAACTATCCCTAACAGGCATCCCAGCAAGCCCTGCAGTAGTTTACAAAGCACTTTCCTCAGCTCACTTTGGTTTATGGACAATAATGAACAAAAAAAAAAAAAAAAAAAAAAAAAAAAAAAAAAACACTTTTTAAAAGAAGAATTTTCATGGGAAAATATTGAATATTTATGAAATTGTTTAGATATGGCCAGAGACCCAGTAATATTTTAGCTGCTGGAATATCCAGGTGATATTCCTATTCATATTTACTTGTTACTTCTATGCAGTATAATAACAGTTTGGAGGTACTGAAGATTTCTGGCTAATGAGACTAGGAAAACATTTTTGATTCTTGTTCAGAATTATGAACCCTTGTGAAGTTCTGTAGGCTCTTATTGATGTCATGAGTGATACTGTCTGTGGATTTAAATAGAAAGCTGCTTTTGGTGAATAATGAACATGTTCTCTAGGTGACAGTTTTCATTAGGCAGTGAACTAAGGACAATAGTCAGTCAATGAAACAACTGAGATTGTTCACTGCAACCCAATTACTACTTTAGGTGTCTAAGTCAGAAATCAAAAGCCTAAAATTTCTCTTCAGCTGCTCCTGTGAGACACAGATCAGTCCTAAAAGAACCTCAGGACCAAACCTTGGCTTCTCTCAGCCTGACCTGCAGAAGTATTTCTGCTTCCACCAGCCCATCTTGTCCTTGTTCACAGAAGTTATGACCCTAGGTCAGTGCAGCAGCATGTGGTCCATCTTCATTCCTTTGCTTCCACAATTCACTGTCCAGTTGGCAACTGAAGCTGCCAGCAAGCTACAGGTGTTAATACCCCAATACGAAAATGGGCATACCAGTGGGGCAGGCACAGACTGCCTTCTGAAGGTGTTACCTGAAGGTGGGACATTCTTTCAGAGCCTGGATCCAAACCCTCCAGCTGTGGGCACAGTATCGACACAAAGATCCTCTTTACCAGCAGCCAGTAACTGCTTTATTAGATGAATATAAATTTCTTAGATGTGACCACCCTACCCTACAGACAGAGTCAAAACAGAGACATTTTCTGGTATTAATTCTGGTTTTCAGAGAGGAGAAGAGGTGCAAATGTGCATGTTGTACGTAGAGAGGGTCTGAACTTCACTGTACGCTGCCAAAACTTTGTCTCCCCTTCAAGTAGCACCACTCTACTGCATTAATATGGTAATAAAAGCAATTTGTGCCTGTTATGTAATAGAGATAAAATAACATGTTGTCCTGGCATCGTACTGTTATAGATTAATGTACCTTGGGAGGGGAGGCATGGAGAAAATGACAAATATTGTCAGTTCTATTCCCTTGTTAGGGGGAATTTTTTTCTTTTGTGAGAGAATAAAGAAGAGCACCCTCAGCAAACATTGCATTCTGCATTACTCTCATGCCATAAGAGCATGGGAGCTAAGGGAGGACAGGGTGGTTTTTATGTAGTCCATTTCACTGTTGATCTAAGAGAAAGAAGTATGCACTTCTGCTGTCGCAAGCTGAGGGACACCGTCTGTTCCTAGCCAAGGAAATATGTGGATGTTTTGCCCCAGCTGTTACACCCTGGAGCCATGGAGACAGGTTCTGTGGAGATGGAGCATCACTAGTCCTTCTTCCCTTTCCCTACCTGTGTAGCGCAAGTCATGAATTAGTGTTTGCATAATGTTTTTCCCCCTGAAAGCCTCACTGATGCTCTCTGTGATATGTTTGTAGCTGCTGCTTCCATTGCTGCCTTTGATAGCCCATCCCACACAATAATTGCCTTCCACATAAATGCACCTCTTCTAACCTCCTGTAATCTTACCCCTTCCTTTGCTTCAGTCTGTATTCTTTGGTTTTTAAAGCTCTGGAAATATTTCAATATTTTTGTTCTTCAAAGTTTGAACTACATCACTTCTGTCTCTCTTTAGTCTCTTTTCCTTCTTAATGAGCACAAAATCTGGTATCCTCAACATCTCCTCACATCTGTAACATCCCGTGAGATTCTCTCTTTGTGTTTATTGCCTTTTCCATGGTAGGCTTTGCATGATGTGATGTTCATGAGGAACATCACAAAATTCTCTTGTGATTTCATCAATCTACTTCATCAATCTTTTTATTTATTTATTTATTTATTCCGCCTGTAACAGCATTCTTGGATGAATAGTGTGTTTCTTTTGGTATTTACTAAACCTAGAATCATATGGATCTAATAGTTTTTGTCACTGCTAATCTTTACCCAGAGGGTTGTGGGATCTTTTTCTTTTTTCTCAAATCAGACTAACTTCACTTGATTGTTGTTTGCAATTAATATTATTTAATGTTTCATTGAGAAACTATTAATTTATCACCTGATCCTGTTTTCAGCACAAATTTCCAGCTGATCTCTTTTTAATCGGTACTCTGATACTGACTAGGACAGTTTAAAACACATACCTACTGTAGAGTCGAAGTAAATTTGCTTTTTATCATAATTTTCATATGTTTTTTTAAAGGGATATTTCCAGGACAAAAATCAGTTTCCTGCCAGGTCACGGATTAGAACTCATTAAGAAGCTAAGAGCAAGGTCTACATATAATTTAAAAAAACTTCCTGATTTAAGCAAATTTAGATCATTGATTGAGGCAAATTTCACCTATCCTAGCCATTGCTGTGCATTTACAAACTGGAAAAGACAAAAGTAAGTGATTTCATTTGTTTCTCTTTTTGATGCTTCTCAGACATTGATAGTGAATTAAACAAACTTCTTCAAAATCTGGATATAAATAAACATATAATACATACATGTTTATTCATGTTACACAGTGTACTGCCTCTCCATTCCAGGTTGGTAATAAATATTGATAGTTGTACTAGCATCGCTATTATCTCCAGCTAAGACTCTAGACCACATTCGTCATAGGGTCATCTCTCACTGGGACCTGCTGTCCTGGATCAGCCTGGAGCCACACTGAAGATATCCGACAAGAAACATGATGATAACTTTTCAGGAGGTAACTGGAAGGATATTTGTGTTTCCAGAGAAGCTGGTAAATACCTTGCCACCAATTCACATGGGTGACAGAACTACGGAGTGGTGTTAACCTCTTAACCTCAGGAAGCCACACTGATGTTGGAACCAAATAGAACAGAAGAGAACAAAACAGAACAGTTCAGTTGGAAGGGACTTACAAAATCATTAAGTCCAACCACCTGACCACTTCAGGGCTAATCAATACTTAAAGCATATTAATGAGGGTGTTGTCCAAATGCCTCTTGAGCACTGACAGGCACAGGGCATCAACTATCTCACTGGTGTTTGAGCTCTCTCACAGTAAAGACATGTTTCCTAATATCCAGTTGAACCTCCTCTGGTGCAGCTTTGTACCATTCCCATGTGTCCTATCATTGGTTACCAGGGAAAAAAGACCAGCACTTTCCCCTCTATTTCCCCTCCACAGGAAGTAGTAGAGAGATGTCACCTCTTAGCCTCCATTTCTCCAGACTAGACAATACAAGAGTCCTCAGCCTCTACTCATAGGACGTGCCTTCCAGCCCTTTTACTGGTATTGTCCTCCTCTGGATGCTTTCAAGTATCTTAACATCCTTTTTATATTGTGGATCCCAAAACTGCATACTATATTCAAGGTGAGGCCTCACCAATGCCAAATATAGTGGGAGAATCACCTCTGCCACAGGTACTTCATCTGTCACATCTGCATACACATGATTTTTGGACATAATTTCTGAAATGGTTGAGCTAGAGCAATCCCCTTAAACTCAAATTCACTGGGTCAGGGAGGTCTTTGTAGACTCCCAAACTAATTTTCAGTACTTGTTTTATTTTGCCATCATCAAGACGAACTGAGACTTCAGGTATGAAGTGACTCACATTGAGTATTTTCAGCTGTTCAGATAAACCTTAAATGTTACATGTGATCTAATGAACCTCATGAATTTGCGCCACTGGAAAACCTGAAAGATTGGTTCCTGTGGCAACATGTTATTGTTTGAAATTCTTCTTTTACTGGAAGTCCTCAAAAAAAAAAAAAAAACATTTTATGGATCATTGTTATAATTCAAGACATTGTCTTCAGAACATGCCTAAAATTTCAAAGAAAAGTAAAACCATGCATAAAAAAGTACAAACTATTTGTAAATTTCATTTAGATACTTATAATAGCCATTTATTTTACTTTTAGCAGTGTATTGTCACCTGGCAATGAAAGATGCCTGGTCCTGCTATGCTGGTAGCTAGTACATATCACCCATATGTGTGTTGCAAAACTAAATTGGAAAAGTGCAAGTTTGATATTGGACACTACAGTGGTAAGGAAAGTACCTGGCAGAATCCATCCCTCATTGCCAGTTTCTGATCCAAAATTCTAAACTTTTTGCTGCAAGTGGTTATCAGCAGGTGATATTTTCACATATTTCTACAGGCTTACTCAGGCACAGTGCTTGGTTGCCTGCTAATTAGAAATGGTTCCAGTCCTTCCAGTGCTGGTGGCAGAGTGGTATTTCCCAATGAGTTCAGAGGAAGCATGTTTAGTTCTAAAAAGCTAAATCAGCAAAGGGATTTTGATGTCACTTTATCATACATATTTTTGAAGGTACTTGACTTCTGGACTGCCTGAGCCAAATCAAGACCCAAATCCTAGAATCCACACTGGAAAGTAGGCAACAGGGCTTTTTAAAATCAGGTTAAGAGTTACTGATGAAGGAAGGCAACAGGAGAAGATGGCACTGAGCTTTTAGTTAGCTCTCAGCATCCCCTCCCTCTGAATAAATTTTGTGCCACAATTACCCAGGGGAATTGAAGCCCACAGCACTCACTTCCCCCATAGTACAGCTCCAATTTGGGGCATCTCTACCCTGGCAAGTAAGAAACCGAGGAGGATACTGACAGCCCTTCCCAAAACCCGGGTGAGTGTAATTTTGCAAAGAAATGCCAATGAACTGAGCAGCACTCAAAAGACAAGTGCAGATGGCCAGTGAGTTGGCCAATCTATTTTAAATGAATGAAAAGTCCTTCAAACAGCAGAAGAAAATGACTTAAGATCATTTTTTTGTAGAGTTAGTAAAACTGAATTTTTAAGGTGCATTAAAAACCTTTTTGTTTTTTTCTACAGTACCTTTTTGTTTTTTTCTATACTTAAAATATTGAAAAGGATGTTAATTTCTGATTTTAAAAGCTAAACACACTTTTGAAAGAATAGCTATTCTTTAGTTGCAGAGACTTTTTTCCATTTCACTTTATTCTAGTAATTTAATTCAAAGAATATTCCACTTAATTGTAGCTGACAAGGCAAGAAGGCTTTTGTTTATTATAAAGTAGGTGTAGAAGAGGAGCAACGCATTGAAATCTAGAAGGACAAGGGATCAAGAAACAAACTGTGTCTATCTCTGTCTATCATTATGAACTCCTGTGTTAAATAAATACATCTAGATAAACCATTTTCTGTATACAGTACATTCAAGATAGTTTTGTTTCACTGTTAAAACAACCAATTCCTGGTTTCCCATATTTAAATATTAGTTAAGTTTTCAGCCAACTAGACTAGGACAAGAATCATTAGGAATATAGCATTCATTGTCCTGTAAAAGAAATGCATCACTGCTGGGTAAAAAATATAAAAATTCAGACTTGAGATCTGTATATGCTCTGATATATGATTATATGAATAAACATATACATATCAACTGTATCTCCCTGATCAACAGAACAAATTGAATTCATTTTTCTATGGTTTTAATGGTTGCCAGAATTATCTTTTAAAAATACTAGGCGTAAATACAGAATTATTTAGATCATTTTTTTTCCTGTTAACTTCATTTAAATGCAATTAAAAATGGTCATTTAATTCATACAGTCGTGTCGTGTACTGAAATTGGTGGGAGACCAATATCCTCTCTCCGGTTTAAAGAGAGAATATGTGTGCAAGTTAGTTCAGTGCTGTGAGTCTGAATATGATAGGTATTCCCATGCACTTCAGCAGAGGTTAGTCACATCTGCAGCAGCTACATCCACTTGCATTTCAAAGCAGTTTTCTTGACAAGATGTGTGTGCATTCAAGACTGCTCAGGATTTTGAAGAGCTATTAATAGTCTGCAATGTTTGCTCACACAACGTCTAGTATTCCTTTGGCAAGAGCTGCATTTGGTTTAGTGCAGCAGACATTTCTTACTCTGGTGGGAACAGTGATGTTACCTGACTTGCTGTGCATCTTCACAGGAGCCACACATTCCTCTATAACAGTTTAGATCTCAAAATATTTCTAGGTAGTCCAGGAAGTATAAGAAGGATGCCTCATTATACTGTAAGTGCATTTCTAAGGATCACTGAAGCATTTGATGCTCATGTGGGAAATCTCAGAAGTAATTAAGTCAGGGGTGTGTGGCCCCTTTCTGGCTGCCCCATTTGCCCCAAATCAAAGATTTCCTATCTTTGATATTTCTCCAGCACTTAAGAACCTTAGATAAAATAAATCACCGTAGTAGATAGTGATCACCTCTCCTAAACGCATTTGCACCAGCTCTGTTGTGCTAGTGGAAATGTTAAACCTGTTATAGAGGCAGTGCCTTCTACATTTTGGAGGATGTCCCATCAAGCACAGACCTGCCAGACTGAGACACAAATTAAAATGTTGGCAGTTTTGATTATTTTCTTCCCTATTCTAAGAAGGATTTTATGATAAATATTGATCTGAAGATTTATTACACTGGAATATTGTGATGGTGGCCTCACAGGAGCTAACCTGCTTTTTAGGACAAGTCCAGTGTAGTGCGTTGAACTCTCACATTCTCCTGTGACTGGAAAATAATATCTTTCAAGCTCAGATAGGGTAGAAGCTGGATGTTAAAACCCTCAACTTGACATAGACCATTATATAATCCCACAGGCTTTCCTTGATATAAAGATCACCTTCTGCTTAAATATCTGCATCATTATTACTGTCCTTACACATGATCATTATTTTTTGGAGAAGCTATCACTTGAAAACCTATTTTTTAAAGAACATGGCACATAGAGTTGTGTTTGGGCCTTGTTTCATGAGAACGTAATACCAGTTGCTTCCTACTCACTTGATGTCATTTTTTGGTAAGGATGTTTGGTTCAAGATAGGGCCTAACACAGAACTCAGGTCTGGACTATTTATTCTGCTAATTATGTTTCTCAGCACACGAGATCCTGTTGTCACCAGATCCAGATGGAGTGCATGAAATAACTACTTGCACGAGGGTAGTTATACTTGTCAGAGTGCTTTGCCAATTTTAATGTTGCTTTTTAAGTTGTCCTTTCCCTGGTTTATTATTCAGAGTGTTTACTTGAGCAAAACAGTGTTAAACAGCAGCAGAGTGTTAAAAATAGTCTGAATAAATGAACTATTATAATGCTTGCCTTCTCAAAGGAAAGCAAGGCCCAACCTCTTGCCAAAAATGTTTTAAATTATTGTTCTGAGAGTACAAGGGGCAAATATCTCAGGACAGTCAGTACCAGATGATGGCTTTTCTTTCCCTTGGGAGTTTGCAACTGCCCGTCACTCTGCTTACCGTGCAAGGAAGCATCCGGGAGACTCCTCACTACCTATCCTCAGAACAAACATAGTGGCTAACTCGGTCTGATTTTGTTTGGGAGCTCTGGGTGTTAAATAATTCAGGAATGAATAAATAATAATAATTAGAAATATTTCATTGGCCTTACATAGCTGTCTTATCTGTTAGATGGATTTAACTGTAGGTAGTGCCTCCATAATTTAGGAAAATGTTTATTTTTAACTCATAGATGGGAAGCAATTGGATGAAACCAGTTTTCTTCAGTTCATTTACAAAGAACTACTAATTGCAGTAGTTTTCAGTGTCCTCAAGTGCCTGTTACACTGAAAGCTGAGGGACTTTCTCATCCATTATTGCTCCCTGGAAGCATACACTCCCTCTCAGCTAGAGAACTGTTGATATATTGATCAATATGCTTGGCCCCTCACTCATCCTCACGCAGGCAGAACACAGGGGAGCAAAATGTAATGCCTTGTTATTGCTATTGTGACCTCCATAGTGCATATTTGACCTCACAGAAAATCGGCTTTCTGCCTCAGTTGACAGGCAAGATAAAAAATATTGATAATAGCAGAGGATGCTCGAAACCTCATAGGAAATGTTCCTCACCTTCTGGTGCTGGGCCTTCATTAGTTTTTCTTTCTTCCTTTTCAACTTGATTTTTGGAAGATGTAGTGAGTGCACAAAGTCAAAGGGTAAAATTGGGTTACAAAAAAAATAAGAATCCTCGCTTTTAATCTGCTACAAGTTGTTTAACCATTTCAACCTAGCTTGCCTAGGAAGCTGTCCTCTCAAGTGTACTGCAAATCAGGGTGGAAGATAACCTACGGTCCTGTCCTGGAACATAGACACCTAATTTGCTGTCTAAATGATAGATGAAAATAGGCAGAGCTGACCTGTGTTTATTTTGCAAAACACTGTCAACGGTTTTACTTGCTAACTCAAATTAAGTCTGGGTCCATCTTTATGCAATGTAATGGATGCAAGTTTCTGGGGCAGCAAACTTTAAAGGAGGTCTAGGAGAAACTTATTCAAAACTGACCCTTTATTTCTTGCTAACAGACCTTGATATTTGTTCACTTGATGGAGCTGAGCTTCTTAGCCAAAACACTTGTTTCTTCAGTTGGTCTGTACATGGAGAAGATGGGCTTGAGGTTAATCCTCTAGGAAACAAAGCTAAATACATACTGTTAAAATTAAAATAAAAATAATTATATATATATATAAAAAAAAAGTTTTACCTTCAAAGTAATTTTTTCCTTGAGACTCTTTTCCTTTATTGACTTTTTTTTTTCCTACTAAAAATTCCCAACATATTTTGAAAGGCTTTCTGACAGAAACAAAAGCAACTATTGTTTCTACAGAAACGTTGATTTAGTTTGGCTTGGTTTGGTTTGTTTTGGTTTGGTTTTACTTGTTCACTTCACTTTACTTTTCTCAAAAAACATTTTTTAAGCAAAATATTCTACCATGTCTAGTGTTTGTATCTGTGATGGTATCTGGCTTTCAGAGACTATCTGGAAACCTTGTATGATCTCACTTATGTTATTTATTTACTTTAAAAGACAGTGACCAATATGATATGATATACTTCTTTAAATGAATTGCACAGACTGGAGCTGTTCTGTGCCTTGAAGGAGTTTTGATAATGAATATGACACACTGACTGACAAAAACTTGGGGAAAAAGGAAATTTAAGAGTAGTAGTAATGAACAGTGGAGTAATTTTGATTATACAGACTCCTTATCTGCACAACTGAATTGTCTCATTCTTCAAAGTCCAGTCATATGTAGGAATTCATCATTATGTGTTTCCCCCATGCAGAATCACTTATCATTGTCAGGTTACGTGAGAAATTCAGTTGAAATAGTGGAAGCTTCTTACTGAATGTTTCTGTCCAGGTGGATATCATCATGATCGTTAGTAAGTCAAACATCAGGCTTTCCTTTCCCATATGTTTTATGTTTTAAATCTATCTACATTTTCGCGTAATATTAGATAAATAGGCACTACTCTGCCTATTAATTTCAAGCTCCAGGGAAATCGATACAATCAGCTAACCCAAAAACTGATTTGTTATTGTAAACTTTATGATTCAGTGTTTGTTGTATGCCTCATGCTATGTGCCTCAGTTTCCAACTCTTCTCTTTTTACAATTTCAGCACTGAATTACATCCAATATGTAGCATATCTCAGGCTAAGCAAGACCTTGATGAGCAACCTGGCAATAAGATACATAGACGATCTGCAGCTGAAGATTATATTTCCAACTATGCCATTGGTTTTGACCCTTCAGAGAATGAATTTGACTATGGTTTATGCAATGAAGTAGTTAACGTCGCTTGCTCACCTAAACCTGATGCTTTCAATCCATGTGAAGATATCATGGGTTACAACATTCTGAGAGTCCTGATATGGTTTATCAGCATTTTAGCTATCACTGGGAACATTGTTGTTCTCATTATTTTAATAAGCAGTCAATACAAACTCACTGTACCTCGTTTTCTAATGTGCAATCTCGCATTCGCAGACCTCTGCATAGGTATCTATCTGTTGTTTATTGCATCTGTAGATATACAGACTAAAAGCCAGTATTACAACTATGCCATAGACTGGCAAACAGGGGCTGGATGCAATGCTGCAGGATTTTTTACAGTGTTTGCAAGTGAACTCTCAGTCTACACATTGACTGTGATAACTCTGGAAAGGTGGCATACTATCACCTATGCCATGCAACTGGACCGCAAGGTTCGATTTCGGCATGCTGTGATTATAATGATTTTTGGCTGGATGTTTGCTTTCACGGTGGCACTTCTTCCCATATTTGGTGTCAGCAGCTACATGAAGGTCAGCATATGTTTGCCCATGGACATTGAGACACCATTTTCTCAGGCTTATGTTATATTTCTTTTAGTGTTGAATGTACTCGCCTTTGTGATCATATGTGCCTGCTACATCTGCATCTACTTTACTGTAAGAAATCCTAACGTCATCTCTTCAAATAGTGACACCAAGATTGCCAAGCGCATGGCTATATTGATCTTCACAGACTTCCTCTGCATGGCGCCAATATCATTTTTTGCAATATCAGCCTCACTCAAGGTTCCTCTCATCACAGTGTCTAAATCCAAGATCCTCCTGGTTTTGTTTTACCCCATCAATTCCTGTGCCAACCCTTTCCTCTATGCCATTTTCACAAAGACTTTCCGCAGGGATTTCTTCATTCTGTTGAGCAAGTTTGGTTGCTGTGAAATGCAAGCCCAGATTTACAGAACAGACACTTCCTCATCTGCTCATAATTTCCACACAAGAAATGGTCATTATCCTCCCGCATCAAAAAACAGTGATGGGACTATTTATTCACTGGTTCCTCTAAATCACTTGAACTGAAATGCCTGCATGAATTTGAGGCAGTGTGATAATCACTTTCAACTGTGAATTTGAATAATGACTACAACATAACATGGAAACTTATTTTGATGGGAAAACATTTTTATTTCCTCTTTGCTTTTTTGTTCGATGAACAGTCTTCAGAGATGACACATGATCTTCATTAGTTCTTGAAGGACAAAGAACAAAACGGCAGTATATGTCAGAGTGTCCTTGTAGAATTGTCTCCAGAAATAAATGAGCTTATAAACGGGTATCTCATACTATACAGGCAGAGATTGCCTTCATTCTAGGAAGATGTTACCTGCTTACTGACAATCAAATAATGGTTATATGTAGTCAAAAGAAAAAAATATGTAGAATTATTTTTTTTGTCTGTGAAACATGTTATAGTAATGACTGATAATTATCTCTTTTCATTAATCATCATATCTCCTAAGGTTACAGGAGAAAGAAGTCCAGTCTTTACTGTTTTAAGCCCTCCTTCAGTACAAACTTACCAGGAATGAAAATATCTTCTGCTTCCATTTGTGTTTACCATAGCAGATGGGCTGATGCATCTCCAGCTAGGTTAACGTTAGCTGTCCCACACTGTGTGTACATATTTTAATCTGCAAAAAAATATCAAGTTGGGTAGGATTGTGTTGATCTAGACTGGTAGGCTCAAAGAAACAGATTTCACGTGAATTAATATCAAGGAGATTAGTTTGATTTGGGTTTTGTTTCCGAGACAAGAAAGAGAGGAACAAAAGCAGAAGAAATCCTTCATAACAAGGAGGATGCTTCCTCAAGTTGATTTCACAAAGTTATATTGAAATAGCTTTTCTGGGGTTGGACCCCTTGGTTATTTGGACCCCTTGGCTATGTGGGTTGTTCTAATATGATTCCTTGAGCTATGTCAGGGTCATTGTCTCCAGATGCATCCTTTTGGCTTATGAATATTTGAACAAAAGCTTTTATGATACCCTGAACGTACTCTTTCTCCTTCCCTTATAAATAATGGTTCATGTGCAGCTTATAAGATGAGGCTCCTGACTGAAAGATGTGAAAGGCATAAGCTGCATATGTTGAAACAAGAGGGGAAAAAAAAATCAAGATTTCCAGATTTTACAGATGTTTTGAATAACATCTGAATCTGAGTGCAATCTTTTTGCAAGGCTTAAAAATGAAATGGTTTACAGGTTAATCATTCCGAAATGCATTGAGTATTTAGAGTTGGGTTGTGTTTTCTCTTGGTGACTATGCATCTATGTGAAGATATGGAGACATAAAAAAGCAAAGAAATAATCAAAAAAAACATGAGGGCAGGAGTCTGAACTTCATTTCCACCTCACAGACAATTCACTTTTTTGCCCCATGATATTAAAAATCTTTGGAGTCTTCATGGGTTAATATGATGAGTTTTGAATATTTCCTGTTTATAACTCCTAACATTTCAGCAGCTGTTTTTCATGTTTCCATTCATAATTTCTCCTGTCATCAGCTTTGCATGTCAGCACCTGAACCTGATGTGAATAACTACAGGAGATGATTGAGTCCTAGCTGGGAAAGGAGGTATTAGCATAAAATTAGCATAAAACAGGGGAAAACAAAGATGGGGGGATGGGGGAGAGAGGGTTGGAATTTTAATTACTTGACGTGGGTAACACTTCCTCCAAGATCCAGGAGGAGGAAGAATGGAAGAGCTAAACCACAAAGACTGTCCATCTCTGGGAAGCCCTTCTGAGTACTCAGAGGAATCATTTCTTCACAAACACTTTATGTCATACACAGTGTAGTTGTATGCAGTCATTAAAACCCATCCTAATGTGTTTTAAGGGAATTGGTGAAGTCCCCATTCCTGTAGATATTTAAGAGATATGTGGACATAGCATTAGGGGGCATGGTTTAGTGATGTGACTCGGTAGATCTGGACTTGATGATCTTGAAGGTCTTTTCCAATTTAAATGATTCTATGGTTTGATGATGTTTCAAAATGCTAAGTAGTCTAGTTGCATTCAGAAAAAGCTCCTGAATCTATTCTTGGTCAAAAAATAGGGGTATTCTTTGGCAACTGCTAGACCATTTTTGTTGATAAATAGGACAAATTTATGCAGTGTGTCACATGTTTGCCTGGCCCTGACCATTTTCAAAGGCAGCAGAATGAGACCTCAAAAACCTTGAAAGGCAGTCATTCTGGATTTCCCTGTGACTGTTTCACACAACATTTAAACAATAAGCTCTTCTTTCCACGGGGCACAGTCCCTGGTGCTTGTGAACTTCACTCAACAAATAGCTTATTGTGATCAGTATTACTGCCCTCAGGATCAAGCACAACTTCCCCTGACTGAGCATAGAAGAATAAGGAGCTTTTTGTGTTCGGTCATGTAGTATTGGGTCAAAAGGCAAAGCCTAGAAGGAGGAGGGAAGGGAAGGGAAGGGAAGGGAAGGGAAGGGAAGGGAAGGGAAGGGAAGGGAAGGGAAGGGAAGGGAAGGGAAGGGAAGGGAAGGGAAGGGAAGGGAAGGGAAGGGAAGGGAAGGGAAGGGAAGGGAAGGGAAGGGAAGGGAAGGGAAGGGAAGGGAAGGGAAGGGAAGAAGGGAAGAAGGGAAGAAGGGAAGAAGGGAAGAAGGGAAGAAGGGAAGAAGGGAAGAAGGGAAGAAGGGAAGAAGGGAAGAAGGGAAGAAGGGAAGAAGGGAAGAAGGGAAGAAGGGAAGAAGGGAAGAAGGGAAGAAGGGAAGAAGGGAAGAAGGGAAGAAGGGAAGAAGGGAAGAAGGGAAGAAGGGAAGGGAAGAAGGGAAGGGAAGAAGGGAAGGGAAGGGAAGGGAAGGGAAGGGAAGGGAAGGGAAGGGAAGGGAAGGGAAGGGAAGGGAAGGGAAGGGAAGGGAAGGGAAGGGAAGGGAAGGGAAGGGAAGGGAAGGGAAGGGAAGGGAAGGGAAGGGAAGGGAAGGGAAGGGAAGGGAAGGGAAGGGAAGGGAAGGGAAGGGAAGGGAAGGGAAGGGAAGGGAAGGGAAGGGAGGGGAGGGGAGGGGAGGGGAGGGGAGGGGAGGGGAGGGGAGGGGAGGGGAGGGGAGGGGAGGGGAGGGGAGGGGAGGGGAGGGGAGGGGAGGGGAGGGGAGGGGAGGGGAGGGGAGGGGAGGGGAGGGGAGGGGAGGGGAGGGGAGGGGAGGGGAGGGGAGGGGAGGGGAGGGGAGGGGAGGGGAGGGGAGGGGAGGGGAGGGGAGGGGAGGGGAGGGGAGGGGAGGGCCTGTACCATTCCTTTTGTGGGACATTGGTCCTTTTATAGCTGTTTTCAAGGTAGTCATTTTTACACTGAAGAAAGAAAAAATAAGAAAAAATGCAAGATACGTTTTATTCATGCTTGTAATGTCAAAAAAGCCAGCTCATGTTTGGTGTGGATTTTCTCAGCACTGAACAATGTGTTTTATTTGTGTAATCTTTAAACTATTTTACATTTTCCTTTCTGAAATCTGTTTTAATAAAACCAAACAAAATGCCTTGAGAACAAGTCAGAGATATGCTGATGAAGTAAGCAATTAATGTTACTGCTTATCTGGAGTTCCATTTATGCTGTGCAGCCTCCACAACTGGGTCATTGTGACCTGCGAATGAAACTCCTGTGATGAAAGCCTCCACAATTTAAAAATAAAAAATAAAAATTAAAAAAAAAGTCTCGCAGAGAGCTAAGAAAATACAGAAATACAGAAAAATGTATGTTTGAAACTTCTAAAACAGGTAACTTTGCAACACTCATATGTCTTTGTTTTAACCAGTCCCTTCCATTAATTCACATTTCTTATGAAGTAAGGTACAAATCATTGACAGAGTTTGGTCCTTTTTAATATATATAAATGACTCTTCTTAGATGAGACACTCTTCTGTCCCTCTTTTTGACAGGCAGCATGTCTGATCTGAAGACTCAAAACAGGGATTCCAAGCCTCGGCTGTCATGAGGTGCACCATGGAAACTGAGTCTTTGCTAAGCTCTGTCTCACAGGAAAAGAAAATGTTTTTCTATCCAGGAGCCCGTTGCCAGCCTGCTCCAAAGACCATCTGACAGCTGACACTACTGTAATGACTTCTGGTTTTCCTCCCTACCATTTGACAGGTGCTGCACAAGCAAGGAAAGGTTTCAAGACAGTGCAGAACTCCAGGGTATGTCACAGCTTGAATCACTGTGCTGTGTAAGGAGACCAAAGGCCCACCATGACAGGCCTGGTGATCTCCCCCATTCCCATGAACCGACAGTGACACTGCAGACTCACGGAGATAAAGAGAACAAAGGAATGTAAAAGTGCTGAACAAACGCAAGGACAATGACTTGTTAAAGACAGCCCAGAACATAAGCTGAGCACCAGGAGCTCGTCATGAGCACCAGACTAACATTTAACTAGTTTGAAAGGGCTTAGCACAAGGCATAAGATCCAAGCAGGCACAGTTTGAGCTTGGTGAGAACATTCCAGGGAAAAACAACACCAGAGGACTGTTTCTTCTCTCACTGGATGTGGGTGAGAGCAATAATTCATGAATACGTGTTGTTTGGAGAAAAGGCCTTAAAGAATCAATTGATTCTTTATGATGACTTGTCTAGCTGTAAACTTTTTCTTTCTTTTCAACTTTTTTTTTCCTGCTGTTGTTTTTTTTCTTCCCATTTTTACTTGATTTACATTTCCTGTGAGTGATTGCTTGATTACTCCCCAAATCTGAAAGACATCCTAGACACCCCGCTACTGGTGCCTCACACCCTTACACGGCCCTTGTATTTCAGTTTCCACCAAGCCCCCAAAAATGCCCACTTAAAGAGATATGGCTTCCTCTCCTCTTATAGTGCCATCATCAGAGTGACATAAGAGATTGTGCTGGAAGTGAATTTTCTGCCTTTGGGGACACCATAAACTTTTTCTTGATCTGCCTGATAGAGGCATCGCTCCTTCAGGCATGTATTTTGAGGGGAACCAATACCTGACCTCCCAAAGCAGCACATTGCTGGTGTTGTGATGGGAAGTGAGAAATGGGGCCACTGGCATGATGGACTAAAGGTCACATCATGAACATTGCCACCACAGGTAAAGTTAATGGGAGCAGCTGGTCAAAAGCATCAATAAAAGCAAAAATCTAACTCAGTAGAGAAAATGAACCAGGAGCCATTTTCTTTACAGCATTGCTCTGGGGGTTGCACAGATACACCAAGCAGGGTTTGCTCATTAGAAGGCAGGTCTACGTTTGAGCTTGTTAGGAATGCAAGATGAGGCTTTGCATCCCATTTAGCAAGCCTTCAGATCATCTGACTGCATTTCTTTCCTGTAGATTCCTTCCTAATAATTCCACCGAGAACACAGACATATAATCTTACGTTTAATTTATGCAGCTTTGTTGTTAAGAAGAGTTAATAATGCAAAATGATTTATCCTTAAGGAATAATTTAACCATCCTTCCCCCTCCCTGAAAGAAAGAACAGAAAAGGAAGGTACATCCAGTTCAAATGGTCAGGTAACCACATACAAACCTCCTCACATGTTTGCATTCTTAATATTGGCATGTGTAATCTCCACTGTGAATTGCAAACATGAATTGCATGTAAACACTTTTCTTCAGAGGGAGTTTTTAGTCTAAGTACTTAGCTGCAGACACATATTTGAAAATCTGGGCCTTGTTGCTTTAAAATATTCATGCACAGGAACAGGATTTTACAGCTGTCATCTGGATAATTAAGCTCTTCATTAACAGTTGTTCTCAAACCAGTAGGTGACCTTTAATTTGGGATGAAAGTACTCAGGAATGGATTTCAAGCATTAAAAAACTGCAGAGTACTCCCTCTCACCTTGTCCATTGAAAATCTTTTGTAAAGCATTGGTTTTCCAAGAGAAATAGTGCTGGGTGAGACAAAAATATATTTCCAGGTCTAACAGAGCAAATGAGTGCTTCGCTTAACTTTGTTGTGACTGAAATACAGTGTTGTTTTTTTCTTCTGTCTCCTGCAGTCTTTGCCATGTGTCACCTGGATCTTTTTTACCCCAACCCAACCACCAGCAGCAAGATGTATCCACATCAAAAACGAACCAGAAAAATTAGCAAGACCACCATGAGAGCAGTGCATGTATGGGAACATACTGTATATATGAACAGGTAGAAGATTGCAGGGCAGTATGGCACGATATAGACTTTTCTGTTGAGTCATCGTAACATCCATTGCTAAAATTCTTCATTAAAGGGGCTATTTTGGCTGAATACCCTGATAGGTGAGCACTGCTGGCTAAGTAAGGAAAATGACAAATGGAACGGATGGACAGCATCCAGGAAAACAAGATGCAACAAAGCACTTAAGAGAAGTTTCAACCGTACGTCAGAAGTAGAATGATTTTCTTAATCTTAAGGCCGCATCCAGACACCAAATTATATTGGGACAAAATCTTCTATGTCCTGTGCCCTTCAGTCAGCAAAGAGAAGATACAGTCAGAGAGAGTCCTGAGGAGGCTTTCTAAGGCTTTTTCCCCTTTTTAATGTTGGCAAACTCTGAAGAAATGCAATTGAGGCGGGAGGGAGGTAGAGACAGGGAGAATTAAATTTCTCTCACTTAAAATAAAACTATACAAATAATTCTTATGGGGCAGTGAAAAGAATTGCACAGAGGAGGCTAATAAAAAAACAATGTTTAATTTTTCTAAGCTGGGTGTCCTGCAACCAATGGTCTGCACAAAGACTAATATTCATCCCTGCTCAGAGTACCAGCACAAGGACCATTTCCACAACAAATGACCTTTAAAGCAGGGCTGACATGATGTGTAAGTTTTGTGCTGGCCCTCTGCACTGCAGTGAATTGCACATCAAGCAGGTAATGCTTGCCTTTCGCCTATGAAAAATTGCCCACTTCCACCCCACCCCCAGCCACTTCTAATGCACATTTCTTTACATGTCTTTTTGACTAGCAGGCTCTGCATCATGAAATTACAGCAGAGTAACTTGCTGTTTTGAAAAATGCATGGGAAAATACAGCCCTAAAAGATGGGGCTTCTAGCTATTACCCAGGGTCTGGACGGTCTTTTTTGAGTTGAAAGGCCCAGCAAGGAGACAGCCAGGCTACAGGAACACCTGAGCTCCTATCTGCTCCAGTTGCATGGAAAATGAACAAGGGAAGAAAGCCAAGGAAAAGGGAAGGCGTCACGGGTCTCAGCCTGCAAGCAGCACCCTCTCCTCTGCAGACAGAGCCCATGGAAGCTGCTGTTCTCTTAACAGTCAAGCAGATGGGATGTTTGTTGCTTCTAGAAAATGTTTTTGTATCCTTACCTATAAAAAAAAAAACAGGTGAACGCCTCTGCTGAATTACAGCTGTATTTCCCCACACACACCCAGACACAGAAGTTGTTTCATCACCACTTGTACCACTGCTGAACCCCGCCTCATCATCTCCAGGCTTTATCTTCACCTTTTCCTTCACTTTTAATGAAAATGATCCTTTTCTAACCAGGTCCCTCCTACCATCAAAAAGTTTGTCTGGAACGAGCACCCTTGTCATGTGCAGAAACAGGCACTCTGTGGTGCCATCCCTTTTTCTTCCCAGAGTGCTAATGTCCAAATCAGCAGTCACAGCTGTGCCTGCAAACTAACTCAGGCCTCTCCTTCACTCCTCAGAGGTCACCAGAGCTGCACGTCCTGACAAACTTACACATGTATATGCAACTCATGCTTTCCCTGGGCAGCATGTTAGACACTGTAAAACGAGATCAAGCCCTCAGTGCTTTTGCAAAATTGCTTTTGATCATAGGCCGTGTGAGAGTATCTTGCAGAAAAAAAATGCATGGGAAATAATTGAGCATATATTGTCCCACCTACTGTGCAGGCATAAAGCAAAATAGGTGGTAGGGGCTGCTTAGAAGAGAGCAGACAATATGCTGGATAGTCCCTGCTCTTCCCCCATTTCACAGAGCATCCTTCATCCTACTGCAAAATTTCCCAGGAGGTTTGATGCAAATGTGTATGATAAGCAAGGGATCAAGACCTGAGCTGGGGAAATAAACATGTTTGGCAGCTTGTGCTTTGCTACTGCATTCTTCATGCTACTTTTTAAGAAACAGGACACAGCAATAAGATGGTGCTTGAACAGCATTAGCTGCTCGTGGTGAGTGATCCACAGGAATGAGTTGAGCTGGTTGAGTGCTTTCCTGTTTATGCCATTTCCCACTCTTTTACATCTCTTTGAACCAATGCTTTCACATCTCCCTCTTGTCTCAGCACTTGTTCCTGCCTGTAATGGACACCAGTTTTACGGAGTTACAACTAATATCTGAAACAGAAAAATATTGCAATCAAGAAAACTCTCTTTAAAAACTAACAATATACTATTCCTTTGATTTTTTTGTCTTTTTTCCTTCACAACATTCTTTGTCATCCTGAAAGGTACTGTGAAATGGATGCTGACAGTTCTCATTTATTTGAGAGGACTTTTCATCAAAGGAAATGTTAGTGTTCTCTTCTTTCCCTCTACACATATATTTGTCTCCTCTCTTCCCCTGCACACACAAAACTCTCTGGTTTTCTCTCCCATTCCATTTTCTAGTCTGTGCCTACAAGCAGAGACAGAGAGCACGGTTCTTGGACAGGAATTACCTTTACTCCTCAAGCACATGAACAACTTGTGCAGAGGTTTGGAAGCCTGAGCTTGGCCAGTGTTTCCTAGGGTAAGCAAGAAGCTGGTGGTTTAGATGATTTGTCTGAGAAAATTAGAAGACATAGAAGCAGGAGCCTTGAACTGAAAGTATTCACGTCCTGACTTGGGATAGACTTTTACAACCAAAGAACATACCCTTCAGAAAAGCTGGGTTTAGATAGATTGAGATTGTCTGCTGTGAAGGAGAAAGGTAGTGAGTGATGCTGGCAATTATGAGAACTGATCATCACATTATTTACATGACACTGGCTGGCATTTACCAGTTAATAAGAGCAATAGCAGAGTAGAGAAGCTGTGCTGTGTTTAAAGCCCTGCCAAGAAAAAAAAAAAAAAAGCACTGCTGGGCAGCCTCCAGCCACAAAGCCAGGCTGGCTGGGGAGGTGCATACCCACCAAAATGCCCCACACTTCTCAAGGAACCGGAGTGGTGCTGGGGCAGGAGGTTGGGGTGAGCTTGTGCACACACCTGCCCCCCATTCAGCACCGGTGTTTTGTGACCATCTGCTATTTTTGTATTTGTAAGCCTTCCTCACAGTTTCCTGCCCGTTCCCTTAATGAGATTAACTCAGAGTTGCATAAAAAATCCAATCTCAATCCATCCATATTAATAATTCAGAAGCTTCCCTTTCCTCCTCAAGTCACAAGCAGCTGTCCTGGATTCCTACAGCACCCAGTGCTCAGAATATGAATGTGGTGGCATTAGATACTCCTGTTTCTCAGTAGCAGTTCCTGTCATATCTTGCAGCATTATTTATAACCTGATTACTATGCTTTCTAGACTCAGCCCATGCATCTTCCAGGAATGGACTTCAGGCTGTCTTCTCAGAGTGGCTCCAAAGGCAGCAATGAACACAGCTTTCTTTCTCACACCTGCAGCCTGACAAGTTTTTTTCTGGACAGCTCAGTTAACCCTTTCCTTTGCTGTGAATGAGGCTGAAGAAATTGTTATCCTCCTTCCTCCAGACTCATTATCTTAGGGCAATTAGACCAAAATGACTCCACCCTTAGCTTTTTCTGGTTTATCTGGTATAAGGATGTGAGATTTTAGTGTAATGTAATAAAAACATGTGCATAGTACTAGAAAACAGGACTTCCTTGATGCTTTCAGTGTAGAAAATGATAGCTTTTGCATTACAGCATATGCCCTACATGTTCATTCAAGCTTCTCTTCACCTCTGAGTCATTTTGGGCAAACAGCATAAAGTTTTCTACAGAGGCATTAGGTCCTGACACTTTAATGATTGTTGTGAAGTAAAACCCAGTCAGCAGCTGCTCAGGTCAAAGATCCTTTTTGACCTCTGACTTCTTTGTATTTCTTGGAAAGCAAGGTTCTATGAATGGTCAGGAAGATTTATTTTTAATAACCAGTTCAATTAGAAAAATACAGTTAATTTTCAAAATAAAAAAAAAAAAAAAAAAAAAAAAAACTTACATCAGGAAAATATGCTTATTGTGCCATAGCATTTCCAAACTTGCAAAGCTGGAAAGTTGGTAGGTATGACATTAAAAAAAAAAAAAAAAAATCCCTTTCTATAGCATCCCATCTCCCTCCCAGGCTGGTGTGCAGAATGTTGCTGTGCTCCTCTGGGAGTATGGTGCCTGTGGACACGACTTCAGACGTATGCACTGACTAGAATCGCTCGCTTAGAGCTGTGCTTCCCTAAAATCTTTGATCAGGTTCAGGCCATCACATCTCACAGGAATTTATTGTGAGGTGCTTTCATGGCAATCGCTTTATAATAGCAAAATAATAAAAATACTAATAAATTCTGGGCTTGTTTTTTTAGCAATAAAATAAGCTTTCATGTTGGAGGCTCAGAGGAGGACATGAAAACCAGGCCTGCGCAGCAGGAGCTGACTGAAGTATCCGAATGCCTGAAAACTTTTGAAGGGTCTAGAAATCAGATGCTTTACCAAAGGGAATTCAGCAAATCTTGTAACCAGGAAAACTGGAGGTGGTGGAAAGGAGTGCCCTCCTTCATCCACGGGCAATGTCTGAAACACCCCAAAGCAAGCACAGGCTTCAAGGGAAAACAGCTCTCTCTCCTGCTGCAGAAGAGCCAAGGAATCAATTTCTCCTGGATCAGCCCCCACGCAGCGGTCAAAGCAGTCTTTGGCACGGCTCTGTCTTTGGCTGCTCCCCCAACCCAAGGTCAGTACTGTGGTCAGTCCTCCTCCCTGAAGTTGCTGTGCCTGAAAAATGAATGACTCCAAGAGTGGCATGGCAGAGCACTCCCACACACAGCTGCAGAGTGTTATTTAACTGCATAGATGTTATTGAAGTACAGATGGTAATGCCTGTTTTCCTCCAGGATTATAAAAGGCAGCATTACATCATGCCTATACTGAGAAACACTCCTTCCTTAAGGACAACAGCAGAAAGCTTATCTCAGAAAAGCATGATAAAAATGCAAGGGTGCTGGCAGGTAGGGACAGGCAAGGCTGAATCCTTCCACTCCTACACCTCATGACCTTGCCTGTATTGCTCATCTGCTCCCTGTCCAAGGAACATAACTCACAGGGGAGAGGATGAGGCATGCAAGGGAAGGTTTGCAGTGCCTCCACTTCTGCTGTCCATGTTGCAATCATAAGTTTTATGATAGAAAGTACCAGAAGAAGTATTAAAAAGAGTGTGGTATGATGGCGATGTTGTAACTCACCTATGTAAAAATGTTAAGGTACCAAATGTCTCCTGTGGGCCTGGGAAGAGCCCAGGACCACCCCAGGACTTATTCAACTTCAACATGGGAGGGTCAGAGGGGACATAAGGTGGTGCCCACATAGCTGGCCCTGACCTATGGCCAGCCCTGCTAGGCCCTTGGAGGGAGGCACGGACCTCAGCCCAGAAAGGTGAAACATAACTTGTTTCATCCACAAGTGAATTCACTTCACTCTTGATGTCAACAGCATCTGCAAAGTGCACAGAAAAACAAGAGCTGCAATCAGGCTGAGTCAGCTCACCATGACCAGTGTTGTAGTTTCTCCTGTGATATGTAAAAGATCCCCAGATTTCATTTCTGCCATCTGTGCTCTTGATGATGACAGGAGTTAGGATATATTTAATACCAGGTGAAAAGTTTGAGACGCTGCTGCACACATGGGTGAACCCTTATAGAAGTTTGACAGAAAAGATTTGCTTGCAGCAAAAAGGCAGACATTCATCTTGATATATTTTCTGTCACCTACTGCTGCAAATATGTCATTTTGTTGCTCTTTCTTCTTCTTCTCAAATAAGCATTTCACCTAGGAAAAAAAAAATCAGAAAAATAAATTTATTTCTATTTCTATAATAGATGCACTTTCACTTCAGGATTTTTCGCTCTGTGCATGGGTAAAGGTATACTTTCAGTGTTTTTTTGTATATTTTTTCCATTTATGGGACGACAGATATTAATTATATCAATAAAAATACAATTTGCTCTGCTGTACTGGAGGAACAACTTCTGTAAAAGGGCAACTTCTCTGAGGTTCTCATTATCTTCTATAAAATGTTCCACAGTTTAATGTCCTCCTCAGGATGAAGAGCATCCTCAGAGTTGCCTTGGGAAGACAAGGAAATACATATTTGAATACATACATGAATACAGGTAGTTTAAAAGTGGTGGTGCTCACTGAAGGTTTACTCTTCATTTATTTAATGATATCAGATACTGTGTGGTGATTATATGGAGAAATTAGTAATAAATCTTCTTTAATAAGAAAATAAGATTATATTTTGAAAAACTAATAATCAAGGGCATAACATTCCTAAACTACTAGCTATAGCACTGTTACCTAGTATAATATCAAGAATTTAGGTGTTATATGTTGGCCTAGCCCATTCAATTTTGTTTATAAATGATAATCGCATTAAGAGATAATTTATTTGAGAGAGAGATGTCTGAAAATTAAAACAGCAGCAGCAAAATCTCCACAAAATAAAACCTTCAAACATATTCCTGGAGCTATTATTGAAAAGGTTGTCATATTTGTGTGAAATCACAGGGAGGGAGTGTATGCAAGCATTCTGTTCAGCATGAATGCCAAACACCCACCACAGTGCTAGATTAAATTTAATAATAATATGTTCCAAAAGGGAGATACACTGCAAAGCAGATTGAACAAGCCTTTAGTGTGTTTTGACACCCAGAAGGGAAAGGTACCAATGTAATGCTTTTTTTCCACCAAACATACCAGATCCACAACAATTAACAAGAAGACTGCAAGAAAAAAAATACCACCAGTTTGCCAACAATAGCAAAATATGACTACAGAAGGGAAAAGTCAGTCTCTGAGGAAGAACAAGCTCCATATGGACTTGTTGCTCCCAAAAGGGCTGGAGATACCATTTACAGAAAGAACAGACTGTAAGCAGGGGCTTTATCCTGGAAAACACTCGTTTCTTCTTAGAAGCGGTGTTATTAAGCATGCATGATTGTTGAGGAATGAGCTTGTTTTTTTCTGTGCAATAATGTAACGCAAAATGAAATTACTGTAGTGTCCTATCTTTCCCCCAGTAGATCAGAGACTCATTCCAATGGGTGTGCTTGAATTTCATGAAATAATGAGCAAGGGAACCTGCAACATAAAGTGTATTTTCATATGCTCTTAGTGTGTGTGCTTTTTTTTTTTTTTCTTTAATATTTCCTTCCTCTCTCATTGATTTTCTAAGAGCAATGAAGATTTAAAAATAAAGGGCATCCTACCTCACATCCTCCATCTTTAAACATTTCAAGATATATGTGATTTATCAGCTGAACATATGGTGAATAACACTAGCAACATGGTCAGAGCATGGGATTAATCTAAACCCCACAAAGGAACAAAACTACACAACTCCTTGTTTAAATCATTGTGTAGATACAGATAAAAAAATACAGTTGCCCATTGGGTATGGACATTACGCTTTTCAGGTTGCTAGAGGACTATATTCTTCTCAAGGCTAGCTCAAGGCTCCCCAGTTGTTTTGCTGCTTCAAGGATGAGGACAAAAGAACTAACACTGAAACATTGCAGTGACAGCCATCCAGATCCCACCAGCACTGTCCTCCCTGAATAAACCAAGCCCAACTGATTTAGAAAAATCTCTTCTTTATCATCACCTTGGTTGGAGGTATAGAGGAAAAATCAGACTTTTTTTTTTAATTGTCACACATCACATTATTGCTTTTTTGTTCTAGAATGTGAAGTGACTGGGCTGTCTTTATTGGAACAAGTGTTCCAACGGCCTCACATCTTGTATTAATTAATTGTCCCTCTCCAATTAATTACATCTCCATTCCTACAGGCAAGCCGAGGAACTGAGGTTTACAGACCTGAGCAGTGTTTTACATTTAGCTCATTGGGAATCAAATAACCATGAGGAAATAGAGAATCTGATACATAACAAAAATCTAGCTGAGATTATTTCTTGTAACTCCTGCATGTAAGCCCAGACAAATGAAGGCCCAGAATACTTGCCATGTGACTTTCATTAATGATCTTGAAACAAATCAATGAGTTTCTGACACCAGAAGTTTGTGTTGCTCTGGAGGCAGTTAAATTACTCCATTTGCAAATTGTGATGAAGATTTGCAGTGTCTAATAGATATCAAAGAAAACCCTGCCAGAACCAGTCAAAAAAACAGCAGCCAGGTGAGTTTCATATGACTTTTGAGTTTGATGGGAAATATTTCTCACTGCTGAGTAGAAAGGGGTTACTAAATTGAATTATTTCAAGCCACAATCATAACAATAAGTAATACTAATGAAAGAAAATGCAGGTATATGTCTTTGATTCACAACAGAGAGAAACAACAACAAACAAACATAATTTGGAACTATTGTCAAAATGCGCTAAAAGAGCTCATTAATGCTGTTAACTGAGCCTAACTCGGTGTAAAGAGGAATGATTTAAATGTGTGAATATATTCAACACATCTTCATATGAGAGCCAGTTGTCCATGCTGAGCGCTTAGTGCCCTGTAAGGACAAATACTCACCTGAGCAGCAAACACTTCTTTCCAGAGGATACCCATCCTGTGGTCTCAAGAGATGTTCTACCATATTAGAGAGGCAAAAGCAGACATTAATGATACATTATTGCACCAAGAACTGTTGTTCTAGGATTCAAATCTGAACTACAGTGATGTAGTGTAACCATAGGAGGCTTGCGATGAATACAGAGTTTAAATGATGATTTTTCTTTTAAAAGTGATCTCATTCGTAGTTCATTTTTCTAATTCTTGTTATTTTATTGGATAGTTTGGGAAATAATGGATTTTTTTTTTCATCTCTGTTCCATGATTGGTCTGAAAACCTACAAGAAATTGGCTTCAGGTAAGATCAGAATACTGTGGAATTTACCTGGAATATGACAATGAAAAAGTTATAATATGGATGCTCATTTTCTTCCTTCTTATCCATAATAAGAATCCTGAAGGACTGGGCTTTTTCCACCTTCCTGTGAAGCATGAGATCTTGTCCACAGGAGGCATGATAGCGTGCTCTCGATGCTATCACAATCCAGGTGTCCAGCTAGTGTGTTTCCCTGGCAGGATCAGGGACAAAGTCATCATCTGGCTAGAAACTGAAATTTTTCCTCCAAATTAGTTTGAGATGATCATTGTTTACTGGCTGACTGCTTTTAGTTCTTTTGTTGTCCATCTTTTTCTGTTGCTGGTGTGGCCTACTTTCTGAATATCTGGGACTTTTTCCTTAAAAACTTAAACCTTAAACTTAAACCTTACTTTTTCAAGAGCTGTGATGCTGGAAATGCCTTCAGCTGTCCCATGGCACAGCATATTGGGGGGTTTGGTCTTACACTACATTTCTTCAGTTAGTTTTGTAGTTGGTGAAGAAAGGAATGATACATGCAACAAATGTTCAGTGGTTCTTTAAAAATAAAATGCATAGAATATGTTTGTTTGTGAATGTGAGGGGTGGGTCATGGCGACACAGCTGGTTCCTTCCACCTTCCCACATGGCAGCATTTATATACTACATGCTATTTGGGGCTAAGCAAGCAATAAATGTAAGAGATGAAGTAGATGTTGTGACAATGACCCACAGTCTTGACCTTGCCTCTATGTCTGTGATGAGCTGAATTGAAACCCAAGATCCAAACAGTACCAAAGCCTAGCCAAAACCAGAGTCTGACAACTGATTTGTAAAGAAGTGCCTTTTTAAAAAATTCTAGTTATACTATTTCTTTGTCATTCACCACTGCATGATACATTCCTCATGAAAATATGAAGACAAAGCTGACGAGGAGTGCTGACTACAACTAATACTGTGGAGCTATGATGCTTGTGCAAAAGGAGCCTACTTTTCTTCAAATTTCTCCCAAGATCTGCCAATGGTGGTTAACGTCAAAGGGTCACCAAGGGCTGCGTGCTCGTGCATTATTCAAGATATGCACTTTTTTATGAGAAATTTTACATGGAGAAAGCAGGCACTGGTGAAATGTACTATGTAAATAACGTGGAGAAGTCTTCAGTATGTACACAGTAATAATATTAGGCAATAAAATTCCTGCCAAAATTGATTGATATGCCTTAATAATGCTTTGCCACTTTCCTAAGGGAAGAAGAACAAAATGGAACTGAGACTTGCCTGTGTTGGAGATGATATTTTGTAAGTACCTATTTCTTTTCAGTCACTTTCTAGGAAAGGTTTTTGCACTGATAGTGTAATCGTCTCCTAAAGAACCCTCCTAGTGTGCTTCTCTTTATGAACTGACATTAGCTGTTATTAAAATACATATTTATTTACATGGAATTGAAAGCATACTTATTACATTTAGCTTCTACAAGTATATGGTAATAGTAAATGTATTGGGTCACTGCACTCTTTGTAGCATGTTATCTCCTTTTAGATTCTTCTTGCAAGTATAGGAATAGATTAGAGCAAAATATATTTTAACACATAGAAAAGTACAAAGTGCTTCAAAATAAAGTCATTCATTTCCATCTGCTTTTTTTTGTTGTTTTTTTTTTTAGAAGGAGTTTTGCCTAAGGGTTTGATTTCATAAAAGCTAGACAGGAGTCCTGCAGTTTATGCCATCCAGAAGCTTTTATTGTAGGGATGGAGATTGTAAAGGTGGTTTGAGATTTTCAAGCTGAGCACTTGTGTTCATAAGAAAGAACAATTTGCTGATAAGTTAGAACTGAAAAGGATCATTAAAATTCTGGAGTCTGGAGGAGGTAAAATAAAAATAATTAAAAAATAATAATATGAATCTGCCAGTGTAAACAGCAGTACAATAAGCTGCTTTGTGAGAAAAACCCAGTCCTTCAGACAGCCTCAAACACCCTTTTAACTCTAGCAAAAATCCACTAGTTTGCCAGCTGAGCTTACTCACCTCCTCAGCCTGAAGTTACTGCTAATTTAAACCAGTGAAACTTTCCTGACTTCTAGTATTTTAAGACCAGAGACACAATTCCAACAGTGATATGTGCATGGCACCAGCCAAACAATTCATATTTGCTAAAGTGTTAAAATAGTACTGAAAAGCAATCTTGTATGCAATCTTGTACTCTTTTTGGATAACAATTTTTCCATTCACAGTTGAGTTCTGTAATTTAGCAGATTAATTGGCATACAAACCACCTAGTATGGGCCCACCATGACATTTGCAGACAGCTAATCTTTTCATCAAGATGGCAGATTTCAATTGTTTTGCAGAAATCAAAATGTGATATTGACATCATTAAACCGAGCAAACTGATGTTTCATAAACCCAAAGCAACAATTCTGTTATTATTTTTAATTCATTACTTATTGATTCTCTTTTATTTTTACATGATTTTTCCCTCCAGAGTGCTGCAAAATTAATTGGTCTATAATTTGCTGAGTCATTCAATTCACCTTTTTAAATTGTGTCACAATATTAGCTCTGGCATTCCTCAGCCCTCATGCTGTGAGACTTGCTAGAAATCAGTGCAAGCAGGTCATAAATACCCTCAGGCAATCCTTTCCATGCTCCTGGATACAGGCACTAGATTTCTGAGATTTAAAAATGCTTAATTTCAGTAGCTGTTGTTTAACATCCTCTCTAATTAAGAATAGAACAGAAAGCGTATGTTACCATGCTGAGACACAAAATCATCATTCTGCTTCTTTGTGACCATAGAACAAACCTTTTTTTTTTTTCTTGCTATATAAACAATACCTTTATTAGACTAACAGAAAGCATTGATCATAAAGACAGCAAGTCGAATAAAAGACTATCATTCCCAGCAAAGTTTGACTTACCTAAATCTTTACACCATCACAGCTCCAAACAATACCATTAGGAGGAAAAAAAAAGAAAAAAGAAAAAAAAACTCAGTGTCAGGACTAATTTTATCATGCTTGTCTACGACTTTTCATGCACCAAGGCTAAGGTCTCATCTGTTTCTCATACATTTAAGGAATCCCTTAAAAACAAAGAGATTTAGACTGTTCAGTACTTTCTTTAGCCTCTTTTATCTATTTTCTGAATTTTCTGTAGGATTTAAGAGCCTCACATTCCCATTTCCTATATGGTAACGTGTATGAATGTGTAAACATATCTGTTTTCTCATATAATTGCTGCTCTCACTTCTAATCTGCAGCAGGCTGTAACCTGTTTTTCCCTGATTGTTGAATTTCAGGGGCTTGAAATTTAATAAATCTTTCTTCAAGAGTTTTCTATTATCAGTTGTAGACTGATGTTTCAATTTTTCTCATTATCAGTTTGTCTTTTGAGAATTATCCCTTTTTAGAGAAGAGAAAAAGCAAGTGAGAGAAATTGCTGGATATATCTGTCTTCCAGTTACAATCAGTAAATGCAGCTGGGTTTGATCTCTCATGTTTCATCAATACTGTTTGCTTTCTTGCACAGCAATCAAGTTCCCTTACACAACAAAGTAAGGCCTAATATGAGTGTTACCTAATAATATTTAATAGCGATTTTTCTTTCATTCTTGGAAAGCTACATAACATTTTTAGAAACTCACATGAAAGCAGTTTTAACAACTGCTTATTCCCTCTGCTTATCTCACTCAAATTATGAAGAGATGCTCCTGGTGACCTGCAAAGGTCTTTCTCCCTCACTCTTTCTCCTCCATTCAACCACTGCCTCTTAGCCCTTCCGTATGGAGGCCTGTTACCATCAACATGCAGGAGCTCTTCCACTTGAGAAATAGATGACTCCAGGGTACAGACAGCATCTTGAATGCAGAGAGCTTCTCCCAGGCTACCACAAGAACTGAAAGCCTGCTGCCCAATTTATTTTTCCTGTAGAGGCTATGGCCAGTGATTTGGGCACTCCAGCTATCTTGGTCTTGCTACTAGCTCTCAATAATACTAATAGTATCCAGTTCCTTTTCATGAAGGGGAATGTGTAATTACTCTTGTTTATGACCCAAGGTTCTTGTGTTGGTAAAAAGGTTCCTAAAGGACTGCTTTTCTTTAAACCCCTCACTGCTTTGGTTCTTTGCATCACTGTAACCTTGAGCTTAAGTAATACAACTTGAGCAAATGTACTGTGTTAGTGTCCCTTAATTCAGTCTCGTTTTTATGCTGGTTTAAAATCCTTGGAGTCACTTTAAGCAGGTAACTCCCCAGAAGTTAGACAGCTGTCTTAGACCCAAGGCAATTCACACGCCTTCCAGCCCTCCCTTGTCATGCCCTGTGGTGTGCTGTCACCTGCAGCTCTGCAATGCCGATTTACTGCAGGTATAAAACACCCCCTCTCTCACTTAGAAGTACTGGTGTCAAGAATCATGTCCAAAGCCTTTTTAAGATGTACTTCCTCCTTTATCTAAATCCTATTATTTTTAAGCCCAGGGGTCCCCTCCTCCTTCCAAGTACCTTCACCATGGAAAGCTCTCCTGTATGTCCATACAACATAGTGATGTGTACCTATTGCACCAAAATTATTAACCATGCTGGTTTTGCTGACCACTGTTTGTGTAATTCACTGCTGCAGCACATATAAAGTGCTTCCAGTTCCATGTATAACATAATTTCCCTAGGATATAAAGCTTTATGACCACCTGCTGCTCCACTAACAGAGGTTATGGGCAGCCCATCTTATTGTGATGCCAACTTGCAGCATCAACAGAGAGGTCTGGAAGACTAAACATCCACCCTGTTATACAGGAACCCTGATTGATAGCTCCACCCTCCCCCAAGCACCATTTCCCTGGTGTTGGTTGCTGTTATAAATAAGCTGCATGCTAGCTGTTTTGCTTTCACTGACTGGTGTTCCTCAGGCAGTTCTGTACAGCCTTGGGATGAGCTGCACAGATTAGCTCTGGGTGTGCAGCCCTCGGGGATGTGTTGTTGTCAACCATTCTCTTTTTTTTTTTTTTTTTTTTCCCTGCAAGGGAGAGGAAATCTGACAAGTGCAGCTAGGCCTGATAACAAAGCTTTGGTAGGAGATCAAGTGAGAGAGGTGCCAGTTACTGTGTTGTGTCTCCCCCTGTTCCCTTGGCACCTAGCAGTCTATTTAAATCCTTTCTCATGTCCATAGACAAAGTCTGGGACACGTCATATTGCAGAAAAACAGCCTTCTCATCCCCACGTGGTAAAATATGAGCAAGTCACTGCAAAGCATTATCTGGGCTGAGCCTGCCTCCCTAACTGGGGGGAATGGCATCCTGCATGTTTTTGCACAAAAATCTAGAGAAAGTATTTGCATACTAAGGCAGCAGTAGGATACATCCTCCCATGGCTTGCAAGTAAACAAACATTATCTTCAGTGGGATCTGCAGATCATCACTTCAGTGTGGAGTCAGTACAGTACTGTGGTCCCAGACAAATATAATCATTAGGTACATAATTAAAGAGCATTGATAGAGAAGTAGAGAGCTTAGATTTTCTCTGCACATGATACTCACCCACCTGTGATGGAAATACTGTTATGTCTGTTGCTCAAAAAAGAATAAAAAAGAATAAAAAAGAAAAAAATATCCTGAGAATGATTTGAGGATATGACAACACAGTTAAGAACAACTAATTCAAGGAGCTCAAGCTATTTATCACATCAGGTCACCAGGGTTACTTGGTTAGGTCCCAGGGAAAAATATTTTGAGTAGTATTTTACTGCTAGATGTCAGACTGAATACATCAAAGATCAGATGGCTAGAACCTAAAGCTAGGAAAAGCTAGAGACTGGAAATCCGTTACAACTTTTAAAAAATATTTGCACTTAATCACAGGTAAATTGGATTCTCCATGACAAGAAGATGTTGCAACATAAGGGTAGGATTTTATTTGGTTTCACTAATAATTCAAATGAGAATTAGCTCAGGGCAGTCCTGTGACCTTGATGGCAGCTTTCAGGTTTTGGCCTGTTGTATTCCTTCTCCTCACCTACACCCTGCCCTCCTGCCATCAACAGCAAAGGGACCTCAGCAGGTCCCACCACAGGAGGCCTCAGAGCACACAAAAAAGGGACCCACAGCACCTGCTTCTCCAGGCACTGCTGGCAGGTCAGCCCCTCAAGAGCATCACATACAAGTCCATTCACCCCTTCATCCCCTTTTATTTGGTGTCCTTCAATATATAGTACTCAGCCATGTGTGAAGTTACATGCCCCCCTCAATGGAGTTCAGCTCCATCCACACAAACCCAGTGCTGGCATATATTTTTCTTGAAATGATACATTTTGTCACTCAGCATCCTAGTCTGTAGCAACAATCTCAAGCTTATGCTTTCCGTAAGAAAACGAGGCAATGTAAGGAAACAGACAAACAGCCTTTTAAATCCCACACAACTATTGCTAGGGCAATCCCATGCTTCAGAAACACTCTGCCATTCACCTCAGAAGCACAGAAGCTCCTCTTTAAGGACTTGTTCACACACAAGCATACTGGGGTATGTCAATGCCAATCTGCTGCAGGCAGGAGGCAATGCACGTTATTCAAAGCACAATCAGCCCCCAAGAAGATGCTAAGATGGCTCCAGGGTCCAACTCTTCAAGATTTAGCTGGTGTGACAGAGGACGCTGCCTTTCCCACCTGTCTGCCCTCTTTGCTTATTCCTGTCACCAAAGCAAGAGCTCAAGAAACAGGAAGAGTCTAATTCACAGTGCCACAGCTCATTGACTCAAGAGTTAAAGCAAACAACAATTGATTTTGCAAGCAATTAATAAGTCAGTGATAAGCACAGCACTGCAGAGAGGCTGAGGGCAGGCCAAGCTATGACCCTGCTGAAAGAGTCTCAGGCTAGGGGAAGGAAATCTTCACAACATGAATCACCTGAGTTTGTGCAGCAGAGTCACTGTAATTTAATTCTCTGAGGCATAAACTAGAGATCTACAGCCACTTAAAACACCTGAGGGACAGCATCCAGGCATGCTATGAATTTTGCTCAGTGTCTTCACACCTTCACTTCAATTTCTGATTTTCATGCAGACGTGGACCAGGAGTCATAAAACCACTTTTCAGATTCATCCTTGTGCACCCTCCCAAGGAGCAGTTTGACCACAGAGTGTCTTAGTGCTTTGACCAGAAACTGGATTTTTGAGAAGCTGTATGTGCAACTCTCACCCTGCTTCACTGGTTGCACCCTTTACCAATCCTGAAGAGAGCAGGGCATTTAACCCAAAATGCTGTTTTTGTGATTAGGTGTGAGGTGCTTACAGGCCTCATATAGACCTGATATTGTCTTATGCAGGGATTTTTTCAGTTGGTGTAGGTGCATCACAGAGTTCCAGCTGAATAAGAACTCCAGCTCCTTGCATTCAAGTAGTGTATAAATTTTGAATGCGTAAGATATTAAAAATTGAGTGTCCTTAATGAGGTATGGGTCATAAGTGCTTCTGTTGTTTTTCCATGTTACTAAAAACTACTGTGAAGAGTAAGGTAGTGAGGTTCAGAAATGTATTTTAATCATTATGGGCAGTTTATACGAGAATTATGACTTTAGATCCATGCTGCTGAATACATGCCTAAAACCTATCTGGGTTTTAAGAACAGCGTGTCTTTTGATTTGTCTTTTATTCAAAGCCAATTAATATTTATATTTTACAGTAAGCTAAAACTAAGCTTTAAAACCAATGAAATCTTTTCTATTTGAAACTATAACTGCTTAAACTATCCCTATCTTGTCTGAGGATGTTGCTTCCTTTAAACTGTAAGGATAGCACTTCCCTATACACTCAGTTATAGAGTGGCGATAAGGAAATTTTTGAATCCAGTAGAATTTCATCAAGCTTATAAACGTTACTACACTTTTATATTTAGTTCAGAGATTTCTGTCGGGTATTTGGCTGTTTATTTTAAATAAAATTATTTCTTTTCCATACAGCATCAGAATATCTCTCTGTGTTTGTAGAAATTATTACAGCTCAAAAGAGCCTGATCTCCACCAGTCAGGAATTTACCCTCATATATGTAAATCAGTTCCTGCATTAATTTAATAAGTACTTCTGTCTGTTCTTATCTGATCTTATGTAGAAGAGGAAGTGTTTGAAGTGAACCAGGGATGTTGGATTAGAAATCTTAGTTACATCTAGAAGACAATCAGCAGGCTGGATTAGTCAACTATTTCCAAAGTCTCTCTGCTGACACCTTTTCTATAGAAAGTCATTGTTGGGCTCCAAGAAGAGGCAAAATGATTTGACGCATACTCCCTGCAGTAACCAATGTACATAGATACTTCAACAAGTGTTGCTGGGCCTTCTGACCTCTTCCATAAAAGACCCTCAGGCTACTGCTGGACTCCTGCACCACATCCACATTTCTGCAGCATCCACTCCTATACATGTTTTTGCTGTGCAGCAAAAGGGAGTTGCTTTTTGCCTCCCTATAACTGAGGATCTGCTACCTGACATTTCCTAATCTGCTCCCTACATGGGTGCAGCAGCTACCAAACACAAGATAACATGGCACAGTCTCACCCTGCCTCTCTTTGTGATAACCCATTTATCTCACCCTGCCATTAATAAGCCTTTGCAGCTCAAGAAGCAAACATCTTTGGAAACAACAGCTTAGACTTTGTCCTGATTTCACTCCAGCTCCCTGCTGACAGATACTGCAAGCAAGCTCTTATAACTTGTCTCACTTTTCTGATTAAAAGTGTTATATTTATGTGAGGCTAGAATTTAAGGCATCAGATTGGACTCCAGCCGTAGTTAAGTGACAGTGTTTGCTAGATAAGTATCCTGAAAGCTTTGCTGAGGGTTTGCTCTTCTGAAACAAACTGTAATGATACCATAAATAAAGAGTGGCACACAGGAGGGCTCAAATTGGATTTCAGCCTTAGTCGAGTGATAAAATGGCAGTGCCTTTTAACTAGGATACAAGAAACCTTTCTGCAAGGGGTCCTCCAGAAATGAAATCCAATAAATGCACACAATTAAAAGAGAGGGAGAAAAGCAAGGGGCTGTGCAAGGACAGTTTTCCCAGGTAAACTGGAGACAAAAAGTGAATATGCAAAGTACCTGGTCATAAGAAAACATGTATGAGCTCATCAATCGCTTTAACCATAATCCTCAAAGACAAGTCTTTTTCTTACCTCTAAAAATAGAACTGGATCTTTAACCGTGTCAGAGCAGCAGATAATAGCCATCAAGAACCCACAGAGATCCAGCTACCAGCATGAAGATTTTATTCTTTATGAGAAAAAGCACAATTTTAGCTTTCCAAACATAAATGGGAAACAGCATCCGGGAAATCATAGTTTCATAGTTTGCTAAAGGGAATATTTTTTCTAGGTGGGATAATAATAGTCTTTTCAGGCTATGTCACATACATAATTGGTTCTCTTTTTTTCATTAATGAATTTCTATCTCTGGCTCACTGAACTGGACCAACTGAACAAAGGTGATCTAACAAAAAATAATACACTTCATATTAGTAAAAATCATTCGTTTGTAAGTATGTATGGGAGAGGAGAAGCAGACCTGTGGAAGAAAGGCCTCCTCTCCATACATCCATATAAATGAATGATTTTACTAATGTAAAGAGAAGTCTGCTGCTGTTAAGCCTTGTCAATGAGATTAGAAACAGGGCCCTGCTGTCTGCTCCTTAAAGTATATTATTTTTTGTTAGATCACCTTTGTTCATAACACAGTCATTGAAAATTTAATGTTCTTACATATATCACTGTCAGACTTTATTGCACATTCACGGAAGAAAGTAATTCCATCAAGTGATAGACTATGAAGGCTACTAAATATAGATTTATTGGAAACTCCTGTTGAAGGTAAGTGAATCCTTTCTGCCAGCTGGAATAGAGAGCTACAGTCAAGACATTTTCTTACCTGTCTTGATGTAGAAAAAATGATGACTGCTGAATTCTAAAATCAGATTATCACTGCAGTGTCTATAAGCTTACTTTTAAGTATCCAGTATTTGTCTTACCTCTCAAAGAAAAGTGATTTTAGTCCCCAGACTAACCGTTTGTCCAGAATCTACTGATCAAAGCAAATCATTAGGGAGAAAAAAAAAAAAAAAAAAAAAAAAAAAAAAAGTCCCCTTTGAAAAAACATCTAGTTTCTGCATCTTACATTCAGCACATAGTTCCCAAGCCCAAACCAAAGAGCTGGGAAACAGGAAGATGATGCAGGGCATGTGAAGATGACTGCAGCTCTGTACCATAAGAGAACCTCCACCACTGGAGGCACCATGAAATACAGCCTGGGCAGATGGGTGTGCCTCAGGTTCACAGTCTGACTCCTTGTAAGGAAGGCATGCAATTGCTGATCAGAATAAGATCATCAGTAAGCCAATTTGCTTTTGTCTCTATCTCTCACTGCAAGCCAGAAAGACCAGAGTGGGACACAGGGAGTATGCAGCAGACCTGCTGATGGGAGCTGATGGTCAGACAAAGGGTTGCTGTCACAACCTGCATCAAGATCTTCCCAGTGCTCCACCTTTTGCCAAAAAGGCTGGCTCTTTTGCCATATCCTGGCTGTGAATCAAGTGTCTGCTGCTGGATATGTAGCTGTGGTCATCTCTTTTGTAGATAACTCAGCATTCAATGAAGGCTGCTTTGGGCAGAGTTCACAACGGAGCCAGGATGGGCCTTAGGTTTGAATCAAGCCAGTTATAGGGAGGAAAAAAAAAAAAAAAAAAAGAGAAGTACCTTAGCAATATCACACTCACAGATTTTGGTCTCAAAGATATCTTAAGTCATCCACTCCTCCAATGATAATTACATAATTACTTGTATCAGAACCATGAATCTGAGGTTATACATTGATATGTATAAACAGGAAATTCATTTTAGAGCATTTAAAGTTTTCTCAGGAATGTGATTCTCTGCCTCTTCGGACCCCCCTCCCAGGTTTTGCATCATGGTTATGCATAACCTTTGTGCACTATTAGGTCTGATAAAGAAATCTCGTCTTTTGACATGCAGAAGAAGAAGTTTTGGCTTACTGGGTTTTATTGATAGAATATATTATCAGATCTGCTGTTCCACAGTTCTTATTATCTGCTATTTTCTAGTTTGAGAAATCTGTGAAGTGGGATTTATTTTGCTTAACTACTAAGATCTAAAATAATTGTGTTTTGTTGTTTTTTTTATTTCACTCTATTTTCATCAGTGGTCAGGAATACTGTCTGAGTGAATCTCAGATTTTTTTCATTTGAGTTAATTGGCCTAATTTGAACTAACAGCACATTTGTAAAGGGATGGTGTAGTCTCTAAATATTGAATCCAGCCCAGTAACGCCAGTGATTTATCCTAAGGCTCAATCTTGAAAAACAGATTTCCCCACTTGACCATACCACTAAAAGAATAAACTCTTAGTATTTTAGTTGGCTCCAAATGCCCTTTTACGGGATCAGTATTATCTTTCGTTCCATTTCATTCCTCTCCACTGTTTTTAACTTTATCATGAGCTGCTGTTTTCCTACAGGAATGGTAAATCCTTCCCAAAGGCAGTACATTTATTTGAACCACAGCCGCTACAGCAAAAGGATCCCCAAAAGCACTCAAGTCCTAGCACAGCTCACTGATTAAGCCTAACTGGTACCTTCCCAGCAAGCTTACAAGAGACAAGCCAGTTATATTATCAAAGCTAAGGGGGACAACCTCTTCTGTTTAAAAGTCAGTATTCAGAGCATTTAAAGTACCACACTGATGTGGACCTGAGTCTCAAATAGATAGTGAAACTGCCCAAAGCATTCTGGCTTTTCAACGGTATAGAGCCATGTTGTAATTATAGCTCTTTTAGTATGCCCCAGAATAGTATTTAGCCTGCAAGAAAAACAAGCATGCAAGGAGGAACACCTCCCTCCTTGGAGACAGTCAAAAGCCATCTGGATAAGGTCCTGGGCAACCCTCTCTAGATGTTCCTGTCTGAGCAGTGGGATGGACATCGAGAGGTGCCTTCCAACATCAGGCATTCTGTTATTCTATGATAGATACAGGTACAGATGCAGATATCATATTGCCATCAGAGCTAGAATATAATAAGAATCAATATCAACTTAGAATATAAATGTCAATTCAGAATACAAAGCACAACGGTCAGACTATGTTGGTGTAGCATTGGCTAGGTTAACCTGAGTTTGGATACCCAGGAAATGATATAAAACTCATGCAAAAATCAGCTGGAATTTTTCCACCAACAAACAAGAAAAAGACTACATGGTAACCAGCAATAGAAATCATTTTTGCCTTATTTAGAGTTATCTAATTAAAAAAAAAAAAGGGGGGGGGGGGGGGGGGGGGAGGGGCACAGGGAAGAACATTCACCTACCCTTGGGCCACTATTTTTATCCAAAGATTCCTATTTGCAGATACCCCTATTCACCTCAAGAATTTACTGTGTTTTCTGCCCTAGCAGGTGAATATTAGTACTCTTTAGGATAATCTTTCCTTTGGATTTTAAATATCCATTCAACGCTTCACATTTATTTTTCTTCTCATTTAGTATCCCCAGCATCACTCACTGCAGACGCTCCTTGTCACAGCAGCATAGGACTGAGCCATGTTGTGCAGTATGGCACCACTCATTACTTACTTTGTGCACTGCATAATTATCTGGTTACATATAATCCTTTCCATCTGTTACCATGACAGCCCAGTTGTCTTGGGGAGGCTTCCTTGAACTCTCAATACTTCCCGCACAATGGAGTCAAATGACAATTACTTCACTTAATGACATCTACTGTACACCTGGAAACCACACCATTTCCAACAGCATCCAGTGAAGAGTTAAGCTCAGTGGAGAGATAAAGATAGAGCCTAATGCTCATAGAGCATATAAATTGCACAGTGCATGTGCAGGCCAACTAACTGAAAAGCTGTCTAGCCTGCCAGATTTCACATCCACTGGGTAGCTTGGGGGGACATGCAGTAGCCACCAAATCTGACCTACACCCCGTCAGTGTCAGCTCAGATCAGAGAACTGGCAAGAGCCTGGAAAGAACGTTACTGCTATCTGATTCTGTCAAAAGGGGTTTTATTGTAGTGGTTTTATCTTGGGGAGATGTGATCTGAGAAAACAGAAGATGCTTAGGTGCATTTTCAAAAAGAAAGTGGTAGACATATGTAAATGCTTGAAGAAAGGGATAGGGGAAGGGAACAGGACATATGAGAGGAAAGAAGGATCAGAAGACTCACATAAGGGATGGAGAAGCAGAAAAGGGTAATAAGAGGTTAAAAGCAGTGTGATAGTAGGTAGCTAAGCAAGGTAGGAAGAAAAACAAAACAGCATCTTCTATGCTTTTTTTTTTTTTCCTCAATAAGATGAGTTAAAGGATCATAGAATCATGAAGATTGGAAAAGACCTCAAAAATCATGCAGTCCAACCATCCACCTACCACAAATATTGACCATTAAGCCATGTCCCTAAGTACCACATCTACCATTTCCTTAAACATCTCCAGGAATGAGGACTTCACCACCTCCCCAGGCAACCCATTCCAATACCTAACACTCTTTCTGAGAAGAAATTTTTCCTAATTTCCAACCTGAACCTCTCCTGGCACAACTTGAGGCTATTCCCTCTAGTCCTATCACTAGTTATGCATGAGAAGAGGCTGACCCCCAGCTCCCCACACTTCCAGGTACCTTCCAACTACCTTTCAGGTAGTTGTAGAGAGCAATAAGGTCTCCCCTCAGCCTCCTCTTCTCCAGACTAAACAACCCCAGTTCCCTCATCTGCTCCTCACAGGATTATGTTCCAGGCCCTTCACCAGCTTTGTAGTCCTTCTCTGGACATGCTCCAGGTCCTTCTTGTACTGAGGGGCCCAAAGCTGAACACAGTACTTAAGGTGCGGCCTCACCAGAGCAGGGTTCGGGGGGATGATCGCCACCCTGGTCCTGCTGGCTACACTATTCCTGATATAAGCCAGGATGCTGCTGGCCTTCTTGGCCACCTGGGCACACTGCTGTATCATGTTCAGCCAAGTGCTGACCAGCACCTCCAGATTGTTTTCCTCTGCACAGCTTTCCAGCCACTCTGCCTCAAGCCTGTTGTGCAGCATGGGGTTGTTGTGGCCAAAGTGCAGGACAGGATCCAACACTTGGTTTTGTTGAACCTTATCCCATTGGCTTCTGTCCTCCTGCAGACAGACACTTCCCCCCAGTTTGCTGTTGTCTGCAAACTTACTGAAGGCGTACTCAATTCCTCACCCAAATCATCAATATCAAAGAGGACAGGCCCAAACACTGACCCCTGGGGAACACCACTTGTGACCACTCTGGGCCCAGCCATCCAGACAGTTTTTAACCCAGCAAAGAGTGTACCTGTCCAAGCCATGGGCTGCCAGCTTCTCCAGGAGAATATTGTGGGAGACCATGTGAAACGCCTTGCTGAAGCCTAGGTAGACTATGTCAACAGGCTTTTCCTCATCCACCAGGCAGGTCACCCACTCATAGAAGATGAGCTTGGTCATGCATGACTTGTCTTTCATGTACACAGGCTGACTGGGCCTGATCCCCCAGTTTTCCTGCACATGCTGTGTGATTACACTCAGGATGATCTATTCCATAAACTTCTCCAACACCAAGGTCAGGCTGACAGGCCTGTAGCTCCCCAGGTCCTCCATATGACCCTTTTTATAGATGGACATCGCAATAGCAAGTCTCCAGTCATCCAGGACCTCTCCGGTTGACCCAAGACCACTGACAGATTTTGGAAAGTGGCTCAGCAATCACATCCACCAAATCCCTCAGCACCCTCAGACTGATCTCATCTGGCCCCATGAACTTGTGACAGTCCAGGTGGAGCAGCAAGTCTCCAACTGTTTCCACCTGAATTGTGGGCGGTTTCTTCTGCTCCCCCTCCCAGACTTCTAGGTCAGGAGGCTAAGTACCCCAAGGATAAGTGGTCTGGCTGATAAAGATAGATGTAAAGAAGGCATTAAGAACCTCAGCCTTTTCCTTATTCTCAGTAGGCATGTACCCCACCATGTCCAGTAAAGGATGGAGATTGTCCTTGTCCCTCCTCTTACTGATAATATATTTGTAAAAACCTTTTTCATTTTTTGTTCTCTTTTACCACAGTGGTCAGATCGAGCTCATGCCAGGCTTTCTAATTTTCTCCCTGCATATGCCAGCAACTTCCTTGTAATCTCCCCATGTTTTCTGTCCCTTCTTCCACCAGACAAACTCTCTTTTTCTCCTGGAGACCTAGGAAAATTTCCCTGTTCAACCACACCAGTCTTCTTTCCCACCAGCTCATGTTACAGCACACAGGGACAGCCTGCTCCTGCACCTTGAAGACTTCCTTCTTGAGGAGCATCCAGCCTTCCTGGACCCCTCTGCACTTCAAGACTGACTCCCAAATGACCCTCCCTACCAGTGTCCTGAAGAGTTCAAAATCTGACCTCCAGAAGTCCAAGGTAGCAGTTTTACTGACCCCCCCCTCCTGACTTCACCAAGGATAGAGAACTCTACCATGTCACGGTCACTCCATCCAAGACAGCTCCTGACCACCATATCTCCCATCAGTCCTTCTCTGTTTGTGAACAGCAAGGCTAGCAGGGCACCCCTCTACTAGGCTCACTAACCAGCTAAGTCAGGAAGCTGTCTTCTACACACTCCAGGAACCTCCTAGACTGCTTCCTCAGGGCTTATGTCTGGGAAGTTGAAGTCCCCCACAAGAGAGAGCGCTGAAGATTGTGTGACTTCCACCAGCTGCTTGTAGAACGCTCATCCATCTCTTCATCCTGGTTTGCGCAGTCTATAACAGATCCCCACCAGGATGTCTGCCTTCTCCCTGATCCTTATCCACAAGGACTCGACTGTATCATTCCCAGCACCAAGTTCTATAACATCAAAACGCTCTCTAATATAGAGAGCCACACCACCACCTACCCCTTCTGAAAAGCTTATAGCCACCTACTGCAACCCTCCAGTTGTGGGAGTGGTTTCACCACATTTCAGTGATGGCAACTAGGTTGTAGTTTGCCTGCTGTACAATAGCTTCCAGCTCCTCCTGGTTATTGCCCATGCTGCATGCATTGGTGTAGATGCACTTCAGCTGAGCTATTGGCCTCACCCCCGCTCCTTATCTTCTTCCTATGTACTTGATTAATTGAACTGTGTTTCTAATCAGGCTCTCAGAGAGCCTTAATCACTCAGCATTTACCCTAGCTAGCAGGCATCCCTATTAGGATGGAACAGGGATCGTTGCACTCAACCCAGATGAACTTTAGTAGCCAGGAATGACCTAGCTCTCAGGATCAGGACAAGAATGTGGGAAGAGGATACAAGAGGTTGCAGGGGGGCTAGGCTGTGCTCACAGAGAGTTGGCTGGCAAGCTGAGAAGCTGGACTGGTCAAATGAGCCTGCATTTGTACACCACAAGGATACCCAGCAGCATGGATGAGGGACATCTAAGTAAGGGGGGGGAAGTGGGTGTAGCAATATAATGCCTAAATTTGGCCAGCTCATCACAGCAGTATGAGAGGTATAGACAGCTGGAGTAAGTGCTAGTCAAGAAGGAATCTATCTTACGGGCAGGGGGTTGATGAGGTGGGAGGTGGTACACCTGAGGGCAAGCTGTACCAAGTACTCAAAGAGTTACAATTACCTTCTTATAATAAAATAAGCAGGATTTTCAATACTGCACTGGAGAAATTGGTTTGGGGGGAAAGATTCATGACATCCATTTCACTGACTAGAGTATAAACAAAATAGGGTGGAAAATACTCAGAAATGACATATCCTTTATCCAAGCCATCATGTGAACTGAAAATATGGTTGGCAATTACAGCCCCCTGTATAATCCTAACTCTTACAAATAATGCTTTTATTCCCACCAGAGAAAAGGAGGGATTGAATTGCAAAGTGAAGAGCTCAGGTTGGCTGATAGAACTTGCTAATTCTGGAAAAGCTCTGTCTTGAAAATCAAAAATTGGAAAATGAATGTAAATCCACATAAAACCTTAATTCCACTATGTCTGAATGGTGTCTGTGCATTCTCTTATATCTTTACTGCAACTCTGCTTTTGAACTGAGCTATCAGGAGCCAAAAGCTCTGGTCCTGTAGGCTACCACTTAACTTTCTGCACATACAGAGTAGCACAGGTGCTAAACTGCACAGCCCTCCTCCCCTGCTTTAGCCCGGCAGCCTTTTTCATGGAAAGCCACTTACTAAAGCACATTCACCTATTGTAATTACACCGGCAACCCATGATCACCTCCTACCAAACTGCTGGCAGTCCCTTGGCTAGAAAAGCTCAGTGGCCTTCGATTGACACAAGTCACACAGTGAAATATGAAAAGGCATTCCAGATCTCTCCAGGGACACTGTGATATCTGTATTCACACGGAGGTCAGGCAGAGGGCTGTGACTCTCCCAGATTGTTTCAAATCAGGCTGCTCTAACATATCTACCACCTATTCAATGCAACTGCCTCGGCACTGAGAATGCAGCTGGTGTGTTGGCCACTGCCAGCTTCAGGGAAGCCAGCTCACATTGGCATGTCTATGTGCCTTAATGCATTGCCACCTGCCTTGCTGAAATATGGAATTTGCAGAAGCAGACCTTCTGGGAGGACCCAGGCTGGCTGAGACATTGGCTGTGCAAGTGAAGGTTCTCTTTATTTGATCAAATTTGAAACCCACTGTAAAAGAGTGTAGTGAAAACTTTTATTCACACATTAAGTTTTACGAGTTTGTAGTCTGTATGGGATATAATATATGGGGGGAAAGGAGTAGAGAAGGAAAAAGCAAGATAAATTATAATTAGTTCTGAAATGCCACTTGTGCCAAACTTTCTGGCACAGCCTTTTCCTAAAAGAAAGAGCACAGGCAGTTTTGATCACCTGCATTGAGAGGGTTGAGATTTATATTATTTCCAAATTAAATTAGGGAAAAGATTCTAAGTGCAATTTGTATTGCAGAAGGAGGGACTGGTAGTGTGTTTTGGTTTGAAAGCTGCGTGAAGCAGAGCAGGGAATTGCTGTCGGTGTGATGTGCACAGTGTTCAATGTACTAGGGGTTGGAATCCCTGCAGAAGGAATTAATGTGCTGGCACAGTGCTACCAAGAGACTTGGTCCCGTCCCATTGCCATGTGGACAGGCACAAAGTATGCCAGGTAGTTTTTACAATAGTCGCACATCACTTACTTCATGAGGATTTGAAGGGCCAAATACCTCCATCCAGTGCTTTCATGCATAAAGATTCTTGTCTCCTTATGAAACATTTTAAAAGCATGTCTATCCCCAAGATCATCCCTTTCTCTTCTTCAGATGTGCTGTGTGTTGTTTTGCGTTATGACGCACAGTATTGGGCACTGTCTGTCAGATCACGTTAAGCTAAATCAGTGGCCTGCAGCAGAGACTCAGTGTGATTCCCAATAAATTGTCAGCAGAGTGGAAAGCAATAGCTGCCCATAATTTGAATTTCATGCCTGCTCCTCATGGAAATCCTATGTGACAGTTTGTTGTGCCTGAGAGCTAGCTCAAATAGATGCCTACATCCTTAGAAAGTCTGTCTACTGGTCTGTATTGCCCACACAGCTTGCTGGTCACTCATCTCATGGCATAACATTGCTATACTGGCATCATGAATGCTTAAAACAAGAGGTTCATCAGTAGTTTAGAGTCCTGGATCCTGATTATAACAGCTGTGTAGAAATGGAAAACTGAAAACAACTGAAATTGAACTAACAACTGAAATTGAAATTAACTTGGCAAGAGAAAATAAAGAAATTTAGATGCTTTTATCCTGGCTCAAACAAGGAGTACACACACTGTCCTTCTGGGCTGCTGCTCTATATTTAGGCTTTCATGCTGCCCAAGAGAGTTTCTTGAGGCTGCTCTCTGCCTGGCCTTTCCTTAGGGTAAGTGCTTCTGCGGGAGATACCTGTCTCCCCTCCAGGTGTGCAGGAGTTCTGCCTGGCACGTCACCTGTCCATGTTAGGAGTTGCTGAGCTAGGATGAAGGCATGGTCATGGCTAGGACCACACAGTCATGCTGCAAATACGCAACATCAGAATCCCGCTGTTCACTCAAGAAATGAGCTGAAGGCAAAATGAAACTGTGTCACTTTGATGGAAGGGAACACCAAGGTGCTGTCACTCATCACAAAGAACAGCAGTCTTCACACCTGGTCATCTGTTATCAAGGAGTTTCTTGTGTAAGAGTTTTTAAAAGGGACTTGAAGGAAAATAATGAGGGGGTTAGTGAATTTTTACAGGAAGTTTTTTTAAGCATGAAAGGCAACATGGAAGACTGGGAAGTGTTTACAATGTTAATAAAGGAAAGGTATTGGAGGCTGCTGTTTTGGGCAGGCAGAAAGTGAGAGTCAATGTCTTACTGAAAGATAACACAGAAAGGTTATCAGAATATGTCACTGAAAGTGAGGACAAACAATGTGTGTTTAGGGCTTGACAGACAAGGGAGAGCTGTAGAGAGGTACAAAATGAAGCACACAGTCAAAGAGACTGATTAGAAGAATTCTCTTTGCAACATCATTTGGGACCGATACACGCAAGTCACAAATAAAAGATAATGCTTGACCATATCAGATACTTTGCATGGAAGTGTATGAGTGTAAGGGTCCATCACTCTGGAAAAAGCTCTTATTAATTCTGTTCTTCTCAGCATTTCACAGGACAGCTAAAAAGTCTCCAAGGTACTCTGCTTTGTTCTCCAGAGCCTTGGAGCAGTATCTACTGAAGCTTTTACTTTTAACATCTGGATATCCTGTAGGCACATTTGCTACAAAAGATGGCTCATTCCAGCCAGGATTTGTAGTTACTGTGCCCACTCCAGACTGAATACTTTCTAAGCCTGTTTTCACCTCTAGCGATCAATTATTTGAGAGAGAAAGCAAATCTCCCTAACACCAAGAACGCCTTTCAAAGCATTCACACATTCTTCAAGCTTTGTGTGAACACTACCATAAATTTCATTCACAAGATAAATAATGAGAAAATACCTAACCTGAGTTGGCACATTCCCTAAGTTTTATTTTAAGAAAAATCCAGAAACTCAGATCTGAGATAGGGCTTCTAGATACAAACGCAACACTGCTGTTACTACTATGATGACTGCTTCTGCTACTAATTGTAAGCAAAGAAAGAAACATCATATTCTGTGATTCTATATGTATATAAAGGTGAGAATGATGCTGAAAAAAATGGCAATCTGTGATCTCTACTGCTGATACAAGGCAGAAAGTACATGCCAGCTCATTACTTACAATAATAAGAAGAGGGCAAGTAGCACCTCCGCATTCTGCCAGGGAATACAGGTGTTTTTCTCTCACTTTGCCAAGGAATCTGCTTATAATGCCTGGTAGAAGGCAGGTAGTATCTGCTTGGGATGCCAGGGAACAGGTAAGTAGCATCTGCTCATCATGCCACCCAACTGTGGGTCAACTCTGACACCAAGCCAAGTGGTGTAGTTGTAAGGTGTCCCTTCAAACAGAAGGAAGGGATGTCATCCAAAGGGACTTGGACAAGCTTGAGAATTGGGCCCCTGTGAACCTAATGAGGTTCAACAAGTCAAAGTGCAAGGTGCTGCATCTGGGTGAGGGTGATCCCAGACATGAGTACAGACTGGGAGAAGAACTCATTGAGAGCAGCCCTGCAGAGGACTTGGGGGTTCTGGAGAACAAAAAGCTTGACATGAGCCAACAGTGTGTGCTTGCAGCCCCAAAGGCCAACTGCACCCTGGGATGCATCAACAGAGACATGGCAAGCAGGTCGAGGAGGTGATTGTTCCCCTCTGCTCTGCCCTCGTGAGGCCCCACTTGGAGTGCTGTGTCCAGGTCTGGGGCCCCCAGCACAAGAAGGATGTGTGGTTGTTAGAGCAGGTCCAAGGGAGGGCCACAAAGATGATCATGGGGCTGGAGCACCTCACCCACAAAGAAAGGGTGAGAGAGCTGAGACTGTTCAGCCTAAAGAAGAGAAAGCTCTAGGGTGACCTCATTGTGGCTTTTCAATACTTAAAGGAGGCTTATAAAAAAGATGGAGAGTGACTCTTTTCTCAGATAATGACAGGATGAGGGGGAACGGTTTTAAACTAAAAGAGGGGAGATTCAGGTTAGAGGGTAGAAGGAAATTCTTCACTCAGAGGATGGTGAGGCAGGATGGCACAGGTTGCCCAGAGAGGCTGTGGATGCCCCATCCCTGGAAGTGTTTAGGACCAGGTTAGATGAGGCCCTGAGCAACCTGATCTAATGGGTGGCATCTCTGCAGGGAGGTTGGAGCTAGCTGATCTTTGAGGTTCCTTCCAACCCAGGCCATTCTATGGTTCTACGATACTATAAATTAATGGTTTTGCAGTTTAAAATGCTTTAAAAGGATGAGAACAGAAGTTAATAATTAAAAAAAATAATAAAAAAATAAAATAAAATAAAATAAAATAAAATAAAATAAAATAAAATAAAATAAAATAAAATAAAATAAAATAAATAAAATAAAATAAAATAAAATAAAATAAAATAAAATAAAATAAAATAAAATAAAATAAAATAAAATAAAATAAAATAAATAAAATACATTTTTATCCCAAACTGTTAACCCCCTAACAATTCAGTGACAATCCCTAACTCTTCTCGAGCTATTGCAAGTAACTAACTAAACCAAACTCCTTCAGGCTCATCTTCTGCAAAGTTTTGTTCACACCACCAGCACTAATGCACCCAAGAAGCTGAACAACTGGGTTCAATTTTGCCTGGAAGCAAAATACTGCAGGACTCTTACAGGGTAAGAGTGTGCTCAAGGCAGAAAAGTTAGCATGGTCTGGTCCCTCAGCACATCCTCGTTTTATTCCCAGTTCTGACATATGAAAACCCCAAATGTTAATTCCATCCAGTGTCTTTATTCTTTTGTAATAAAGTAAAATGCTTTAAGTGGCTTTCTGAGAAGCTCATACCCATGGACAGAATATAGTTTTCCCCCTTACCTCCCTCAAAAAGCAGAAACTATATGAGAAAACTAGAAAAAAAAATATACTAACACTTAAAAAAAAAAAAATGAGTATTTCACTTTGTGTCTGAAGCTTAAGGCCTAGGTTATTTCATTATCATCTAGCTGGACTATTTCCTTTCACCAGCTTCCCAGGATGTCTTCTTATAACAAGATAACACATTTCAAAGATTTCAAAGGACAGGATATTTAAATGTAGACCAAAAAGTAGATGCAAAAATAGCAGAGCAGTGTTTCAGCCAGTCAGACTTGGACTCTTAACAAAGCAGTAGCTCCTTTTGTAGGGGACAGGAGGCTTCAGTCAGTGATGACAGATATGAGTGAAGGAATGAGGATTAATACCACTTCTCTTACAAGCTGACTCAAACCCAATGCAGAGAGTATAAGAGCACATCAAATTTCTGAGCCCCTAGAAGAACCACCCAGCAGAACTATTTACTACCACAAAAATAAACTCTCATGAACTATTTTATCAACATGAAGACTAGAAGCAGTTTCCAGACCTGATATATTTGAGTGTTGTATAAATCTTCAGTCTTTTAAATAAATGTTTTCAGAGTTAGCAAAACTACAGCTATTGCAGGAGATGGCTAAAGCCCTGTTTTCAACTAGCTCAGGTCACCATCTTTTCAGGCCTATAAATCCAAGCAAAAAGGATAGACTGCTTAAATCTGATAAAACCTAAAAATATTTTAATTTCAACTAAATTTTTAGATTCTGAGACAGCTTCCTGCCTGACCTGTTCTCACACCTCTGCCTCAAGTCAAACCAAATCTGCATTTAATAAGTAAAACCATGTTAAATTATACAGGTCTAGCCCATTCAATGTGAGGCTGAATATATTTGATAAAATCAAGAAGAAGCAGCATTAGCACATCATTTTTATGTAACATCAGTAGGCACAAGCTATGGTAGTGTGTGATTTACAGTATAGCTGAACATTACCTATATTTGACAAGCATGCATTCAAATCCATCAGCTTAAATGAATTTCAGTGCTTTGCGAGGAACAACTCCATTTATTGTTCTTTTAATCTTTGAATATAGATGTTCTTCTAAAGTGAACTACACCAAGTGTTCTTGAATATGTTTCTTCCTCATGATTTTATAGCAATAATTATCCACTATGGAGTGCAAGTATTTCTGAAAGATGTTTTGATGTTTTAAGGTGCAGATTATAATTATGTGTTCCCAGCAGATTAGTGAGAAAACAGGTACTTCAGCCTGCCTTCCTTTCCCTTTGTCCCCTGCTTCCAGCCCCAATTCTCTAAACATGCACAGACACACTCGAATAAGCAGGAAACTAATCTTATTATACTAGCAGGAGGTCTAGGGGCTTCTGATCTTTAAAGCTCTAAGATGCTATTTAGGAACTAAAGCAATATGTGAAGTGAATTCTAAGTTGAAGTAGGAGTAAAAACTCACAAAGGTATTTACAGTCTCTTTTAGGCTCTTCTGGGCAAGGATGGTATATTGCTTCCCTTTTCAAGGTTTGCTCATTTGTTTTTCTGTATGTTATGCTGCACATTTCAGTGGCAACCTGAGCTCTTCCACGGTGCCACTGCTGATCTCCATTTAGCAGAGCTGCAAGCACTGGAGGATAGAAGAAAATCCTCAGCCTTCCTGCCCCCTTCGTGCAATATCCTTCTCAATTTTTGCCTTCCTCAGACATGAGTGAAGAGAAGAGGATACCAGAGTCTGTACCATGGGTCAAGCTCTGTGGGGGAATCACAGCACAGAAGAAGCACCCTCTCTACTCACAGAATTACATCCCTCCTTATAACGATGCAGCCAAAAATATGCTTCCACATCTCCCTTATGCTGGAAGAAGAAAAAGCATAAAAACAACAAAACAAACTAACTAACAAAAACACACTACAAATCCAAAGCGGAACAGAAATAAAATGCAGGCTTTGTGCATGCACTAAATTATTGATTTTAAAAATCATTCTTTGAGTGTTGCTTCTGTATTCAGCCTGAAATTCAGATAACCCAAGAATTTTTAAGCACACTCATTTATATTCTTAACAGCTATTCATTGCAGCCATGTTGATTTCCCATGACACTTAATATTGGCTGCAACAAAGTTTCGTGCAAAAGGATCATTCTTCATGCAAGTATCCATTTATCCCCACAAGAAAAAAATTTAGCCTGCAAACAAGAGTATATGTGATTAATTATTTAGAAAATGCTATCTCCTAATCTTCCATTTAAGAAGTTTAAATTATCCAACTAGAAGGCAGAAACAATGCCACTTGAGGTAGCTGTTCTACTGGGCTAAGTTAACATGAAACAGTGAAGATGAACTGCATGAAATCAACACAAAAACTACAGGCAGTTAACTCAGACTAGCAAAGATTTATAACTAAAGAATACATTCACAGAAAAGACCTCTCGTTTCAGCAGTATCATGGCAGCAAAATTCCAGCGATGTCGATATTATATACTTTGCTCGAGCAATATAGGCACAGCATACTTCTCAGCAAGCCTTGTTTCACAGAATATGATTGTCACCCACACATTTCTACACCTTTGTCCCCTGTGTTTGCACACACGACTCCAGCACTGACTGTTGTTGCTCCAAGGCTAAAATTAATGGGATTTTCTTCAAAATGATGGGATAGTCTTCAAAATGTATCCCAAATTGAGAGCCAATCTTCATTAGTATTCCCATCATATCCTCAATCTAATCAATCTCTCTGCATTGTAATTCAATAAATAAATAATTAAGGATGAAAATCCTCCACAGGCAATCCATAACATTGCTGTATGACTGCGCATAAGTGCCCAGTTATTACTGTGTGATAGTAACCACCTCTAAGCCTGAAAAATGAAACACAGAAATTAGGTCCAGAACCATTTTGTAATCACATCCACAAGGCTGACAGTCTTTGGGTCTCAAAAATTGAGTTTTGATTTTTATTATTTCTGTTTTAGCAATAATTGCTTTCTGTTAGAACTACTGGTTGGATGTCATCCCAGTGTCTACCTCCAGTACCCTTTCAATTTATCAGATAACGATGTGTCTTTTAATGATGTTCACAAATTCATTCCAAACTCTTGTTGATAGCTACAAAAATTAAATGTTTTTCGGGAGCCCATCCATGCTTTGCAGGGTCTTTCCCAGAAGGCAACTCACCAATCACTTGATTAATTTCTTTGTTTCTAATAGAAATGTCCATTTCTTCCACTGCTTTTGATGAAAGTTTAGCAAAAGCTCATTGCTGAAAAAACAAAAGTGCTTACCTCCGGAATAGATATCTGAGACAGAGGGTCTCATAATATCTTCAGAACCACCAGTCAATTTCCTAAGGAACCTTAATCCTTCATCCATCTTATTTCTTCAGTGAAGGGATGATCACAGAATTTTGTGAGGTTTTTAAATCCCCGTAGGAAGCAGTCTTGCCACCCTGTGCAAAATATTGCAGTCAAGGTATTTTTCCCCCTTCTTCTAAGCTGCAGAAATGACCTTCCTGTGGAAGCAGCGAGAGGTACCATTAACCAGTGCCTGAGATCAATCAGCTGTGATAAGACTGACCTACCCCTCTAGTTCGATAAAGGATGCTGGAGCACTGCTTAGACACTTGAATATTATTTTTGCAGATCTTATAATAATTCAGCCTTTCTCCTCTCCTTCTTTAAGACATATTTAACATATTTTCTGAGTAATGCCTCCAAAGCATTCCAACAGCAACTGCTGGGAGCTGTAGAAACTGGCCTGAGGCCATACCACCCTATGCCATGATTCTGTCAAGTTTCAAGGAGCAAAGCTGTGAAATCACCCTGAAGACAAGCACCAGCACAGGAAGCAGCTCTCTTTGAGAAGCCATGCCAAGTGGTGAATGTTCCTGCATAAAGGAGGTTGGAAACATCTACATATACACCTGCACAACTTCAGATCAGTGATGGGTCCTTCCTTAAGTCATAGTCCCTAAGTTTTACTGTAAGCAAATTCCTCTTTTTGCTGAATCACCTAAATAGGGAAAGTGGTCTGAAATGAAAATGTAAATGTTTGTGCCCAGGTGTTGTATAAGTAACTGTTGTCAAGGAAAGCTCTCCAAAATGGAGTCCTGGAGTTTACCAGTGACCGGCCACCAGCCAGTCTTGTGGCAGCCTTGTGGCATGACAAAACAAGCTCAAGGCAGCTCAGCATCCAGTTTCCAGCCCTAGCAGTGCTAGAGGTTCCCTGTCTCTGAAAAACTATGTTACCTCTCCAACTCTGCCAAAGAGTATTTCAGTGGGGCTGGCAGTGTAGGCACCACTGGGTGCCTAGCAAGGCACCAGAGTCATATTTGCAGAAGGCTGGAGCAGGTGCAGCTGCAGCCAAAGGCAATGTGCTGTATAGTCTTGGATCAAATCCCTGATGCCTCCTTGTGGGTATGCAACCAGAGATGTTTTTGACCTCTATCCCTGTCTCATAGCTCCTGATCACTAAAATGAAGCTAATACTTCTCACAGTGAACAGTAAGAGCAAGTACATTAATATTTGTGAAGCATTTGGATACTGTAGCAATGAACATCAAAGGAGAGCCCAGGAGGAAATTAATAATTGTCTTCCGAATATGCTTTGAATAGTGTGCGTAAATAATTCATGGAGCTGCACAGCGAACAATGAGGAAAACAGCACTACAGAATATCTGCTTGTTCCCTGAGCACCACCTCTTCTGTGCATGGAAGATGATGAGGTTGGAAAATAGTATGCAGACATGTACTTTGCTATTGTACACAAAGGAAATTTATTAGATTTGGACAGGTAACCTAATTCTCTAAATTTTCCTTTTGCAGGAAGGGGACTTATAAATGGAAAGATAAGCAGCTGAGAAGGAAGAAAATATAACAGACACATAATCCAATCACACATAAAACTGTTTGTGCCCATTCAAATTACAAGTATGGTTTTGCAGCACTCCATTTCCCTATAGTACAGAAGGGCTACGTTTGGTTCAGGTCCAACTTTCTAGTACAACTGAATATTACTTACTCCCCAAACTAGCAGAAATGAGGAAAAAAAAAATAAACATGATTCTAGAAAGATAAGTGTCAGGTCCTCTGCTGCTGACAGAGAAGTTAGACATAGTCCAAAGATTTTTGGTAGAGTAATTCTGTACACAGAGGAAATGGTTCAATACAGGTGAAGATTTTTCATTAACTTTCTAACTGGGTACAGCATCTATTTGTATTCATTTAAAAAAAAAAAATGCTCTGTGCTTTGAAGTGCCAACTTTTTTTGTATTTGATGATGAAATAAAATAATTCTAATTATTTATGCTTCTTTAACTGAGAAATTCTACTGGGGAAAAAAAAAATATATATATATATGGATTTGCTCTAATACCTTCCTATCAGGTGCTTGACATATGTTGCAGAATGCAATTCAAACTACGTATTAGTGCAGAGAACAGACCTGAAGGAACAGGTGCTGGTGGCCTGTTCTGATTCATTAAAATCAGTGGAAATATTGGGATGGATTTCAACAGGAACAGACAAGCACATTCATAGAGGAGGGATGGCTTTATGCTAAAGGGACTCATAGGCCCATGCTCTATTTTTAGTCCTGAGACAGAGTCTCACTGCAATCCTGATTTAATCTGTGGAACAGTGACATTAATCTTGTGCTTTATAAACTCACCTGGCTCCTGCACAGCTTGCTCTATGTGCTTTTACAAGATTTAACATGTTTCTGGCTATCAATGATCACACTCAAATACACAGGCCAGGAAAAAAAAAAAAAAAAAAAAAAAAAAAAAAGAATCAAGAAAACTCAAATTCCGTGAAGGCATGAGGAAAAAATATGCTGCAGAAAGCAATGTCTACTGCAAATGCCTATCAAGAGATCCACTTAATTTTCCTTCTTTTGGACCTCTCTGCTTTCAAACTTTTCAAACTTTCTCATGCAGACATTCTTTTGTGTGCCATTCCTGTTGGCCCAGGTCAGATACAATGTTCAGCATGTCTAATCTCCTATCCATCATGTTTTTGTACAGCAAGCCAACAGAACAACCCCAGAAGCATGGTGTGAGAAAATGCACACTCTGTGAGTGCATGACAACCTGAAATGTCCAGCCTTGGATCAGTGTTACTGTTCTGAATATCAGTATTGATGTCAATGAGAGGAATATGCAATACTGAAATTCTCATTCAACATACAAAGCCACAGCACCTTCCTGTTTTATCTGTTTTTCTTCCTGTAGCTCTTTAATATCATTTGATTTTACTGCATTTATTCTCTGTTCTTCTTGCATGCAAGGTAAATTGCATGCCATGTAAAACTCATCCTCTTGTGAGCCAACCCAGTACAGGCCAAAGAATGTCCATAAAAGGCAGTACAGAAAAATGATCATGTCCTTTAGTTCCCAGCATCTGAAGCAGTGGACTTGTGTTAGCACGACACTTGGCCTATGCTTTGTTTTATTGACAAAGCATGAAATTATTCCCCCCAGGTTACTTCAGATTCTCATGTTTTTCTGTACTCCCTGACTTTCCAACCCTCAATTACTTAAATTCAATTTTATTAGGAAGGTAAAATTTTATGAAACCAGAACAGGCAACAGATAATAAACCACCCAAATCCATTAAACAAAAACGTAAGACTCACAAGTTGTCTTGGCAATAGCTTCAACCCCTGCCTCACAGCTGCATACAAAAAAGCAGATAACTAAGCAGTTCCCTCCTTCCCTTCCTTCACTGAACCTCAGCTATGGGCACGATCCTGTTTAGGCAGAGTTTGACACACCCTTCAGCATCCCACACACCTGGTACAGGATGCTGGTCAGAAACCATCACACAACACAATATTCTTAGTTTTTTTTCTCAAAGGTTCACAGTCCCCAGCTTGCCCAACCTACATGCTGTCAGACACATTTCTCTGCTAAAGTCAATGAGGCTCATCCAATTTTCACCAAAAAAGTTCTTAAACTGTATTTATTTGTTGTTCTGTTTATGAGCAGTTTGAATTTAAATATTTTGCAAGCTAGGCAGTAGATATAATATCTATTATTTTGAGCAACCTACAATTATAAAGACCTTATTTTAAACTTAGAATGATGGTAGTTGTGTAGAGAGGAGTAGATTATTAAATGAAGGCAATAACAAATCTGTCAGAGTAAACTGTAGAAACCATGGCCATAGGGTGGTTAAATGGTTGTGTACTGAGTGCTGTTTTACTATAATAGCTACCATTAAACTGAAGTTTTATCTCCACCATTATTGATTTATTTTGCTGAACTTCCTAAATACAGCCCAGTTAAAATTTCAGTTCTAGAAGTGTGGTGGTTTTTGCTCTTGCCAAAAGAAGAATAATAGAACTTTCCACTTAGATCAGAGGCAACCACACCAGACTGCAAAGAGACTACTAAAATAACGTTCAAGCTTTCAATTGCAGGTAAGGTACTGGGTGGGACTTAGCCCACATGCCCAAGTTGATACAGAAATTTGGAGGGGTTGGTTTGCAAAGGCAGCTTTGGAAGTAGTCACGGACAGGGCTGTGACTCTGAAGGAGCTCATTCAGCATTAATTGCCTGGCTGAGGAGCCAAGCCTGGCAATCTCCTAGCCAGGCTGATCAGAAACCTGAAAACACCACACAGGATGGCTGTCATGCAGGACACCTGGTAATGTCCAGAAGTTAACCCTGAGAAGGAGCCAGTAACTCTTCCAGCAAAGCCAGTACCATCTTCTAACAGACTCTACACCTTTGAGGAGGGGATCTTGGAGGTTCTTATAGATCTGGGGAGGGAGACCTTATAACAGCCTTCTAGTACTTAAAGAAAGCCTACAGGAAAGATAATGATAGGATGAGGTAATAGTTTTAAACTAAAAGAGAATAGATTTAGATTAGATAAAAGGAATTCTTTACTATGAGAGTGGTGAGGCACTGGAACGGGTTGCCCAGAGAAACTATGGATGCCCCATCCCTGGAGGTGTTCAAAGTCAAGATGGATGGTGCTTTAGCAATCTGCTCTGGTGAAAGGTGTCCCTGCCTGAGGCAGGGGTGTTTAAACTAGGTGATTTTCAAGGTTCCTTCCAAACCAAACCATTCTATGATTCTATTATATATTAGTTGGATTGGAAATGGATGTTGAGTTCCCAAGGTGAGCAGATGTTTAACTTCTACAGAAATTCAGAACCTCGTGAAAAAGATTAGTTTGGGCTCTGGATTCGTAAGGCCTATCATGCTTCAGCCCTGCACAGACACAGAGGAAGCAATTGTATGAAAGCAGGGAAAAGAGAAAATTTTCCAAATTTATCATAAGCCCTGTATTTATATAAATATTGGGGGGATAGAGAGAGCCCTGCACTGTTCACCCACAAGCATCTTATAAAAACTTGTCTCATTTAAACCATCTTAAATTTTCTGTTAATGGTGGCAAGGACAACAGTGTACCTACACAAACAGAAAAATTAATGAGGAAAAGGTCTAGCATCAGGGTCATCGGATGATAGATCTCCGCTACTGTTGTAAAAGCAAAAAAGGTAGCTATGTAGGACAGAAGACTGCTTTGCTTTTGCTACTCTTTTCCAGTGCGGTACCTTTTATATATGCAGACTGAGTGGAATGCATCATAAAAGGTGACATTTTATAACAGCAGTTTGTAAATTTTACGGAAGCTTACTGCCTGTAAATCACACAGCTTATTCCCTCACCGACTTTATTACTGCAAACCCAACCATGGGTAAAACTCCATGTCAGTTTACTTGAAATTTATCTTTTTTATTCAGACTGAACTAAGGTCCTTTAATATTCCTTTTCTTCTAATGATAAACCCATCCTGATGATCTTATTTCCTTTACAGACATTTTGAAGGACTCTAGCTTATCTTGAAAAAGCAATTCCTGTTTTTGGTAGTTTCTATCTTGCTCCTATTTTCACATGCATTTCTGCTGTCAAAAGATGTGCTTTTCCCCTTTATTTCAATTATGTGTATTTATTTTTATTCCAAATCCCCCCCAGGCACCTAACCCTTTTTAGATCTAAACTATTTCCTTTTGACTTGCCTTGATGTGCTTCGACTAGCTTCACAGCCAGACATCACAGACTGTTTTTTACAGGATCTGTGCACAGACCTGTTCTTTATTTGGTAACATCCACATTTATTTCATAGTGGAGCTACACAATTTATTCTTCCATCTGTGCAGACGGTATTTTCATGGTTAGTGTTCACAGGCTTTGATGGAAACTGATGGCACAAATTCCTCATGCATCAGTGAGAATTTTGTGAATGAGGTGGTAAGTGAATTAACTTATTTTACCAAAGAGCTTCATGGAGCAGAGTGCCCCAACAAATGAGTTTCTCTCTGTTTACAGCAGTTCTTATGTTCTGCTTATGGCCCTGTTCATACTCTGTTTTCAGCCCTAATTGAAAACAAGCCTAGATTCTGCTCAAACCCCTCTTTTCAAGTGTAGACAAGACCAAACTGTTTGGAAACCAACATGGAATGTTATTTCTTCAGGATTGTTCTTAATGCAATTGTTCGAAAGTTTGATCTTATTTTCCTTGGCAAGACAAGATTTGCACTCAGGTTAGAATTATTTCAAAGCACTTGCTTTTGGAGCTCAGGAAGATATTAGCTGTGAGAAGGTGTTGATTGCAGTGGAAATTTGCCAACATGTAGCAGGATATGACACAACCCTTCTTTAAACTTAGCTGCTGACTCTGTGCCTGTTCTGCATTCACATCATTTTTAATGAGGATGGTATGAAGTTTTACTAATCCTTGCACATATATCCTGATTTGTATGGAGTGTTTGGCACCAGAAACTGGCCACTGCCAAAAGTCCCTCAAGACTCTGAAGAGCAGCTCACAGCCAAGGCCCCTTTTGGGGCTCATGAAATCTTTTAGTCCTTAGCCAAAGAATGCCAAGGGTGTTCAGAAAGATTATGTTTTACTGTATGGATGAAACAATCTCCCCTTGTGGCTACTCTAGCCAATGACATGAGGCTAAAAGTTAAATTCTGCAGTGCTGATGGTCTTCTCACTTATTTCACAAGGTGGAGAATACGTTGACTGAAATAAACATGGAGTTACATTTACTCAAAGAGGAGAAAAAAAAAAAAAAGCTTCAATATGTTTTGCTTTGTAGCTGCATAGCTCAATAGAAATTGGGCTCCAAGACAGCCCAAACAAGAATAATTATTTATTTGATTAAATAATTATTATACTTGAGAGATCTGTTACTACTTTGGAGTACAACAGGTTAATACCTTAATGCGAGATTTAGGTATTTTAAAAGGCATTTTTGGTCCTATAGATGAAGGGAAACACCTACTGGGATATTCTAAAATCCTAGAATTCAGAGGGATTTTACACTAAAAGGTTGAGACATGCATATTGTTGGCTAGGTTAGAGTAGGAGTGATGTTTTGCTCAATTATCATCATCCATTGACCAATAACTTCAGTATCTTGAGAAGGTGTCTAGCAAACATGATGGGCTCCATTTAATCAGTCTTTATCCACAAAGATGTCTGTCAGGCAGACATCTAGACATTCAAAATAGACAGTTTGTCCGACTAAACATGGCACACTACTAAATGCTACATATGCTCTAGCACGAAGACTTCCTTATCCTTCAGAGGGAAACCTCTGGTCACATACACAGCTTTCCTTTCAGGTCCAGTGTTCTCTTGTAAAAGGAAGCCAGCCCCAAGGCAGCAGTCTGAACATACCACAGAAGACCTTGTAAACACACCCTAGGGTGTCCAACCTGCAGCCTTATGCTGCCATGGTGATAATGAAGGTGTTCAGATAATATTTACTGATGATTATGAAATTGATATTTCATTTCCCAGAAGATTTCCCTGAGGTATCCACAAGCAAAATCCATGTACTTCATCTTGGATCCTCAGAGATCAACATTTAAAGGCACTTAATTGCTGTATTTTAAACAGTCTACTCAGAAATTAAATATTGCATAGAAAAAAATGGTTCCAATAAAATGGAGTACAAATCATGATATTCCAAAACATAAATCTCTTTGTTACTTCTCACTACTGTTCTGTTGCTACTTCTGCTAACTCTTTGCATGTTTTATTGAAGCTCTTTTTTTTTTTTTTTAAAGTATGTAGAAAAGAGGTTGGGAGACACAGGTGGACAGTGAGGACATTTTTTCAACTGTCTACATTGAGATAAGGAAATACTTTTGCTTCATAAAATCAGATTTTTGCAGGGTCCCCGTTCCATACGTGAAACAGGATCATCCAGAAAGGAATTCTGAAAGATATTTCCAAAGAATGAATGTTTTGAGATTATCCATTGTGTGTGTCCAGGACATCTTTTTTATATGTAATTTAATTAGCATTGAGTAATGACATTACATTTTATATTGCTAATCACATATTATAATTAACTAATTACAAATTGTAAATATATGATTACATGAATTTGCACCAGAATTCATAATTACACTTAATTACACTAATTGCATCAATCTAGACTAATCAACCAGAGAATACCAGGAAAAGTCATGCAAACAAAGCCTACAGGGTAGAACTTTTTGAGAGTGAGCCCACATTCCCAGAGACATAGCACTGCCTTATAGCTGAAAAATAATTTAGAAGTACACCTGCATGGGCAACAATTTCTCTGACCTAAAGGTGATTTTATGCTCTCAAAAATCTTCTTCTGCTCTGCAGTGGAGCAAACACACCCTCAAAACTTGCTGGAAATTTTTGTTTGCTTCCACATAAAAAGACAAGATGGGTACATCTGCTCCCAGTGAAGGATTTGGTTTCAAAGAATTGCCAGTGTCCACCAGAAAATCAGATATATTGGATGCTGGCTTCACTGAAAGCAACAGGTACTTCCCATTTCTTACAAGGGAGCCCTAAATATCCCACTTCAGTAATGGGAGAGGATTTACCGCTGTTCTGTTCTGGGTGACAGGTTGAGGAGCCAACTCCTTGCAAGAGCACTGCCTTGACCATGGGGTCAGGGCTTTCACCCAGCACCTTGGCCTTTTGGGGTCCACCTCTCAACCCTTGTCCTTAAGCACCATTTATTGCAAAATGAATACCAACACTTTTTTAACTCTATTAAAGCAGATATTGCCATATGTGAATATCATTTACTTTCTTTACTAATTAGTGGCCTATTTTTCTGTCAGATGCTTATCATGACCCCAGGGAAGGTTTCAATAAAGGATACATATGAAGCTTTTGATGCACTTTCAGTAATTAAATCTCATCTTACATATTTATATATGTTTCTTTCCTTTGGGGACCAATTTTGAGGAAACTGAGTGGAGTCCCGCTGATCAGAGAGAAAGACAGACAATTATGGACTACTCCCTTCTTTCTGTCCCTTTTATCACTCTGGTATCTGTAATTAAAACTGTTGTGCTGTAAATAAGGCTTTATACATCTCAAATGAAAAGGATCTGTTGCCAATAAAGCATACAGTGTATACAGTATCATCATGAGGGAAACAAACAGAGAGATGAAGTATATTTCCCTGTGGATGCACTCTTGTAAGTCCCATTAATACTCATAATTTAATGATGGGGTGGGTAAGCGTTCTACTCCAAGGCATTTAGAAGTGACATGACTCAGCTGGGGTGTAGTAGATGTGCTTTAAAATGTCACATTCCTTCTCCAGTGCTCCATTTCCCAGGAAGATAATCTCTTTGGCAGTTTTTCTTATGTTCCTAATGGATTTGAAAAAATAGAAGAGCCTTTTCTCTGCGAGCAGCTGGAGGTGAGTATAAGCCATTTGTCACAGGAGTCCTTTGCAAAATGTTCCCTTCTTCTGACCCAAGGCAGTGCTTCCCAAGGGTGTTGTGACCCTGGGAGTATCCTGAATGATGGCTGTGGGACTGGGAGATGTTAGAAAACCTCACTTTCTGTACCCCCTATGTGCTTTGATCTTTAACGGCCTTTGTCAGACTCTTAAAACTCAGTGAGTTGCACAGTGTTATCATTATTCTCAGCAATACAATCGTGCTCTCACATTCAGTGAAAACATGAGGCAATAGCATGATGCCTGTTCATGCAGAAGCTCCTACCCTGAGAAGACTCAAGTCACGCAAAACCGTTACATTAAATACTGTTCATGCTCAAACCCAGCAATGCTCATCTACTGTCTTTCTGAAACAGCATCAATCACAGAAAATATTTTCAATATAGCTAAAACTTATGGTAATGTTTCTATTCAAGTATGTCAAAGCTAGGCCATCCTGCAGTTGAATTTACGCATATGATCTCAGTCCTCACCCTGTGTAACATACTATTTAAGCACCCAGCTACACATTATGTTTTCCACATAATTAAGCTCCTTGGAGGCTTTCAGCAAGGCACCAGTGATTGAATATTTGGTCTAGATCTACAGAAGTACTTTATCTTCTAGAGTGCAAAAACTGTGTCTTCAAAATCCCTTCTCTGATTCCACCTCACTTGGAAGTTGTCTCAGGTTCTCAGGTCTTGATTATTCCACTTCTGTCAGTAAATATCCTTAAGTATCTAGGCATGCTCCAAGGATATTTTTCCTGATTATGCAGAGTGCTTTGCTTCTTCATTTCTAGACCCCACTGGAATAAGCAAACTCATGGCTCCCCAGCCTGCTTTCCCTGAGGACTGCTAGAGCACAGTCCCTTCACAAAAGAGAAGCAGAAGAGCAGAGCGTTGATTCCCGTTTATCTGAGAGCTCAGGACTCAGAGGTCCTAGACAAGGTACACAAGAACCATGTGTGGTTCCCCTCTCCACCCAGAAAACATTCAAACTTCTCTCTCCCCTCTAATTCAAATACAAATCAAAGCAGAGGATGAAAGAGTACCAGCTGCAGCTGGGCTTGCCCTATCTATTTCTTTGAAGCTGTTCCACCAGACATAATCTAATCCAATACCTACTGAATCAGACAAGAACCAAGCAAAAGTTTCTGTCTGTCTTGCAGTTACACCTCCAAGCGGGAGCAGCAGCACTGGGTGTTACAATGTGTAAGCCTTTCCCTGTCTCTCTATGGGTGAATTTTCACAAAACTTGAGTGAGGTGAAGGGATGTTATTTCACTTCACAAAGATGAGCGATCAGTTACAGAGATTAAATTATCTGATGTATCAATCAAATTCCAGTGCCTGGTTTGCTCCTCTGAGTGTTGCCCTGTTAATTACCTAACCTGTGTTAAGTGTTTTAGGTCTGTTAAAACATCTTAAGCTAGGATTATGGAGAAGGTACTGGATACAAAGAAGGAGACATTTCCTATGGCAATTTACCCCACTCATCCTGGGATGGGGTGAACCTTCACTCCCTGTCTGCTACCACACAACACATCAGAGTGGGTTTTCAGTGGCTTTTCACATAAGTGAAAATATGATCTTTGCCTTCCTTTCACCTGATACTTTGTACAATGCTAGCTTATGGACCTCCTGAGTTTTGCCTCACAGATCAAACTGTTTTGTGAAGTCAGGAGTGAACTGGATGATTATGTCTCTGAAGAAATTGTTTCTGCAGTATTCTGTTTTCACAGCATCACACTTAAATCTGGCTAACTACAAATCAATTTTCATTTTAATTTTTTCATTTTAATTCTGTTTTTAAAATAAATATTTTTATATACTTGGTCAAATGAAATTTCTCATTTTGATTTTAAGTTAGCACAAAAACTTTTTGCACAAAATTAAAAGTTTTTCTAAATAATTTGCTATTGTATGTTGAGAAACTGATACAATTCCACTGTTTTCTCAGGCTGCTTTGAAAAAAAATAAAAAATAAAAATGTATCCAAAGAAAACAAAACAAAACAAAACAAACAAACAGAAAAAACAGCACAGAAATGTCTCTAACTGTGCTGCTAATTGTGGCGAACTTTCATTTTACACTGTCTGCCACCCGCAGGTCCAGGAGTGATGATCTCAGATGCCTTTACTCATTCACTTCATTCTCTGACCGGTCTGCATACTCCACTATTCCTGACAGAACCAATGATGGAAAACTAAGTGCTCAGATGAATCTCAGCAGCTGTTTCTGTGTACAGTGCTGTACCAGGCTGTTAATATTGTCATGAGATATGCAAAGTTATGTACATAGAGAAAACAACTTAAGGTGTACAAGGAAAACAACAGGATATTGGCTAACTTAACTTAGTGCTACTCTACATCCTTCTCTGAAAACAACAGCTAAGTTGTCAACAGGAATAAAAAATAGTGGTATAATATTTAGAATGATTAAGAAACAAAATGAGAAGAAAAAAAATGCACACATCATTATGCCAAGTTATATTGCTTCATAACATACCTTTATCTTGGGTATCATGCAGTTCTGCTATCCTATTTTGTCCCCAAGGGAGGAAGCATCATGAACATAAAATGTCATGTTGTGTCCAAGTCAGGAATGGCTCCACAAAAGAGATATGAAATAGCTCAAACTTTCATGCCTGGGAAAAACATGAAAGAGAGAACACGTACGGCATGTTAAGTTTGACAATCGTGTGGCCATAGAGAAAGCCAATCTGGAAAGGTTAACAACTATTGCCCATAATCCAGAAACTAGAGGACACCTAATAAAATTTTCAATGGTGGGTTTAAAACACAGAGAAGAAAGGACTGCAAAGCAGCCTATACCTCTTGAGACATCTGTCCTACTGATTCCTGAAACTTGGATAGATACAGATTTATATTATTCCTCAGAACTTTTTTTTAAGTATCTGCTCTAGGTGCTAGCAGAGAAAAGGCATGGACCAAACCAACCTTTGGCTGGACACAGTGGGCCTTTTTATGCTGAATAATGCTTTGTGCAGTACAGAAGACCCAGATGAAGTGTGCTCATGCAGACCCAGTGAGGCTTTGCCACCTCCATGTCCCTTCCTGGCACGTGAGGATGCCTCTTTGGGTCCTGGAACTGTGAAAATGATGGTCGTTCTGAATCAGAAAGTAACTGTCAGCTCCCCAAGGTAGCCAGCTGGTGACAGCAGGAGACAGGCGCTTGAGTGGAAAATCTTAAAGCTGCTCCCATTTTCCTCATGTCCAAAAGGGGGCATGTGAGAGGTGAGAGTGATAGAGACAGCACAGTAAATGTCACATTGCAGTTATTGCATCTCCACTGATGTGAAGGGCATCCCATAGAGGTGTTGAGCTACAATGTGGTTAAAAATGGTTTGAGAGACCTCTGGTTCCATGAACAGGCACATCTTCAAATCCCCAGCCAGGCAATATGTGCCCATGGAGCTGGTCTTTCCAATCTTAGGGAGTTTTTATTCCTACAGCAAAGTCTAATTTTCTTTGTCACAACAAAGGCAGATGGCTTAATTTGCATCAACATGTAATAAACAATATGCCTTTCAGCAGAGCCAGGAGAGGAAGCACCTTAATTCTTCCCGGTGAGTGCTAAAAACCCTGGCAGTGAGGATGAAAGCAAAGGGAATCAAGAAGTGCTCTCAGAACTTCATTCTATTAAACACAGATGTCTGTATGCATGACTCTCCATAACATGCAGAAAAAATGATTAGACTAAAAGTTAATAGGAGTATATGTGGTTCACTTTTCTGGCTCAGCCACAAAGCAGTCAATGGCAATTTCCATGGTTGAACAGTTTCCTTACAATCACAGCTGGGCAATTAAACTCCTGCCTGGCTAAGTTAGAAAACTGGGGAAGGAGGCAAAGGGTTTATACTGGGAAAAAGGGAACATTTACTGCAGTTGATTTGGGTTAAGCCAGTATTTTTAAATTACATCAAGCTACATTTCTAAATGAAATGCTTTTTAAAAAGTCCAAATTTTTTGTATATATTTTTTAAACAAATGTCCCCCCTGATTTTTCCTTTGCCCTATTTTTCAAATTTACTGTCTACTCATGAATAGTTGCAGTCTCCCTAATACTGTGGGTTTTGACAAATAAATTATTTTTTCCAAATATTTCTTCAGAGTTTTCGCTAAAGCTCTGTACTCTCAGTATGTCAGCATAGCTGGGTTGGGAATGGTAAATCTATGCTATTATTCTTCATTTAAATACAGAAATAATAATCTGAAAGTTACTATGCTTTTTTAACCTATTGAAAATTTGTGCCTCTATCTGGTGGCTTTGACCCAGAATTGAGCAAAACAAAGGGAATCCTTCCCTTGATTTTAATGTTTTGGGACTAAGCTCTCATGCTTTAGCAGAAGCAGCAGCAAAACCTGTTGTTTTGCCACTGTGATATAATTGTTTTTTTATTCTGTCAGTGTGCCCCAGAACACCAAGTCAACAGAGCCAAATGCACATCTTACTCAGCACAGTATGAGTAATGTAGGTCTTCACCAGGATTTTCTCCGGTCAAAGCAATGTAGGCAAGACAGATATAGTTACTATATGCAAAAATACAAAACCCCACATTATTATTACATATTCAAGACTGAAAAAGCCATGATAATTTTTTTTAAAAAGCATTCTTGTAGCTACCATCAGCCACAGAGAGAAGCAGGAATGCTTTGGGGACTATCAGAGCATGAACAATGCAAGAGAAAAATATGGTTTTATTGGTGCTCAGGACTAGGAGGATAATGCTGCACAAGTCAAAATGCAGCAATGTTTGGGAATGCAATAAAAATTTGTATTGGAACACCAGAATCAAAGGGGTGTGATATACTGATTCTAGGGGTGTGAAATACTGATTCTAGGAACCATACAGAAATCAGCAGGTACAAACCTAGCGTACAATGTCAGTAAGTCACACCTCTCCTTAAGTGTCCCACTAGACTGGGGCATAATATTATTTGCCAACTAAAATGTTCTAAATCAGTATAAATTTAAACTTAAGAAAAATGAATGTAAAAGAAACCTTCAAATGGGACGACTAAAAGTAAATATAAAAGGTCTTATGTGACTCAGGTAATCATAGAATCATTAATGCTGGAAGAGACCTTCAAGATCATCTTGTCCAACCATCACCCTACAAAAAACGTCACCCACTAAACCATACCCCTAAGCTTCACGTCCAACCTTTCCTTGAACACCCGCAGAGACGGTGACTCCACCACCTCCCTAGGCAACCCGTTCCAATGCCTGACTACTCTTTCTGAGAAGAAATGTCTCCTCATTTCTAAATTCAGCCTCCCCGGTACAACTTGAGGCCATTCCCTCTAGTCCTGTCACTAGTTACCTGTGAGAAGAGCTGACTCCCAGCTCCCCACACCTTCCTTTCAGGTAGTTGTAGAGACCATAAGGTCTCCCCTGAGCCTCCTCTTCCCCAGACTAAACAACCCCCAGCTCCCTCAGCTGCTCCTCACAGAACTTGTGCTCCAGGCCCTTCACCAGCTTCATAGCCCTTCTCTGGACGTGCTCCAGGGCCTCAGTGTCCTTCTTGTACTGAGCAGCCTAAAGCCTAACACAGTACTCTCGAGGTGCAGCTTCACCAGTGCAGAATACAAAGGGACGATCACTTCCCTGGTCCTGCTGGCTACACTATTCCTGATACAAACCAGGGTGCCATTGGCCTTCTTGGTCACCTGGGCACACTGCTGGCTCATGTTCAAGAGAGCGTTGACCAACATGCCCAGATCCTTTTCCTCTGCACAGCTTTCCAGCCACTCTGCCTCAAGCCTGTTGTGCAGCATGGGGTTGTTGTGGCTTAGCACTTAGCCATGTTGAACCTTATCCCATTGGCCTCTGCCCATCGACCCAACCTGTCCAGGTCCCTCTGCAGAGCCTTCCTACCCTCTGGCAGATTGACACGTCCCCCTAACTTGGTGTCAGTTGCAAACTTACTGAGGGTGCACTCAATTCCTTCGTCCAAATAATAAATAAAGATATTAAAGGCAAATGGCCCCAACACCAACCCCCAGGGAACACCACATGTGACCATTCACCAGCCGGATTTCACTCCGTTCACCATCACTCTCTGGGCCCAGCCATCCAGACAGTTTTTAACCCAGCACAGAGTGTACCTGCCCAAACCATGCATTACCAGCTTCTCTGGGAGAATACTGTGGGAGACCATGTCAAAGGCCTTGCTGAAGTCTAGGTAGACTACATCAACAGGCTTTCCCTCATCCACCAGGAGAGTCACCCACAGATTATGGGTCACCTGTAGTGATTCTACATCTCCCGAGGAAACTACCTGGAATTGTTATTGTACATCAGAGGAAAGATAGGGAAACTGGGCATAAAGGATGTGGTTATTAACTGTGTGATCAAACTGAAATCAAGCCATGTTTAGGCTTTTAAGTTCAACATTTTATGATTTTTTTTTAATTCAAAAATCATCCAGAGATGGGTTTCTCAGTGTTGGGCATAGTATATCAGGTTAGCTAGGAAACATTGAAGAAAGCTTTGTTTCCCTTCCTACATCCTCCAGGATGTTGCAGTCCCAAAAAAAGAATTTTAAAACTAAAACCAGGGGTGGGGGGGAGGATGGACATGGACACTACATAGCATTTCTTTTCTTTACAAGTGAAATACTTTCCAGTACATCCATCAAGCACATCCATAGTAACCTGGAAGATCTAGAGAGAAATGCTTCTATGTAACACTGGTAAGAAATCCCACTCAGAGTGAGGAGAAACAGAGGAACAATTATCATAATGACACGTGAGCAATGGAGATCTTTACATGGGGGCTAGAAACAAGCCAGATTCAGATGCCCTGAAACTGGTGAGGCACAGCATCTGCAAGATAACTTCTCAGGCAGATCCTTGCAATTGTTTTGATGCAAAATAATTGCAAGAGCTTCAGATCATGTGTTAGGAGGAGGTCATGTGTTCAGGCCATGTGCTAGGAAGAGAGTTCAAACATGCAGAGTTTATGCACATAGATTTCTTGCATTGTGTTCTGGAACATCAGTGATTGATCAACGTCTGAGACATTCTTCTGGACTACAACCAAGTGATGAGATCAGTCTTTATCATTCCTTAAGATATAAGGATATCAAGTGATCGCAGGAAAGTCCTTTCCCTCTTTGCTTAAAACAAGCATGCACAAAGCAGCACATTTTTCTCCTAGTGTGACTGATTTCATCCTGCAGCATGGTCCAAACAGGATGTCAGACAAACAGCACAGTAAGACAACTTGCAAAGAGCAAAGGCTGAGACCTCAGAAGGAGATGCGTGAGAGGGGCAGCCAAATGTCCACAATGAGGATGAATATCTATATTTCTGCCCTGGTCCTCAACAGGGAAGAAAAAGACATCAACACAAAGAAGGAAAATGAAGAAGAGCTCTGTTAGGACTATTAAAACAACAATTAATACTTTATATTTCTGTAAAACTATCTATTCAATCTTCAGTCTTCTTCAAGTCTTAAACTCCTTTTGGAGCTCTTTGAAGGCAATAAGCACATGGGCATGGATGGTCCCATTGATATAATATACTTTTCTAAAACCTTTCAACAAAGTTCCTCTCCACAGGTTTTTAAGGAAACTAGGCTGTGACTACGTAGGAATGAAGCCTCTTTTTTGAATTAATACCTGATAAAGGGACAAGAAACAGAGTAGTAATAAACTGTTCATGACTAGGAGAGAAGTCACAAGGAGAGTTCTGAGGGGATCTGGGCTGCAAAATCTGTTGTCCAATACATTCATGAATGCTCCAGAAAAGGGGTGGAGGGTGGAAAGAACAACAAAAGAAAATCAAAGAATGGGCATAGTTTTCTGAAGTTATGGGAAAAAAATAACATATTCAGGGTAGTAAGGATGAATCATCTATGAAAAGTCTTTTCTGAAGCCCTACAAGACTGAGTGTTGGAGCAATAAAGTGGCAGATGAACTGCCCTGCCCCGCTCCCCCCCCCCAAAAAAAAAGTAAAAATAAAAAAAATGGGAGGGAAGGGAAGGGAAGGGAAGGGAAGGGAAGGGAAGGGAAGGGAAGGGAAGGGAAGGGAAGGGAAGGGAAGGGAAGGGAAGGGAAGGGAAGGGAAGGGAAGGGAAGGGAAGGGAAGGGAAGGGAAGGGAAGGGAAGGGAAGGGAAGGGAAGGGAAGGGAAGGGAAGGTTCTACTTCTGATTTTTTATGTGCTTTGAATTTAAAACTTGCTTATTGCTTCCACTGTAACATGGCTTACCTAGCCTACATTAAACAGAGCACTTCTGTGATTTGAGGAATGTAGGCCAGAAAAAATATGCAGGAAAAGATTGGAGGTTGCAGGACAAATACTGCACTGTCACACACAAGAGTGACTGCATTGAAATTGATGGGATTGTACTGGTGAAGCCATAGGAAAGAAAGCCAATCTGACATCTCTAAAAAACACTTTTTCTTCCAAAATACTAAAATATCCACATAGGGATGTAATCCCTATATCCCTAATGTGTATCTGGGAGATGAAGAATAAACACGCAAATGAAATATTGCAATCAGTTTTTTTACTGTTAAACTAAAAGAGCTTAATCTATCTGTTCCTTGGATTGAATTTCTGCTCATGTAACAGTTTCAAATTTGGAACTGGGTACTCAAGAAAAAAAAAAAACTGCATGTATCATTATTGCTCGTTTCAATTAGGCTGAAAGATTAGCTGTAATGTCTGCAAAAACCTGCTGTGGAATATCCTGATTCTTAACTCCACCCAGCAAAAGCCCTGCAGAGATTGCTCTGAAGTGCTTCCCATGGAGATCATGAGGTTTTACAGAGGATAAACACAGAGTTTGGCAAATAGATTTGAAATGACTGATTTACTCAGATTTCCATGTTTACTGGTTTGCCACTGCTATAATTTGTACTTGTTGTCATATCTCATCTGGCCACATTCTGCACATTTTGTAAGAGGCGTTCTGGGAGGATTCATGTTTTGTAACTTTAGCACCACCACATGGTTGGCTGTGTTTTAAAATCCCTTTAAGAAAAGGATTTTTTCCTTTTCTCTCTCTCTCTTTTTTTTTTTTTAATACCTTTTCTTCTCTTTACATGGTTTCTTTTTCACAGGCATTAAATAAATACTTGAAACCATTTCCCACTTGGAGCAGGTGCAAGATGAAATACCTCATTCCTGAGCAATCAAAATCTGAATTCTCTCTTAGGGCGGTAGGGTTCCCATTATTCCCTTGAAAGCCCCTAAAAGCAAATGCCATTCTGTGCCTGAATGTACTGGCCAAAAACATTTGTAATCGACAGCTAGAACATTCAGTTTCCTACTTCTTTGAATATTTCTTGTGGCACATTTTCAAAAAATGTGCTAATATTGTAATAAATAACAACTCTTCTCTTCAAAAGAAAATAAGAAAGAAGCTGCCCATGCTGACAGCAACAGCGGATGCCAAATGGAAGATATTCAGAGTTCATCTCTCTAAACAGACTGAAGAATTACCTTCCTACTTCTCTTTTCCAGGTACACATGTGCATGATGAGACAGGACGGGACATTTTAAATGTGACTTCATCTCTCCCTCCAACCCTCCCAGGTGCTGCAGCCAGGCCCATGCACCTCATCCCATGCTCTCCCAACTGCTCACGCAAAGGGCTAAAATTCAGGTACCACCTATACTGCCTCAGAGAGGTCTTTACCATAAACAGAATGCTGAAATCTAGCTGATGACTGCAAGTTTTGCCATCAGGCATTAACCAGTATATTTGACCCAAAAAAAAAAAAGAACACAGGCTTTCATAACATGAACAAATACAATAGAAGTTTTTTTAATGTTCATGTTGGTCAGGCTATTTAACTGCTACGCTGTTTTTCTAGATATATGCCTGTAGCAGAGGAAAGTGTGTATGTCCCTGTCGTTGTTCATTAAATGGACAGACTGAACAATCTACTCTAAGTTAACTGATGAAAAAAATCTCAAATTAGTTGAAGTCTGTTATATCTCAAACATCTAACAAAATTTTCAAAAGAAACCAAAACCTATACCAGGGAAATACTGGTGTAGTCATCACCTAGGAAAGTTTACAGAACAGATTTGCTTTAGGGAAAGAAACAAAAATAAATGTGACTTACACTCTGTCTCTTTTGAATAATTAAAAGTCATCTCAAGCTGCAGAGTAGACACAAATGGCAAATTCAGTGTACCATTTATCTCCCAAGTTTATTCCTTGCTGGAAGTTTCATTCCTGAGGAATTTGTATCTGACTTCGGCAAGATGGGCAACCATACTACAGAATCCACCCTACAGCATGCAAGAGGACACCCTCAGTGCTTAATCAACCAGAGTTTCAAAAGTAATGAAGTACATAGCTCACCAGTAAATAACCACCTTGAATAACAGCAGTGTGATCATGTACCACCCTTTACTATTTCAGTTATCAGAAACAGACATTTCTACCAATATTCCAAAGCCCTAAAAGGCACGTTTATGTATGCGTACATGTGGAAATCAAATCTGAAGTATTTTGGCATCACCAATGGATTGCCAAGAAGGTATAACAGAAAATGGTGCAATAATAACATTCAGATAAACAACTCTATTTATTTGCAGGTGTAGTCTCTTCCACTATCTTGCCTTTGCAGCAATGCCTAAGACATGGTAGCATGTTGCCCCACATTATTTTTTAAATAAGGATTTCTGAAACAAGCATCATTCTGAGTGGTATTTACTGGTGCTAAGTGACATGAGATACTCTAAACGTGGCCAAGTTATCACTCTCTCGATATATATATATATATATATATATATATATATATAAATAAAAAGGAGGTACCCTCATGGGTCAAGTGGAGTCTCCAGGTTGAAATGAACTGTAAAATTTTATTTACCATCCTGTTGTATTTATTTCTTTTACTTGATCCAATATTAAAGTGTCAGTGTCTGCGATCATCAGAGAAAGACTGGGACCAAGGAACACACAAGGGAGAGCGAAATATAATATATATATATATATATGTATCATATTAATTTAGGTTGAGGGTTTCTTTTTTTGTTTAATCAAAATATATGAAAATGTGCTATGCCAATGTGTAACAGAAAAATAACCCCCATCTGGATTGGTGCATCCAGACCCACAAAGTGCTATCAAAACCAAAGGAGTTAAGGCTGACAGAAAAGTCTGCCTGGAGGGACGCAAATTAAATATCAAGACCTTGTGTTTTAAGATGACATCTCTCTGGAGAAAATTCCTTTTACTAAGGCCCATAAGGAGTAACAGTGGTGTTTAGATCATGTTTTAGCATATCAGGTTAGCACAGGAGGTCACGTCTGCTGTTTCATGACCTGTACTTTTTAATCCTGACTGAGCAGAGATGATAGGAAACTTGCATTTTATACCTAAGTCTTGTAATACTACAGCATGGAAAAATCCCATTATTTTTATTCTTTCTGCCAGCACGATTTGGGCAAATAAGGCAGCTTTCATTGACCTCCTATTTGTCACACAATATGCCTTCAGATTTCATTTGCTTGTTTTTTCCTCAAACTTTAATTTAGCATGTATCCACCTATGTATACCTATTGTATATAAATATATATATATATGTACATATAAGATATACATATATATATTGCATATATATTGTATGCATACCACCTATTGTGTACACCAACATAGACAATGAGAGGCAATGTGGTCCAGGCAGGAGCTATGTCCTTGGCTCAGATGAGGGGGCTCCAGAAGAGCTGGTGCCCTTGACACAACAAATTGCCAGCAGCTTGGGGCCCCTATTTCTGGTCTTTCTCATTTCAGACTCTTCAAGTCATTACAAACCCAGAGGAAACCACTTAAGTGTTTCCACATCAAGTTCATGACCTGATGCTGCATCAGTTTATGAAAAGACAACAAAGGCACCATCATGAGCTTTTACTGTGCTGGACAAGGCCTACATGATATTCACCTTCTAGCCCATATTGAAGTAGTATTGAAGTAGTGCTCTTTTGGAATAAACACACTTTTCCTTCTCATCTTTTTACATAAACAAAACAAAAAAAAAAAAAAGAGGAAAAGAAAATTGCCCATATTAAATGTTCCATAATTTTCTGCTTTGCTGAAAGCAGAAATGAGACCATCTGGACAATAACATGCAATATTTATGCCAAAGGTTTCACTACTATCTAATGAAGAGTACAGGACTGAGTGCCTGTTTCAAGGACAGTGTTATCTCTAAGAAAATGAGCGTGCCTACAAGTGCAGCATTTCTTTGGCTAAGATATTCAGAAGTAACAAGGAACCGTTCACATTTGATTTCTTGAATGTTGGAAGCAGGTTAAAGGGCTTTGCTCTTAGGTGACAGGGTGATAAAACAAATGCTAAAAATACTGCTCCTCAAACATATTTCCTCACTTGCACTCCAAAAAAATTAGGTCCTCCCCTTCCAGAAGCTGGGCTTTCTGTCACATTAAAGAGAGAGAGGGAAAAGACTGCCATTGCACCTCTGCCTTTAGATCTGGACCATGGAATTGATGTTCATACCCATACGCAAAGGCTGGCCACATTGGTGCTTTGCTGCAGAAGAGGTCTCCTTGGTCTCCTTCCCTCCCAGCAAGGCCACAGAGGAGCTGCAAAGCCTTCTGCAGCCACCTAGCCTGGCCTAGAGTCCAAGACAACCACTTAGAAGCACTTATTCTAACATCTCTTTGACTTTCACAAAGTCTCCCAGAAGCTGTAATTCACTGTATAAACCTCGTTGAAGCACATAAATTCCATCCCTATAACACATATAGTAAATGAGTCCATCAGGAAACAGGCTGTGAGGAGTTGAAGGCTATTACTGGCATACAAAAACAGACACAACAGCAGCAAACTGCAGTAGCAACATCAAAAAGTGAGGAAAGAATAATTTCCAGAATATGAAAACATGCTCAGGTTAATTTCAGAGGGAGATTCTAAAAATATATATATATATATATGTATATTAACTAACGCATTTACCCTTTTCCACCAAACAGGATAGTGATTTAAATAAAACCCTATTGCACATTACTGGAGCTATTATTTCTCTGCAAAGCTGCACCATAAGATCAGCCTAAAAGCCATCTGCTTGATTGCTTGATTTTCCTTTCAGATCATTTATCAAAAGACATTTTTAATGTTTTTGTCTGACTAGTAAAATTTTTTGAGCTTCAGCCAATCAGTGAACCCAGCTGAGTAATAAAGTGTCAGTTGCAAACATAATCCTTTCTCATGAAGAAAAAAAAAAAAAAGTAAAAATGAAAAAAAAAAAAAAAAGCTTTTAAAAGATAATAGCAGCTGAAAATAGAGCAAGGAAATGAAAGTTTCAGGATTAAACCCTAGGGGTATACCAGCAGTAGTGCAGCTGATCCAGATGCACCTCTCTACCTGGATAGTAGGCAATGCCTGGATAATGATAATTTTATTGTTGTCAACATATGTACACTGAGGTCCATCCTCAGCAGGCTATACAAATATGGAAAAAATGATTCTTTCAGTTTAAGGCTTCCACAGAAGTGTAGATGCAAACTGTATGTGCCTTCTTTTCAAAACAGAGAAGAAATAATTATATTCAAGTAGTAATTGGAATATCTGGCACATATTTTCCTTTTATGAATTACTACAGAAAAGCTAATGGAGGGAACGTTTTGGGTAACAGAAATACTTTATTTTGCAGCCCAGAGACCAATATAGCTGGACATTAGAGTTTTGTATTGTTCATCTGTCTAACAAGAATCAGCATAATCTTTAAATTCAATGGAACAGGCTCTGAGTTCTCAAAATTAATCTTATCATACCAGGGGCACGATAGTGTGAATCAACAGAAAGATTAACATGCAGTTCTTCTGCATTACTTTCCATGCAAGTCTCTCAAAGCCTATACATAAACATTTAATTAAGCCTCACAGTGCCCACACTAAGTAAATAGATATAATTAAACCAGTGCAAAGTGTTATGCTTGAACCCAGATGCAAAAGGTACAGATACACATTCTTGTGCAGATTGAATGGGGAGCACTGAAGATGCTGCTGCAACTTCCAGTTCCTCCACTGATGAGCATTGCTCCCCTGGCCAAAACATCCAGCTGGAGGACTGTGTTCACTTCATATTTCCCTTGAAATAGCCTACAAGTGCTTATGGGCTCAAACATGTCAACTTCCAGCTGGAGAACAGCAATGAACAATGTCTCCAATGACTTGTGCTGTCCAGAGACTGTGTATCCTCTTGTGGTATAAAACAGCAATGACGTGGTTCAAAAAAGAGAAGAAACAGTGATTATTCTTGTATCAGCATCAGAAGTCCCACTGGATGCATTTCTCAGTGCACGTGACTAGTCTAACTGTACATTTTTCACCAACATTGAAAGAAAGGTGCATCAGCTGGATAAGAAGTAACTTTACTTTGACTAATCATATTTTATGCTCAAATAGGACCTTAAATCCCAAACGGTTCTGAAGAATTTAGCAAGCCTGACAAATTGTGCAGCAGCTCAAATCTTTTGCCACTTGGCAAAGCAACAGTGAAATCAGGAGACACAGGAAAGTTAAGCCAAATTCATACAGGGGTAGATATATATATATATACATATATATATATATATATATGGACTTAGTTGTGGTGCTGTTCGGCAACACACGACAACGTGCTGCCATGGTTTAAGACAAAAAGGGTGGAAAAAACAACACACCAAACCACCACCATTTAGGTATACAATTCAATAAGCCTCTGGCTGTCATACTTGGGTCACTTCTGCTCATCTGAGCAGCTTTAAGCTGAGAGACATGTTCAGAAGTTTCTTCTCTTGCCAAGAGAAGAGAAACTACCACCAGGCCTCTTGAAGGAACAATTGCATGCAATTATTCAGATTTCACCTTGGAAAGAGATTTTTAGCTGAAATATGTTCCTGAAGAATACATTTTCTCCAGCACTAGTCAAAAAAAAAAAAAAAAAAAAAAAAGCCCTGTAATATATTTTGATTACCGGGTTTCTCACTCAGAGGAGGCTGGCTAAGGTCTCTGAACTCAGAGGCAGTTCAGCCATCCAAGGACATTGGCACTGTGATTTTTCTCCTATCTGGCTGATTACCACTTTGTTTAGTGTAAATGTTAGTGGTGGAGACCGTCATGTTTGTCCAAAAAAAATAGATGGTCAGTTGACATTGTAATTTCAGCCTTCAAGGATATTCTCTTGTATCCTTGCAGGCTTGCAGGAATCATAGTGTCCAGGGAAGATATTCCCTCTGACCTGAAAATTAATCTTTAAAAAAAGCTACTCCCTTGCATGCTGAGGATGAGCCAAGAGTTGATGAGAGAAAAGCTTTGAAACCAGGTGTTTCCTGGTGGGTGAGGAAGTGTGAATTTACTCCCAGGCAATGGGGATAGGACCAAGGCACGGTTTTTATATGTTGCTTGAGCCAAGGTAATACATTTTAATATTGGTCAAAATACAAGTCATTTATCTCATTTACCATATACCTTTAGAGAAAAACAGTAGTTCAATTAGAGTTATGTGCAGCCCTGCCAGTGTGAGCCTTTGCACTCATTTTGTACACAGAAAAAAAAAAAAAAAAAAAAGCCTTTTATTAAGACTATTACATTTCTTAATTTGTTTTACTGTTCACTTCCTTGTTATTGTTTTAAATTCACAAGGGATAATTTTAAACTAATCTTCTCATCTTTTGCAGCAAAGCCTCATCAATAAACACTGAAAGGATGATTAAAATATCACTCCATGTAGAGCAAACTAAGTAAAAATTACTGTGGGGAGTGAATTACCTTAACAGAGATGTAACACCACTGCCTTAATTTTATGAAAGATTTATCATTGGAAAAGGAAGGAAGGAAAAAAAAAAAAAAAGAGAGAGAGAAAGAGGAAGGGAGAGGAGAGGACAAATTCCTAGAGCTGTAAGTAGGCATTAGTCAAAATAACTTTAATCATATAAACAACATGCTTTGGTCTAATGCATATTCATCCATGGTGAAGGAATAGCTCAGTGGAGAAAAATGGTACGAAACTCATCAGCACATTAGGGTGATATACGCAAGTGTATGTAACACATGTATTCCCCTCTCCTGGGCAGCTGCTTGCTCTCCAGACATTCAAAGAGCCTGGGAGATCTGCTTGCTGCTCACCTTTGACTCCCACCTTCATTCACAGAGAGTTTAGGACATGAAGGCATAGTGCTGCCCACAAAGGAAAAAGCTCTGGTGGTTAAGGCACAGGGGGGTTACTCCCATCACCCAAGCAGCAGTGGGGTGCAGGTATGGGCAAGGAAACCTGAGCAGGCAACGAAGCTCATGCCAGTTATTGCAGTGGAGTGGGTTGGACTACCAGGACCAGCTGAGTGTTTTATCTCCATCACATCTGGTTTGCAAGGCCTGAAGCCAGAACTGCCATGTGTATCAGCTGCAGAAGAGGACTGTGGATCCAGGGCTTCACATGGAGCTTGGGTCTGTCTGTATTTGGATGGAAAGTTTCAAGCAGATGGACAGAACTTAGCGTGCCTGATCGAATCAAAATTTCAGGTTACCAGCACAAATAGCTCCCTCTCTTTGTACTTCTTAATTACACTTTAGTTAACAAGAGAAAACTTTACCCTAAATTGACAAACACTTTAATTAAAGCATAGGCTTCTAAGTTGAATTCCAGTAGCTCTTTAATGTTTTGTTCTGGTTTTGTTTGCTTGTTTGTATGTTTATTTGCGTTTCTGGTGAGGGGGACTGCAAGCACAGGGATGGTGGCAACTGAATTAAATGCAAAGCAACTAAGAAACTGCAAGAGGTGGCTGTCTTTTTTATCAAGTATATTTCTACCCAAATTTGGATTTTAATCTCATGTAGTTACTGTCTAAAATGCAAATAATTAAGCTAGAAAGAGCACTGATATTTAAAATTTCCTCCCTTGGGAAGTCATGAAGCCTTTAATGTGGCAGAAAAAATGATCAAACCAGGCTTGCATTTATGTCCTCAGACCCAGCCTGGTGGAGGGCAGGAGTACTGGCTCCCTTCATCCTTTCATCTCATTGAGTGCTTTGCCATCTCTGGAGCTGCTATAGCTGTTGATGTCTCTATACGGGAGTGCCCCATCCCTGCAGTTCCCCCAAACCTAAAGGGAGCTGCAGCATCTTGGATGTGTTAGGCTCAGCATGCCTTGCTTCCCTGGCTTTTATGAGCACTGCTCCCAGTTCAGCTGCCATGAGATGGGGATAGCTTGTGAGTCAAGTCAAGCTTCTCAAATTATTTTAACACAAAAAAAAAAAAAAAAAAAAAAAAAGTGCAATTTTGTTCTAAAATGCTCTGGTAAAAATGTTTTAAACTGGGTGGTTCCTGGTCTCATCTTCCATTAACAGTCTTGAGCTGTTTCCCCTCTAGCTACACAGAGAAGTTTGTAAGGTGTCAGGCTTGGATTTTTAGTGTTTGTTTTGTGTGTGTATGTGTCTTTTTCATTCTCATCCCAAAAATATTCATTTATTCTCTTGAAACACTTCCAATGTTGCTTGCCTAGTTACTTACCTTTTAAGTGTATGAAATCAGAGATACTCAGTTTGTATGCTTGTCAAATTAATTTTTGGCACTTGCAAAATTAAGCTATAAACTTTAGGGATATTTATATCTTTAACCTAGATAAAGATATATTTGAATTCTATTTTCAGCTAAATACGTTAATGATGTCTCACATTTTTATGTTTCTTTCTGGTACTAACCAGGTGACAAAGGAAAGAAGCACAACGTTTAGCACTCCTTGGCTGATATAAAATTGCACAAGTTTACCATTACAGCCTCTTTGAATGAAATTGTTTTACCCATTCAGAGCTGATGCATACTTCTTAATTCTGCAAAACATAAGGTGTACTCATCATTAAGAGGAAGCCAAAAGGACCAATATATTCCTGAGTCCTGCCAGCCACTGTGTTCATCAACTCACCAAGCGGGTCTGGAAATAGCAGCTCTCCGTGTGCAGGTCCTGCTTCCCACCCAGCTGCAGGGAAAGAGGAAAACCCTTATCTCAGGAGACGTCACCTCCTGGGCTTACACAGAGAAGTAAGCAGGTTGTTTGTCATAGGGCAAATCTCCAGGGGAACCAGACATGGAGCCATGGTGTCCAGCCCTTGTTGCTGTGCTCAAACCAAGGGGCCTCTCTCGGCCTTCTCCTTCTTGCAGTCCTCTGTTTCCAAAGATGTTCTAAACACTGCAAATGTGTCCAATATGCTCTTCTTTCCCATCCTTTATGGGATTTCTCAGTTGATTTTTTTGTTGCTGCCTTCCCCATCCCTCTGCTCCACATGGATTTCCCTAAGAACATTATTTCTGATATATTGATTTTCTCCCATTCTCCTCTATGAAAAAAGGCACAAAGTATTCACCAGTGTCTGCTGCTCATTACAAGATTATCCTTTCCATTTTACAGAAACCCCATTGTCTTGTTCACTTCTTGTTCTTTACTGAGGTCTTATTTTTAACCTTTTTTTCCAATTTTCATTTTGCTTTGCATCTTTGCATCTCTGCTGCTCTTATGCCTTCTTTAAGATGTCCCGTTTTATTCTGTAATCTTTACAGATCCCCTTTGAGTCTGATCTTTCATAACTTCTGTGTCCTTCACTGCCCCTCTTCCTGCTGGAAACTCCCTGCTAGCTGCATCAGCCTTATTTTACTTTTACAGCGAAGTCCCACTCTCATGTCAGTACAATAGCAAAACTCCTATTGATTTCAGTGGGAATGGGGCTCTTGGAGTATTTATGGCTCTGAACAACATACATAAACCCCATCTTGTGTGGGAGACAACATAATTAAGCAATAAGGCATGACAGACCACATCACACTGCTGATTAATGTGTGCACTGGGTGTGTAATAAACACGAGCCTCCAGCACACCTGAGGTGCACATTAATCAGCGCTATTGTACAACCGGATCATTATAAAATGGATTCTTAAAACATTAAAATGTCCTATTTTTTAGTGGTAGCAGTCATTAATTGGAGCAGAGATCCTCTCTTGCATCCACAGCTCCGCAGGGCTGCAGAGACTTTTTCCGGTACTGTTCCTTAATGTTGCAGAAATAAAGCCAGGATCCCATATTTAGTTTAAAAGGACAATCTGCTTATTTATCTCCTTGCCTTTGTCACATTGTGGGGAATAACATGGCACCATGGGGGTCAGAGACCCCTATGCTACCAATCCTCTTTGTGATGAATATGAGGAAGCAAGGGAAGACATCCAAAGGAGCCTCTACAGACAACTCACAATGATATTATGAATTTTGGGAAACACCCCCAAAACACCTGCATGCAGACTACACCCCTTTTCATTACCTATCCCCTCAATCTCCCATGTGTTTCCCTCCTCACAGGGCTCCTTGGACTTACATAACCCACCAAAAATCTCCAGCCACTTCAGGCTGTTAAGACACATATATGCGCTCCCAGGAACGATTCCTGCCAACATGTAGGTATCCCCTCCACCTGCCTGCAGATGTAATGAATTCTGCTCTTTGGTATTGCAGCCAATCCCACCGCCCACAGCAGTCTGTATGGTGTGGCATCCTGTGTAGAATTATAGAATCATTAAGGTTGGAAAAGACCTCGAAGATCATCTAGTCCAACCATCCACCTACCACTAGTATTGCCTACTACGCCATGTCCCTGAGCACCACATCCAGCCTTTCCTTGAACACCCCCAGGGACAGTGACTCTACCACCTCCCTGAGCAAACCATTCCAATTCCTGACTGCTCTTTCTGAAAAGAAATGTCTCCTCATTTCCAACCTGAACCTCCTCTGATGCAACTTGAGGCCATTCCCTCTAGTCCTATCACTAGTTACCTGTGAGAAGAGGCTGACCCCCAGCTCCCCACACCTTCCTTTCAGGCAGTTGCAGAGAGCAATGAGGTCTCCCCTGAGCCTTCTCTTCTCCAGACCAAACAACCCCAGCTCCCTCAGCCACTCCTCACAGGACTTGTGCTCCAGGCCCTTCACCAGCTTTGTAGCCCTTCTCTGGACACACTCCAGGGCCACGATGTCTTTAGCAGCTTGTATTAGAAGACAGCAACCTTCCTGATGGTTGCAATACTGAGCAAATAAGGAAGTTTGTTCTCCTATTTTGCTTTTTCCTGATAGCCTAAGCTCTTTCACTTCTTGTGGCCACAAGAAACAGGTCAGGTTGTAGCTGCTCACCTTCTTCACCTGAGAAGGGTCCTTTTTCATCCAGTTAGCATCCCTCTGTGATGTGTTGGAGTTCCTGCCTTATACTACAATCCAAATGGTAGTACTACCATGTATATGCTACCATCCAAACATCCTACCTACAGATGCTCTGGTAAACATGGTATGCATTCAAGAACATGTACCAAGTGGGACCATACTGCAACTCAAAATCAATAGCTATGTTTGGACTCAATCACAGTGGGCTTTAAGTCAAGTAAACTGGAAATTATAACCCTGTTGGACTGTATCAACTGTGTTTTGCACCAAGGATTGAGTGAGCTTTGTTGTGCATGTCCCAACCTCTGCAAGGTCTTGCATGCAGCCATGCGGGTATGGCCTTGTGTCAGCACCCCTGTAACCTCACTTTGTGTGCAATGCCAAGCACCGCACACTCCTGCTGACATCTAGCTGTATCCCCAAACAACTCTGAGCTCATGCATAGCCTCAGGTTCATTCCCAAGCAGTTAACTTCACATTCACAATTTAACGTAATTTTCCTGTAGCTGTAACTTCCCAGATGTCTTTGATAGCCAGCCCTCCTGCAGGAATCTGCAGGGGGTTGTGGAGGATGGAATCAAATAGCTGATGATGCTGAGACTTCAGGCCTAGCACCAGTTTCCAAAGCCATCCCAGCCCCCCTGTCCTGGTTGCACTCCACTATTCCTTACATCACACCCTGTCCCAACACACTTCCACCTCTCACCACCTGGCAAGTAGTGGCTGAAAGCCCTGCCCCCTCACACTGCACTCTCTGATGCCCCCTATTAATTTCAGTTTATCATCCCTCCTCCTGTGAATCAGATTTGCAGCTTTGGGCTGCTTTTCAGTACAGAATGAAATAAATGAGAAACAAGTGATAACAGTAACATAAGAGTGTCTAGAAGCAGGTCTCGCTCAAACTTCAGGACTGAAGTTTTTGGTTGCTTGGTGATCTTCCCCAACAGAGAGAGCAATTCTAAAGATCCACACCTCCAAATTCCCCTCTTTACTATATAGTTTCTTTCTCCCCATTTACCCTGAGAAGGGTAGCTAGATGCTATGTTGTTTTCCAGTTTAAGGCCCACGCCAACATGTTCCAAAAGTGCTGGCATTTTCATTTTGTTCGATTTAATGGAGGGTGACTCAAACTCTAAGCTGCTTGTTTTTTGAAAGCAAATCCAATACATGGTGCTGCAGAGTGAGACACACTGTAGCCCTTACACCAGGCATAGATTTAAAAGCAAATATTTGTTTCCTTTCCAAAATAACTTGATCCCTGATCAGTTCTGATATATGTGCTCATTTCTGTTCCTAAGGGATCTACCACAAGCTTCAGAGATACAATAGTTTTTTACAACCCATCAGTTCCTTTTCTACCATGTTGTAGCATATAGGCACACTGGCAAAGTGGCAAGCGATGATGATTTTTCCTCTTGGTATTAATTGGCTTGCAAATCTGTATCATATTTATCCAAGATGGATCCTAGAAGAATCCTAGGGGAATTATTTTTTCTCCCCATGAACACTGCAATATTCCGGGGAAGCAATGGAATATCAGATGTAGCTATAAAATGTCTGGTGGCCACATTAGAAGTGTCCTCTTCTAGAAGGATAGGATGAGCTATTCAACCAGCAGATGGGATCTAAACATTTAGATGTAAGAACTGAATTTAGAAATACAGAAGAAAATAAAAGTGTGAAGCGTATTTTGTACAGAACACAACTCAAAATTGCAGGTTCCTAGGACTCAGCAGAACTTTGTAATTACTAAATCATGTAATCAGCTGCTAGCTTGGTAGCTGTGCAACATGAGAGAAGCAAAATTCACCACAATGTATATGGACACCTTAGTATTTAAAACATCTTTAGAGTCCCTGCCCTCAACACAAAGGGAGCTGCATGTCAGGCATGCACAGACTGCTGCTGCAAGTCAGAACTCTAACAAAACCCCAGCAACACTTGATCAATGTAAATAAAAGGTCTGTCATCAAAATGGCAGCACAGGAGCAAATTAAGCTTGAGGCAAGTGACTTCAGGTAGGATTAGATGAGAATGGATTAAAGGAGAAGCCCCACTGAAGAAGACAATTTCCAAGCGTCTCTTTCTATACCCTTTACCCATCTCATCTGAAATATTCAGACTTTTCTCTAAATATTCAGTTTTGTTGTCTTTTTTTAAAAAAAAAAAAAAAATAAGTGAATCACTCTTTTTGCTGTGACTGTGCTCTCCAGATAGTAAGAAAATTTCAGAAGTTTTTGTAGTAAATAGCTTCCAGCAGAGAATGATTAGCATGAAGATTGATTGTGTGATTTGCCATAGTATATGGTAAATGTTTTCTACAACTAAATAAGAAGAGCATGATCCTACTCTGTGGGAGGGCTGGTTTAACTGCTCAGAACATCCCAGGGAGAAAAAAAAGAGATGCCATTAAGAAACTATTAAAAAAGTACTAAATAACGTTCTCTTTCCATGGCAGGTCAGAACAACCTAGCACTGTTACATCAATATTTAAGTTAAACAACTACATGTATAATTACACTTTTAATACTGAGAGAAAATACTATATTCGATGATATCACACCTTTAGTACCAAACAGCCAGAGGTGGTTTTCAGGTAGCTATCAGGTAGTATGGCCCTCCAGCTATTCATGGGACCACCTGGGTCTCCATCTGACCTGTGGCAATGGTGAAGACAACTCTTGTAAGATTTCAGTGCTGTACAGCCAAGTTTTGCTTCCAGGTTCACCAGAAGTGCAAGAGCTTCAACTTCTAAAAACATAGATATCTTCAAATGTGTAATAAGATGTTAGTTTCATCACAGACCATAATCCTTACACTTACATTCTTTCACCAAAATTAGCAGACACACTATCAGAAACCCTCAACATATGCCTGCTTACAAATAGAGTGATGGTTTCCATATTATAATAAAAAAAATAACAGCATATTTCAAGATCTTTGCAGATGCAATCCCATTTTCTGTGATGGAACAAGCCTATTTCAGATGAAAGTGAACAGTGTACTTGTCCAGGACCCCACAGAAGTGTGCAAACTCACCACAGTGTCTGTGAGAAGAAAGACCAATCTGTCTTGGGACTCCATTTCTCACAATGCCCAGATAACATGATTTCAAGTGTCCTACAAGCAGCTTTGAATGGTTTGAGCTGCTTTTCTCCACCATCAATACTGCAGCTTTTTCAATGATAGAAGTGGGGCAAAGCAGAGCCCTCTGTAATTCAGCACCTTCAGAGCAGGGAAAAAGATAGCGACAAAGAGCCCTTAAACTTCTGTACCATCTCCCCATCACGGAAAAGGGAAGAGAAACAGGCTCCACAGACCTGGGAGAGGAAACCAGATGGGATGTGGGCTGATGTTGGAATTTAAGACTGTTTGTTTGGCAACAGGTAGCTCTTCATAAAATACTCCATGATTCAGTCTCATCTGGGACTCTGCAAGCAGAGCTCCAGCCAGAGATGATGATGATACTATAATTTCCATGCACATGGTACATTCACCAGCCCTTTCACAGGATGTGGACAATTCACAGTGGATAAGGAGTTGGCTTAAGGTCACACCCAGAGATCTCTGGTCAATGGCTCTGTGTCCAGGAGGAGGCTGGTGATGAGTGGTGTCCCTCGGGGGTTTGTCCTGGAACCAGTATTGTTTAATAGCTTTATCATTTATTAAAATAGGTTTATCATTATTTTATTGATATTTGAGTTCCCTTCCAACCCAGGCCATTCTATGATCCTCATGCATTAGATAAGGGGGGAGAAGTCAATCTTGTACATTCTCTTTTAAACTTGGGATGCTTAATCTCAGAAGCACATTTTTTGCTTGGCCATAGAAACATGGACTAAAGTTTGCATGTACATACTAGGAATAGTTTTTCAGTAAACAGATGAGAAGACAGCAGTGCTTGCTGGCAAACCTTCAGCAGACAACTTTATGCCTACAGGCACACTTCTACCTTGCTCTCACAGAGGGCTAACTTTGCAGTAAGCTTGCCTCGTTGTTGTAGGGGGGTATTTGCCTGGATTGTGGTTAAATGAACTGAATCCCTTGACTCAAGATCCTTACACAAAAAGGAGTGCCAGTTACTTAAAGCACAGACAAACAATTACCTGAAAAGGTTATTAGAAGCTACAATTTAATGAGCAAAAGTCAAACTGCAAAGAGTAAGATCAAGAGCAATTCAATCATTATTTTAGTCCCACTGACTTCCAGATACTTCCACATGTGCTACAGAAATAAAATTATAATCCATGCTGCAGAGACACTATGGGAAATCCTGGGTATGATTTCCTGGCCTGATTTTATTTTTTTGCTTAGCCTACTGTAGCTGATAGTGTCTACACACTAACATATTCTCCTTTCTGCTTTAATTTGGTCTTAGAGCTTTCTTAAACTGATTTTATGCTTGCTTAAGAAACTGTGTTACTTCCAGCAAGAGGTGGCTTTTACCGAGAGCATTTCCCCCAATACCTTTTTAATCTTTCTACCCTTGACCTTTCAGTTCAAAATATTAAACAAATCACAAGCTATTACTTTTATTTATTAGGCTATTAAAAGCCAAACCCACCTTGTTCCAGAAGTTAAATTGGAGAAGAAGAGCCCAAAGCAAGGAGGACTGGATAATTATGGTACAAAAGACCAAACATAAATGAATTATTCTCATGACATTTTCCATTCTTGTTACCATCTTTGTAATGAAAATGAGGTGTCAGAAACTTAATTTCTCATACCCAGACTTTATATTATTTCAGTTATGTGCTACATTACTTTGATGTTTTTGATATTTGGAAGTTGGGCCAGCTAGCCAATCCCCTAAATTCCTGATTACAGACTTAACTTGTAGGAGAGGGATAGAAAACCCAGGTAATCAAAGCATACTTCTTAAGCAGAGCTGACAAAATGGTCAGGTAAGGGGGGGAAAATGGTACCTGAGCCCAGGCTTTCCCTTCCTTTCTTCTGGATGGAGTTGGGCAGGGCCAAAGGCAGAATCAGACACATGCACACCCCATTACTTGTGACCTTGGGTCATCTGAGGGATGAGAGGGATGCTTTGAGCCCAGCACACTTGGAAGGGAGGAACAGGAGTCCAAGGCTTACAGCATCTGAACCCAACACAGATTCTTTTCAACAACCAGAACCAACACTGAAATGTGTCCTCAACATGGAAAGGCTCTCCCAGGATCTTCCTGCTCCAGGTGTATTTCATGTACTTCCGTGACACAAAAATTCTCATGTATTCTCGGATACAGGTGGAATCACATACTTTCAGGAGCAAGAGATTTTGGAAAAGTAACACAATTGTAACTTTCAGCAGTGTTGTTGGTATTTTAAACAAAGAAGCTATTAGGAGAAAACGACACTTTAGGATTATTTGTTTTCTAGAAAAAAAATTTTTGCCATCAACAGTTTTGAACTTTAAGTGATCTGTGGGGAATTCAAAAGGACCTAGTATATCAATGTAATTTCAGAAACCCTTCCATATTCAACATGGCCAAATGGCAGCATTTATTCACCGGATTCTGCTCAACTCTATTTCTACAGACAGGCACGTTAACTCAAAAGGCTAAATTCTGAGCAATTGGACAAAAGATCAGAAAGTACATATCAATGAGGAAGTAGAAGAAATTGTTCAGGTGCAAGCCAAATATATTTAAGTATTTGACTTACAAATATGGAGTCAAAAGAAGATGATAATAAAAAGTATATCTGAGGTATATTTAACATCTACTTTTCTTTGCACTGGAAAAACCATGAACCTTCATATTCTGCAGCAGCCCAAGGTGATGAAAAACAGATGTAAGGGAAGTGGCGGGGTCCCTTACCCTTCCCCAGCAGAGGAAGGTCAGGTAATTTCCTGCTATGTCTTATGGTACAACACAAAATTTAAACTCTTCTTTCGGAAAGGTTCTCATCACAAGAAGTCTAAAGGAAGTTGTATTTGCTGTTATTGCTTGTGTTATTGCCACTGGATGAAGACATTAAAAGATGTAAGGAAAGGGCTGGTATGCTCACAGATAAGGAGTTCCCAAATGATGCTTTCACCTGACCCTTGACTGTATGTAATCAGTTGTTCTTAGGAGACCAACTGACATTTCTGTGTTTCTGAGTTTTATAGCTAACCTTCTGTAATAAGGTAAGGATGATGACCATTTGCTTCTAAAACAGTAACCTTGCTATTTCTTTCACACTACCCTGCTAAGCACACATGAAAGTGCTGGTCTTGGTCTCTGTTAATAATCATAAAAGAGATATCAGACATTTCCTAAGAATCAGGTTACAAAAATGTAGCTGAGAGACATACAAGGACATAAAAATTCCAACAAGATAAAAGTATCCCTGTTTACATAGCAATTCTGCTTCATTAGACTCTATGCTGTTTCATTATATTCAATGTCATTTAGCTTTGATGTTCATTTCAAGGCTGCTTACTTGTATGAAGGCAGAGAGGGAGAAACACAGTAAAAACTGTGTTGAATTCAGTGTTGAAATGCAATAAAATATATATATTGTGTTCTAGCTAAGAAAAAAATGCTGCTGTTTGCTTACATATGTTACTATAACAATTATATCCTAAAACCAGAGCAGAGTTCAGGTATTAGATACTAAATCCCACAAAAAAAAGAGATTCTTAATTGACACTGCTAAGAGACTATTCAAAATTGTGGAACAGAGACATTTCCCCCCTCTATGCATAATTTGTTAGGTGAAAATCACTATGATTTCAGGCTTTAAAGAAACCTCTTCTTAGGGATGAATTGCACTTGTCAGTACTAAGGCATGCATCCATCTAGGGTCTTTTGCCAGTGGCAAAAATCCAGGGGACGTGGGCTGGTACCTCTGAGGCAGAACAGACTACCTGCTACACCCTAAAATTGCCTACTTTCCTGAAATACATTTTATCAAATTTCTTATATGCTGCAGCTTAAGACCACTAAGGGTTTAATTTTTCTTTTTATTGTATGCTATTTTGTGCATCTTGCTATAGGGTTTCTCTGAAAGTGCATAAACTTATTTTAATTGTTCCCAGTGCTGACACCCATTTAATTAAATGGCAGTACTACAGGAAGATTTATTATACAGAAACAGACACTTTTTTAAAGCAGTAATGGAATATATAATAGATGTGTCACATTTTAAAAGCCTAATTAAATCTATTGTTTCTCCATGTCCTCAGCATGTCTCTCTCAAGTGTAAGATATAATTTTAAATGGCTGAGATGTTTATTTCAATGATCAGACAAGTCGGATCCACATTTAGGATGGTTGCTCCTGGCAAAGCTAAAGGACTATTCAGTGAGTGTGTGTGGTGTGGGATGTTCAATATAACCCGAATAAGTGAAGGGAGTGAAAACAAGGGGATGTGTTTTGCTCTCCATGGTTTTCATCTGATGTCCTTGAAAGTGCAAGTGAGCTGAGTCAGGCTCAGGGAGGCAGGTGGAAATCCTGTCCTTTTCCCTCCTGAGAGGCACAGTTTTTGTTTTTTTTCTTTGTTGTTTTTTTTGGTTGGTTGTTTTTTGGGGTTTTTTGTTTGTTTGTTTTATTTTTCCCCAAATTTAGCCTGGCCCTTATAAAGCCTTATAAATAAAAGTCTGGAGCTGGCTGGGAGTCCGCAACTTGGATAACAAGCTCTATGTGAGGCTCCCTCCTAGCTTCAGGGTTTTTGCTGTAGTAAAAAAGCATAATTATTAGGATGGAATTAGGTAGGATTTTTTTTTAAATTCCAAGCATTAAGCCAACCCAGCTCCCAGAATGGAAGCTCTAAACACGTACTCAGGGAATTAGACTAGAACCTAGCATTTATTTATTTATTTATTTTTAATAGAAATTCCCCCTTTCTAAGCTTGAAATGGAAAACAGGTGACATTTCACAGAAAACTTGGACTCCAGCAGGGAGGAAGGATTTCTGTCCATGAAGCCAAGCTCCTTTGCCCCAGCGGTGTTTCAGTAATGGACCAGACCACAGGCGTAGGCTCAGAGCTGTTACTGCAGTGACCAGAACCATTTCCCTTCGTTCCCTCTGCACTGTAAATACCATCATGGCTGATTTTTAAGGGCAATCATATATTGCAAGTCCCTAAAAATGAGAATAATAAGACACACGAAGGGAGTCAAATTCCCTTAGAGATCACTGGAAATTATCAGAAGAAAATTCAGTACAAGCTAGATATCAAATGTAGTAACTCGGGAAAAAATAGCCTTTTATGAAGAATCAGAAACATAGCGGTTTAGTCTTTGCCACGTCTAGCCTTTTATAGTGAATAATACATTGTAATTATTTAGTCTTAAATAAGTAATTACTTTTTTCCTTTTTCAATATTCTGAAAATAATTATATTACTTAAGGTTCATTAACTGTTTCCAGCAGAATAACCGGCTTTATTTAATTAGCCAAATGAAGCTTTTTAGTTACTTTCTTTCTTTCCACCACTGATTAAACATTAGTTTCAGAAGATTAGCAGCTATTTTCTTCCAGTCAATATGCTCTCTAGTTTATAATCTCATCTGGAAAAAAATGTGCAGTAAGTTAAACTAAAATGCTATGACTACTTAGAGAAGACATCAGGGGGGAAAGAGAGCTTGCTGGACTCTTTCATCTGCTATATTGCCCATTGCAGTAGAAATGGTAAAATGCTCAAAAGCAAAGTGAATACTGCTTGTAAGGGACTGAGTTCTCTTGCTCCACCCTTTGTTACTGGCCAAGAACTGTGCTCTGGAAATCCTCTTCAGGGCACCTGCATGAAATAAGTGTAAAACTGATGTAATACATCAACTGTGTACTCCACTCACGCAGCTTTGCTGCCAAAACATATCACTTGACAAGTTGAAATATGAAGTATTACTCTCCCAATCCAATTCCAGCACATGAAAATGAATATCACATTAAGGGCATCAAGCATTCAGGATTTATGCTTTTTCTTGTATCTGACTTCAGGCAATTCCTGCAACAGGGAACTCTACATGTTTTCTATGCAGCAAGTAGAAAGCAAACCTTGCTCCTGCATGATTTGGCTGTCCCAAAGGGGCCAAAAAAATGTAAATTCTGTACATGAGATGATTTTTGCAGCACCCTTGGCAAGCATTCTACTCTGCCAATCCCTGGCGTCAAGGCGGTCACCTGTCTGGGAAACAAGTCACCCTAGGGAAGAACACACTAAGCTTTCTGCCACCATAACTCCTAGCCAACTTGAAGCAGGCTCAGAGATGTGACAGCAGATAATTTTTGGCAGCCACCAGGCCTTGCAATGAGGCTGCCTGGCACATGGTGTCAGACTGCATGCATGCCAGTAGGCTGGGAATATTTTTATCTATGACTTACGGTTCTAGCTGCCCAGTCACTGAATTCATTTACCACCGCCCCTCACAGAAAACTATCTAGCCTCCACCATGTCAAACATCTGGACAGCCAATAAATGAGTGACCAAGGGATGACAGCATAACTTTCATTGCATTAAGAAAATCATTCACTCTCTAGAAACAAAATTGAAATATACCAGCTCCCAGCTACTGTTTTATTTTTCTTAAATTTTAACAAACAAAACCTCAATGCCTATAAAGCACACAAACGCAGGCATAAAATTTTACATTCCCCCTTACGGTAGAGAAAGAAATGGTATGTCAGCCTGTTTTGCCATTTAATTTTTGTGCCCTGTGCAAGTCATATTTGCCTGCAGCAGAAAATCCAGAGCTTTCTCGTCTGTCCCTGAAGCACGCAGAACTAAGCTAATTCCTGCACCTACTACAGAACTCAAAATGATGCACTGCTGCAATGTACTGTGGGTTTCGGGTAGTGGGTATTAGTGGGAGGTTCATGATCAGCATATGGATTTTTAGTGAGGGCATGAATTTATTTCCTTATAGATAATAAACACCCAACATGAAAATCTAATTGATTGCAACCAAAAACTACAAACTTTCTATAGATTGCAATTTTTTAAATATTGTTTAGTTTTGCCTATTCTGTGCTCAAAGCCTTCTTTTACTCATATCATACAAACACAGATGTAAAATATCAGTCATGTCAAAAATCTTTTTGTTTGACAATGTAAGATGACTTTACTGCAAACCACAGATACACTTCTTAGGAGATCTTTTACAACTTGGATAAAAGGAGTCAAGTTTTCAGGTAGACCTCTGCCTGTCTCCATTTTGACAATACATTCAACTTGCCAGAAAGCTGCAGATGTGTCAAATAGCCAAAAGCAGAGAGTAAAATTCTAGCTACTGAATTTTTTTTTTGCTTCTGAGTTGTTGCCCTGCTATTTTCTGGTTGTTTTCTGAGCACAGGTATGCTACCTGTCATGGCCACCTTGGTCAGCCTTTGTCTCTTCTTGTGCACAGACAGACAAGGGCCAGCTCTGCCAATAGCACCCAAATAAAATAATTTACTCCTAACACAGATTCAGTTATATACCTTCATATAAGCACAGAAAACAAATGTGATAGGAATATCTCATCTGAATTTCTATACAGAGCCTACAATGCATAATCACATAATCCCTTCAGCAGTGAGAACTGTTCTATAGGCAACTGATTTTGGACAGAGCCTTCTGTGGTTTTGTTTGTGTCAATACCCAACCAGCTGATAGTAAGAATTTGGGCATTATTTATCACAGCTGCCAACACAGTTGTTTGCATGATCTCCTCAAGCATTATATATAATTTTTACAGTGGGTTAAATCTTTCCAGAATTAAAGAAAACATGCCCATCTATTGTCTGGGTATTGAAAAAAGGATGAAAGGGAGACATCAAGCCATTTTTCTTTCTTTTTTTACCTTCCTGTATAAACGGTTCCTAAGTCAGAGACAATGCATTACAAAGGAAGGGCTCTATGCAGGTTTGTATAAAGGACGAGGGAAAAATGATAGCAGGTAGCACTTCAGTTCCTCTATTCCCGGAGCAAAATCAAAGCTCAAAGATAACTTAAATTCTGCCTGTGAAGCAAGGTTTCTCCTTTAAACACAATACATCTAAGGCAGACCATTGCAAGAACAATGCTATTGGCGTAGCTTCACTGCTTATTAGGAAAAGCGAATTTCAACATTTTAGTGAAAACATTGTATCTAGAAGAGCAATTAAAAATGTAAGTTCTTCAGAATTAAAGACATGGGGATTTTTTTTTTTTTTTTTTTATGATGTTGTGTTTTTCCCTTTTCCTCAAAAATCTGGCTTGCAACAAAGCCAGAGAAAGAAGCCAACAACTGTGAGTCAGATAAGGCACTGATATTAGACACTAACTTCACTGACTCCAGTGAGTCCCTCCTTCTGCCACAATGAACTGGCATCAAGAGCAAGCCCCATTCACCACTGTAGTTTTGCCAGTCAGTAAGAAGAGATCCTCATTAACCAAAGAGACTCCTAATTAAGGAGTGCAGCTCAGATCTTTAGCCAGCATTAACTTGCAGTGGTTTATTGACTGTAATTATCTCCAAACTTCTAAAAATTTCTTTTTAAATGTTTGACAGCCACAGTTTCACAGATGTTCCTTTCCTACTGCTCTGGACCTCTCTGCTCGCTCTGCCCTGGTTTTCTATATTTTGTTGACAGATCTGATCTCTGAAAACCATCACTTGCTTCAAAAGTCCCAGTCCATGCTCACTGCCAGAGGCTTTTTTCCCCCCTTTTCAATTTACCATTATATCCTTCCACGAAGGGGGTTACCACATGCAGCACCTCTCTGCCCCTGGGCAGAAGCAGCTCTCCTGCCACACCATATGAGAAGAAAGCACAAGCCCAATGCCACAGAGAGTCACACTGCAACTTCAGTGACTGAGAACATCACTAAGGCAGTCAGTGGAACAAGTATGGTATAAATTTGCACAAGGACCACTGAAAATTAAGACATGATGTTTAAGATCTTTTGTGTGTGCAGCCCCTGCAATATGGCATAAAGATCACCACTGGAGCCTTTGAGTAGACTATACAACACAAAGTGACAGAGGAGCTGGACATTCTTCTCTTTCAAGAAGACAGACTTGTGACATAATGTATGAAATCCACATTTATTTATTTTTTAATATCAGCACCTTGAATATTCAAGCTAATGCCAAGGCAACATTGTGGTAGTTTCTTCAAAGAACATGAGATATATTCTAAATGGATGGTACAAAGGAAGAATTGCAATCTTCATTTGACAAAGAGAAAGAATTCAGATGATAGATTCAAAGATGACCACACTGAAGCGTCTGGCAGAGCCACACAACATGCCCAAGCAACCTGGGTCATCTGTGTTCACACCAAGATGAACCTCCCTCTCTTTCTTCAGCTAAGAGTCACTCTTCTCTTATAAAAAAGAACACCACAAACAGAAACATCAGTTCCTGAAACATCCCATGAATGTGTTCACGTTATCTGGGAAGATTGTACTGACACCTCAAAAAGATGATATATGTGCAAGAAGCATATCTATATGATACAAAGGACACCAGATTGCCTGCTAAGTTATGGAGATGACAGAGCTGCATAACGTTACTGTTGAGTCTAGACAACCCATGTTTATGCTGTTTAGCTACTGGCAGCCATGGATCATAACGAATTATAGGGAAATAGGGATGCTATCCTACAGGGAAGAGCTCCAGAGATATTGGAGAGTGGCAGTGTACTGCAATGTTGCACAAGAATGGTTGCTCAGAGTTTAGTTAAATATAGCCTTTTTCTTGTGGCTATCCAGAGACTTCACCAGCCATAACAGAGATAGGATTATAACCCACAGGCATTGCAAAACTTTGTGCTGAGAAGTCAAAGGAGATAATCAGGTCAAAATGATCCCAACCAAAATCTAGCGATATGAAGGGAGGAGAGATGTGGGGGGGGGGGAAAAAAAAAAAAAGGAAAGAAGGAAAGAATAAAAAACTACTGCCACACACATCTTCAGACAGCAGGAAGGCAACAGTCACAGAGAGATGAGATTCAGCCATTGCTGCCTTTAAGAGACACAGTGAGAGGTAACAGCAGTAACAGCACATGAAACAAGTAGTTTACTGGCATAGAAACAAACGGACAACGTGCACATTCATCTGTTTGCATCACCACATGCTCGTTGTTGCCTTTCTGCTGCAAGTTTCTACCTCACTTTATGAGTACAGCCAGAAAAAAAAAAAAAAAAGATCATAGACATTCTATTTTGATTTGGCCACCTAGGTAAAGCTTACTGCAGACTCCTTACTGAAGCAGATGAGGGAAGTTCACATGATTTTTCATGTTGTCAGACCAGTGGGAGCTGTAGACTGCAGCACACTTGCCATAATGTTCAGCTGCCCAAAGCTAGCATCTAGCAGCTCTGACCAGACCCCAAAGAGTGTATCTGCCTTTCCCCAGAGTAGTCTCTCTTGTCTATAAGCTCTGTGGACCTTCCATCCTGAGAAATAGTCTGAGCAAGCTTGCAAAGAGAAGCAACTCCTACCACATGAGGCTTCAGACAACACAATCCTAGGCCACTTCTTGACAGATAAAAAGTTGATTTGATTTATACTGCTCCTCCTAAATCATAGACAAAACATAAGAGTCTGCCAGTGTGGAGTCAACTGATGATTTTCTGGGCCAAGTTCTGCTCACAGCTATATGAAAACAGATTTGTACATTCATTTAATTGGTATTTACATTAGTGCAACCAAATGAAGAAATTATTCAGTCAACTCTGATCTGACTCTTACACTATGAAAATCAAAAGAAAGAAAGAAAAGAAACTGTTTAAATTGATGATTTTATGTAATAAGCAGCACTATAAAGTCTGAAGATTAGTTTTACAGTCAGAATTTTACTCTTTTTACACACCATGAAATCTATTTATTTTGGAGATAAAACCAGATTTACAGGTTGAGGTTAAACTCATTCACTCAGAAGCCTATAGTCCAGATTCTTTGTTCTGGCTTTTTCCCCTTTCCCCAGTGCCAGCCTGCTGCACCAAGGCAACAGAAGCAAGCATCACCTAGGGAATCCCCAGACTGCATGAGGAGCTGTGTCCCACTATCCCCCAGTGCCATCCGATGGGATGTGCTGCCCACGCCTATAGTGCCACTACCGTATGGTGGCACCTCTAAACTTCAGAGAAATCCCAGTACAATTATTTTAAGCTGGTACAATGCAGACAATCCCTTAGTTGTCCTAAATTATTCTAGAAACTAAGCCTCCAGACAATGGGATGCTCAGACACTTTATTAGGTACCTCTCTGTCCTATCAAACAGTAACCACTTCTCTTCGGTTTTCAGGCCCTTTGTTTCCTACATCAAGGTTATTTTTCTACTCTCTCTTTTACCTTACTGACCCACAAGCTCAGCATCCATATGACTTGCAAGTCAGTGATACCAGCTGTTAGCAGCAAACCACTTCATTTTTAAGTGTGCACTTCCATACTTTCTCCAATATATACCACACCAGAAGCCACTACATGGTCCACATTGAAATCCCATCCTAAGACTTTTCTACAAGTCTTAGGATGGACAGAAGGACAAAAAAGTCACAGCTAGAATTAAGCTGTTCTCACACACAGGCACTGACTCCCAAACGATCTCTTCTCTGCCTAACACTTCTGCCTATTATCTCCCTTCTGTACTTCCAAGTGCTCACCAAGATCTGTTTGTACAGCACTTTGGTACGCTAGGTCTGCATCCCACACTGAATGTTCCTAGGCACAAGTGTAACATGGATCACAAAGAAATCATTAGCAAATCAAAGCAAAGTAAAAGGGCAGATGTTTTTCACCCACTTTCAGCAGACCTGCGCTTTCCCGACACCTCTCAACTTCTACTTGTACAATTAGCATTCCTTGATTTCACTTTATTGTCATGGGGTATTTCTGTATTGGAAATTGTTTATTAACCTGAAACATTTTTGTACTACGTATTTACATTTAATCATCTACCAAGCCTTATTACCTTGAGTACTAATAATAATCAACACATTACTAACATCACTTTAGTTTCAAGCTGTATGACTAGACATTGCAAATTAATTCTAAGCTAATGAGTTTCGTTAGCTATGCAGATTTTTTTTTTGTTTAAACCATTAAATCAGATTTAATTTGCTAAGACAATATTCATCACAAGTTTATGCAATCTATTCCTGCTTTCCAATAATTAAGGCATGTTAAACTGTGGAGTCTTTATGAAAAAAATTAAAAAGACTGAACTGTAAAACTTTTGCCTTCATTTGCAACTTTTGTATTATGACATCTTTCCTTCCTTGTAGTGAATTTTAAAATATATCTAAATCCATTCTAAGTTTTGATATAACAAATACTGCCTTACAAGAAGGTCACCACGTTGAGATTTTTCTCACTAGAAGAGTGGTAAGACTAAAGCATAACCTTTAAGCATGGTCTCACTTGTGCCTTAGCTCCTAAGTTTTTCTGTTCAAAGTGTGAATCAGACTCAATTAACAGAACAGAAGAGGTTAAGATGCAGAACTCTTATACATTTTGATACTACAGAACATTCAGATACACACACAAGATAGCTTGAGAAATTACTACTACAGACAAATATGCAGAGTGGACTATTCCTTTACATTTATTTGGGCAAATGTTTCATTTGCTTCAGCGGATGTTTTGCCTGAGCACAAATACCACAGTCACTGAGTATGGATTTAAGAAGTGGGCCTACTGGGCAGAAAATTAGAGATTATCTAAACACTGGTTCTTAATCCAAAAAGCAGACTGGGAAGTTGAAAACGTAAAAATTAGGGGAATGAAAAGGCTACTCTGAAGACTTGAATGGACTGCAGCAGACACAGCTACCAGGGTTATTCTTAATGTACCATTTCTGTGCCTGCAGGTTCAGAGCTGAGTATTGAAAGTACCAGCTCACCTAGAAATGGCTATTTACCCTTGGAAAAGAAGAATGGACCAGTAATTGGATCATCAACACATGGACACCCAGTGTGCCTTCAGGCATGTGACTCAGCTTCTAGGTGCTCTTCATTTTTGGTAACACTGTCTTACTAAGAGGGATGCTTTACGGACTGGAAAGTACCAAAAGTGGTAAATGTAGAAGTAACATATAAAGTTTGCTATTGGCTTTTCCTCTGCTTACGCATTGGTTATGTTGGATTTAACCCAAGAACATTGTAGAAACAGTAGATTCACACAAGGAAGATTTGTTTTCAGAAACACCTTGCTGTTTTAGCTATGAAAACAGAATCCTTACTGTAGGTCCTGAGACCACTAATTTGATAGCAACAGGATTAGAGTTATATTTCAGAGACTAAATGGTACAATGGTGCAAGTTATAAGAAATCAGTCATTCATCTTTTATGGGATGTTTTCACATTTTTGCTCTGTGCGTTTCTCATTCTTTAAAAGCTCAATGTATGTAATGACTGACCCCAAGCCACAGTGTTTGTATCTTATTGTACAACTTTAGTATTGATAAACAGAGAAAGTGCAGAGGAAATTAAGTACTGAATTTGGACCCAATTTTCATTTGGATGTAACTTTACTGTCATTGGACATCAAAAAATATTCTTGCATTTCAAATAAGCCTATGGCTTGGGCTATCAAATGCTATTTATTCCAGTAAGACAGAACTATGCTTAGCATTTTTCCATGTGCCTCTCAACACTGACACTCAGACCATGACTTAAATACAAGCAATTACAGCCTGTGGTCAACCCACACATTTGACCATACTGCAATCCATGGTTGTCATCTACAAGAATAAGGATCTCACATGAAAGGCCCTTTGGGAAATGTATCAGATCAGGTGTACCTTATCTGAATTTGAAGTGTGGCAGACAGGTCTTTACACACCCTTTACATATTTTGTATGTGTAATGAGCAAAATAACACTACATTTGGGTCCCTGTGATGAAGTGCAGCTCTCCCATGAAGTCCCAAGTGGACTGGATCCTCAGACCTATCTTCCTCTCTCTTAAAGCATACTATTTTCTGAGAATTCATATTTCTCTTCTGGAATACAATTTCTGAAATACTACTGAGCCTTCCCAAAACAATAAAAGCTTTCTACTGATCTTTTTCACTTCCAAGCCTGCAAGCCATTTCTCACAAGCCATCTGCCTCAATTTTGGCATGAGGACAACCTGGTTAGATGTGGGTTGACACCAGGCTTGTTGCTTAAAACAGTACTCTCTGAAAAAGTAACTGCTCAAAATAAGTTTCCTTGACCACCCACAATTCAAACAGCTTTCTTTTTCACATTTAAATTGCATCATTATTCTTCGTAATTAAAACACATCCAAAGAGTGATGTATGACCCCTTAACCCCTGGACAAGTTTTGCCATGCCACAGCTATGTAAACTTAGAGTAATTGAAATGAGAAAATGAACTGGATTATAAAAGGTGTATTTGACTGCTCTGTCTGGGTAGAAGCAAGGGATAGAAGATAAGAGATACACCTATGTCATTTAGCAGCCTCACCAAGTGTTTACTTAACTGGTCTTTGTAGGACAGGGGTCATTATTCCATAGACCCACACACATGCACACAAGTGGCTTTATTCACATCTTTTGTACTTTAAATTCAGTGGGATTAATATATCCAACTAACTTCAGTCCTATGAGAATGCTCAACATGTTTTTAGGGAGATTGCTCACATCCATATTATTTCAGTAAATGAAAAATTTCCAAGACATCAGGGATGAACAAAAAAGGTGATCACTTCCTGTTGTTTGAATACTCTTCTTTTAGTAAATATTCAAATTAAAATAGCTTAGAATCCCAATCACTCCTCTCCTTTAATTTTGATTCATCACTAATTAAAATATTTGCATTTGTTTCCATTCTGAGGTCCTTATTCTAGCAGAACAAAGGGCTCATGGATAGATGAGTATTGAATGTTTTCTCCTTTTACAACTTACTATCTTTTTTAAATGAAGATTTCAAAGCATCCAAATCTTTTTTTCTTTCTTTTTTTTTTTTAAGAGACTATTCAATATTTTTTCCCAGTTTCTCAGCTACTCTTTTAAACAACACACAGCTCAAAAATAATGAGGAAAGGTGTGGAAAGGGACTATCTTGACCTCTACATTGTATTTTTCACAAACAAGAGATGTGTTGAATGAATTTCATCTCTATGGCTGCAGCAATTACATATGAACCCAGTAGCAGTGCACTCCGTTCCTGCTTATTTTAAGCTAAAGCAGCTAAAGAATATGATTAAAGCAACTGACTCCTCACAGTGATATCACCTGGTCCCGTACCCAGAAGACACACTAAGAAGTGCCCTCATTACAACAAAGAATGTTTAGGATCCTGTGGCCAGCTTGCCCTTAGGAAGGGGCATAATACACCTGAGAAAGTGAAGAGAAAAGGGTAAGTAGAGGAAGCACCAAGAAATGACTTTCTGATATTTCTCTCACTCCTCCATATCCTCCTGCTTCATTTTCCCTCTGGAAAATGCTCTCCTCTCTCTAGCAACCATATGTAGAAACCAACATTTAATCTGAGCCAAGAAGGATCGAGGTGGAGATGGGAGAGTTGAGCCAAAGGGTGCTTGATCTGGGCATGCAGAAACTGCTGGCTGGCTAAGCCTGAACCCTTTCCAGCTCCCCTTCACAGAAAAAGTCACACTTCCATGCAAGGGTAAGCCTACAAGAAGCATGGCAGAGACTGCATCAGACCTACAGCTGGTGCTGTCTTTGGCTTTTAGGGTTTGTCACTGGAAAGTAGGTGAACATGGCCAGAAGAAGCTAACACCTAAAGGAGTAAGAAAGGAGTCTGGAAACAGTGAGAAGAGAAAAAAAAAAAAAAACCTCCTGTGGATGCCTGAATGACAGTTATGTCAGGGTAGCCTTGCCCACTTGCTGTCAGCCTAGCAGCAAGCATATTGGAAAAGCCCTGCTGGATTCAGGGACTTGTTCTGCAGGGAATTTGAGCTAGCAGGGACAGAGAAGAAGCAATGGGATGGACTGAAACAAGCTGAAACAGGCCAAGGCAAGCTCTGCTGGCATGAATGCAAAGATTGTGTTTGTGGGGGAAAACAGTAACTTCTTACCTTCAGAAGTCAAGGGTGAAGGAGCACATCAGAGGAGGGACACCTCAGAGGTTATACATAGGAGAAGGTGGTCAGTGATCCATCTCATGTTAATATATGAAAGTAGATGGTGAGTCCAAATCTAAATAAATAAATAATCAGAAGTGCTATACCAAGATGCCATCTGTGGCCCTTCCCCACTTCGTTGGGCTTTGGTGACATGAGCCATTACCCAAGGATTCACTTTTATACTCTTTATGCTAGTATTAAAAGATGACACCAGCATTGATGAGGCAGAAATAAAATGCTCATTTTGTCCAGAGTATGCTGAACTTAGTGGAACAACAAGCAAGTGTGTAGCCTGATGAAGAGTATTCAATTGCCTTCTGACATCTGCTGTGCCTGGCAGTGCATGGTGACTTTGCATGGCCCGAGCACCCTCTAGTGGCACCCACCGCCCCTCCATCCTGATTCTCACCACCAGCCCATTAAAACACCACCACAAAGCAGTTTGCCTTAGCTTCCTAACACATACCTAGTAAACACAAATGGAACGGTACGTAGAAGGAGAGCACTCCTTTAAGAGCATCTGGTCAAGGACCTTTTCCAAGGCAAGAAGAGATAATGAGAAAGGGAGGCAGTGATGGGAACCAAGTTTGGTCACTCACACTGATTTATAAGAGCAGGTAAGAACATAGGAATGTTTATTTCAGAAGGGTTGTCTTATGGAGGACTTCTAAGGTGGGAAACAATAACAAGAAACTGATCTCAGTCATACTAATTCCTGGGGCTAACAAGGCCCCCAGCCTGTGGTGCCAGCTACTGGAGCATGTGGGGTCCTTGCATCAGATGCTAGAGCAAGTGGGTGTCTTCTACTCCCTGCCACCCTGGTGGGAGCAGTGCTTATTTACAAAGCACCTGCTGGGAGGGACTGGTGCAAGTGAGAGCTTTGTACTGGCAGCTGGAGCAGGGCCACAGGTCACAGCCATTGAGCCTGGTGCCAGCTGCAGTGGAGGGGCTGGGGGGGGCAGGAGGGCGGGGAAGTAGAGGCAGTATCTGTGTCTGGTGTGCAAGGAGCATGCGTATTTGTTAGCAAACTAAGCTGGGGTAGCTTGGGACTTCGGTCCAGGCCAGGGTATCAGGAGAATGGGTCTCCAGAGGAATGGATCTCCTCTGTCTGCATCTATGTTTAGGCGAGACCTGTGTGTAAGTGCTGTTTGAGGCAGCCCTTGGCTGGAGCAGGCTTTGTGGCTGGTCGTATATACATGTGTCCTGTCTGGGTGTCTCTGGGACAGGTGATCAGCTTTGCTACCAGCTGAACCTGCAAACAGGAAAGCATCAGCCACATTCCCCAGCCTGGACAGAGACCCTGCATTCCCAGGCACCAGGCTGGGCCCCAGCAGCCAGACAGGAGTGGTCCTGCACTGAAGCAGCTGGAGGAGGTGTCTGTGCTTGCTCTTGTTGCTGTTTAACTAGCTTAACAAAGATTTTGGGAATAGTGCCAATAACAAATCATTAAAGAGATGTTACGATGATACTCTACAGCTATAGCAATTTCGTACTGGCAAAGTTTTGCAATTGACTTCCATGGGCTAAGAATCAAAACCCTTTGGATACACACACAACACCTACCCATCACACCATCTTCCTGCTAATTAGCAGAGGCAATTACGTGCGGGCCCTTCATGCAAGGTAACCCTGGAGCAAGTGATGAAGCTATTATTTGGCATTAACCAAGAGGAAGGAAAGAAGGTTTGTACAAGAAGCTGTGAGTTCCAAGAGTGCAAACTCTGAGAATCTAAAGGAAAGAGTGAGGTCAGCTGGAGAAGAGAGTGTAGAGATTTAAGAGGAAGGGTATTTTTTTTTCACCGTTAAGTCAATAAATATCTGGAATTTCCATTTCAGATGCACACAAGAATTGTGAAGAAGTATTCCAGGCATAACTGTGTGGATATAGATCTCAAAAGGATGTTAACAATAAACACTAGGAATAACAATAACGCCACATCAGTGTTGAATTCTCAGATAATCCAAGTTAGAAATTGGGGGGGAGGAAATACACAGGCAAAAATCCTAGGAACTTAAACCACAAAAGGAAAATTACCTCTTGCATTCCTTTCTGTACAGCTCAAGGCAGCAGCTTGCAGGTGATCAAGTCCTAGCCAGGAGTTTTACTGCTCATCTGGAAGGTGATAGACATGAATACAAATCTTCTTAGAGCAAGAAAGGCACCAGACCCAGCCTCCTTTCATTTTAGAGGCAACAGCATTTCTTCTTTCTATGCAAACTCTTTAAAAGAAAAGAGCAAGCTCAGTAGAGTTCCTTGCTTTTAAATGGTAGATGTAGAGATTTGCAACTCAGGATCCTGAATGGATGCAGCTGGTTGCCTTCAGCAAACCCACTCTGGTGTGAACTGGGCTTCATATCCACACCAGTGCCCCAAGTTCCTTGCTCTGGGTGGCTTTTTGTTAAGTTTGTGTAATTTGTGATCACTTCTGCTGATTTTCCGCATGAGCTTTTCAAGCTTACATGCTAAACTGTGGGTGCTGCTGGGGAGATCAGGTAGATAAAAGCTAGGCAGAGAAGTTTGATGTCTGCTCCAGGTCTTCATCACCAGGTGATACTACTGACCTTTGGGGAAGAAGAAGAAAAAAAAAAAAAAAAAAGAAAGAAAAAAAAAAAAGAAACACCTCACAGCTGAACCCAGGAAAGACACAGACACCCCTCATGTGCCTTTCCCAGTCATTAGACTAACTTTATTTATACCAGTGAGGCACTTACTGAAAAAAGAGAAGTAACCACAAATAAATTGGCAGTCTCTGTCACTTACACCTTGATTCTGATCTTACTCCACGTTGGTGCAAATCAAGATGTCTTTCATTTTTTCTAGTATTGGTGCCAGTAATCATTAAATGGGATTACAGAATAATCTTTCTTCTCTAAGGCTACTAAGCACTGTACATGCAGGGGGATGGGTTGTCAAGACAGTTGAAAACATTTGGTTTTCTGTATTTTGGCCTCGCAGTGTAACACACAGAGATCCTCCAAAAGCATACAGCCTGCTCTAGCTCATTACCCGAACACTTGACAAATTCCATTGATTTGATGTTGAGTTGGGAAGAAAAGCTGTATATTTTGTAAGTCGTGTCAGGACAAGCAGAAAACATTCCTACATGCTTTATCAGTATAAAAGCATTTTCTGACTGATGGCCAATTACACAGCGTCCTGCACCCTTGGAAAGAATCACCCTTGGAAATACTGACCTTGAAATAATGTAACCCTACTGGGTGTCAGCAGAAGAGGTAAGAAAGTGAACAAGCTGAGGATGGCTAACAATATTCCGTTTTGAAATGAACACTGAGATTTTGATTTATTTTTCCCTTATACATTTACATATATTTGTCTATCTGTCTGTCTCAAGAAATCCTGCTTTAATGAAAACTCAGAAAAATGCATTAACCACTTTCCAATCCACGATGTAATTTTTGCCCCCCCCAAAAAAGGGTATTTTTCAATCCATACAGCATGGGCAGTTCTTTTTCTTTTTCTTTTTTTTATCAACAGATTGTGAGCTGTCATTTTTGTATAATGAATCTGTATTAACTATTAAACTGATATTTAATTATTGAAATTACTGAAATCTCTAGACTCTCTGTTATCAATCCCCACATTGTCAGAACCACACAAACTAGCTTGTATTATTTAGCAATAGAAACTAAATGTAATTGCAATCCCTTTTGAACATGACAGTTCATGAAATACTTGGACTAAAATATCAGGAGCATGCAGAATTCAGCTATCATGGGAATGACAAACTGGAATTTCTCAGTGGAATTTCACCAATTTGACCACATCTGGTATTAGAATCAAAAATACTCGTTCTGATTAGGACCATTAAAAAGAGTTCAAATGTGCCATAGATTTATTACCAGGCTGAGATGTCAAAACACACAGCAGTAGGAGCATACACGTAGATAGTGAATGAGGTTGAGTGCAAAACTGCTTCTTACCTTATGAACTTCTGAAGTCATATTTTTATCTCATTTGCAGCAGTGTTAATCCAGAGTCAATCAAATTCAAATTTATGCCATTAGAAATGAGAGCAAAATTTGGCTCTTAAATTACAGCAGCTAAGCACAACAGATTTTGTTTCCCTTGGAGTGTTTTTAAGCTCCTGATATAGATACAGCTTTTATCTTTTTAATAATCCCTTCTTCCTGAATTCAATGGGGCAAGCATCAAACATATTCAGAAGCGCAGGGCTTCCTTCATTCCTCGTGATGGCTTTCATGTTTTATAAAGTAGTTTTTAAATCAGTGCTTAATGCATGCTAAAAGTGAGAGAAGAATCAGTAACAGGTCTGATTATGAATGGCTGTATTACCCTCTTTTGACATTTTGAGACAACATAAACAGCCAAAGATGAAAAAGAATGTGAAAGAAAGTCTGCAGAAGAGGGACTCCAAAACTACGCTGTACTTGATTATTTAATTTATGATCCAACTGATGTATGGATTACTGGATCAAAAAACTCTTGTTTTGTCATCCAGTGGATAAAGCTTACAACTTACAATACCACAAACCTTATCCACCCTTTAAGTTTTAGCTTTATAATGCACATGTATAAGTCCATGGACTGCTTGTTCAGGTTTATCCCAATTCATGCACTCATTCTTGCAAGCAAGGAGCCACACCTGCGTCATTTGAAACCTACAACTGTGTGTTCGGGTTCAGTTAAAGATAAGTAAAGCTCGACGGATGCATTGGCCAGAGAAGGAACACTATGGCCCAAGTAAGAAAAATTCTATTCCCCAAACTCCAGTAAACCTTTGCCCAGCACAACACTGCCAAACAGGGAAGAGAGAATCAATCATTAAGTAATTGGCTAAACAGAAACCAGCTTTCTATAAACAAAGTCTTCTATTAATCACTACTTAGGAGCATGGTTGTGCTCCAAATTCAGTTACTGTTTGCTGCTTTGTGGCTATACTGACATACTTTTTTAATAATGCCATTACAAATGCATTTCATTTTGGAGTTCTGGGCTTGGTTAAGGCAAAAGAAAGTGAGATATTTTGAAAGCATGATAAAAAATAGAGTAAGAGGAAGGAGCAGAAGGATGGTGTTAAATTTGAAGCAGAGTTTGACTAAGGTGGCTGAACCATTGTCAGCTCTAATTTAACTGTAGTTAGAGCATAGCTTAGGATGTTGAAAAGTATATTAACAAGAACTATTCTGTGATGTTTTGGACAAAGCAAAGTTAGTTCACTGAACAGTGCACAGAAGACTACTTCAGTTTTCCAATACCATAGTGGGGAAAAAAATATGCAGAAAGAAGCAGTTCTTCTCTTTTATATGGTAATTCCACGGGAAGTGAGAAGCACCTCAGAGCCAAGCAAAACTCATTCAATGCTGTATTGCCTGTTACCTCTAAACTATTCTTGCTAAGATATCTCCTCTCGGGATGAAGTATGCACTCATGAACAATGGGATATAAATTAGCATTGCATCAACATAAGTCTGTCTGCATAATAGAGTCTTAAGCCAAGAAAGCATAATTCATCATGACAGACATATGCAGCATCATACATTTCTAACCAAGTTCAGGTTGAAGAAATACTGGAGCATCTGTAGCTTGCTCTGCTCTTCAGGCAGAGAGCACAATCCATCGCAGTCTACATGCCCACTGTTATCTTCTGGAAACTAGAAAAGCATATGGTACAGCAGATGCTGCACTATCATTTCCCCCCTCAGACTCTGTTAAGGGCATTCAACTAATTGTAGTGCCATAATTAGCTGTGTTCTGTATCTCAAAAGCATTTTTTTCTACACATGAGTATTCCACTGGCACTGCTTCTCTGAGGAAATGTAAAAAGGCATGTTAAGGTTAGCAAATGGAGAAAGAGAGGAAAAGATAGTAAATTAGAAAAACTGGCCTAAATTGGATCTACAACTTCTGCTAGTTACGAGTTGCTCTGGAGCAAAGTGGGTCAGCAGGTCTGAGACCTACTGTAAAATGTCATATCTTGCAACAGTTCCTCTGAGCCAAATCTCACAGTCCTTGCTCCATCAACCCGACATTTGAGATCAAGGGGAGATTGGGTGGAATAAGGACTGCGGGATTTTCCTGTTTACATTTTTTGCCCACACAGCACAAACCTACAACCTCCAGCTGTTGCCCTCCTGGCTGTTATCACTCGTACAATTTCTGTGTGCAGAAGGGCTCACGCACACTTCTGCAAAGTGGCCTTGAGACAAGGATTCAGAAAAGCTCTCCAACATGTGTAAAGCTATTCCTGGTTATGCCAGTGTTTGGTCAGAGGAATAACATGAAGCAAATCCTTATAACATCTTTAATTCCCTGGAACTTCGGTGAAACTTCAACACATCATCAAAGCTAAGCTCCTTCTTAGGTACTGCCAAAACAAAGCTGGTTCTCTGAACTGTGCAATATATGTAGTGCCATTTGTTATGACCATGTTGCTGTATATGAATGGAGGTATATAACTATTTGTATGTGTAGTTACATATAGCATGTATAAGGTTATACATGCCTAAATTTTTGCATAATGACTAATTAATTTTGGATATATATTAACTGAAGGCTGGAGTCTCAGGGATGGGGATGCTTGGGGATTGGGGGGGAGGATTTGCTTCTTACGTTAATGTGTACAAGATTCCCTGTTACAGCTTAGGTAAATTAGTGAGCTGAATGCAGATCAGTGAGCTGAATAGAATTAAGGATGTATAATTGTTGCAGATTATTAAATGTTTTTTGCAGGTGATGTCAAGATATATACTCTCTACACACATGAGGATGCATAAAAAACAAGATGATTTATAATTATGTAGCTAATTGTGATGCTCTCCCATTCTCTGACAAATTTGCTGGCAAGGGGAAAGGAAGGCTCAGAGATAAAATGAATTTTGATCTGGTCCGACACCTGCAGCACGTGTCTGAGGGCAGACTGAACACTGCCCCACAACCACCACCAGTTAGGAAACACCCTTCACCCAAAACAGCTAGATCCAAGCTAGTTCAATCCATACAAGCTGCCATCCCAACATGAACATTGGTGCTGCTGTGTCTCCCCAGGTGTGACACATGCCCAGCAGTGCCACCACTCCTGGCAGGCACAGCACTCCGGTGCCACACACCGCTAGGCACCCTTGTTAACAATATTCCTAAATACATCTGATCATCAACAAAATTCTGCAAACCACCAAATGATGGAGATAATGCAGGTCCTGCGGATCCTGCAGCACCTGCCAAGCAAGGAGGGATGGTAGGTGTCAAGGAGTCACTCAGCAGTGCTGCTCCACTCACTCTTCCCAGCTTGGAGTAGAGGCAGCCTCATGGACAGATGCACTATTTGGCAGTATGGAATTTGGTTCCTACTATCACATCTGAGTACAGATGATTCAGGAAGAAGAACTGGATTGGCAGGTGGCATCTTGAGAAGGGACCTTTTCACTTGTCCTCTGGCTATGTCCTTCCCAAATTGATTTATTTGTACAATTCTCATTTAAATAACACAAGAACATACCCAGACTTTTCCTCACTGATTTCTCTTTCCATAGGAAACCAAGCTACAAGATCCCAGACATCCACTGATGACAGCAGGAGCTCAGAGTGTCAGGAAAGGGTTAGCAGTACCATTTGGGAAGACCTCAAGGAACTTCACATGTGCAGGTCCCTACTCAACTCAGTCAGTCCCCTGCTTTCATAACCCCACCACCAGTGGGGGGAGTAGGACAGACCAATATAAAGGCACATGCTAGCTGGAATTAGGTAGACCACCTACCAGAATAACTCTGCTGGTGGAGTAAAAGAGTATTCCAAGCACAGCAGAGTGAAGTGGTGGAACCATCGTAAGGTCAGCATAAAGCTGGTATCACTATCAACTAAAATGGAGTAGGTGACTCTGAAGAAGAAAGGGTTGAGTGGATGGTGGCACTCTCAAGAGGAACAGCAGAGCTGGGCTTTGTCACCCTACCCTACCACCTAAAATTTTGTTCTATTTCCCAGCCCAGGCGAACACAGGGGATGCTGTTGGGGCAAGTCCAGGGGAGTTGCCCAGTGCTTGCTAACCATACCCTACTCCCAGTCCCCACTGAGAATACAGGGATACCCAGGACCTCGCACATCTCACATGCCCGACTTGCTGTCTCACATTTTGAGCCTAAATGCCAGAACCTCTAAAAGTCTTTGTTATCTGATGCCATGATTACAAAGCAACAATTCAAAGAGTTGTCTCAGGCAAAACCCATGTCATGCTGGTTAATCCCTCCTTTATTCTTTGACCTTTCCTTCAAGGCACCCCTAGATAAGGTAGTTTTTGATGATGTTACCATACCCTTACACTTGGTTTGCACGTCCTTCTCTGGCGAACAATTGTCATGTTTTGTGAGTGTTTCTCCATCACTTGCCATCAATAGGGTCCTGATTTCTGACTATAGCTTCTACAAAATATAGAAGTACTAAAAGATAACAATAGCAATAGTGATAATTATGTGAAAATAATTATTATTACAAAATGAACAGACCTTTGAGGAGATAGCTAGCACCCTAAGCGTTCACCCGGCTAAGGGGACAGCGCCGTGTTTTTGGACACCAACTTTCAGAGCAGCTCACACCCGGACAAACCGGGATCCCGGGCACTTCAGCCGAGCGGGAGCTGTCCGGGAACACCCCGCTACGGACTCCAACTCAAAGCGAGCTCCCACCGTTCCCCCGCATCCCGGAGCATCCCCCTCACGCCTCTTTCCCCCGGGGCTGCGAGCCCGCCCCGGGGCGGGGACGGGAGGCTCGGGGGGTGGGGGGGGTCCGGCGGCCGCGGGTTGCGGGCAGAGCGAGGCGCAACCCCAAGCATGCTGCCCCCGCTGCTGTCCCTGCTGCTGCTGATGATGATGATGATGATGCCCGGAGCGGCGGGGGGCCGCTGCCCGCACCGCTGCGCCTGCAGCCAGGCCGCCCTGCGCTGCCCCCCGCCGCCGCCCGGGGCGCGCCCCGCGCCCGCCCGCGCGTAAGTACCGCGGGGTGCGCGCAGGGGGGCTCGCCCCGCACCGCCTGGCCTCGGGATGGGGCTAACCCGCGGGGTTTGGAGGCTGGAGGGGAGCCGGGGTCCGTGTCCGGGGCGGTGCGGGTCTTTTGGCAGCCTGCAAAAGGTGCAGTGGCGGTGCAGTTGTGGGAACTTGCTGGGTTTATCCTCCTCCTATGGCAAAAGCTGGCTTGCGTGTTCCGAAACCAGCCGGAATAACTTTCAGGGAACTGGATTTAAAAAAGGATGAAATCTGCTCTTAAACTTTCCTTCAGTTCTGTCTTCTTTATTTCTTACTTTTGTTTGGTTGGTTTTTTTCACAAATCTGCCTGTCTTCTCACTGCCTCTTCTCTCAAAGCTTGTGCAATTCAAAGGCCTCTGTGGTTCAGCATCAAAACCCTAGTGGTGCTCGCTTCTGCGATCCAACTCACTGTCAGCACGTGTTGCAACTTTCTGAGGTCTGATTCACGGACATCTGTTCTCAGCCCTAGCAGTCAAAAAGCTGCCATGAGCTCTGACAGTTCTTGGGCTCTCTGTGAAGAGGTTCGTAGCGTCTTTCTGCCTAATGCACCCCTGGGAATTAGGGCAGAATTGTAACAAAAGGGAGTCAAGGGGATCCCCTGACCCCGCTCCAACACCATGCTCCGAGCTCACAATCTAGCAGAGCAGACCAAATACATGATATTTGTAAGTATTTAAGCATTGTTGTACAGTTTGCAAGCCCAATTGCAGCACTTATCTAAACAATCATGGCGTCAAAATACGGGATTAGAGGAACAACAGATAAGATAGTTGCTGTTTCTAGGATCCCTTGGTTGGATTTTTCTTATTGTGCCCCTTTTGGAAACAAAGTCATTGTTTTACATTTTCATCTCATTTGTTTGTAAATTTCATATGCTCTTGAAATTCCCCAGGGATGATGGTGTCCCTGATCTTCTCTTTCCTTTCTCCCTAGCTTGAGAATTGATATGTGCAAGAAATACTAATTTCTGTTAGTTTAGAGCCATGTAAATCGTTCCTGCAAAGTCAGTTTTGAGAAACATCTCTGTCCTGAGTTTGTTTCCTACCCATTTACTTGCATTACTCTGGTGTCAGAGGAAGCAGAGCCCATGGGTGCTGGAGAAATTCTCCGTACCTCTTGCAACAAGTACACTGCTTTCATGGCACTTGTAGCACACACAGAGCGGGCAAGGGATCAGTCACATCCAGGATCCCTGCTGCAGCAGAAGCAGATGGGAAGGCCAGTTTTTGCAGGGCTTTAGTGCGTTCATTAGTATGCTACACATCTGTCTGTAGTCACATTACAGCCCAGAGAGGTTATCAAAAGCTCTAAATGTGTATGATTTTTCTCTTTTTCTTTTTTTTTTTTTTTTTGATTTATTCTTTTTCTTTTCTATCTCACTCCAAGAAGAAACCACATCCCTACCTCAGTGATCCAGGTTAAGACAGTGGCCTATGGCCACTTCCAGTTATATTTCACTCAGATCAACAGGGTAGATGATAGACAAAGATAATGGAAGGATTTTTCCCTTTAAGCTTTACTATAACAGCTTTGCAGTTGTTTGCAGCGCACAACTATTAGGTTAGCTGCAGAAGCCAACTGTACGGTCAGATAAGAGTTCAACCACAATTCTGCTCAGTACTTCTGTGAAATATTATACTCAGACATTAAAAAGGAAAAAAAAAAAATCCCTCTCTCTTTCGGTCTGCATTTGCAGACATGTCTAGCTCCTGGAAATGCCCTTTATGTCCAGAAAGGTGTGGCAAAAAGGGCCAGATCCCAGCCATCGGCTGCATGTCCTCCTGCTGCATCTGCTCCAGAAGTGCATGAATGTCAAATGGGACACGCTGCCATAGGGCACCTCTTCCCTCTGAGTTATAATCCCCACCCCACAGTTTAACACTCCCACAGAGCAAACACTCACTGCTTAGTAAGTTAATGGGACCCCAGCTAGAGAGACAACTCTGTGCGATCCCTCCTGCTGCCTATACCAGGGGTGGGACACAAGCAAAAGTCACTACCATGCCACCCACTGTCAGTAGGATGGATGTGACATCACAAATATAATGGGAGAAATGGGGAGCAAATGGTCACCTCACTTAAGTGTGGCCAACAACTCTTCTGAAAGACTACGCTGCACCAGCAGCAGCCAGCACACAGTGAGCACCATTAAGTATTTTATCCAGCTGCTGTTCTCCAGCTGCTGTGGCTTCTGCTTCCACATCCCACTTCAGGCCACATCCAACCTGATTTATACTGAACCTGGAAATACACTACTGAATTTCCATTCCTTTGATTTTTTTTTTTTTTTAATAGCATATAGTTTATCATACAATTACAAAACTGTAATAATAAAAGCAGTCTCTAACCATACATGTGTACATGTATTCTGGCTCTTTTTTTTTTAGTTACTATTCCACCTCTTTTACTCTCCTTTCACCTATTCTCTTACTTTGATTTTCATACTATTTTTTTCTTACCCACTTGGGTGTTGTTTTTCCTTCTCTTGCTTTTTTGTGGCACATCTTTCCCAGCTTTGTTATTTTCCTAACTCTGGCTTTCCATACTGTACCAGTATGTCTTTAGCTCTCTTCTCCCCCTGCCTAGCTCTGTATATGAGAGACAAAGCAAGAGGGAGTTACTTTTATCCCCTCGTAGTCACATTTGTACCTGGGTGCATCAGAGGAGTCATAGTATATCATAGAATCAAGAATGGTTTGGGTTGGGAGGGACCTTAAAGATCATCTTTTTCCAAGAATAGTCAAGAAAATAAATGCCAGTACATAATGTCAGCTATATTCGAGTAATTCAAGCCCTGATGCTGTCACTATCCATGCTTTCAAATGTACTTTTGATATTATTTTTTTACAGTTCAAGCACATATCTTGTAGGAAAATTTCAACAGGTTATATTTACCAGACCTGCCAAGTTGTATTATCGCTGGAAGATTTTTTAAATGATTAGAGTGCCAAAAGGTTGCAGAATTATTTGTTTATATGTTTCTGAATTGATCGTATTTTTCTCAAGATCATGTTTTTAATTTGGGCACTAGGCAAACACTAGAGAAACTCCATTATCCCAACACCTCTGTATGCTGTGTTGGCTATAGCAACCACGTGTCTGCTTAGTCTCAGCAGAAAAATAACCTTTAATACACCACTGAAACAAAACATATGCTTTCTTCATTTGAAGCTTCATGGTGCATCTACATCCTTTTGCTTATTTAAGAGAGTCTAAATGGCCAGGCACCCAACTCTGGCTGTATGTTAATAGACGTTGGATACCTAAAACCTTTCTGCCCCTTTGGAAACCTCATTTCATAGTAAAGCTCACCTTGCTGTGCCTGTGTTCCCCAGCATGCAGGGCTCCTGCATCAGAGCAAGTGGCAAATGCTTAGTATCAGGCACTCAATCCAAAGCCGTGGGGCAAAAGCTAAATAAGTAGACAGTTCTACCATGTCTTCAGTGTGGGCATACCTGGCTTTTTAAGGATCGACAGTTGAATTCAGTTTCAGGAATAAAATGTCTTTGGTAGGAGATAATGTGTCACCTATTAGCACCTGGCTAAAAGCACTCTGACTGTTTGTGTGGTACATCCAGCTCATAGTTCCCATTTCAGGTAGATAGTGCCCAATCTACAAGGCTTTAAAAATCAATGTCAATGCTTTACTTTGCCCCCAGAAGCTGATAAAAATCCTGGGAAAATGGTGGGCTTTCAGTCTTATTTTCAATCAATCAATACTCAATTCTTCTAAGTTCAAGGACACCACAGAATAAAATGTTTGCCACTCTTAGCAAGAATCTACCTTTGTGGCATTACAAGTCTGGGTAATCCTACAAAACAGTGATGCAACCATATATCTGCCAGCCCAGCTGCAGTAACATTCATACCTATTGCAATGAAAGCCTGTGCTCTTTATGTATTTATTTATTTATTTTTGATGTGCAACTAAGCACTCTTTTCCAAAGGCCAGTGTCTGTAATGCAGGGATTTTCTTCAGCAGTGTGAAGGAGTTGGGTTTTGAACCCTCTTCAAGAGAACTGCAGGTGGTCATGTGGTGTTTGGGCACCTAGACCTCCCAAAGCTTCTCTTGGAGCTTGAGTCTATGTGGTAGTGCTGGAGTAGAAGTTTATCTTTTAGCAGATAAAAAATGCAGAGTCAAGTTGATTCTATTATATCCCAGAATTAATAAAAAAGTATGACAGTGGGTTTATGCCAGGGTATCTTTGGAACAGATCACTCCATAAGAATTTTCCAAAGAGCTCTTATGTGGTACCTCTACATGTTTACAGCAGGGGAAACAGGCAGTTTGCTCTGTGTATGCCTCTCATCGTCCCTACTGGCCCTGGTTTTCCTATTAACAGGAAGGTAAACATCCTTATGAAAAATCTACTCTAAATTTATGATTTCAGAACAACAACACAGGAAACAAATGCCGGATGGTATTTTAGGTACTGAGCAAGAAAAGGATTTGGTCAATCTATGCACAATTCCTGTAATTCTCAGTGTCATTTGACAGTCTTACATGTATTTAGCCTGGCAATTTCAAACCTTACTGCCTAGAAAACCCAGCTTGATTTACAGACATGCTAGGCACTGCTCAATGCCTAAATGGTTGGCTGTCTCCCCACTCCCTTCTGTACACATTGACTGGATGCAAGTCCAAAGGATGAAATGCCTGTTGATTATATGAAGTTGCAGTATTGTCAGCCATTGAATGCAAGGAGTGAGTATCCATGAATTATTGTGTATCAAATATGAAAGAAACATACCAGTTTTTCTTAAAAGTATAAAAGTTCATCCTTTAACAACACTCTTTCAAACTGGTGTTCATAACTTGTTTTAAAAATGGATGCAGCCCTCCTTTCAAAGTCTATGGAAGTCGGCTAGTAGCATGAGAATGTTAGATATATAAAAGCTTTGTAAAACCCACTTTGTTCTTTCTTTTTGTCAAAAGCTTCCCAGCTCTGAGAGACAAATAACTGGTCACATCTGAGTATCACAATCTGAGTGCTATCAGAAAGAAATCGATATTTAATTCCTGCCAGTACCTGCTTGGGTTGCACTGTGTGCTATCAAAAACATCAGTCATGTTCAATAGCAGAGGCTTCAGCATAGGAGATAAGGCCTTGCTTTATTCTGGGTTTCAGAAAGAATTAAACCTGCACCAAACAGCCAAAACTGTATTAACCTAAATGCTTATACATGTACACAGTCTGGATTTTGGTCAGCAGCTAGCAGATCTTCAAAATGTTTATAGAGTTTAGAAAGAGACATCATCTATTTCCCTTTAACACAGTCAGGGTTTGAGATGCAAGCTACAAAGGTAAAGCAGGCAAGAAGAGAGTGAAAACATTTTACACCTTTTTGGTGAATTTAGGATACCTTTACTGATGTGGAACTGTCTCTGTGTGCTACAGCAGTACTTTGAGGATTAAGAGATGTCTGATTATGAATTCCCTTCTTCCTTTGTTCCTTTGCTGTTTTGTGAGACTGTCAATGGGATGAGGTAATGTCAATACAGTTGAGTTCATGGTTTCAGATATCAAGGTGAATTCACAAGGATTTAAAAAATATATATATTTATGTTGAAATACAGAATGAATTAAGTGTTGCCATGCAGTTTAACTACAGTTAAAGTTACAGCTAAAGTGCTGGTTTATCCCACTTAAATTGAATTCCAGAGCTGAGGTAGCTAAGCGAGGAACACTGGCGCCAAAGATTTTCTGCAGGCAGGGGGACAGGCACTGTAGGGGTTTTTGCTTTTGTGTGTGTGTGTGTGTAGACACTCACAAAAAGGTATGTTTTGTTTTCCAAGCAGCTCTAGTCGATGGTACAGCTATAAAGAGGTTCTTGCTGCCAAGGCTACAGATGAGCAATTTCTCAGCTTCTACTTTTTACTTCTTCCCAAAGGTGTTTTCCTGTTGGCTCAGCCTATCGATCCCTGCTGCAGGATTCTCTGCATACTTCTGTCCCCCAAGGGACAAATACATTTCTCAAGACATACAATTTAGCTTCACTTCTGATTTAAGCACAGCTCCTGCACACACACAACACAACCTGCCAGCATATGTCTATAGAGACCAGTATGGCCCAATCCCAGTGGTGTCAAAAACAAACATATTCTTACAGCATTGCTTATATGGTAGGGAAGTGTTGTTATTCCCAGTTTACTGACAGGGAAACAAGGTGTAAGGAAACTAAATGATTTGCCAAAGATCATATTGGACTGTGGCAAGGAATTGGTGCCAGTCTCCGGAGTACATCTAGATTGGTAATCCCAAAACATAAATATGTGTGACAGCCTGGCACTATAGTGAACTTTAAGTTCTTAAACATTTTTAATTGTCTTCATATAAAGGATTATAACAAAATTAGGAAAAAAAAAATTTTTTTTTTTGAGAAGCACAGAAACAGTTCAGGTCAAAAAACCTTGACAGGGTGTTTTTAAGGATGGGAAACAAATGTTTCTGACTAGATATCTGTAATTAAAAAACAAAAGAGAGCAAATATCTTTTTGCACAGAGATAATGTCTTGAAATATGTTAAATATTTTGCTATGGCTATTATCAGGGAGAGTGTGGTCATGGCTGTACAAATTGGCTGCTAAAAGGACTACAATTCAGATGTGGAGTAGAATGGTAAAAAAAAGATCTACCTCCCACAGTGTCATTAACATCTCAGTGAGAGTAATTAAAAAATGTAAAAAGGAAAGTGCACACTTGCTTTCAATCAGCAAATCACAGTGCTGCAATTTAAAATAAATACATAAAATATATCAGGCCCAATTTGGACTTTTTCAAGCACTTGCACATAGCCAGAGGCTTTCTGATGAATTCATGATGCCACACCACAACATTACAGCAGTATTATGGAGAGAAAAGTATGGTCCAAAGAATGCAAACAAACATTGTTTCATAGAGGAAGCTTTACATTAAAGCCACATTTTTCTGAGGAAATAGCTCCAGATGGCCTCTAGCTTCATTTGACTGTGAATATAGAAGCCCATTTTCATAAGGTTATATTTTTTTTCTAAAAGTTTATGATTATTATCATAATTTCACCAAGCCAAATCTCAAATTTATGCTCTAAAGGAACTGACACAACAGCCCTCAAATTTGTTTAACTGAAATCAGTGATAAAGGGATCAAGCCCTAGAGGTACAAAGAACTGTAGGCAAAATAAAGTGACTTGAAGCTTTACTGTTTCTCTATGCAGTGTACAATCTGTAAAAAATGAAACCTCATGCCTTACAATCCTTTCCTCCCTCTTTTCTTTTTTTTTCAGATCGTTTACTCATCTTCCTGTAAAAGTAATCCCATCACATGCATTTGAAGGACTTAGAGATGCCTTCATCATGTAAGTTCACAACATTTTCCATAGATTTTTCCTTAATGTCTTGCTAGAAGTTCTGTTACAAACCTCCATCACAAATAATGTCTTTTTACAATAATGTAAAAATTTTTTGCTAAAAACCACTTTTGGTGAAAAAAAAATTGCAGAGGAAGGATAAGCTATTTTTATAGGCCAATAATTTCTTTTCAGCAGTATGTAAAAGGTTATTTGAAAAGGTATGCTTTAACAGTTGCTTAACATAATGAAACATTAATCATGTCAGAGAGAACTGGATTCAGTTTGATAACTGATGATAGGCACTTTTTATTTGTAGAGGAGATTTCTGTCATAAAATGTTAGTGCTGCAATGATAGCTATGGTATTCTGTGATTATACATTTATGAAATACTCAAATAAGGTTTTTTTTTGCTGTTATGCACTGCGAGGTAAGCGAGGCAAGGAATCAGTAGGACTGATCCTCTTCTTAGAAGATACAGTTTACAAGCACTGTAACTTTGCACATAATGCTTCCCCTCCCTTGTCTTTGTATCTGTTTTATATCAAGGACTCCAACCAGAAGGCTTGGCAGACTAGTCTCACCCTTATTTCTGTCATTATTGCAACCAAAAGACGGCAGCTTTGGGTCTCCATTACTTAATATTTTTTTTTATTTATCTGCATGGGGTGTTCACTGAAGGACAGCTAATGCCACGCCAGTGTGATACAGAACAGGGGAATGAACTCCCCCAGAATCTAAAAGTAGCAGCACAGGTAATGGTGCTTCCTATTCCAGGTGTGCTTTTTAGAATTATCTTCACCTATAAAAAGCACATATTTTATCAGCTATTAAAATATACATCATCTATTTACAAAATCTATTATCCAGGAAACAGAGAAAATAGGAAACCCTTTAATGGTGCATTCCTGAAGGCAGACTAGAAGGATGAGGGTAGTGCAAACACCTAAATAGATTCAGTTGGTCTGGTTTAGCTTTTAGTGCTCATTGGTTAAACAATTTTGGCTAAATTATAAATTCCTGTGTTTCTGTAGCTCTAGTAAGTAGAAAACAAACTAAATGATGTCCCTATCTATTCAACTACAATGAATTACATGTATTACAGTACAATCTAATGGCACTGCATTCTTGCATTCACTTACATCTGAACGATTAATGAGACCTTACCGTTTTTAGATGGCAGAGCAACTTAAATCTAAAAAGGTTCTCCTACCTTTATGATTTGATGCTAAATTTTCCCAAGCTGTATGCATAACCCATTCTTCATAGAGAATGTTTTGTTCATTGACATTTTTCTTTCCATAAGAGCATTTAATTGATTTCTTTGTGTCCTTTTAATACATCTCTCCAAATTAATAGCATAGAAATCAATGTATTTGTCTGATGTAAAACTATAGAACACTTCATAATTGCCAGTGGCAAGTAGGAAGGATCTCATGGAAGGAGCATGGGATCTGGGGTTTCATGATTCAGAACCTGAACCTGACTTTTTTTTCGTTTTAAGTACTGCAAGTAGTCACTGATCCCTCTCAGTGCATGAGCTAAGCCCCTGAGTCTCTTAGGATCAAGTGCTCACCAGGCCTCTTGTTTTACATCCATCTTCATTCATGAATAACCATTGCACTATCAAAAATATCAATCTTACTGAATTCTGATTATGGAAAAAAAGTCATTAATATTTCTGTAAGAAATATATACATACTTAATATATGATTTCTTGTATGAATTCCCCTTTGCTACTAAAAATGGAAAAAAAATGGTCTAAGGGTTTTCATAGCAACATCAATAGGAATTGTTTTCTTATAATTACAATTCAAGTAAGATAGCTTTCAGGTCTGTCATAATAATGAATCTAATTTTATAGACATGTTTCAGTTGTTTAGAAAATATTTTTTGTTTTTGTAGACAGAGTATAATGTTAGGTTTAGTTTGTGTGCCATACTAGTCAGTTCTGTCAGGAAAAAATGTTTCGAAAACCTTTCTCCTATATATGCAGATTAATATATATATTATATATAGAATATATTAATTAAATATTTAATATATAATTATATAATATATGATAGTTGTATATTTGATATATAATTAATATATAGAAGATATATACAGAATATAGTACTGGAAAGAACAGCATTAGAGCTGAATTTGAGTAGCTTCCTAACACAAAGGCAAGGAAAACAGCTTTGTGATGAAATTTGCAGATGCTTACGTAGTTGAAGTTGAGACTATTAATAGATCCAGAGGAAAATTCACAACATCTGTAAACAACACATGAAATAATCCAGTACATGTAATTTCTTTTGTTAAGAAGAGATTCTAACCCTTGGATATCTGAAGGAAAATGGGTTGAGGCAGGATTGCATGGGGCAGCCATTCTCTCTGGCAAGCTAATTGGCCTGGGGGAGCCAGCCCCAGAGAAGGGGCCCTCTGCTCACCCCCAACCCTCCTACTTCGTCCACATGAGGGCATCTTCCAGGCTGCTCCCAGCACAGCTGTCTTTGGGCCACTCATGTTGGACATCACAGAGGCTTGCTGAGGTTACAGTGGCCACTGCTTCCCTGCCTTTGCCCTGGACCCTACAAAATAGCCCCCCTGCAGCTGGCCCACAACTTGCTCAGCTACTCGGTCCTCTGAGAGCCAGTGTAGGCAGCAGGAAGAAGGCTAGAGAAGGAGCAAGGCTCTTCTTGTGGACCCACCTCCATGGGCTCCATGGTGTTAGGCAGGAGGACGAGCCAGTCCTTGCCTGGGACTGCACACACAGGGTGCCTTCCATTAGGAATATTTACAGGCCAGGGTTCTGAACCAGGGGGTCGCCCAGTTCCACTTCCTCAGACAGCTTCACTAGCTGGGCGACCCCCTGGTTCAGCACCCTGGCCTGTAAATATTCCTGATGGAAGGCACCCCGTGTGGGCAATCCCTGGCAAGGACTGGCTCGTCCTCCTGCCTAACACCATGGAGCCAGATCCACAAGAAGAGGCGGAGGAGCCCATGGAAGTGGATCCACCTCAGCCACATCAGACCTGGGACTACCCCAGCACGTCTTTGCTATGTGCCATCAGAGAACACCAACAGCTTTGCAGCAGGGCGTGGTGAGCTCCCTACTCATTGTTGCTCAGGCTCCATCCCAAGCATTAGCTTGGAGCCACCAAACACCCGGCAATAAAGAACTCTTGCCAATTCTCGGGGGTTGTGCGATTGCTTCTTTCCCATCCACCAGCCCTTGTGCGAGAGGTGGCAGCCCTTCTGCACAGAGCCTCGAGGAAGAGCACAAGAGAGGACCCAGCTCCCTTTGGGCTGCTGCGTTGGGGTGACAGGAGGAGTCCCCAGGGGCCACCATGCACCTTTAACATTTGTTAAAATAGACCGAGGGGTGAAAATAGTAGTGTGTAAGCGATTATAGGTGGCTAATTTCTTATTAAGAATGAGTATCTATATCTGAGTAATTGGGAACAACAGACATGGAGAAGGCTGAAGTACTCAGCAACTTCTTTGCCTCTGTCTGCACTGCTAGAAGGGCTTCCCAAGTTTTTCATTTACCTGAACCCATAGATGGAGGCTGGGGGATCTAAGTACCACCCACTGTAAGTGAAGAGCACATTTGAGACCACCTGATGAATCTAAACACGTACACGTCTGTGGGACCTGATGACATGAATCCTAGGGTCCTGAGGGAACTGGTTGATGGAACTGCCAAGCCTCTCTCCATCATAGCTGAACAGTTCTGGCAGTCAGGCAATTCCATGGTGAGTAGAAAAATGGAAACATCATGCCCCTACTCTTCAACAATTAAAACAAAGAATTGGACAAATAGCACTACTCTTCAACAGTTAAAACAATTAGGACACATTCCTTCTTAGAAGAGCGTCAGGCATTGGGACAGGTTGCCCAGGGAAGTGATGGAGTCACCGCCCCTGGGGGTGTTCAAGGAAGGGTTGGTTGGATGTGGTGCTTAGGGACATGGTTCAGTGGGTGGCATTGGTGGTAGGGGGACGGTTGGACCAGATGATCTTGGAGGTCTTTTCCAAACTTAATTTTTCGATGATATTACACATATAATGTATTCTATATATTATATATATACAATAATATATATTTATTTATATATAATATAGATGAATCTTAATCTAGCAGGCATTTAGCAAGCATCAAAGAAGTGGATTTATTTTCCCTGTATCCAACATCAGTTGTTCTTAACTACATATGTGGAACAGGGGCATTGTTATGTCAAAATTGTATAATGCCTACAAAAACAGCCATGTTGATCTGTGTAATGATGTAAAAAAGCTACTTGCATTCAATTTCTATGTATGTAATGGAAATGGTACTTAAATCCAAAAATTATTTGTAAAGTTCACTGAATGCATATTCATGTATTTGTGTGTCTCTACATCTGTGAATTAGATGACCATGATCCTGATTTAACAGCAGTCTATGAAGCTCTGTGAACATTATCTACATCTTTGTCTATGCAAATAAATTCACTAAGTGGAACCAATGGTAGGAGCAAAAGGCTTAGAGGCTTGGGCTGACTACTTTGTTTGTATTAGTTCAGCCCTCAGTCACTACCTTACCTACAATTTGCTGAGAAAATGACGATAGGCTGCCCTGTATGCTCTTATTCGAAATGGTTGGCATAACCTTTTGCCAAGGCAGGATAATGCCTCTCTCTCTCAGTCCCTACTGCCTAGGATTTTGGAGGTGAGGCATGGCCACTGCTGCAAAACAAGAATTGGGGCATGGGGTGGGGGGAAACCATATGTAAAAGAAGCAAATGTAAAGTGGAAACTTGACTTCTGGTATCTCTTCTGTTAATGTATTGCTTTGTGTCTGCCTTTTTCATTACAGCGAAATCTCTCAGAGTGACTCCCTAGAGAGAATAGAAGCAAGCGCATTTGACAGCCTTCCTGCTTTGTCTGAAATGTAAGTCTGTGAAAAAAAAAAAAGGCAGCCATGTTGTGGTTTATTATCATCAAGGAGTAAACAGTCTACAGAAAAGTATCCCTGGACCAAATCTTCCTATGTTACTTCAGCTGGTGTTGGATGAGGTCTATGATGACAAATGTTTCTCTCCAAAGTACCATATAAAATAGTGAGCAGTTTGTAAGGTCTAGCCTTGGAGATCTAGATCATGCAAATTGATCTGTATATATGAAGTTCTGTTGCTTTCAGTGAATGCAATGACAGGATGGGAGCGCTGTGTCTGCTTCTACCAGCAGTGTCGAGCTTTCTAAGTGGAGAAATCATTCAAGATAACAACAGAAGAGAAAAACATTTTCTTTTTGAAGATGCAGTTTTCAAAGCCCTACAGTATTTAAATATGTCTGCTTAGTATGCAGCTCTTCTTTTGAGCTCAGAAATATTACTCAAACAGAACATGTACTGATTTTAAGCTTGATGTGCCTAGCAGAGCCATCGGAGAGAGCGTGTGAGTTAAAGCAAGGGCTAGGAATATGCTCCAAAATATTTAGTGAAACTAGTATTAACTAATTTAACTAATATTTTTTCACTAAATATTTAGTGAAACTATTGGAAACTATACATTAAATAAAAATATTGGATAATATTTTTATAACAATACACTTAAATATTGGAAACTATACATTAAATTAATTATATAAATATTTAGTGAAACTATACATTTGATTCAATATCTCATTACATTGTTTTTCCCACAGCATGATCAGTGAGTGGCTTAAAAATGGTGCAACTGAGTGAGGACTTTTTTTTTTTTTCTTATATGTGAATTCCATTGAAGCAAATTGCTTGCTCACATGAGCAACAGACACAGGTTTGTCCACCTCTTACTGTTTCTAATTTCCATTGGAATCAATGGTGGGCATAGGTAAGAAATTAAAGATCTGACCTAATGTATTCACCTACCAGGTATGGATAGCTTGTCATTTGCCTGTCTGCCAAAACAAGAAAGTTAAGTACGAGCTACAGGAGACTAACAAGACAATGTTTGAATCCTGAAGGAGATATCTTTTTTTGGCTATCTAACAGTTATGACATGATTTTCTTATCAATACTGCTTCAAAACTCACTTGTAGCATATTTCTAGAAAGTCTGTTTGCAGCATGAGAGTCTTCTGTCAAAGTCTGCACATGTCAGATTCTGACAAGGCCAATTGCTAGCGAAATTCAAGTCCTTCCAGGTGTGTAACAATACAACACTGACATATATTTCCCTCATTACAGATTAATTCTGAACACAAAAAATCTGCTGCACATTGAGGACGGAGCATTCAGAAACCTTCCAAGGCTAAAATACTTGTAAGAAAGCATTCTCTTACTTTTCTGTTTGCATTCTTTTTTTCCGTGAAGGAATGGACAAATCACAGAAAGGACTTTAAAGAAAAAAAAATAAGTTTTTCATGCCTTATGATACACTACAGGTTCATACATAATACACAACAGCTTTAATGTGCATTTAACTATTAGTGAGGTCTTTTAATAAGCAAGATTAATTAACCCAAGGTAGAGCAGTAATGGACAAAACAGTAAAGTCTGCCAATTAGTTCTGCTAAGTGTTTATTTCTAAAGTTTTCATTTAGACAAGATACCACACAAAAGGGATAACTAAAATCTCTTCCTTGCACTTAAGGAGTCAAGAGGACATATGCTGCTTCTCCAGGATGCTGCCTGAGCATGCTACACACAGTTTTTACAGACCTTACAAACACAGTTGGAGTCTAATTAAAAACTACGATATTTGCCACTCATATTTTAATGCATTGTTAAGCTCATACCTGCAGGATTGGCTTGTCCTTGCATTCTAGCCTGGTAACCTTTTCCCCTGTAAATCATGCTTTTCTCCAGGAGCATTTGTAACACTGGAATAAGAGAATTTCCAGATCTGACACAGATCTTCTCATCAGAAGCTCATTTTATCTTGTAAGTGAAGACCCACCCTAGCCCAGCTGTGAGTCTTTCCATCTTGTTCTTGTATCTCTGACAAATAACTTTTTTTCCTCCCAAAGGGAGCTCTGTGATAACTTGCGTATGACAACCATACCACAAAATGCTTTCCAGGGGATGAACAATGAATCACTGACACTGTGAGTAAAACAATGTTAGATCCAGTTCCTTCTGTGAGGATAATACAGCTGTTTGGGGAGAGTAACTCCACTTTATAAGAATCTTGAAATTAAGCCCCGTATGTCTGTATTGTCTTCACACCAAGACTTTCCTTTTAGCAAACTGGATTCATTGCTACAGTTGTCCTGCAAGACAGGTGAGTTTAATGTTGAGATGCTTCGTACAAGGAAGGAAAAAGCCACTGAAAGCCAAGGAGAAAATCATCTGCCAGCACAGCAGGAGCCATGTAGGGATTTTGCAGCACCTCTATCCTCACAAAAACTTCCATGAAGAAATGCAGAAATAGCCCAAATCACAAACTGTACTTCTCAGCAGGATGTGGCTGAAATTCAGGGCTGAGGAAGGACCAGCAAAGCAATAGAGGGCAGCAGCAGGCCGCCTCCTTCACCTTGTAGCACAAAGACCAGTCTGGAAGCAAATAACACCAACCTTTGCAGACCGACCAGAGTGATGTTTAAAACGTAGCATACATCCAAATGTGGAGCCATGTCTTGACACAAGTGCGTGTGCCAAAACACTTGCACAATTCTCCATGGATGTTTGTTGCTGGAAATGGGCTGGAGCTTGCATGAGCAAGTGCTGCAGCTGGCTGGCTTAAGCCCTTCATCAGGCTGATGTGCCAGCACAACAGTAATTTAAACACAAACGTGATGTATTGACCAGTACCTTCAGAAAATGTTAGAAGAACTAAGCCAAAATGTGACCAAAGACAACTACTACCTGATATTAAAGATGAGCAATGGCTTAGTTGAGGGCATCATTTTATCTTACAGGCTGTTTTCCTGTTAGCAAGTTCACAAAATAACTCCAGCAAAATGATGATTCTGTTAATGGTACAAGAAAACAAACATGCTAGAGATGGAGAAAGATGCTTCTTTTTTTTTTTACTGCAACCCTGAACTGTATTAAATGGAAGAGTGTCTAACTCACAGCCAGGAAAGAGCTAACAGTCATTTTTTTCTTACTCTTTTGTGATAGAAGAAAAGAATTACCTTATCAGCAGCTTTCTAATTGTAGAGCTACACTTTACCTCCGCCCCTTGTAATTAACTACAATTAGCTGAAATAATTCCAATTGTTGCAGCATGGTCTAGTGAAGCACAAGTTAACTGTGAGTGTGTAAATTTAGCCTGCAGTAATACTTTGCATTACAAATAGCTAATGTAGGCTTTCCAACTGTTAGTGTATCATGAGGACAGGGAATCAATACTACACATGGTTGTGTTTTTTAAGGAAATCACTAATTTCAGCACCATGTCAAGACAGACTCCTCACATCAAATGTAGCCAGCTATTCTTGGGAGTAGGTTCATACCCAGAGTTTCTGCTCTCCCAGCAACAAGTGGAAAAAGAACAAAAAAACTTTTGTAGACATAAAGGATCCTCTATAAACAGCACCGCATTTTGTATTAGGACTTGATATTAAAGAAAAAAAAATACAAGTTATTATATACAAAGGATACTGAAAAATACTTAATATCAGAAATGGCTTTTTCTCTGTGAAAACAAGCCCATAGATTAGATCTCCTAATGAAGGAAAGTAGCCAGGTTTTAGGTACAGCAGGGTCTAGCCATTTGGTACCTGGCTCCAGAGTGGGAATCAAAAACTCAGGGCTGGCAACAAGCATCCCTGTGCAGTGCATGGAATGGTGAGGTTTCCACAGCACTGTTCAGGTCTGGCAGCACTACTCTGAGTAACTCGCTGACTGCTGGATGATGCATCAATCACCCCTGCTTCACTGCAAAGCTCTCACTTGGGCTGCTGGGAGATTGGTCTGCCCATAGGGGAACCACAATCCAGCAATACCTTCTGGGTTTTACACGAGCTTTCCATCTGACACTTCTCTGACTCTTGCAGCTTTGCAGCTTTACCTACTTAAACCACAAAATCCAGGTCTTCTGCCTGTAGGTTGTTGTCTTGGTACCAAGGGTTCACCTGGAATGCTGTCTGGATTCTGGGCCTCACTCCAAGGTGGGCGCCAAGCTCCTTGCTCTTAAACACATAAACAGGAAAGCATTTAAGCTTCAATTTTATGCTAATTTCAGAGCTAATGGCAGTCATCCCATAGTTAGCTATATTCTTTATAAGCCAGACCCTCTAATCCTTAAAATGAATACAGTGTTAAGTTTTGAAATCCGTAGTGCAATAACATAATCTCATCTTTTCCCAAATATTTTTCCTTATACATTTTTCTTAATCTTCAGCAAACTGTATAAAAATGGATTTGAGGATATCCACAGTCATGCCTTCAATGGGACCAAGCTGAATCAACTGTGAGTATGCTTCCCCCCCTTGGCAATTAAAAGAGCCACAGAATTGTACAAGAACCCAAGTTGGAAGGGACCTCGGAGATCATCTCGTCCAACCTTTCATAGTAAAAGCAGGGCCTAGACAAGATTGTCTAACACCTTGCCTAGCTGAACCTTAGAAGTTCAGCTAGACCTTACTATTGTAGATAATAGTAGATTAGTAGATTATTAAAAAAATAGCTCAAATGCAGCCACAAGCTCTTCGTTCATCTTAACTGCCCATCTTAAATTTCATGATACCCATTAGAAAAGTCAATATATCAGTGTCACTGAGACCTAGTTGTCAATCCTGTGGCATTTGCTGTTTTCCTGAAACACTATCCCTTAGAAAGCTGCAGTTTTTATGAGAAAAGCTCTTCTTTTTTTAAGTAAAATTTAATAAATTCCTAAATTTAGCAGCAGCAATGGAAAGCTTGAACCTGTAGACCAGATTCAGGAAACTTCATCTTACACCTGGAAACGTCAGCAGGTTTAAAATCAATTGCATACACCCTGAGACTAGCCTCATGGTTTTGGCAAAATTTTTGTTGTATTTTTGTACACTGCTGCTGCAGTGAAGGAACCAGGATGGCTGTTCCTGGTTTAAGTCAGAAGAAATTGGAAATGATCAGAATTAGGTGTAGATGCTAACAGTCTGATGGTACCAGTGGAGGAAAGGTTGGAGAAATATGAATGCTCTCAGACCAGGTGTTGCACAATCACCACTGTGACAGGAGGAAGGATTGAGAGCAAATGGATGAGAAGAAGTAATGGAAAGAGAAGTTATTTCAAAATGCAGATGTAAAGACTCGATGTTTTATTCCACAGAATTCTGAAGGACAACAGAAACCTCAAGCGGATACACAATGATGCCTTGCGAGGGGCCACGGGGCCAGATGTCCTGTAAGCATCAAACCCCTCCTTTATCCAGTTCTGTAGACATCCCCCATTAACTGCACTTTGCTAAGTGGACTACATGCTTGATCAGATACCCTCTGTGTGTAAAATAGAAACATATCAATAAGATGCCATGAAATTGCAGGGCAGAAGACTCAGTCGGCACCACAACAAACACTTATCAGACAGCTTTAGCATTGGCCTCTGCCCCATAGGGATTTGTGTGGCTTTAGTTATATTTGTGTCAGATCCTACTGATACTCTCTCTGTGTGTCTATCCTGACATTACTAAGTAACTTGTATTTTGGCAGGATGCGTATGTTTTTACAACGTATTATTTTAGAATTTGGTTATAAAAGTGAATGAGTTGATCACATGGTATAAGCCAATGTGTAATAAAACATATTATCCTTCTCATGCTTTGTTAGTCAAGTACATACTAGAGGGCTGCATTGGGTGAAGCAACATGCAATAAAACCCAACGGGTGGCTCTGTAAATAGCTCTCTGTGCCACATATGCCATTGCATTCCTTTTATTGGTGCTTTGCAGTGCAGAGCATTACTAGCATCACTCTCACAATTGTAGATTTTTTTTTCCCTGTTTAATGGCCTAACTCTGACAATATTCAGTCATATAACTGCCCTTTCCTCATGCAAGCAAGCAGCCCCTCTGAAGTTACTCTAAGCCAAACTACTGAAGTTTGTATTCACAAGAATGGGAGACTCTTTTGTGTGTTTCAGTTATTAACCATGTAATTAAAATATCCAGAACAAGGCCCAACATGGTAGGTTTTGATTTCCACCAGGATAAAGCCAGACCCTTGCCTGTCTGGGACTGCTGGGTTGCAGTATCACACCCTACATCTCTGAGATGGACATTGGGTGGCTTTGTAGATGTAGGCCTTCGTGAAAAAACTGAGTCACTGCTATATTCTCTTCACACTTTGGCGCTGCTTTTATCTGTATGAAAAGAAACAAGAGTGCTCTCTGTTTTGTAGGGATATTTCTTCAACGGCACTGGAGTCCCTGCCTAGTTACGGGCTCGAGGCCATTCAGATCCTAAATGCAACATCATCATATTCATTGAAGAGGCTGCCAACTCTGGATAAGTTCAGCAGTCTTCTGGAAGCTGTTCTAACGTATCCCAGCCACTGCTGCGCTTTTCGAAACTTGAGGACAGAGAAGTAAGTCCAAATAGCACACTGTTCTGCAGGACTTCAGAAACTCCAAGATGGCAGTCCTGCTTTGTTTAGCTGGCGGGGTTGGATTATCCTTGCTCCAGTGGCAAGGAAGCTGTGGAATGTAGCAAGGCCTCACTCCAAACGTACCCCTAAATCCAGGAGAGCTATTTCTGCTCCTGTTATTGGAGAAATATGTCTCATCCATGATCTGCCAGCAGCGACATTATTCTAAGTCTGCTGAAAGCTTGTATTTTTCTTGATATCTCAGTTTAAAAAAGACTTCTGGCAGTTGGAAGATACACTACCATCAAGAACACTTCAACCTTAAAAAAAAAAAATGCAGCCTTTAGCTAAGCAGTTTATTTAATGCAGGTACTGTAATGATCTTGTAGAAAAGACAGGCTTTCACTTTCTCACTGAAATAAGGACCTGACACAAGCCTGCAGAAAGAAGTTACACATAGCTTAGTACCAGCCCTTTCAGATGACAGTAGACAGCGTTGTTCTCCCTACTTCACAGCTGGAAACTGTGGCACAGAGAGCATTTCCCATCCACTAATTTGGCACCGTCAATTTGAGACAACTGGAGTTAAATTTTCAGCATTTTTGCTCCAAAGAAATCAACTCTCAGCTGGCTGTAGTCAGCCAAAGCAACTCCAAATGAGTTTAGTTATGAGCTATGAGCATTCCACACTTCTCACCTATCTCACATGAAGTCTGCAGTAAAGATGTGAACTAAGCAGCAAGTCGTGAGGTGTCTGATTAGTGTGACCTGCATGTGGTCAGATCAGGGCTGTGTTGCAAGGATAGGAATAGAATCCAAATCTTCAGGGTAAAATTAGGAGTAATGCTATGCTTTCTTGTCATTTCAATAAGTGATTTCTGCTTCTACAAGAATAAGGCAAAGATCCTATAGTCAAGTGTTTCCATCGCTACCAAATGCTGATTCAGTCCCAGTGCAAGTCTCTCAGCGTGTTGTACACAGAGGCAACTCTGGGACAAAAAATGTTTTATTCATTCTGACTTTAAAATTACCATTGCACATATGCGAAAAGAGACCAAAGTAAAGTAGCAAAGATAACTGTGTTTCTCATGTTTATTAATTTTCAGATGCTTGGCCTTGTAACTTATCATCATGCTCTGTAAAAATAGAGGTGCTCTAGAAAGTCACTTTCTTATATTCAGTGACTGTTTTCTTAAGTCAACTTTGAAAAATGAAACCTGCAAATCAGGGAACTAGACTGTGCTCCTACCTGGCATCAAAAGTATTCAGGTGACTGCCAATGTGTTACATATCTGCACAGCCCTGACCTCTGGAAAAACTCATACAAGCAGCAGGCTATTATTTTCTATGTGGTCTGCAGCTATAAAGGAACGAGAGGCACATCTCTGTTTTCCTTGGCATTTACTGATGACAGAAGGAGACCACAGAGACTGAGACTTTCCAGTTTAACCAGGGAAGACTCTTCTTGTGGTTACGTATTCTTATGACCATGCAATGTAGCCTGTTTCTGTCTCCTTCTAACCCCCTACCCTGCCCTGAGCTCTATGTGCAGTCACCCTGTCTCATATATTTTTACTACCCCTGCCCATTCCTTCATATCCCATTCTTTACCACCTGTGGACTGCACTGTGTTAGCAGAGAGACGTGGTGACAAGGTCTTAAGTATATCTGATCTCACAAACAGGTCTGCTTAAATCACAAACGTTAGGCAAATGAAATTCTCAAACCAAATATTCTTGAGATCTCTGGGCTGAATGGGGGAAAACACAACTGGCTATGACACATCTTCAAAAAATTACAAGAAAAGCAACTTCTAAGCATCACATTCGGACTAAGAATAGTATCTTAAAGCCTTATTTCTTTTGTCATACGTAACACTTTCTGTAAGTTTCCACATGCCTGATTCTCTTAAGGCTACACAGTAGAGTACCTGGCCCATAACTTTAAAAGCCTCAAAACCAGAGACTTTGCCAAGTATGTGGCCTTTAAATTTGTTCTTTTCCAGGTAAGCCTCCCAGTATTTGTTAATAGATGCACTTCTCCAGAAGCAGCCTAACTGCTGCTGTTCATACTGGTGGAGAAAGCATCCCATACAGTATATGATAAGGCAAAACGTTTTTTTTTTTACTTACAGCTTGTGTTATTTCACTACAATGAGTAAATCATAAAAAATAAACAATCTGAAAGACCATCCCTATACCCCCCATGAGGTATTGGCCACTGTCACAACATTTTAGACCTTCCCCTCCCTGCTTTCAGAGGTCTGCATGAATGTCTCCACTGTGTGAGCCCAATTCCAGTTTACCTTACGTGTCTAAGAAGATCAGTTGCAAGGAAGATGAGAATTTGGCTGAAATCCAGACTGAAACTCAAACTTTCTTTTCCATCCTTGTTTCAGACAAAATTCCTTGCTTTCCATTTTTGACAACTTCTCCAAACAGTGTGAAATCACAATGAGGAAACCAACTAGGGAGATATTGTAAGTACTGCTTTGCATACAGAAGCTGGAAATAGCAAATTCGGACCCTCCCCTCCCGCTACTCATGTGTTTTTTCTAGAACAGCATGGTTTTTTTCTTTCCAATTCAGTCACCCTTACAAGTAGCACAGTAGTAATTTTACTACCATTAAACCAAAATTTGTGATTGTGATGTTCAAAAGGCTAAAAAAATAAAACAACACATAATTTCATGGGCTTTACTCACCCCAGCTTCTCTTCTAAATTCCTGAAAGGCTCTTGAAACACGGATTAAATAATTAACAAAGTTAAGGGCCTACTTGGAAACTTTTGAGGCCCAGAGATAATTGTAGGGTTCTGTTTGATCAGAAGAAGAGCTGCCAGTGTTAATACTTCTTGCCTACCTATAGAATAATTACAAGACTGTACATCATCATTTGGGCCATAGATTTTCATGGTACAGAGTCCCTGAGTTAGAAGTTTGGGTAAGCCCATTCAATTTGTTACCTTCTTCTACATGTGTCTTTCCACATCATCATAGTTCTGTATGACCAGCATCCAATGGGACAGGGAGAAAGGCAAACATCAAAACTGTTGTGTTGGCTGCATTGGGTGTCACAAGCACTAAAAACAGTTATTTCATGGACAAGTTTAAGGACTATGGAACTATCCATCCCTCTCCTGCTAAACGGGAGACCTTGGGACTTCTCTTTAGCCCTAACGTGGGATCAGATCATTACAAAGTCTTGAAAAACAAAATGCCAACACATCCAATACAGCTGAAATGTGATTGATCCTTGCAGATAGAGGTTTCCTTAGACAGTATCTCGTTTGATGATTATTGAGTCCTCCTACACTTGCTGTTGGGTTTTATTCAGTCCTTTGTAAAGCCACAGCTGCAGCACATTTACATGGCCTCTCAGAGAATCACAATTATTTTTAATTGGAAAGTAAAGTCAAACATATTTCCCACTCTTCCAGTTCAAACCAGGCAAGTAAAAGCAGTTTTTCATCTAAGGAAAGAAGAGGTAGGATAACAAGATTGGGAACCTATTTACCAAACATGAATATTTGAAAAGTAGCCCAGCTTCACTTGTCAAGTGAAGACCCTGCTCCAGAAATATAGTTTAACTTACAGGCTTCAGGAGATTCAGAAGTTTAAGCTTGAATCTAAGCTGTCCAAACCTATGAATTTTACAAAGAGTTGTTCTCCATAGAGATGATTTCCAGGTCTCACATTGCAGACTGAACGTTTGCCCACCAAACACTCATGGTCGGGATGACTGGGTAGTAGCGAAATCAACAACTGTTCTAGATAGGCATCAGAAGGAACAGTGCTTACTTTTAAAACGTACCTTCTTTCATAGGCTTATCCCCACACTATTGATGACCTAGAGATTAGAGAACTATTTTAAACACCTGAAGATATTTATAGTTGGGCATTTTTCCAGTCTAGACTTCATATATTTCTAGCTATTGACATACTACTCTATCTTGTTAACCATGCACAGCTGCTAATCCTCACTTTATAATATTGTGATCAAATTCCTCAGCAATTCCCAAGCCATACATAGCCTCAGGACTTTGTTAATAAGTACATTTCCTGAGGCAAAGGAGCAGAACTAATATCCTTAGGTATTTTTTATTTTTTTTTAAACTATCTGACAAAGCTATATGCATCAAGCCTATAGTCCATCAGTACCAGTACTTCTATCATTTGAACTGCACTCTACTGGCATCGTGAGAAATATGGCTCAATTGCAGGGCAATCAAGATAAAATACTTACAGATTGGTAAGTTGTATAAGAAATCATTCGTATGGATGTAACCGTGACTTCTGTGGCTCTCTAAGTTTGTACCTAAACAAAAGGCATCCTTACAGGGCTTCACTGTATGTAAACATCCTGTAGAAACAAATCTAGGAAGTGTTTTAAAACAACTAATTTGTTGTATTTTTATAAAAGAGTGCAAGCATCGTGTAACAAATAGTTCACTTCTATTTGGGGGGGTTGTTATTTTAATAGCTACAGAGATGACTCTTACAACACATCGCTGTGGTCAGCAGAAAAGAACATGTACGCGCTTGCAGCAGATGAAGAAACTTTTCCTTACAGCTACTCAGACATGTTTGATGATAGTGAAATGACCGGTTTTGAGTTCGAGTATGACTTTTGTCAGCCTAAGATACTGACATGCACCCCGGAACCAGATGCATTCAATCCCTGTGAAGACATCCTGGGATACAGCTTCCTCAGGGTGCTGATCTGGTTCATAAACATCCTCGCCATCGCTGGCAATTTCACTGTGCTCCTCGTCCTCATAACCAGCCATTACAAGCTCACAGTTCCCCGCTTCCTCATGTGCAACCTCTCCTTTGCTGACTTTTGCATGGGACTCTACCTGCTGCTCATCGCTTCGGTCGATGCCCAGACGAGCGGCCAGTACTACAACCACGCCATAGACTGGCAAACAGGCAGCGGCTGCAGCACTGCCGGCTTCTTCACCGTCTTTGCGAGCGAGCTGTCCGTGTACACGCTGACGGTGATCACCATCGAGAGGTGGCACACAATCACCTACGCCATGCAGCTGGACCGCAAGCTGCGGCTGCGGCACGCCGTGCCAATCATGCTCGGTGGCTGGGTATTTTCCATCCTGATCGCGGTGCTGCCGCTGCTGGGGGTCAGCAGCTACATGAAGGTCAGCATTTGTTTGCCCATGGATATCGAAACAGGTCTTTCCCAAGCCTACATACTGCTCATCTTGGTGCTCAATGTTGTAGCCTTCATTGTCATTTGTGCCTGTTACATCAAGATATACATAGCTGTCCAGAACCCGGAGCTGGTAGCTGCCAATAAAGATACCAAAGTTGCCAAGAGGATGGCCGTACTCATCTTCACGGATTTCACCTGCATGGCCCCTATTTCCTTCTTTGCCATCTCCGCTGCCTTTAAGGTGCCTCTCATCACAGTGACAAACTCCAAGATCTTGTTGGTTTTATTTTACCCGGTCAACTCCTGCGCAAACCCATTTCTGTACGCGATTTTCACCAAAGCATTTCAAAGGGACTTCTTTCTGCTGATGAGCAAGCTTGGCTGCTGTAAGAGCCGAGCAGAGCTTTACCGGATGAACTATTTCTCTGCTTACGCCTCCAACTGCAAAAATGGCAGCTCAGCCCCAGGCCCCAGCAAGGCCTCACAAGCACTGCTGCTTCTGTCAGCACTAGAGAAGCCGTACAAGACACGGCGCCCTACAAAAAAAAGTCAACCGGAGCGCCAGTAGATGCAGCACCTCACAGTGCCAGCTGTAATTATTTCAGTGACCAGGGATTATCTTACAGTATCTTAAACATCTCACAATAAATAAAAACACAAGTCAATAATTCTTATGCAACAACGCTGTTCAGAGGTTCAAAGCGGTATTTTCCCTTTTTTTCTGCTGTAATGGTAGGTACGGAAGGTGATTATTAGGTGAAACACTGCTTCAGGGCGGGCGACTGGGGGAGTCCAGTAGTCAAGGTGCTCTTGAAGTTAATGTGTACTGCAGTGACTGCAGTCTTCCTCCTTTCTTTCCAGATCTGCTTCCCTGTGGTATTTAAAGCCTGTCTGCTACCTTTTGTGTCTTCTTTTCCTACTCCTATTAGCTATGCTGGCATTGTTGGGTTAAGGAAAGGGCACTAAACTAGACGCCTCCCTTCATTTCATCAACAGAAACTTCCAATTACACAGCCACATACACCCAGTTAAGGAACAGCGTTCATCAAGCAGCGTTGTAAAGATGTCGCCGAGGAGGAGTTGACCTGCTGAACCTCTGTTACTAGCAATTTCACAGATTACATTAGATCTCAGTCAGAGCTTGTAAGTCATTTACTTTAAAATAAAAAATAACCCATATGCAGCCATGCATGATCTGGAAATTGAAAGAGATGCAATAGCTGCAGAACACCAAGCACTGTATTTTGGATATCGCACATACACAAATATGAATCTCATAAACTGTGAAGGCCCCCTCTCAGCAGCAGGATAGCAAATAGCTGCTGCTTGTTTTCTCTCCAGGGACAGTCTCGTGCATTATTTACATCTGCCCTCCCTTCAGTGTCACTGGTGCCAGTGGCATTCAGGATGCTCTGGGGACTCCTCAGCACTCACACTCCCACCCCATTCCCACCCGATAAAGCAGAGTAGTTACTTTTCAGCGACTGTTTTTCCATTGAAATGTTTTTTCATTTTCTACCACACACTGTCTGATGCTAAGGAGATCCAGATTTGTGGCTGCATTCCTAATTCAAATAAGAATCGAGCGTTCCTTTGTTACTGCAGCATTACAAAGGGGCTTAGTTATGGGCTCCAAAAGGAAAGCTCACAGTTCTGTGGACAAAAAGAGATGCAATAGCTACAGGCTGCTGCTCAAGCCTCTTCTTTGGCTACTTATTCTTGACAGATTGGATTCACTTTCTGTAATGGGAGGAGCATATTACAGTGTCAGCAAACCAATCTGGTAGCTTGAGCCCTACATACGGCAGTTTGTTTCACAGAAGGTAAAGTAAATGTGTTTTATCTGGGCTTGTGATCAAAGTTTTAGCGTCTTAGATCACATTCTGTAGATGAGACCCTCAATACCCGAAGGCAGATCCCCAGATGGTACAATATGCACCTCCCCAGCAGTCAGCAGAGAAGCGCAGCACCATAACGTCTGTGCTTACTCCAGAACAGGCCCAGTCCAACAGTTCTTGATGGCCACTGAAAGTGTAGACTGTGATGTGTAAGAAAACGTGTTTGTTATGATCACTTTAAACCCCTTACATTTTCTTTCAAGTCTGTGACAGCAACAGTATGAAAATCTGTGTTCCAAAGCATACCTCTTGTTGCCACAACACAGCACTGCTAATTAAATTTGCTTCACAGCAGTGACAGTGATTCTTCATGGTATTGAATGGTTTAGCACTAGCTTATAATTGTGTTAATTAGAAATAACATCTCTGACCCTCTCTTACCTTCAGCTTAATGCCATAATTTCAGTCAGTATAACAGGTCTGTGCACAAGCATAGCTGTGCTCAGGAGCAGTTGACACACACGGGGAATAAAGCAGGAGAGAGAAGTGAAGGAGACTTACAACTCTGTGGTTTAGCAATCAGTAGGAATTCCATGTGAGGTACCTCTTTATATGTACCAGATGAAGAAATTGGCCTACTGCAGGATATTTACCAAAAAAAAAAAAGAAAACACCAGGAAAAAAAAAAAAAAAAAAAAAAAAAACACCGGGGAAAAAAAAAAAAAAAACATAGGACAAGGCAAAACAATGTCTTGAGTGGGCAACAACTGATTTACTAACATTGCATTTCAGCAGGATGAAAGCTCACTTATATACATCAAAATTTTTCAATACACTGAAACGAGCAAGTAAAAGCAATCCTTTAATAAAGATTTAGATTCACATACAAGTTACATATTATTCTATCTTATTCTTGGTAAACTTCCCTTCTCTGTAGTGTAAAGTTTTAGACTGCCATTTACTGAAGTACCTTCAATGGCCATAACTGGTATTACACACTTCATTCTATCTGCAAAGTGTTTGCTAAACTTTAAGTAGTGGCAATCAAAAGCATTAATATGATAAATTATTAAGATCAAAAACACTCCGATCTGATTACTCCTTAAGGCATAGACTAAAGTAATTAGCCAACTGAGCTTATATTTTAACAAGGAACATTTTTTTCCATTATAAGAATTCCTAACTTCTTGTATTTTTAGTTAGCTGTAAATATTTCATTCAAAGCTGTATGTCTTTGCCAATGTTCATTCAAGAACACTGGAAACAAAGAGCAATTCTTCCATGGTTGGATGAAGGAAAATGGAAGTACATCCTTGTGCAGCAGTACAAGCAGCCCACACAGACAGGCCATAGCTCTGCACTGGGAAAAAACCCTACTCTAATCCATAAAGTTCATATATTTGATAACTCAGGAAGACACTGGATGGACTCTATATTAAGGTTCCTTCGCATCAAGAACGTACGGGGTTAGAAAATGCAGCTGAATGAAAATTAATGGGATGCTCAGTGGCACATCCCCTCCCTGCAAATATTCAAAGCCAGGTTGGATGGGCTTTGAGTAACCTGATCTAGTGGAAGGTGTCCCTGCCCGTGGCCAGGGGGCAGAGTTAGATTGTTCTAATGATACCTGTGCTGCTAAGTTGAAGTTGGTACCACAGGTCATAACCTATGCATTTCTGCAGCATGAACACTTCAGAGCCTGTAAAAATGCTGAAATCTACAGGCATCTATCATGTGGGAAGAGCCACATTTCCTGCATATTCACGGGTCTGAAGTGTAGCTGGACTGATGATATAAGTCAGCTGAACAGGGAAAAAGTTATATGCCAGAACATTGAAACCATTTCTGGATACACAGCTCTTCACTTACCACCCATAACATCCATAAAAAGACAAAAGAAATGCCACACTCAGGCCTTTTAGTTCAGTGTTCCTTCTTAGAGAGTGGACAGCAGCAGGTAAGTCCAATAGAACATGCAGTAAACTCAAAACGTAGTTAAACACATACCTCCTGAAGGAATTATCTCAATGCTATCAGCACAAAGGTTTCCACCGTGATGAACAACGGTTGGTTTTCTTCCCATGTTCTCTCCAACTCTCTCCATTACTTTCCTTCTCAAGGTTTTGGCAGCCTCCCAGGGAGTAGGGAGAACCAAACCATGTCATGCGGTCTTCCTTCAGCAGATGCAGCCAGGAGAGGGGGTTGCCAGACCCCGTGAGAGGAACCTGCCTCTGTAGCAGGATGATCCTGTTCTGATTTAGCCTGGCCTTACCCTTTAACTTGTGATGTTGCCCTACAAGGAACAGGAGCTAGCTAGGAGAAAGCTACAGCTATAAAGGGCTGGGGCCTGGGCCTCAAAACATAGAACTTTTTAGATGTCTGTTTTTAGAGGAAGAAACAAGAAAAAAATGCTCAAGACTGCTGGGAATGCAATTCCCACAGCAGGGTGAGCTATTGTCACAGGCGTGACTTCTACACATTTCTGTAAGCAAAGTTACGTTTAGGGAAGACAAAAAACTCACTGCAAGAAATGTATACGAGATGACATTTTATTATTATGCACAATTTGTATCATTCACAGCCTACTGGTCTGTAGTCATAGAAGGCAGTGGATATGCACAGAACTGAAGTTAAATGACTTCACATTGACAGTGAAAATAAATCACATTCTAATGTTAAATCACACTATTCATTGCATCTCAGCAGACATAGAAGGTACAGAATAAACAATAATAGTTCTCATATATTGAGCTGAAGGGTCTTCTGCCCCCATTTTCTGACTTGCATATAAAGTGTCTGCCTTTAAGCTGAAGCCAAAAAAACAATACACACAAAAAAATCACACTTGCACAAATATAAAGCTTTTTTTTTTTGAACTCAGTCTTTGAAAACAAGTATCATCACTTGCAATTGTGTAGTTTTATATTTCAAGTCATACTTCAGCTCTTATTTAAAAAAAAAGAAATTTACTTTTAAATACAGTCATTTAGTATTCCATGACTTTCTTGAATTGCTAACCCAGTCAATGTTCTAGCCTTTACAGCTATTCACTCCAACAATGCTTCTTTAGTGGAAAAGTAATGAAATAATCAGAAAACAGCAGAGACAAATGAGCAGGTAACAATACAGTGTTTTAATTTGCATGTATTGAACACTTATTTTACATATTTTTGCAAATTCAGTCTATTTTTTAATAACAAAATAGGAAGTCCAGTTGTTTCACAGATGGTTAGTAAGGGAATAAGGCCGCAGTTCTGAAGTACATACTTCAGTGAGGTTTCACCATTCTGCATCTCCAATGGCTTTTGCAAAAACATAGTCCTTACCCTCAAAGGACATCACTCCATCTTTTAAGTAGAACTTCCATTTGTTCTTACTTCGATGTATCTGATGGAAGAAAATTAAATCAATCCCCCATGTCCCCCCCAAAAAAAAAAATTAGACCATAATAAAAAAAGAGCTTTTAAGCATAACTTGGTTTTCCTTTAAAATTCTGATAACTCAAAATACGCAAGACACTTTCTCTGAACACAGCACAAATATTCAATAGAGGCAGTGGATTTCAGTTGTATATACCAGAATCTTTGCCCTCTCAAAGGAACAACTTCCTGACTCTTACTCACCATATTCGAGTTTTCCATCTCCCTTTAAAAACACTAATTACGTAAAATATCCCTCTTACACCCTCACCCACATCCCCCGCAAAGCAAAAGTAGCTGTGTGGAACCTTGTGCTGGCTGAAAAACAAGATAATAATGGAGCAATTTCATTACTGTACCACTCCCAAAATACACTGCACCCTGCAAATATGTATGGTTTAACTGAAATACAGTTGTTTCCTTTTCCCAGATGTATGGCAAAGCAATACTGCATACACAGGCATGTAAGGATAAGGATAAAAACATGAAAATATTGTTCAAAAGCAAATACTACCATACAAAACAGTGAGAAAGAATGTGCACATTATTTCTTATTAAAGTCCTGCAAAACAATCTATACTACAGAAAGTTTAATACTAAAAGAAGGAATTTTAACCATCTCTAACAATTCCTTGGATTTTAAGCATCAGCCTATCTCCAGATTCAGAAAATAAGGGGAAAAGAATTTAAAAAAATAAATAAATTGTTTTGCCTTTGGCATTCTTTTATAGATAACTATATAATTTAACAGGTAACTATTTCCATCTACTTTCTACTAGACCTACTTGTCTTTATTAAATCTATATAGAAAGGGGAAGTTATCAACATTTCCCCCAACTTCTAACTGCCAATTTTTAGTGACATCTGATATTAAAATTTCCTTTAGACATGTATAGAATTGAACTTACTAGTTTTAAAAAGAATTTTTTTTCAACTCATTACAGACAAAACTCGTTATAGATAGCAACATCTACTACCTGTAGCATCCATAACATCAAACTAAGTTACAATGCTTCAAAATTTTGTGCAACTTTTCAACACAGTACACACTGTGGCTCAATTTCAGATGCATTTTCCACACACATCCCTGCAGCTACATTTTCCAAAATAACAAGCTTCAGAAACATTCAATCTGTTACACTTGAGTAAAGACAATTTTCTCAGCAGCCCACTGTTTCCTAAAGCGCAGACCCCTTTAAGGCAGACCTAGCTGAACACACAAAAAAATTATCACTAGTCTCTTCTGAAAGCATAAAAGCAAAGTCACTTTTTTTTTTTAGAAACTTAGACGTATTTTTCCACATCTGCTTCCAAAATAAGATGGGCACTTTGTTTTGTCAACTTTTAAGCTAATAACATGCAAGTGTCCAAAACATACCTAGTACTTAACTTGATCTCCAAGAATTCAAAATAAAGTTAAAATTTAAACATTAAAATAAAGCAGGACAAAACGGCCCTTAGTGACTGGCTTTTCAGGTAACAGGATTCTGGTAGTAAGTCTTCCAGAAAGCACTTCAAAGACAAAAGATAGGGAATAGGAAAAGGTGTGTGTGTGTGTGTGTACTGTTTCAAAAGTCTTAATTCATGGCCAAAGATGCACATATACATCCAAGAAGCTGTTCCCATAACTTAAAAAAAATGAAGGAAATGCATAAGCTTTTGCAGCTTTACAAGTCTTAATTTTGAAAGCTTTGGTCCCTTTCTCTTTATGAACACTTTAATTGTCCTCATTTCAGAAAATAACATAAAGGTCTTCAGAGGACTGTCAGCTAAACACATTTAAACGCTCAATTATTACAGCATTAGTTTTTCTTTAGAAGACACTGACAGCAGTCCAGATATGGATTTACTGAAGATGCTATTTATAATGATTAAGGGACGAAGATAAAACTACTTACTGTACCTTGTCATACTGACAAACTATCACGTTATCTGTGTCAAACAAGTCTGGAACATCCTGTTCACTGACATCATCATCAGAATTTAATGGGTCCTAGAGTTTAAAAATGCATTTAAGAAGTATTTTATACATTCTTGCAAAAATAGTGTTGAATAACTTGACCTTAAACACAACCAGAACAATAAGAGGTTAACACACAAGAAATTAAGACTTAGAAACTATGGTCCACAAAGCTCACTTAGAAGCATCTTTACATGCTTATGTTCTCAAAAACATTCCCCAAAACCAAAAACAAACCACCAAAAAAGAAAAAAAAAAGGTCAAAATAAAGCAGAACTGCTAAATGCCAAAGCTGACCCTAGTAACTAGAATGCTCACCAACTGTCCAGACTCCATAAGTTAATTCTCTTGTGAGCATCAAGGACACAAAATTTCATGTTTTAAATTTAAAAAAAAAAAAAAAAAAAAAAAAAAAAAAGAAAAAAAAGAAGTGCTACACTTCCACCGTGCTGTTCTCTGTCTTAATCCCCTGTGGTTCTTCATAAGGAATAGTACAACTTGATTTGTATCAGGATCTTACTTAAAAGAACTCAATTCCACTGAGGTCAGGGTTTCACCACAGAACTTTAATGCTGGTGATTAAGTATTTTAAGTGATCCAATAAACAAATGATCTCATTCATTTGTTCATGCTCCTCATAATGAGCCCTCTAATAATTCCTCAGTGGCATCTCCTCTTGAGAGAGATATGTAACCTAACTACGCTCTCAGCATTAAACTTAGCAGGGGTTGTTCTGGGTCCAACAATTCAGTATTCAGGGTAGATAACATTATTGTAACGTGCTTCACAAGGTTTGAAAGTAAATTACCTCCTCAACAATATCTATTTGGGGCTCTTCATTATCACAGCTACTGCTGCTAGAATCCATGTTTGAAATACTGTCACCTTCTTCATCCTCATCCTCCAGAACTTTTAGATCCTCTGATTCAATAATACCAATGAATTCACTCTCGTCTGTGTCTTTTGTGTGTGACATTTCTTCCTTGGGAGAAGCATCACCGGTTCCGTCTAGCTGAATTATGCCTTCGATGTCACTGCAGATACCCTTCTCTGATCGTAAATTAGATTCCACCTGCTCAGTAGGTTCCAGCTGACAACAATAAAAAAGACCAGAGATGGCTTGTGAAGTAACCCCACATAGCTTTCATTGTTCAGTACAAAGCCTGAGATTTTTGTTTAATAAAGCAACAAGATTCATGGCACTTCAGTGGGAGTTTCAAATCCTGGACTACTTGTAAACCCTGAGTATGTTTGAAAAATCTTGTTCTTACACCTACCTTAAATGGAATCCACGTCAAATATTCATTCCCTCAGTAATACAGAAATACATTCTCTTACACTTCTCTTTAAACACTATTGTACTTGACTTCTTTAGAAAAAGATGTTCAAACTGGCCTCTAGAATTTCTATTTTAAAGAAAATTCCAATAACTTGAAAACTATTTCTTATTTTTGAAGTAAAAACAAGATGAATCCATTTATTTCCCTCAAATCGAAGTGTTCTGTTTAAATACCATATAAAAAATGAGAATAAATACCTCACTACTTCAAGGTACCGTTCATAAAAGCACCAGAATTCCAAAACAGAGAGATGACAGGAACATGAAAGAGCCCTAAGCTTTCAGTGATCTTAGGTTTCTCATTAAATCTTTATTGGAGCGCTACATTCACATCCACATACACTTTCTAATTCAAGGAAGTTAACACTTTGTTATGATCTTCCATTCTTCCTACAGTCTACATCATCCTGCCCAAGTGTAGATGAGCAACATAAGATGCTTTCTATTTACAGTCATTTTCCATTACTGTTATTAAATTTGTATTTACTAAATTTGCCTCGATATCATATAAGCACTACAATTCAAAGGCAGCACACCAGCCTCAAGTTGTATTTGCAAATGATTTCTGGAACATAGATTTGATGAAGTCAGAGCGGAGGCTTGATCAATAAAATCATTTTTAAGTTTTCCACAAACCTCTATCTGAATTCTCGCTTGTCAGGACTTTCTTCCCAAGGAAATGTATTTCTTACCAGCAGATTTTCACTTATGGAATCTGACTTTTCATACTCAGTATGGGCTCTCAATATAAGTTAATTGCTCTTCACATGTTATGAGTTAAAATTAATCCCTGTTGACAATCCATAAGCAATTTTACAACTGGCCAGTATCCACACGCAGATTCAGCATCAAAATGACATGGTAGTTCTCAAAGCATCATTCATGCTTGCTCAGAGGCAGAAACCAATTATCTCAAAAAATAGCCTATAAATCTGTGAACGCACTATATCTATCCCACACACCTACAGTGTTTTTCAGATTGACGTTGTATTCAATCCAAATATTTCAACAACACTTGCAACCAAAACTTTAAATACAAAAAATAAGCAGTCAGCTAATTGCTCTTCAAAACAAGCTCAAGAGTGAACTTTAAAATGAGGATTTTTATCATCATTCATAGGTACTACTTACAAACATCTTTGATCACGTCTCTTACAAAACCTGTTCTTCAAACAACCATCTACAACAGCTGTATTTTCACCGGATGAGAAATGAAAAAGGTCCTACCTTGTCCGTGGGAGCAACGGTGTCCTCATCTTTCAAAACAGTGTTATCATCCAAACTTTTGCCCATCATGATCATCTCAATGATATCATCAGACACCTGCTGTTGTAGTGATTCCTGAGGCTCAGTTTCTAACTGCCCCTCCACATCCAGCAGCAAACTGCTAGAGTTGTTTGCCTCAACAAAGTCAGAAGGAGAAAACACTTCAGAGGATTCTGAATTAAACACAGGTGTATGAAGGCTGCCATGCTGGGATTTCTCTGTAGACTCCGCATGCTGATTCTGCACTGCATTGGGTGCAATTTGCTGCTGGCTCTCTGTAGGCTGCTGAACCAACGCAGTACTAGTAGAGTTCTCCAAGTGTTTATTTTCTGCGGCACTTGGTTGAACTGCCACAGTCTGTTGGACAGCAGTCTTCTGAGTTTGCAACACATCTGCAGTTGCCTGGACAGAAGGTACGTTCACTGGTGCAACACTGGCCCCACTGGTGTGCAGAATTGAACGCTGTCCAACCGACTGAAATATTTGCTGAATAGGAAGTTGCAGAATATTCGCTTCTCGGCCCTGTGTAACCATAACAGGAACGTTTACCTTATAAAGCTGCCCTACAAAGAGAAGGATGAAAAGCTGCTTCAGCTACAGATCCATCTAGGCCAGCGTCCCATTATCAGTAACAGCCAAGAGGAAATAATCAGGCAAACTACAAAGAAAAAGGATGTGTACAAAGGAGTACTTTCCCCAAGCACACTTTCAGACATTTAGGAGTAAAAAAAAAACTTGCTTTAAATTTGTTAACGTGTCATTTCAGAAACAAAGGAGTACAAGATGAAACAGTAAACTGTTGCCCATCTCCATGGACAGATCATTATTTTAAGGGCATCCCCACTAAAATACCGATACAGTCCTAAACGTAAGACTCATAGTTTATCTGTCTTCTCCTTGCATAAAGAGGACTCCAAATACTGAATCCTTAATTATCATCATCAGTATTAGAATTAAGATGCCAGAGCTAGTTTGCCAAATTAATTTTTCTTTTCTCCACACATTTGCTTACACATACAGTCATTGGTATCAGCCTACAGCATTCAAAACCTTAGAAGCTATACCTGAAACAGACATATAGGACATTACTGCTTAAAAAAGAACAGCTGTTTAAGGAGAAAATCAATCTATGACTGAAGTAAGCCATCCATTCATCAAACTCCAACCAATACAAGCAAGTTTTTGTACCACCAATTTCATCAGCAAAAAAGGGTGAGCAAAAAGGATGATGGGTGGTTACATTTTATTCATATCTAAAATAAATTAGATTCTGAAGCACCAGAATGTCTTTGTCAGTTTAACACATGAAAGACTACCCCTCATACAAGGCAAGGGGATATGTATGCCTGGAAACACATTTGCCAGCAGCTGTAAAACAAAAAAATGGCATCACCTAGCAGCCCACATTAACTAATGCTGCGAGTATACACAAGTGACACACCAACTAATCAATGTAATTACTTCCTCCATGCAGTAATTACACACTAAAAAGGAAGAGGATAAGTGGCTCCACCCACCTATACTTCACATTTGTTTTATCTACTGCGCTTAGAACCATCTTTCAATATTCACATACAGTCAATGAATGCCCTGTAACGTTTTACGTCTCCTCTTTAATCTTACCAGATGTAGTCTGTAGTGTCATTCCAGCTGGTACGTGTATAGGATAAGCAATACCCGAAGGGAGAGCAAGAGTCGCACCTGGTCGTGAAGCACCCTAGATACACAAGAACTTTGTTAAGTAGCAGTGCATACCTTATTCTATCAGGGCCCTAAATGTCACATTTAACACACCCTGAAAGAGGCCCCTTTGCAATCATCTCTACTGAAGAGTTGCTTTAGACTTTTTATACATAGGCAGATAAAGAGTATTTTGTAATTGCAAGCACAATGATTGGCCTCAAGTGCTTTATGTTTTCCAGCCATCACATCCTCTTTTTCATTAAGAACTTTCCTGTAGCCCCTCAAAGAACACACCATCCAAAACAATACTCTTCCACTCAAAACTACTTTTACCTAAGCTTATGCATTAAGTACAGACTCCTTGCCTACGAAGACACTTCACATCATTCTCTTTTTCTCCCAGAAAGAAAACCATTGAATATAAGATGCCCTTTCAAACTACCTGTTCCTAGGAAACCCAAATTTAAAGTCAGGGAACTTGCATGTTACACAGATACCTTCCCAATATTATATTTCAGCTTGGCAAGGTAGTTGGCTAGAGGCTCAGGAGGCACTCAACAAGTTCATCAGGCTCTTATAGTACATCCTTCTCCCCCACACCCAACTACACTATGCCAACAGTTCAGAACCTATCACTCCAAAAACACTCACTTTCATCTGGATGATTTCTATGCTTCACAGATAACACTACTTCCAACTTCATTAGTGCTGGCATTTCCCAACCACACATTATTTTAACATCCAGTAATAAAAATAAAAAAAAGTTATAAAAATGATGTCTACATGTACATTTCCACTTCTTCCAACCTCTGGGCTAAGTTCATCCAGCCACATTTTCCAACACTCTTCTGCCTGCACTGCTTGCGAAACCAACTGCCTTTTTTTTTTTTCCTCCACTGCTCACACAGCAGCAGAGTTTGAGCACTCCTTCTGCAGACTCTTACCTTTTGTATGGTTTTCATCAAAGAAAAAAAAAAAAAAAAAAACAATCAAACACACTGAGTTTCCTCAGCTGTGGATATTCCCTCAGCAGATTCCTGGTCCCCTGCCTACTATACCATGTTCTACAGATATAATTGTCATGAGAAATGCTAACTTTTTCAGTCACTAAATGTTGTTCTAAAGCACCCATACACCAAAAAGAAAAAAAATAAATACAGAAAATAAACCCTTAATATGTGCATCCATCCCCTCAAGCCTGTGAAAAACTGACAAACTTAATCATTTTAAAATTCAGAATAATCAAAATAAGAATTCGCTGCAGCTACCTACCAGGCCTGCTGCCGTGAAATGCTGTAAACCTCTGCCAGCTGGGATGACTAAGGAAGCAATTTAAAAAAAATTACAAAAACATGTGCATCTCAGAAACAGTTGATCATTCAGTAATTCACAGCATGCAGTCCTGAAACTAAAGCAATCTTAACTTCAGCTCAGACTCATTAGATCAACAATAAGTAAGCACACCCAGATAAGGCTACTGAATATACTTCCTTTCAAGTTGCTTCAACGCTTATGCTGTACTCAGGGCAGGGGTTATACCCTGAATTTATAAAACTCGCATTCTGTTAAAAGTTGGTCTTGGAGTTTTTGTTGTTTAAAATATTAAGCAGATCAAATAGATAAATAAGTAGTACTGTAAAATCTAAGCACACCATTTCTATTTATTAATATGACTACAAACACACGTTGATGAGGCAGTGCATTTTACAAGAGGAAGATGTTTAAGTGGTTTCCCACTCTAGCACAAATCCAATGGTGATAATAGCAGGAAATGTAGGATGGGTTTTCAAAAGCATTACATACTTCATTGAGGGAAGACAAACCAAAGAGAAAGCTTCTGCAAGCTTCAAGACAGGAAGAATTTAGGTAGCCCTAACACTACTTCAAAAACCTAGACCATAGGACAATTCAAATCCTATTAGAAACAAAAATAAGAAGTCAGGTGGCTTTAACAGAGTCTGATGTGCCTTAGCATCAGCTGCCCTTCCAAACGTTAGGAATAACAAGGGAAATAAAGTTCATTAAATATAAAGCTTCCAATAGCAAACAAGCCCCAGAATAAATCTCCTTTAATTGCACAGAATAAATAAAGTATCTGTCTTCCAAAAACAGTCCAAATATGAAGACTGTAAAAATAGTAAGTAGATGAAAAGTACCTGTCCAACCTTGAAATGTTCTCCATGGGCACTGTGACACAGATTTTCATTAAATCACCACATAACATTATTTTTTTTTCTTCATGGGGAAGTTCCTTATGTGCTTCACACTCAGAGAAGCCTCAGCTGAGCGTTATGTTCTATCATAACGTTAGCACAGTGGTCAGCTGGACTCAACTGAGAAGAGTATGTCCTGATGTATAAGCCTGTATGAAAGTCAAATATTTCTGCACACTGTGAATACTGCTTTTAGGAGTACTGAAAGACAGACCGAAAAATCTTCCCAACACTCACACTCTTCTGTTTGAGCAAGGGCTTGAATTTTAAGAAAAGCTGAACCAGGTTCACCTCTACCATGACAGAAGAGCTCCAAAGCTCAAACACGCCATGTAACCCTCAGCACACATCATGCCATGTGCGTGAAGTGAAAACTTAACACTTTTGATGAATTTGCAACTGAAGGGTTACTCTTCTGGACTACAGACAAGACTAAAATTCTCTTCATGTTTTCCTGCTGGAAATAAATGGCAGATCAAATGCATTTAGACATACCTGCATTAGTTTATCATAGTTTAATTTGTCCTTTACTGGTCAAATTTTGCTTTCAGATACGTACTGTTCCCCATCATGCTAGATATATACACATGCATTGCAAACCAAGATCATTCCAGCAACTTCAGGTCTTCCAAAACTTTCTTGAAACACTGAGCTATTCTTAAACTGCATTTGCAACATCTGACCTGATGAAGCCTGCAAAACACGATGAAAAGTGTGTGGCAACTGCAAGGTGAACTGTGAAGAATGCTGGCTATGTCTGAAGAAGCCTTCTGTTGCTTTAGACTGCATCACCTTGGTTTCCCAAAGCTGCAGAGAGAGTATTAAGATCAGCAGACATCAACTTTAAAAATCAAACCACATATAACATGATAATCAAGTATTCCTAGCTCATCCACAGGTAAATTGGTTCTATCCAATAAGCATGGCTACACTCACTACAAGACATCCAGCAGCCAATACAAAATTCACAGAATACTTGTAATTCTAAGTTAGGGCTAAAGATTACATGTTTTAGATGGCCAAGAAACAGACAAGTATGCCACCTCCAAAGATAAATATGTATGCATACACATTTTATTAATGCAATGGAAACCAACAAACCTGCTTCAAGTCTTTCAAAACCTGTTCATCTACACCCTCTTCAGTAAAGAGTTCCCGAACACCTTCAATCACATCTTCAATAATGGACTTGTAGAGTTTAAGCTATATGTAAATTTAGAAAATTAAACATTTTCAAGTTAAGATGAATATTAAGGCATTTTAAACGATAACATGCAAGTCTAATGTGGCTGCATAAACTACTATTACAAACTGAACAACGCAGACCAAGCTGTGTAATACACTAAATACTATCAAATGCAAAGGTCTGCAAGTCTACCAGATACACAAGTCCAGTCATTCCCTTAAATCTGTAGAACTAATAAGACATTCCTGGAAAAAAATACTGGATTTAAGCCCAAATTAATGGCTTCTGTGGGCTACAGAAATGCTTAAGAAATCCTAGAAATGTTAGAAAAAGCAATTGCCGTGGTGTATTTTGAAACCTAGTATGTTTGGAGTGCCAGTTTAAAATTGACATTTACTGCTCAGTATCATTCTAGAACCCAGCATCATAACCTCTATCTTGAGGAGAAACTAATAGTACAAGCTACAAAAAATGAGATGTGCCAGTTTTATCAGAAGCATAACATAAGCAACCTGAAAAAAAAAAAAAAATCCCCTTGTGACAATAGTCTGATGCTGTACAGTAGTTTAGCTGTGGAAATTGTAATCCTACATAATATATGCATGTATATCACTCATCTTATATTACAACAGGACTCTAACACAACATTTTATTAGTTCATCCATGTAAGTGGATCCTAGTTCTCCACTCAGATCCAGGCAACAGATACAACCCCACACCAGCTTCAAGATTTACCCACTCATATCAAAAAGGAGGATAACAAGCTTTTAGCAATATAAGGCTTACTAACCATGACTATCATCACCACCAGAACAGCCTACTAATAAAAGGTGAAAGCTGAAGTTTATTAGGAAACCTTGGAAGCTAGGACACCAGGATTTTAACTTCCATTTTTCTAATTTAACAACAAATAAACGTTTTACTGCTGTACAGTTGTTCTACACTGCAGGCAATAACCATCCTTTTCAAAGTTATTAAGTAGTAGCACATTATGCTTTTTGTGAAAAGCAATCAGCACAATTTTAGCTACTCTAAAATGACCTTAAGTTTGACTTCTCATGGGAGCTTAGAGATCTCCAGGAGCTTCCCCTGCCCACTTCAGGGCTCATGAACAGGGGGAAAAAAGGAGATTTGTCCCACTACAAAAAGATGCTGACTAGCCTGTATGTCAAAGGCTTGGCCTTCACTGTAAATGCAAAAGAGCAGAACTTAAACCACTTTGCTTTCAACAGGCCTATTCCTCTCCTCAAGATGCCCAAGGAGCTTTGCATTAAGCACATCCATATAGCAAGGACAAGCATTCATTACACTATATACTCTAGTTAAAAACTCTACAAAACCACTGTAAAATCCAAATTAGCAAAGAACAGAGACAGAAGCACGGGCCCCGGGGGCAGCCTCTCCTCTCCCCCGGCCGGGAGCAGCCATTGCCCCGGCCCCTGCCCAGCCTCGTCCCGTTCCCCTGCTCGGAGCCGGCCCCGGCCCCCGCCGCGAGCCCTCACCACGGGGCTGCCGTGAGCCATGGCGGCAGATGCCCGCGGCCCGCCCGCACGCCTTAAGGCGCCGTTGCCATGGCGGCACAGCCCGGGGGCGGCGGGCCCGGGCCGGAGGCGGGCCGCGGGGTTGGGGGCCTTGGGGTAAAATTGCAGCTCTGGGAGGCTGTGCCACATGATGGTCGTCTATCAGGCCTCTTGGAAGGGTGGGTGCGGAGGGTTCTGTGGGTTGATGTTGACTCATTATGACTCATGGAATCATTAAGGTTGGAAGAGACCTACAAGATACCTGGTCCAGCCATCATCATCCTACTACCAATATCACCCATTAAACCATGTCTGTAGGCACCGTGTCCAACCTTTCCTTAAACACTCCCAGGGACGGTGACACCACCACCTCCCTGGGCAACCTGTTCCAATGCCTGACTGCGCTTTCTGAGAAGAAATGTCTCCTAATTTCCAACCTGAACCTTCTCTGGTGCAACTTGAGGCCATTCCCTCTAGTCCTATCACTGGTTATCTGTGAGAAGAGGCTGAGCCCCAGCTCCCCACACCTTCCTTTCAGGTAGTTGCAGAGAGCAATGAGGTCTCCCCTGAGCCTCTTCTCCAGACCAAACACACCCAGCTCCCTCAGCCGCTCCTCACAGGCCTTGTGCTCCAGACCCTTCACCAGCTTTGTAGCTCTTCTCTGGACACGCTCCTGGGCCTCGATGCCCTTCTTGTAGTGAGGGGCCCAAAGCTGAACATAGTACTCAAGGTGTAGCCTCACCAGAGTAGAATACAAGGGTTGCTTCACTTACCTAAAAAAAAAAAATTTAAATAAAAATAAATAAATAAATAAATTGTGTTTTGCTAATGTGTTGAGAAGGAAAAATAAATGAATCCCTGATACAATTATTAATACAGAGGAAAAGTCAAGAGTCAAACTTTTTTTTTTTTTTAATTGAAGATGAAGTTGTTGGAAGGTTATCGTGCTATGGAACCTGTGAAAAATCATTTGGAAAATTTTAAACCTCTTGTTTCTATCCCATTTAAAACTGGTCTCCTTACACTTGACCTTGTACTGCCAGTGTAACTCCCAGCCCACTGCATTGCCCAGCCATAGGGCCTCAGCAGGGCCTTGTGAATGACAAACATTCACCTGGAAGCACAGCACAAGTCCAAATGGGCCACAAACCCGTCAAAAAACAGTGACCTTGATGATCCAGGCAGGCAGGTTAATTCCCCCTGAAACATACATAACACTTTTGGATTATTTTTTTTGAAATAATTAGTAAGTTTCCACAAAATTCTTCAACTGGAAATTTCCCTTTTTCAGAAAGTACAGATCCTGTGGGCAATATTCAGATTGTATAATATTGGTGGTCTCTGAGTAATGTGCAACTAAGAGCTCTAAAGGAACTATATGTCTGGTAGGAACTTGGTGATCTCAAGAGAAAAGGTGATGTGGACCAATAGCTAAAGCACCAACACAAAAGCACCCAAGAGCCTAAGGCTTTTGTGTAAACCCTCTTTGGTGGCCTAAAGCAGGTCACCTTGCTGCTCTGTCTCCATTTCCTTGCCTGCAAAAAGTGATGCTATTGTAAGATTGCTCCATAGCCTGATGAAACATGTTATAGAAAAGCTACAAACTTATTATTCAGAGCACAAACCGGAAAAGAAAATGTATTAAAAACTCCATGATTGCCCCTGCTCCCATTGTGCTCCTTTTTTCCTCCTTGTGCCTGAAACGCACCGTGAATGGCCACACTGGGACACAGCTGAGTATTGGTTACAAAACCCAGGTTTCTTCTTTCAGTTCCAGAGGACGAAGAGGGATCATCCCCTGTGCAAAGCACAGGGCAACTGAGGCACCCAGTTTGGACCCTGAGCACTAGCACAACCTGAAAGCAGCCTGAAACCTCAGGTTTTGTACATGGAGGAAAAGTGACTTTGTCCTGCGAACAGAAAGGAAGGGAACTACAGTTGCCCCTGTAATGCAAAAATATACCTAGGAAAGCTGCTTGGAAAAGCATATTACCTTGCTGTAAAACTGGGAAGTCATTCTTACCTCATAAACAGGGAGATAGCTGAAGCTTCCAGTTAAGTAGCAGCAATCTGGTACAACTACACAAATTATTGCTTACATTTGCAGCAATCTGCTCATATGTTAATACAGAGATTTACCAATTTAGCAGTTACTCATCTGGAAAAATGTTCTTTATTATCATATATGTAGGAGAATATATATTCTGGCCTTTATATGCCTTCCATCTATACATCAGTGTTCTCCTGATTCTGAGAACCTAGAAGTATCTTTCTTTCTTTTTCCTTTTTCTATTTTTAGGTTGCTATGTAGATACAGTGCTGTCTGACTTGTGAAGAGAAGACTTACCCTTTAAGCATTAGATTTTAAGGCTAGCTTACACAACCAGAAGAATGAAAAGATTTTAATGAAAATACTGACAGACCCTTAATTTTATAGCTAGACTAACACCTACAACTACAGGGGAAAAAAAAAAAAAAAAAAAGCAACATCCATAATCATATTGTAAGTTGTATTTTTACAAGTGAGACAAAGAACAAATGCAATTTGCTATTGAAGTAATTTTGCTCAGCAACAAAAATATTTAATGACACTGTCTAGATCATGAATTAAGTGACAATTACATATTCATCTGTTCTGTGTGCCCTGCATCACCACAAGAAAAAGGCAAGCCATGCTGCTTTGCTCACAGAGTAATTTAAATAACAGTATGTGTTTTTAAAGTGCATCATTCATCTGAAACTATCTGGGATAGTGCATAACAGGATATTCATCTGATCAGTCCTGTCGTGTTTAAAGAAATAGCAGGGAGAACTTGCAGCCTTTAGGATCTCACTGGGCACTGCAGGTTGCAGATGGTGATCCTGCAGCTGGCTGCAACTTATTCATGAGACAGATAAGCCTGATACATAGCCATCTATCTGCCAGCATACTGTCCAGCAATTTTTGGAAAGGTAGAAAAATGCAAAAAAAAACATACATAAATGAGTTTCCTGCTATCTATGACCCCTCATTTATCAGGGAGTAACAAAGTTCCTTGACATTGGAACAATTTGTACAGCTAACTTCAAAAAGAGAGGGAGTTTGTGGAGCTTGATACCAAAGGACTTCTCAGCTATCTCAGATAGAGGTCAGGTTACTTTGGGTATATCAGCATGGACATTTACAGCAAATGAGCTTCATCCTGCACTTCAGTTTGACTGTGTCTCTGTATTTGTATGTACCCAAGACATCCCACCAGTGCAAGGCACCGTGGCCATACCCTGTGTGTTGTAAATCGTAACCTTAATATTGTTGCTGAATACCAAAGCACAACTATCGTTTAGGAGAAAGTAAAAACCGGAGATGGGAATACAGCTTTCCAAGATGCACAGGAAGGTTGCACTTTTGCTAACCAAGGCACTTAGGCTTTTATCTGAGGTCTGGCAGCAACTTTATATAATTTCTTTTAGAAATTACTAAAGAAGGTGTCTTTTCACTCAGTATGTCAATTGAACAAGCATAAAAAAGCCTGGTTACTTACATCTTGAAATTAAATTTCCTCTGAAAAACAAAAAATATAAAAAATCTGTTAATAGCAATACTTAATACCTTTGACGTTGGTGATCTTAACATAGGATCAGTGTCCTGCAATATAAAGTGCAAACCTATCGTGATTTTCATGCTTACAGATTTTGTTAGCATTTAACCGCACTTTTAAGAGAAGAAACACGCTGTCTTCATGAAGCTCGCAAATGGCAGTCAGGAACAGCATCCAGGTTCCATCCGTCTCACTTCAGCTTCTAATCTAGGTCTCCCCATTGCAGTTTCTTTAACAGCTCACAAATGTTTTAGAAGTCAGGCTATCAAAAACATTAGTATGCTGTTCAGACGCTCTTGATTTTTCAGGGTTTTGTCAGCATTTGGGGTAGTGCTGCTTAAGGGCACCTCAAGCATTCATTTACTGGACAGGTTTTAATTTGTAATTATTTATACTCCTCTTGGTACATGATGTCTGGAGAAGATTTATTTTCGGATGATGAACCTTTATTAATCATTTAAAAAAAAATACAACTTTAAAATGCATTACCTCTAGAAACACTCCTCAGCAAACTCAGATGCTTGGTAGTGAATGCCCTCTCCTGTTAAAATCTAGTATTGCTGCTGTAGAGGAACATAACCACAGGTCTATACAATTCTTTCTTAAGGCATTATTTTACAACTACCATCTTGCCCTTCTTTCCAAGTAAATTTAATCACTCTTAGAAGGAAGTGGTTGCAGTCCCCATGCAAATGCCTCAACATGGTCAGACCTGTAATTTCATTTAAAAGCTATTCCCTGTAACACACTGCCTTTGTGTTCAGCTGTTGATTCTTATATATATGGCACTGTGGTATCATAACCAGTTTTATAAACAGAGTGATTTAGTTATAAGCTCCATAATTTCTTTTGGAGTTCTCAGACAGATAACACTGAGACATGTTCAACAAATGGACCTCTCCCATTTATCACATGGGACTCTTGTTTCCTCATATGCCTCTCCTTTTTACCTGATTTAAGCCACTTCATCAGAGGAATTGTAGAAAAAGCTCTCCCTTAGTTCAATTTAATGACAAACTTTCATAACACAGGGGAGCTTAACAAGGGCTCTGACCTGTACAAACTGCTGGATAAAAAAGGCACCACCAATGGATTGAATACACTGAATAGTTCTGTACAGCTCTGCTCCTTGATACGCCCAGAGATTTTTGTAGCATGATTAAGCCTAATTTAGGATGAAATAAACCTTGCCTCTCCTAAATATTCAATCTCTTTCCTCTGTCCCCAAATCAAAGCTCCAGTCCTGCTCCTGGGCTCCCCAGCTCCACTCTCCTTTGCCTTAGAGATGAGCAGGATGGAGGCACTACCTACACACGCGCTCAGAACCACACGGAGTCGGGGGCAGTGGGAGGCTGTAGGTGGAGGTGCCTGGAACATTATTTCTCCTTATCTGAATCGGCTGCTGGGAGTTTTAGAGTTGAACAGATGGTTCCTCAACAATTTTAATCCAGCAGTTACACAGATGATTGCTGAAATCCAGCAGCTTGAGTGTGATGTTCAACGTTCAGTAAGGGAAGAGCAGCATGTTTTGCTCAATCCCAATTTGCTATGTCTAACTTTGCATTGAATAATTTGGAGAGGGGTAAGTCCAAGCAACCAGAGAAGCCCCTTTTTACCGACAGCATTTTTTTTTTTTTTTTACAACACCTACTTTGCTACTGTTAAAATCAGTCAGGCACATGAATTAGAAACAGGTGGATCAAGCACAGAGTGGAAGTAAGGTTTTCTTGAGTGTTGCCTAATTGATACCAAGTCAACTCCACTGAAGAATGACAGAATATGAAGATTAAGTCGCACTGCCGTGTCAAATCTTGTAAGCATTTATGTGGGGACCCATTGCTCAATGATCATTTTCTTGGGCTTCCCTTTTAGAGCAAACATGGTTGGGTTCCTGCTCTCCTAATACTTGACCGTATGCATCCTGTCACTTTTTTTTTTTTCTCCTCCTCCAAACTCTACTTCTGAATAGATCTACCTGAAGCGATGCAAGCATTGCACATCCCCTTTAACAGTATTAACTACATAATCAGCAGCAAAAAATAATCAGTAACTAGTTCTCATGGCTACATGGAAACACTTTTCATTTGCATGCTATGACTTTCCACAAAGGGGGCTAAAATAACCTTTTGTTTTTTTGCTTGAGGCAGTGGATCGCTCCTTCCATTTCTGATCTCTTCTAAACTTTGGTGTCGATATTTACAATTAGGAGGTAAAATTGACTCAACATTATAGATGAATAGAGAAAAGAAGGTCCCACATTAGACAGCAGTCCAACACGGTTACAAAAGCAGCATACCTCTGTATATCATCAGGATGATACCGAAGTTCCTGCTTTTAATCTTGCATGTTCTGCTTTCTGTGACCAGCACTATTTAAGGCTAGAGGAGATGTCCCCCATTCATACACACAGTAGAATTATTTTTTGTAATAAACCGCAATATTGGTGGTACAAGATCAACCAGTTAATTACAGTAAATGTAAGATGAGCTTGATATTTTTTTAATGAGAGGACAAGAAACTGCTAGTTTGAAATACAATTTTATTTTTCTAATCAATATGTAATCTACAAAGTGTTATTACAAGATCATCAGCATGATCTGTTTGTATTTATACAGACAAAAATAAAATATTTTCCATTAAGAATAACAGCACTGCTTCAGAGTTATCAAAATTACAGCTAAGAATTACCAACTGCAGCAGTTAATTACTGTGTTTAGTCAACAAAAAGACAAATAAATGTAAAAACGATGTGGACACCAGTACGGCAGCTAAGAAGTCTGTCAAGTAAAATAAATGCAGTTAAATGCAACATGTGAACACACATTTTCCAATGCAGAGTACTTCTGGACAACTACTATGGAGTCTGGAAAAAAGCAAGAAGCATAAGGATGACCATGGCTTGGCATCACCTTCAATGGAGTGCACCATCACCCTCATTTCTTGAGAGCTGCTGCACAAAGGCAGCCAGAGCATCGTTCCCAGTCGCTGCAAGGCTTCAGCTTTGACACCCAGTAACACCTCCTGTCCTCACTTTTGTGCTCTCTTCTGGTTGCAATAAGCAAGCACTGAAGATTGCTTATTTACTAGCATCAAGAATCTTCTACAGTGTGTTTTTTTTTTCCTGCCCGTTATAACTATTCCTTTCTTCTTTTTCCCCCCCTCCTTTATTCTTAGAGGCTTTGATGCAGATCCCATTTTGTCAGTTAAAAGACTTCCATTGACTTCAATGGGTGTTTGAATCCAAAATTACATCAAATACAATTTACCTACACTAACACAACTAGTCTAAGAAAGATTAATGCAAAGAAAGTTTGTCATTTTGAGCAAATACAATGCTTTGTAAATAAACACTTTGAAAATAGCCGTTCTCACTGATTTACACTTAAAATTTAACACACACCAACTGTGCTTCCTTTGTGAAGGAAAATACAGATAATATCTAAATACTGCCCTGCAGTAAATGTTAGCGAAGTGTCAGCATCTTAAGTGACCTAAGCATTTGGAAGACTTTCAGTGAGTGCAGGTGCTGGCTGTGGACATGCAGAGAACAGACGTGTGAAACCTGGTTCCTAGTATGATGCCAATGTACCTCATGGGCTATTTAAAGCCCCAGTCCTTCTGCCAGCTGGACACCAAGCACACATTTTAGCAACTGTTCCTCATCTCCCAGAATACAGGGAGATGACTTACTGCCCAGATTTCTAAAGAATAAAAACCAGCATGTTTACTCACCATCACCTGCTATAGTGTTCACAGAAAATGTTAGCAAATAAGTCAAACACAAAGAATATTCATTCAATTGGCTATACTCAACGGCATCAGAGAACGCAGAAGAAATACTATAAAGGGGAACCAAGGGTGTTTCTGCTTTAGCAGGTTGCAGTAGAATAGGAAGTTAGAATTGATGAGGGGAAGTCAGACAATCCAAACTTTCTTTCATTAAAGTGCCTCGTATTTTTAAATATTCTGACAGCAAGGTACACAAACAGCAGTTTGAAACTGAACAGGGTAATTATTCAGCCCTAGGCTTTGCTAATTGTCAGGTTTAAATTGAAAGCTATGCATTAAACAGAGTAGCTTTCTTCCAATACAGGAGTATTTCTGTGGAATGGATTCCCTGTGATCCTGATCCACTTCTTATTAACATAACGGAGTCTGGCAAGCCTCAGATGGAGATCCAAGATTGTGCTACACAGACAAAGTTGTAGCTTGATCTTTTTATGTTAACGAGTTCAGCAAGGCTGAATGATCATTTGCGCCACACCAGATACAATACAGACTCACTACCAAGAAAGATGAATTAAAACGTTGCTTTACAGCTCTAGTATAACTGCGGATTTAAGTGAATTGCAGAGCTCTGCTGCGATGCCAAGGATGAACATTTTGCCCTACTATGCACTGTGCCACTCAGTTCAGCTGAGAAGTAAACAACCTGAAATTGAATGTGAATAAAAACAAACCAAACATGACTTGAAGGTGCTAATGGCTACTAAAGTCAGAACAGGGATGGAGGATGCAACATCTGAGACATATTTGGATACCTACAGTACTCAAATGCTTGCTTAGATTTATGATAATATAATCTGCTAATAAAAAGGATATATAGAGAAGACAAAATACCATAATAGTCTATTTGGGGCTTTGGCAGTGTAATACCCATAAAAAGCTGCCCCCAGGACTTACTATAGAATCTATTACGCATTTCATTCTCAGCTTCCAAATGGGTGGAAAAGTTTATTGTGGTGAACTATGTTCATATTATGGCCTTCTGTTTCCTCAGACTGGTAATTTTCTCAGTACATATCCCACATTTTTCTACTTTGGGGGAATAACATTTATCTGTATTTTTACACAGTGCTCACATAAACAGTTACAAGCTGTGGCAAAATATAAAGTGAGACGTACTGTATTACTGTATTTTTATTCTCCAATAATTTCAGTTTGAAGTAAGGATAATTTTAGGAAAACTGCAGGAAAAAAAATTATCACAAGTATTTTTTTAATTTATCAGATTTTTTAACAGAGCTGGAATTACAGCCTGCATAAAATGACTAAGGGGATAATGCCTACGTGGAAATGCTAAAAAGCCTTCCTAAATTACAATAATAGGAAGTTAACACATTAATATAGGGTTAGTAGCTACCTGCTGAAGTGTCACATTTTCACTTCCCTTGCCATAGTCTATTCCTGCATTGCTTCCCCCAAAAAATGCCATTAGAGCCAGCAGCATAACAAAAATACCTCACTTTCCATGCATGAAAAAATGCCCTCTGTCCTGGAAGTTCTTCAAAGCAGCAATGCAGCAGCTTCTGCAGTTTCCAAACCAACATCTGGACCCTAAATCCTAAAGGCACTATCAGTAGCAACTCACCGTTTTTTCAGCCTGTGGGCTGGTGTAAATTTTCAAAGCTTCACCAAATGAAATTGGAGTGGACCGATTTACGCTTGCTGAGAATATGCCCCCTCACTTGCTGCAACAATGGGAAAAAAAAAAAAAAAAAAAAAAAAAAGCCTGATGCTGGCACAAACATTTTAATCACATCTGCCATATGTTTTTTTTTGCCCAAGAGATTACTTCAAATGAACCTATAAAAGTGCTGGGGAGGAAACACTCACTGCCACAGAAAAGTGAGGAATATTATTGCTGAGGAACTTTTCCCATTTTACCAATGAAATCACTCAGTTTATAACTCATTAGTTGAGGCTCTCATAGAGAATAATATTGCAACTTGTTTTGCTCACATAAATTGAGGAGAACAAAAACACGGGGGACAGGTTTTCAAATGTCACTAAAAAAAAAAAAATGTAATTGGTCCTGCTGGAACCTACACATATGCTGGTGTGCACATAAGTGCTCTAGCAATTTTTATTGCTGAGCATTTTATGTCCAAGTGACATGAACTCTTTGAGCAGAGTCGTTAGGTTTCAATATGGACTATGAGATCATTCCCTTGTCAGAGATATGCAACAGGAAAAAATATATATATATTACAATCAGTCAAGTAAGTGCTCACATCCTGCAAACCTTTACAAGCAGACCTTGCTCATCCTGTTTTTCCCATGACGGGAACCTGACTTGAACACAAGCCAATCGAGTGCTGATTTGCAGCAACAAACCCAAAAGCACTTAAAAATGTATTTGATGACCTAGTTTAGGATAAACACGATCAATGCGCTTTTTCTAACAACAGAATTTCCAATGTGAATTGATTCCTACTAATATCACAGTGATGATGCCCGCTGTCTTCTTTCACTGCATTAAGCAGTTGCCAGCCTTATCTGGATCTTCTCCATCAAGCCTAATCCACTTCTTTTCAATTTCAACCTGTAGTTAGAAAACAAAAAACAGGTAGAATTAGCAAACAACGGGGGGCACTAGAAGTGTGATTTGCAGCAATGGCACAAGGAAGAGCTTTGACACAGAAGCAAAACATTTCCAGACTGAACAAAATTTCAAAACCACTACTCCCAAATATAGCTCACTGAGGAAAAATAAGGCTGCATTTGTCTTTCAGCATCATCTTTGATGAGACAAGGAATTATTTTTTAATGATTCTTTTGCTTGAAGTCATTATCACAAGCACACGCAAGGTATGGTTGGAATACAAAGCAGATTTGCTTTGTAAATACTGTATGGAGGGACTGGGGTAGGGGAAGAGAAAGAAAAAATTGGAAAAACAGCCCCAGATACCTGGCAATTGTAAAAAGCTTTCTGAATCACATGTTTCTGCGGCTGCACATCACTCTCTAAGCCCAGTGACTTGACTTCTGTTCCTGATGCACAGGTATCGTGAATGACAAACTGTACAGTAGCAAACGGGTACCAGTCAGAAGGTATTTCCTGGTCTGATCCAAGCTCGAGTTTGTAAGACAGGCTGTGTGGATGATCTGAACCTTGGAAAAGATAAAACACAACACACACACACAAAATCAGTTAATTATTTTTTCCTTGTTCATAACGCATGGTTAGTCTGCTGGCAGAAGACCATAGCTCTCTCTCATATTAATGCATAGCTGTTACATAGTACAACATCATTCTATCATCTTTTGCTACTTCAGCACACTTTTCACAATGCCTGTAGTTCTACAAATTAATTTACAAGTGATTTACTAGATCCTCTCAACTTCTGATTAAGAAAAGAGTAGTACAAATGTAGGGAAATGGCTGTTAAATCCAGACTATTAGGAAAGAATCTCATTTTTCACTTCAGAATACATTTCTTACTTTACTGTTACAGAAAAATAAAAACTGGAAGACCCCAGCTCAGCCAAGAGAAAGATGGCTCCGTATGTACAACCACCAGCCTTTTCCAGGGCTCTCTGCTGTTGGAATTTTCCTGGGGTGTTCCTTTCAAGAGCTGGCACTCTTCATGTAACAGCATTTATTGCAGTCTGCCTATAGCAGGAAGATAAAGGTACAGCTCAGACTGCAGCTCAAACAAGGTATGTCCCAGCGGCCACGATACAGGCTAGCTGGATTCCCTTCCTAGCTTTGCTTCTGCTTTGGGAAAAGAACACACCCTGCTTCTTCTAAAAGAAAACACTGCTGAAGTAACTGCCCTGTTACAATGTGGAAATGGCGTGGAAAATCATTTCTCCTTCACCTGGCCCACCACGAACACCAGGGTGAAACGCCTGCCTTCCAAGGGAACCAAGGTCAGCAGGATCACTTTGCATGAAAGCAGTGTAATAGAACGGAAAGTACCCTTTCTATCATATCTGCATCTCCAAATTCTTCGAGGCAAAAAGTAGTAATTTCCTGTTTCCCCCCCTCTCCAGGATTTTAAGCATCAGCATAAAGACCTAACTACCACTTGGCTGCAGGCAGAGAAAAGCAGAGAAAGGATTGGCCATATTTTGCTGAAGGCAAGCCTGGCAGAATATATTTTTTATCCATTATATTAAAAGGCATCCTAAAGTTCAGGCAAAAGCGTCCCATTCTTACTTTCTTCAGTGGCAGGAATCAATTCTGCATCCATATGAATAAGAAAATACTGAAGATGGAGCTAACATACACCAAGCTTTATCTATCCCATAGGAATCATCCATATAACATTCCATATTCAAATGCTCACAGGCATTTGGCAAGACAAAAAAATAATAGTAATAAAAAAGTCCTTCCATAAGAAGTAGCTGAACCTGCAGCAGTTCCCTACAGCAGCCACATCATCTCCAGTGCTCCTAGGAGTCTTGGGCTGGGTACATCCCCTTGCATAGCAGGTGGAAGCTACATATGCAGCAGCATTTTGTCTGAGTTTCCCCCACAACCTGCCTCAAAGCCTGCCCAAGCCAGGCTATTTGCAATTTTAGGAAGTAATGTACATTTGCTTGCTTTCAATGGACAGAGTTCTGTCAAATGTATCAGTCCCTGAGTTCACCAGAACAAAGTTTAACTCAATACTGCCCTCCAGATTTCATCCCAAATCCCAAAAGTCAACAGGTCCCCAACAATCCACGGTTAAAGAACACAAAATTAATATTTGTCTTAAACATACTCATTATGTTAATAGTACTTTAGTAGTCAATAAAAAAAAAAAAAAAAAAAAAAAAAGGTAGTTTTAATTAGAAATCTCCTCTCTCTTCCTTCCTTTGTTCAATAAGTTAAAATTTGACTGCCTGGAAGAAAAGGTGAGGAACGGGGAAAAAGGAACAAGAAATCTCCTTTGGATTGTCAGCCCCTGAACTTCAGATGGCGTGGGGGGGACAGAATCTCTAATTCTTTTTCTCCTCCACATATAACAACAATAATCAACAATTTAAGAGATATTTGCTGACTTCTAGTGTTTTTCTCTCTGTCAGTTCACCCAAAGCCACACAAACACAGCCGCATTGTTACAGCCACCACTCCAGACAAGACTGTGTCTGCCACTGGACAAGTGCATTCCTGCACTGTCTGGACTCTCTAAGTGGCTGGTTTACAGGCATCCACTGCAGGCTTGCTTCCAGCATATACAGCGTTCAGTCCTTATCCTAAACGTTTCTTCTCTCTGTATCTATTTTTAATGTTGAGAGATCCGAAGCAGATTTCAGAAAATAATCCTATATACACAGCAGATGTTATCTTGCACCATGGGAGAGCATCAGCCACAGGCTATGAAATCCCCCAGCTTTCTTTACGAAAGTGTGCATCACACTGCATGGGCAGCAACTCGACCCCAGGCAAAATAGCAGCAGTTGTAACACCACGATGGCACACGGGAAGAAGAGGTTTTCTCTCATCCTCTAGGGCTATGGCTGACAAGGATCTGAGGAGAAAGGATTCATCCAGCAGCGTCTTGTTTGGAGTCCATTTGTGGTAGACACAAAAGGGTGTATATCTAGGGAATTTTGGATATCAAATTCAGCATCTTCCTGCTGCGGGAGGGAGGCCTATGAAGAAATGAGCAGTGATGGGAATTGTTTGGAAAAATATTTTGTCTTCCAAGAATGGGAAACCACAAAATTGCTTGGCATTCTCCTGGATAGCTCTCTGATGGTAAATGTCTCATGGCAAGATGCCCACTTGATCCCAGATGAAGGCATAAATGGGCCTTTGCTCATGGCCTGCTGCTAGTGGGTCTGTTAGACACGGCATAGTTATGGTTCAGGTATCACCTAACACTTCAAAAGCCCTCTGGCCTTATATTCCAGCTAACATACACTGTGAGAGGCAGAGCATTCAATGTCTCAGTGTTGGGATCTGGTAAGTTCTGGACCCTTTCTTTCCCCTAGGAGGTAGGCTGTAAGAGCAGAGGTGATAGTTCTGGGATCTTGATAAGGCTACTGTCCCAGGTCCTCTGGAGCAGCCTCCCCTGGACCCTTTTAGCTACCCCCAAAACACAGAGCTCCTCCCAGCCCACCTACCTCCTGCACAAGGTCACTGCCAGAGGAATTCACCACTTAGCTTGCAGAACAGTTCCTCTGCCCACCACAGGGCCACAGTGGGAGCATGTAGTGACCCCTTCCCACCAGCTGTCAGACATGATTACCCAACACTTCAAGAGATGGCGAGCATTGCCTTAGTTTTCCCCTAAAACCAGCTAGTGTTTGTCACCTCTGCTCCACAAAACTATTGTTTGCTAGCCTTGTGCTACACTGGAGTTAGAAGAAAGAGAGGTTGCGTGTGTCAGACCTTTTTTCCAAAACAAACAACCAACATCAACAACAAAACCAGCAATGCTGAATAAATGAGTTGTTGGCCAGGACCAAAGAAAATGCAGAAAGACGAGTTGGCTACAGCAGGTACAGCAGGCAGGGTGTACGTCTTTATGGTTACCCAGTGAAAGCTAAGACATCAGCTTTATTGTTAGCTTATTATTCAGACACAAGGCTAGCTAGGTAGCTGTCCAAATCTACCCTTTCAGGCATCGTGGAGACACTGACCATCTGGCCTGATGGACTGAATCACTCCTGAAAGGTAACTGGACAATTTGGGAAGAAAATTGAGTTTTTAATGGCTAGCTTAGGAGACAGAAAACCTGAGTCTGAGGTGTCTAGGCAACTTGTTACAACTTCTTGGAATTGACACACCTAAGTCTTTCCCTATTTTACATGTGACGATCTGGCAAACCCAAAAATGTTCTGAATTCTTGCTCCCTTCCTTTCAAGAACAAACAAAAAAACCCCACCATGCTACGAAATGAGATTCAAACCGTCACCTTGCATTCAGATAGCACTTCACAAAAAATTAATAACCTAACTTTGCTGCCTTTACTCAAACCATTTAGCACTCAATCACCCGTATGAGTAGCATTCAAGCAACCTTACCTGAGGTGGCATTGCAGGAAACACCACAGGGCGCAAATTTACACAGCAAGAGATTAGAACATCGTGATTACAAGACTAACATCTCCCCAGCTCCCCAGGCAGCACACATGCAGAGCTTCTCCAATGCAAAGACTGGAGGCAATGCTGTGCTGAAATCTTTATATATGGAAGTGTGGAACATTTTAAGTCCTGCTTTCACAAAGTGTATACTCGCACAATTTGCAGAAACTTCATTTGAGCAATTCGTCAAACTCCAAGCCTTTTAACTTTTTTTTTTTTTTAATTAATACTAACACTCAGGCTCCAAACTCTCCATTTATGTATCTGAATAAGTACAGACAGCTTTTAAAAATCTGGCATATCTCACAGCTGACATAGACTTGGCATGGCCAGCACTCTTCCAAGGAAGTAATTTAATAGAACCCAGTGGATACTAACATATTTCAATGTCTATAAACAATAGATAACCTTTTCTTCTCCACTCCCTCCCCTTATTTTTTTCTAAGCCTTGAATAGAGGCTTTTTGAAAGCAAAAACCTCAGCATATTTTTTTCCTCCTTCCAATAAAAGTATTATGAATACTTAAATATTTCTATTAGTTTGACTGTCCTAAGATTTTTGCCACAACTTGGGACAGATTTATTTTTGAAAGCTTAAATGCATGCAGAATATTCGGCTAAAGGCTTTAAAAATTGACCAGGCAGTAATTATGCTGAAATATTTCCTCCAACACATGAGCATTTCAAGGATATATGTGATTTTTCAGATATCAGCCAGAGGAATTAATCAACCATCAGAAGTTTAAGCTAATGCAGAATGCCACCACAAAAAAAAAAAAAAAAAAAATAGTAGTTGTTCTTACTTTCAGAGAACATAAGTCTGGTGCCATGCTCAGGGTTTGGGGTTTTATGATCTCGGATGCACCTCACCAGGTGGGGCAAGAGTGTTCTGGGTAGCAAACTGGCTGGGCTTATTACGCAAAAATAACATGGGATTATATAGGTACATTGGTCAGAAAATAAAGACCAAGGAGATGTTACCCCACTGTTAAATGAGAAGGTGACATTGACAGTGGGATCGAGTGTACCCTCAGCAAGTTTGCAGATGACACCAAGCTGAGTGGTGTTATCTGCATACACCAGATACACCAGAAGGAAGGGACACCATCCAAAGGGACCTGGACAAGCTTGAGAACTGGGCCCACATGAACCTAATGAGGTTCATCAAGTCCAAGTGCAAGGTGCTGCAGCTGGGTGAGGGCAATCCCAGACATGAGTACAGGCTGGGAGAAGAACTCATTGAGAGCAGCCCTGCAGAGAAGGACTTGGGGGTTCTGGTGGACAAAAAGCTCAACATGAGCCAGCAGTGAGCACTTGCAGCCCAGAAGGCCAACTTCATCCTGGGTCCAGAGGACATCCGTAAAGACTTTATAGGGCTAGAGCACCTCTCCTATGAAGAGAGGCTCAGAGAGCTGGGGGATGTTCGGCATGGAGAAGAGAAGGCTCCAGGGAGACCTCATTGCAGCCCTTCAGTACTTAAAGAGCAAAAAAAAAATATTAAAAGCAACCCACATAGACAGTCCCATGAGAAAGCACACCCCCGCCATCGCTTCTGGCTCAGCTTCCAGCCTTGCATTACTCCAGACGCCGACACTGTGCCTCTTCTGTCCCCACCACTGAGCAGAACGTGAGACACCAAGGTAGCAAGCAGCATGCAAAGTGGAGGGCTCTTCTCTAAATAACCAACAATTTGGGGGGACCCAGGAAAAAACATGGCATTAAAGTAATCCACAGGAGGTTTTGTTTGCTTTTTGTGGGTATGGGGGTGTTTAATTGCTTTGAATGCAGTCTCACCTGCTCACACATTTAGCTGTCACAAGTAGTGAGTGGACATGTCAGATTAGTACTAGCATACCTGAAACCAGGAATTCAAAGACTGAATCTCTTCTGGACATTTTAAAGTGGTAGTTAGTCCAGATAGTCGGGATGTTACAAGACTAGCCCAAGCTATTTGTAAATCCTACACACCTACTGCCTTTATAAAAGTACAGATTTTGCAGATGTTTTAGGCAAATACTTTAATAGATGCCCTTGTCTTACACAGATCCCCGAAGTCTCATATACTTAAAATGCCTATCCAAGAAAAGCATCAGGTGCCTTCACCCTATAGAACTTAAGTCAGAATGAGACTCCTGTCAAGAACTTGCATGCCTTCAGAAAAGGATGATGTGGCCTAGTCATCTGGTAAAATGATTGAAAACAGGAATTTTACAACCATATATTTGTATTTCCCTGCCCCCCAAAATTGTCTTTCCCTCAATTAATATAAACCAACTATTTTGCTTAGACAAAAATTAACAATTCCCACGTGCACGACTACAAACTTAACTGGCTTTACTGCAGCAAGTATCTAGAGAGTTATTAGCACCAGAGAAAAACAGCAATAAAGTGGGAGGCATTTTTGGCAGTGCAGTTATTGCCATGACCATACCATCTCAATACACAAACCCATGAAGAGGCAGTACCTAACAGCCTTTGCAGCAGCACAGTCAAGTTGCTACAAGTTTGACCACAGCACCTTCTAGTTATATATCATACCCACCATTTTTCAAAAGATGATAGAAATCCAGGACACAACGGTTCCAGTACACCTTTTCTATTAACTGTATGACACTGGGTGAACAAATCATTTCATCTACCTGCATTTGCTTCCCATCCCCGCACTGTCCAGCACAAACCTCATGTGAAACCTTTATGTGAAGCATAAACCCTCCCATCTGTTTTTTACTATAGGCTTGAGGTTTACTCCAAACGATGAGATCCACTTCCACACTACTGCACCCTTAAGATTTGTGACAGTAATACATCTGCCTTCATTCAATTGGGAAAATGCCCTTGGAAAAAAAAATAAATAAATAAGGCTATTTTTTCAGAAAGGTTAGTCCAGCTTCCACCACTACAGACAGAAATCAGAAGTACTGAAGCTGATGGAGGCACAGAAGCATAAAAACAGGGCAAAATCCTGAGAAGACATGCACCCAAACCCATCGATTTACAGCGCAAATTATTTACTTGAGTTTTTATCTGGAAGCCTGTCTATCTTCCACACAACAGCCCTGTAGGCACTTTCATATTTGGCTGTTCCAAGTGAGACTTGTATTACGGGATCAGATTCAATCTCATGTAAAGAACCAAGGCATGCTCTTCTATTCATTTTTGCTTTTAGGGACTTCTGCCTTTGGAGGTTCATGGTCCAAAGTGCTTTGATCCACTGAACAGGAACTGGAAAGCGTATCATAACATTTTCACAGTATTTCACAGAGGGTAAACGTGTTGTAGCTGAAGACATATTTATAAAAGCCTGAAGTTCTACATATGCCCCCTGAACCACTACTGCAGCCTTCACAGAAAACGGAAGGTCTTCTCCATGGTACCGTGTCCTGAAACGCATTAGCTCCAGCCTATAGGCATCAGGAGGTGTAAACTTAATAATTCGCGATTGCTCAAATTCCTGTGTTTTGACACAGCTATGGAAATAGGAATCAAGAATATTGATCCATTTCTTCTCCACATCCTTCTCAAAGTAATGCTCATCCCTCTTCTGGAGTTCCAGGTCATTCAGAGTTAGAAAGCAGTCAGTACTTCCATTCACAAAACACAAACAATAAACGTGTGTGATGACAGCACTTTCTACAAGTTTTCCTTCTGCTTTAGTGACCTTCCCCCAGAAGTTATCCACTATTTCTAGAGTCATTTCTTGTTCTTCATAATTTCTCCTTTGCCTGGAAATGGTAGGAAGCTTCATAAGCTCTTCCTCAACTGTTACAATGAAATCAGTGAAGTCATTATAATCCGTGGTTCCTAACTTTAACATCTGCTCAACCTCCGGCTCATGGATCACTTCTACTTTGGGATGGTACTTCCTTTTCTCCGTGTAAGAGACACACTCAATCTTCACGGTGTGGATTTTTCCTGAAACATTATAGCTCTCTAGTTTGGGTTCGGATAGCTTACAGTGTGGCTGCAGCTGGAATTCTCTGAAAGGTTTCTCGAGGCCCTTTTCATAGTACATCTGCAACACACCTCCAGCTAGAACCCTCAGGTAAATAGGGCCCCATTGCCGAGACGACATCATGTTCTTCTTTTCAGGAATGCGCAGCATGAACGGCCACCCATCAACTTTCCAGCTCCGGAACAGGCCATGAGGAACAGCTGGGGATTGCTTGTGCCACGCGTGAGCACTGGAGATGGGAAGGCTTCCCACAGTGTCCGAGCCATCAGCCTGCAGGTGTTCGAGCCTCTCACAGATGTAGCTGAAGGAGCCCTGGTTAAGGCTCTTCTGGTCATGGTAAAACTCTTTTTCTTTAGAATGACAAATGCCTTTGTTAATCGCTTTGTCCTTCCTGCACGTGTTAACATTAGCTGGTGATGTGCTGAGTGAGCATCCTTCCTTCCAAAAGGGACTGGCAAAGCCACAGTCACTCTGGAAGTGGGGGAAGCGCCCCAGTGTCAATGATTCTCCTGCCTTGTCACAGCCTCCTTGCAGATCAGGGTTTCCCTCATCTGTTGATTTGGGGAGTGAAGCCTTAACTGGATCGTCATTAGTCAAAGGAAAGCTGCTGGATTTCTGCAAGGCGAGGGAAGAGCAAACCCCAGGTGATGGAAGGTTAACATTTGATGGCCATTCAGGAATAGGATACAGGATATGAATCCCTGGGTTCTGGATGCACGGACTGCCTGGGTAGTCTCTGGTTGGCGTGGTCAGTGGAGAGTTACTGGGGGGCCCAGGGCTTAGGTAGAAGTCAACTACAGGAGACGAGAGTGGAGTGCTGCCTGTAGAAGATGATCGACTTGAAGATTCATACACGTTAGAAAGATTGAGTTTAAGGCCATTTGCTTTACAACTGCCGTGAGTATCAACCAATTTCTGAGGTGACTGGAAGAGTGGCTCGTCATCAAAGGTAACCCAATTGGTTGGATTTGTGGAACACATCTTCTAGGAGAGAGCACTTGCAGCTATATCACCCTCAAAGCATCTATAAAGAAAGAACAGACATGATCAGAAATCAATTCCATTGTAAGACAAAACCAAGAAACCCAACCCTTACAATACTCCACACAAAGCTTAAAACTTGCATGTAGTTTACAGATCATACAGAATCACAGAGTGTTTTAGGTTGGAAGGGACCTTAAAGATCATCTAGTTCCAACCCCTCCCATGAGCAGGGATGCCACCCACTAGACCAGGTTGGCCAAAGTGGCCTTGAACACTGCCAGGGATGAGGCATCTACAGTTTCTCCAGGCAACCTGGCCTGGTGCTTTATCACCCTCACAGTAACGAATTTCTTTTATCTAACCTAAACTCACCCTCTTTTAGTTTAAAACTGTTACTCAATTAAATGTATTTTGTGTGTTACATGTCTGTGTTCTCTTCAAAGACCTCTGACTTATGCTCTCAGAGATCAGACATGTCACAGTAAAGTTACAGGAGGGGTGGAATGGCTTATAAACAAGCAAGAGCAAGCTATAAGGATGAGCAATACACCCCTGTTGAAGGGTAGACTGTAAGAATCCGGAGGAGATACAAGCTGTTGAAACACAAGTCAAAGCCAAGTAAGTAACAACATATGCATCTGCCAAGCACTGAATTGGCTGGTGGCCTGGAAAAAGCACCAGGCTTCAAACGAATTAATACACTTATCAAACAGAGCGACTTTGGTGAATTGCACAGCTAGATGTCCTCTGAGCAAGACTGTAACCAGTAAATAATTGTCTTGCCTTTGTTGTTCTAAACCATGCACTGAAATGTAAATGCTCATTGTGTCCTTATGCAAGATGTGTCATCCACAAAGTTTTTCCTCCCCACTGCTCCCGACTAACGCAGAAGTGAGAAATAAATTGCTGTTGACTGCAGAGGAATCCAGTACAATGAAGCACCACAGGGCCTACATAAACATCGTTTATCTGAAAAACAGTATTCTTATTGTGCCAGTGTGTTCGCATTTGCCGGAAAGCACGAGGAAGGCAGAGTTCATGTGCACAAAACCACCTGCATGCATATTACTCTGTTAATTACAGCTAGATAACAATAACCTAGAGCCATTCTCCTTCATGCTCAAACAGCCATAGTCAGGCCATTTCTTAATTGCACAGCAAGGATGTACACATATAATCATGTAACCACAAAAGCCATTCCTCATCTGCAGCGTTAAGGGAACAGTCTGTTTCTAGAGATGACAAACTTCAGCCAAGTGGAATCTTATCCTACGAGTCATTATTTTTCAAAACTTCTCCCTTATTTCTTGGCGGGCTTATAGTCTTTAAGAAAGCATCACGAACTGACACAAGACACTCACCCCGCTGCTGAACAAACAAGGGCTTGGCATGGACCCTTTGGTCCTTCATTATTTTTCTGAACTCTCAACCTCTTTGTTCAGGAAAAATATTTGCACTATGCTAGTTATTTTATAAGCATTCTCCTCTCCACTTAAAGAGAGAAGGAGAAAATGAGCAAACAAGTTACAAAGGACAATCACAGCTCAGACACACTACTACTACTGTATCCCTTCGCCCACTCAGTCACTTCATTAAAATCAAGTGCAGCAGTGGGGGGAACAATCAAAGCTCCTTGGTCTCATATTTGTTCATAATTTTTTCCTCCTATTTCACAGCCTTCTCCTCCATCCCCTCTGCAGCATTTATTGTCGGCTTCTGCAAGCAGGAAGTTTCAATGTTTTCAGGCTCACTCCATCCCCATCTGGCATTTATGAAAGATAAGTGACTGCCAGCCAGAGAAAAAAACATTGAGGGCGAAAAACCACGCTGAGCAAGGAGACTGATAGACCTTCTTGCTGCCTGGGCTCCGTGGATGTAGCTGAAAGGAAGTGACGGTGCACTGAGGAGCCTGACAAAGCACAGCCTTCCTGTCCCACTGCTGCTAAACTGAAGAGGCAAATCACAAAAACTTGAGATCGTGCAAAAGAAGAAGAAAATATAAAACAGAAACATTTGCAAACCATGTTTACAGGAAAAAATATTCATTTTCCAGTGCATTTCCCTTTCACATTACAAATGAAGTTTTTCAATGCCCTTTATTATTTCCAGATGTTGAACTATTTTTTTCCAGCCTCTGTTGCTATTCAGCCTTTTTAAAATGTGAGGCTGCGATTATTCAGCATGTTTTTTTTCTGTAACAAAACACTCATAAAGATGTTTGAAATGTAACTGCCATATACTTAACCTCAGTCAATAAATGTCTACAAAGGGAAACACTTTGCAGATGGAGCTATCACCTGCAGTTACAATATCATTCACGTACCTGTCAAAAACTGCAGCTTTCACCTTTTATTACTTGCTCAGAAATGTATTAAAAATAAAAAAAAGATACTGATATTAAAAACAAACAAAGAAAAAACACAGGCAAGAAGCAAGTGTTGAAATAGGTAGCAATTCCACTGCTATTGCTCACTGATTACCGAAAGCAATTTCTGGGAGTGGAGAAAAAAATCATATGGATCTTTAAAAGCTATTTTTGTAATGTCATGCTAATATGATGAAATGCACTCTCTCCTCTGTTACAGACAGCACCATTTATCTAGTACTTAAAAGAAAAACACACGTTTATAGTCTTACCTACTTCATGTAGTTTGTTCTCAGATGCTTTTACATCTGTATGACACAATAAATTAATCCTATCTCTCAAGTCCTCTTTTGTTCTAAAAAGTGCTTCAAATTCCTTCTTAAGAATTAGCGCATTCTTCCTTTAAAAGGCATTAAAATCAGGCTGTAAAATAGATGTGGTTTGGCTCCAAAAAGCTCCCTAGGGACCCATGTAAGCATAACCCAGATATTTTAGGTAACAGGAAAACGATACAAGATGACATTGATCTCTGTGACCATGTACACTATGCAGCCCCTAACATCTAAATTACAAGCACGTGTGCTATCTCCTTCAGATATGTGACAGGAAATACCATTTTTAGCATATTAAAACCATAAACAAAAAGCTGGCTGAAATACCAGCTGGTCTTAAATTTGACTGCAGCGAACCCAAGAGCTGCGACTCATCTCAACCCATTGTGTTCTGCCTGAAAACGATCTTTGCATTTAGCAAATTAACTCAGTCCCTCAGTATTTAATGAACAGAAGTTGCAGCTGTAACTTCTTCATTTTGATACCTCGAGGATGTACGGAAGAGGATTCCTACCCTATTATTGAGAGATTTTATAGGCTGCAGCAATTACCAGGTCCTTTGCTGCTTCTAAAATCCCAGATCAAATCTGCTGCTAAAATACAGCTTCTGTGCCTTGTGGGGGATGCTGCTCTCTGTTCCTGCAGCGAAAGGGTAATAACAAATAACTTGCTCCAAGATGCAACTGAAGGTATCGACTGTGGTGTTTTTAATCCAGATACACGTTGCTCCTCAGCTAGATGAGGATGGTGACATCCTCCCGTTGCATCTCCACCACCCCAATGGAGCAGCTTCTCATCACCTCCTACAGCAGGGAAGAACCAGCACATGAGCCGGTGCTGTCCGCAGCCCAGCACATCACAGTACCCAGACTGCCTGGGTTGTCTGCGGGATGAAAAACATTGGGGGTCATACAGCTGCTAGTGAACCCCCTGAGCATCCTAGCCCCAAGGTCTTCCCAGCTTCTGACACCAGGTAAATCCTTCAAGCACATCCCTGTGGATTTAAACAGGAAGGGATGGTTGCAGGACAGTCTCCATCACAGCATAGCTCCCACAGTGGCAGCTCACAGCTTTCACAGGTTTGCACAAGGATTATCTCCTGGTTTTATGTTTGTTTGTTTGTTTTTCCTTATTTTCCTTTTAAAAATATTGAAGAGGAACAGGGCCAGTTAACAGGGAAACAACTTGCTTTTGCAAAGCATATAGTAAGTGACGGTAATGTTTAACAGAGCGTACTCATATTCCAAAATACAGAGAAGCATAATCACATAGATACATTCATTATCACCTCTTTAGCTCCAGAGACTTCTGCAGCTTCAAAAGCATTAGACTATACAGTCTTTAAATACGTTCACATCTCTCAGGCATGCTACTTCCATGGCAGGATCTTACTAGGCAGATGCCAACATCACATATTAGTTCAAGCTCAAAAAAAAAAAAAAAAAAAAAGGCAGATTTAGCAATGCACATATACCTAGACGCACACACTGTAACAAAACGCTTAAACAAACCCTTCAAAACCAGCTGAACTCTTGGCACAAGCTGCTCCATTTGTGGACAACACCTGGCGGTTTTATTTCTGCCCTGCCAGAGGGACTATGGCCCCCATACGTTAGCGCACGTAAATGATATTTCCAGGAACCACATCAGCCACTCTCCACATGCTCTCTAGAAACCTAATGCAAAACTCCCCATACTATGCATGCCGCAGTAAAGCTGTCCCATAATGACACCATATGAGTTGTTACTGTTTATTGTATAAATATGCAGACGATTCTTAAAGCATTTTGCCATAAAGCGTAATGGTTTCACAGGGAAGTACAAATTCTCTGCAGTTTAAGCAATAAAGCACATATGGTGTATAAAATAACCTAAACATTTGTAAGTCCTTGTAATATCCAAGTAAAATATGGCAAATGTATCTCTCTGTTTTACAGCCATATTCCTTTATCACCATATAGTTTATTACTTAACTACACAAAGAAAAAAAATGAAGAACACCTTCTATGTAAAACATTGCTTGATTTATGCTGATTTGCCTCAAATTTTATTTTGAGACTACATATGGCTGCACTTTTATTTAACTCTGCTCTACGTCTCCTAGACAGAGAAAAAAATCTCAGATCTGTACTTCGGAAATAAACACAAGTAAATGACAAAACTGGCTGTGAAAAATTGGCTTTCGTTTGTGTTTTGGATATATACGTGAAGTCTTCCACTGCATCACTCATTTCGTTACTTTTAGAAAATAAGTCATTGGCCTAAGAGTGAAAAATACACAGACTTCAAAGCATAACGTGAACTTGTATTTACAACGTTGGCTCCGCAGTGCATGGGCGCAGCTGGGGGAAGCTGTTCATGGGGGCTTCCAGGCTCCTTGCACCAGGAGCACAACCTCCATGCAAGGCAGGAGTAACTCACTCTGTCCTGAGTCATGCACAGCTGACAGATACAGCAGCTGATACTGCACACACAAGTGTGAAAAAATTAACATTTTTAGTCGGGGGTTGGGACTAGATGATCTTTTTAAGGTCCCTTCCGACCCGAGCCATTCTATGATTAATGGCATCAGCACAATGCTGCTCGTGTCCACCTTGCACTGGGAGTAAAGCAAATCTCACATCTGGACGTTGTCTATGCTGGGGAAAAAAGGCACCCAACATACAAACACTGCAGCAAACATGGAAGGTTAACAGGTTATTGTGTTATTAAAATGTCAAGTCCATGTATTGGCCCAAATGTGCTGTCCCTGAAGAGCATCCAGCGCTCAGGACAAATTCTGTACAGCGGTGCTCAAGGGAACACCTGCTTCTCTGCACCTCTGAGTCATGTCTCATGCTTCAAAAAGCTGCAAACAGATAGTAAATTCGCACATGAGGGAAAACCTACAGCAAGCTTTTAAAATAAAATGAAAAAAGCAGCAGTGCTGCCAGATTCCCATCTCTAGTTATCTACTCCAGGCTGCGTGGCTGTTACTGAAGAGGGTTTCCCCCAGAGAAGCAGCTCTTCTTGCTCACTTCAGAACAAGGGTAGACAGTGATGACCTTCCAGTTTATACAGAACAGAATAATTTACTTGGAATTGCATCATTGATCTTCAAAGATCATTGAGTCCAACCGCCCAACCACTTCAGGGCTAACCAAAAATGAACGCATTTTAATAAGGACATTTTTCAAATGCCGCTTGAACACTGACAGGCACAGGATATCAACCACCTCGTTAGGAAGCCTGTTCCAGTGTCTGACAACCATCACAGTAAAGACACATTTCCTAATGTGTCTAATCCAAACCTCCCCTGGTGCTGCTTTGTGCCATTTCCTTGTGTCCTATCACCAGTTACCAGGGAGAAGAGCTCAGTGCCTCCTTCTCCACTTCCCCTGCTCAAGAAGTTGAAGAGAGATGTTGTACAAAAATTTAGCATACCCATCCAAGGGTATTTTCAATTTTGCCATGAAACAACTGCCCCAACCTTAACCAGTGGGTTCTGTGAAGGACCTTCTCGTGCCTGGATCCACCCTAACAGACCTTCCCTGGCATTCAGATGTGAAGTAATTGCAAAAGCTGTTTCAAAAAGACAAGAAAACCACATGCATGACTGCCCTTGAGTGCAATGTGATCAGCTTAAGTTGATCTCCCCGTATGCCGTAAGCCATGATGCCCGCAGCCTCCCTCCTTGCTCCTGTGGTCACGCAGCCAGGGTGAGTCACACGAGCTCGCTCACTGATCCAACTAAACGCATGGCTGTAGGGCACACCAGTTTTAATGTGAAGATGGCACTCGAGAAAAACAGGAATACTCCTTCAGCCTGCAGATGCATTATAAAACACACAAATCAATGACTGCAGCAGCACAGAGAAGCCAGGAAGAAGCCCATCTCCACCAACAAAGCATCCAAGAATCACAGGCTTACAACGAGAAGAAACATAAAGAAACCAAAAAAGTTTCCCCAATCCACAGCTACATTGAACTCTTCTGTTTTTGAGGAAAGGCGATCGTATCTTGCAATGTACCACACCACCAAGTCCAGAGTGGTATTTAAGAAGGTCCAAAACCACAGAGTTATGACTAATCCTGTTCTTTACAATTAAAAGGTAATGAGAATGACAAACAAATAAAGGGGGGGAGGGGGGTTAACTGATCTCTGATTTATCATCTCGGGTTTTTATTAAAGGCTCTGATTCATCATCTAGCCACAAGAATGGCAAACGTAAACACTCAACTCAAGTCTAAGCATCTGTCTTGCTGTCTTGGGTCCATTAATGGTTCTCACATCTTGGTTCCTTCAGAAGACTCAGGAAAGGTGCCTATGAACAGAGAGGTGCTGGCCACCCAAGCTTTCCCTCTTTTCTGTTTCAGGAAGGCTGGGTCTCAGTAACACATGCTTTTGGTAGCACGTGTTTCTGTGCATCCTTGGACCTCAGGTTCATACCTGAGCACAAAGTATGGGCCATCCCATGCTCACGCTCCACTCACTGGCAAACAGGTGATCAGCAGGGCAACATTCATCAGGACAGCATCCACCGTCACAAGTGGTGGAAGTACTTCTACTAAGTTGGCTGAGACCAGCATTAAGCCATAAGAACTCCAAAGTGGTAATCCATGTAAAAGCAAACACCTTTAATAGAAAAAACTCTCTTTTCCTAAAAGACATAAAGACAAGTTTGATCAAAGCAGTACAGTAACCAGTAAGCATTCTCTTCATCATTTGTTTTCCTTCTTATTGTCCAGTTAGATGAGATATATAAATCATCTTTAATTCACTTCATGCCCATGCTTGCTTGTCTCCTTTATACTGCACACCCCTCCATGGGGCCTCTCTTCTCTATACAAAAAAAAAAATCTCCCCTGTTTATCCTCTGATCGGGGTGAAGAGGCTGAAGTTCCCACTGCCATCCAGTCCCCTCTCCAGCATTGCCATAGTGACTGCACAGCCCATGCTCCGCAGGCAGATTTTGGGGAGCCAGTGAGCAGTTACAGAAGAGACCCATGTAAACTGTTTACTGACAGTAGCTGACGTTTTACTGCATGGATGGCTTTTTTTGTTGGTTCCTCCCTCCCCTCCCCCCCCCCTTTTTTTTCTTTAAACCATAACACAGTTATGGCCTGGAAAAGACGGGAAAATAAATCTGTTTTTATTTACAGTACTCCTGCAGGTCACCAAGCTAATGGCATGTCACTGAATTAGCTTTAAACAGTGTTTGGGAAACAAATTATCATTAGGAATGCACAAACATCTCACACAAGTGCTCTGGTCACGGCAGAACTGCAGAGGGCTTCAGCAAGTAGTTTATTTAACATCCAAACTCCTCCCCATGAGCATAGGCAGGGATTTATAACACGCTACCAAGCAGCAGAAATGCAGTCATGTACAGCTGTGTCATTTCTCTAAAATCAACAACCTTATTTTAGAATTAAGCAGCCCTCTGGATGAAAAACAAAACAAAAAGAAGTCCTGAAGGCTTTGGCACACAGATCGCATATCAAAATGTTAAACAGGCCATGTTTAGAAACAAGTTTAAAACTGGTCCTCAGCTAGTGTTTGTAGTGTCCCTGGGAAGCCATGGATGAAATGACACAATGAATACATGATGAAAAAGTATGCTTCCAAACCTCCTTCCCCAAATCTTAGCACTGAACAACAAGAAGCAGGGAAGCTATTCGAAATACTACACTTAGCATATTCACTGAACCACACGGTATACTTGGGGGGAGGATGGATGGAGGGATGGGGGGGTATATTCAGAGTCAGTTTTTACATCAGCATTTAAAACTACCTCATGCTTTAGTAGCCAATAAACAAGAGCTAGTACCTTGCCAGAGATCAACACACCACCTAAATTTGCAGAGCTCTTAACATGAGAAGTACTGCATGGAATCTACCACTAACATTTTCTGACAGACCCATTCCCTCCTAAACTGCAGGATATTCTGTTTCCCCTGTCATAAAGACTGAACACTCATACTAATGAGGATCATAATTAAATCCTTACTGCTTAATTGAATAGAAGTATTTTTAATAGCTACTGATCACAGTCATGTCTGAAAGTATGATTCCTAATTCACTTACCCAAAAATCCTCATCTGGATTCCTCTCCAAAAGCATCTCTAACACAGATGTGGACCCCATGGTACAGACCCATATCGGCGCAGTTCTTGAAGAGCTGCTGCCTGTGGGCAGCCCCTGCAGAATCAGTTTGGGAGAGACCCCACGTGGAGCAGGGGCAGAGTGACCATGAAGGAGCGGTACAGATAAAGTTTTAGGGACTGACCACAGCCCCCATTCCTCTGCGCTGCTCAGGGGAGAAGGTAGGATAAGGTGGATGGGGGAAAGGTATTTGTATTTTGTTTTTAGCTTCTCACTGCTCTAGTCTGCTAGTGATAGGCAATAAATTACATTCATCTCCTTATACTGAGTTTGTTTTGGCCATGGCAGTAATTGGTGAGCAATCTCCCCGTCCTTAACTCAACCCTCGAGCCTTTTTCCATGGTGTTTTCTCCCCCACTTCCTCTGAGGAGGAGTGAGAGAGCGGTTGTGGCAGAGTTTAGTTGCCCAACAGGGTGAAAACACGATGCCAGAGTTAACATTCATGCACAGATAAACTGAAGAGCTTGCATTAATTTGTTATTTAGAGATCTGGATTTGGGTAGCTACGTGTCAGTGTAAGGTCTGGCCAAACTCTAGCAGTACAAACTTCTTCCGTGCTCTGAACCAGTTACACACTAGTTACATGATGCAGTGCTAAGCTCTGCTCTCCATATAGCTACTCATACAAATAGTCAGGGAAATAGGTAAGCTTTTTTTCATAACATTTTCTTGCCATAGGTGGACTTTCAATGCAGTAAAGTAGGCAATTTGATGTTTTGCCTTTGGCTAACTTTCTTCTTTTATTACACATGTAGAAGAGCCTTGACCTCCAGACAGGGAAAATGGAGCTAACAGGAAGGTGAACAGTTCATGTGTAAGAGCCTCAGGCTCTAAAACTTTTGTTCCCTTCCCCATCCAGACGTTACCATCCTCCCCCTAAAAGTTAAGTCCTGTTTGCAGAAAAATCAGGTTTCTGGTGCACTCTGCATTGGTGAGAAAACATCCCAAACCAGGAATGCAAGCACAGACATCCGTAACCTAACTCTTAACTCTTACCGTGCTTCAATAAAACACCCCAGTCAGCATTTTTCCTAGCACGTTTACGAGGTGCTCTCAGCTGCCGCAAATAGCCGAACACCTAAATCTTTTTAAAAAAATAGAAATGAAAAAAAAAAATACTGAAGAGACCCTTCTCCCTCAATACTGAGTTAAAACCTGAAAGCAAAAGTTTTCTGTAGCCTTTGTCACCTACAATACGCCTGAGTTACGTCTCCAGAGTGTGCACGAAGGGCTTATTTATTCATACTAAGCACAGTCTAACCAGCTCTGACCCGTGCCAGCGCTGCAAGGCACACAGTTCAGCTGGAGCTGCTGGTTTGCCTTCCCAAAGCCCCGGGTGCTGCTGGCCATCCAGCAGAAATTTCTGCACCAATAACTTCAGACGCTGCGAGCACACACGCACGGTTTCACACCACCAGCTGCATTACTAGAAAACGTGAGGAAGGCTCCAGGAGTTCATTTCGCTTCACATAGCACACGGAAAGAAAGAAATAAATCCTCGCTGGCCTGGCTGCCTGCTGAAACAAGGCGAAAGTCCTGGGGACCGGGGGGATGCCCGCACCCAGCGCCCCGGCACGCCGCGCAAACCCTACCCCTTCTCGCCACTTCGCCGTCGGTAAATAAGCAAAGGTAGAGCCCGGCATTTATTAAACCCCGATCTTCAACCAAAAAACGGAGAACCCCACCCACTTACCCCGTTCCAACTACCGGGAAAACGCCGCTGCTGACGGCGACGCCGCCGGCCCCGGCTGCCCTCCGGCGACCCGCGGCATCCGCTGCAGCCGCCCGGGCAACGAGCGGGGCAGCCTCGGCCCGCCCGGCCCCGTCCTCACACGGCCGCCCGGGAGGGGGTCAGCGCTGTGGGCAAACCCAGCCCGCACCGCCCGGGCAGGAGACGACGAGGGACCGGGATTGGCACCAGAACCGGGACCGGGACCGGGAGTGGGGCCGGGTCCGTGCCCAGGCTCCGCCTCGCCGCCCCGCCCCGGCCCGTCCCGGCCGCCCCCGCAGCCCCCGCGGCGCCTGGCGGGGCCGCCATTTGCCGTGCGGCGGGACCCCGCCGGGCTGAGCCCAGCCTCGGTGGGAGAGCTGGTAGCTCTTGGGATTTGTCTTTAAAATAAACTTCTTTTAAAAACAGGGTAGCGTTCCCATGGCAGGGACGTTGTTTAATCCTCGAGATTAAGGCGAGTGCTTGCGTTTCTGTTTGGTGCCTGAGCACGTCTTCTGGACAAACTTTGGGGAGGGACGGGGGTGCGGTAGGCAGGCGGTGAGGGACGGATTCCAGCACGGCTGCTGGGAACAAGCACGGTCTCTCTTCCAGTGGCACCAAACGCTGCCCTCAAGGTCACGTCTTTCAGAGGTGCAAAATAATTCACCTCTTGTGCTGCTCGCATCCCAGAAATTCTTTCGAACAATTTCCTCTTATCTTGAAATTTAAACAGCCTAAGTGGATCTGCTGAACGGCAAGACCACAGGAGCCGTTCATCTGCACTTACAGCCTAATCTTGTTTCATTTCCTGCCCTTTCCCCAGCATACAATAAGTGTGCTCACCACTGAACCATCAGGTCTGCAAAACTTCATGGTTTCAAACAGGACTGGTGGTGAAATTACAGAAATTCTATTTTATTTAACTCTCCAGCATATAACAAAATTCAAAGGATTGGGGAACCTTTTCAATAGGGGAAAAGCAAGTGTTTATTCCAATATTAATCATGAATTTAAAACAAAAAGTTACTTTCTAGACCCATTGTTAATGGAAATATGGTAATACCTATGCCAATTTTTCTTATAAATCATGTGATATAGTATTGCTGGGTTTGGTTTTCACCAACTTTTAATAATAAGTGATATGCATAAAAATCCTGATATATCCAGTAAGCAGCCTTCATTTAAAACAGTGTTGAGGAGCGCTTCAAGTGTATCAATTGAATTTTTGTGTAAAAGAAGTTACCCAAGCATATATGAAATCTGTGAAATGTAGAAAGTGCGGAAGAAAATGTCTGATGAAAACAAGATTTCATTTCAGTGGTAGTGGGTGCTACAGCAGTAGAGGAGGGTTTCTTACTAGTACGTATAGTGAAGGCAACTTTGTGTGTGACAAGGACTCCAGGATCACTCTCTTCAGCTGTGTACCCCTCCTAGGTGTCTCCCTTTAAGCACTGTGCTGGCTCAAAAGCATGGATAGGGCTCTGCAGCCATTTAGCTTACATCAGATACATAAACTTGCTGGTTTCTTAGCAAAATCTTAAGCCAGGGTGATTTTCCAATTTGTGTACAGTAGGCATTTTCTTCTCTGTAGCATCAGTTTTCCTCTCTAAAAGGGAAGGTGCTCTCAAAGAAAAAGCAAAGGATTTCTTGGTGTCCAGAACGTATGTCCCAGGAAAGAGACATGTAAAAGAAAAGAAGTGGCTCTGTTTTAACGAATATGCCCCTCAACCCTTGGGAAATAACATTTTTTGGTGGAGTAGCAGTCACAGGGACAGTAACTGTGGGAAAAGACTCATGACCACAACCAGTTAGGTGACAAATGATCCACCAATAGAGGAAAATCTGCTCATATTGCCCTGCAGAAGATGCATTGCAGTCAAAGAGGAGCTGAGGAAGGGCAAGCTACTGCGACTGAGATTCAGAGATGAATTACAATTGTTTTAGAAATGAGGACCTCTTAGGGAAAAGGCTTGGAGTAAGCAGGTGGGCAGCCTCTGGTGAGGATATGAGACACTGATATGTAACCTAGGTGAGCCAAGGGGCTGATTTTCCATGGGGTAGGAAGCTTGTGAGATTGTTTTATGAGGCTTTTCTAGAAATGGAGTTGAGACAGGTTCCAGTAAATTGAATGGCATGAGGTGGGATGAGCAGTGACTTTGATACGCACAGAGCGACAAAGATTTCAATCAATGCTGAAAGACGTCGTTTTCAACAACACATTTCAGGCTTTAGACCACTTATCCTCGGAATTCTTAGCCTCGTGACCAGAGAGGTGATCCTCCCTCTGTATTCTGCTCTGGTGAGACCGTACTTTGAGTACTGTGTTCAGTTTGGGCCCCTCGCTACAAGGACATCGAGGCCCTGGAGTGTGTCCAGAGAAATGCTATGAAACTGGTGAAGGGCCTGGAGCACAAGTCCTGTGAGGAGCGGCTGAGGGAGCTGGGGGTTGTTTAGTCTGGGGAAGAGGCTCAGGGGAGACCTTATTGCTCTCTGCAGCTACCTGAAAGGAGGGTGTGGGGAGCTGGGGGTCATCCTCTTCTCACAGGTAACTAGTGATAGGACTAGAGGGAATGGCCTCAAGTTGTGCAGGGGAGGTTCAGGTTGGAAATGAGGAGACATTTCTGCTCAGAAATAGCAGTCAGGCATTGGGACGGGTTGCCCAGGGAGGTGGTAGAGTCATTGTCCCTGGGGGGTCAATGGGTTGAACGTGGTGCTTAGGGACATGGTTTAGTGGGTGACATTGTTCGTAGGGTGATGGTTGGACCAGATGATCTTGGTGGTCTTTTCCAACCCTAATGATTCTATGATTTTCTTCAAGGTAGGCCATCAAAATTGCCAAGTCTTCCTAAAAACCCATAGAGCAATGGAAAGACCAAGCTGCAATGTCCGAAGACCATGTCCAGGGCAGGTCTTGCCCTCTGTTCACCCTTGTCAGTGACCTTGACCTCTCAGAGCGAATAGCTCCAAGCTCTGAGAAAGGACAGGTTATCTTCTGCTTCTGAGTTTCTCTGGAGAGAGGAGATACATCAAAGAAATGCAGAACAAGGTTTGGAATTTGGCTTGATTACCAACAGGATAATTGTCATATTATCCTAAGTAATACAAATTCTTTCTCAGCCAGTACGTGGAGTATCTCTAGATTGTGCTTACCAGAGGTACCATGCTGCAAAAAGTACACCAATCATGGATAGAATGTGTGGGATGGAAGGGGGACTGCAGATGCTCTAATTCCTTGTTTGCAAAGCTATCAAGATCAGCGACAGCTCGTTTACAGCAGTAAATTCCAGTTTCTGGTGTAATGTATCTAAATTTCTTTATAAGGCTTCATGTGTTCATTTTAGCTTTTCTGCTCTTCAGTGCTGCTCAACTTTCCCTTGAATTTTAAAGAGATTAAGGAGAGGTGTCCTTGTGTAAATTACTTTCATTTGTCCTAATATCTTCTCCAAAAACTAAGCAATACTGATCTTTTGCTGTATTCAGGGGAAATATTCTGGATGTCTGCAGTTGCAATGGAAATGTTCAACACAGTTTTCCCTACAAATAAATTTATCTGTTAGTTTAATGCATTACAATTACAAAAATTGTGCTAAGAAAAAAAAAAAAAAAAAGCTATTTTTGTTTATTTTTAGATCAATTTTTATTATCTTAATAATAATAATAAACAATGCCTCATATAATAATAAACAATGGCTCATATAGTTAGCCAGCTCTTTCTTAATGAGTGTTAGTTGTTTCACTAGTTGGCAAAATTATGCTCCCAATGAATTTTATAATACATAACCTGATGGCTTGTTACCTAGCAGCTTCTGATAGAATCTTGCTCTTGTTCTTACTTCCATCTCAGTGATGGATGGTAAAGTTTCATGGATATGGTTTCAAGATATTAAAGAGAACTGGCCCCAGCACTGAGCCCTGTGGGACTCCACTAGACTTTAACTCCATTCATGACTCTTTGGGCCCAGCTACCCAGCCAGTTTCTAACCCAACAAAGCATACACCAGTCCAAGCCAAGAGCAGCCAGTTTCTTGAGGAGAATGCTGTAGGAAATAATGTCAAAAGCCTTACTGAAGTCAAGGTAGACTACATCCACAGCCTTTCCCTCATCCACCCAGCGCGTCACTTTGTCATAGAAGGAGATCGAGTTCATCATGCAGGACCTGCCTTTCATAAACCCATGCTGACTAGGCCTGATCGCCTGGTTGCCCTGCAAGTGCCGTGTGATTCTATAATTCTACGATTCTACGTGATATTTATATTGAATATATCTCATTAAAGATCAATGATAAATATGTAGATATGATTGGGGAGAGAAAAGGTTGTCTTTTCTTCTGATAGCCTGAAGTTTTTTCCATCATAATTTAATATGTAACTTGCAAGCCAGAGAGAGTGGTTGCATTTTTATTTTTCTGTCTTTAATTTTTTTCTTCAGTACTGCCAGCACAAGGCCCCCAGGCTCAGATGACGAAGCAGCAGCTTCATCACTGGCAAGTGCTGGATTATGTAGCTTGGCATGCCACCCTCCATCACAGCATAGTGCCCTGGGGGTGCCAGAACCTGATCTCAGCATCTTTCTTCCCCTCTCAAATTCCATCCCAATGAGTCTCCTGTCTTCTCTCAGAGCACACCCAACACCTCAGCAACAAGAAAAGGAAGATTGATACCTCATATCTTGCCAAAAAGCCAGGGAATTTAGACATACATTCATCAAAAGGAGTCCTCAGGACTCTCATTTACTCTTACAACATTCAGTAAAGGTTTCACTCTTAGTTTCTACACTAGCCCTTTCTAATGGTTTTCATTTTAAGCAGGCAGAGTATTACACATGTGTTTTTCTATCTCCCTATTAAGGTCAGCATTTGTCTAAAAATACATCAGATTTTTCTTTTGCTGAGACATGTACAAATCTGCTGTTGTTAGTGACTGAGAGACCTCGTTTTTGCTTCATGCTGATAAACCAGAGAGGCAGAAGACTTAGAAGAGGAGAGAAGTGACAGTGCTCCAGCCCTTCACTGCAGCAAACCAGTTTCTTGGTACCATGTCCATCACTGCACTTCACCATGTCTCTGTGTGCACGTGAATGCTTTTGGTTTTTGCAAAATAACATAATCAAAGAGACAAGTATTCTAATACTTAGGATTCATTTCCAAAACAAGACCATTATTCAGGAAATTCTGTAAACATTTTCACCCTCTCCCTAAATAATTCAGTGCAATATAAATCCAAGCAGAAAAAAAAATCTAATTGATTCTGAGATTTAAAAGTACTTAATACTATTTCACTTTAATGAATAGCATATGCAGAATAAATTAGAACCATTAGAACTATTTCTACTGTAAATACATTCTGAAATTTGACATAAGGATACAGTACTACATATTGCTACAGGCAGTTATTAAATTAATTCAACATTTTACAATGCTAAGTCAGTTTATATTGCTAACTATATTTATGCTGATCTCAATGTGATTTGCAGTGTATTAACCTTTTTATAAAATGTTTACTGTTTTGACAAAAGTAAAACCTGTCAGTTCTTATGTTGCTAGAACCAAATATTATTAAATGGAAATAGAAAAGCACTCATTTGTAGACTTATTAACTCTTTGCTCTACTACTTTGCCTTTTATTTTTGCAACAAACTTCCATAAAAGTCTTTCCTGAGAATTCAAGCCAAAGTGCAAAAATTAGAGAAAAATTCGTCTCCTTCCCTTATTTAATACATTGTTTTCACTTACCACTATTGCTCTTAAAAAAAATAAATAAATATAAATAAATAAATAAACAACTCAGAAGTTTAGTATATTCACTGTTAAATTACCATGTATTCACCACATATAAACTATTTATAGAAATATAGCATACTCATTTTGTTCCTTCTGTGTGAGATTTGGTGCTCATTGGCTTGAAATGCTCATGACCACCTGGGCTAGACTGACAATCTAAGAGAAACTTGGCTTTGTGCCCTTGTTGGGACTGAACATAAACCAGACTTTCCTGATACTAAAAGAAATTCAGTGAAACTGATACCTCCTCTCCTCAGGTACTTGCTGTGACAAACATTGCATGCACTATACATGATCTGAAAGTCACTAAGTAGAAGGCACATAAGGGGGTCCAGTACTACAGCTAATTCCTTATACCAATGACTACAGTCAATAAAACTGCACTGGGCTCACAGGTCAGATTTTTTCAACCTGGTAACTTCAGGAAAAAGTCTTCCTTAAATAAAGTGCTTTGCATTTACTCCTTCCAAAGGAATTCATGAATAACAACCGGTAGAGCTTAAAGTCACTGGAAATTCCACCCTGGACTCTAATTTTGTGGTTGAAGCTCTTCCCAGCACCAACCTGGGTTGCTTATGGAAGACCATAAAATAGTATCAGCACCAGGCCTGCATTTCCACGGCTGCTTCATTGTGTAAGACCTCATCAGTTTATGAGGCTTTTGACTTTACCGTGTGAATTAGTTAAAACCAGTGCATATAAGCTGATTTCTGCAGTTATCTCTGCCATTTTATTCATTAAAAATTTAACATGTTACATTGTTTAGTGTTGTCAGCATAGCAGTTTGACAGGCAAATTAAGCCCAACAAGAATCAAATGCTTATTTTGCTGCTCAATCTGGGTATAGCAGTACTGTATTTGTATGGAAAGTTTGTGGAAGAACCCCAGTGATTCAGAATTAGCATTGATGTGGTTGAGGCTGCCTACACATACAACAAAGGCAAACAATGAGAAATTGCCCCTAGGCAAGTTTCCATGTGGCAGATTTCATAATCCCAAATACATCTTGGTTTCTAAAGGTCTCTTTCTCTCCTCTGTCCCCATCTGTCAGTAAGCTAGCAGTTCTGCAGATGGGTGTAGTTAAAACAAGTTTCTAATTCTCATGATTCAAATTAATAAAAAAAAGTATTCAAGAATTAGGGCAAACAGAGCCTCTTTTAAATTAGCATTGATTTAAGTTGCTGCTGAGTAATAGCGCAAGTAGTAACCAAAGCAAAAAATGCATGACAAGTTTTTGTTTGTTTTTAAACAGAGGAGCACCTAGCTTTTGTAGGAAGGAGCAATTAGCAATTATGTATTTTTATTGCAATAAATTTCATTTTTATCATGAGCCTCCTGTTGCTAAGATAGTAGTTTCAAATTACCTTTACATACTGCACTAAAGAACGACAGGTTTGCCCAGTTTATATGGCCAGATGATTCTCCAAAGTTTAAGACACTGTAGTATTTATGTAATAAAAAGGGTTTACTTGGTTCAACCAATCAATAAAATAGTAATATGATAGGTGCTATGCAGTCTGATCCCTTGGATGTCTGAGCAAATCCCCTCTTTGAAGGTACGGGGAGCGTAGTTGTACAGTGACTGGCTCCTGCTGTGCCTGAAGTCAGCATCAATGAACAATGCTGGGTCAGAGACCCCTCCCCACAAAAAAGTTCAACTCAAGTCAGCAATGAAAGCTAGAGTGGAAACAGCAACAGGATTACAAGTACAAAAGGAGAATATGAAGCTAGCTTGGTAAAAAAGAAAAACACCCTGTAAAAATAGCAAATACATTTCAGCAAGCAAGGGAGTGAAGTGTTTCAGTCCTAATACAGATGCTGCTCTTGAGTGCTACCAGACCACATCTAGTTGTGATCTAAGTCTGATGTTTCTGGCACCCGTATCACTGAAGCACTAAGCTACTTAATATTGAATCCAAAGTAATTAGCAAGACATTATGAACACCATTTTTAAATCAGTTACATAAATATACATCTGTGATTTAACCACTTGTAAGTAACAAAATCAATAAATATGAATGTGGTAACACTTAGGCAGAAACCATAAGTTGTCCAACAACACTGTTTTACAAGTTAAAATTTTGGCCTTATTTCAGTATTAGTACAATTTCAGTTTCCAATTTGTGTATTCCCATAATACACAGACCATTTTGTATAGACAAAATAGTTTAGATTTATATTTGTTGAAAACTTGGTCTCAAAGATTAATTCTCCACTGCAACGTTTAAAACAGCATTCAGCTTTATAATAGCATAACTGCAATTACAGTATAGGTGTTAAACATCTATAGTTATAGATATTCAGAAGTTGATTCAGAACTAATTAGTTAGCAGATAAGTACATGCTAGTTGGGTAGTTTCAACAGTAACTTGCATTGCAGCATTAGAAACAAACTTTCAATATACTACATGGCTTTGGCTGGGATAAGGGTAGTTTTTTTCTGATGCTGTGTTCAGCATTTTTGATGAAAATAAGAGTGATACACTGGTTTTGGTTGCAAAAACAGCTAAGGGTAACATATTTAACTTTCTATTAAGCCCTGAAACAATCTTCAAAGCATATTTTTACTTATGTCTTTTTCTGAACGTAGGCACTGTAAGTAGTAGCATCAGTAAGTTCATCAATTGGATTCATAAAATTAAACCTAACTAAATTAGTACCTTCACTGACAGATCAAATTCCTCAGAGAAGGCAGCTTCAAACAAAAAAAACAAAAAAAAAACAACAAAAAAAAAAAAAAAAACAAAAAAAAAAACAAAAAAACTCTGGCAGGAAGCAGATAGCTTCCAACCCTATTTGAAACACTTGAAGCTATCTGCTTTGGCATATGGCTTATGGTATAACCAGAATTAAGAAGAGTCACACTGTTTCTTCTAGTTGATTTTATTGTTGCATATTAATAACACCGACACAGTTGATATCAGAGTGATCCCTTATGGGACAAGTGCCATAATGCATATTATGAAACAGAAAATCAATGTAAAGTGTGGAGCAGCACAGCATCTGTTTTAAAAAAAAAAGTCAATGCCATGAAAACTTGTGGTATTGGACCTCACTGAAAAAAAATTAGGAAAGGCCTAAAGTTCACAAACTTCCCAAAACACAAAAAAAGCCATGTGCATCTCCCTCAGTTAATCCATCAGAATTTAATTCCATGAAAGACTTTTTCCAAATTCAGTGTTTCAATTTTCTAAGTATTTCATATTCTTTACTATAAGAGAGCACAGTAAGCTGTTCTATTCTACACACAATTTGCCCCAAAAGAGTGAAGGAGTATACGATCACATTGTCCTCTAGCTTTAAACAGCTATTTCAACCAGTACATATACATGTAAACAGAATGCCTAAATAAGGGCTTAAAAACAATTTCACAGAAGTATCCCAGTTCAGCTATTTGTGCTCTTTATTTCAAAAAACCCAAAGTGCCAAATACAAGCAGAAAGTTTCAACTATTGCAATCTAAATTAAGAATGATCCCATTTGCTTGTGTGAATTTATAGAAATCATTTAAAGCCACAATTCCAATTAGTTCAAAAGGGATGAGAACAGGAATACATTTACAGTAGCTGCACAGCTTGCATGGCCAAATTCTCAAAAATAAATTTTAAACTTATTAACAAGTAACTGAATGTACAGGTGTTGACAGTTTAACGTAACTCAAGAATAGACAACTACTGTACTGATACCAAATTTGTTAATGCATAATCTATCTGAAAAAATATACAAAAGCCAAAGTTATTACATGAAATTAAAACCCAGTTTTAAAAAGTGCACAGTAAAAACTGAAGGTAATTACTATATAAATTATCCACAGAGTGTACGTGTCCTGGTTTAGATACAACATGAAGTTCTTTTAGAAATGTTAAGTATTTTAAAGCCATTTACAGCACCAATCCCATTTTTTTCTAGATCAAATACCACCCCTGCTTCCTGTAACAAACAGGAACTGGACGACGAATGTTCAGTATCTGCATTCTGTGCAGCAGCAGCCTCCACAGACAGTTGACGAGCCAGGAACTATCGACTTTTGTTCTTTTTAGAGTTTCCCTGTAACAAGAAGAAGCTAGTTAATACAGTGTATAGTTCAGATAAGAATACTATGCAGACAACATATAAAACCCGAGGTCTGGTATCTTATCGTACAGCAAGCAAGGAAGCACAGTAAAACTGAGAATAAGCAGTCCAGTGTTAATAACAGAAGCTTGTAACTGCTTGTTCTGAAAATTTCTGTCCTTACAAGCATAACAGAGGGAAAGAGTACCAGAGCTTTCAAACAAGTACAACAGTACCTTACTTTAATTCAAACCTATGGTAAATGAGACATCTGAGTTATGTCCCACAACATTCAGTTGTATTAGCACCATTAACATTTTAAGGACACCGAAGGCAAGTTAAATCATAATTTGCCCTTTGGTAATTCTTCAAGTATAAACCTTATAGGATAATTGCCTCAAATGAAATTGATTCTCCACCCTAACATTTTGTTCCAAAACAAATTTGACTTCAGCTTAGTCTACACAGAATATTCTTAGTTCAGAAAAGGATTTATTACGTGACAACCATATTACATTTGACTTTCAGCAATTCTCCACAACGCAAACATGCAGCTTAAATTTTGTACAGTAGTTACTTGCTGGCAATTCTCCATTTTCCTATTTCCTTAGGATAACATTTGTTTTTCTAATGGTTTAATTCCATTGAAATGAAAGTGATGCGGTTTGTTTTCTACAATTGATAGCATCCGAAATGCAAAAAAGTGTGTCTACTGTTATGAGATTATGACTTACTTCCTTAGAGACAGAGTACCCCTTCAAGTTTTATAATTATGACAGGTTAAAAATTCCACAAAACATTTTATAGAAACATGAAGCGATATGGTCAGTATACAGAGCTTCCTTCTAGAAGCAAGAGCTTATATACAAAAAAGTAACCTTAAAGAGCACAATGTCAAGCCAAAATACTCAAACATCTGAAGGAAAATGTGAAGGAAGTCTACAAATAAAAATCACTGTCATGGGGTGTCTAATCAAAACATAGATCTTCATACACACACCCCTCAGTGAAACCTGCATCCATGCATTCCACAGTTAAGGAGAGTTATTTGTTTCACAGCCAAACGAGTGAAGGATAAAGACCTTCACAACATACACTTCTTCCTAGAACCTTCAGGATAGGATATACCATAGTTTAAGCTTTGACTGTTCAACAGCAGACTACTATACATGTATTTTTCATCATAAAGTAGAAAAACTTGCTTCTGGTAAATGAATAAACTCCTTGCTTGGAAAAAAGAAATGTATGTGTGACTTTCTCAGAAGTTCACAGAAGAATTTAGGTGGCAACTTTTTCACTCCCACACGAAAAAAAAAAAACAGGCCAGCTAGAATATAGAAGTAAAGCAGAGGAGAAAAAAACAATTGCCAGGACAGGAGCACAGGACGTTATCATAAACATCCTATATCATTAGATAGAATTGCAAATAGCTTTATTTTCACCAGATTTAAAAAAAAAAAAATTTTGATCTTTCACAGGATACACTTTAAATTTGCATACTTTGAAGCAGTGATATACAGCATGTGCTCTTTCATACATGTACGTTTCCAAAAATATTATTTTTGAAAATATGCCTGACTAGGTTTGGAGTTTTCCTTCCAGTTGGCCAAGAGTAAGAACTACAGCTTGTTGATTAATTTGTGGAAGGGTATTACTACGGGCACGCTAAATGCAACCCACAGAACTCCACTAGCCAGTGTCTACTGTCAACACTTGACAACTTACCTTACTAGTCATTTTTAGTGTATCAATTTCTTCCCTTTGTTTAGTTAAGGTCTCGTTCATACTGCATAGATGGTCACTCATCATACTTAACTGATCCTCATAGCTTCTCTTTGTTGTCATCAATTCATCCTATTAGGACGAAAAACAAAGAAGTCCACAATTTGAAGCCTTTGATCAATATTAGAAAATGTCTGCTTTGCCAGTTGTCACCATCTCTGTAGATTAGTAATCTACATTTTTGATACTAGGTATGTGTAATTAGACCAAATTGCACTTAAACCATTGAAATTATATCAATGAATCATAAATTGCAATTAAACCACTGAAAAGTATCATGACAAAAAAATGTCAGTAGTTACTTCCTTTCACCTCAAGACTTATGCACAGTATTTCCCCTGTAATTTTGTTTAGTTTCTTTAATTTTTTTTCAGCTTTGTATAGCTTATGTAAAAGCTGAACAGCTAGATTTTCGCTTCCAAACAAGACACAGGTAAAATCTATAGGATTAGAACACTGCCTGTACATGAACACATGCAGCTCATGAAGCTGAAGGAATCAGCAACTCGCATGCAGTTGCAGAGCAATCTTTCTGGCCTTAAAAACATGGAAGGACACTGTGCATTACTAGAACATAGCGATGAATGGATACAGACTCTTTAGGAGGGACAAGATGGGAAGGCAAAGAATCACACTCTATGTGAAAGAGTGGTTAAAACACAGTTAAGATCTTATAAGCAGGAATCACACAATAACAAGGGTAATGTGGTAGGCATCTGATACAAGTACTTAATCTCACTGCTAAAACCCTAATCCTCATGAGGGATTTTAACCCCTCCACTATCTTCTGGAAGGACAAGGTGGTATGCTTGCAATTTAGGAGTTCTTTTTAGTGTTGTAAAGGATTTATCTAGTTCCCAATAAATTTGCTGTTACAGTTTATCTTACTGTTAAAAACAACTTCTTAAAAGATTATCCCAAAATTATCTCTGCTTAATATTAAAGTATCCACCCACAAAAAATGACAGAGGCTTTTTTAAGATTTTCAGTAACAGGTGCTAGAGTGGATTAAGGATTCCATGTTTGATCTAGGAGACTGCACTATCATCGTTTTCCTAGTCCTGTTTAAGTTAAATGAACGAATATGGAGTCAACCTCGCCAGTACCACACCTAATACTGTAAGGAGTAGAAGACACTAGAGAGGAAAAAATAGATGTTAAGTACTGCTCATACATTAAGTAATCCTCCCCTCAGAGAGGGAAACGAGACACTGAAATATGTCATACAACTCTGCATTTAGACATACAGAAAACACATTTTCATAAAAAAGCCTTGACATCAAATGTGCTAAAAACACAGGCATGGCTACTACCACCTTTTCTTTACAAGAATATTTCACTTCAACTTTATACATGGATTTGAAGTGTATGACTTCTTTTCTCTACATACCCTTAGTTTTTATATCTCTCACTAAGGACCTAGATGAGGCAGGACTGTGCTTGGTGGTCTTTCTCCTTCACCTTCCTCTTACACACAATTAACTATGCATCTATTATGTCATTTAATATTTTACTTGCCTGTAATCTACTGATGTTTTGACTAGCTAGTTTCAATTCTTCCGTGAGTGATTCCTTGGACTTCTCCGCTAAAGACAGTCTTTTGGCAAGTGCTCGACACTGTCAATTCAAGCAGGATAAGGAGGGTAGAAAGGAAGAAATTTAGTTCTACAGTATCGTCTTGTGCCATCTTTAACTGATTACTTTGAATGTTTCCATTTTTCTGGAAGCCTTATATATTCAGGTATTAATCAGAATCTGTGTACATTTTTTAATACAAAGATAATGTTAATGTTAAACTTTTGTTTCATTTTACAGAATTACCATATTACCACTTGTCTAAACTTTATTTTTATCACATTATTGCTAGGAAAAAAAAATTAATAAAAAAGCACAACTCACTTCATACTATTGATACTCAAGTATCATAGAAAGATGGTTTACTATGTCATCTACTATTAAAAAACTAATTTTAAGATGTTTTGGTTACTTATACAAATCAAAACAGCCACTATGTTCAAGAATTACCTAACAATTTGAAAAAAGGAGGAACTTAAAAAGACTGAATTATTTTGTTAATTATTAATTTTAAGTACAGCTTCTCAGGAGAGTTGTTTTTATCACTTCATTATATGCTCAAGTATTTCTTTTAAATGACGTCAGCATTATTTTAAGATGAAGTCAAAATTAGCCTGGTAACTAATACCAGCCATTTCACCTTATAGAAGCAGACCAATACACGATACACATTGTAATTCTTAATGCAACGAAGAAAACGCTAATAAAAGCCTTTTTTAAAAAAAGAAGTCTGTCTATACTCTCCATTGTTATGCATACAATACCACAGATGAAAACATATTCCAGGAACACATTTTTCTCAGATATAATGTACTATATATTTAACACTTGTTTATGGAAAATTCAAAAAGCAAATTCAAACACCGCCTGTATGCTCACCTCAGCATGAAAGTGTACTGATTTGCTGTCAGCAAGCTGTAGATGAGATGTAAGTTCTGCTATCCTTGCCATATAGTGTTTTTTTATCAAGTCTTCCCGAGACTCAACATCTGGAGCCTGGTAAATCAAAAATTGAAACAGACACATAAGTTTAATAGACTTAATACTTCACAGTGCATCACAACAGAGTCTTCTCTATTGACTTCCCTTCCCTCCTGATGCTCAATATATCCAAAAGCATTAAGTTCCCCAAACCACAACAGACAAATTAGAGGTCAGATTAACTGACAATGCCTATTTAGTGTCATATTTCCTCTAAGGACAACACGACGACTAAGGATGCAAGAAGTTTGCTTGATTTAACATATCAAGTCTCTGATGAAGATAAAAAAACCACTGCAGAAGTAAACTCATTCTACCACCTTAAAAAAAAAACAAAAAAAAAACAACAACAAAAAAAAACATACTACTAAACACTTACTGGCTTTCCCAGCAAGGAAAAATTCCTCCACATAACTAAGTTTCAGAAGCTCACAAATTCTCAGAACAGTGCACATTCCAGAAGTTCATTTACACATGAGGGTGTTGTTTTTTTTTTTTTTGGTGAAGTGATGGTTTATAACTTGGGCAGCTTTCATATGATTTCTCAATACCTCCAAGTTCAGCCCTATGCAGCAGCTTCTAAGACCTGGTATCAGCTATTACCTGACTCCCACCCCCATTTTAATCATTCCTTCAGGAAAAAAAAAAAAAAAGATGGAACTAAAATACATGTCAGTTCCCTACAATAGCAGAAAGCCAAAGCACTGAATCTTGCTCTTAAGTTCTTGGTGTGGCAAGTGTTATGCTATAGTAGTGCTAAAGGAAGAGTTAACATTTGGTCTGACAGGTAGCCCTATATTTCTTTCAGTATAACCTCTGGTTTGGGATAGCCTGTTAAAACACAGACATACAGTCAGTGACTTTTTCTAACTTTTTCCACTCCCAGCTTAAGCCCCTTCTCAGGAAATTAAGAATTGAGGCCTGGAATCCACTTAGGGTTCCTAAGGAAAGCGTTGATCTCTGTACTCTTACTGAAACTACACAGAACAGACCTAGGCTACAGCTCATACTGTTCCAGGCCACTTACACGAATAAAAGATACAGTTCACTATACAGAACAAAAACATATATACATGATTTCAGAAGCTTGAAGATATGGTACACAGACTACCTGAGTGATTCATGCCATTATTTTATGGTATTCTTGATATTTAATTACACCTTTAGAATAAGGTTAGCAATTAAATTATTTACCATATATAATTGGATAACATTTAAAATAGATTACCTTCTCATTATCAGTAGTTATAGTCAACATCCCGACCTAAAACATGGAAGAAAATACACATGAAGTGAGGATTGCAAAAATAGGTACCTGTCATAAAAGGACTTTAATAAAACAATCTTGAAACAGTTAAAATTAAGAATTAAAATTAAGAATTTCCACACGTAACATAAAATAAAGCGCAATATACAGGAATGCCTTGAACAGAATTAAAGGTGACACCAATTCTCCAAATATTAAGTATCCCTTATCTCAGGATATACACATGGCAAGAGCAATAAAAACAACAAGATGCAGCTAGCTTATCTGATTATGCAACTACTTGATCATATGCACATGAAAAAGCAATGCTTCAATGCACTAACGTGTCTAAATTACACAAGAAAAAGGAAACCTAAGGAAAAAAGGAAAAGGAAAAGGAAATCTGTCTTGGATTTCTTGAGTACCTGATGAATTCCTTTATTTGCAGTTTGACTAATAAATTTCATTGACAGCTTAGTGTAAAGCCCTAACAGAACTCTACCAGCGGGATGTATGTGATTAACTAGTTTCATGTAATACTATTTTCATACTCAGTCAGATATTTCTTCCTGACCCAATAGGACTTTATATAGGTTTGGGTCTATGAACAATATTTTTGTTATGCTGACCTATCATTTACATCTAACACTGTGACTAGAAAAAAATTTCCTCAAACTCCTGAAGGATAAAATATGTGATCAAGAACTTAAAATGCCAGTTTACATCAAAGCATGTAATTCCAAAACTGGTTAAACTTGATGATCTGAAAGGTCTTCTCCAGCTAAGTGAGTCTACAAAAAACAACCCATTGTTTGTTTGTTTGTTTTTTATGCTGGAACAGGAAAGTGGTGAGGAAAAAAACTCAAATTCTATTGAATGCTTGTGTTAACAGATTATTTAATGTCTTACAGATGACAGCCCTGTTAATACCATTTCAGAAGCAGCAACTCAGAGGAAAGGGCAATCCTTTTAAAATATTCATAATAAACAGCAAAAAGCTATTTACCAACACAGGGAGACAACACAGAATTCATGCCATATCCAAAAGCAATCGATGAACCCAAGTTGTATGAACCTACACAGGTTATGTAAAATTAATGATCCAGAGAATACTGGAAACTTGAATGACTTCAAGTTAACTTTGTTATACTACATGGACCTATAGTAAGTCTTTTAGCTCTTTTAAAAATACTAGTTACCTACTTCTGTTTGCTTTAACATATTATGGATATGTTAATACCAATCATTTCCTCCTCAGTCACAGAAGTACAGCACCACAAGAATCCCTCTATTATACTAAATAGCCAAAGTCTCAAAAGCCAAGAAATTCCAAAATCTGAACGAAGTATCAGCAAGCCAAATGTAATGTAATCGGAAATGTAATGAACCCAAGCATGATTGCATTTCAACATCAAACCACTTCCGTTATTAATGTTTCACTGATCAAACAGTACTACTACTAAAATGTATTTTTTTTCCCATTGAAGGAAAAAAAGTCACTTACCAGACTAGTACTTTTAATAGGTTCCCTCTGACTCTTTTCTGTTGTTTCCTCTTTTTGTTCAATTACATTTGGCAAAACAGAACGTTCTTGCACAGTTTCAGCTAAATATCCACTAAGAGAGTTCTTCAGTTTTTGGTTTTCTTTCTCTAGTTTTATTTTAGCTAGTTGCGCCTCCAACATCCAGTGTTCTTTTTCTTGCTCAAGTTTTGCAATTTTCTCTAAACTCTGCTGGACCTTTAGGATAGAAGTTCACAGTTCACGTTAATCAACGCAGAAAACACACAGCCCAGGAGTTGTTTGAAGAGAGAGTTATCTCAAATCATAACACAAATGAGCTAGTGAATAACAAAGCAGTAGGCTGGATTCTGTAGGTTGAACTGTGATCATCTATGACATGCACAAACACACCCCCCAGTTTGTCCAAATAAGAAAAGCTATGGAACAGTATATAACCTTTCACTCCACACATTTCTACTCAACATCTCATCTCAAATAATAGATTCTGAACGTGGGCCACTACAAAAAAAATGCAAGTATTTTTCTTTTACAAAAGTTCAAGGACACTAACACAAGAACAGCCTGAACATTTGAGCTAGTAAGAGAAGTTTTAGTCAGTACTTCAAATTAGCAAGTCCCACTCATAAAGAGGTGGGCAGACTGTATAGGGCCGTTTAAATATCATTTAGTCTCCCTCTGCCTTATCTTCCAGAAAAGGAAAAACACACTTCAAAAACACTGAAGACTGTACATAAAATTAGAAATGAATATTCCAGTTTGAGCTGTTCTTTTACTCTAAAAATGATAAGTAAGACATCTGTAGTTACTTTATGACTCAGTATGTGCCTTTATGTACAAACAACCACATACAAACATAGGTAGACTATTCAGTACTACTTTCCTTTACAACATTTATTATTAGACATCAGTACAATTTATACCAGAATACCTGTTGTGCAAGACCTTCTCTACTTTCTGTGGAACTCAGAAGAACTCTGCGATTGGCTAAAGCCTCTTCATAAGGCACTGAATCTGCACAAGGCTGTGAAAGGATAGAAAACATGTTTCACAATAGATCAGAGCATGTATTTTACATTCATTTTCTTATTGTCCTTCGTACTTCACTAGAGGGAAGAAAAATATATTCTAAATATTTATAGCAGACAGTAGAAAAAATGGTTCCATGGTTCAAACTCAAAGAAAACCATTGCCTTCTCTCCCCAAAAATGCATACAAAGTTCTCTGAGCACCTTTTACTTGTGTGCTACTTGGTGATCAAATGTATCTGAGGTCCACTTAGCTATCACAACATAATGGTTCTCAATAAATCACTTCGCCGTGAAGTACATCATAACTTTTTTTTTTCAACTATAAAGGTAACAGCGGGGAGATCTGTCTTCCAGTGAACACAAGTATAAAAATGTCATTCACACCATATTCTTGGTGAACATGGCAGGAAGTTTCAATAAGTAGTTATTAGTCTCAGAGTCTTAGTGCAGATATTTTTGGAACTGGTTAACAGCAGAATCAACACATACTGTCAATTTTGAGAGCAACTACGATCTAATCACTTCAATAGTATTACTGCTGTATGGATCCCATTCTCCTCAGCCAAAAACTCTCCTTGAGAGAAATCCATTCCAAATGCTGGAAACCAATGGTCTAGAATAGCAACTAAATTATGCTTTCTCTGTGCAAACATGCTAACTGAACAAACCTTCTTCAAAGACTTCATGTAAGCAACCGCCTTTTTCTTGTACTGCAGCATACACTCAGCTGAAAGAGGGCTGATGAACTCTGTTCCTCCTTTTGGGCCATAGCTTAACGAAGCAGTGAAATGATCCAAGTTGTTGCTAAAGAACGAGGCAATCTAAACATAAAAAGAAGTCACTTTTTGAATTAAGTTGAATACAATGACTTAGAGCAATAGCTCATTCAAGAGAAAGACAAGCATTTAGTGAAACTGAACTTCACAAGAAGAAACTTAAAGAAGCTACAGGCTCCTCTACATAGCTTGGACCTTACTAAACATCCTCTTTAAAATATCTACTCTTATTACACATAGTTTCTAAATATATGTCCTGAAAGTACCTTTCATTAAGCCTGTACCATATATGTAGTTAATAGTATCAGAGGTACACCTAGATTTCTCAAATAAAAATTTTATTAAAAAAATGCTCAAGTTATGGCATTATATTAAGACAAAAATTTACATTACCTTGCCCATTCCATTTGTTAAAGACACAACAGAGGACAAAATACAGTCATTTGTAGTTATGAGTTTCTGCGTGACAGTGGGAACCTCTTGTTCTAACGTAGCTTTCTGACTGTAGTGCTTGGAAATGTCTAGAAAAAGGAAAACACTTACATAAATTATGTTTCTGTCTATTCAAGCAACCATCTCCAAATTCAGCTAATGACCTTGGGTTTTGAACAATTCTCTCCTCTTTAAGTGAGTTGTACAAGTGTTTAGTCTGGATGCTTCTAATTGTTCAGTAGACTGCCTTACACAAATGTTTAAGATCAGAAAGAACAGTTATTATGTCTGTTATGCAAGGCAGAATAAAAGGGTATATTTATGTTTTGCATCCCAAAAATCATAGCTGTACAGGGGAGCCAAACTCAACCTAGCATTTGATTTCAAAATTATACTTCCCACTTCTACATATTTACATCAGGACACTAAAGATATAATTATTATTAATGTTCAGTATCTGAGCCTTAAGCTTACATGACTTAGAAGGGTATTTTAATTCTGTCAGAGCAAACCTAAAAGTCTACTAAAAATTCAGAAAATCGCTTCCTATAATCTCAAGTTCTTTCAGGTAAAATCAACAGACTAGTCTTCTGAGAGAGAAAGACAAAAAGAAATCCACTACACGTTTTTTGAAGGTAATTTACAAGGAAATATTAGCTTCCATATGCTAATAAATTTCAACAATATCAAAATAAAAAACTCAAATATTTATCATGTAAAACAGATGTTCTTAATCATGGCGTTGTTAAAATTAATAGGCATTTCACAAGTAAACATTTCACAGCTATTTTACAATCAAGTACTTTTGCTACAAAAGGGAGAAATCCCAGGTCATCACCACCAGAAATTTTAGCTCGAGGCAAGGTTAAGCAATTGGAGAACTGTTTGAGTTATAAAGGGAGGGTAAAGAGAAACTACAAATCAAGAATTGTCGAGTATGTGAGCATGAGACATTACATACATCTCTGTTGCTAACTAATGAGTTCTAAAAACTTTCTTCAGTACTTTTTCTGTCCTCTTTATTTATATTAAGTTGTACTGAGATTACATTACAGCAACTATACTAAGAGTATGTATCAATAAACTTATCTATGCTACAATGCTCTCTGGCATAGTAGTACCTCATGTTGTTTGAGGTCTCTACAAGTCTCTACCATCAAATTTTTAAAACAGAACCCTGTAAAATGGGTCAGTGCTATTGACATTATTGGTAATTGAACAAAAACAACCTACATTTTGTTTAAAATAAGACATTAGTATCTATACAGCTGACTGGTATCAAAACAATTCAACTATACTAATTACTCTCCCTACAAACAGCTACGTAGTACAGAAGCTATTGGATATATGGACTTGTATGGACTAAACATGTTTTAAAACTCTGAGTATTAACCAAAGAGCACTCCACTAAAAATCCAGCAACCGAAGAGTACTCCACTAATAAAACTAGTACTCCACTTCACTACAGTATATCCACAACCTTTTGATAAAAGAAAAGCCATTTACAAGCAGGAAATTCTGCTTTAATTTTGAAACTGTCTTCTTCATAAACTTTGGTTATACAGTCATGTTAAAAAAAAAAAGTAAGCAACCTAAAAATTGTAAGGAATCAACAAAGAAGCAAAGCTGAAAACAACCACTACTTCTGCAGTCTCACCTTTTAAAATCTCATGAGATCCACGAAGACTTGCTGCAATGCTTGTAAACACCGCGTTGTAATTTGTTCGAAGTAGTCCTTCTGGTTTTGTGCCTAAAGCACCATGTCAAAAGGGAAAAAAACCTTAGCATTCAGTTACCAATGAAAAAATATCTTTGAAAGTCACCTAACTTTCAACTACTGAAAACATATTTGCTTGAATTACCTCTTCCTTTAATATTAAACATATACATACACTATATAAAATGCAGTTTATTAACGAATTCATGATTAAGAGACAACAAATGACCTAGTGTCAATAGTATGATAAAAAACCTACAGTTGTTTCTTCTCCTCTACAGTGAACTACAACTAAAATGCGGTACATGGGATTACAGCGTAATTTTAAGGCCTGCATTGTGTCCATGTCTATCCAGATGGAAGAGTGCTGAGCATTAAAGAAATATCCTAGAGCACACACTCCCAGCCAGGATAAAAGAGGGTCCAATATGACACAGCATTCTGCAGAACTCATGTGCCCCATAGTTTAGACTGTACCTAAAAAGTAGCCACAATCTTGTTTTTCCTGTATCAAGGAAGTGTTACTTAAAAAAACTGGCCCAAAAGGAATACTAATACCTCCCAGCCTCAATGCAAGCGAGCCAAAACTGGCACTTACTTGGTAAAGCAAGAAGACTAATATACGTGTGTAACTTCTCAAAGACCGCAGTCAATCTCTTCATATCTCTGTGTAGTTCCATATTTCTAGCTCTTAAAGCAGCTGTGCAAAGAGAAGACTCACACTCTTCTTCCAAACTAGGAATATATGAATTAAAAAAAAAACACAACACAAATGAGTAAGTATGTTAAAAAAAAAAAACTGGTATTTTTGGGGGTAGATAGCTAGTACTCTCTACATCCCCGCTCCAAAGTAACAATAAACTGGGAATTTATATTAGAAAGGTTAACTTATCAGAGGAACTTACTAAAGGTACAAAGAAAGCATAAAAACCTTTTCTTTATTCCTTAACCCAAACCTCTTTTTAAATATTCCTTTGCACTGCTAATTCACCTTCCTTTTGAACAAATATTTTCACTGCATAAGGAATGTGCATCTCACCAACTTCTACTAAATTACTCTAATTGCTGCATGACAAATAATCTTCAGACAGGCTCAAAAAATTAACAGCTTCAGTGTATAACATCTGAATAGTATCAGTGCTACTGAAAAACATGATTAAGAAACATTAAAGCTTCACCTGTGAAGGAATAAAAATTTGAAGATATATGGTTTTAGGTCTAATGCACAGCTGAAAAAAAAGCATAATCTAAAGGCTCAAAAAACAGCAGGCAAAAAAAAAGTTCTGATTTTAAATCCAAGGTGCATTAAGGACTGACTTAATATTGAGTTGTAGATGCTACCAATGCCGCAAATCTGACATAGTGACCCTTTATTTTCATCTATTAAATCAAAAGTACCTTTTTAACTGATAAGGAAGAATCTTTCTTAAAAAGCATAAGTATGAAGCTAAGTGTTCTGAGAAGGCCTTCAATTTCACAGCTGTTTCCTAGAAAGAAAGATAACAAGTAGGTATTTTTGCTCTGTAAAGATCTTTTTCAGTGATGAAAATCATAAATCTTACCAGGACTGTCACAGTATCTTCAGTAATACTCTCAAACAAGTGAAGCATTCCTTCCTCCAGAGGGCGAACGTACAAAGCATTTTCATGAAGATACTGTGAGAACTAAGCACAGAGAGATTTTAAAATGGTGCTTGGTGAAGGCTCTCAAACTATGTTAAGATAACAATTTACACTTTGCAAAGTACCTGTAACTTGAAATGATCCCCAAGACATCATTAACAAAACAGTCAAGTGTACAGCCCCCTCTTCTTACAGGGCACACAAACACATACCTTGAGGGAAAGTGAGAAATAGTGAAAACTATAATGGAAATCCAGGCAAAACTTTGCCACTGTGCCCTGTATCTCCCTTTAACTGCCATGCACAGCACACCAAACTCCTGCTTTTTTGGCTATAAACACTTTCATTATTTGTTTCATTACATCAAATTAAGGCTAGATCCATGCACCCATTAAGCCATCAAAACAAACTGTCCTACCTTCCTCCCAGCTGTTCACCTGTCAGCCCTCATCCTGTGCACAAGCATTTATTTGAACATGCTGTGCAAGAACTAAACTGAGTTAAAACTGACAGCAAGAGAAACGTATTTTAATTTTTATCTGTTCACAGTCCAGTTTGCCACACGGGGAAAAGTACACTTTTGTCAATACAAAGGATGGAGGAGTAACTAAACAAAGGGAGAACTGCTGCTTTCAGGAACTGTATCAGGTTAGAGAAAATTTGAAACATGGGTGTTATAGAACTGCCTGACTTTCCTAAAAAGTACTTATATTAATTTTATGGCTAATTTCTCCTTTAAAAAAAAATATGCCTGGAAACAAAGGCATTTACTCTTAAACTCTTCAAAATGAACACTGGTGGTACTGTTAACATTTATAAATGTGATTATAAACACCACAGAATTACAGAAACTTTTTCCACAGATTGACATAGGCAATTGACATATCAAAAAGTCATACTGTTTTTTTAAATTTATCCCACAAAAGATACCTTCACCTTTGATTATTTATACTACAGTAGTAGCTACAGATCCCAGGCAAATAGGGTACAAGAAACTTTAGTTATTATTATTATTTTTTACTATTATTATGCTGCAGTAACACAGTGTTAACAAGAAGAGAGATGCGAAGCTCTCATTCATGCATGCATATGTCTGGATGGAATTAAGGAGAATTCCTAAATCTAAGGAGGAAGAGCCACATGCAGAATGCTCCTGCCTTGTTGCAAGAGAGAGGACTGGAGTTATCTGGCACGATGCTGAAGCCCCAGTAGAACCCAGCAATCCAATACTTAAAGAGAAAACAAATACTTGAACCTGGAAGAGAATTGTCCACATCTACTTTGAGTGTTTGGTGGGGAAAAGAGCTTGAAAGCGCCAGACAAGACCTGGAGTTGGGGAAAAATAAATCAGCACAAGTGTGCTAAGCCACTACATGACACTTGTCTCATTTTCTCTACTGCGTTACGGGGAGGTTTTTGAAACACTCAGTGGAGGAGCTAAGATCACACTGAGAATATCTGCCAAACAGATAAGTTAATCAAAGATAAAGGAGCAACAGCAACTTCAAGAAGTGCAAAAAAGACATTTTGCTGCTGGAAAAAAAATTGCAGCAAAAGCTGTAAGGTAGAATGCACTGAAACATTTAGGTCGCAAATATACAGGAACAGAGGCAGGCTGCAAGAAAACAATTATGACAACAAACAAAGCCCGAACTGAATCCATCATCAGAAGAGAAGAATCAAATTACAGTTCTGATTAAGTTGCATGTTTCAGCTGTGTGAAAGCACTTTGCTGAAAAACAAAGAACTGTTAGTTAGGACATTAAGAGAAAACATGCATGAGAAGTGATGTCTATGAGACCTGATTTTATTTGCCTACTGCAAACTGCAATAGTGTTTATAGAATCCAATCACCGTGTTAGGACACACAGAGACAGTTCCTACCCCAGAGAACTTGGAAGATAACAAAACTACATGGCCGTCACAAGAAGGATATGCCATTTTGAGTGTTGCTAGTGGCAGGAGCAGGAAAACACTGTTTTCAAACAAAGAGCTATGCTGAGCCTCCAAAAAATTAATTCTTGATTTAAATAGGTGAAAGGACTGAGAAGGTAAAAGTAACAGGATTTCTCCAGAACACCCACGTAAGCGTTTTTTTTTTTTTTTTTTTTGACTCCAAAGAGATTGATGACCGTCCTCCCAAGAACAGAAATGTTTTGTGACAGTTAACATTGCTTATATACGTACTACACAGCCGTTTGATGAACAAAAAATTACATCCATTTCTAAATTAAGTCTGAGCCATGTAAACCAGTAAATTGAGATTTTCATCTGAACCCCAAAATACTAGGTCATTTAACTATCAACTTTAAAGCATGTTTGTCCACTGACACTATAAAGTCAACAAGTCAGATGCTAAAGCAATTTTTATTCCATAGCACCCATATATGGACTTCCTGCACAAACACTTGTGTGCAGTATTATCTTCTATGTTTCATGGCATAGAAGGAAAAATTCAAAAGGTGCAACTTGAGAACTCTGAATGACACCCTAAAGTAAAAAAAAATAAATCTTCCCATGGAGTTGCATAAGTAGAGACAGGTCACATTTCTCTATAATTTCAACATGCTTTTCATCAGATGTCAAGCTTCACAACACTTACAGGAGGGGTCTTTACATAAATAGCCCAAAATCAGATTATATAGTTGATGTTTGACAAGCAGAGTCAAAGTTCTCACCTTTGTAAACCTAATTTACATGCAGTTTATTTCACATCATAGTTACACAGTTCAAACACAAGACCTTCTGTCTTCTTATCTCCCATGCTACACAGTGCATTTTTATATTAACTAACAAATACACTTTAATTTGGCATTTAAAAAGCAAAATTTTGATTTGCCTATCATACTTCTCTTTTAACAAAGGCACAGGGGAAAAAGGAGTCTCTGCAACTATCCCCTTCCCCATATTCTGACAATTCACCCAACAGAAAAGACCTCTGATGCAGGAAAAGCTCTCAAACACATTTATATAGCATTCGGTAAAGGAGGTAGAAGTTTCCATAACTAAGATTATTCACTCAATAAGGTCTACACAACTGAACATACTTACAGCTGAAATCAGTAAGCTTTACCTTCTGATTTAATGGTGATATAGTGTCTGTTGCAGAATCAATGGGAAAGATCTGGACCTTCTGCTCAGTGTACGTATGAAAGTTCAGAAGAGCTGTTACAAGCTCTTGAACAAAAGATAGTGCCTGGCCAGCAAGGTCTCGTAGCTTGAGCTGTAAAGACAGTTATAAAAGTGATTGCATTTGACACGTTCCCATTTAAATGTGCAAAATATTTGGTGGTTAGACAGAAGAAAAATGCTGACTTCTTTCCTGCCACTAGATCAGCATAAGACACATAACAGCAATTATCTACTTATAAACTTAAAAAATGAATTAATAAACTACAATTCCATTCAGAAACATGTTTTTGTTCACTGAAGTGTTTTATTCCATACAACAGATGATGCTTGCTTTTGCTGTATTTCTCAAACTACAGGCCACAAGAACACTGAAGAGGTTGTTACAACTACACAAGCAATCTTTGAAATAAATACTTCAAGATCAATAGACTGATAGCTGACCACAGCTCAGTTCTTTCAGCATGATGAAAGCAAGAAATTTGTGACAACTATCTGTAAGGAAAATTAAGTACTAAAAAAAAAAAAAAACAAACAAGTATTTTATTCTGGGGCTCTCTCCAAGAATAAAAGATGTCTGCTTCTATAATCAGCAATGCAATTCTCCCACCTGTACAGAACTGAGCTGCTGCTTGCATATCAGGGTGTTCTTTAGTTTCAGTGCAATTGGGAGATATCCAAGAAACAAATCAAAAATGGAGCATTTTGAAAATGCAAAGGCAATGGAGAAGAAAACCTTATTCTGTCGTGAATATGGAGTACAGAATAAGGGTAAAGTGACATTTCAGCCAAGGATGAGTTATCCTTCAGAGACATATTGGTAGTAGTGCAATGAAGTGTCAAATGAAGTGAATCTCAATTGTGGATCAGGGATAGCTGCAAATAATTAATAGTCATTATACTCAGTTTGTGTATCTTAGTTATCTACGCAAGAAAGGAACACAGACAATACTACTGTTTTGCTGTCCTTTCCGTTGCAGCTTGTGTTAATACAGCAGCATTTTGCCTCCACTGGCAGAGCCAGTCATAAAAATCTGTCCTGGAACATTTTCAAGACTGCAGATCTTGAAGTGTGAAGCTGGCTGACAGAATGCTACCAGGCAACAGTAAAGGGCTAAACTATGCATGAAGTTTTTCTGATTTTTTTCTATTACTCAGCAACAGGTCAAATTAAGATTTCCATCACAAAATTGGACACCAGGTCATCAGCTCTCACAAGAGACATATAATGTATGTTTTGGTCAGAAATATCTCATAAAACTAAATATCCCATAAAATGGGAGTGAACTCAAGTTCTCAAAATTACAATATTTATTCTTTCAAAAGATTACAACGTATTATAAATAGTAGTAATTTACCTAGTATACACCAACATAAAGCTTACAAATGAAAACATTTTTCGGAGCTCCCATGATATGACCAAAGAAGCTGAATTTGAGGGAAACTAAAGATACCTAAGCTACTTTTTTTAAAAAAGATTAAATCTTCTAAACTAAGGTAGATTTAAACTTTTAAAATGAAATGTTCAGGTTCTAACCTGAACAGGTTGACACAGTAAAACAGTATTTCAAGTGTTTGTCTTTAATAATAGTTATATTGGCATTTTTGTCATTCTTTCTATAAAGATGTCACTTTATTAATACTTAACAAAAATCACCAACTGGGAGTCAATAGACTAGCTCTAGGTCAAAGCAAGATAAGCAGATGACTTATTCCATATAAGAGTAAAGTCTGTCTTTAAGAAGTGCAGAGGCTTTGTGGACAGAAATTGTCTTGAAGTACCACAATAATAAGGAAGATAGTCTATCTTCTGCCATTTTGGGTTGCTGAAACAACTGTTTTCATTCGGTATCTGAGTAGAAAGTTACTTCTTTACCTACGAAGTCAAAAAGTACTTACCTGATATCTTCTATTGTGCAATGGTATGTTCAGAGCATTATACCGATTTGATCCTGCAGAACAAAAATTGAGATGCATACATATTAAATCACATTTTATTAAAAAAAATTACTGATATACAGTGATTCAAATGAAAAACTCACTGCAGTAATATTACAGTTTATGTAAGTAACTAGCTAAAAACATGAGAACAATGGACTTAATGAGGTTGGACTAACCATCCTCAACTTAGGAGCCATTACTATGACTAAACAGAGTCTGCCTATACTTGCCTCAGATTATAAATCAAATTCAATTATCTGAGCACCCTAAATTTGATAGCAAACAATAGAATCTTCTTACCCAGAAGAACAATATTGTTCACTACATGAGTGAAAAGTCTTAAAAATCCTTATAGAATCCAAAGCTAATTTGACATTTCAGTTACATCCTAGCAACTGTCAAGCAAGATCAATGTATTCTTTCTTTAAAGAGCTCCTCTATGTACACAATTTGTTGATAGTTTAGAACAAGCTCTACTCCCCATATATTTCAGCCTTTGTTCCAGTTACAGAGCACCTGGGACAATTATTGAGATAAAAATTGGATCACTTTTTTTTTTTCCAAAGAGGTAGACGTATATTTGTACCCAGAGAACAGCTTACAAAGTCTTAAGTATTTAAAAAGGAACATGTCCATTCTCAATTAAGTGCAATAAGCACCGCGATTTAAGTTGTCATAAAAAGTACAACTTTTTAAAGAGTAAGATCACCGTTTGAAATTACTGAATGCGACTACCTTTAAGGAAGGGATTAATAAAGTTCATCTTTATCTTCTTGTTCTTGAAATCACACTTGATAATCAACAATCTGTTGCTGAAACTGAATCCAGCTACTAGTTAACATTTAAAACCAACTACAGAGCCAAGAGCAAGATATTTAGAATCCATAGCAGACAAATATTTCCTGACTTTCTCTCATTCTTCTGTCACTAAAGAGCTTTCCACTTCTGCACTGTTTTCTACACAAGCAAAAGTGTACTATGTGGTCATGGCAGTTGAGCGAGCTGAGAAATTTCGGGCAAAGTTCTCGCTACAAGTATAACCACCTGTAGATGTCAGCCAGAGAAGTATAAGCAAGAAACAGACAGCAGGCAAAGATCTTTATTTGTAAGAGGCAAGGAGGGAAATAAAAAGGATTATCAACTCAAAGCACTGCTAACTAAGCATGATATGCTGTATAAGGGTCAACATTCCCTAAGAAGATCTGTTTTTTTCAAGCCAAGACTCACTGTACTGCCAACCCAGTGGAGAACCAGGATGGCTCACCCCTGTAGCAAGCAGCCAGATCAGGTTTTAGAGAATGTAAGCCATTAAGATTACTGCTAGAATAGTACACACTGCCTACCCAAGTACAACCTCATACTGAATCTATTCAAAAACAGCACAGATCTTGCACATACTGACTGATTCTGGTACCAAAGCACTCCTTCAGGTTAAAGTCCCTGTCCCAAAATCAAAGTTGATTTTTCCTGAAGAGAAGTCCAAGATAAGTTGTAGTCTAGGTGTTCTCTGACCAGAGATGCGACATACTGACAGACTTTCCACTAAGTACACAACATTTTTATGCATTGCCTCATGGAGTCAGCGTTACTGCAGCCATTGGTGTATTCCCAACTTATTGTAACTCTTAAATTTACCCTGACAAAAATATCATTCCTTGAGATGAGTACCTAAATGCAGCTCTGTGGAAAAACTGGTAAGCTGACAGTGTTTCCTCGTCTTTCACAATACTCTGTCAACACTAAGAAAGACAAGTGTTAAATTACTCCAAGGCTTTTTAAAGTTTTTATTTTCACTTCATATATACATAAAACCTGATATTTTATATATTTAAGATCACTAAACAAAATGTGACTAGCAACATGAATATATATTACATTTAGCTCCAGGTATCTGCTTAGATGTCCAACATTTCTTACATCTAAGGCACTTTAATTCTTAAAGAGTATTTCCTCCATATGGGTACCTAAAATTATAAAATTAAAGAAGAGGACTAAAAAAATCCAGACAAGGCAATACGTACTTGTGTCATTAAAAGGTACTTTTTCACTGATTATGCATAGAGATTCTTCCAGTCTACTGCCCAAAGCTGCTTGAAGATTCTTTAACTGTTGCTGACTAAATAAACAAGAAAGCACACATTCAATGTAAACCTTTGAAATTTGATCTGTATCACCATCACCTTAGCTCACCCTAAGCAACCCTTGGGTGTACAGGTATCTGTCTTGCTAGATGTTAGGATTAATCCTATTCTGTCTTCTTTCTCCTGTGTCATATTTAAACTACAACAACATATTTTAGTCACTAACAAATGCATTGAAAGATGCAAGAAAATGTTGTAAATCTTAAGTTCCATTCTCAATTAGCTCAAACTCAAATTGGTTTCCAAACTCAATTTCCTTTACTTTTTACATCATTTTTACAGTTCGATATTTAGAGCATAAGCTATAAGAAAAATATTCTTTTCTACTGGAATTTGAATGGAAATGCAAGAGGGCCTTTATGCTAGTTACTTTATATGGTGTTTTGTACTGAGTTGCTGATAATTCAGTAAGTTGTCACATCATAACTAGAAACATCTCAAAAAACATTCAAAGTCCTGTATATTAAGCATTGTTACGATACCACCTGTTCACACAAGGTTTGGCAGTTGTTTCTGACATGTTCTTAAGTTATTTTTTACTTCACTGTGCTTCACTTACATCGGATTACATACACAGATGTGAATCTGAATTATTATTGTTCATCTGCATATTAAAGATAGTAGTAGTAAAATATTCCAGCACTTTGTTTTTTTAATTTATACTGCTTATTGATTTTCAGACCAAATTTCACACCTTACCCAACTGTAGCCCTCAAAATCTTCACTGTTTTGTTTCTAGTTTGACATCTAGAACTCCTGCACACATACTGGAGGGTGGGAGGAAGGTGTCAAAGTGATAGCTCTTTATTTTTTCCTCTTAAAAAAAAAAGCATTCAAATACATGGAATTTAATCAGGACTGACAGGGAAGAAAAATCCAAATAGACAAGTATGATATTAAGTAACTGCCCAATAAATAGCTCACACACACAAATGAAGATTTTTCTTCAAGAGCAGCCCCAAAATCGCATAAACTGTACAGCATAAACTGCAGTAGAATAGAGCGTGATAGAAAAACTCAAGATAAGTTGCAGTACGTACTTTTTCCCTTTAGTACTATAAAGGAATGGATAATAATTTGATATATTTTGTTTTACGTTCTATTTATATTTTCAAGGCATGCTTGCTGTCAAGTCTTGTATGCCCTTCACAGAATCATTCAAGTTGGAAAAGACCTCTAAGAACATCTAGTCCAACCCTTGCTTTCTAGAATAAAGCTTGGATTTAAAAGGCAAATGGATCCCTTCTGCCAAAAAGCTTGGGAAAACAGAAGAACAGTACTTTCATAAAAACATCTTCTGTCTAGTGTTCATTATATCTTAATTTTAAACATCAAAAATCCATAAGTGTCAGGCTTTGTTTTTAAAAAGCCTCCCTTCTTAAATGGTAGGGACACTTTCTTACAATGACAGTAATTTTGCAGTCATCATAGAACATGACAGATGTGCTTTAAATTAAATAGCAGCAGATTAAGACTATGTTTTCTTAAACACCACAAAAAAGCAAGTAACAGCAAAACATAGCTTTCACCCTCTTTTACAAGTCACATTCTCAGTGAAATTCTGATCCTTATTGGAGTCGAGTTAATGAATTCAAGTATTCTTCAAGAGTACCATTTGAAAGAAGGAACTTTTCATCTGACCATTTATTGTGCATTTATCCTTAACATCAAAGATCTGTACTGCAATCTTTTTTTAAAAAGCACCTTAAAGACCTTCAGAGAAGTACAACTCAACTTGATTTGGCCCATGGTCCTCAGCTTCTTCAGTTTTCTACAACTTGTCTTCAAAACAGTGAAAGTATTCCACAACTAACAATGGAATCCTTGAGCAAAAAGCTTTAAATATTCTAGCTGAGTGTTTTATCTACAAATACGAGTAGCAAAAGCTATTGCTGAAAAGGCACTGGGGGAGGTGGGAAGAGAGAGAGGATTCTTGAAACTTCAGTTGATTGTCTTGGCTTAACTTCACTAAGTCCCATCCAATCCACTCCCTGCCCTCCCCCCACCTCACCTGACATTTTTGCTAACTCTGTTCCATAGAGTTGAGTGATTTCTTTACATTTTATAATGTTCCATGACAAAGAAATTTTTCAAATCATTCATCAGCTTCACGGCTACCTAAAATAGCTTGGCAGATAAAACTGCTCTTTGTAAGTGCTGACTCTGGAACAGATTGTCTAGTTACATACTCAGCAGAAGAAAAATGGGTCAGACCTACATGGTGCTGATGTTAATGCGCTATTGGCCCATATTTTGAGTTTTATCATTTAAAAAAAAAACAAAAAACATTATTATTCTTTAAAAGTAATCCAGCAGTCATTTCTTTAAAGCAAAATTTCATTATAGTAAATTAAAACACTTACCATTCTTCGGTTCGAAGCCTACAGTCCTTAGCTTCTCTTTCTAGTGTCTGAGACTTGATCTTTATGCAAGAAGATAATCTCACAATGTAAATAGTGACACAGGAAAACATTTCATTTCAAAACTTTTTAAACTTGTCAAGTAACAGAAAAGCTCCTTACTTCCAATTTAGCTTTATCATTCTGCAGCTTTTCTATAGTATCGGTGTATTTCCTTGTTAAACTATCCACCACAGCCTGATGCTGGGCAGCATCAGTTTCCAAAACTTCAAGTCTAGTTCTTAGTTCTGCTTCTAAGCGTTTGTGCTGCTCATCTGCTTCAAAGAACTAAAATAAGAAAAGCAATCTCATATTAAAAACGTTTCATTTTATTACAGAACCTAGTCCTATGAATTACACTAATGTAATTAGCCAGTCAAGGTTCAAAACACATACATACTAATTCTCAGACAAGCAGAAACTTTATACTGTTATTTACAGGAAAAAAAAAAAAAAGAGAGTTTCAGAAACAAAGTACTTTGTGTTTATTACAGACCTGTAATATCAAATACTTAAAATATTAATGGCGTAATTTGGGGAAATTAAACATGAACCACAAGGCTTTTTGTTGAAGCTTTCCAAATCAAAGTGAAGTACGTTCTTGACTTGATTACGGCAATTTGCAGAAAACATATTAAAACTTTAAAGCAACTCTGAAACTGTTAGTGAACTAAAAAGCTTACAACACAGTACCAAGCATGACTAATTTAAGTGGATTAGCTGTCACAAAAAGCTAAGTTCTTAAGTGAGAAAAATGTGTAAAATATAATATATTTAATACCCTGTCATAAGAATATGAAGTCAGGATACTTTCTCATTTTGCAGGTGAACATACTTGTATACAATACTGGCTGATCTAATCTGCTATTGTGCATGTAATTAAACCTCTAAACCCACTAGTATTCAGGTGCATTTTCTTCATCTTACTCTGTCCGACTAGTTTTCTCAAGTAGCAAAAAAAGACTAAAAGCTTTTACTCACAAGTATATGCAATCGTTCATTCTCTTCTATCTTTTTCTGAAGATCTTCATTGAAGACGCTTTTCTGCTCTTGACTCAACTGAGATGAAGATTCTGCACTTTTCTAAAAAAAAAAAAAAAGCAGCTACATGCATTATCCCCCAGTGTGTGGGGGCATCCTAAAACCCAACCCCAAGTGTATGAAAACACTTCCTGATCACCAATTCCCAATAGAGGCACGTTAAAATGTATCTTAAACTGAAATATCTAAAGATACATGTATTGAGCACAGCATTAGCTTCAAAGCAGCACTTTTTCCTTTGCACTGTTATTGTACAGTGGTAGAACATGATTTAGTAAGGGCTAAGGAAGCCTCTACTCAGACTTCACATTCACACACACAGAATGGTTTGTATGGGCACATTCCCATTTGACGTTATTTGAGTCTTTCATGATTCCAAGCAGTTGGCAGTGTTAACCCCTGCACACGAAGGCATATGCAGGTCCTGGAACCAAATAAAAGCTTCATCGTCCCCCATCAAGTGTCTGTGTGTAAGGTGGTATGGTCACACCAGGGATAATCACAAGAAGCATTCTACAGCCTGCCACTGGATAATGCCAAGCAGCATTGGAGAACACAACACCTATGAACTAGAACACCTGAAATATTGTGGTACATGTCCCTCCTTCTAAAAGGACTGTGATCTGATGCAGATCATCCAGCAGAAACTTAAATTCAGTAATTCTATATGTGATTTATTTGGTCTCCTGATGGCAAGTCTTGTTAAGTACGGCGTACTAATTCAATGTCATACTATATTCAACAGAATGTACTCAATGAGGCCCTACAGCTAAAACTAAACAGAGCATATCTAAAAGGTAACACAAACACATCTTAAAATAATAGAAAGCTATGCATTCTAACAGTTGAACATGAAAGAAAAGTCAGAGGCAATGGTTTGAAAGCCTGCTCAAGCCAGGCTGAGGTCCTTCAAAACTTGAAAACCCATTTAGTGAAGCTGTGAATTATGTAAAATGAAATAAAAGGACAGAATGGCCAAAATGCATTTTGAAGAAAAATCTGTGGGTTTTTGTTTGTTTTTTAAGTTTTGACAAAAAACATTCATCTAAAGACTTGATGCAACATTAACTGCTGCTAGAAAACAGTATAAAACGCTGACAAGTGAGAAACAGACATCTGCTAAGCAAATAGTTTGCCTTTAGCATATACCTTGTTCTTCTTCCCTCTGGCTTCACTTAATGCAAGTTCATCCTGAAGTAACTCCACCCGCTTGGCAAGTTGCTGATTTCGAAAGGTCAAGCTGTCCATTTCTTGTTGCAGTTTTCTCAGTGATTGATCCTTCAATTTCAGTTGCTCCTGAGTGACCAAAAAATTAGATTTTAAAAGCCATCACATTTACTTTCATACATGCTTTTTATTAAAAGTGTCATAAGCACTCATTAAAAATTTGCTTTCTTCAGTATTTGGACACTGATGAGGCATAAAGAATCGTTTATAAACTGGAAAAAAAAAAAACAACAGAAGAATTAAGAAGCGACTTTCTACTTTTACAAAGTGAGCACCTACGGAGAACAATCAACACAGTAGTTGCAGAACAGAAATTCTTAACTGAATCAATTTCCTTCTTCATTCTTCTAATCACAACACTGAGTTAAAAAGCCTTCCATTTACCTATTTTGTCACAGTTTAATACATCTGACATGAGCATTTTCTGGGGATTACCTTCAGAGCAGCAGAGTTTGCTTGCTCATCTACAACCCCTTTTTTCAGTACTTGGTTCTGAGCTCGAAGCTGAAAAAAAAAAAAAGATGACATAACTATGCAAGAATAACAAAAGCAATTCACTAGAAAGTGCAGAAGACATTGTATACATTCATGACAGCAAGAGATGTGCATTGCTTCTTACAGAATTCTGTTCAAGTAGGCAGTTAGCAGGTTGAAAAAAGTATTAGTTTCAGATCCTGAATTGCCAAGATATAAGACATTATTTAACCAGCTGAACTTCTTGGGTCAAGTAAAATTTAACTCTCAGTAACTATTTTGAAAATGAACAACTCAAATACAGTTAAGGTTTTAAGAACCGTGAACAATTACAGAAAAGTCACAACTTCTTGCTCAGATACGTTGCTGCTTCTGCCTCTTCCCTGTTCTCCCCAGAACTGTTCGTGACTGGCACTAGAACATAAGCAAAGTTCATAATGAAGTCAAAATTTGTTTTAATTCAAGAAGAGCATAACTTTACTCTAAGGAAGAATATCTATTACCAAAAGCAGCAGATAATCCTGACAACGCCTTGACAGAAGCCCTGGGAAAGCATCTAAGAAGCATACAAGGTACAGCCCTCTCGACTTACTTATGAAGTTCACAAATCTGAGATAAAAATCACCAAGGTGAAAAGTGCCAGTCAGGACACCTGTTTGCCAGTCACTTCATAGAGCACCTCTACTCTGCAGCACTAAGGCTACCAACAGCCCCATCCTTCCATTTCTTGATCGCTGCTTGAGTCCCGGTTTCTGCAGTGGTAGTCTATTCATTTAACGTGTTTGAGTCCAGCTGTTGCAGATACAAATTAAAGGGGCTTGCACAGTCTGGCAGAAGCATTAAAAGCAAGATTCAATGTAACACAGCAACAGCTAACCTTTATCAGTGTGATATTTCAATATATTTCAAAAGGTCAAAAGTCAACTGGCATCACTAAACATCAGCTTTTGCCCTGCAGTATTCCCATTGTGCTGCTCAGGCATCATGAAGGCAAGAGAAGAAACTTTCAAGAGCACCACAGATTTCCAAGTATGGGCTGTCCCCAACAAGAATAAGCAGCACAGCAACTTTCTGTTCCTTTTATCCACCACAGCTATTAACACAGGAACACGTCAGGTGCAGTGATAGAACAGAATAAACTAACTCAATCGTGCTGCACCAAGATATCCAAGCTGAAGCATGATGCACAAGGTGAAAGAGTGTTTTGATTACTGCTTCCATCAGAGCTGTGTGGAAGAGCAAGAAGCTCTAACTAAAATGGAAGAAAAGTTTCTGAAAAAAAACAAACCCTTCTGTGGTGCTCTGAACCAAGAAGGGAAGTGATCCTTTGCCAGGTACTTTCCTTGTTGTTCCTGAATCTATCAAGCGCTTCTCTGCCCCGTTCCCTGGCTTCCATAGCATCATTAGTGAACAAAGTGAGCACTGGTGAGCCAAGAGCTTGATAGGCGCACTCTCCTTTTCCACCTGCACACAATCACCAGCCCATTCAACAACTGATTATTTCTATGAAAGTGTTATCGGAAAAGGTGATCCCACAACGTCCTGGGGCTGCTCCACAAGAAACAGGACGAGACCAAAAAATAGCTCCTATAAAAAAACCAATGAAACACTGCAAGCTGACAGCTGCAAAACGAAGCTCAGAGAACGCTTCTGCACAGCGTGATAACAAAAGAGAGGCTCTGGCAGCTGGAGCATTTCGAAGATACACCAAAAGGTGCAGGTTTCGCAGCGCCATCCAGGAACCAAGTAGACAAGCCATCAGCCCCCTTATCAGACCACAGCACCGCTTTGCACGTATCAGAAGGAAAAGCACCGCGCTGTGGGACAGGAACCTCCGCACCCCGCGGCTGCGGCACCGCCTCGCCCCCCCGGCCCGGCCCGGCCCGGCCCCGGCACCTTGGAGTACTCCTGCGCCAGCTTCTGGTACTTCCCCGGCAGCTCGGCCGCTGCCGCCGCCGCCATGGCCCCGCCGGAGGAAGGCCGGGCGGGCGGGCGCGCTTCCGGGTTGAGCGTAATGACGTCAGCACGCCGCCCCCTTACGGCCGCGGGAAAGGAGGGGGGGCCGGGGAGGGGCTTCGGCCGGCGGCGCCGCCATCTCGACGCAACTTCCAAGATGGCGGCACGGGGAAGACTGGCGCGGTTGGCATGGCAACAAGTGACGCGCCCCGCGCGGGCTCGTCGCTACGGGGCGCCGCCGCGGACAAAAAGCTGCAGGGCGGAGCTGCGACGCCGCCGGGCGGGAAGGCGCCAGGGGGCGCGGGCGCCATTTTGGGGCAGCCGTTAGGGTGCTGAGGCGGGTGTGTGCCGCCTCCGCTGGCTGCGGGGCCCTTTGTTCTCAGCCTCCCTGCAGCTTCCCCACTAGTGCACTAATCATCTCCTGTCTTCTTCATCCCGTACATTTCCTGTACAATAAAATGTGTATGCACCATAAGCACCTATCCAGCAGAATCTGAAGACATTGTAGTCACTGTATTTGGTTGTGGCATACCCATCCAATAAAGATTTCTTTTTATTTATTTTTTTAAACGAGTGAGATCAGGTGTCCGAAGAAAAAAAACAATAAGGCAAAACCTTAATGATATTTAAGCAGCATATGCTGAGCGTCAGGTGATCTGTAGGTTAAAGGCTTCCTACATAGTCTAGTATAGACATGTAAAAGCAAATTATAATTTTTGTTTACTTTCAATGGTATCTATGGTATCTTTTTTTAATTTTTTTCCTGCTGAATGCTAACACGTCTTCATAGTCTTTCCTCAGTTGTAGGTAGTGCGAGGGATGCTAAATCATTGTTTTTTCACCTCCTTTTCTGTTTCCGTGAAGTAAGAAGTAGTGACCTACAATGGAAGCTAATCCTTGTCTTGTAGCTCTGATGGTGTTTGCTATTGTTTTGCTTGTCATGGTAGCGGAGGTGGCAAACACAAATAGGACGTGACAGGAAGATTAGCAAATACGTTTGTATCTCCAGAGGAATTCTTATGTTGGAGGATATGTCACTGACCCATATTGCCAGGAACAGAGACTGCACATTTTTACAAAGTCTAAAAGGGGGTAAAAGCAAAGTACATGTTATCGCTATTCATCCAAATGATCTTGATGCTGTTCTGCGTGACCAGATGATCTTACATAGCTATACTGGAATAAGGAGGCTCTAACAGCAGAGCCATGATAGACTATTCCTTCTACTCCGTTTTGAGTAGTACTCCCTACAGAAGTTCCTAAGAAAGTATTTAGAAGTACACTGCAATCGCTGTTCAGCATACTGGGGTTAATAATAGCCCACCTCACATTGTATGTCTTCACATGTCAGCGTGGTAATTTTTATACTGGAAAATTATTAAAAACATTTATAATTGATTCTAAGTCTGTGTTTTGAGGTTTGATTCTCTAGGATGTATCTTTCATGAAATGTTAGACTGAATTGCTTTGAGCATACACTGCAAAAGACAGTACTCCTGTTTTGTCATGTGTTCAAAGATGCTTTTGTGACAGAACTTTCTCCTTGTATCTGGTGCAGTGAATGCTGGCAGAGAGGTTTTACAGGTGAAAGATGGGAAACGATGCTGAGGGGGTTAGAGTGCATATTGTGAATTGTTTCCACAGACTACAATAGCGATTCTGACTGGGCAGCTGTATTCAGGGTGGAATAACATGGACTTTATTTACCTGAAACCATCTAGAATGTCCAGATCCAAACGTACGTTATATAGGGTATTTATCATGGGAGGTCATGCCAGCTTCTTAAAACCCAAGCAGACTGAGTGGATCAAAAGATGGGTGCTCATACTGCTTAAAGGCTGTAAGGCTGACTGCAGGATTTTTAGGCTCATCAGAAACATGTCTAGTTCAATGTATTTTGAGCCACCACCAGGCCAGAATTTGAGCACCACCAGGCCAGCATCTTGTATTTTAAAGTCGTGCCTTTAAACCAGCTTTTCATGGATCCTGGAGTCCAATAAAACGTTAGCAATGTATAATGTTGTAATTTATCAATGTTCTGGGGTAGTGCTTGGTAAACAGGTTGAGTCAAAGTTCACCAAGCATACAGGTAACAAAAGGTTTAATTGTTTACTTCCTTATAGCAAATTATCAGATTCATCCTTTGATTTGTCGGTGCAACTGCGTACTATTTGTCATAGCTGTAAGAAGGGGAAGTGTCGTTATTGTGAAGTTCCCTCTCAAGCACTTTCTTAGTACTCGCCACTGCCTAGAGAGCAAGGTTGTCCAGCCCCTGCACCAGAGAGGTGCACAGTGCACATAGCTGCAGCGTGATGCAGCGGTGCTCACCCATCAGTGACCCACTACGTGACTGCAAAGGACCGACCGATCCTGTCAGCAGACGATCAGAGCAAGAGAGGTCAGCCGAGTGGAATGCCAAGCAGCGTCCCATGGTTGCCAAAGGACCGCCAAAATATTGTCTTCTGCAAGGTCCACCCACATAATAAAAGAACACATTACCCCAGCAGAAACTGATGCAAGCTGAAACATGACATGTTGAACAACAAAAAAACCCTTACCAGGGTCATGGCATTTTTGCTTGTCTTGTTGGCTTTACTGGGGAGAATAGAGAGCAAAGAATATACAGTGGATCAGAGGTTGTCCTTTTCTTACGTCTCTACCCAGTGGGTGTTGAATTCTAGGTGGTGTCTCAAGACAGATAATTAATTTAGGAATTACAGTGGTCGTTTTGGTATGTTCTCCTTTTAAGCTCATTTGTCCTCCCTTCTCTGCTCAAACAGTGCTGTCTGGTTAATCATAACTTGCACTTCACATATCCTGTGAATAGGTGCAGACAGAGAAACAAACAAAGGATATATTTTCAGTCATCCAGGATGTTTTCTGTGCTTTGGGAAAATAAACTTTGTTGCCATCCCTTACATGCTTACAAGTATTCACAACAAAAGGGTTTCTAAGATCTGGAAAATTTTCAAAAATGATTGGAAGGGAGCCATCTTCAGTCATCAGACTATCACAAGAAATGCAGAAACCACATCCTCGGAAGCTGCAAACACCCTAAACTGCTGTTTTGTTTCTGTTATCTTAGCAACGGCAAGTATGAACAGCAGGATATGTGCTCACGATACGCACTCATTATTTCTCATGATGACTCTGTAGCAAGCCTTTTGTTATATTATAACCTTTCACCTCTCAAAATCTGATTATTCTGCTAAAATCAAAAAGAGCCAAGTACTAAAAAAAAAAAAAAAAATTAAAAAATACATGTACAGAAATGCACTTCAAAGAACTTTTTTTTTTCATTATTTGTAGTCTTCATTATCATAATTTCAGCATTTATGTAGCATTTAAAAATAGCAGTGAAAACAAATCCCTCTGTCTCTTGCGTCCCTTCCCAGCCCATAGGATAAGCAGCTTGAGTCAAATCTAGGGTGTGTGCATGGCTGGGGGAGTGCTGTCTTTGCATAGGAAGAAATTACTGAGAGCAAGAAGATGGAAAAACTGAGCAAGCAGCTGCCTGTGATAATTCCGAGCTGACTTTGCAGCTTGTGCAAGTTTTCTTCACATCTTTCAAACTCTTCTCCCTGGAGATGGGCTCCACTGCAGTACAGCCCATCCCAGCCCTGGGTGCAACAGCAGCGACTTTTGTGTCTTCACAGCAAATCCTTGCTGTTGTTTCACAGAATCACAGGAAGGTTAAAGTTGGAAGGGGCCTCTGGAGGCCATCTGGCCCGGCCCTCCTGCTCAGGCAGGGACACCTTGAGCAGGTTGTCCAGGACCACATCCAGGTTGCTTTTGAACATCTCCAAGGAGAGAAACTCCACAACATCTCTGGGCAGCCTGTTCTGGAAAAAAAAAAAAAATGCTTCCTGATGCTCAGACAGAACCTCCTGTGTTCCTCTTTGTTCCTATTGCCTCTTGTCCTGGCATTGAGTCACCATCCCCGGAGGTCTTTAAAAGACGTTTAGATGTAGAGCTTAGTGACATGGTTTAGTGGGGGACTGGTTAGTGTTAGGTCAGAGGTTGGACTCGGTGATCTTGGAGGTCTCTTCCAACCTAGGTGATTCTGTGATTCTGTGAAGAGCCTGAAGGACTGATATCAGTATGGACTGCTAAACATAACAAAAGTTTAACAAATAAGACCACTTGCACTTGAATTCTAGACTCTTGCACATTTACTGAAGAAAGAAAAATAAAGACAATGTACATTATTTCCAGAGAGTTAACCGGTTTCACAGAGAAAAATAAAAGAACTGAGAAGGAGCATTATGAAGACTGTGAAGTGAGAAGTCAACACCCTTTCCTATATACTAGTTGTGGACAAAGACTTGCAAGCCTTTGGGAGCAGGCCCTACTCCCCCATGTGAGTGACATCAACAAGCCAGGAGCTGTTAGCTGTAGCAAAAATTGCATGGTCTTGTCTTAATTTTCTAAATCCCACAGAGACAGACACATGAGCAGAGAAAGGAGAGAAATCTGGCAGATTTACTAGTAATTTAGGGAATATTTTTATCAGAACTGCTCCTGTTCATGAGCACTTATAAAAATACGGCATCTCCAAAAATAATTTGGGCTTTTGGAATGAGCCAAAACCAGGTCTTTGGTACATAAAAACTCGTGTGGAAAAAGAAGAGACATGGAGGACAGGGGAGCAGGGTTCATCACTGACACTGCACAAAAAGAAGGCACAACACAGTGCAAAAGGAGAGCATAATAAACAATTATTTGTTCATCACAGGCAGGGATGGGAAACGTGGACTTGAGGAAACAGAATAGGGACACCCCAGGAGGATGGAAAGGCAGCAGGGGTGCGTTATGATCAAACTGCCTGCTGGAGAAAGCGCTGTGGCAGGGACAGGTTTGTCTGTGTGTGTTAGTATGAACTGGAAAGGAGAAACAGCACGAGGAGCAAACGGGGTCAGTTCTGAATCTTAACAATAGGAGGAAGAAGAATCTGAGGGGAGTTTGCAAGGCTGAGATGGCCTGTATTAGCTTTTTAAAAAATATAAATGACCCAATCCTTTTTTTTTCTTTGTGTTTTACTATGTTTTATGAATTTCTGTGTGTGTGTGTGTGTGTGCAGTCTTCAATTTTTTTTTCTTCTCTTCATGGCTCTGATACTGAACAGTAGAAGCAGTATTTTTTCAGCTGAGTAAAATATCACATGCCTTTAAGAAGCTAGCAGCAAACGGGAGTGCACGTTCAAGGAGATATGTATTAATTAATCAAGGAATGGCACAGTTAGAAATACTTCCATTTTTTGTAAAATATGAGTAGGCTTTCAGGCCTCTACACTTTAGACAGAAATAAAATGAATAAAAAAAAAAGGAATTGGCACTTCATAATGATCTGTAAATGTTCTTTGTAATCTTTTAAGAGAGTTACTTTCCCAGTATAAAATAAATAAATAAATAAACACATTTCAAAATGAGAGCACTTCATTGGAATGGTTCCAAATAAGAAGACAGGCTACTTAACTTCAATGAAATTCAGCTAATGGGAGGAGGACACATAATACCACTAAAAATTAAAGCCTCAGTATTATGGGCACCTACACATCCATAAGCATTGATTCATTCAAAAAATAGTATTCCTTAGAGAGAAGGTAGGCGCAAGCCACTTGTGCAAGCCAGCAAAGGAAAGCAGATTCGCAGAATGACAAAGTTCTGTTTCCCACCCCAACCGTAGCCACTACTTCTGTGCACAGATCAGCACCAAAATGAAATTTCATACCAAGATCTACCCCAGGTGCTTGTGCTTCTCCTGGCTGTGAGGTGCTGCGTGTTATAAATAAAGCAGCGACGCCACCAGAACCAAGGTATTTCCGAAGCCTGGAATTCTTAGGACGCCAACAAGTAGTGATTAACAACCCCATTGGAAATAACGAGCCTTGACAGATCTAGGGTTAAATACTTTAAAATTAGATCCTGCTGAAAGCTGAATCTTGTTGCTTAGCAGCGGCTGCATGGGATGCTGCTGTCACTCAGCGATGCTTCTCTTGGGAGCTCGAGCCGTGCGCACGGAAAATGGGTTGCCATTGGGTCAAGGTGACATCATGAAGCACAGCAGCAGCATTTTCTTAAGGTAGAATGCAGCACAAATGCACTCAGCTCTGGTAGCTGTGCAGCCCCTTGGACATCTAAGGGGACATCTGGCTTTTCTTTTGAAACGGCTCGGCTGCAGCACCGCGTTGCCTGCCTCGAGGAAGGGCTCGCACTCTTCGTGCAAAACAGCAGCAGCGGGGTGTTGGGGCAAGTGCACCACCGTCAAACCCAACAGGTGGATTTGTAATCTTTTCAAATCATTTGTAACCAAAAGAAAAGAAAGGGAAAATGTCTGTAATTTGCGGAGGTCACACTGGGTATTAAGAACATAGCATCTACCACCAGCATTAAAAAAAAAATGCATAAAGCTTATAAGAGAAGAGAAAATGTACCCTTACTGAAAATAACTGAAAATTTGGTTAGCTGAGCTGAGCTGACCATTTAAAACAACTGAGGTCCTACTGGACCAAAATACCAATTTAATTAAATCAAAAAAAGCCTTTGAGGCATGATGACTTTTAAAAGTAATGTTGCACAGAGGTTGATAGAGGTATCTACTGACTTTCAAGCACCTGACTGCCAGCCAAAAAGCACATCAACTCCTTAGTGCTTCTGATGTTGGTCTGGCAGGGACCAAACTGCATCTGTAGGCTTGAAAACCCCCCAAGTAATTAATTACTGCCACCTTTTTAGGAATGGATGCAAAAACTGTGCATTCAATCCAGTCTAGTGTGCTGCCTATTAGATCTTGGGCAGTCAAGAAACTATGGAAACAGAAATTATGACAACCAGCAAAAAAGCAAAACTCAGCTAAACACATGAAATGTTAAGAAATGGGTTGTCTTTCTCTGGATGTTGAAGGAGCACAGAGAAGCCTTTGGTTGAAGGTAGTCATTCAGATGATTCAGATTAAGTGCGATGATGGCAAATGCAGGGTCTGCTATTAGGACACGAGACAAAGGCAGCTTTGTCCCTTATGTTTAAAACAGAAAACACAACCCTGTAGATAACTGTAAACTGAACAGATCAATGTGCATTTATGAAATACATATCATGGCTGAAACAGCTTGTCTTTTTTCCTTTATTTGCTAGACGAAAGAACTGCATTAGGCTCACACTGTTTGTACTTTGGGAAACATTTGATATAATGCCACTAATTTTTAAGTGCTTTTACTAGTCCCTGTCATTGCAGACCACTGGGAGAAAGAAGAACTGGTTAAAGTACAGCCTAAGACAGCTGTGCCAAAAGGGAGCTTTTCTGGTGAGCAGAAAGGTTACAAGGACAGATCGTGAAGGATTGGGACACATCTCATTAAATGGAGTTCCAGGCCCCAAACTACCAACCTTTTCTGTTGCCTGAGGCATCACGGTTTGGAAGTAACACAGGAGAACAAAGATACAGACACATGAGTTGATAACAGGATAAATCAGGGCCATTAATAGGCTAGAACACACCAGGCAAGATAGTGGTGCTGCGAAGGCAGGGAAGTGTTAAGGCCAGATCACAAAAATCAGTGGCATTTTCGAAGAGTGTCTACAGTTCCTCATGCATGTGCCAGTGTGCTGAGTTCAAACGGGAATTAAGCTAAAGAACGAGAAGGGTGTTTAAGAGGAATGCAGATCCTGTCCTCAGAGCAGAAACCGAGTAATCTTGGTTTGTTTCGTAACTCAAGAGCATTAACAAGGGGCATGGTTGCTTTTGTATTGATGCAATGGGAAAATAAACACTCACACATTTAATGATGCTCTTTACACAAATGCTGGCAGAGGATAGTTAATAATCTTATATGAGCTCCAAGAAGTTTGTAACTGTAGGAGCAGGTAGCTTTCAGGAGATCCTTCTCAAAGAGCAGGGGGAACAAGAAAACTGGCCGATCTGAAGACTAAAGAATTCAAGCAGAGGTAAAAACAGACGAGTTTCTATGTCCCAATTATGCTGAGAAACTTCACAGTAATATTGCTGGACTTCTACTAATACTCCTATGTAATTAAGCATGCCAGATGTTCACCATTACATGTATTTACTCAGAGTACTCATTAAGAACACCTACAGGTATTTGGAAGCTCAAGATCTAGGAGAGTATTAGCATATTCTGTGACAAATTTAGCCTCTCGTTGTTAAAAATAAATCTGATCTATTAAGTGAACAAATGTCCTTAAAATACAGCTGGCATAACTGGCTAATTGCTTCAGTTAATGCTTTAGCTCAAGAGTTGTGGTTCCAGACAAAGGGCAATTCCCAGCGAAGCCGTAACAGAAGAAAACACTCCTGGGACATTTAACAATGAACTAAAGGCTCTCTTAACACAATGTAGTGAATAACAATTAGAAAGATGTCATTTGTACATGATACTTAGCTGTGATTTTGTCTGGACTAATTAGAGCAGTCATTCTATTACCAGTATATTAAGATGAACACTACATCAAAGACACCAGCAGTGCATATATATTCTGCAATTTGTGGTTTAGATTCTAAATAGTACGGCGAGGAAGGTAAGTTTTAGTTAAAATCTAGCATATAGATTTCAAATACTGCAATAAAAACTGTTGTATTTGCACCAGATCCTACAGAAACTCACTCAGTGACACTAGCTGTTAAAAAATAAGAATAAAAATAGGACAGTGACGCTAATATTGGCTTTTAAGAGGTAAAAGCATCATATCACATCCTGTTTCCCTGCTCTGATGTTGTCACCTGCAAGATGGACTCAGCCCACGAGATGTAGACCCACTCTTCCACAATTTGCTAGAATCTCTTCTCTTGCTCCTGCTTTCCTCACCGTGCAGCCTCAGGCTTTACAGCAGCGTTAAGGAGTTAACCTAGCTTTTGCCCAAGAAAATTAACCTCAGCATGGACTACACTGAAATGAAGGAAGCTTCCAGATAATTCTGGATAATTCTCCTGGTAGACAAGCAGAGACAAGGGGAGAATGGGATGGCAAGCACTTCATTCCTGCTGGTGAAGAGGAGGTTCTTGCCACCCCTATGCTTTCCATAAGGTCTAATGTATAAAGATGCAACAGACCCCATAAATCATAGCTAAATAAAAGTAAACAGATATCTAAAGTACTGAAAAAATATCAAATGAGAACTATGTAGCTTTCTTTATCGAGGGATATGTTCTTTAAATTATCCATTCCATACAACCCTATCTTTGAGTTATCATACAAGCAACGTAGCTGCAGTGGTGTGGATACAGAACTAAAAAATCATAGGTACTTCATCAGGAAAAAAATAGATATTTGTTTTGCAAAAAAGCAAACAAACCCAGTAAGATGTGTCTCACAGGAGGGCAAAAGGTATGCAGTAGTATTCCTGCAATTTCAAAGATGTCAAAATGTTCCTCGAGTTCCACTAAATCTTGGCCTTAATAGGATATACTTCAAATACTATGGGCCAGTTATGGATGAACTTGTCCGAAAGCAAATTCTGCTCTGAATTGATAAGGTCCCGTTACCATACAGATTACTCCCACATGCACACAATGTTCTAAACCAAGGCAAGAATGAATGAATTACATTATTTTTTTTTTTTTTGCCTTTTTTTTTTTTCCCCCCAAACTAACCCGGTTTTGTGTAAGATTGAAAGGGGAACACGGGTCTCTCAGAACACCGAGACCAATACCAAGAGGTGTTGATAAAGAGATAACACAGTGCTTTCTGTTTGTAATGCCGTTTATTTTATAAAAGCCCCTTTGATCATCTGAATGAAAAATGTGGGCAGAAAAGTCACAAATGTTATAAAACAAAGTTTATTCTGCAATATTTTGTCATAATGAATTGCATCTCTTTGGTAAAAATAAATTTTATAAACATTTTAATTAACAGAGATTAGCATACAAAAAACTAAACTTCTGTAAATATTCTTTAAAATGGGTAAAGGACTAAACTGGAGGAAAAAGGGTTAGAATTGGTCACCTACTGGCAAAATTATTCTAAACAAACCCAAGGACATTGCTTATGCTACATTAGAAACAAGCTAACGGGAACATTTTAAAAACAACTCTGGTTCATTTGATCAGAAAGCATTCTTACAATTCACTTTTAAATAAATAATAGTTACAATGAAATGGCAATTATAAAATGTTTTATATCACTATATGGCAGCAACATAATACTTTTAATTATGCACTTTTTAGTTTGAAGAAATGTACATTTATAAAACAGACGATAATGGCACTGGTAGCTGTGAAGAATGTGCTTTAAGATATAATGGCAGGTGCAACATTTAAAATATTCTACCTTTTCTTTTCAATAAATATTTTGACTACACCATTATTAACATGTATGAGTGTAGTTGGCTTTAACCAAAGCTTTTACTTTTCCATCTGATATGAAGTTGCAAACCACGCAACTTCCATTTTAAAGTCGGATTTGAAAACATTTGATGCAACTTTTACAAAAGCAATAATTTAGCATTTGAGTCTGAAAGACCAGTACAGGTTTGTACAGTATTCACATCAGAATTTACCCAAAGCAGAGCAGCCTCCCTTGTACACCAGTCTCACACACTTCTCCACGGTATTTAAAGGATTGAATGTGGTTCACCAATACTTTTGTTGCCTTTTCACTGCTGCTAAAGTATATCTGAGTTGACCATTGGCATGAACATTTTACATAGGTCACTAAAAAAAGAAACAAACCCCAACAGTCAAAATAACTTTTAATTATATTCCATTTATACTATATACACCAGGCTCCTTAACTCAGGTGGCAAACAAACCCAAACCCAGTTCTAGCTACGAAAGTGAAAGGAACAGCAGCTGGTCTCCGACTACAAAGAGGGGCTGCTCCACAGCCGAGCTGGCAGCTGCTGCCTGCAAAAATGTGCAGGGAATGGCAGGGGAAAAACGTGGTGCAGCACATCAGGTGCACAGAGCCGCTGCCCTCCCCATCAAAGCACGGAGAGCGTGGGGTGCGTGACTTCCCCTGCCAGACTTTCAGTTCTCTTGGGCTGTAGGGATGGATGCAGCTTTCACTGTTAACTGTTTATTAGCACGGGGTTATTGCTCATTGCACGTGGTCATTAAATGCATTGGCAGCCTCTCAGTCCCATACCTTCCGTAAGGCTGAAGCCATTATCACCAGCTTCAGCCACGCTCCTAGAAATATTAACGTTCTCAGATGTTATCCAAAGCAAAAAAAAAATATATAATTCAAAACAAACCCAAGCCATGGAGCTGAGTATGACCACAGTTTCCAGAGTACCTGGATCTTGATCCAGCTTTTATTGGAAGTTAAGAGAAAAGCTGCACCCAAAGCCAGCATGACCTATATGGCACCCGCCTTCAATAGCACCCCACTGAAATCATGGCACTGAGCAGAATTGCAGCCTGCTACTGTGATCTCTGTGTAGTTGAATCCTCATTTTCTGCATCGACACGCTCTGCCCTTTACAGTATTCCATCACGATACAAAAGCAAACTGTGAGCAAAAAGCAGTTCCAACAAGCATTCACATCTCCACATCCAAAAATCCTACGAACCACTGCATTTAAACTTCTTTTAAATAGCGAGTTTTCCCGTACTATCCACCAGTAACACATCCAATATCAGATCTAATCGGCTAATGCACCACTTGTGATATCCAGAAGACATACACATCTGTACAAAGTGTCCTGTTACGGGTATTAGACTAATGGGTGTTCACACGAAGCAGGAATGCATCAGAGCACTTCTCTTCCCTTTCAAGAAATAAAACAATTCATTCTTAAAACTGAAGTAATTGATTGGGGAGGGGGAAAAAAGACCTTTTCTAGTGTTTGTGCTTAAAAAAAAAAGTTGGCTTTTAATTCCAAAACATGCTACAAAAGAACCTCGGGTATTTCAGGCTTGATCCAACAGCCATGAAATCAGTGGGAGCACCACTATTGTCTTCAAGAGGCACTGAACCAGGCCCTCAGAGCAACAGCCCTTCAGCAGCACGGCTGTATTCATATTTAAAGGAGACAGTTTATGGCAGTACTCATGGAAAGATTGACAAATAAGAAAAAAACACTGATCTATAGAAGGCCTCCAAAGAGCCAGAAAAACACTCCACTAGGGAAAAGTTAACTTTTGGCTGAGTCCAGCACTGTCTTCAACAACCAAAACAGCGGACATTGATTTCCTACTTCTAATTCTTAACTGGCTTTGTTTGCCCAACACCTGCTGGAAACAATAGCTTAATGTGTTAGCTAAAAACTACGCCACATCACTCTACCTTTCCGGAACAGGAAAGATGACCTTTTATAGTCTTCTACAATTCTGAAACATACTTAAGGCATCCTTATACTTACAGTACTGTTAAAACCCACTCCAACAGAACTGCATACCCATCTTTGAACAGAAAACCTTAAAAAAAAAATCATCAATCATCACTTATTTTAAAATTAAAAATATAAACGAGGAAAAAAAGTTCATAATACCACTAAAGCATTTTTGGCCAAAAGATGTCTGGGAACTCTAAAGAGATTCTTTTATTGCAAAAATGAGTTGTGAAGGAATTCCTTCCCAAAACAGAGAGGTCCTCCTGAGTTACAACTTACATCCAGAGGCCAAAGGCTAGCCTTGCTTGTTAGATGCACTGCATGTGGCAGGAGGCTAAAAGGACTCACAGAGCACAAGGCACGGTGATCTGGGACACAGAGGGTAGAGACAGCCAAAGACTCCCAAAATGCAAATTCGGGTTCACTAATTCAAAAGGAAGCTATTCTACTTGGTTTCAGATTAGGGGGGTAAAGAGCTCTTCCAGCAGTTGTTCACAGCCTAGCCACCTGAAACCTCTGCCTCTGGCTGAGTGTTTAAAAAGGACAAGCTGCGGTGTTCTTTATTCTCTGAACCCATCTCTGTCAGTGGGGAGCAGGAGGGTTGGTGTGGCAGTGGGACAGCAGCAAAATGTAACGGCTGCGTTAGCATAAGTACTCAGCAGTGGCAGTAACACCAGGGCAACACCAAGCTTGGCAAATGGCAGCTTTCACCACTGGCTGCACCCAAGGTAGGTGTGAAATGACCCCTCCTCCTGCCACCCCCCAAGACAATTTGTCTCAAGATGACAAGAAAAAGCTGGTTCCCTTCAGGAATCTGACCTGCATGCAGCAAGGTGGTGGTAGGGGTGCAGCAGGAAAGAAAAAGAAAGCAGAAGGCGGTACCCACCTCAGCTACCCTTTACCCGCTCTGCCAGGAAGGGTTATACTACTTGCCTGGGGGCACTCAGCGTCTTGTGAAAGCAGCTCCGGGAGTGCTGCAGTTTTTCAGCCACTTTACTGGGTGGGCTGAAATCTGCAGACCCTCGGAACTGCCTCACCAGCATTTCCATCAAAACCTGTGGCAGAAAAACAAAGAGAGGGCAAGCGGGAGGAAGCAACTGAGGCAAGAACATTTTATTTCCCTTTCTTTTTTTCTCCTCCTCTTTAATTCTTGACGTGGAAGTCGGAGCCCTCAGACAGGGCAAAATTCACCTCTGCACATGGGGCCAGCAGAGATGTCAATATGATCCACAATGTGCATCTGAGCAAACATAATCTGGAAAAAAAGTAACTATTAAAAAGAAAAAAAAGAAAAAAAGTGATCATTAAGAAGTATGCTTTCAGGTTTTCACAAGTCATGCATCTCTTCTAATCTGAGAAGATTAAATTATTTTTTTTTCTTTCTTTTTAGGCAGTGATTTAAAAATAAATGGCTAAATTACAGTTAGCGCCAAAAATAAAAAAGCAATGAGTCCTCTTATGGCTTTGATCTCCCTTGCGAAGGGTAAAAGTAGAAGAGTATTGCCACAATTAAAAAAAATATATGTATATATTCAACATTGACAAACAGACTATTTTTTCCTTTGCTTGTGACTGTGGGTCTTTGCAGTACTTATTAAGGAACCCAAGCACGTTCGGATGCCAGCAAGGTGGAGCAGAGACCCTGCTGCTTCTTTCAACTCCTCATCAATTTCTTGACATAACTCCTTGAGTGCTTTGTTGCTAGGCTGACTTTTCTCAGAGGTATCTACACAAGGTTGTGATGCATAGCCACTGTCTCCAAGAGGATCATCTTCATAGTCAACGTCTGTATCCACTTCGCTGTGAAATCCTTCACTGCCATCGCTTCCAGCATGGCTGTTCTTGGAGATAAATTCATATACCTCATCGACAGAGGACAAGGAAGACACACTGGACCTAGATGCGCAGCGCTGCGAACCCATGCTGCTAGCGCTGTAATTGTGATCCTCCTTCGGATCAATATTGGTGGCTGCAGAATCATTTTCTTGCAAATTTATCGAACTGGAAGGATTAAATGCGCTGCCGTAGCTTCTCTTCTTAGGCGTCTTCAGAGGCTGAGCTTTCTCACCTGTTAAAAAAAAGATCCATCAGTAAGCATGTACTCCTGTGAGATCACCTGAAAAAAAAACACCACATTTTGGATGACTGACTGCAAAGGGTAAGCTGAAAGTGAGCATTTAAGAGTTGTGACATGCCTGTTTACTGTCATCCACAGAGGACAACGGTCCTCAGCTAATCACAAATAAAAGCTGGAGAAACAGAGAAAATCTTCTTAGCATCTGGTACAAAAAGGATAGGAGAAGAATTTTGGGAAAAAAAAAAGGAAAAAAGAGAAAGTGGTTCTGTAAAACTGTAAGGGTAGCAGAAAGAATAATCAAAATTGCTTCTTGGCTGCTCTTACTATCTGCAAGCTAGACTACATTCATTTAGTGAAACTTTAAAGCAAACGTATAGCTTCTAGGTAGAGGAAAGAAAACAGTAAAATGGCTTGTGCTTACAGTCTAGCATCCCTTGTTCAATGGAAGTATTCAACAGCATCATCGCAGTAGCGGCATCAATATCAGATTCTGTGAAGGAGAAGCACAAAATGTTACAGCTCAGGTAATACTGACAAAATGAGGTGTGTAGAATATGCAAAGAATATCTATCTGCATATGCTGGCCTACAGTAATGAGCAGTGGGAAAACGTGTAAGAATTCAGATAGAGCACGACTCCTACACAGTACAAAGTTAAGACACGGCAATCCAAGAGGGGCATCATACAAGCAGTTTGGTTGCAGAAGAGTCAGGTATCACATTTATGATAACCTCACACTGCACCCAGCCACAGCTGAAGACAAGAATCAGCACCATTAATTAGATGTCCATATGAGATGTTATTAGCAACAAGTGGCTTTTATCTATAACAGTTTAAAGAGAAAGATTATACATATGGCAAAGCAAAGCACCTAATCATCAGCTTCATACCCTCACTCCATGAATATGCAAGGCTGAAGCATGTAGTTAAATGCAGCATTAACTCAGCACACTTCTTTTCTACAACCTCAGCACAAAGAGCTCTCTTTGCATTATTTTTCACACTAACATGTGAAACGGAACACACAGAGAAGACAAAGGGGGAGATGGCACAGAACCGCTCCATCTAGAAGGCATGGAGATCTACATAATAAACAGGCACTTGAGAAAGATCTAAATGAACAGCGGTGCCTTTAGCTATGGTGACAAACACTGCCATAAAACGCTATCCTTTGCTGCACTGAGTGGATTACTTCAACCTCCAAGAGGTGGAGAAGCTGGGCTGGAAGACAGCGTGCTAGGAAGCGTCAGCAGTAAGTGGAAGCGTTTCTCCACCCTGCTCAGCTACCACTGAGGCAGGAGTTGCTGAAGTGAACCATCAGCCATCTCATTTTCAATGGCAGTCCCCCTGCCTTGTTACTGAATTTGAGGGGGACTGCAGAACTGTCCATTTGATTTTCTTATCTTACCTAATTTTTACTAAGCTGACCCCATTTGAGGAGAAATTTGAAAAACACCCTGTCACCTTGCATCAACGTGGTAAACTGACGGAGCTGCTGCTTCCAGCACAGACTACAAAATATCCACATTCCCCACTGTCTTCACTTTTTATCGTTTTAAATCAACGTACTTCAAGCTCTATTCCACTGCACTTGCAGTTTTTATTCTCTTTTTTTTTTTTTTTTTGGCATCAGAAACACACTGAGTTGACAAGTCGTAGGTCATGATTTACTATTTATAGTACAACTGATGAATTAAAAACAAATAAATAAAAAATTATTTCCATATGAAATAAAATATGGACAGTTACTTTGCTCCACTGTTGTAATCAGAAGGTGAAATAGTGTGATTTCGTACCTGCTATCACAAATTTTTCCTTTTAATAAATGATGCCAATATATAAATAACATTTTGATAAACTGATGAGTAATGGGAGGCATTAATGAAGCACTGCAACCTACAAATAGTGGTTCTGCACGCTAGCATCCACAAAGAAATAGTCACTGCAGCAGCAAAGGATTCCTCCCTGCCACCACGGTCCAGACAAAGCCTCTGTTTGGAGACGTGGTAGTTACCAGCTGTGGGACAGGTGGCTGCCCTGCCTTTAAAACCCTTGGTTTTGCTGCCCAGCAGTGTTTCTGGTTTGTGGCTGAAGACTAAACCCAACCTTCTGGCCTCAACAGCCTGAAGCTCCAGCAGAGAGCGGGGTGTCTGTGCTGCTGCTGAAGCCGTGCTTTGTTGGGGGCATTTTAACATCCTCGTGAAAGAGCCCTAAGGACAACGCTCTACAACAAATTAACACGTGCTCACTTTTTCTTGGAATTGGCCCTTTAAAATTTGAGCACAATTCAGTTTTCAGGACTTTTTTTGTAACTACCTCTGAAAAGGACAAGACTTAAGTGGATTAAGCTTTATTACTGAGTACAAGTGCTCAACAGGCTTCTTCTGCAGAAATTCTGTGACACCCCAGCATTGCTGCCTAGCTCCACTCTGGTGCTAAGGGCCACTACAACGTTAGAAAATGAGGAACACCTGTAAAAGTAGATATGGAAAAATGAAGTAACCATCTCTGCTCAGCTGCTGTTTGTTGCTACTTCTATTTGCATTTGACTGTAAGTGTCAAACACGTTTCCAGCTTAAATTCAGTGGGCTGTTTTAACTCATGGGAAGTGAAAGTAAGACAAAAGTATGGCCAAGTCCTTGCAGCTCTAACAATCTTTAAAACCTGTGAGTAGATCATAGATCGCAGTGGGCTGAGGAAGAGGACACCAGGAAGGCAGCATTGCTGCACTCCAGCAAGGTTTCCCTGAAAATAAATGGCAAAATAACAACCAACCAATTAAGGGATGCAGAGGTAAGCATGCTGGCTAGTTAAGGTGAGAGTTACACGCAGCCCTCGGTCCCAATTGTGATATTCAAACTGGGTTTCAGCAGGAAACTGCTCCTGCTAGGGCCTCAGCAAGGCACCTCCACCTGTAAGTGTCCAGAATTAAAATTAAAAAATCCCCTTGTTTCTCATGGGTTTGTCTGTGTTGAAAAAGTGCAAGAGTGGCTACATGGACATCCCCTGCTTAGCTTGCATGCTGCTGCTGGTGTAGCTGTGACGAGCTGTGCAGTTTTGCAGCTGCTGACGATGACTGTGCTGAACAACCACACGTCACCACGGGTCCACTACCAGCAGTGCTGGCTGCCACAAGGGCAATCAGGAGGAATGGGTGTGTTCTGAAACATCCTTCAGACACCTGCAGTCAGCTATGTGTAATGTCATAAATGGGGAAATGATTGGGCTATGGAGTTCTAGCTCTAGCTAGAAGAGATCACAGAATCACTACAGAATCACCGAACAATTTAGGCTGGAGAAGACTTAATCATCAAGTCCAACCATCAGCCTGACCTACCGAGTCATCACTAAGCCATGTCCCTTAATGCCACGTCCAAACGTCTCTTAAATACTTCCAGGGATGGAGACTCCACTACTTCCCTGGGCAGCCTGTGCCAATGCTTGACAGCCCTTTCTGAAGGAATTCTTCCTAATATCCAATCTAAACATCCCTTGACACAACTTGAGACCGTTTCCTTGAGTCCTATTCCCGAGAAAAGAGACTGACACCCTTTTGCTACAGCCTCCTTTCATGTAATAGTAGAGAGTAATGAGATCTCCCCTCACCCTCCTTTGTTCTCCAGGAAGGAGGACCCCAGTGCCACCAACCACTCCTCGTATGTCTCGTTTTCTAGATCCTTCACCAACTTCGCTGCTCTTCCCTGAACATGTTCCAGCAACTCTCGTAGTGAGGGGCCCAAAGCTGAGCACAGTACTCGAGGTGCAGCCTCACCAGAGCAGAGTACAGCGGGACGATCACCTCCCTACTCCTGCTGGCTGCACTGTTCCTGATACAAGCCAGGATGCCCTTGGCCTTCTTGGCCACCTGGGCACACTGCTAGCTCATGTTCAGCTGGATGTTGACCATCATCCCCCCTTTTTCCCGGGCTACTTTCCTGCCAAGCTTTCCCAGCCCCGCATCACTGCCTGGGGTTGTTATGACACGAGTGCAGGACCTGGCACTTACACTTATTGAATGTCACACAGTTGGACTTGGTTGAGCTACCTAGGCCATTTAGATCCCTCTGCAGAGCCCTTGATCCCCTCAGCCAGATGACTGATAGAAACGTTAAACAAAACTGGCTCCATGATGGAGCCCTGGGCAATACTGCCGGTAACGAGCCACCACCTGGCTCAAACTCCCTTCAGAGTGGCTCCTTGAGCCCACCACAGCCACACCACTCCTCATGGTCACATCCCCAGCACAACTCAGTCCTATCCAACCTTCCTCCTCCAACTTTCAGTGACTGCAGTTAAAATAATGGTTATACATCATCCCTAACCACAGGGAAACTCCAGTGTTTGTACCTTTCTAATCGTTTTTCTACAGAACAATTCAGTCGTAAAGAAGGTCATATTTGAGACTGATGTGTCTGCTGAATACCTTGCTGGCAAAACAACAACACTTTTACAATGTGAGATTCATCTTATGGATTTAAACTTAATACACAAGTCACTAACATCACAAGCACACATTCTATTAAATATGTTTTTTTTCGTAATCTAACAGACCCTTCAGAGAATGGTCCATACACAAAATCAGAATATGCTTGTGACTAGCAAAAAAAGCAGAGCAAAATGAAAGAAAATTAATGTTTACCTTTGAGGGATCGGCCATGATTCTGCTTAAGTACTGAAGTTAAGTAGTGAGGAGACGATGACCTACTGAAAAGAAATTCAACAAGTCAAAACCAACCCCTAATTTGCTGAATAATTTGTACAAAATACATTAGACACAACACCATAAACATAGAAAGATTAAAAAAAATACACCATATCTTGGTGGATAAACCACACAGGCAGCCATTTCTCTTGCCCTCAGTAGATGGCCTGACACACTGATCATTACACATTGGTTATGTAGCACAGGGAGCAATCAGCAGCACTTGGAAAAACACCCCAACACACACTGAGGAAGAGTTTTGTTGGCAAGAGATACTAACTTCTACAAATCTACAAATAAAGGCTGGATATTAAATGTGTGTGTGTGTGTGTGTGTGTGTGTTTGTGTAAAACCCACACGTGAACACAATGTTAGCTTACACAGACACCTGGAGCCCAGGAGCAGCAGAACAGATGCAAACCAGTTGTGTTTGTTGTTCTTCAAAGTGATGGTAAGAGATTATAAGAGATTAGCAAAACCGAAATATAGCGCTGTGCAAAAAGCTGGGGAAGAACAACAAAAACAACAACAAAGGCATCTGCTGATTCTGAAGTTAGCAGAAGCTGGGCTGTTTTGCTGGTCATGTTAGTTTTTTTTCATTATCAGGTCAACTTTCGTCTGGCAGAGTACCATTTAATACACTGCAGAACAAAAAGCTGGGCTATACATCCAGCCCTAAGTATTCAGTTCATTATAAATGTACTAGCAAACTGAAATGCATGAAATAAGAACAGTGCACAACCATTAAAATTCCATGAAACACCAATAAACATTTGTAATTCTTCTACTTGTACTGTAAAGGGTGACGAACAGATTTTGGCAAGCCCAATCTCTAAAAGCTACCTCATAGGATCAATAGGACCTTTACGTTGAATCCTAAACAAAATATTTTTCACTGGTCTCTGGGTTGCTGCTGCAGCTGTGCATACCTTAGCCCCCTGAACTCAACCACTGTGCACAGCTGTTTATGAGAGATGCCCACTTAATGCCACCATGGCTCAGATTTGCCCTCAAATGATCCAAATTCAGCTTGCCATTGGTAACCGCTCCAAGGGTCATTGCAGTACGGACTGCTAATGGCAAGGATAAAGTGCACAAATTGAAGTAAGGTGACTTGAAATGTGTCATCTGAGCTACATAAGGAGCTCTGGTTGCACTGTAGACTGCCTGGCATTGGTAAAAGAAGCTAATGAAAAGGAGAGTAATGTTCAGCATCTTCCAAAGGGGTAACCACAGTGAAAAAGCTTCAGCACAGTTTGCAGATTCAGTTTGCACAGTTCAGTGCAAGCATCCAAAACTCAAGTTCACTGTCTCTTCTGTTTTCTTGTGGGGGTGATGGAGTGCTGAGAGATCCAAAACCAGAAAAAGAGAAAAAAATCAAAAGGAGAGGAATGTACCCAGCCCAACGCAGCTGGCTCTGTAGTCTTCAGGTCAAGTGTACAAATAGATGCTAAATATCTTCATCCTTTCATTTGAGCTCAGATCCTTCAGGAACAATATACACAGAGCTTTACTGGATCAAATTAACACTTAGTGTATTGATTAAGATAATCTATGCATATGCATGAGGCATTTGCAAGATGAAGACTGTGGCAGTGTCCAGAGCGCAGTGATACAATACAGGTACTAGAAGCAGGACGCAGTTAGTGGCCTAACACCAACCTGTTGAACAAGCTACAGAGAAATAAAATGCACCAGCCATGTCAATCACCTACTATAATACAAGCTTCCACTTAACTAGACACAGATTACAGTTTCGGAAAGCTTCTGATCAAAGCAACACTTTAAATTTTATTTTAGAGTGCTGTTGAATGATAGGTATATTCCCCACGAACACACTGTAAAATAATTATGAACACAAGCACTCCCACAGAAAAATTCAAGAGACTCTCGCAGTTGAATTTTAGCATTGCCCTGGAGTTAAATTTGGACGGCTGTTCCCAGTCTCCCTCCAACTGTTCCTTTGGGCTTCCTCTTTCCCTCCACATACAAGCCAACGTCTTGGGGCCCTTCCCCAGAATTAAGCCAGAATTTAAATCTAAAGTCAAGATTTTTTAAACATGGAAGGGAGAAAAAAAATGTTTTTCTGCCTATAAGCTAAAGTCTTAGACGTGTTTTTGTTATTAAAAGGAAAAAAGATAGCTTTCATTAGGAATAATTTGAGTGTCTTAAACTGCTGTTTTATCTTACTGTTCTTACAAATACAGGCACTACAAAATCCATCATGTTTTGAAGTCAGTGGAAGGTAGTTTTGCCATGTGTCTTTATGAGGGCCAGGATTTCCTTGTAATTTGCAACTATTGGCAAGTGTGATTAATCCTTCCATTTAAGAAAAAAGTTATCAAACCCAACAGCTTCAAATTGAAGTCTTGGTCTTGCCGGTACTTCAGCACTCACTGAGATAAAATCTCTCCTCCTTCCCTACACCTAATTTCACTGTGTTGTTTTTATACAAAGTTAATCATACTTCAGTGCTTATATCACGGGACTGACCTTGAACATGCTGCATACACTAAACACGTATCTGGGCAAGGCTGTCTACAGCCCACCCTAGGCTGAGTCTCATTTGATCCCCTGCTCCTTTGGCTGGAGAAAGAACCTCCAGGGATCCCTTCCAACCATTTTTGCAGCTTGTAAGGTTCAAGCCCAACCCTAAAAGCCCCTTCTATGCGAATCTTCAATTGCTGCAGACAGCTATGGCTCACATGGTGGTGTCAGATCCCAGGGTCAACGTCCTGTGAGACTCATAGAAAGTTCTGCTAAATGCTCGGTTTTACATCCTGCTTCAGTAATCCCAGTTCCTCCTGTTTGTTAAGGGAACTCCTTGCAGTAAGGCAAGGCAGAGGGCAATGTTCAGACATCATAATTATCTCTCATCTCACTCAAATCATTTGCTGAACTAGATAAACTGGCCACTTGCCTGCCTAACTCCTGATCTCAGCAGCAGCAGCGCATTCCTATTTGCCTTCTATCCTCCCACTCTCCATGCCACCTCCAAGTGCTTACTCAGGCTGACATTCCTCTTCCTGTACCAAGAATGCATGACACTGACTTGAAATTCTCTCAAAGCTATTGCCTAATCTTAAAATGCATCAAATGAGGAAGCCTTGATTTGAGAAGCGTAGCAGATTCCACCTCGCATGACGTTTAGGGTAAAGACTTTTCTTCCCATCCTCACTGCAAAATGTTTTCCCACTGCAAATGGCTCAGTGAAAAACATGACTCTCAGACCAGCACTCAACTCTTAGAAATCAGTGAGAAAAACAGTGCCTGTTTGCAAAGTCCCTCAACAAAGGCAGCATATACCTCAACATTAATTGTTCTTGTCTGGGTTATTCCAGCCAGGACCCCTGGCGAGACACAACAGAAGGGGAAAAAAAACATCGGTAGAAGGAAGAAGAAAGAATATCTAAGAGAAAGCCATCCCACTGCCCAAATGGGGGAGGGGAGGCAGGCATGGAAAATTAACAAGACCCAGAAAGAAAGAAAGAAAGGGGAAAAAAAACATGTATCTGGAATAAAATATAAAGCTTACTAAATATTTGCGGCAGAAAGAGGAGGAGAACCTGACCTCCATGGCTGTGAAATCAGTGCCTCTCCACTTTTCTCTCTTATTCAGTTATAAAGGAGACTGGGAGACCAACCTGAGATCTCTGACTCCATGATCTGCTATCTGGGAGGTCTGAGCTCATTACACTCTCTTCTCTAGCCAGTTTCCCTGCCTGTCTATCCAGTTCACCAAAGTTCCACTTCAATTCTTCTTCTCGTGGAAGTCAGTATCAACACATTAACAGCTACTTGGGCATTTCCTCTGCTAGGTGGGTGACTGTACCTGCATGCTGCACTTGTAAGAGAAAATTCACCTACCTTGGTGGTGATGCTGGTGGAGTATAAAACGCAAGTGCTGAGGGAAAAGGCTGTTTCTTCAGTGCTTGAACAAGATTAGGCTTATATTCTGGATCAACGCACCATAACGAACCTTTTCCATTCACCTGCAAGGAAGAAGCATTGCAAATTAGAACATCCAGGGACCAAGTTATTAAATATCCCCAAGACACAGCAAAGTGTGATAATGTAGGCACCAATTCTGTGCTGGTGACGTACCACACGCTCACGTGGCTCCATGATCTGCATGGATGAACGCGATGAGTGTGCAGCCTTGAGACCCCTGTTACATGGCATGGAAACGTCTGTCTTGCAGCTTGGGACAACGTTTCCAAAGCCCCTTCTTTAAAGCCCCATTTTCTTTCAAGTTTGTTGACTGAAAGCTGTAAATTTTATTTAAATGCTTCATCAACACCAAAGCCAAAGAGCCTTCCCCTTAGTGGAGATATGGCAACAAACTCATTTAACTTTATTCCATCTGTAAAAGCAATTTGTTGGATGCTCAGCTACAAATTGGATTACCATATTCACACTTCTTCAAAATCTGAAAACCTAACTAGTTCATGTATTTTTGATGCACCTAATGATGTTAGCACTGTTGTGCCCATCATTCCTGATGTTAAATTTGATATTGAAAAAGTCAAGCAGAGCCATAGGAACCCACCCCACCAGCAAACCTGCTCTGCACTGTTTTATCTATGACTTTAGGCAAGCACTTCTACTTGACACCCAATTCAGTTTAACTGCAGGCTGCAGCCAGAAAGGGGCTACTTTCCCTCTTTCATCTTCCCAGCCACTTACTTCTACCAGCTTGCTGACCTGCCAAAACACCACCATAATTTTTAGTGGGTGCTCTGCAAGTGAGCTGAATGAGTGCACACCCTGAAGCAATACAAATGTTCAACCCAGTGCAAGAGGCAATAAGCAGGGTGACTAAATAAAGCATGGAATCATCTCAGCTTTAAAACAAACCATCAGTGTTCCTGGAAGAGGTCTAACCACAGCAACAGAAGTGACAGTGTATGGGTCAAGCCTAAGTAGACGGTGTGACCAAAGACCACTTGAACTCAGCCATTTGTCCTAGCAGATAAAGCCCAGACAAGCCAGGATGTTAAACTGCCTTCAGAGGTTACTATTTCATGTCAATAGTGTCATCTTTTTCTGCCTCTTTCTAATGCTCCTAATTTGACTTGCAGTATTTTATCTAAGCAAATTAAAAAAAAAAATTGGAAACAAAAATATTCTGGCATTTTGAAATGTTGGACTGTGTTGTGATGACAAAGTTCCCAGGCCCCAGAATTTCTCAGGGCTTGATTAAAGCAACTGATGCTGGAAACAAGATGCCCCTCATCATGCAGCTTTGTCCTTTGACCTTTCAAAAAAACAAAAACGGGAGTTAGGGGGGAAGGGATAGCACTGATAAAATATGAACTAGTGCTCTGATGTATTTATACCCAAAGAAGGGCCATGGGAAGTGATTCTCCTCAGGAGGATATGCTGTGGAGAGACGTACAGGCAAGCAGGGGCAGCTGGAGAAGCTACCACAAGCAGCAGCTTGCCTTTATCTGGGCACACAACACTGGCCCAAGCATTGACTGTCCTTTCTTATGGAAAATAAAGCAAATCAACTCCAAAGGCAGTTTTGGTTACTCTGTTTGGGTTCACCTGGTTCTGGGGGAAAACACCTTCACAAGGGGCAGCCCAGCAGGAGCTGCAGCCTTCAGCAGCTGTCCCCAGCTTCCATTCAGCACAGAGCACCCCACGCAGCTCCCACCAGTTGCTTCCACTGGAACCAGGTGAACCACTGGGAAATCCTGTGTATGTGTGGAAGATGTATCTTGAAGTTTATGAGGTAACAGACAGCTCTCTTCTGTCCCTACAGGTCTATAGATATATTCTGCACCTGGGATGGGGCAATCCTGGATATACGTACAGACAGGGGGATGAGGGGGTGTAAAGCAGCCCCACAGAAAGGGATCGGGGGGTTCGGTCGATGGCAAGTTGACTGTGAGCTAACTGTGTGCCCTGGCAGCCAAAAGGGCCAACCATGTCCTGGGGTGCATCGAGCATGGCATTGCTGGCCAGCTGAAGGGAGCGACTGTCCCCTCTGCTCTGCGCTGGTGTGGTCTCACCTTGAGGTGAGAGGTGGGCACCACAGTATAAGAAGGAAATAAAACTATTAAAGAGTGTCCAAAGAAGGACTACAAAGCTGGTGAAGTGCCTAGAGGGCAAGATGTGTGAGGAGCAGCTGAGGGCCCTGGGTTTGTTCAGCCCACACAGAGCAGGCTGAGGGGAGGCCTCATGGCGGCCTGCAGCTCCCTCACGAGGGGAGCGGAGGGGCAGGCGCTGAGCTCTGCTCTCTGGGGACAGCGACAGGACCCGAGGGAACGGCATGGAGCTGGGACAGGGGAGGGTCAGGCTGGGGGTTAGGGAAAGGGTCTGCACCCAGAGGGTGGTCGGGCACTGGGACAGGCTCCCCAGGGAAGGAGAAAGGGATGTTTGTTGAAGATATTCAAACCCTGTCCCTGTCAAGTAAACCTCAGCAAACAACCTGCACCTGGCAGCACCACAGTAAGTCCGTACAGAAAGGGTAATGTATATTTTAGCAGAGCAGAGATCTGATGTGCACACACCCTGCTGCCATGGCACGAGAAGTTCCTCTTGTTGACTGCAGCGCTGGCTCCTGGGACATCCCAAAGCAGTCACTTTCCCTCATGACTCTTCAACTCGTTGTTTTATCACCACCACTATGCAAAAGCACACAGCTTTTTCATGTAACCAGCAACAAGGGCAGAGGAAGAAGCTTTCATGCCCCTCTACAAACCCCAAGGGCACGTGCCCTGTCACTTTTCCCTGCGGGAGAGCTCCCAGCACTGTCTCACATTTCGGGCAGCCCAGGGGAATGGGAACACCTCCGGGGTGACCCCACCGGGCTGCAACCCGAGCCCCTGAGCCTGCTGCCAGCTGCCCTTTCACCACATGACTTTCAGTATCGACCCCGCCACCGTGTCTGCTAGGAGAGGGAGAAAAACCAACTAACCAAACAACAACAAACGTAACGTCAAATATTTTTCAGCAGTGCAAGCCATGGCAGCCTTCCCCCGCAATCCATGCTGGTTGCCATCTAGAGCACGTCCCTGAGTGACTGCAGCCTGCTGCTACAGGCAGGGTGGATGCACGTAGCCAATTTATATTAATGTATAGGCAAACAGCAGCCATCCACAGCTACGTCTGTAACAAGATGTGGTGCAGCCCAGTAAAAATAGGTCTGTGGAGCGAAAGAGTCGTGGGTGAACAATCGCCCACGCTAGATGTGTCTGGGAGGTCTCACTTCACATCAGCTCAAGCAGAGATGTGCACGATGTCCATCAGCAGTCGGGGCACAGTAAGCGTGCTTCCACAGCCTGCTTGCCAGGTTAGCATCAGCCACAGTGAATCCAGCTCACATGTCCCAGAACTGCCCTGCATGGGTGGTAATGTAGAAAATGAGGAGACACTGCAGATTTTCATAGCTGATGACTGGCTGGCAGCAATAGCCAGTGAACTATCAGAAAACTGAGCGTTTCACACGGTGCAAAGGGCACAGATCCTTCCCCTTTCAGATACTGACACTCTTCCAACATGAGAGGCAGACTTGTCTGAGAGCCAGAAAAGGCTTTAAAACCCTTCTTACCCTGCTCCCTTACTCTGCTCCTCTGATGCAACCTGTCACAGGCATCTCTTCTTCTGTGGGCACTCAGGATAGCAGAAAACCAATCATGTACTCTCTTCCAGAAAACAATTAAGATGTCATTAGCAAAGAAAAAAATGGAAGAGGACAAATTACCTTGCTCTCTTTGAGAAGCCCACAGAGGCATCACTAGCACGTGGTTACAGATAATACGATCAGCTACACCAAGCTTGTAAGCTAGTGCTGCTTGCTACAAGAAGTCACACCTTAGGAGCACAGCCAAAGGGGTCTGCAGCATCAACGTGATCCTCCTCCACATGGTACATGGATATATATATCCATATCCTCCACTGATGCCTGCTGAGTGCAAGGCTCTACACAGAGGACCTCTACCTACCTTGTCAGACATGCCAAACACTGCATGCATTGCTGATAACAAGCCTATTGCCACTTAGGCTGATGTCCAAGCACACGGGTTCAGGGTTTGTTTGTTGACTTTAGGGCAGGGTGAGGGGGGTGAACACTGTTCTGTTTTGTTTCCAAATTCAGAGCTGCCTTCTTGAGGAACAGGATGGGAAATGAGAGAGGAAGGAAGGAAATCACTAATAAAATCATTCAAGTCAGTAGAAGAAACAAGCTATACAGAAATAAGTATTCGTGACTTTAAGGAGTAGATCTTTACATGTAGCTTGTCTCAAAAAGACTGCAGACACAGTTATGACAGCACCATTACAACAGAGGTGAAAGCACAAAAACACTACAGTATACTAAACACAGGAATAAAGAAGACTGTTTGAAAGCTCAATCTGTGCTAAGAGAAGATCACAATCGAAAAGTCAGTGTAATATACAAAATAGCTTTCAGACTGAGAAACACACCTTATCACAGTGCTTCCATTATTTTCCTACAATAATTCAGATGCTTTTCCTAGTAAAAAGTTTAACGGAACAGCAAGCAAATAAGTGAGCTGAGGTATGTGAGAGTACAGGACAGGAAAATATGATTTGAACAGAATTTATTGGAAATGGGTTAATAAATAGGAAATATTGGCATCAATGATTTCAGCAAAGCACCAAGAAATTTGAAAGATACCCAAATTCAAGGTAGGCTTGGCACCTCCCACCAGCAGCAACCACGGGCTGCTGGAGGAAAACACCTCTGTGGGTTACAACACACTTGCTGTAGGTACAAACTCCAGTTTCAACCACAAGGCTGGCACCTCTGCTGAACTCACACAGAGCTCTTCATAGCTTACACTTGTACAGTTACTCCAACAATAGACTGCTCTGGCAGGTACCCTAATGATTATATCTTCCCTAGCAGTGAGGGTACCACGTGTCAATTCCAAACATCATTATATGACCCAGTTCAGAAAATTAGCACAGGCAAAAGATTGTTTTATTTACTTTTTAAATTTATCCTCAAACAAATGAGTTCCTTTAAAGAAAAAAAAAGGCACAAGACACCCTAGAATAGACGTCTAGAACATCAAGCTGACTATTTAAGCCTAGCAAAATTGTAAGTAGAAACAAGGCCCTTTACAGTAACAAGTCAGCCAGCTTTGTAAAGGATCCATCACAGTTAGCTCTACCCAGCTTAGTACTAAATAAAAACACAGGGTGACAGAAGTGACTTGGACGCTTGCCAGAAGTGGTATTTCTGAACTATCCCTGGTCATAAGTGAAGAGTTAATCGATTTCCATATACAACTGTTTCACACATGGGAGGAGGGGAGTCCATGAAAATAACAGGGTTTTCTTAATTTCCTCGTGAATTTCAAACTCTACTCAACTCCCTCCCCCCAGGCCTCACCTTGCCATGGCTTCTCTCCACCTTTCGGAAACATTTGTTCAAGGAGAGGTTGTGTCGGACAGAGTTCTTCCACCCCGTCGGTGCTGTGGCAAAGTAGGGGAAGCGCTCCAGGATCCAGCTGTAGATTTCTTTGACTGGGAGGCTCTTGTTGGGGGAGTGCTCGATGGCCATATAGATGAGGAGGCTGAAGGAATAAGGGGGTTTGGAAGTCGATGATTTTTTCTCTGGGTTCTGGTAGCAGGATGGTGAGAAGGATGGCACGCTGTCACCCTCTATGTCATACAAAGGGCTAACAATTGGAAGACCCTCGCTTCCAAGGCTGAAGTTTGTGAGAAGGTTAGTACTTTCGTGCAGCCAGTTCAAATTTGTGAGTTCGTCATCAGTTGAATCGCTGTCCACCACCGTGGCCTTGGGCCTCCCAGCATCTCCTGCTTCAGGCAAGCTTCCCATCCTGTGGACCTGCCTTAGTCCTGCAGCTTTTTCTGCTCCTGGCGTTTTAGCTTTCCTGTCCGGAGTCATTCCAGTGACTGGACCCATTTAGCTTTATTGGTCTGCAACAGAGGAGAAAGAAATCAATGCAAAACTTCAAAATCACGTTCAGTGTCAGCCCAAGCTGAAAAATTCCCAAGGAAACGTGATACCATACTGACCCATGCTGTGGTCACTGAGGAGAGACAGGGTTAAAAAGAAAAAACAAAAACCTCTTGTAAACCCTCTTATCTCGCCCGGCTTACAGCCAGAACTCACAGTAAGCCCTTGGAAACTGCTCTACTTGTCTTGAAATTTCAATTTGGACACCGAAATAACAGCTATCGGTGTCAACATCTGAAAGAGACCTCAACAGGTAGGATCTAAACCATTCTGTTCTCACATTAAGTCTTTAATTATATTCATTACATTGTAAATTAACCCTATTTAGAAGTGCTTGCTTTTGATTCCTGGAGAGGAAAAAATAAGTTGCAAAACTTAAATAGCAGGCAGTCAACTTGCGGTCCTGGTGCAAATTACGTCTGTACAACCCCCTGCAAGTCCCAGTCATTCCTAGGCACTCCCTCACACTGCAGAGCTTTAAAACAAGCCACCAAGCAAACTGCTATGCTAACAGCTGCTTTTTTTCTGCTGATGTAACCATGTCAGAACCTCGCTGCACCTAAAGCTTTGGCCAACACAGCTGTATCAGAAGCACAGATCACTTTACACACGTGGCTATACCAGCCTTCTATAAACATAAGGCTCTGCAGCTACTGATGCAGAAGTCACCTCACCAGGCAGTGCAATGCACATTAGCGATGTCTTCTTACATTTTTTTGCAGTATTTGCATGAACACATGGCTTTGTGCACTTGGATCTTCTCCTGCAGAGGACATGGAGACAAGGACCTGCTCAGCCTTGTACAAGGGCAAACTGTCAGAGCAAGTCTACTGCTGCTAAGATTTCAATGGAAATTATCACATCAATAAGAGTGTTTAGACAATTTTTAGTTAAGTGCTCCACTCTCAGATGGACTTATTAATACAATTTTCTTTGTTTGTTGTTCTAATTCAAGAACAAATACTCTAAGGGGAGAGATTAGTAAGTTTTCTTTATGTTGGAGGAGAGCAACAGAAGAGCAAGGTGCAATGTGGTGACACAGAATCTGCTCCTCCTCCAGAAAAGCACTGTTCCCTATAAGCAATTTCTTCTTGTCATCTGCCTGTAGTCTTTCATGCAGCTACTGGCAAGCTTTCCTTGCTTGCCCCTTTTTTATCAGGGGATACCTTACCAGTCCCTTTATGTCGGGGGGCTATGTGAGCTGGAGAAATCAAAGATCCAGACCCCAAAAAGGTGATCTGCCTTGCACGCTGTGGACCAACAACTCCACCTTCTCCAGAAAACAAAATCTGTACTTACACAGTGCTAGAAACCATCCCCCAAAATTCAATTTATGTGCAGGGACAGGCATTATTAACTATTAGCTCAGTCATTAAAAATAAAACAAAGCAAACTGCTCAAATAGCTTCTCAAAAGTAACTTTGCTCTCTCTACAATTTACTTTTTCCCCTAAGTTGGTGGATGCTGGCTTTAAAACAGAGCAATTTATACACGTCTATGTTACTTTTTCAACCCTTCCTTAAATAAAAAACAAAGGAACAGTGATAAAACCCATAAAGTGAAACAAACCCAAATTCTGCCATAAAGTTTCACCATTTTCCTTACACAGGACAACATTACTCCCTTGTCCTGTGTCCTTTTACCTATCTATGTACTAGCTGCCACTGCTCACTGTGTACTGATTTCAGTACTTGGTGCAGAACACATGAAATTTCCCTTTGCGAGTCTCTGATCAGCACAGGAGATCAGAACCATGTACACACAAACAAACTTAGGTCACTGTATTTATTCCTTTCCTGAACATGAGGCAACAGAGTCTGTTTTAAAATGCAAACATGGCCCAGACACCCCAAAGTGTAGAGAAAAGGGAAACATTAACTTAACCTGGCCCTTCAAATTAGGTCAGCATTGTGGCACCCACATGCTTTTTGTTTGTGTGCTGTTATGTGCTAGCAGAGGACCATTAGAATAATTAATATTCTACTTTAAATTCTTTACAGCAATGTATTTATAGTAAATAATATACAATGTTTCCCTCAATAGATGCACTACGAAAAGGCACGTTTTAGAACATCTTTGCTGCCCATCTCTGCTATGAACAACCAAGGGTTTGTGGACACAGACGCTCCAGTGGGAACAGCACAGTAAGAGCAAGGCGGGCAGTTCACAAGAAGAAAAGAGCTTGTAAGAAGCCCTCTGGTGCAGACATCATGGTAGATTGTGTACAACTGCACCCTCGAAATATTTCCCAATGTTTCTCTCCGTTATCAGCTAGGAAGGTTGATGCAAGCAGGGTTAGAGGTAAGCTTGCTCTCCAGTGCTCCCACCCCAGCTGAATTAGCAGCACCAATACAAACCATGAAAGAAACCCAGCAGAAAAGCAAGGGTAAGGGTGCGCAAGGCCACCTCGTGAAATTTACCTTCCATTCCTTTTTCCTCTTACTGACACCTTCCCTGCCTCTTCAACCGCTCCTGTGGCAGAAAAAGCCAAGCAGGACAATCCCCTCTGTGTGCCTGCTCTGCCGATGAGACGAGATGAGCTCCGCTCCCCTCTCCTCCTGCTGTCCCCCAGCCTCTCCTTGCCGAAGGATGGCAGGTGGCAGCCCCTCACCAGCCTCTCCAGCTGGCACCCCCAGCACCCAGAAGCCCACTGCTATTGCCATGGGGACAGCCCCAGCCCTGCAAGCGGAGCCAGGACTCAGCCCCCAGCCTTCCAAAGGCAGAAGCCTGAAACACACCTCTACAAACACCAGCTCGGTGCTTCGCCCTGCCAGTACGTGCACAGCAGTACAGAGCAGTGCCATTACCATTAACACCCACAACGAAAAGCAGGAGTATTCAAAGCCTAAGGGCAGCACGTACCCAAATGCCAACCCATTCAAGCACCCGTTCTGGTGAGCACCTTCAGAACAAAGCCTGCCAAAACACCTCCTCAAAAACAAAGCACTGCAATGGACGTACGCATCATTTTGCAACGTAATTATATACAGAGGACTAGGATTCTGGGATAAGATGATTAAAAGGCTGCAAAGCCAACTGAGGGTGCTCGACTAAAAGCTTGGAAGCACCAGAAAGAAGATGAAAGATGCAGCCTCCTTTCCAGCACTGGTGATTTTGGTATCACTTGAGAGTGCACGGGAAAGCCAGGCACAGAGCTCCCTTCTAACAGTGCCAAGTCCCGGTAAGTCCTGCTCCACACACCACCCACAGAGCAGGGCAGACTCAGGCTGTAGGTGTACTGAGGTAGCAATCGGGTTTAGAGAAACCCCAACGCACCTGAGGGGGATATTCAGTGTCACGAGACACTGTGCACGGTGCTGTTGCTGAAGAAACCAACCCACACTGCCCGGTAATTAGTTACCAGTGCATCAGAAACGGACTACTGGGTCGCAGCAGCTTTTAGCAAGCAGCGGGGGAGATGCCTGCTTCTTTTCTGAGCAATGAGTTCCGAGTTGGAAAATCCGCAGAGTTCAAGAAAAATCTGTCTGCTCCGAACACGGAGAATATCTCTGCACATCCCTGAAGTGCCTGTGGGAAGCGTGTCCTCTGTGTTCTCTGGACACTGACTCCACTTCCATCGTGGCTATTCTGAACAGACAGGACATGGATCTACTTATTTACAATAGGAAGGGGAGAGGGAAAAAAATCAATACAAAAAACATCAATACAAAAAAGCACTTACAGAACAAAATGGTTTTTACAATCTTCTTTCAAAGTCAAGAGCTCACTTTGAGAGGTGTTGGGGGCTGAAAGGCACCCGGTATAGCAGGTGAGGGCTTGAAAGCCAGAGTAAGCACAACACAAGGCACAGTTTTGTCAACAGGTGCCTTGCTGAAGTCCCAGCTCCAGAAGAGTCCAGTGAGGAAGCAGTAGCAGCAGTACTGGAGGTAACCACATGCAGCCACTGCTTTATCACCGCAGCTGCTGCAGGCAACACACAAACTGAGCTCTTTCTGCCTAGACTCAACAGCCCAGAGAAAAAGCATTCGACCTCTTGTTAAAAAGGAAAAAAAAAAAAAAAAAAAAGCAAAATTCTACTTTTTTTTGTGTTGTGTTATTGTGTGAGCAGAGCTGCTGCTTGACCCATCTTCACTTCCCATCTGACACCACCGTGATGAAAGGTGCCACAGAGCATCTGTGAGCACACCCAGGCCCCAGGGCAGAGAGACCCCCTCCAGAATTAGCCTTGCCCCTTTGATTCTGTAGGGCCAGCCAAGCAACCAGGTCCCATCAGCTAGCAGTGCCTTTGGGAAGACCTGCAAACTGCTAGCAGTGCAGTCATTTCCCTCTAGAGTTAGAAAAAGACCATGCACTGAGTAACAGAGCATGGTTTTAATGCAGGGGAAGAGACTTTTAAAGGTCTCACACTGGTGTCAAATAAGAGCAGCACTGGAACCATGCTCAGTGCAACAAGCTCAGGGCACGCAGCCTGAGTTACAGGTGTATTTGTACAGTCCCTACATAGGTTTGTGCAAACATATACGGGCTCTGTGAGAGTATTTAAAAATACCAGCACATGGTTTTGCTTGCAAGCAACTACACCAGCATTAAACTCTTTTATTGATTTTTCGTATTCCCTTGCATTCATAGGAAACACAGCTACACCAGGGGTTGTCCTGACTTAAACACATCAATGTGTGCATTGTGTTGTTACATGGCACAAGCACACGTATAAATGACTGTCACCACTCACACAAAGTTTGCAATACACTTTCCAGCCAGCACGCTCACAGCAAAGGACCAACGAGAGGCTTTTTTTGTGTGTTAAGGGGAAAAGTAACACAGCTCCCTGCCCGGCTAGTGAAAACCCATTGATAAAAAGCTGGAAACGTTAAAAGCACCACATTCACATGGCTGCGAGCATTCAGAGCGTGGCACCAGCCCATTTTTCCATCGATTTAACCTTCTCCCCTCCCTCCTCCCCTTTATCCCAGGCTCCTCTCCACTTCACAGCATTGTTCCTCAGGCTGGGGTCAGAGTCAAGTCTCTAAAGCGCTGCAAAAGGCCTATATTTGATTACAATGCTGTGTGATGTCACGTATCCAAGACAACTACAGCACTATGGTCTCCTGAGGACAAAACTACCTCTTGGTGACAGATTTCAGCAGCCTGGCATGCAACTGCATGCATCCGTGGGCTCCAGGCTGGGCAGCTGTGCTCCCAGCAAAGCAGGGCACCAGCACCCTGCCCACTCCTCCTCCTGCCGTGGAAGCCAGGAGAACTGAAGGGTGATTGTTTCAGGTGGTTATCAGCCTCTCCGATTCAGTCTGCCACACAGAGAACCTGTGAACTTCTGCATTTCTTCCTGGCAAAAGAAAACAGAGGGGCTCCAGGTGCAACAGTTCCAAGCTTCTCCCATTTTAATGTCAATAACCTCCCACACCCTTTCATCTAATTAAGGGCAGGGGTTAAAAAAAATAAACTAATAAAAACTGATGAAAGGATCTGATATTAACAGAAGCCAAAATACACTCAGCATAATTTGAAAAGGGAAGGGGATAAAACCTTATCATAGCCCTGGAAAGGAAACAGACATTTTATCCAACATCTAATTTGTATTAAAAATGTTTGTTAATTAAATATACATACATACACACACATTTTTGGGATTAAAATAAGTATTTTGAATGAAAACAATAATGTAAGCTCAGATAGGCCCAGGATACTGGACCCTGCAGGCCTCATCCATCGCAGCAGTGCCTTTGGACCGTCTGAAATTGTGCTGTGAAGGGCTGCAGCCAGCTTGGGACATGGTTCCTCCTGCCTCGGATTTAAAATGTGCACGTGAAAGCAGTCCAGGTATAACAGAGAAACTGGGAAGTAAAACAAACAAACCAGGGAAATCTAAACCATTTAAGAGAACTTGGGTGTCACTGAAGGTGGAAAAGCTTGGTGGGTTTTTCGTTTGTTTTTAAATAGGAAAAGCGCTTTATGTCCAATAGCAAAGCTGCTTAAATTCAGTACACTGTTTGCTAAATGAACTAAAACACACACAGACGTGAGCCACTGCTATGTTCAGAAATGCATCATTTGAACAAGTGTATTGCCATGTAGGGCTGATGCTGATTGTTTTCATGATAACTGTTACAGGTTTCTCTATCATCCCCTTGAACCAGAAGTGAATATTCTTTTAGCTACATTTCAGCTACTTTCAGTAACAATTTACCACTACTAGCAATGTTATGTTTTCCATATCACTTTTCTGCCTTCTTCAGCCTTAAAGCACCAGAATTTCTCATTTTCCGCTGAAAACCAACACGCTCGAGCTTCACCTGAAGTGACCCTTATGCAAGATTTAATTTACAAGCACCATTGGTGCCTAACACAAAATACCCTTCACATTACGACTTCGTAATTGACGAGCTTTTGCAGATTGCTATTTCCCTGCTACCAAAGTGCAGGTTTTCCTCCCAGCTGTCAGGCCCAGGCACATTTTGAGAGGGCTTTTCAGGAACTCTCCCTGCGCGGGACAGGCCCGACTTCTGCACTGCTGCTTGATTTTCCTTTTAGCCGTATCCCAAAAGCAGCTGTTAGCATCGATGTATCTTGATGCAGGCCAAATATACAAACACCACCTGCTGCCATCCTCAGAAGCACTCAGGCACTCCCAACTCCGTTGAATTTGGCTTTCTGTATTAAAATTCCACCAGAAGAATCCCTCTGCTAACAATGGCTGGGGCACAAGATGATCCTTTCTTCCCCACAGCAATCAGACGCTGGAACAACTGGGCCAACCCAGCTCATCATCACAGAGAGACCTGCGGGCTGCCGGCACACCTTCAGATGAAATCCGACGGATGATGCAAGTTTCTCTGACTGCAGAGGAAAGGCAGCTGTGCCAACAGGTAGGTTACTGAGGCACCAGCTGACATCTGACACTTCTCAGACTGCACAGCCAAGAGTCCAAAAGCAAATGAGCTCGTACTTTGACTGGTCAACATCCCTACACCAAGTGACACTTTCTGATTGCTGGTCCAGGGATTTTGGCTCACTGGCCAGAGGATGAGGGTTGAGCAATTGCTCCTGCTGTTTGGCAACCAGCTTCCCAGCTCCCACTCCCAGTTTGAGTTTGTGTGAGCTTTTCAGTCACCGAGCAATCTTCGCAGGCAGTAATTAGCTTTTAGGCGACTACACACTTGTCCCGAATGCAAGCACAACGCAGTGCAGCAACAGGGTGTTGAAAAGGAAGCAAACAGCAACCACACATTAACCAGGAAACTACAAGTAGCTACAAAGTGCAAGACAAGAGCGTACTAAAAATGATCCAAAAAAAAAGGCAAAAAAAAAAAACAAAAAAAAAAACCAGCATGGTCCCTCTACCAGAGGCAGGATTTGGAAGCACGTCAGGTCTCACTTTGTGAAGCACACAGCCCATCCCCAAAAAAGCAAGTGCATTTCATGTAGCACACACAGGTGGGGCGCTCACCTGGTGGAAAATGAGTGAAATAATACAAAGATGGAGTAGAAGCACCTGAGTACCCCCAATCCAATGCTTAATAGATGGAAAACATGGTCACTCCGGCAGGGTCAGAGGTATCCAGGGATGCTGTTGAGGCACATTGAGCAATGCCAACCAGTAGCTCTGACACTGAGCCGTGCTCAGTGCCAACAGGGGGGAAGGACAGCACTGCCTCTCTTAGAGATGCATTTCTAACTTGTTCCTTTCGTAAGTCCCAGAGAAGAGGTGGTACTGGTGGTACCCAGCTTGGACTAAACTGCCATCCTGTAGGACAGCCAGCGGGGGTACCACAGGGGCAAGCAGACCACATGGGGACTTTCTGCCAGCAGGAACGGGGTGAAAGCAAGCACAACTCATACTTGAATCCTTGTAGAGGGCACAGAGAGAGAGATTTCTACAGCAGCAGCAGCTAATTTAATAAGGGAGCTCTTAAGATACCCTAACCTCTGAAGAACAGCAGAGAACTTGAAGTCCAGGTTGAACTTAGGGAAAAAAAAAAAAAAGATTTGAACATAATAGAAAAAAGTAAAAACAACATTGCTGAGTTTTGGTATAAATCATCTGATATACATACAAATCGCAAGCTTCCCTTAAAATGAAACTGGCACTCAGGTAACCATCCTGTAACACTGATAACACAGGTAACCTACACACAACAGCCAGTCCTCCCAGTTACCTCCAGGCAGACCCCCAGGCCCTCAGCAGCTCTTTTCCAGTGCAAGTGGGATCCAATGCTCATGCTTCGGAAGCCCTAACATTTTACAGGAAAGAGACAAAGTACCAGAGGCCACAAGGATGCCATCCAGCATCAGACAGCACTTCCTCTGCAGTACCTAATTCATTACTAAGTGGGTAAGTTGTCTCTTACCTGAACTGTATTTTGCGAGTGCCCTGGAGTATCCGTTTGTGCTTTTACCCAGCACAGGGAGGTAGAGAAAGAAAGCTTATCACCGCTCAACATGTGCTCAGATCAGCAAGTGAGAAGGCACGTGCAATATGGCAGGGAACGGATAAACATGTATTATGTGCAAAGGTCCCTTCAGAGACAGCATAGAAGCATTTCAGACATTTCTTGTTTTACTTGTGGACGTCTTCTCTGGGAGTCAAGGAAGCTGCCAGAGCTGGTACAAGACATGCAGGCAGCACACAAAACCTAAGACAGAAACCAATCCTTGAATTCATGATACCAGGGACCTGGACAAGGTTTGCAGTTTGCAAGTGCACACTTGTCAGCAGACAAAGCAGCGTGTTTACATGAGTCACAAAACACCGATGACAGCAGAATTTCTGCACAGGAAGTTGCACAACACCATCTAATTGTCAAGCAGGAGGCACAGGAGGCAGACTCAACTGCCTCAGTCTATCTACTTCCCTCCAAAAAGGAGGCTGGTTGCAACTAACACTACGACATCTCAGGCATGATCTTATCCATAACGCACCTCATTACATGGGAGGGGGCAGAACAACAAAAAGAAAACTCAAGGAGCCAAATGGAATAAAACGGGCAGAATTCATCACACCTCTGCTAAAAGGTGAAAAGCTGAAGCTGACAGCCTTCACTTACAGGGACAAAAGGCCTAAGGGCTGCTTCTCCTTGATGAAGGGTCTGTGAAGGAAGGCAGCATTTCACACAGCTAATTTTGCACCTTGATGGTGCAGTAAGAATATCCCATTGAAGGATATGGCTTAAGAGGCGTACAGCAACAGCAGCGGTGAGCACACCATCCCCTCTTCCAATGCCCGCATGTTCTGCAACCTCACAGGTTATGGTCCAGCTGGGAGGAAGGCAGAATTACAACCCTAGTGGCAACAGCATCAGAACTGCCACTGTTTTTATGAGAACCAACATCTCCATGCAAGAGCCGTACCACTTTCTCATCAGTTTGAACTAATCCCTGTATGGCCTCTTCAGGTGCCAAGTCATCTTGTTGGCTGAAAGAGTCAGCCTTCGCTCTATGTGATGGTTCTTCAAGGCAACTGAGTTGAGCAGGCAGAGCCTGTTTTCAGTAAAGATGGTAAAAAATGAGATGCCTCTGCTACACTGGCTTGTCAGGCAGTCCTTCTAGTGTGACAGATCCAATACACATCCCTGTATCTGTTAGTTCCTTAATGGACTGGCATGTTCCTATACTGCAATAGCTGTTGGCAACGCTGGCACCTTTCATCATGAACTCCCCAGAGGAAATGGGAAAGCTCTTCAAGAAGCAAGCGTTTGGCAGTTGGAGCTGTTGAATCAGCACACTCCTTGGTTGATGTCCCTTTTGGAATAAAACACTTTAGGGCTAAGCAATACCTACAGAGCTCCTTCAGTACAGCTTGGCCTGCAGCACCTGAAGGGGTCAGAACTTCATCCTGGCAACAAAGACATCAACCAGGTTTCATACCAGTGAAGTCCCCGAGAGCACTTGGAACCACACACCCAGAATGCTGCAAGACCAATGCCTCCAACCCCCAGATCCCTCTGCTCCCAAAGGCAGCACGGCAGCCTGAATGAACATAGCATCCTCTGCAAGCATAAATGTGATGTAGAGCACCAGAGCTCTGCTTATGGGCACATTAAAAAGAAACAAAACAAAACACAGATAAGTCCTACACGTTTTATGTATCTCAAACATATGGTGTTAGAATTCCCATCTCATTTGTATTTCTCCAAAAGCCAAGTCACAGCTTGACAACAGTTTTAGGCCAGCATAAGCAACAACAACTGCCAGAAAAAGCAGTTCCCCCTGTGACCACTCTGGCTGCTCATACCCATCCCTGCACTGACCCAGTCCTTGAGGTGGTGCAGACATCAGTGTGGTGTACCAGACAAAAGGGACAGGTGGGTAAAACCGAGGTGAGGCTTGGACTTACCTTCCTAAGTGGCAGGACTGGACCACATGCTGAGCACCTACACTGGGGTGAAGGCAACATGGGAACAGACAAGCACAGAAATCATGACAACTCACTACCTTATTCCGTCAGCAGCACAAGGGAATTATCCTGCCAAGCACTTTGCACTGAGGCATACAGAAACTATTCCCAAGGTCCAAAGAAGTTGGACATGCATTGAACCTGAGCAGAAGCCATGTTGCTGCAGCCCCATAATGCCTGGTTTAAAAATGATACATACTGGTACTCATTTAAGTTCATTAGCTCAAGCCCTGTGCCACGCTAATTGCCACAGTACAGGTTTCAGGTCAAAGCTGCCTTGTCCAGCTACCTTCTGTAGAGCTTGGGAAATGTCAACTGGCACCTGTCAAAAACAAACATGCACCAACACCACAACGCTGTTCCAAGTTTTGTCAATGTAGGACTGTGCCAGCTTAATTTATCTTGCACAGATTCATCACCACACTAGACTTCTAGGAGAACACAAGACCCCCAAATCCAAAAAACGTAACAGAAGTTGATGGAAATGATTCACACGACGGTACATTGCAAGCCAACCACTATCCAAGTACAATTGGATCTAAGTCACCCATAACAAGATTTGGAGTATACACCACTTGCCACATTTCTTAAAATTACCTTGATCTGTGCCAAACCATGAGTTAGGCACAAACCTAACCAAGTTATCCTCAAAGCATCGAAGTGAAATGTAATTTAGCATTTTTTTTAATGTGTTCTGCGGAATATGTTCATCTCTAGCCTAGCTAACCACTGAAATAGGGACACAGGCTTACTGGGCCCTGCCTTTTTGTTTAGGCTTTAACAGAATCCAAATCTTTATGGACAGAAGCGTGATCCCCCTACAAACTGGGACGCCAGGCGCACGTTCAGGTAACCCACACACACATTACACAGCTCCTCAGCCTGGGGTGCGCTCCAGCACCAGGCTCCACCTCACACAGGTAAAAGCCCCGGGCCTGTGAGCCAGCAGGAGCAGCCCTCAGCCCCGTCAGCTCCTTATCGAGGAGGTTTCCAGAGCCCCCACCTGCCCTGCAGGATGCCCCCAGCCCCCCTCCCGCACCTCCCCGGCGCGCACCCACCTGCATTCCTGGGGAAACTTTCCACCAATTTGGGCAAAGCCGCGCGCAGCAGGATAACCTACAGCGCGTACCGCTCGCTGCACTCCCTAACTACCAAACGAGCAGCTCCAGGATTTTATTTTATACTAAAAAAAAAAATAATAATCAGAAAACACGGAAGAGCGAGGCGAGGCGCGGCTCGGCGGGCCGAAAGCAGGCTCGGGGGAGGGCGAGCCGGCAGGCTGCCTGCCCGCCTGCCTCCTCATTAGCGCTCATCAGCTAACGAGCCCGGCTCCCCGGGGCCGGGCGGGCACAGCCGGGGGTGCGGGAGGAGGAGGAGGAGGAGGAGGAGGAAGAGGAAGAGGAGCCGCCCCCTCGCGCTGCCGGGCAGCGCTTCCTCCCGCCGCCGCACGCCGAGGGCCGGGGCGCCATTTCGGGCCGAGCCGAGCCGTGTGGTGCCGAGCCCAGCCCAGCCCGGCCGAGCCGAGCCGAGCCGGGTGGTGCCGAGCCGTGCCCGCAGCGCTCCGCCGCCGCCGCCCCATTGTCCCCCCTATGCCCCCGCGCGGCGCCCGGCCCGGCCACGCGTCCCCGCCGCCCCCCCCCGGCAGCCTCTTCGCCGCGCCCTGCCTAATAGGAGAAGCCGAAAACCCCTCAGACCCTCCCGAAATAATAAATAAATATATATATATATTTTTCTTTTAAATAAAATGGAGAAAGCAACCGCGGGCGGGTAGCCGGGAGGGGAGGCGGCCGCTCACTCACCGCGGTCATGAAGCCGCGCTGCCGGGAGCGCGGGCACAATATGGCAGCGGGGGATGTGTCAGGGAGCAGCAGCTGCGGCGGCGGCGCCTCCCTCCCCGCCTCCCCATGGCAACCGGGCCCGGCCGCCACCCCTCCGCCGCCTCCCGCCGCCTCCCGCCCCGCCCCGGCACGGCCCGGCCCGGCCCCGGCCCGCCCCGGCCTCCCAGCCCCGTCAGGGAGCACGGCCCGGGGGGGGGAGCCTGGCTCCCGTCGAGGCTCCCCGGCCCTAGCCCTGCCCCCGAGCCAGCGGCCGCCCGGAGAAAGTTTCCTGGGAAGCTTGCTTTGCCCAGAGATTAAATCTGCCTCTTTTATTTTTTTCTTCCCTTGTGTCAACTTGACACACAAGAAGGATCCCGGCAGCAGAAGCCCGCACGCTGCCATGTTTGCTCTGCCTTGCCCCGCATTGTGCTCGCCCGTGCCTTTGGGTCTGAGCCTCGCAGGGCTGCTTGCTCGGCGCACTTAGAGGTTTACAGTGTGATAATAGGAGCTGGGAAATCATTCACAGGCAGCGGGAAGAAGTTTTCTTTTGCACCCATCTGCCGCCACAAAAAAAGTTTGTTCAGCCTTCCAAGGCTTCCTTGCTGGCTGCAGGACACAGCCTTCGCTGCCTCCGGTGCACTGCAGTCATTTCTTTTGCAAGGGAGAATGGGGAAGCGTAAGTGTTTCAAGGGAATTCCCCATTCCCCCACTCCACATTAGCTGGCACCACACATAAGTATTTATTTTGAAATTGTTTGCATGGCCAGGTCCAGAAACAGCATTCAAGTTGCCTTGTTTTCTCTCTCTTTTTATTTTTTTTTATTTATTTTTTTCAGCTTCAGATGTTATCCAGAGCCTTTCCTGGTGGAAAATGGAGGTGTGCTTATGTATTACTAAGGACGTCCAAGGTTCAAGGCAATTCCCCAGCCATTAAAAACAGAATGAGCACCGCAGGTACCAACAACACTTTGCCTGTCGTGGGCTCTTTTACCTATATTACTGGTCCTCTATCTCCAAAAATTATACACCGCATCTTGCCTTGGTAGCTACCAAACTTACCTACTTCAGATCAAGGGGGATCCCAAGCTGAGGGCCTGCATAAATCCCCAGCCATTATTGATCTGGCCATTTAAATCAAGCAGCTACTGCCTGGATGATCCGCCTGAATCAATCTTCACCAATATTTCTGCACACTGCTGTGCCCCCACCTGATGTCTTGCGGGCTACAATGCCTGCACATTTTTAAAAGTTCAGCAGAGCAAACACGCTCGGCCAGAAAGCACGTCCTGTGGTTTACTGCTCCGAAAGGCACTGCCTTTACACAAGGTCACTGTGTTTCTCGTGGCAGCCCTGGGTGCTGTGGCTGCATTTGCAGAGCAGGCAGCGCTTGCACCACCGCTGCTCTGGCAAGCTCGCCTGCCCCACCACACGCTTCCTTTTGTTCCTCTGCCCAGCACTATTTGCCTGTTGAAGCCAGGGTGTGTCGGCTTGCCTTTTGCTCAGCTCCTTGACCCCCTCAAAGAGGGTTTTTTGAATAAAATATCTGTCAGACTTCAATGTATTTTCCATGAAAGCTCCACCACCAGCCACTGAGGGTAGCATCCATTCTCACCCAGTAGTTGACTATGTTTACACCCTGACATTTAGAGCAGAGCTGCCCACAAATTTTCCATTTACTCTTTAAAAATATAGTCTGAGTTCAGTAGGAACCAATGCCTTCTCACTTTTTTTTGCATTTTAGTGAAAGAAAAAAATGCAAACACAAAGAAAAAAAAAAGTTATAAACCGAAAGCGTCCTGAACTGAAGTGAGCACCGCCTCACGGAAACGAGCAAAATATAAAGCCTTGGACTTTGAATGGGCATTTTATTTAAACAATGGTGTGGCATAACACTTCAAATACAATAAAATGCTTCTGTGCCTTCCGAAAGACATCATCTTTATCTTCCCCATGTCCCCATGGACATGCGTACATGAGGGATTTCTCTGGCTTTAAGCTATACTATGCTGTAGAAAATCCAGTAAAGGCAATAAGCAAGCTTTAAGGCTTTCTGGAGCACCTTCTGTGCCACCTGGTTAAACTCCAACAACAACTAGAGTCGGCTTTATTCTTTTGCTGCCTGTGAAATGACAAGTGATGCAGCAGTGGATCTGAGAAGGGGGACAGGAGAAGGTGCAGGACAATTCTCAGAAAGGCTTCAACTTTCGGCCTTGTCTGATACTCATCCCAACTCACCATATTCTAGAAGTGCCCGTGATTCTGTGATCCCATGGTTCTGTGAGTAGTTGCAATTCTGCAGCAGCTCACCTGTACAGTGTTGGAGCACCCAAAGGTGCCCCAGGTCTCGTTGAAGGCCCAGCATTTTCTGTGGGTATCATCAAAGCTGGCACAGGGTACAGGAGGGTGGAGGAATGTGTGCTCATCTCCTGGCTTGGTGTGAGTGCTGAGTTTCATCCCTGCTTCACTACAATGATACAGTTTGCCTGCTAAATCCTATGGGCAATTTCTGAGAGCAAGAGGGAGCAGATGGCAGAGGGCTGAGAGCAGCCACATCAGAGTCAAAGCCACCTGTGTCATCCTGCCACTCCTTCGCTTACCCATGAGAAGCTGGAGAGCCACGGCACAGAGTCTGAACTGCCAGGCTGCTTTGTGCAAAATCCTTGAAAGCTGCTTGTTCTGAAATTTTAGGATTGGAGAGATTAAATCACTCTTTCACACTGCCCTGGACTCCCTTTTGCTCCCCCAGCACTGTCACAAGGACTCCAGGACATCTTGGCTTTCTACCACACACTGGCAAAGAACAAGTGGTGCTGAAGAAAACCTACAGCAAAACAGCAACCAAGAAAAGCAGAGCTTTTATATATAATAAAGACACGGTGCTATTTCCCAAAACAGGCCTTTAAAATAGGCAGGGCAGACATTACTTACTGTGCTACACCACTGGACTTCACACAGGTGCTCAGGGTGTTCACCCAGTGCTCCTTTCAGTCCCCAAAACTCCACCAGAGGTGGCTGCAGGAGGCAAGGGGAAAATGGATGGTTGGGGTAGGTGCTGAGGAGGTGGCAGGAGGTGCCCTCCACCCTACCTTGTTCTTGTGTCACCTTCTGCACAAATCCAATGCAGACTCAGCAGAGGCTGCTGATGCCTGCTGGCCCTGCTCCAGTTGGCCTTGGAGGCGCTGCCCACTCAAGGACAAGTCCTGCCTGCATTGCCAAGGCCAAAAACTCTCACTGCTGTCTCTCCCTTTCCAGGCTCTTGCACCAATTCTTGCCAGAGGCGAGTTCTCACGGCTCACGTTGTCTTGTTCTTTTTTTTTTTTTTTTTTTTTTCTTCTGCAGAAAATAAACCCTTCCACCTCTTCCACATTAGGGTCAGTATCTTCAGGACTTCTATTTTGTTGATAGTAGATGTCTTTATAGCCCAGGTATCCTGGGCTAAAGCTTTCCCTGTGCAGAGAGAACCCCCATCCAGGCCTGTTTCATGGAGCCTATTATTTGGAGAACCCACTGGGAAGATGCAATCTGCCTCTCATAAATTGCAGTCAGCCTCTCTGGGGAGGAGCAGACAAGGGCAGAGGGGCACAGCAGGGATTTGCCATGAGTGCATCACCCAGACCTGACCCATGCCACTCAGAGCCATGAAAGCACCTCCTCTCCAAACCAGGCAGCCACCGATCTGTCCTCTGAAGGACAGGGACCAAGGCAGGACCAGGGCCAGACTGCATCAAGCACAAGGCTGATCTGCTAGCAAAGTGTAGTGATCTGGCCGAAGGCCCAGAAAGAGATATCACAAAAAACAGAGCTGCCCCAGCTCTGTTTGGACACCTGCTTCCTCCAGGACTTCTGGTTACAAACAGCATCTCAGATTTGCGTTGATAACTTGTTTGAAATGATGGCTTCAGAAAGACTTATTACTTCTTCAGGTTAGCGTGCCTGTCTATTCGGCTCCTGCATGGCAACATCCTGCCTGCAGTTTTTGTCTGTGAACGTCTCCCAGTTTGCTCCCTCCTACCACCAGCCCAGCATGTGAGCTCTCTCCTCCCCCTAGGCAAAGCCATGAGGCTTCCTGTGCAGTGCATGATTTTTACCATTTCTTCTTCCTCAGTCCTGCTGCCTGCTCTCTTTGCTCTCTCTCATCTGCTATGTCCTAACTGGGACTCAGCCTTGAGGTTCTTGTTTAAAACTGGTTGGTCAGAACCAATTTTTCCATACTGATTGGAAAGATATTCAGAGCTGGTTTCTGACTGTGGTATCCCTGCTGCACTGCATGCTGCACGTCTGAGAACCAACATACACACGTTGGATCACCACTAAAACACTGAAACTCTAGAATATTGGATATCCAAAACTGCTTACAGAGCTAATAATTTATCTATGTTAGAAAGACCTTGACATTATTGGTATGCTGGGAACCACTTTGGGTGGGAATACTTGCATTTGTTTTTTTTGGTATGCTATCTCGGTATTTACGGAAGCCCAAACCTGTTTGAGATGGTTCTGCCAAAACAGAATAGTGAAAATTTTGTCAGTTCAGCTATGCCACTTAAGGGAGACATTTTACAGACTTCTAAATGATACAGCTAGAAAAGCATGACAAACGGGCTACGCCAAAGCAGCCTGGTTTGAAAGCCCATGCTGAAGTAGCTGCTCAAGAATGGGTAAATCAAACTTCGAGTAAAGCAAATATAGTCTCCCTTAGCATTTGGACTATATATTTAGCAGAGTCATCTATTTTCACTTAAGCAGGAGGAAGCTTATCTGTAGACTTTATATTCTCAACAATGTAAGGAATAAAAACATCACTTTTACTATTGGAGAGAATCTTGCATTTTTAAGAAATAACTTACCTCCCTCTCTTCATGGGTAATACAAATACCTTACAGAAAATAGTAGCAATTTCCTAAATAAGACCAAGTCAATTGTTTCTGTTGTGCACAAACAAAAAGATTCATGCATTTTAGTAGATAGCCCATTATGTAATCTGGCAGGCTGAATTACCCAGAGATACTTTGTTTTGAAAGGAGTGCAGATATCCTGCAGGTTTAATTGCCAATAAATCAGCGTGACCTCCACTCCCTGACACTTTTTTTTTTTTTTTTACAATGATCTTTTTAAGCAGAAAATGAGGAGACTGATTTTTACAGTGTGTGCCTACTGCCTATAGTGAGATAAGAGCAATGACACAAACACGCAGGTTCCTCCATTAAAAGCTAAAGATAATGAAGGACTCAATCAATGGTGTGTTCTGTTTGCTTTCTGTTTATTTTCACCTTGTATTATCACGCTCACTTTTTGTCACAATTAGGAGAGCACTTGCTTGTTTAACAATTGGCTTTCAGCTTGCGTCCGTGTATTCTGCACTATTGGAAATGAATTTATTTGTGGTTCATTTTTATACTTAAAGTTTTAAGGCAGATGGCAATAGTTCAAATTCTCATCTGGGTATAATACCTGACTAAGCATTCTGCAGTTTAAAGAGAGCCAGAATATTTTTAACTGAAAGTATTTTGTTTTGATTTCGATGCTCATTATGGTGCCTCTCAGTAACAAAGGTTTTATGTTTTTACATTACTATTCAAAATAAAAGTTCTGATTTAAAGCTGTGGGGGTGGGGGAAGAAGCTACACCTAGCCTTACTGCACATCATAAGCTTTACTACTCATATAATCTTTTATTTGGCCTACCTTTAATCCAAATATCTTCAAGCATTTCCAAGTGCTTAGCTACAAAACACTGTCCAAGGCAGCTGGTTCTTATCAGCTCCTCTAATACATAGGGGGGCTGATACAGGGAGCGACTGGGAAGTGAACAGTATCTCATCATTGCACAGTGGTGGGCTGGGGTTCAGCATCTCTGAAATAATTGCCAAAGAGATCTGTTTTCATTCTGCTCTTATGTTTTTGGCTGAATTAGGAAGAGCACAGATCTGTTGTTCTGCTGTCAGACAATTTTGGACTTGCTTTAGACAGCCCAGTGAGCCTGTAGTGACGCCTTCCTAATGGTGAGTCCAAGATCAAGAGGGAAACACAAGCTTTCCAGATCTGTTGCAGATAGGACTCCTTTAAGAGATGCTCTCTGATTGTCATCTTCTTTTGCACAGACGTCGGATTGTGGATGGGGTAAGCAGGACTGCAGATTTCTTGCATATTTTATACATGATGCAACTCTCCATGCAACCCTTTCATGTCAATTGCTGTCAGTATTGTCAATTATGTCAATAAATTTCTTTCCAAATCAAGAGATAGCTGTATAGTTATGCCATCACTGGTATCAAAGCAGTGACCCAGGCAATCCAGGTTATTGGTTTCAGTGACTTCATGTTATGATAAGAGCACCACTGAGTTCCTGATTCTCTCTGTCTAGGGCACACAAGGGTTGAGGTGTATTGATAATTACAGTATTGCAACCTAGTTCTGCAAGGAAGTTACCATTTGTCTGAATTTCATGCACAAAGTTGCTTGAAATTCCCTTCATACAGGAGAAACTCAAGGTGTGTGGTCCTTGTACAAAACAAATAGCAATGGCTATTTCATGTGTGCAAACCAATCGTTGACAAATTTTTCAAGCAAGCTAAGAAAAGTCACCCTCATATAGATGATATTCCAGCACTGAAATGGAAGATTCACACCCTGTTCCAGTCAAAGATTTTAAATAGGTCCTCTGTCTGGAATTATTAGAAAAATATTTGCCAAAGAACTTGTGTCTGGTTGTTCTACTGTCTCTGACAGCCAAAGCCACATTTTGTCTAAACTTTTTTTCAGCTAACGAACTTTGAAATCCTTATCACCACGTGTCTGTGGGCTGGCATGTCTCCTGCTAACAGTGGCTGAACGGCTGGTGTGTAGAAATGAAATGAAGACATACCAAGCAGATAAAAGTACCAACCTGCGACCTTGCCATCATGCAGGGTATAAAAGGCATGGGAGAAAAGAGTAACTGAAAGTTATCTTTATTCTCTAAACAAAAAATTATTCACTCTTTCATTGCCTGGGTAGGATGTGCTGGGCTGAAGGATCAACTGTGCTGAAACTCCTGGCTGTGGAATAAAACTTAATCTTTTCAGTGTAATGGCACTGAATATAATCTCATGAGTAAGAGCAGGAGATGGATGAGGCCCTGGAAAATAAGCTTGGACTCAGATGTCCTGTTGATTACTGCTTTATTTGCAGAGAAGAAAGACTATTCAGCACCAGCTGGTGCATTCCTCTGTGGCATTCAGGAAGGCGCCTTCCAGTTGATTAAGAGCATCATAATGATCACATAGCATTTTGTTTGGTTGATATATTCTTATACTATCGTGGCCAGCAAACCTGATACTATTAATGGCTCTGGTTGAGTAGAGGAAGCCTTTTCTTTTGAATCCAGGCCTTTTAGGCACATTCACAAAACCCATCAATCATGGATCATCAAGGCTTGAAACCAATTCACTATCAAAGCACCAACAGCTAGCTTGCTGGCATTAAACCTGTTGTCATGGATTTACTGGGTATCCGAGGTACTTGTGCCATCCTTTGGGACTAGTAGGGTACAGGCCTCTACACAGGCTAATACATTGAGCTGGGGAATGGCTCTTGTGGTGCTTGAGTAGCATCTCCATCTCTTCAGCTGGGCAGTTTTGACACTTGGCGCAGCTTGTGCAGGGCTAGCAGGTCCCCATGCAGCACAGACACATGCAGCATAGTGCCTTACAGACACATATCACAATGGCATCCAAGTATGACCAGGGGACAGAAGCGTCCCAAGTATGCTTCAAGATGTGAGTGCAAGTTTACAAACTGTTAAAAAGCAGCTACAATGGTAGGTGTGCTGAATGTGGAAAGGACACAAAGCAATTCCATGAGGTGTCATGTGTGTTTGTCCACAAATATCCAGAAAGGGTCCTGATCACTGTCCAAGGCTGATTTTAGTCAAAGATCCAAAGAATAGAAGCGATGAGGAATGTTACTTAATCTTACTCTGCACACTTGGTCCAACCCTGATAACAAAAGAAATACTTAAAAGTTTGTACCAAAGTGAATCAACACTTTGAAAGAGAGGTTCTCTGGAGCCCTGAACATCAAAACCAAGCTTGGCTTTGTCTCCAGCTGTGCCAGACATACTGCTGATGTGAATCTCACCCCTCATTTCCCTCCTGTTTGTCCACTCTCCTCTAGCTTCTGCAGCTCCAGCCTCTTGTCCTACAGCAGTCTTCACTACCACAGTTGCTTTTTCAGCCATATTCCCCATCCAGCAACATGGGGAAAATTGCAGATTTTCACATCACCTTCTTCCTTCTTTCTCCCCAAGTTATTATTGTTCGCTTTCTTTTCAGCAACACGGAACGCTGGTAGAAGAGCAGAGATGGTCCTTCAACTCCGTATTTTGTTCACTGGGCACAGAGCATATTGAACATGCAATGGAGAGAATCAGCAGAAAATTGTTTGAGATTCACTAATGAGCTCATCATCACATTAAGTTGGCTGTTTTGACTGGAGCTGTTCTGTCTTGCATTTTGTAAGCTGATGCTGCTTTCAGAAACCCTTCCTCTTATGTGGGGTAGATATCTGAAATTAGCTGAACCCACACAGCTTTTTACATTGACAAAATATAGAGAGTATCCAGTGGTTCTTTTTAACTTCCATTGGTGCTAACGGATTTGCTTGGGCACAGCAGAAAAAAAAAGATAGTAAACTAATACCTAAAAAACAAAAAGATGTCCTGATCTCCCACATGAGTCAAGGTTTGAGATGATCTAAGATAGAACTAACATTCCTCCAATCTTACTCCAGCCATATATCAAAATTTGCTAAAATGACCGTAATCAAAACACTCATCACTGAACATTATACTTAACAGCAATTTCCGTATTTGCATATAGCATTGGCTACAGCAATTGGTTATAGCATACAGTTTACAGCTCTTTAGTCACTGAGCAAGATTTTGTCTGCATGCCACTCAAAATATCAAATCTGATGTTCATGAGATGATGGGCTGTCCTACATATTTGGGGACATCCTCATATAGGGCATTCAGAAACACTATGAGTTACTGATTGTACTCCACGTACCTTTTATTTTTTTATTCTTTTGAAGGTTTAAGTCATTGTATGTACAAATACATGTATGTGCACAGACATATATTTTGTACATATCTGAATATGTATTTCTGTATATATTCTAGTTTAAATCTAAGATTATATATAAGTGCTGAATATAAATGTACCTTTTTATATGTGTGCATGGAGCCCAACAAAAGGGGGAAATATGTAGGGCCCTGGGCCTCCCACAGCCCTGAGCTGGAGTACCATAATCAGGGAAACAATAAACTCCCAGCTGACTATGAACTTGTGTGGTATTTGCTGCACCACCTGGATGCACATATGTCTATGGGGCCCAAGGAGTTTCCTTCCACGGTGCTCAAAGAGCTGGCTGATGTCACTGAGAAACTTCTCTCAATTATTTTTTAGGGGTCTGGGGAATCTGGAAAGGCCCCAGTTGACTGGAATCTGGCAAACATTGTTCCAGCTTTCAAGAAGGGTAAGAAAGAAGACCCTGGTAATTACAGGCCTGCTGGTCTCACTTCAGTGCCTGGTAAAATTATGGAGAAGCCTATTCTGGGAGTTATTGAAAAACACTTGAAAGACAAGGCAGTCATTGGTCATAGACAACATGGGTTCACAAAGGCAAAGTCCTGCTTGATTAACTTACTTTCCTTTGATGACAAGGTTGACCAATTTTGGTCACCTAGTTGACCAAAGGAAGTCACTCGATCCAATCTTTTTGGATTTCAGCAAAGCTTTCAATACCATTTCCCACAGTATCCTTCTGGACAAAATATCCAGCATACAGTTAGAAAAATACATAATAAGATGGGTGAAAATTGGCTGGGTCAGGCACAAAGGGTTGTAGTAAAAGGGGTTATATCAGGCTGGACTGGTGTCCAGTCACTAGTGGGGTTCCCCCAGGGTATTTCAGGGCTAGTTCTCTTTAATGCTGAGTGGTTGACTCCCTCAAGTGTAGAGAGCCCTTACAGAGAGATCTTTACAAATTAGAAGACTGGGCAAGCATGAACAACATGAAGTTTAATGAGAACAAGTGCTGGATTCTGCACCTGGGATGGGGCAATCCTGGATATTTGTATAGACTCAGGGGATGAGAGGTTGTAAAGCAGCCCCACTGAGAAATCCTCTTTCGTAGATCATTGTTCTTTATCATCATAGATATTTTACATTTATATTTGGAGAGTTAGTTAGAAATCAACAGGATCTGATACAAAAGCTCCAATGTCAGGTGTCACCATTCTGGTTTAAAGGCAACACCCTTTTTTATTCGTGTACATTACTGTAGGATAGTGGCCTTCTTGGAGAGATTGGACAGGCACATCTGTGGAACAGCTGGCAGGGATCTCTGGACCTGATTCCAGCTGTCCTGAAGGCTTGTAAGTTCAGGAATGTTGATAGCTTTTTCCACAGCTGAAAATCCATCTATTCCTATTTAATATATATACAAAAGATGCTGCATCAACAAAACTGCATTGCTCCTGTTCCTCCAGAGAGCACGAGGCCTCTAATCATCACAGCTGCCTTGGCTGTTGCTTTGGCCAAAACCTGTGTCTGGACAATGAAAGCCTCCAGCACACCTGGAGGTAACACACAAGTCCTGCAAAAGGCACTAGGGAGACCAGAACATGCCCGGGGGCCCTCCATGGTCCAGACATCAGTGCTTCCCAGAGAGCTCCACTATTCCAAGTGTGGAAGTCATCCTTTAGCCAAAACTTCCTTCAGGGTCTTCCCCGAGTCAAGCCTTTCCTGCGGCAGTGCAGGTGCAGAAGGGGTTGCGTGTGAGCAGCAGGAGGATGCTGTGGAGCTTTTCTCTCCCACACATTCCCTTGGCTCCTCCACCAGCACCTCTTTCTCTGTGTCCTTACAAGCAGAATCCTGAGGCTTCCAGGCAGGGGGTCCATTTTCTTCAGCAAAATGAAGTGATGAGAAATTAAACAAAAAGCAAATAATTTTGTTATGGTAATGTTACATTGGTATACCTAATATCAGTTCTCCCTGAGAGCAATGCAAGTTTTAATGAATTAATTCTCATGATGGACAAGAATTGAATTCTCTCTGAACTAGTGTCTTGGTCAGAACTGATCCAGAAACACCGACCTAGATCATCAAATAGCACAAATAAAAGCTATTCCATTGGTGTCTATAAGGTTTTGTGAAACCGTGTTGCTGTTTCTCCTCCCTTTACTGCAGTTTGGATTTTGGAGTTCCAATGTGTTGGAATAAAGAATAGAAATTGCTACTCTTTACTGAGGGTTTCATTTTCTTACTGGAGTAACCCATAGAAGATAAGTTAAGCCAAATTTATTTTGTTTAACTTCTAACCTAAAGAAATATTGTACTTTAATAAAATTATGATGAGAGTAGGATTAGGCTTTTGTGAAGATCTTCATTCATAGATGTGTAAGTGCACGTAACAACAATATGTAATTCTGCCATGCTTTAACTGTGAAAGATCACTTCTAATTAAGTATTTACTTAATGTTTAAACAAAAAAAAAGTAAGTTGAATATGTTTAAAAATATTTTTGATCTTATTCATTATTCCTAAACCCAAAGGTTTGAGTCATTGGTATGGACTCATCCATATGAATCCACCCAAACCAATCCCAAATAAACCACTTTATACGGCCCAGGATTCACATGACATGACAGCAGTGTTGCCCCAAACCCTGCTATTTTGATGACTAAATCATTAAGCAAGGAAATTTGGTAACTTCTTCTCAGAGACAGGGAAAGTGTAGCTCCTGCCTGTGCATTTTTCTGAGGTAATATCCCTTCCTCTGAGAGCCTCCAACGAGGCGACAAAGCAGCCACATCGACACTGACCAAGGATCTCTCTTGCCCTTATTCCACACCCATCCGAGGCCATAAGTAGGCACCAAGGGGAAGGCAGGAATGGTGCAAGCATACGTGATCCTTCTGCCCCCTCATGCTCTCCCAGCCTTTGCTTATGTTCAGCTTGGGGACTTCTTGAGTCTGGTGCATTAAGGCTCTCTGTGAACAAATGGCCTCTCCTCCAAGCACTTTTCCACTTTCTTTCAGCCATAAAAACTTGCACACAAACACCACACTTTAGCAAAGACTTCAAAGAGGTCTATTACTTCATTCAAGGAGCACAATCTCCTATTGTCCCGAAACTGTTTTACTCGTTTACATGTTTATAATGTGGTACCATTGGAGTAAAGGTGATCCTGTTCAAAGTACAAACTACCAACATATTTCTTTGTAAAGACCATTATTTTTTGACAATGCTAGTTAGTTCCCCAATTGCACAGAAAATAAAATGCTCCACGCGATCTAAACCAACACTTTGCTTTCAAAACAAAGGGAAGTTCAGGTAAATTGTTAAGAGATGATTGGGGTTGGCCACGTCAGGAAGCAGCTTGGGGTTGGTAGAGGTGACCTTGCATTGTGAGCCCATGTCTAAATGGGGATGTCCAGCCATCAAGTGAGGAGCAGCTGGTGATGGGGACAGGGACAGAGACACATGGGGGTCTCAGTCGTGCTGGCAGCCAACGAAAGCAAGACATGCTTCTTAAGGTTTTGGGCTCATTCTCCAGGCCCAGAAGGAAGGAGGCTGTGACAGGAAAGTCGGAATTACTCTTCTGGCTTGATCTCAAAGTCCAGTCCATTCAGCAACCATGCTTCTGGTGCTGACTAGCATTGAATGCTTCCCAGGATGTGGAAAAAAACTTGTCTCTCTTTCCAATACCAGTAGTTAAATGTTGGCTTCCAGAAGGATATTCAAGAGGTTTTTCAACTTACTCTCATTTGATTTAACAATAACAATAGTAACACAGGGTATTCTTGATAGTACCCCCTCCCTTCTGGAAATCAGTGGCAACAGCACTGCCTGGAACAGGGAAGCGGAACTGGAAATGATTCATGGGACTAAAATCTGTAGAATAGAGGTGAATTGTTGTCCAAGTCACTGCTCTCCCACGCAGGCTGATACAGATAACTTAGAGTTTTGTGGGTAGGAAAAACTGTTTGTCTAGGAAAATGAAAGACCCCCAAAGGGCTTTTCCAAGCCTTCTTCAACTTGCAGATCACATAGCTTTGTTTACACCACCAGCTTTATTTATTGGCTGGGTGCTTGACAAGCGGTAACCACAAGGAATACTAATTCAAGGTGACAGCAAATTTCAGGAGGAGAAGAAAAGCATTTTTCAATTATTATTATTTGCAGCTTCACCTAGGCACAGTGAGCTGCATATGGGGAGATTCATACAGTTAATAATTCTCTTTGTCTATACACTTACTTGATTGTTTCATATACATAGAAGAAATATTTCTGTTTAATTTTCTACTAAATCAGAATACTCTTTTCATAAGCTAATCAATAGCATCACACCTTCATATGCTAGCTTGCTTCCTGATTTCTCTGTCAGCTTTATAGGAGGCAGTAAGGGAATAATATTGCTTTCTTCAACCCCACAGCCAGTTTCCAAAGAAATGTATGGCCACCTCTTGGTAAGAATAAAGCCAATTTGCTGCTAAGCTGATTGCTATTGAAGCATTTGGCCAGGAACATTCTTATTGCCATACCAAATGCTTCCGACTCTCAGGTCAGGTGTATCTATATTTATTGTTTATTCAGAGCTTCATGAAAGCAAATGCAGCAGCCATCAGGGCTGGGAGCTGCTGGGAGCCAGTGACTGTTTAAGAATGGCTCCAATTTGGGGAAGCAGGAGATAAATTTGCCAGTCGAATGGTGACTGTTACAGAGATTTTGGAAGTGTGCACGAAGTCCTGTCAGTCCTGCATTGCCACCTTAAACTGAGATGAAGTTTTCATGGAATAGATTGATAAGGGCATAGAACAATTGACCCACACTGCACACATTGTCATATGTGGAAACATGCATGATGTATTTGTATTTCACAAAACTACAGCCATACATGACAGCAAATTCCCCAATCAATTTTCAATAGGGAAAATATCGATTAAAACTGTTCAGCCTCACTGAGGTCATTAGAAGAATTTGTGTTTGTGTCAGCCACACATCACAGATTCTTTTATTTGCTTCTTGCAAAGATGGTAAAATTAAATAAAGAGCTCAGAGATGTCACTCTGGTAAATGTGAAGGTGGGCAGGGCAGAACTGCTTGCATGTGACAGATTAGGCATAATGTCAGCTGTCCTGATGTGCATTGGGCCTGGCTTCAATCCACAGTGCTGAGCAGTCTGACAGTATCACTCTGCCACCATCTCCTCAGCATTAGCATCAGCATTTTTAGTGCAACAGTGAAACAACAGGGTGGTCTGCAAGGAAAAATAAGGCTTACCCCGTTGTAGGTTAGCTGGCTGTCCCATCTTTGAGGATGTTGTGCATACGAATCCAGGACACAAATTGTGGGCAGACAGAAACTGCAATTTGACTCAGTGCAAAAGAATTAATCTTTAGTGTAAATTAGCTCCTATACATATATATTTATATATATGGAGAATGTCAGGCTGATGCAAGTCTCATGAATTTGCCACTTAAAGTTGCTTACTGGGAAGGGGAAGAGTTGCAGGAGGGCGGGGGGGCATCCACAGGTACATATCTTCTGAATTTCCCTGCCATTTTTCTATTGCCGTGTACAACACTGTGCCAGCTGTCAGTATCTAATGAGTTACAAGAAACAGAAAGAGTAAGTTTTTCTCCTGAGAACTAAAATGAATCAAGAAAAAGTATCATTTAAGGACTGTGTGAAGTACTACGTGGGCCAGCAGGAGCTCCAAAACACCTCTGCAGTAGTGTTTCATTAAGTTTTATAACTAAAACAAGTTTTAACACTTAATCACATTTAAAATAATGGTTCAGACTTTAGGCAAACAGATCTCTCTCTTAGTTACGTGACCATAAAACCACTCCAACCCATTCAGACCGCTCAGGTGAAAATTTCCATCACTTGCCACAAGCAGCACTTTGAAACCACCTTCAGCTCACTGAGAGCACCAAGTAGCAGGGCTCAGCAGGAGCTGGCTGAAAACCAGCTGCTTGGAGAGCCTGCCACACTCAAAGCAGAGCTGTACAGTATTTGGGGGCTGTACCGTAGCTTTAAGTCAGTTCTGTCTCCCTGTCTTAAGATGTGGATGCAGATGTGCTGTATGTGTTAACCAAAGAAACCCAATCTTTCTGCTCCTGGCAATATGAAACAGCTCCTCACACATCTCCTTATTTATATTAAATTCTTCCTATTTTTTTAAATATGTTTTCAAAGTCGCTAAGCCAAATCTTGCTCATATTTATGACTATAGGGACTTAAAATCTGTATCAATCAACATGAGCAAATTCAGATATTCATCTTGAAAGCAGAATTTAAGCCATGATGACAGAAACAAGAGCACTTGTTTATCACTGCTGTTATCTTGAGTAACACTGCTTTGCTTGAGAAACACTACATTCTTTTAAGAATATACTTTTGGTACTTGTTAAGATACACATTAATGTAGATGGTACATTTTCAACAACTACAACCTTGTGTCCTCAATAATGACCATAACTGTGAAACTGTTTCTCATGTAGTTACTGATGTGATAACTGGTTTGAACATTGCAAAGTCCGGGACAGGAGAAACTGTTGCTGTTAAAAAAGTTCTTTGCTTTCCATAACACAAGGGAAAATCATAATTAATGTAATTTGCAAAGATATTCTTAAATTAGTTATGCCACACAACTGGATGAGGCAAATAAATGGTTTAAAGTGTTCTTGGCAACCATTACACATTTTATATAATGGAAGTGATGCTTCTGTAGTGGCCAGTTAAAAACAACAACAACAAAAAAAGCACCTTTTGCAACAGCAGCTGGTAATAAAGCCAGAAATGAGAGTTGGATTTAATTCCCTATGAGAAAGGTGATCAAAGAGAATGATGACAATTTTTATTTTTTTAATTTATTTAATGAACCAACACTTTGGGGAGTCAGAATGTAAGAGTACCACAACATTTAATGTGACACTGGGCTGTATAACAATCTTTTGCTCCCCTTAACACTGGAACACTTCTCCAGCCATCAGTGGCTGCAGACAGCAGTGCTGATCCTGGAGGTGGCAAGCCAAGCTGAAAGGTTCCTGCAGGAGGGAACTTCAGGTGCTGTATTTAGCATTGATGCAGCCTTGCCTTGAATATTGTGTGCAGTTCTGGGCTCCACAACATAAAAAGGATGTTAAGATACTTGAAAGCATCCAGAAGAGGGTAACAAAGCTGGTAAAAGGTCTGGAAGACATGTCCTATGAAGAGAGGCTGAGGACACTTGGATTCCCTAATCTGAGAAAAGAAGGCTCAGGGGTGACCTCCTCCAGAGGTGACAATTTCCCGAGGAGGGGAAACTGAGAGGGAGGTGCCAGTCTCTTCTCCCCAAAAAACAATGATAAGATGTGCAAATGGCACGAAGTTGAGCCAGGGAAGGTTCAGACTAAGTATTGGGAAAAATTTCTTTACTGTGAGAGTGGCCAAACACTGGAATAGGCTCCCGATAGATGTGGTTGATGCCCCATGCCTGTCAGAGTTCAATCAGCATTTGGACAATGCCCTTAATAATCTGCATTAACTTTTGTTTAGCCCTGAAGTGGTCAGGCAGTTGGACTAGGTCCTCTTTGAAGATACCTTCCAAATGAACTATTCTGCTCTAAATAAACCCCACCTGGCCAGCAGCTGCTTGCTGGTACCTGCACAAATGAAACATGAAGCAGAGCAGGGGATGAAAATGGTTTTAAAGTCTATTAAACAGTAATGTAATGCCCCCAAAAGAGACAAACAAAATGGCTTCATTGTTAGAAAAGGTGATGGTAGGAGTTGTTTCAGGGAACATTTTCCACCTCCCATTTCCTAGAAAGACAAAGCACAGGCATGGTACTGGGGTGCAGACGGGCAAGTCCTCTGTTTCACCCGTGTGCACGGCTAAAACCACAGTCCAGTTTTCTTTGCTAAAAGAGACAAAGTTTGTAAGAAGATATCATATCTTTTATTAATGCAGCTGCTCATGCAGGAAGAAAATTGTCCATCGTTTTGGGTACACAAGCCCTTTTCCTGGTCATGAGGGAGAATTCTCAGCAAGATACCTGAAGCACAGCCATATTTTAGGTTGAAAATATGAAAAACAAAATGGCTGCATTTTGCAACAAGGCAGCAGTGCCCAGCCTGAGGTTTCTGTACAAGGGATTTGCCTGCGTGCCTTTTACCTCCACCCCAGCTCATGAAACCAGCACTCAAGTGCCTGCTTTTTAATAACACACCGCTCTTGGAGGACATCTAACTATGCCTAGTCCATTACCACTGCAAAGGGATCTCCAAGGTTTTGCTGATTCGAGAAAAGGGAGCTTTGCCTTGTCTTCTAAATGAACTATCCTAAAAGAAGAAACAGGATGTGCTAATAATATACCCAAACTATAATGCCAGAGGTAGGAATTTTCCATACAGATACCGTTGCTGGATCCTAGAGACACAGCAACTGTCCCACTTCATGAGCACAAGCAGTGTGTGTGGGGAAAAGACCCCAGAGACATCATCAGTGCTATTTGCTTCACTCATATGGAGGAATATTATTAATAGATCTCTAAAATGTCTAAAAGTTACCATACCTCTTTCCTAAGACACTAAAAAAGTTCTTTAAAAGTTCTGATATTCTGCTTGTCCAAATATTTCAAGAAATTGAACATATTTTGCTCTTGATACTGCACATAAAATATTCACAGTGACCTGACTAAAACTGTATCTCTGAGAGAAACTTTTTCCACGTCTTTTAACTAGGAAAGCCTCAATAACATTTTATCAGTGCAAGAAAAGCATGGTTGAACAGGAGGAAGATGTAGCTTCTATGGGCTTTCCTTGCCCACTGTCTATCCATGTGGTGGTGGATTGTCAAATATAACCTCATCTGAGTGGTTTTAATGGAAAATGTTTGAATGTCCAAACTAGGGGAATATGTGCTCTAAGTCAATCCTGCACTTGGAGCCAGCACCAACAGGGTTCACAGCAGATGTTTAGTGGCACGTACTCCAATGCCTAAAATAGGCAATGAGGAAATGTCCTGTCCAAAAGAAGATTTTGGCAATTTGGCAAAAATGAGGCAATTACCTCATGTCTAGCTTACAGATCATCTGGTGTAGTTGGGGATGCTCTCATTATTCCTGCACAGGACCAAACATCTGCTCAGCTCCTATATGCACCAAGTCTCATCGCAGCAAGTCTTGTGCAAAAATGGTTCCTTCACTGGCTTAAGTCTGTAGCCTTTAGTGCCCTGTGGGATGCCCTGTTGTGGAGGTGGGTACAAAAAGAGAGACAGTGAGTGCTTTTTGTCCAGGTATTGTTCTGGGCAGACTTTGCACATGTACACACAGGTGTTCTGTACCACAGTCCTGATCCAAAAGCCCATATAGATCTCAGCATCTCCCCTTGGTACAGGGCTGCAGCAGGCACAAGCACTGCAGGGTTGCCCTGAGAGACACTGCAGTGTGAAGGAGCTCAACGTGCCTCTCACAGCTGCAATGCAAATGTTCTCTGCCTGACATGCAGTGGAAAGAGTGGAGCTGCTGTGACCTGCATAAGCAAACACCAGTAGGGTACAGAGCAAAATATCAGGAAGCCGTTAGGGGTACAGGTATTCACCTCTTCCATGCGAAAGCAAACTGCACCAGTCCACACTGTCTGCATAGACAGCACTTGCCAAAATATCGAGGACAGCATTATCTACTCCACAGCAATAAAGGGGATTTTATTTCACTTCATCTTTAGCTTGCTTCCTCCTCTTCCTCCCCACAACTGAGCCCTTCAGCTGAAGGCAAAGGTCCAAGAACAGTAGTGTTTCGAGCCAAAGACTAAGCTCACAGTTGGAAAACCAGAGCCCAGAGATGACAGGCTGCTCTATTTACCAACACAGAACACATAAAAACAAACCAAACCAAAATAACCTACTGCAATGTTTTTGCTTCCTATAGCAAGGAAAGCAAGTCTCCCTTGCACTCAGCTCTGATGTACTGCCATCAGGAATACCCTGAGAAGTCAGATGAAATTTATAGAAAACACTGAAACCCTTGTGCACACGTTCTTGGTATAAATTCGAACCTCAAATGGGAATGTGATTTGAATTTAAACACTTAAAGCTGTGGCCTTAACAGTAGGCACTTTTGTACATTCATGCTTCTGCCACTGTCTTCAGTCTCCCATGGTCTTGAATGATGTGTTGTTTTTAAACAATTGGCTTCTTGTGTGCAGAAGAGCAGCTTGGCCCTCTCCCTTCCATTGTCTTTTATGTCCAGCAAGGAAGAAGGGTGGGATGAAAAAAAATAAATAAATAGAGAGGGATTTCTATCAAAAGCACTACATTGATAGGGGTTTGATAGCAGCCTTCCTTGTGACCAGATGAAACCTAATGCGTTATATTTGACTAGGGCTAGGAAAAATTATCACTTCAAAGTACCGCCTGTCTATAGGATTACCTCTGTCGCTTCAGGCAGCAGCAACTCCCAGGCACTCCCATCGGTGGTGCTTTGCACCAGACCAGACCCTGCCATAGTCACCTTGTTTTAAGGACAGGAATTTGTTGAGCTAACTGAGTAACATAGCAATGGTGCTTGGCAGCCACAATTAATGCTGAAGACAAACAGCTCTTTCCTAAATGCACGCAACAGAACTAGTGACAAAGAACTGAAATGGAAAAAGCAGGTGAGCATGGTGCTCTGGTGCTGTGTTTCAACTGTTCCAGCAGTTTTTTAATGCTTGAAGGTTTAAGGGCCAGATACTCCACAGCCAGGCTTCAGTCCCTGCTGAAGCTGGCAGAAGCACCAGCCACACAGGAGGAAGGTGCTTTCCCTACCAGAGTGAGGCTCAGAGACTCTGTAGATAATAAACTGCCATTGATGCTCATGGCATCCATCAGGATGGATCCACCTGTGTGATCTGATTCATTCCGTGAATTAACTCCCTAGAGATCCCATTCTCACTGCCACAGACAACTGGTGCTGCATCTGAAGCAGTCAGTCTTCATCTATCCTACCTGTCACCGAGGTAATTCAGCACTGGAGTTCCTTAATTTCACCACGTGCCATTGTCTCTTTTCATTAATATTTTTACAACCAGGTGTGTTTATAACCTGGGCCAGTGCCAGGGACCACTGAAGATGGCTCTGTGTAGATATAATGGTACTGTGGTGTGTACGATGGTGTTGTGTAGATATAATGAGTAATTATGGCCTTGTTGCACTCATTTTTTGTTCCACTATCCAAGGAGCAGAGAGATCAGAACCATGTCCACAGACTTTCTTCTTTATATTTTGGCATGTGTCTTCAAAGGTAGAGTGGAGGATGAAGGCTACTATAAGCTAAGAGTTACCAAGGAAGGTCTTTCTGAATAAACTTCAAGAAACAAACCAATCAAACAGAAAACAATGCCCAATAATATATCGAATACTTCTGTCCGCACATTTTCCCAGTTCTGTAACTGGCTGGGGATTTACCACCTTACTTTGGGATACGGACCACACAGCTCAAACAAAGCCGTAATGGAGCATTAACAGAATTAACACACTCAGATTGCTCTGTAGGCTAGAGTTAGACATTTCCATCCAGGATGATGGGATCACTTTCCTACAGTAATTAGTGGAGCAGCTGACCTTGACTCCATAAGTGACCTGCTTGTTGCCCCCACTGTGAATCAAAATTAGGTTAGCAGCCCCCCTACAGGTGTGGCATGCAACATGGAGGTTAAAAGCATACAAAGTGCTTTCCTGACTCAAAATGAACCAAACTGCACCAAAAGGATTACACAGCATTTGGATCAGCCGCATGTGGTGAGGATTTGGGAGAGATCATGGAGAAAGGAAGTGAATTGTGGAGATAATAAACAGTTCTTGGAAAGTAAGGAAACATTTATTACTAATTCCTCATGAAATTCACAGGAATCACAGGCTTCACATATGTGCAGGCTTTTCAAAAGCAACAGATGAAGAATTTATAAAAAGAGCTTGGAAGATTTATTTATTTGTTTATGATTTGTGCAAGCCACTGCAGGGAGTATTTTTGTAAAAGCTTACTTTAGGAGAGTATCAGAAGCATCCCTCTGGCATCTCTCACAAATACGTTGTATGTGTTGCAGCATTTCATGGGTTAAAGCAATGACTCCAGTATTCCAATTTTACTATTTTAACCTGCATGGTTGCAGAATAAAGCTTGAAAGTGTGACACAAATGTATCCAGAGGACTTATTAAAATCCTTATTAAGTCCAAACAAAGCCAAGAGAGCCCCAGTTTCTTTAAAAGTCTGATGATTTCTCAGCTATTCACAAGATGCTGTGGGGATCTAGCAAAATTTGTAGCACTTCTTTTTTTTTTCAATTCTGTTATCAGCTTTTTTCTTCATCCCTCTTTGTGCTCTAGGATATGGTGAACCACAATTTTAAAATATTCATATAACACCCCCCCATCCCACCTTTACAAAATCAGTTTGCTTTTCAAAAGACAAACTGTGACTCTTCCTCTTGTCCCAGGAGTGATCCGTACTGCTAAAATATAATTATCACACATTTGGTGTCTTCTGCTTTTCACCCTACACATGCTGGAAGTGTCAGCACGTACACAGTGGGGTACAAGCAGCAGCACTGTGCACTGCTCCTCTGGCTGCCTGAGGTGGCTCCTGAAATGGTGGAGCTTGCAATAACTGTTAGCAGATTCACAAATTAAGTGAAAACACCTGCTTGTAACATGCCCAAAAGACCATCATCATTCATCATTATCACAGACCTCACTGCTGGGGGAAGCGTTCACACCCAGGCACAGACACAGCTCACGCACTGCAGTGCAGGGATGGGAGTCTATGGAAAATTGGCACAGTGACAGCCAGTGGTGGGTGTCAAGCACTGCCTGGAAAATACTCACTGATCAGTGTTAACCACTGGGAAACCATCCACGTAACTTCACAAAAGCCAAGAAAAACTGGAGTAGTGGAGTACCATGGTTGTTTCTTCCTTCCTCCCTTCCTCCCTTCCTCCCTTCCTTCCTCCCTTCCTCTCTTCTTCCCTTTCCCCTTACCTCCCTCCCTCCCTCCCTTTTCTTTCCTTTTTCCTTTCAACTTTCTGAACTGCAACATAGCAGTATTGCAGCAAGGAGTGCACCTGAGTTACCAAAGCTGGCCCTCCTTCCCCAGACCAGACCCACACGCGGTATTGCCGAAAGCAACCACTGTCACTACTGCTGCCAACCTGCCTGCAGGATGAAAGAACTGCAGAAAACACTCTAGGTCTGTATCTGAGAAAATATCCAGGTGAAGGTTTTGTTGCTGACCTGCAGCCCGTGTTTCCTTCCAGCTACTGAAAATTGGTTGTAGTTGATGTGTGATTTTTTTTGTTTGTTTGTTTTTTGTTTTTAATTTTAATGTAATGGCATGTGGCATTAAGTTTCCTGCTTAATGCTAAGCGGATTGGCAATTGTTAGCCAAACCTGTCTGCCAGAAGACAGTTCATGGCCTGACTTTCTTCATGAAAACAGCTGAAGCACAGCGAGGATTGTCTGTGGCAGTCCCATATCCAGAGACACCACGTCACACCACAGTGCACGTGGAAGAGTAAACGCTCTTCTGTGTTTGCTAAGAGTTAACATTGCTGACAGCAAAAAAGCAAATATCATTTACCTTCGTGGCTGTTGGCCACCTAGCAGGTTTTGTCACAAGAGCAGATCAATAACAGTGCTCTGCTATGGCTTCAGACTAGGGAAGGAGACATTTAGATCTCACCTTACAGTATTTTCTTGCAAGAGAGGGCAACCAGGACACCTTAGGGAGTACTGACTTTAAGTTATTAGCTATCAGGATCTGGCAGTGCCCACATCTGCTACAGTGGAGTTTTTGGAGCCCACTGTAGGTTGCAGACCAGTTGACAGCAATATCAGTCATCTGGAATCAGTAACCAAGCTGTGTTCCTTCCAGTTGTCCCTTTTTCTTTTTCTTTAAAGCATGTCCACAACTTCCACCCTTAGGCCTTTCAGTGAGCAATGGAAGGAAGAGATCAATTTAGTTCCTAGGTAACAGTGCTATTAAAGCCAGTGCTATGGAAATGAGCCCTAGTGCTGGGATTAACCCATTAGGGAACTCTAGCAAGACAAGCAGTAATGAATCACAGAATCACAGCATGGCCGGGGTTGGCAGGGACCTCTGAAGATCACCCGGTCCAACCCCCCTGCTGAGCAGGATCACCTACAGCACATTGCACAGGATGGCATCCAAGGGGGTTTTGAATATCTCCAGAGAAGGAGACCCCACAGCCCCTCTGGGCAACCCGTCCCAGTGCTCTGTCACCCTCACAGTAGAGAAGTGCCCCATCATATTGAGCCAGAACGTCCTGTGCTTCAGTTTGAGCCCCTTGCCTCTCGTCCTGTCACTGGAAAGGGTCTGTTTCCACCCTCTTGACACCCTCCCTTCAGATATTTATATGAACAGAGCCAAGAAGCTGGTATCTGGTTCTGCCACGAGCTGTATTGCTGTTCTTTACATCCTCTCTTTTGTGCCCAAGTCCTGCCACTTGTTCACCAACAGGCAGGGTCTGTCTTAGCAGGCTTGAGGAACAGGGTTATTCACCAGAGATCAAATGCTAGCTTTTATTTTAAACACAGTTACTGTAGCAATGCCCTTCTCCCTGAATTATGCTTTCAGTTATGTTATGACACCACCACTCAAAAAAAAAAAAAAAAAAAGCCCTATTTCATAGTTCTGAAATTCCTAAATACCACAGTTATTCTTGAGAAGCCGAGCATGGTCTTGAGGTGTTTTCCAGCCTTAATGATTCTACAGTCATCTGGTAATGATTCTTCCCAAATTCAAATGGTTAGAGATTACACACGTGACAGCATACTGCTTACAAAGTAAATCATGGCTGCAATTTCCACATACATTACATGTGATTGTGAATAACCAAGACTGAAGACTAAGAAACTCTAAAGAGACCATAAAATTGCACTGGTAGGAGATTCTCCTCAATTCTCAAGCCATAATGCATCGAGCTGTGGGAAAGCAGGAGACACGGGTTTCCTTCTAACCACTGAGGAAAAGACAGCCACCAGTTTCTCATGAAGCAAGATCAGACACTTGTCGAGATGGTGGCTGCTATATCAGTTGCTCATCAACATGTCCCCCCAAACACAAGAGGCACACAAAATTAGGGCAGTGTTCAGACCATTTGTTCCAAGTGGAACAAATAACCAACTTCAGCTGGATTGCTAATAGCTGCTGAACACAGGTCCTGTTCTCCCCACTGCCCCGTATCTCAGGAAAGAAAAAGTCATCAAAAACAAAAATACTTATAAAATTAGTTATCCTGATTATCATTCGTACCCTGGCACTAGTGCATAATATGTCATTTTGAGATAAAACCACTGCTTGTATTTGCTTGAATAGAGTTAAAACACATCAGTTATATAATTTTGAGTTCAGTTGTTCCTGCATATGAAAAGTTGACTGGAAATTGGTTTTCCTGATGCGTTATTTGGCAACACAATACAACACAAACTTTTGGAGATATTTTATAAGTGCATTAATAGCAGCAAGAGTGCAGGTTATCTGCCTACACAGCCCGTAATGAACATTTTTCTGCTGTGTTTAGACTTACTTAGTTGTCATTTGTGTATGTGTGTCATTCCTTTAACACAACTGCACAAATCAGACCCTAAGCTGATATCACTGTACATAGCTGCACTGGAGTGAATGAGCAAAAGCCAAAATATGGCAGCTGTAAATCTGATTCTGCATTTTTAAAATGCAGGGGTGCTTCATTTATATTTAAATTAGCAATATAGAAAATGGGAACTGAAGGAGAAAATCACCATCACAAGTATGAACTAGAATAACCCAGGCAATGATAAAATAAATAAATAAACACCTTTCTTTATAGGTAAGTTAGAAATCCTTGTGCTAAGTGTCATTCAGCTGAATGCACTGTTGTTTGTTTGTTTCTTTGTTTAGTTTACTTTTCATTATTTCCATCTATTATTTGCTGCAACAGATGGAGAAAACTGCAAGGTGATCCATAAAGAATCTCAGTCCAAGGAGTGAAAGCAGGATAGAGATTAATCCATAGTTTCCCAAATACACATTGCAAGGTCATGTTTCAGAGGCAAAAAATTAATTTCACATAGATTCTTGCAATTTTCACAAACTCTTATGCGTATCTCAAAGTGATATTCCTGCAGCACTCATGTATTAATTTTTCCATAATTCGAAGCAGGCAACTGGAATAGGTTCAGCTTCGGTAAAAATCCTTGGTATAAAATTTAGTGTTGTGCCTTGGAATTGCAAGAAGTCTAGGAATGTTGGCTTTGTGAGCTTAGAACAGCTGATAGTTCCTGCTTCATTAAACAGGAGCTCTTAGCAGTAGACAGCTCTTGTCCAATACTCTCCACATAAAGATTAAAAAAAGGAATTTTAGAGCAATCCATCCAGACTGTTGGTGTGGAATACAAGGAAAGTAATGCTAACAGTGCTACAGAGCTGATGGGCACAGGAGCATTAGAGAAATTGAACAAGACAGAGTTCAGCACTACACACAGAAGAGTTCCCACACATCTTCCTCGTGGCTCAGTAGCCTTTGGATGAGGAGCACAGCCATACTTTTGAATTGCTAAATCCATATAATCACTTAGAATATTTTCCTGCTGTGAAAGGATGGGTAAGAGTGTCTAGACACGAAGTGGCCAAGTCTATTGATGCCAGCAGGATCTATCCCCATGGTGCTGTCAGCTCTACAGAACGCCACAGCTGCAGGCTCTGGCTCTCCAGCTGTGCTGCGCAGAAGCAAACTGCCAATGTTCCTACCCATAACAGAACACAGCTATTATGTGATGATGAAAACTAAATTATTATTTTTTTTGGAACTATCTCTTCAGCTCTCCAGCATAATCCAGTGGATCGTCTCCAAAAGCCTGTTATAACAGCATATTCAGAAATGTATGCATGAAAACTAGAAAGATTAATCAACCTTTAGTAATGGCCCTGTACATATGTATCAGGGCATATAAGGCAGGGGGATTCTGCTTCTGGGCACTGGGGGAAGTGTGTGTGTGGCATACATGCACCTCAAGTGTCATTTTACTGAGAAGACCCAGGGCTGCAGCACTTTGCTTTTTTTCCCCCTAATCCGAATTAACATGGTGGAGGGGGACACCAGCCACAAGTATGTTTGGCATTGTTTTTCCTGACCCTTGCTAAAGATAATGCAGAACCAGTGGGGACAGACAAGGACTAGAAAAAGAGGAATACATGGTGGTGGTCATCTCCCATGGATACTGGGTATCAAGAATGAGGCATTCCAGACCAGGGCTTCTGCAGGACAAATTTCTGTTGCCTTTTTGTCCCCTCACCTTCCTCTGCAGAAGAGAAATGGTCAGCACTAAAGTTAGGAAGTGAGCCTGATACAGCACCTGGAGGCGCAAGGGTATGTCATGGGTGGCATTTTCGCTAACTATGGCTCTTGTGGAAGAGTAAAACAGTCTTACTTGGAGTTGAATCTACATTCGTGAGACCATCAAATGGCAAAGACCAACTGTATGACAACCCTGGTTTCTGCTTTCAGAGAAAGCCATTTAACAATGGCGAGTTGATTATGATGCAAGCTGAAGATTATAAAAATTTGGTATCAACCACGAACACTGTATTTTGTCAATTCAACTTTCCTAAGACAACAATGCCACGTAGAAGACATCTCCAAGTCTGGCTTCCAAAGACCATGGGAAAGTTGCCTTTTCCAGAGCACTAGAAGGTAGCTGTGGCATTGAAGGCTTTTCTCAGTTCTTCATTGCGGTCTGTAGCATAAGGGAATAATGTCAAGTTTCTCAGAAGCTACTTGCTCTTAAGAGTTTCAGGCCCCTTGGTAGGTTTTTTAAAAATTTCTTTTTATGACATATATTTGATGAAAACAACATGGAGCTGTAACTTTGAGCTAGTGTTTATAGGGGTTACACCTTCCATAATGAGAAGAAAAATGAGTGTTGCAGCTCTCATAATGAAGAGAAATCATGGATCTCTTGAGCTGCTGTTAAGTCTGGATGTGCAGAGCTTGTTCTTTATCGCCATATTATTCACCAGAAAGCTGTTATTGCAGACATCTCCAATGCAATGAGAATTGTTGGGAAGTCTGTGAAGTTCCTTAATCTCAGAACAAATTTGCCATTGCCTGTTGAAGACTTTTCTGACAAAATGAAAATGTGGAGAATTTTCTATCATTTTGATAGCTGAGCAGATGTCAGCCTACAGTGATTTTTCCCGTTATTAAAGAAATGGGTGAAATTGGGAATCAGAAGGAAGAAGGCTTAGTTTAGCCAAACTACTCTGAGTGATTGTTTAATCTGGCTTTCTCAGCTGATACTTCTCAGGTAATGTTCCTTTAGTTAACTCAAACTAAAGCACAAAGCCAGAGAAAATTTGTATTTTACCTACTTAGAGCTGAGAAAAAAAAAAAAAATGAAACTATTGAAGAACAATGCAAAAAGCCAGCAGTGAAAAAAGGTAGGGAAAGCAATCTGCACTTGAGCGAATACTTGATCACAGAATATTTATAATTAGAATTCAGTTAGTGTTCCTTAGATTTCAGGTCCCAAGAGCAACCATTTGCTATTTTCCAAGGTCCTTATACTTGTTACTCAGGCAGTACTACAGTACAGCATTCCAGCTCCAGCTGCTAGAGTTTATTGACTTCAAGTAAGTATAGAGGCAAAGGTTTGAATGAAGTACGGCTGGTTTCTGTTAAATGCTGCTATTACGAGCTATACAGGGCTTATTTGGTTCTATCATTACTACTGTTGAATCTGTCCCTACAGAAAAATTAGGAAATATTTTCCACCTTGCAATTATGTTCAGAAGCCTAAATTCTGATCACCACTGACCTATGCCGACTTTCATCCAAACTCTTGCACTGTAACCTGCATAAATCCTATTCATACACCAGCTGATTAGTAATACAACTGCACAATGAGGCACGGTGCATCAGTTTAACAAAAATGTGCTGGATTGCAGTGGACATGCTTTAGCAGCTGTTGGCCAAGTGCCCTATGTTTTCAATGACAAAACTGAACCAAACTCGAGGACTTAGTTTTTAAAGACTTATTCCTGAAATCTCCATGGATGCAGCCGGAGAGGCTCTGCAACACTCTGTCTTCTATCAACCCAAGCTGATGATGCTGCCTACAGCAGGAGCAGGACTGTGCCAGTTCTTGCTGGTACAGGAATAAGCTATGATACATCAAAGAAAACAAAGACGAGCTATTTCAACCCATTCTTACAATTTTACATGTAGTAAGATATTATTTGCTACACATAGGGTAATTCCCCTAAAGGACACCATGGTTAAGTGGCAAATTAATTTGCTGCTTACATTCACTAGCTCTTCCAGCTGGCTTAATTCTCATCAGCCACCATAATTTATTAACAGTGAGGTGAGAAAAGACATGAATCAGCTTAATGTGCTATAAGTAGGGCATTGTCATGGCAACAAGATGCGGACTGTTTTCTACTGTTTATGTATGGTTTGTTTTGTACTCAGTCTTAAGATACTGCTTGAAATAACTAGAATTAGAAACATCTTTTTCTTTTCAACTTTTTTTTTTCACTTCAGTGTATTTTTAAGAATTATCTAAATAAGCATGTGAAAAGCTCTGAAGCATCTCTCCAGGAAAATAGCTAGCTATATCCTCTTTAATCAGTCTTCCTAGAAACAGAAGCCTTTACTCTGATCTCACAACCATTTTCTCACATTGTCACACAACTGATTCTGTGGATTAACTCCGGGTTTATAGCAGTCTGAGATCAAAATCAGACCTTTCCTGTTCCATACTCCACATATGGCTAGTAAGTGGGGAAAAATTTAAACCGTGTTATTGGAAAAAAAAATAAAAAATGTTTTGTAACATTAATACTTTTTACTTAGCACAGAATGTGGGAAAACAATTAAGGATGTTGCATTTTTACAGACTCGTGATGGGGAAGCATGAAGTTAAAATTCAAAATGAATTGTAAATGTAAATGTATTGTCTTCAGTGGCTTTTATACAAGCAGATTTTCATCCAAAGTTCACATTATTTACTACCTTGCTGCATAAAGAGAATGGTTGGAATGCTAACACAGCACATTGAAAAACAATTACCAATATTACTGTTCTGATTCCCTTTTTTACACTACCTCAGGAATCTGATATTAAATAACTAATGAAAATCAAAACATCTCTAAGATGTCTCAAGGAGAACATATGGAATAATGAAACTCCTTTCATAAAAATTTTTGCAAGCTTAAAATATGGCTTTGTTCTGAGTAAGAACAATTTTCCCCATTCAGTGCTCATTAATTTTTTTAATATGTCTGCTTTTATATTACCCTAGGTATTTGTTTGCATAATATGTAGGTCAACAGGCAACTGGGCTGTACCACAGAATAAAATGAAACTGTTCATATCTAGCAATCTGAGAAAAAATAATAAACAATATAATCTTTAACTCAAAACTTCTGTCAAGACATAATTGCAAATATTTAATTGAACACCACTAAATGATACCTGATGAGGTCAACCATAGGAGTTAATTAAGAAATGAAGCCATACCTAAAGGTTCAATGCATTAGTTTGTTCAATGTTGCTAACAGCTCCAAACACACTCAAGTTGGTAGCAGTTAATTAAAAATGCTTATGGAGGCCTAGCTGGGAAACACCAGTCCTGGATAGGCTGCACCGATGGGCTGAGGTCAACTGCATGAAGTTTAACAAGGCCAAGTGCCGGGTCCTGCACCTGGGGCGCAATAACCCCAAGCAGAGCTACAGGCTGGGAGATGAGTGGTTGGAGAGCTGCCAGGCAGAGAAGGACCTGGGAGTGATGGTGGACAGTCGGCTGAATATGAGCCAGCAGTGTGCTCAGGTGGCCAAGAAGGCCAACAGCATCCTGGCTTGTATCAGAAACAGCGTGACCAGCAGGGCTAGGGAGGTGATTGTCCCCCTGTACTCGGCTCTGGTGAGGCCGCACCTCGAGTACTGTGTTCAGTTTTGGGCCCCTCGCTACAAGAAGGACATTGAGGTGCTTGAGCGGGTCCAAAGAAGGGCGACGAAGCTGGTGAGGGGCCTGGAGAACAAGTCCTACGAGGAGCGACTGAAGGAGCTGGGCTTGTTCAGCCTGGAGAAGAGGAGGCTCAGAGGCGACCTTATCGCTCTCTACAGATACCTTAAAGGAGGCTGTAGCGAGGTGGGGGTTGGCCTGTTCTCCCACGTGCCTGGTGACAGGACGAGGGGGAATGGGCTAAAGTTGCGCCAGGGGAGTTTTAGGTTAGATGTTAGGAAGAACTTCTTTACTGAAAGGGTTGTTAGACACTGGAACAGGCTGCCCAGGGAGGTGGTGGAGTCACCATCCCTGGAAGTCTTCAAAAGACGTTTAGATGTAGAGCTTAGGGATATGGTTTAGTGGGGACTGTTAGTGTTAGGTTAGAGGTTGGACTCGATGATCTTGAGGTCTCTTCCAACCTAGAAATTCTGTGATTCTGTGATTCTGTGATTCTGTTTTCAATATTTCTTTACTGGGCACTCCTTGCACCAGCTACATGCATGTCTCACTGAGCCTCAGCTGTAAGATGCTGGTACAACCATTACCAGGAAAAAAATAGAATCATCAGACCATACTTGACTTTGGCTATGACATCATGCGGTGCCATTGCAGGCAGATATTGCCTCCTACACATTTATCCAGTGGAAATTGTTTTGTGCACACTTCACAAAATCTATGCAGTCACTGAGAAACGGTGCCTTTCCCCAAGAGCTGGTCCTAAGGACTGTAGCCAACCCTGTGAGCGCTCTGTTCTTCTCAACTAGCACCTTCTAGCAACAACGAATAAGCTGTCAGACATCCATAGACCTTTACAATATGTCAAGTCCGTCTCTGGCTACCTTTTCATTGATCAAGCTATGTCTTGCATTCTTTAAGGTGGCAGCGTCTAATGGGCAGATTACAATTTCAGCTGTCTTCTCCCTGAACAGAAGGTGATAATAGTTAACTTGGAAGGGAAAGGACATTTTCAGAACTGGCTTGTGATCTTTTTTCCTTCCTTAGATGTAAGAGGCCAGCCTGAACAGTTTCCACCTCCCTGATATCTTTTACTGCTCAGAGCCACAGGGCACGTCCATTACATTGGTATGGTCCCAACTGCGTGGGTGGGAATGCTCATCATTCACAAGACTTCCCTCACTCACACCATGAATCATTTTCGATGGCAGAGAGGTGCTAACAGCAACACCCAAAGGAATTTATTATTATTATTATTTTTCTTCCCAGCATTGAAGGGCATGGGCATTGCTACACAGGTCCCGGGTAAATGCAGGTAGCTGGTGGGACTCTTGTGCTCATCCTGACTACGTGAGAGTCCATTACTACAAAACAAATATTTGCTCTTTTGCAGTTACCTGATGCTTTTCTCACACTGAAAACGAAGTATATACAGCCTTACCATTCCCAAAGCTAGCCCTTTTGTCAAAAATGCACATACATTCAGATACCAAATCCTTCTTTGCTGTTTTCAGTTTATGCTTGTAGGAAGCAATAAACAATACTGTATTACTTATTTGTTGTTTGATCCCAAATCAGTCTTTTTACTTTCCTGTGATCCTTGTAACTGGAACATTATAGTTCATGAGTCCACCAAAGGAATAAGACTTTGGAAAATCCTTCATTATTTACCTTAGCTCTGAGTGTGTTATTTAGAATTACATTTTCACCTTAATAGGACGTGTCACTGGAAACATCTTTCTTCAACAGTCACACATATCTGCCAAGCCCTGACAAAATGGCAGGGAAAATGAGAAACAAAAACAAGATGGAGGTTATGGTTCCCAATATGGGGAGGAAGAGGAGGTACCTGGGCTTAGTTTGTCACTTATTAGCCATCTGACAGTGAAATCAAGCCCTGGGAGACATAGGTATGGGTAGACATTTGCAGAAATAGCTAGAGGAACTGCCAGTCCCATGGAAAACAACAGGAGGTGGATACTTCCTTCTAAATGTTGTGTACCAGCCCCTGCCGTATAGAAAGGGCTTCACCAAGAGGCAGGTAAGGATATTTTATTTATTCAAACCCGGGGGTACTTTGAACTCCACACCTTTCTGCAGCACCTACATCGCAATAAGGAAATACTGCTTTTGTTGGTAAAAACTTATTTTGGGAGGTTACTTTGAAATGAGGAATTAACCCTGACATGTGGAGCCAGGGGAGATTCTTGCCACCGGGAAGCTTAGGCATCAAAACAGAGGTTCAGAAGACTGTGGTGAGGAGCCAGCTCTTCAGCAGCTGGAAGGAATCTCTCTGAATTTGCTTTCAGGTAATGATATTGGGTGTAGGACTAGACTACTGACAGAGAATTAACATATAGAAGTACATGAAAATGAAGAACTCATCTCTCACGGAATTCATTCCATATAATTTAAAAGATAATGAATCCGTAAAAGCAGGCACTATTTTGCATGACATGCAAAATTTTATAAGAGCCATCATGTGCAGAGGACAACTGCTGGGAATGGCTTAATATGTAAGACTTTCAAAAGATCTAAAACAACCACCTTGAATGAGAATTGCAAGTAGATGCAAAGAAAACCCTGAGAGGGCTTGCAGAATTTGCTGTGCTACCTGCCATATTTTGCCACAAAAGTATTATCTGCTGTGGTGAAGATACACTCTTCCTGGCAATGCTATACAAAATACAGTTAACTTTATTTCTGGAGAAAATGTGATTTATCCACTGAAGCATCTTGCAGTCCCAGCGTTAGAAACAGCATCTCTCATAAGGTCAGCTTTTGGTCTAACGCTAGTGGTGCTGGAAATACAACCCAGCAGTCAGTTTCTGTACAGAGGAGCATATATCTTAGTCTTGGAGTCAAGTTTCCTCGTACTGCTCACACTAAAATAATTAAATTAAATTAAGGCAATACACATGGCTGATGGGAAGATTAATCATTTCATAAAATCATAAGAAAAAGTTGAAAGTTGATTTAGGCAATATTATCAGAGTTTCCTTAAATATATTTAAAACTTTACATGTTAATAGTATTTCTCATGATACACCAAGCATGCATCAGTGAGATCTGAGGTTACTTGCATTGCTGGCACCACTCTAGTTTACAGTTTGTGCCCATTTCCTTGGGGACTGATAAGAATCTGGAGAATATCAAGTTCATTAGAATTGCTCTTTTAATTTACCTCTTAATGCTTTCCAAGATAATCATCAGGGAGAGAAGGGCAGAAAAGGCTTCTTCCCACCCTATAAAATGTTCTGAGCCTTGAAAAGCATTTCTGTTCTCTGGTGTACCCAGCCTAGCCAAGTGAGGAGGAGAGGGCAGACCAGGGCTGAAGGAAGGTTGGTGGTACCCAGGAGAGCAATAGGGGTTATCCAGCAGCCTGCAAGCCTAACCCAGCACAGCCTGCTTCCCTTCCTCACCCAAGACCAACTGACCGCTTGGACCTTCCCCACCCGTGTCCTTGCTTGCTGCAACCACCAGCAGCCTTGAGACAGAGGAAAAGCATAGGAGAACTGCCAGGCCTTCTTGGGCCTGTGCTATTTGGAAAAAGCAGCCATAAACAGACTGGGGAAACCAAGTTGGGACTATGTTGTGTGTGTCAGTGGTATGCCCCAGGGAAATTTTTGGCTTGGACTTTCCAAAAAGAACCCACTTGACTGGAAAAGTCGTGGTGACCCAGACAGCATGTGGCGGGGAAGGAGAGGCATGGTTAGCACACAGCCCGTGTGGAGGGGCCTGGGCCTTCAGGCTCAGAGCCACCAGCTCTGGCCTGGCCACAGCTTTGGGCAGGGAAATTCAGAAATTAAAAATTAAAGTTTGCCATCTAGTGGTAGACCTCAGAAGATGCTTTTTCATGCAGCTGTCCCAGCCCTACAATTTTTAGGTGATCTGTATGTGATTTCTGTAATATATAATATATTCATTTTTATTAACACCGTATGGCCCACCCTGCTTTATTCTTGGTAACCTACCTGTTCATACATGACATTACATCTGGATCTGGAGGAGCCTGACTCTGACAGATGCAGGGGATGGTTTAATGTATTCAACCCTGGTTGACTTAAAAAAAAAATCCAAAAATTCACTGTAAAAATGAGACAATACGCTACAATCATTTCCCAGCAGTTTCTTGCCTTGACCGTGTCAGTGGTAATTCTCAGGGGATTGCCTCTTTCTTTCTCTTCAATATTCATTTCCCCTTTCCCTTTGAGCTTAGCTATGTCTGCAAATGACACATTTCTCCTGACTTTATGTGATATTCCCTTTTAACAGACCAAAACTGCCATGAGTATCTGCAGAAGCATGTCATCCTTGAAAGAGTCCTTGAGAGCTTCCTTTGAGCAGTGCATGCTGCCTGTATGGGATCCAGTGTGCCTGTAGGATTACTATGGAGACCCCCTCCACTGGCATCACTCATGACAAAGAATGACATGAGGTAACATGGAATATGGACAAGGAAAAACGAGATTGAGGATCCCTCATGGAGAAAGCCAGCAAAGAACGTTAACTTAGGTAAGGGCCTGAACAGTGGGGAAAAGGAAGGTCTGGAAGGTGATGGGGACTGTCATCTACTTTGGTGTCCAGATTGCAATTAAAGAACTGCAAGCATACAGAATGGTAGCTACACTATCTCTTGTTTTCCACACACAATATTTCTATTAGCAGATCTCCAGGTGGGATTAGCAATTTTTGCAGCATAATCACATTGTCGAGTCATACTTAATTTATGAACCACTATACACACAGATCATTTTCTCATATTGATGCTGAGCTGATTATTTCCCATTTTGTATTTATGCATTTGATATCTCCCTCTGCAGTACAGCACTTTGCACTTATCATTAGTGAACTTCATCTTGTTGATCTGAGACCATCTCTTCAATTTATCATTTTGCGTTATGATCCTGCCTGCCAGACCAAGCAGGTTTTATAAGTGTACTCTATATTTATCCTCCAAATAACTAATACAAATATTGACTAAAATCAGTCCTAAAGATCTCTGCACATCTGCTTGGAAAGCTCTTTCAAAATTTACTTCCAGTTTGACATTGAGTCATTGGCAATAATTTTTTGACAGTTTTTTTCATCTATTTGTGTACACAATCATATAAAAATCCTAATTTTGTATAAACTGTATTTTGCAAGCTTAAATATACAAATATAGATTACTAGCACCAAAAATTATCAAATATATTGTCTACTATTTCTTCCAGTCATCAGTATTTAGAATATAGACATACATGTTCTACTATAAGACTGTGCCAATACAGCTTTGCCAGAAAGTAACAATTTTACCCCCTTCTTTAAATGTATTAATTTCTTTAAATTAAGACTTGTCTTCTCCTTTAAAGAACTGATGAAGAATAAGCCACTAAATTTATGCTGAAAGCCGAGGACCAAAAAAAAAAAAAAAGAAAAAAGAAAGTCCTGAACCTTTGAGTTTGACTTTGTGTGCAGTTTCAGCACAACAAAAATATTTGCTGATGATGTAGATGCTCCTTAATATAGCACACAGGACAGAGATGATGCAAGCGCCTATTAAGCCTAAGATAGAACCCCTACACTTCTGTTAAAAAATGAAAAAAAAAACAAACCTTAATAACCCTAACTGTGTCAGTTTTACTGCTAGTACATAATTAGATCAGAAGAGTGGGATTTCAAAATGTCCACAGCATAACTGCTTCCTGCTATTTAGGCAATCTGTTTCTGATTCAAAAGCTGCAGTTCATCTTAAAATTTTATGTGTAAGAACCTCTTCAGGGTCTATACCCACAGAGTGGGAGCAGAAGGATGTTCCTTCCCAGCCTCCAGATTTTGTAGTTTGCAGAGCAAAAGTATTCATCTCAACCGGAAAAAAAAAAAAATAATAATAATCACATGCTTATAAAAGGACTTGGTTTTTCACTGCAGCAGATCACCCACATGTAATACTTCTTTTTTATTAGACAGGCTGGAGAGTTTTAGGGATGCCATCAATCTGGGACCTAGCATCTGCATACCAGTCCATTCAGATAGGTACTTAGAAAGAGGCCAAGAAAATTTTGTCCATAGACCTGCAATGAAAACAAAGGTATTAGTCAGCAATGTTTTCCCATTAAAAAAATGCATTAAGGAAATGCATTCAGTGAGGGAATCTGGGAAACAGCTTGAGAGATGGGGTCAGAAAAGCCAGGAGCAATGAGGAGGTAGGAGGGACTCAGGCCCAGTTCTGCTATTTTCTGGGGGAATGGATGGTCACACTGCTTTCTTCTTGTTTCCCACTGCTTTTTTTGCCTAACCAGTGCCACTGAGAGCAGGGTTTTAAGAAGCAGTTTGTAGGTGGCTGAAAGACAACACAAGTGGACCCAGTGGGATGTCCCATGGAATTCATAACTGAATCCAAAGATGAATCACACCCGCTCTGATTCAGCTCTCATGTATAGCCAGTGTAGGTGTTTATTATGACTATATCAGGAGTAAATCACACAAAAGCCAGGCTGGCGGAGTTTCCAGTGAACAGCACTTTGGGTAATGCAGTTCAGATCCCCTTCTCAAGTTACAGCCTTTTTCTCCTTGAAGGAGGCTTGGCTGTAAACTCTTCCCAGCTCTCTGCTAATTCCTAAGGATAACATGAGTCTCAGTTAGGCACACGCATGACTCAGAAGACGAAATAGTGCCCGTGGTGGGAAGTGGAGAGCGTGTTCCTCCCTGCCTCCCCCGACACACGCTGCCCTACCCGCTAGGTGTCCCTGCGAGCCAGGCGAACAGCACGCCGCAGGGCTGCCTCGCTTCGTGCCGCTGGGCTGCAGCTGAAACCCCAAACAGCAGCCCGGGAAATGTGTCTGAAATTCCTTCTCCTTCTTCTCCTTCTTCTCCTTCTTCTCCTTCTTCTCCTTCTTCTCCTCCTTCTCCTTCTCCTTCTCCTTCTCCTTCTCCTTCTCCTTCTCCTTCTCCTTCTCCTTCTCCTTCTCCTTCTCCTTCTCCTTCTCCTTCTCCTTCTCCTTCCTCTTTTTCTTCCTTAATTTTTATTTTTATTTATTTTTTTCTTTTCCTAAGCTTCCTTTTTGAAGCAGCTCCAAATTCACACACAATGCACAAAACGGCAAAGACAGCTCCCTGTTTTGCTGTGTAAGGTAATTGAAAGGATTTGGCCCAAAGGAGGATGGTTTCCCCTCCCAGTTAGTAGTGAGGCACTAGTCTGCTTCATCGTCCAACTGTTCCTCTGAATTCTGCAAGCCCCCAACCAACTTTACCATAATCCCTTACCCCAATTTGCTAGCCTTTAAGGTAGACACTATTCTGATGAGTTTCCTCCACTGAGGAGCTGTGAGGTTAAATGAAGGGTGATAATGTTCTTTTTGCATGTCTAAAACATGCAACAGCAACGACAAAATCTGTTTACTGTCAATGTGTGAATGTTGAAGTCTCACAGTAAAAGCTCCAATTTACGGGTAAGTAGGGCTAGGTAGATGCAGGCATCTAGGCATCTCAGGATGGATTAGGCATGTTCAGTGGCTGTCTTTGGAAAGAAGAGACTTTCTTGCATGGCTAAGAGTTGCTCAGGTAATCCCCAGAGCATTTCCAGAGGTCAGCAGAGAAGCAGGGAGGAAGGAGAGGGAAGCACATGAAAGGAAGCGTATATTTTCAGATATGGTGGCTTCTGCCAGCCCATGAAGAGGGAGAGGAAGCAGTAGGTAGAAACTTGAAGATATGCTGATTTTTTTGTTTGTTTGCTTGTTTTTTAACGTTTTGTCTCTTTGTATTACTGAATTTGGAGAGGGAGGAAAAAAAGCCCATTTGCTGTACTGGAAAAAATCATTCCACATTTCTGTACTTCTCTTTCTTGATCTGTTGAATAAGGGCAACAGCTATTCCCAGACTCGTGTTGATGCTCATATACAGTCTGAGATCTTCAGAATGGAGAAGGGAAAACAGGTATCAGAAATGAGTTTTCTGAAGCTATCAGACAGGAAGATTTCTGCATCAGATGTCTCTGCTCATGAAGGTTCTGTATTTTGGAGCCATCACTGGAGACTGAGGCCTATTGTGCTGTACAAATGCACAGGGAGAGACAATCCATGACACAAAGGACATACTCTCTAAATAGGCATGACAAAGAAAAAATAAGGGAGGAATTAGAAATGAGTTGACTAGCTCAGGGTTATACTGTTTGGTGCCAAAGCCAGAGGCAGCAGTCTGGTATCCTGATTTCAAGCCCAGCAATCTGTTCTTTCTCATGGCCAACCACCATTTGCTGCTCTAATGCTTACAGGGTGTTAATGGCATTACAGATAATTGTATATGACTCGGTATTTTTAACCAGTGTGAGCTTTACTTGTAAGCATGCTCACCACTGAACTTGGTCGCCCCCAGGGACAGTCCCTGCTCCCAGCCTTTGCAGGGTTTGGAGGGTGTTCAAAAGTGACTATAAGGTGACCTTCACAGCAGAAATGCGACAGAAGCAAAGGGAAAGGAGGAGGGTCCAACTCTTGTGAAATCTGGCTGTTGAAACACCTTCATGTCTTGCAACACCAAGTCAAAAGCTCTTTGTCTTAAAGATTTAAGAATAGACATAAGAAGAACTGTATTTATCTCTTGTTAGTCACCTAGGCAACCGGGAAAGCAGAAGTGAGCTTCACTTTCTAGTGTGTTTTATAATTTGCAAGTTTATTCAAATGTCTTTTTTGGCATATCAGACACACTTGTGGTCCTGCTGCAAATTTACGTTTTTAAGAGTAAAAAATGTATAAATAAGCAATCAAATTTGGTTTGTAGCTTTTCCTCCAACCCAGGCATCGTGTACCTGCATGCCCGGATAGTTATTTAATGGCCCATGGTCTGCCTTAGAAGTAGAACCTCTTCCACATTTTAATTTCTCCTTTTGGGGATCTCACATCTGTAGAGCTCCAGTTGCAGTAGCCAGGATTTAGTTGAGACCACAACCAAGGAGCAGGCTGGGAGCTGTCCTTTCATTCCCCAGCCAGTAGGGAGCAGTTAAAAGCCTCTTCCTCAAGCCTGAAAAATGTTGCAAAATATATATTCCCAGAATGAAGTAATCCTGTGCATATGCAGACTTCAAGTTTGTGTTATGACTGTGTAACACAGATTTTGGCAAGCTAAAAGCAATTCAGCCTGCCATAGGGTCTTGTGGGGTTCAAGTCTCAGCTGACACCTTGATCATGGGCTTAGTCCAGAAGGAGGAAGGAAGGCTGTGTCTCTTAGCAAAGGAGAACAGCAAGGCTGTATGTCTCCAGGTTGTTCATTCAAATCCAGAGTTACTTCTGTAAATAAGAGAAATGCTAGTGTTAGCATCTGCTACAGTGCACGAGGATGTAAAAAGACAAGTTGAAAATTCTCTGTTGAAACAGATCTATTGTCAGAAAATTAGACCTTAAAACACAAAATAGTTCACAGACAGCTCCTACAATCCTAAAAAGGAAAACATTAATTTTCATTTGATTATTCCTCTTCTTGTCCAGACTACTTTGCTTCTGATAGATTTTGACCACTTTCTTACAGACCTCCTTATATCCTAAGTGGAAAAACAAAACAAAACAAAACAAAACCAAAACAAAAACAAAACAAAACAAAACCAAAACCAAAACAAAACAAAAAGAAAAAAAAAAAAAGAAAAACACTCCATCCTGGATGATCCTTCCAGAGAAGAAAATCTTTTTTTTTTTCTTTTTTTTTTTGGCAGTCTCTTTATTTACATTGTTTCAAAATCTATTTTCCTTGAAAGGAAATGTTTATGAGGTTTGGCTTTTCTCTGTACATTTCCTAGGCAGAGTTGCTGGTGCTTTACTCTGCCTGCCTAATCTCAACATGAACTCCAAATTGTTAGTGTTATTTTACCAAGCAGAACAGATTTTTTGAGTTTTCTAACTCATTTACAGCTATGCAGAGGGGCTGTGAAGCCCTGATACTCCATTAGTGTGACACTTAACTTTTCCCTGACTTTGCAAGCTTTTAAATAATTATACAAAAGACACAAAGCTTTGGAGTAACCAGTGCCAAGTTTATGAGGCCCAGCAGCTGAGGGAATTAGGAATTTTTCCATGGTCTTGGATGAGTTTTGGTTTAAACACCAGAATGACAGATTCATCTGAGCATGTTGAATGAATGGAAAAGTTACAAAGCAATGGACAACATGATGCTCTTCATGGAAGGTACTGAAGAAGGAAGGGAATAGAAAAGATACACGATCAGAATTGCTACCAATCCTTTTTATAAGAGATCAAAACCCAAGAAAGAACAAGAAGGATTGCACAGGAAGCAACAGAATAAGCCAGTAAACCCTTTTAAAGGGAAAAATTTCATGGTGATGGTGATAGGTGAGGTGTTTGTGGCCGTAGGTCCCAAGGCAGATGAGAAGAGCAAGCACAGCCTGACAAGAGCAGCACTGCCAGTTGTACAGGGCATCAGAACCTGTCTCAGTGTAGGTAGACAAAAAATAAGCATCCACAGATCCAACATGTAGGATGCAGCCTGCTTTTTTCAAATTCATGTACAAGTAAAGAGGAAAGAAGTGAAGGCCTGGAAATTTCAGAAAGTGAAAGGTAACAATGATGTTCTTCCTAAAATTTACAATAGAAGGTGCAGATGAGACACGCTACCACTAAGATTGAATTAAAAATAATAGAATCATCTGTGTTAGAAAAGACCTTCTAGATCATCAAGTCTGACCATCAACCCACCCTACCAAGTCCGTCACTAAACCGTGTCCCTTACTGCCATATCCACACATCTCTTAAACACCTTCAGGGATGGAGACCCCACCACTTCCCTGGGCAGCCTGTCCAATGATTGAACTCCTTTTCCATGGAGAAATTTTTCCTGATGTCCAATCTAAGCCTCCCCTGGTGCAACTTGAGAGTATTTCCTCATGTCCTATCACTTGTCATCTGAGAAAAGAGAAATTCTCCTTGCTGCAACCCCCTTTCAGGTACTGTAGAGAGCAACAAGGTCTCCCCTCACCTCCTCTTCTCCAGACTAAACAACTCCAATTTCCACAGTCTGTCCTCATAAGTCTTGAAACACTAAAGGCTCAGTCTTGGTGAGCATCTGCTTTTAAACTGTAACAAGGATAATGACACTGACGCAATAAAGTCATGCAACTCTCAACACATGGTGGCTCTAGGAAGTACTGAAATCCAGTAATTTGCCTGTGGAACCATTTGTTAACATTTTAAAGCAGGTGAATAATTCCACGTATTCATTGAAACAGATGAGCTCTCAGGAGCCTGGATCACTGGAAAGGAAGTTGTGTGTGCAGAGCAACTATTATCTTCAAACAGACTTGTTGAGCTTGGGCCCAGAAATTATCAATAATTGGGCGGTCTTAGGTGCACAAAGAAAGACTCTGACTTTACCAGGCAGAAGGATCTGAGGTGGTGGAATAAAGGAGAGGGACTTTTGCAAGGAGAAAGGTTCTGGGGCATTCAGGAGCTAGTTATGCCAAGGGATCCCTCAGGCTTTGTAGGACAAAGAAAGCTAAATCTGTAGGTTACAAATGGTGTAATATGAGACAGAAAACATATGTTGTCGTTTTTACTCCCCCTGCAAAAGACATCCTCCCTTAAGTCTTGATCAAGGAACGGACTGTAAATCATAGAAGAGGCAGGATGTGGAAATTCAGTAATTTCCATTAAGTGACACGAGGCTAAAACCATAATTAGTGTTGTGTTGTGTTTTTTTTTAAAAAAAAAAAGTGGTTTGGGGCAGTCTATTATCTTTTTCTTTGCTGTTCATCGTTCTTTCATTCTTACAAATTCATAACAGAGTACAAGTCAGTAAGATGTCCAACTGTCTATTAATAATTGATTTAATGTAACACATGAAGTGTGTGTAATCTGTTTTCTTGTTCCTCCATTTAATATAATCCATGAATCACTGGTGACCAGTAAAGAGTTTGATTGACCACATGATGCCAACTCTTTTCCTAACTCCAGCTGCTGACTTGCATTTAAGAGAGCTGAATGTCTTATAGATATTTTGTGGTTATAACAAGGATGTTGTTGAAAAGGGAAACAATTAGTCAGTGGAGTTAGATAACATTTACTTTTGGATAAGAACTTATAACTTTGCCTTCACCTATTGCCAGTGTTCCCAAGTCTGCCCAACATTATGTACTAAAATAATTGTTGTCAAACACAGACCTCACTCTTTTTGGCCCAGTGTCTTGTCTCTCCTGGACCTAAGGAAAATTCCAAGTTACAAATAGAAGCTGCTTTTATTCCCAGCATATGGCTATAGGTATCAGTACCATCAATGTAATCCACAGTCACAAAAGATCTTCTGTTTCCAGTACCCTCTCAAGGTAGCGAACTGCTATTCTTCCTATTTTACTAACAGAAATGAGGCACATGGAGTGTGTTGGGAACCTGACTTTGCTAGGGCTTTTAATTGTACTGTTTCAGGCATTTCTCTTCGTGAACATATGTGTGTTTTTCACCAATGCCAAGATTTTCAGTGAGTGAGTGTCACTTCCTTTGTTAGCTCCAAATGTGCAAAGGTTGAAAAGGGCATTTTTACTAGTGAAAAATCTTTCAAGGACTTTTATAAATCATTCAAAATTCTGGTTTAAAATGAGTTCCCTAAAATGTTTCCTTTCACACACTTCTTAGTGCCAAATACAAGCCCATCTGGAATCATTAATTCTGTTGAACTGTTTAATTCCAAGTACTATTGCAAGTGGTGTTTTTTCTTTTTATTTTTTTCCTTTTTTTTTTTTTTTTTTTAAGAATGACTCGATTCAGTATTTTATAACCATAATTGGAATAGTGCATTAAGACTCAACAGCTCATTTTTTTATTCCGGGAAATGGCAAGCAACACATCTTGTACTCAATCAGTTACATTAGCAAAGCAATGCTGAAAAATCTTGCACTGTGTAGCTAGCCCCCAAATTTAATATTTCTTATTCAGTTATTTTCCATATGCTCAGAAATTAAAATACTTTTGGAGGTTTTAAGAAAGCTTATTGAACAGTTTTGAAGTCCATCCTATGCACACTTCACCAGGCACATCATCCAGACAGTTAGAAGAATAGATTCCCTGCCACTGAAGTGCTCAAGCCAAATGCCAAGTGTTCTTCTCCATATACAAACTCACATAAAAATGTTCATTTATGATTCACCATCAGAAATGAACCATTAAATCCAGTTTGCAAGCAACCTTCCCTTTACATTTGAAAAGGCAAAGCATGTGAACAATGAGTATTTTTGAGTCAGTCTGCTTACTTACATTATTCTTGCATTAAACATTGCCTTTAAACTTGTGATTTCTTTCTAAGATTTTGTATGTACATATTTAAAGGAGGGGAACTGTGAAATCTTGCTGTCATTGATATCAGTGACACAATTCCCACTGATTCAAATCCAGAAGGGACTTCACGCATGTCAGCTCAAAACTTCTTTGATTATTCTCCATTTTCAAGTGATACAGGAGACACTTAGGTTGCAAATTTGGCTCTTTGATGGTTGTGTTGAAGAGCAGTCTCACACCTTCATACCTACGTGGGGTTGCATAGCCTACTCAGTGCAAACAAAGAGCCAACATGTGTGGGTGTCCAGTGAAGGACAGAAGTTTCATCCACTGCAACTTGCAGATGAAAGCATCAGAGAGTTTTCAACCCTAGAAGCAGGTGCCCAGGGTTCAGATACAGAGATTTGTAGGTATGGAAGCAGTTGGTTTTAGAGTGATCCAATTATAAATTCATAGCTAGACTGTCGTGATACAAATTAGTCTTAGCATTCATCTCTTTGGCAAAATTCCCATTCTTTGGATGCCTTTCTGGTGGAATTTTCTGTGACATGAAAGATACCAAAATACAGATAAAAGGAGTACTTTTCTTAAGCGCAAAATTCATTCCAACTATTAGCCATAAACTCACCATAAAATATGCTGGAAGGGACCTAGTGTGTCTCTGGTCCAAAGCCCTGCTCAAAACAGTGTCAGCTTTGAGATAAGGTGAGGTTACTCAGGGCCTTGTCTGGTTAAGTTTTGAATATATCCAAGCATGGAGAGTCTGCAGCCTCTCTGAGAACCTGCCCTAATGCTTGATCACCTTCACTGTGAAGATCTTTTCCTTATCTCTAATTGAGGTTTATCTTGCTGCAACTGGTGTTTGCTGCCCCTAGCACTTTGGTTGTGCACCTCCAGAAGGGTCCAGCTGCATTTTCCTCTGTATCCACTTACTACATGGTAACAGAGAAGAGTAAGATCTCCCTTAATCATCCCTTCTACAGGATGAACAAACTGGCTTTCTTAATTTGTCCATGTACACCGTATGCCCCTGCTCCCTGACTATCCTGGTGTCTGTTGCTGAACTTGCTCCAGGTATGCCCATGCCTACCTTGTGGTGGGGGGCTCAGAACTGGACACAGCCCTGCAGATATGGTCTTACCAGTGCAGAGTAGGGGGGTAATCACTTGCCTTGAGCTTCTGGCTACACTTTTCTTAATAAAGCCAGAATGCTGCCAGCCTTCCTGGCCATAAGGGAACACTGCTGACTCACGTTCAACACGTTGTCCACCCAGATCCCTAGTCCTTCTCCTCAAAAAAAAAAAATTGTGCAAAATCACCTTATATGTAAGAGAAGTGTTGGATGTATTAGTAATCAGCTTCCCTGGAATATTCCTGTAATTGTTACGGCTCCTTAGGTGTAAGGAAATAATTTTCTGGATTTGATCACTATGTTAGTTAGTCTGACAAGCCCAAAATAAAGTAAATTTTCACACATCAATCATTAGCATATTTGCCTAAGAACCAGCGTGCAGAATTCAAGCAAAATCAACAGCTTATTCAAGTAAATACATATTCATCATTATTCTATGTGAAATATTGCTTTCTGAGTTTATTCACTGAATGCTAACTACATTTCTAACAAATATACCAAAATAACTGTTCTTCTGTTACTATGGAGAGGGAAAGGAGAAAGTACTGTGTTTGAGGACTAATTATGAAGTCTTTAGAGTAAGAACAAGATAATGTGATTCCCTTGTATACATACATACACACACACGCATACACATATATATATATATAATTTAACAGTCCAACATTTTACATTCAAGGTTTTGGAGAGAGAAATGGAAAATTGCTGACGAGTTGGTCTGGAGACAAACTGAAGAGTTGTTTTATGGGAGGGACGTTTTTGTCAGTCTGAGATACAAAAGGGGAAAGGATAATTCTCAGCTGAAGTGAAGCAAATGTGAGAGCAGATTTAGAATTAGCAAATATGCTACCTCTTAAATTGATTCTAGCTCACTGGACACAATCATGGCAATAACAGCCGATCCCTGCCACATCTTCTGCAGCCCTGCTAGCAACACCAAGCAAGGAGATATATATATATATATGTATATCCTTGAAGGAATCAGTATGCATATGTGTGCACATACACACCTGCAGACACACAGTCATTCGATTCCTGATCTACATAATATGATTTTCTTGTAGCAAGTAGGATACAGTTGCTCCACTTCACTCCCCTGATGCATTACAAGGAACTAGCTTTACATGTTTTATTGCCATGGGTGTAGAAAAACTCGACTGCAAGTCCCACTGATCAGAGAGCCAATAAGGTGAGGAACGCTCCCCGCAATATGGAGCCTGCAGAAGCATTGCCAAGCAGGGATTGCAGCACTGCCAAGTGTCACTGCAGCAAGGCGCAGAGAGGCTCAATACTGTGTTAAATAGAAGTTGGGATGTGCTGCATTTCCTAGTATAGCTAAAAATAACGTTTTACTCTTTATCACCTTTTTGCAAAGGATTGCTAAGCACTTTGCACAAATTAATGACGTTCAGGTTGCAAGCACCCTTGTGTTGTAGTTTTCCATATGGTTGAGGTTTTTTTTTTTCATTCCTAATAGCACGTTGCTCTCATTATTGTGCAGTAGACTTTTTGTTTCTGCACATCAGGCCTGGGTTCTTATAGGAAAGTGATTATACTTGCCTAAATGGAGATTCTGGTGACAAGATAATTTACAACGCTCTGTTGCATAATCATGGAGCCAAGGTCAGGGAAACCTTTGATGTAGCATAGTGAGGGCAGTTGTAAATAAAGCACACATCATGAAAGGGTTTAGTCTCAGTGAGAACAGACAGACAAGAAAGAATAGACAAGAAAGAACCTCCAGCACTCTTGCCATGGTGAAATCTTATTCCCTTCTTGTCTCCACAGATACTGTGGTTGGCTAATTAGAGAACCACTATCAATCCAATCTCACTTTTTCCCAACTTTACTGTAATTTCTACATTTGAGAAGCTGGTGAAATGAAACTGCACTACTACAGCTTCCCATTCATCATCAGGAAACAGAACAACAGAGGGAATTGGGCTAAAAATAATTAAGAAACCGGATCAGGTGTCATGTGCATGCATCTGTGTGGGTATGTAGGCATGCAGGCCATGGAGGTAGCAGCAGTAGCAGAAGGGGAGATAAGAACCACCAGTATTTTTATCTCAACGTGTGGATGCTCATAGATGTACTCACAGCATACTTAGTAGAGAGGCAAAAATGCCTAAGCAAACTGTGATCCAATTATACTATAAAATCAGACTTTTATAAAATCAGCATTGGCGTTATTTCACATGCACTGCCATTGCTTTGCATCTGTGCAGTAACACCAGAGCTTTTCAGAAAGTTATTGGAGCTACTTTTGCACCTCGTCTGCACAGGCAGGCTGGGTGTGAGGCACAGGGTGGCTGCCTATGGGCGCTGCTCCAGACAGCGCAGACACAACTGGTCCAGGACCTTTCTACGGATATATTGGTCAGACACACTGATGCCTTGGATAATCAGAGCTGCTCTCTAGTATCTGCTCAGATGAGATCACTGAGAGGAGTGGCAGGCCCAGGACAAAAGACTGAGATAAATGAGTAGCTCTATAGGAGTTAATGCAAAAGGTTCCCCAACATTACTACCAGTCAGCCTAAACAAACAATTATTTTCCTATGTTCCAGGAAAAACCTTAACTATGTAATTTGCAGCTCTGCTAAAATGTGTATAAAGAAGTGGTAACAGGCCAAAACCTCAAGCCACTGTAAATCAACAGTATTTGCTTGCCTCAGTTGAAACACCCACTCTTTATTTCAGCTAAGGAGCTAACACCCGGTATCTTAATATGCATTTATGTTCATATTTGCACTTTGAAGGGCTAGGTAGATTATGCAGCTGGCACATGTCAGACTAAATGTCACTTCCGAAAGCTAAAAGACCTACCTGGAAATAACCATTCGGAGTGACTGCCTGACACGTATAACCTCTCTGGAAAAGCCTTCCCACCCAAAGCACCTTCTTGTGATTAATCTTTCAGATAGGCAACACACAGCTCTATTTTTAAAAGCAAATTTTAAAGGAGAGAATACATTCATGAAAAGAGGAAAATGCGAACAAATTAGCAGCTTAAAGCACTGCAAGATACAGGGAAAGAATATATTACAAATAATACAAATACAAATACAATACAAAGAAGACAGTTCAGGCCCCTTCAGAGACCACAGCTGTAGTCCCTCTCTTGAGTATTACCTCCTGGCAGAGACTGGGTTCATCCTTAGGATGCAGACTCAGTGCCAATCACTCCAGAGTGTTATTAAGATGCCTGGCACCATGGCAGAATTCAAGTCAGTGTTTCTTTGCCACATGTTGGAGTGGGCTAGGTGGCAAAGGTTGAAGTGAAAAGTGAGCTAGCTGCCCTGTAATGACAGGGTCTCGCATCGGGCAAGCTTAGAAATTAACCTCACATAAAAAAGGTATGCACTATTTTCTTTCACACTTTGTCTGATCCTGCCCTGCTATGCAACATGAACTATGAGTGTATAAGCACTGAAATCTGGCAGGATTTGTGATTGTTTCACAAAGACTTGTCATCCTCCTTTACCAGATAACTCCCTGTAAGACATGATGGAGGGGGAGTTGGAACACATCATATTAGAATGAATATAAATGGTAATGATCGTGCTCTTCCACAGCACTTTCACTCCAAAAAATCTGTTAATTAACCCTGAATCAAGCAGGCTTGCCAGTCAGCATTACAGCATTTGAATTGGTAAATCTTTCAAACCCCTACTTCTAAAAGACAAGATCCTGTAACCTTTATTTACGTTAAACATTAACTTATTCTGTGAGGAACCTTTAGAAATCAATAGGGATTGGGCTACATGAGTAAAACTGGTAGAATCTGATACCAATTACAAACTAAAACTGGCCCTCAGTTGGGTATTTCTGTCTGCTTTTTTCTTTTTTATTCAGTCTTTCCATATTCCTCTTCCCCTCTGTCTGCACCCAAGAAAATACAGAATCTTCCCTCTTTAGAAGCCATTTGAGTGGTTCGTTTTCTCTTTAATCCAAAAACTGAATATTTCTTGTTAAAGGAAGGTAATATTTGACAAAACTTGGTAGATCTGAGTGTATTTCTAAACCTGGACAGAGACCATCCTTTTTGACATAATGGAAGCAATAATTCATGGCTTTTAAACATGAAGTACTTTATATTTTTGAACAAAAAGCGTAGCTGAAATTACTACAGAAAGCATTAAGAAAAGCAGTCTGGGCTTAAACAAAAGGAGATACGAAATCAGCAAATTTTCTTTTTACCAAGTTGTGCAGAGGAAAAGGTGGATGGAAACAAGTGGACTTATTTTCCATTTGTGCTTCCTTTCCTCAAGTTTCTCCAGCAGCAGAACAGCCTGCTGGTTTGTTAGAGGAACTGAAAGCCCACGGATACTAGTATAGAGAAGAATATCAGTGTGATGTGAAAGGGAGATGGGAAAGAAAAATCCTCCGGCCTTTTATTTTGAGACAGCTCAACATTAAATTACGTTTTGCTGCACAGGGAAGCCTTGTGCCCTGAGAGCTGCAGCTCGGGTTTCTGTGTCTTCTCTTTGGTGCTGCCTCTTAGGTTGGACTCCTCCTAAAATATCACTGCCAAATGCCACATACAGAACACTCCTCACCCCAACCCCGCCAAAAAGACATATTTTGGGCCAGGAAAGCTGGAGGGCAGTGGGGACAACTCCCCCTGACCTGGCAGGGAAGCAGCTCGGCCTTCAACCACCAGGGTCAGCCCAGCACACTGAAGGACAGACAGCTTAGGTTAGACAACCCACTCAGAACATCAATTTTTTTGACTTCTCCTGATGAAAGAATTGTGTGTTAGTGTATTTTTTCAAATCAGACACTGCCTAGCTGATTAAAATTCCTGGAAACCTAGCAAGGTGAAAAAAAGAGGTGCGTCTGGATGTTGTTTTCTGCTCATGCCCTAAAGCCATGTCAGGTTGAAATAAGGTACGCAGTATCCCTCCCATCCTTCTTCTTCAGCGGTGTCCTGGTTTCCATGGAAAAGGAAACTGTGAGCATAGGGTGAAAGGGAACTGCAGCATGGTCAGGAAGATGACAGGGGAAAGAGGTCTGCGGGCACCTGCCTGGCGGTAGGGACAGAGCCAGCAAGCCAGGAGTGGCTTCCTCTTTCTGCAGATACAGACAAAAAGATGTATTGCTTAGTGTAGTGTTGCCTCTCCAAGCTGTTAATTCATTTCATGTTCCTTTCAAGCTCTTCTTCTGTGCAGAAAATTTTAGAAGGAAATGCCACTGGATTACACAGCTGCTGTCTGCCTGGGCTTTAAATACGCCAATTTGCATCAGTCTGTGGGCAGTGCTGAGAACAGGCTGGAAGTTACTGCAGCCTCCCTATGTTACTAGTGGCATCTTACTTGCAAATCTGAAACAATTGAAGGGAAAACGTATAGCAGAACTATAGAGAGACAGTTCTGAGGTACTAAAAATAATATTTCTTCTGAGAAAAATGTGTGTGAGACCCAGTACTCCTGGGGGAAGCCCTACAAGATGTCAGCAGGAAGCTATAATAACTGATGGAAGAAAAATGGGGTTCCTGAAGTAAAAAAGCCCCCATCTGTGTTACTAATCAGGCCAGGAATTAAAGATATTGAGAACAAGCCTATTAGTAAGCACATTGAAAACTTGAAAAAATTTGAAAGATAAATGGAACTAGTATTGGGGTACTACCAGAAAGCTGAGTCCTACCCTTGTTTTGCAGACTCAGATAATTTGGATAAGAACCCATCTGCAGAAATGCCAGTCAAAAGCAAGGCTCTATAGCTTTGCAGTTACCACTTCTGTTAACAGAAGCAGGCAAATTGTTATGGGAAGCATCTCTTTGTAGCATCAGTACAAAATTTTCTAGTGTTGCCTTTGTAGTGTGCAAGCAGGTTTTCTTCTCTGAGAGAACTGCTATACTGCTGCTCAGTCTTTGGGTTATGCAAGGACTTAGTGCCTTGGCAGACTGAGAAGAAGAGGAGGCAATGTGAACAGTCTGAAAATTGGCTGTCTGCTTTAACTCTTGTTAAATCAGTTCTGGTGTAAGAATTGTCTCTTGAGAACCAGACAGAGATGTTGGGCTAGGATTCCTACATGAAGGAACTGCCTTGCACGTTGGCTGCACATCCTTGTTTTAGGACCGGTATGTATGTGCAAATGAAGTGATTCAAATTTAGAATATCCTCAGACGTATGTCCAAAAGGAAAGCACAAGCATCTGCTAGTGATGGATAGAGCACACACAGATTAGAAGACAAGGCAACACTGATAATTTACTGTCATTTGCCCTTCTTTGTATGATTTTTAAAAGGTATATTACTGGGAAAATGCTGCATGTATGCAGTGCTTCCTTAGAGGAATTTAGTAAACCCTTAAGATATACTCTGTCAAACGAAGTTGATAAAGCACAACATTATTTACTAACCATCATTCTACAGGTGCCAACCTTTGAGTGGTAACTAATGTCATTTCAAATATTTAATTTTTTTAAATATTTCTTTCAACAATTTCAAAAATTTGTTTCAACAATATTTACAATATTGGCTACTAGGAGTGCCTAACTCCAAAATTACATGGTTCGTTTCAGTTGGCACATTTGAGGAGATCAGGGTCCAGTGTCACAACCTGGCCCTAGGTTGAAGCACTTACAAGGCTTTAACTGGCAAATTCACATCCCTGTTTTGAAACAGATGTATGAGATGAAGAGAAAAGCAGACTCTAGAGTTAGCACTCAAAAACTTAAGTAAAGATGATATAGAATTATTTATAGAAACTAACTTGGACAGCTGCAGCTATGATTATCTTGTGGGATTCATTAAGGCCCTGTTTGACATTCAAGTAAGTTCTTGTTTCTGGTGGCAAGAAAGAAAGACAGCGTGTACTTTAAAGAAATTACAGGATTTAGAAATGGAGATGAAAGATTCAGAACTATACTATTTTCTGTTCCCACTGCCCTCTTACAAACTGGAAACATTATAACAAGGGGGATGGTGGCTTCTGAGCTACAACACAGAAAAAAATGAATGTTAATTGCAGAAGAACCAAAGTATATACCTGAACGACGAGGATTAAGAGAGAAAGAATAATATTATATCACTTTTGAATCCAGGACTACCCATCGTTAGTCAGACTGTATAGAGCCCAACCTCATGTTTATTTTATATGCAGTATTAAGCAAATGACTGAATGGGGCTACTTCTTTCACAGACCTGTGCAGCCTATTAAAAAGGCAGTATACGTTCACTGCCGTGCTTTTAGGCACGTGACAGAAAATTGTCCTACAAACAATGGCACTTTCTATAGATTTGTGTTTCACACCTCTCCCCCTCCTTCTAGCAGGACATGACTTTTCTGTGTAGCCCCTCTGGTCCCTCTTTATAAGCTACAGGAGCAGGAGTGAGCAGAGCCCGACCGCTGCTGCTGACCTTGCAGTTGCTTCCACAGCCATGTCTGCAGCCACGGCAGAGATGCTCCCTGTTATGTTATTGAACACATAAGTGAATAGGCTTTGGATCATGTCAGCTGCCCTCCTTCCTCCCTGACTTCTCCCAGTTGTCCCATGATAGCCATACAATCAGCTGGGAGTTTCCACTATAGCTTTAGGGGAGCTGAAAACACATGTGCATTTTGCTCCTCGTTTATGCTTCAGCAGCACTCAAACATAAGGTATGGACCTTACTGACTCTAGAACATGAGAATTTGAGTAAATGCTTGCAAGTGTTAAAAATAGCTTTAGTCATTTGGATTTATGCCTGTTGGACTCCCATTTGTTCATGATTATCTACCAGCCATGCAGAACAGTATTTCCACTTGTGGGTAGTGGGAAGAAATGCTCAAATACTACAACGATAATATAAAAGTATGTAAAATATGAGTAGATTAGAATAAAACAAACAGAAAAGGATATGTCGGGAAATGATCCTTTTATTTGAAACTTGGTATTTCCCTTAGCATGGCAGAGACTGAGGTTTTTTGCTCTCTTGGTGTGTTATAAATCCTGTGATTTTCTCTAGACACAAGATGTAGCGAGAACAGTGTAAGTGGGTGAAAAATATAAAACCTGGCAGACTGAATGGTCATAGATGTACTGCTTTTTACCAGCTCATTGCATGGATTATTTCTGTATTTATATATTTGTGCTGGTTGTATGCCTATGAAAGATGTATGTTATAAATAGAAATCTCAAAAATCAGCACATTGAAGTATGTCTTCACCTGTTGCATGCTGCCAAATTCTTCTTAGAAATTGGCTCTCACATTCTGGGTAGTTTTTAAGGAATTGATTTTGACCTTTAAAAAAAATGTGAGTTGTATAGAAGTTCTGAAGCTACATACATTAAAGCCTGAGATGCTCAGATACTGCAGTCTCTGGACTGACGGGTACCATATAAAGCTATCAGAAGTCAGTAGTTTACACAGGTTGTATTGACTAACATCTTACTTTGAAATTTAGCTGGAAATAAAGCCAAAAACCATTCTTATCAGAGTGAATTCCAAAAGGTTTTTGTTATGCAAGTCCCTCCATCCCTTCAGGCAGTCTTTTCTAGAATGAAGAGGCTGAGTTTCAAGTTAATTGAGAATATCAGACAAGATTCCAATTGGTCTGATTTTCTTTTACTAGACTAGATCTGTAATTCATAGTTTCTGGCACATCCCCCTTAAATGAGCAATATGTCACATCCCTGTTGTAAATGCTGCAACCTCAGGACTGAATATGTACAGACTGTAAATTATACAGGGGTGTTCAGCCTGTGCCCATAATTTCTAGTTCTACCTATATGTTCCTATTTGATTTAGCAAAGATGGCTCCCTTAGGTATCTGTTCAGCCTCTGTGTGAATTGACTCACTGGAAACAGTTCTTGGCACATGTATTACAAAGAAATTAAAGGAAAAGTCAGGAAACTGGATGGAAAATGATCAGAAATAAGTTACGTGAAGTAACTCTTCTGTACTAGTTAATCTCTTCAAGTTTTCTCTTATATTGCATTTTGTCACTGTATACCTCTCAAATGCTTAACTACTCCAAAATGATTGTTTTTTGGTTATTCTTACAGGAGCTAAGCAGATTGATGTGCAGGCTCTCCGTTCTGGGTGCCCTTTGGTAAGTATTACCTGCTCATTCTGACAGATGACAACAAATCTGTTGTTACCATTTATGTCTTTCTCTAGGGTTTAAGAGGAAACATTTCACCTGAAATATTCTTACTGCAAAGTTCAGATGTTTTTCCATCTGACATGCATTCTGGTCCTCTGAAAAATAAAAAAATAAAAACAGTGGTGTTTTCAACATCTTTCATACAGTTTCCCAAAGAGTCTGCTCTTCAATGCATATGACATTTGTCTTCAGTTTTCATGTCTGCAACTCATCTATACAGAAAGGTGTTACAGCAATGAGTTTACATGCTTACTGACATGTCATGCCAGGGAGGTTGATTTAGGTTGGTAAAGGAATTCAACGCTTCCATTTTTTGTTGTTGTTACTGTTTTTGGCGGTAGTGGTTGTTTGTTTTTTGGGGGGTGGAGTGGGGTAGAGGATGTTCCTATACTTTCGGAACACACTTATCTGCTATGTGATCTGAATTAACCTTTTCTTAGACCACATCCTCTAATTTGCCATTCCACAGTTTCTGTTGCTTTTGCTGAAAAAGCTTCCTTGAGAATCACTGTAAGTCTCGTTTCTTCACTGCTTATCAAGGTCATTGTCTCTCTTAGAATCAAAATACCATAGTGGAAATCTCTAACTCATTCTCTTTTAGACCCATGTGGGCATCAATTTCCAAAGATAAAAATCTCTTTACCAATTAAAACATGTTTCCTAATCTCGTACAATGACACCAGGAAATGATATGCGGCCCTGCACAGCCTCCTTGCTTCTCTTCAGCTTTCAGCCACATTTTCCATTTATAGGGGCTCTAGGGCAGACACACCTCCATGCAGTCACACTCTTTCCCATCTTTAGCCCTCTGCAGCAAGCCCACCCCATCAGGCAGTCACGTTCTTCCTGGGACAATTTGATACGTCAAGCTTCATTCTTAAGTTAATTGAAACTTACTTCGCCTTCCTTTTGGAGTTACCGTAAAGGATTGTAGAGAGATATTTCTAGAGGAGTTATACCTACCAAGATACAAATCACTGAGTAATAAACTAAAAGTCTGCAAAAGAAATCGAAGCAGTTCCACAATGGAGATTCTCCCCTGCCTTCCCCCCCCCCCTCTTTTTTTTTAATTTAAATGCATAAATTTCAAAGTGCAAAGTGAATTTAAAAGTGGAAGCAAAGAGAAAAATAGAAGGAGAACCTAAATCACTACTTGAGGAATTCTAGACTGACTCTGTCATGGAAGTAGGTACTCTTGTGTAGAACAGAAGGAAAAGAAAAATGTTGCAGAAAAGTAAGAGAAACATGTATAAAACTAAATGCTAGTCATATGCATTAGTCCACTTGTGAATTATGATAATTAACCCACAGCAAAACCAGAGAGGAGTATTAATCGATCACCGATCTTGAGAACATGAAGAGGGCTGACCAAGTCCCTAGGTAATAAGCAGACCACACAGTTATGAGATGAACAAGAGGAGTGTAAAATATCCTGCAGGATGTTAAGATGTTTGAAAGATATTTGCCACTCCATAAAAAAAGCAGCATGGGCAAAAGGACTGGTGATACAAGTAGGAACTGTTTGGAAGAAAGGCTGCTATGGGTACGTTTCTCAGTGATCTTTCTGATGCTATGCACTTACAAAACTAAGTAAAGGCATTCTGAATTCCTTGGACAAAATCCCTTGATTTCATGCCAGTCTGCTCTAAAGACATCAAGTCTTGTTTTGAAGCCAGTAAGGTTATATAGGGTAAGGGCAGAAATTGGATCCCTATTCAGGGAGATGCTTATAGTTCTCCAAAGGATGACAGGTAATAACACAAATGGAGCTTTTGCTCTTTAAACTTGACATTAATAATGCCAAGTTATTCCCCTTTCCACACTCTATTACAACTAGATGCTTTTGTTATTCATAGTAACAATTACTGGTGGTGTATTAGTGCCTAGAGATCTCGACTGAGATAGTCCCATTGTAACATGCACTGTGCAAACACCTCATAAGATAGAGAGCGCGCAGCCTCGCCCTCCCCGGGAGCTCATCTCTAAAAAGACAAAGCAATCAAGTGGCAGGAGGAGTCCGGAGTGCCGAGAGATGGGAAGGGAATCATCCAAAGGTCACAACTCAGTGTCAGAAGGGAAAGCAGAACGAGGCAAGCAGCCAGACCAGTGCATCGGTGACACTTTCCCATGGACCTGACTTGGACAAGTCTGGCTCTTTCCAAACAAAACTTGCACAAAACCCCCAAACAGGTTTCATACCTATGCTTTCACTTTGTGATACAGATGTTTATGGGCCTCTCTAATATGTAGTGTCAGTTACCTAAACAACATGACAGACTAAATTTTTAAACTGGCACCTGGTAAAACATAACTGAGCAATATGAGCCCGTGTACAGCCAGCTTGAATAGTTTTGTCTGGTTTTGCTGCGTGCATGCTTGGTTCTCTCCTGTTATATCTAATTATTTGATACTGGCAAACAACTGTTGCTTCCCTCAGCTCCAGCTGAAGGCCATGAATGTCCAGTGAGAAACACAAAAGCATGTTTGATACAAGGAACTCCAGTCTGAACGTCAGCCTTTCATCTGAAGGGAACACAAAGCACTTTCCACAAGTTTACAAGGTCCATTCAGCTGCAAGAGATGGCAGCCTTGATAACTGGCACATAGCTGCTGCAGGGCACGGACGTGGGAACTTTGATCAAGGACCTTAGCACAAATTTTTGCTGCTACCAGGAGTTACAAAACCTGTAATAGCAAATAGTGAATCAGGGGAGAACAATCAGTGGGATTTTGTTTAAGAGAATTTCAGCTGTTTCTTGCATATTGAATACATAGAAATGCACCTGAACACCCTGGGACAAGTTAAAATGCATACACTTCAGAGAACCTAAATGCTACAATATCATTAAGCAATGAAAACAAAAACAAAAACAAAACCAACCAAACAAACAAAAAAAACATGCAATTTTAAAAGGAATCAGATCTTTTTTCAGTTTTTGTTTATTTTGCACTGTACTCATGTTTTCCAACTTCTTAATAGCGGATACTAGAACTTAATCTTTGTCTAGAAAGTGGTATTTTAACATTATTATTGTCAAAGCAAGAAGTAAGCCATTTCATCTGACTAAACAGCATCAGAAAGGCCTTTGAATTGCTAAAAAGTTAAATCTCAAATTGCAGATTTCAGTATTAAATATAATACACCACAAGAAATTTTATCACAAAAGATTAGAACCAACATTAACTTGGCTTGGCTTCCACTTCGTAAAGCCCATTGCACTCCTGAGAGAGGAAATCCTTCCTGTGCAGGTGGAAAATAACTGCAAACTTTGCCCTGCAGTGAGTATGCAAGAAGCTGACACAGTAAAAAAGGTGCAGAAAGGATCTGGCTTGAAACACAATAGCAGACTTAGAGGCACTGATAAATGAAAAGTAATTCCAAGATTAGGATCACAATCAAAAAAATAACACAGACATTCTCTGGTATGAGGCTGAAAATAGATTCCATATAAAAACTGTTAATAGAATGTATCAATATTTTTCATTCTTGGATGTCTTTGAATAAATACAGCACATTAAAATAAAAGCCATTTTTAAGAACTTCCTGAAATTCAGATGCGGAAACTACGCAATTAGTGTTTTTATTTTTCAAACCAAAACTGCAATTTTAAAGATTATGAAGTTGCAATTCCTTCACACTTTTTTCCTTCCATCTGTCTGATCTTGTCCCCGTTTCTTGTAAAAATACTACAAGCGAGGAAAAAGAAAACAACTTTCTTTGCCTGAAAACCAAACTGACTTACAGTCAGATACTTCAAATGTTCCAAACTCTGTGGGAAATTTAGAGAAAGCGCTGAGAAATGTTTACCATTTAGTACTCAGTCAATCTTTAAATTTCACTGATCAGGACATATGTAAAATTTTGAACTCTGTGAAGGATTGCTATAGACAGATTTTTTTTCCCCTTTTCAATTAAAAATAAAAATAAAAAATGAATGAATCTGAAACACAAATAATAATAATAATAATTAAAAAAAAAGACAAAGCAAATGGAAGAAGTGAAAACTCTGTGTGAGTTTTCTCAGGTTGCCTAACATCTGTTAATGGTACAGCGTATACAAACACCTGTAATAAATTCGGCTAACAGTAAAAGTACACATGGGAAAAAAGCAATTATTGTGTTGATACATTAGACATTAAAGCCTTGTAGCTTAATAGAAGTTGTAGAGTTAAACTGCTTGTAAGGACAAGCTTAGCACTACCGAGTTGTTACAAAGCACATCAACCTGCATGCAGAGCTGCTCATAAATGGCACATAAGCATTCTCTCGTTTCAGGCATCTCAGCCAAAAAAAATAACACCTAGGCTCCGTAGAGCAACTTTACTCTGAAAATTCACTCCAGTCCAAACGGGCCATAGATTTTGCTGCCTAACTTTATAACTCCCATGCTCTCTTTCTGAAACAAACTGCTCAGGACGTGCAGCCCAGGACACTCCCACCCTGAGACAGGAATGCAGAAGACCATGTAGGATAGCACCACCTAGTGCCTAATATCACGGTAATACCACTGGTGAAAACCACAAGGAGAATAAAAACAAATACAGAAGTTTTAATAGCAGCGCGCCATGTCCAGTTTAGCTTTATTCTTGTCGTTTCTATGTCCTGGGAGATGTCTCATCTTGAACGAATATTGCTGTAATTAGGAAAGTTAGTTTAAATTAAAAATACCGGTTTGGGGTAAAACATAATCCTCTGTTTTAAAATAGGCAGGTCATTTATCAGAATTTGCACTCCAAACACCATAAATGTGCAGTGTATCTGGAAATCCAAAACACCAAAAACTCAGTTCTGCAACCATGACTCAAGTGAATAATCATGAGACATCTGTGGGACTACTTCCAGGAGCAGGAAAAGCAGCATATGTCTCCGAAAGTGCTTAGAGCAGTACAGTTCTGCCAATTTTATCACAAACCTCCTATCTGCTGGTTTGAGCCTCAGCTTCAGGAGTCAAGCACTTCCATGCGAATCGGAATTTTAATCTAAAAAGAAAAATGACTTTTCTAACTCTGAAGTTTAGAGAATTGCTTGGGAAAATGTGAGGCATTGAGAACCCTCCAATCTAGAAATCATCACAAGTAATGAAAGATATTTTAAAATGTGTGAAGGCAACTGAGGGGGTGTGGGTATGAGGGTGAGGAGATGGCAATCCTGAGCAAACCCTTTGAACCTCGCCGTCGGGTGCAGTGGATCAGGAAATCAGCCTTTCAGCAAAGACCATTTGTCCTGGTTTCAGTTAGCACAGAATTAATTTTCTTCCTAGTAGCTGGTAGAATGCTATGTTTTGGCTTAGGATGAGAAGAGTGCTGATAACACCCCGATGCTTTAATTGTTGCAGAGCAGTGCTTATACTAAGCCAAGGACATCTCAGCCTTTTGCTCTGTCCTGCCAACGGGCAGGCTGGGGGTGCAGTAAGAGCTGGGAGGGGACAGACCCCGGACAGGTGACCCAAACTAGCCAAAGGGGTATTCCATACCATCTGACGTCATGCTAAACAATATATAGGGGTGGCTAGCCGGGGGAAGGGGGCCGGACTGCTCGGGGTTAGGCTGGGCATCGGTCAGCGAGTGGTGAGCAATTGCATTGTGCATCACTTGTTTGTACATATTATTATTATTTCCCTATTATCACCATATTATTATTATTGTTATTATTGTTATTATTATTTTGTTATTATTATTTTCCTGTCTTATTAAACTGTCTTTATCTCAACTCACGGGCTTCACTTTCCATTTCTCTCCCCCGTCCCAGAGAGGGAGGGGGGAGGGTGAGCGAACGGCTGCGTGGTGTTTAGCTGCCGGCCGGGTTAAACCACGACAGTCTTTTTTGGCGCCCAACGTGGGGCCCGAAAGGTTGAGATAACGGCAGATCTGACCAGAGTGTGTTAAACTAAAATTGGTGTAAGGATTAGACCTGCTTAATAGTCACTTGTCATAATGCTGATTGCTTTAATCTCAACTCTGCTGCGCCTGTTTTCCAAATTGAGTATTATAGTACATTATTTTCCGTATTTGCTCTCTGTCGTGTTGTTTATCCTCTCCGGGCCCTGGTTTCAGATCATTATGGTACTGTGTGTTGTAGCAATGGCCTATGAGACGATGAAATATGTGGTCATGACTCTAACTTGTTATTTGTATTCAGTAACATCGTCGACTCTGTACTTTGGAAACTGTATCTTGGAAACTATTAGCAATTATACCTATTGTTTTTTTTCATTAGGGAGTCAATCTGTGGAGGGGAAAGGGGAGGATATTTTTCCTTACTTGCTTACTCTCCCTTTCTCCTTCACCCCCCCTGTATCCTCCTGGATCACTCTGCCTTCCTCCTTCACCACCCTCTTATCCCCTGAGCTTGTCAAAATAGCTCTCCAAGATATTGAATATTTCTGGAATACTCAGAATACCATAGTCTTGTTGTTCTGCCTCATGAATGCACTTCAGGTTCTGCTTAAAGTTAAACAACTACTTGGGGAGCTCATCTGGAGATCTGCCCGGAGGCAGGATAGTTGTGGGTGGCAGGGAGTATGGGCGGATATGGGCAGGCATCTAGAGCAGTTGGCACCCCCAGTGTGTTGGAAATTCACCCCTGAACAATGGCAAAATCCTCAAAAACTGGCAGAATGCTTGAAAAAAAGGTGTCATGATTCTGGCAGTTCCAAAGTAACACAAATCATTGTAACGTGCTGGGGCCTGGCTCATGCCTATCGAGCTGCCATTGATACTGCTATCAACTTAGTGACAGACCCTGCGGCCACTCCAAGCCCTGTGACAGATCCAACGGCCACTGTGACCCCTACGGTGGATTCTGCAGCCGCTCCAGCCCCAGCTCCTGCAGCCACTCCAGATCCGATTCCTGCAGCTGCTCCAGCTCCAGCTCCAGCTCCTGCAGCTGCTCCAGTCCCAGCTCCTGCAGCCGCTCCAGTCCCAGCTCCTGCAGCCGCTCCAGTCCCAGCTCCTGCAGCCGCTCCAGCTCCAGTTCCTGCAGCCGCTCCAGCCCCAGCTCCTGAAGCCGCTCCAGCTCCTGCAGCCACTCCAGCTCCAGCTCCTGCAGCCGCTCCAGCTCCAGCTCCTGAAGCCGCTCCAGCTCCAGCTCCTGCAGCCGCTCCAGCTCCAGTTCCTGCAGCCGCTCCAGCCCCAGCTCCTGAAGCCGCTCCAGCTCCAGCTCCTGAAGCCACTCCAGCTCCAGCTCCTACTGCTGCTCCAGTCCCAGCTCCTGCAACTGCTCCAGCTCCAGCTCCAGCTCCTGTAGCCGCTACAGCTCCAGTTCCTGCAACTGCTCCAGCTCCTGCAGCCACTCCAGCTCCTGTGGCCGTGTCAGAGAAACGAGCTGTAGCAGTGCAAGCTGACCCTGCAGAGGGTATTCCAATCCCTGTAACGGGGTCAGAGAAACGAGCAGTAGCAGTGCAAGCTGCCCCTGCAGAGGGTATTCCAACCCCTGTAGCAGACTCTGTAACAAAGTCAGAGAAACGAGCAGTAGCAGTGCAAGCTGCCCCTGTAGAGAAGGTGAAAAAATGGTATAGAGATTCAGGTCGTTTAGAACGCAGAGAGTCTTCTGCCAACCCAGGTAAGGCTTCTGCCAAAACTAGGTATAGAGATGACGAAGATGACGACGACGCTGGGCCATCAAGGATTCAGGAGGAGGAAGATGAGGATGCCGAAAAAGCAACAGTAACTACCCGAAGCCTAAACGAGCGCGAGCTACGAGATGTGCGAAAAGATTTTGGTCGCTGTATAGGTGAGCAGCTTGTCACCTGGCTGCTCCGGTGCTGGGACTCTGGAGCCAATTGTGTGGAATTAGACGGCAGGGAAGCCAAGCGGCTGGGATCCCTTGCTCGAGACGCCGGCATTGACAAAGCAATTGCAGATGGAGCACAATCCACCAGCCTCTGGAGGCGTCTCCTCTCAGCTGTGAGGGAAAGGTATCCCTTCAAGGAAGAACTTTTATGTCTACCAGGCAAGTGGACCACTATGGAGAAGGGAATCCAGTACCTGAGGGAATTAGCCGTACGGGAAGTGATTTATGAGGATCCAGACCAGAGACAAACATCCAAAGATCCAGATGAAGTCAAGTGTACACGACCCATGTGGCGGAAGTTTGTACGGAGTGCACCATCATCATATGCCAGCTCATTGGCAATAATGGCCTGGAAAGAGGATGAGGAACCCACAGTAGATGAAGCGGCTAAACAACTCCGGCAGTACGAAGAAAGTCTCTCCTCTTCCTTACAGGCCTGCGTCTCAGCTGTGGAGAAACTTTCTGAAAAGGTTCACCAACTTGAAGAGAATCTATTGTCCTCCCCACCTGAACCAACCAGTGTCCACCGACCAAAAGAGAACACCTGGGAGAAAACACTTTCTGAAAAGTTTCACCAACTTGAAGAGAGATTATTCTCCTCCGCACCTGTACAAAGCAGTGTCTCAGCTGTCAGGGGTAGGCGTTCACCCACACAAGGAAGACGATATGGTGGGTACTCACCCCGTGCCACCCTCTGGTTTTACTTACGAGACCATGGAGAGGACATGAGAAAATGGGATGGAAAATCTACCGCGACCCTAGAGGCACGGGTACGTGAGTTGCAAAAGAAAACAATCAGGAAAAAGGGATTCTCCGAAAAGTTTGCTGCTCCAACTTCCAGCAGACAGTCCTTCAAACACAGAAATGAAGAAGATTCTGACCAGGATTAGGGGGGCCCTGCCTCCAGCCAGGGGGAGGAAAGGGACAATCGAGTTTATTGGACTGTGTGGATTCGATGGCCTGGCACATCACGCGCACAGAAGTATAAGGCTTTAGTAGACACCGGTGCACAATGTACTATAATGCCATCGAGCTATAAAGGACCAGAGCCCATCTATATTTGTGGAGTGACAGGAGGATCTCAGCAGTTGACTGTATTGGAGGCTGAAGTGAGTCTGACTGGGAATGAGTGGGAAAAGCACCGCATTGTGACTGGCCCGGATGCTCCATGTATCCTTGGCATAGACTATCTTAGAAGAGGATATTGCAAGGACCCAAAAGGGTTCCGGTGGGCTTTTGGTATAGCTGCCTTAGAGACAGAGGGCATTAAACAATTATCTACCTTGCCTGGTCTCTCAGAGGACCCCTCTGTTGTGGGGTTGCTGAGGGTCGAAGAACAGCAAGTGCCAATCGCTACCACAACTGTGCACCGGCGGCAATATCGCACTAACCGAGACTCCCTGATCCCCATCCATAAGCTAATTCGTCAATTGGAGAGCCAAGGAGTGATCAGCAAGACCCATTCACCTTTCAATAGTCCCATATGGCCAGTGAGAAAGTCTAATGGCGAGTGGAGACTAACAGTGGACTATCGCGGCCTGAACGAAGTCACGCCACCACTGAGTGCTGCAGTGCCAGACATGCTGGAACTTCAGTATGAACTTGAATCGAAGGCAGCCAAGTGGTACGCCACAATTGATATCGCTAATGCATTTTTCTCCATCCCTCTAGCAGCAGAGTGCAGGCCACAATTTGCCTTCACTTGGAGGGGAGTCCAATATACTTGGAATAGGCTGCCCCAGGGGTGGAAACACAGCCCTACCATTTGCCATGGACTGATCCAGTCTGCGCTAGAGCAGGGGGAAGCTCCTGAACACCTGCAGTACATCGATGACATTATTGTGTGGGGTGACACAGCAGAGGAAGTTTTCGAGAAAGGGAAGAAGATAGTCCAAATCCTTCTGAAAGCCGGTTTTGCCATAAAACAAAATAAAGTCAAAGGACCTGCACGAGAGATCCAGTTTTTAGGAATAAAATGGCAAGATGGACGTCGTCAAATCCCAATGGATGTGATCAACAAAATAACAGCTATGTCTCCACCAACTAACAAAAAAGAAACACAGACTTTCCTAGGTGTTGTGGGGTTTTGGAGAATGCACATCCCAAATTACAGTCTGATTGTAAACCCGCTCTACCAAGTAACCCGTAAGAAGAATGAGTTTGAGTGGGGCCCTGAACAACGACAAGCCTTTGAACAAATCAAGCAGGAAATAGTCCATGCAGTAGCCCTTGGGCCAGTTCGAACAGGACCAGATGTAAAGAATGTGCTCTACACTGCAGCCGGGGAGAACGGCCCCACCTGGAGCCTCTGGCAGAAAGAACCTGGGGAAACTCGAGGTCGGCCCCTGGGGTTTTGGAGTCGGGGATACAGAGGATCTGAGGCCCGCTATACTCCAACTGAAAAGGAGATATTGGCAGCATATGAAGGAGTTCGATCTGCTTCGGAGGTGGTAGGTACTGAAGCGCAACTCCTCCTAGCACCCCGATTGCCAGTACTAGGCTGGATGTTCAAGGGAAGGGTCCCCTCTACGCATCATGCAACTGATGCTACATGGAGCAAGTGGGTTGCACTGATTACTCAGCGGGCTCGAATAGGAAACCCCAGTCGCCCAGGAATATTGGAAGTGATCATGGACTGGCCAGAAGGCAAATACTTTGGGATATCATCAGAGGAGGAGGTGGGTCGTGCTGAAGAAGCCCCACTGTACAACCAGTTGCCAGAGAATGAAAAGAAATATGCCCTGTTCACTGATGGGTCCTGTCGTATTGTGGGGAAGCATCGGAGATGGAAGGCTGCTGTATGGAGTCCTACGCGACGAGTTGCAGAAGCTGCTGAGGGAGAAGGTGAATCGAGTCAGTTTGCAGAAGTGAAAGCCATTCAGCTGGCTTTAGACATTGCTGAACGAGAAAAATGGCCAGTTCTCTATCTCTACACCGATTCATGGATGGTAGCAAATGCCCTGTGGGGATGGTTACAGCAATGGAAGCAAAACAACTGGCAGCGCAGGGGCAAACCCATCTGGGCTGCTGCATTGTGGCAAGATATTGCTGCTCGGGTAGAGAACCTGGCTGTGAAAGTACGCCACGTAGATGCTCATGTGCCCAAGAATCGGGCTACTGAAGAACATCAAAACAACCAGCAGGTGGATCAGGCTGCTAAGATTGAAGTAGCTCAGGTGGACCTGGATTGGCAGCATAAAGGTGAATTATTTATAGCCCGATGGGCCCATGACACCTCAGGCCATCAAGGTAGAGACGCAACATACAGATGGGCTCGTGATCGAGGGGTGGACTTGACCATGGACGCTATAGCACAGGTTATTCATGACTGTGAAACATGTGCTGCAATCAAGCAAGCCAAACGGTCAAAGCCTCTTTGGTATGGAGGACGATGGCTGAAATATAAATATGGAGAGGCCTGGCAGATTGATTACATCACACTCCCTCAAACTCGCAATGGCAAGCGCCACGTACTTACAATGGTGGAAGCAACCACTGGATGGCTGGAAACATATCCTGTGCCTCATGCCACCGCCCGGAACACCATCCTGGGCCTTGAAAAGCAAGTCCTATGGCGACATGGCACCCCAGAAAGAATAGAATCAGACAATGGGACTCACTTCCGAAACAACCTTATAGACACTTGGGCCAAAGAACATGGTATTGAATGGGTGTATCACATCCCCTATCATGCACCAGCCTCCGGGAAAGTTGAACGATACAATGGCCTGTTAAAGACTACCTTGAAAGCAATGGGCGCTGGGACGTTCAAAAACTGGGATACACATTTGGCAAAGGCCACCTGGTTAGTCAATACTAGGGGATCTACCAACCGAGCTGGACCTGCCCAATCAAACCTGTTACGTACTGTAGATGGGGATAAGGTTCCTGTAGTGCATGTAAAAAATATGCTGGGTAAAACAGTCTGGGCTACTCCTGCCTCAAGAAAAGGCAAACCTATTCGTGGAATTGTTTTCGCTCAGGGACCTGGATACACTTGGTGGGTGATGCAAAAGAACGGAGAGGTCCGGTGTGTACCTCAAGGAGATTTAATACTGGGTGAGAATAGCCCATAAACTGAATTGTACCATGTTAATTAGTATATTACACTGTATGTTATCACTACCATGATTACTATAGGTGACTAATTAGAATGTATGGAAAAGAGTGTAACCTGAGCATGACATAAATGGTATGGAATAAGGGGTGGATAGATGTCCTGGTTTCAGTTAGCACAGAATTAATTTTCTTCCTAGTAGCTGGTGGAATGCTGTGTTTTGGCTTAGGATGAGAAGAGCACTGATAACACCCCGATGCTTTAATTGTTGCAGAGCAGTGCTTATACTAAGCCAAGGACATCTCAGCCTTTTGCTCTGTCCTGCCAACGGGCAGGCTGGGGGTGCAGTAAGAGCTGGGAGGGGACAGACCCAGGACAGGTGACCCAAACTAGCCAAAGGGGTATTCCATACCATCTGACGTCATGCTAAACAATATATAGGGGTGGCTAGCCGGGGGAAGGGGGCCGGACTGCTCGGGGTTAGGCTGGGCATCGGTCAGCGAGTGGTGAGCAATTGCATTGTGCATCACTTGTTTGTACATATTATTATTATTTCCCTATTATCACCATATTATTATTATTGTTATTATTGTTATTATTATTTTGTTATTATTATTTTCCTGTCTTATTAAACTGTCTTTATCTCAACTCACGGGCTTCACTTTCCATTTCTCTCCCCCGTCCCAGAGAGGGAGGGGGGAGGGTGAGCGAACGGCTGCGTGGTGTTTAGCTGCCGGCCGGGTTAAACCACGACACCATTACACCCCAAACTCTAGAGGCTTTGCTCTGCTGCTGCTGCTGCCTTCTGCTATTTCTGAACCATGCTGTGAAAGAGGCTGGAAAGCAGCTCTCCATTGCTTCAGGGAGTAAAGAGGAAGAGAGGGAATATTGACAAATCCGATTTATTTTTCACAGGTTAAATGTGGCAGCTGCAGGTAATTACGGTTGCATTAAATGGTACAACTTGTAAATACAACACATCTTCAGCAGAGAAGTAGCCTAAACACATATACAAACAAATCTAATTATATGGTTTGTTTCTTCGCATTTCCACAATAATTCTGTGTTTTCTGGGATAGTAGAATGAAGCAATCTGAAGCAGCAAAAGTATCCTCTTCGCTGGCAGAAATCCAGCAGGTCGTAAGGTCATGATATGCTATAGGAAATTCATTTTACTGTGTTATTGTTGGTCTTTTCACCATTAAGCGAATTTTTCTTTGCTGTTCATGTCACTTGTATCCTTCAGTTTGTAGCCAGTGCAGCATCTAGGCTACATCTTCAAGCAGAGGACTTTTGCAGGCTGATCCCATGGTGGCTCTGTGTAGATGTTTGCTCCTATGGGGCAGCAGGCAGGTCTTCCCTGTTCCTCCTGGTGGCTCCTGAAAGCATCTTTTGGCACTGCACTTTCCATCTGCACTGCTTTCTCTTTTATTTGCCATTAGGGTCAACTCCGTGTTTTTCCCACTCTGCCCGTAGCATTAGTAGCACTCTGAAACAGACTTTATCTGGGTGGGAAATGATCGGTGAATTTTTAAATACCATTATTGATTTCACATTAATTCTCTTTATGAACCAGGAAAAGCTTTTACGCAGGGCTGTAATAGCCAAGAAACCAATGACAAGTTGTTTAAAGACTACCGTCTGGAAGCAGCCTGATAGATCAACTAGTTTATTTTCCTTATTTTTACGCATATTCTTCAAACATACCATATCTTCACTGACTAGTATTATCCATCCTGAAGGACGTAACAGAAAAGTGATTGCATTTTACCTGCAGCAGAGGTCACTACCTCTTGGACTTCTGCTACAACAGGTATGGATATCTTGCCCAGAGCCATTTCCTTCCTTTCCTTCAGTGGCACATGGTCAGAACAGAATGACTGCCTCTGCATCAGCCAACACCACTTCTGAAGCTTCTGCTTTAGGGCATCGAACCTGTAAAAGGGCAAGTGATTATTTTGTATAACCTCTTTGCCTGTTGCATCAATTTATTTCACATCCTGTAAATCTGCTTCTGGACGCAGATTATTGACTGCTCTTAGCAAATAATATTTTAGTGATTCTTTGGCCTCAGAAAATTACCTTTGAAATGTTTTATACAAGAGTATTCATTATGAACAATTAATGTACTGAAAATGTCAGCACCTCAAGAAGGCATTTTATAGAAGATGAGTAAATTTACATTCGCATATCGTTCAAACTTTCTGCACTTTTAACTTTTCTAAAACGTATGCCTTACCCATTGTTGTACAATCACATGAATTCAATAACCTGAATGAAATAATGTCAAAAAATGCCTTACTTTTATTTTAGAAAAGGAAAACAATCAATTAAGAGTTGTTTTCTCTATCATTATTTTTAGATGTGATATCTGGGAGTTTGATAGCAACCCGCCGTACTTATCCAGGACTATCTCTTTGCACGCTTTTTAGTCAGAAGCCAAAAAAACAAAGGTTCAGACTGAGCTGCAGTCTACAGGCATTTATGTAAAGTTAGAACCGCATTTTGTATCAACAAATACATTGAAATATATTGAAAGGGCTACTTGTGCCCACTTATCCTGATATTAAGTTTTAAAACGTAGTATGATTCGAAATTTTTTAAAACTTTTCCCTTTAACATGTGGAAGGAGCAGAGATTGTTTTGCTTCATTTAGTAAGGGTCATGTCTTAAAAACGATGCATTACAGTTCAAACACTCCAGAAAGTATTGTAAAGATACTGCCAGCTAATTAAATTTCAGGAGCAGCAGATTCTAATCTAACTTGCAGTAACATGTGAAGTAGCAGTATCGGTCACTTTGGCTGGTTTACAATGCTGGGAGATTAGAGCATAGGTCACTTTGCATGACTAACTACAGTTACGGGTAGCAAATACCTCTCCTGTCATGTCATTGAACCACACCTATGGGAAGAGGAGCAGGACAGTTGAGCGCATTGTTAGTTACTGCTTGGCAGGAAAAAGCCCCCCCAAACCAGAAGAAACTTCATCTCTGAACTCAAAAGGTCATCCATCAACTTCCTACTTGGTTTAAAATATGCATTCTTCCAAGCCACAATACAAAGCCTATTGCTTTCCTTTTTGGAAGAAGAAAGGCACAAAAAGGCTTATATCCATGAAAAAAAAGCTTACTGATTTGTCTTTTTCTTTTTTTTTTTTTTTTGGGGGGGGGGGGGTTGGGGCAGCACCAACTGAGATAATTGCTAGCTTTAATACTGAATTAGCATGCATTTGAGACAAAAATAATTAGATGGCAAACAGATTAGGAATAAATATGATGCCAGTTGTGTGTCTCATACACATAAGGGAATATACTTAATGTTGGAGTAAAGAGAAGGTCTGTATTTCAATTCAGTTATATTTGGCAGGCCAATTAGAATTGCTCACTCACTATAATACAAATATTTTCTCTCTGCATGTACGATATTAATGGATATTTCTCCCCTTTTATCTCATGGTATGAGTGATGAACAGGATGATTCTAATTAAAACCAACACCAAACATTCCATTCCCCAATCTTCATCTTTTTTTTTCATTTCATCTTCACTAACTACTCTTGCACACCTCCAAAAAATTTGACTCATAAATCAGACTGTTAGCTTCTTTCTCCCACACCTCACAGGCTGAAGTTTGAAAGATAAAAGACATGTAAACATAGTCCTATACAAGGTCTTGCAACAGAACATAGCTGCCAAGGCACTCATACAGGCCAGGGAAACTATACAATTGTGACAGCTAGACCTCCAGTATCCACTCAAACATCTTCAGAGCTATGAAAAATTGCCCCGCTTATTCCACAGTCCAACACTGCCCAACGTTAGCTATTGCAATGACATGTTGAAACAGAGTTTATACAAAGAACGTTTGATTTGATGCGTTTTCTCCCTTTCATTTTCTGATCACATATCATTGAAGAAAATAAAATGCCCTACTCCAACAGCAATAATGCTACGTAAGCAGATATAAATCTAAAAAGAAACAAACTTGCATCAAAATGTGCCTGGTTTTGCCAGGCAACATTACAAGACAAAGTAATTCATTTAATCATACACAGTAGTAAGATCACCAGTTAGATAAAAAAAGAAATATCAGATGTTAAGAAATGGAGATTACAAAACAAACAATAAAGTTTGAACATTTATAAACTTCTAGAACAACAGCTGGCCTACCTATCTCAGTCATGCACTTGCAGTGACTGTCAATAACCCATGTACACAAAACAGCACAGACACATTACTTCCGTTTATCCAATTCCTAATAGGAAAATTCTCTAAAATGTCAGAGTAGTCTTGTCGTATTCAAATTTTCCTTCTCACGTTAGCCAACTGAGACTTGAAAATACATGAGAATCTCAGTTTTCCCATTTTCCACTTCTGCTTTGCTGTGGAGAAAAGCACAGAAATATAAGCTGAGGAAACAGAAGATGCAAGATTTTCAGTGCCTCAGCAAATCTGGCTTCATAGTACTGGACACAGACAGGTGGAGGAAAAACAGTTGATTAAACACATTTAAACCAGCTGTTTTGTAAGAAGTCCTTACTGTGCTGTCACCTATACTGTATAAATTTCTTCAAGGCCTAGACCACACTGATGATCATAATCAGCAGTCAATGGAGAGGGTTTTACAGTGCTACTGATGTCATTTATACACACATTCTTCTAAAATTCTTCTCCATCTCTGCTTGTCAGCATAAAACAGATGAGATACCAAGACAACTATCCCAATAGGCAACTGGGAGAGAGCAGAGCATTTTCCATACACAGCACAGTTATTCTTCATCGGTTAATTTGGATGAATTCCTGTATTTATGTCCTTTGCATAATGCAAGGTTACATATCTTCTAGTATTTATGTTTGCAAGTGGGGTTACATAGAGTCAAGACCAGAGAATACCTGCCTATAGGGCACAGACCACACACTCTGCTAAGGAGGCAGTGCAAACCCTCAGTTCCCTTCAACTGCAAAATCCTTGACTTTTCCAGGAATGCAGCCCACCATTCCACCCCTCACCTGGGTGAGTATAAACACTATAAGACTAGTTAGTTAGTTAGTGGCAAATAAACTTTGAAGACTCATTACAAGGATTGCCGTGCTGAAAGTGAAACAAATCAGTATTCCACCCAAAACAGCCTTTACATGAAGTTCTGGAGTTCTCAGATGGTCAGAAACTGAAGGACTTCACTGATCCAGCAACATTACAGTGAAAGGCATTGACAATGGTGTATCTGAAGAAAGTGAGAGCTCACCGACTGAGGACAAGAGGACAGAGTTCAGATCTCACTAAAGAAACCGGGTCAGTGGGGAGATGAAAAGATCACAGCCAAGCTTTTGACTAATGTGATAAAGATGGGATAGGAAAACCTAGATCCAGAGTAATCTGGGGTGACAGATGAGCAAGGATTCAAAAAGAGATACCTGCAGCATGTTGCCATGAAAAAGCATTACGTTTTGTCAAAGTTATCCTCAACAAAACACTTCCTGCTGTTGATTAGCTCACTCTGCTGAGGTACAGGAATGTTTACCTGTAAAATTCAGTACAAATAGGAGCACAAATGTACCCAGCATTTGGATAACTGGAAAAAACACACAACACTAGTTAAATCTGTAGGTATTGGTCTTTCCTAAATACATGCTAAATACACGTGATTCCAGGATCACAGTAATCCAAGCTTCCTTCACCACGCAGGATCCATGCTTTCCCACCACTTACCCGTGCTAAGACCTGCCCATGTGCCTGAAAACTAGCTGCACTTTCAGCTAGATTATTTTTCAGCTGTATTACCTCTTTGATCTGCCTAACTGTACTGCTGCATAAATGCTAGTTGACAGAATAGGGGGACAGGTTAGGAAAAATAAAAAGTTTGCCTGAGAAGAGCAGGATTGTTTTTTAATGGCAATGAGAGTTTAGACCCTAACTACAAAACACTTTTGAGGACATCCAAAAAGCTTTCCTGGGGAAAATACCTGGGGAACTGATCTAGTGGGTGGCATCTCTGCCTATGGCAGGGGGCTGGAGTTAGCTGATCTTTAAGGTCCCTTCCAACCCAAGCCATTCTATGACTCTATGAACCACTTGCAAGGATATCTTATGAATGAGGGAAAAGGCCTCGTTGAGCCATGACTGATAAATCCAACTGAGGGCAACAAGGACATAGACTCCTCTTCTCCAGCTGCCCAATCTATAGAAGGAGCAAACTGGCAAGATGTACACATATGATATGCTACACTTTTTTTTTTTTTCCCATCAGCTGTTAGTGTGCTCATGGGAATTCATTTCACAATCCTTTTACATCAGAAGAAGTCCTCTGAAGAAAAGGATACAGTTTTGGAGCAGGAGACCTATAATAGCATTGGTCTAGCAAAGAAAAACAGCAATTTTCTGCATATTATTATATATTATATTATATATATTCTGCATATATTATTATATGCAGAATTATTATGCATAATATGCATATTATTATAATATGCATATTATTATATTATATTCTGCAGAATTATTATTATTATGCTTTGTAAAAATGGAGAGTTCAGAATCCCACTGATAGTTTTTTAGGGAGAAATATGCCATAGGTCAGGAAAAAAAAAAAAAAAACACTGAAGAAACTATTTTTTTTCATAGGTAGGTCTAAATCTGGAGACAGGCTCTATATTCCAGCATCCTTCTATCAAACGATTGATTTTTCCGGTTGGTAGTATTGGAGGTGCTTCTTGTAAGCTTTTTTTTGTTCAGGGTCTGGCTCAATTCAGTGTGTTGAAAGATTTGTTTAGGCTGCGTGCTCTCCAAGGCAATATAAGAAGACATACCTGCAGTATCGGGGGGCAGAAAACCCCAACTCTACAGACACAACCTGTCATATGGATGTGTTACTGGTGCAACGAGCAGAACAAAAGTAGACTCCAAGAAATAGGAACTGAGCACAAGACAAATTTTAAACTAGAAACTAACAAAAAGATCTAGTGAAAATTCTCAAATCTAAGCCACAGACTTGAGAGGAACTACAGGTATAAGGTGTAGCCCATGTTGTTGTTTATTTTTTTTTTAAATCCCTGTACAGATATGTTTGAAAAGGGAAAGTGAAAAGCAAACCTTGAGTGGATGTTGACTGATGAGTCAAAACATTATCTCAGTATTAAATACCTAGTCAAATAATTTGGAAGAATCATGCTGTTTTGACAGGTCACCCTTAAAATTACATGGTTTACATCCATTGGATTTTAAATTAATTTTAGCATAGCAGCTTTGTATCAATTAAGACTATCTGAAATACCTAAATTCAGTGCAATCCAGAGAACCAAAATTGGAGACTTCAGTGGAAGGCAGTGGGTGTTACTGGGAGAACAAGGTTGAAAATGTAGGTTGAATGCCTGAGACAGTTCCACCATCATATGCAGTGGATTTCCTCCATTCAACCTCTTCAGCATAAACTCCTGTTACTGACATTGGGTTGGTCTGTACAATGAAATCTTTGCTGTAATGCTACCTTAAAACTGTCATTCAGACTTCATCTCTAACACAAGCTCTTGCTCCTTTCGCTTTGAGACATGTTGTGCTCCTCATTTGTAGCTGGGATTGAACACGCTTTCTCAAAACCGTACTGAAACAAAGGCAGCAGTTTCCCACACGTTCCCAGCACAGAGCAGAAAGCCGCACAAGTGAGCACATCCCTAAGCCCTGCTACAAGCCTGCTTATGTCTGTCAAGGGCGATGGGGTTAGTCCCAGTGTGACAGCCCTGTCAGAGGCCAGCACCCACAGCTCTGCACCAGCTGTTGGGTGAAGGCCCACAGGAACTGCATACCATCTTCCTCCTCACTTGTGGAGCAGCTGTACAAAACCGGGTGCTTTTCCCATCAGTTATCACTCATACTTACTCTCCCTCCCCTGAAAATACACCCAAGAAAATCCTGAAGCAGGTAAGGTGTATATGCATACATGGTTTTGAAACATTACCATAGTGTGCTGTACTGATGCTTTAAAAAATCCCTACAGGACTTGTCAGCAGTTACCTTAAAAAAATTAATATATATATATGAAAACTGAAGCAGTGTTCAGGTTTCCATAAACATTTTGGTAGGGCAGAATCAAAATTAGGATGTTAAATAACCAAGTCCCAAGACCCGAGTGCTTATAGAAACAATGTATTTTTTCTTTTCCTGAGGTCTTTACTCATTCTGCAGAAACCCCGTTGGTACAGCAACAGACAGCATCCCAGTCACAGTCATCTATGACGCAAGCCACTAAGGTGAGCTGAAATACAGCTAGATTTCTGGAGACGTGGATTCCAGGTAAACAGCAGGGACTTCCAAGAATCATTTGCTGTAACACGTGGAAGACTTAGCTGAAGCAGGGGTCAGAGCAACTGCAGCAAAATGGCATTAATACTTTCAGCTGCACAGTAAGCAGGTTCAACCAGTTCTAGATCCCACTATTTCTGAAATGCTCAGATCTTCCAAGCTCATGAGAAACAACCCTCTAGGTTTAAAGTCAGTAGTCGCCAGTGGGTCACTCCAAAATCTTCAGTATAGTATTTTTAGGCCAGGGATATATTAATGGCTTACGAGATAGAAATAATAGGCAGAAGTCTTCTGCTCCTGAAAGCAGAAATGTGACACTGTAGAGAAAGCCTTAGATAAAGACTCCTGTACACCGGGTTCTATTCCTGGCCCTGTTAATAGCCTGTGAATGCTCTCAGGCAAGTCATTTCAACCCTTTGTGCCTCACTTTCATCTGTAAGGAGAGGGATAGATACGTGGCTCTTTTGCAAAGCCCTCTGAACTGATTAAAAAGTGCGACAGAAAACTGACTTGTATTTCTTGTTCAAATCTAGGAGCTGTATGTAGCAGAAGGCTCTGTGGTGGGCTTTGTGTAACAAGCTGCAACAGTGGTCTCAATATTTCTTGTTCTCTCAAATATTAGGAAGCAAAGACGAGTAAAAACATTGTGTTCCACTTAACTGCAAACCAACAATTTTGTATTTTTCAATTTGCTGATTCTGAACAGTTTGTAAATAGATTTAAGCCTTTGTATACAATTTAAGGTCTGCTCTTACTTATCTGTAAACCCCTTAGAAGCAATCCACAGACCACTATCCATTGAAATCTTCTATTCTCGACTTGTTTTGATCAACTGTTGAAGCAATACTCACATCCTCAGTCTCTGAAGCAAGGCCTTTCAGGACGCTTTTGAATGGGCACATTAAGGGCAATGAAATAGCGGGGATTCCAGCAGATCACCCTGGCCTGAATCATCCTGATCGAACAGTTTACACTGGCCCACATCCATTTGTAAACCCAGATTATTCTCTGACCCGCCATCTTGTTTCTTCTTCATTCTGAGATTTTGGAAGGGAAATGCTTAGCTGTACTATCCCTTTACTTGAACAGATCTTCAAGTTGTTCATAACAATCTTCACTTCAGAAGTCATCTGAACCAGAGTTGCTCACCTGTCTCTGCAGGTTACCCTCACAAATAAATAGGAAACTCATTATCAGTATTTCCTTCAGTACTACTGCCTGCACTACTTCTCTCTATGAAGTAGCCTCATTAGCTAAGCAGTTCTAACTACTCAATGTTAACACATAATTAACATGTTACTGTCATCACTAAGCACTCCATGGCATCCCTTTCTGCATTCAGAAAGGAAGTTGATTTCTTCAAAGCAGCAGCCAACCCTTCATGTACATACAGAGAACTGAGTATCTTTAATGCTTCAATACATCTACATTTGAAATGAACTGGCACACAACAGCTCTGCCCAAACTGCTTATGCTGTAAGTGGCCCAAGTAAACTCTTTACCAGGTCTTGTGCCTTGCTGTTCGCAGGTCACCAAAAGGTGGTTGGTGGCAAAGAACCTGTCTGACAAGCATTTTTTTTTTTTGCATAATTATCTATAATATAAATCACATTCTGGTTTAGTTCCACGTTCTGTTTGCTCTCTTTCCAATTTAAATAAAGAAAAGCTATGTTGACAAAGGCAACATTAACTTGCCACTATGAATTGCACCCACATTCAGAAAAGCTTTTATTAGCATATCATACAGGATGGCTTAAATCATCTCCACAGTAGTCAGTACAACATAGCCTTAATATTAGTTTGGACTTCAGTGCCATTTGCATCACAGAAAGGTTTCTCCTCTCAGACACTACACTGCAGTAACAAATGCTTGGGATGACTATGTATAAGAATTTAAGGACTTACAAAACTGAAATTATGATAATCAGCTCCCAGCCATCACAGACAGAATAATTTTGTTATGAGGAAAAATGAGGAATACTAGTAAAAACTGTTCTGAAGACTTTTCAGGCTTTCTAATGTGTAGCCATGAGCACTAGATTAGTGCAGCTATTTTGATACTCCATGCCTTGTAAGCCAAATGAAAGCGCCCACAATATCACTTTTTGCACCAGTGATTTATTTAGTAGCTTTACACAGGTTGTCTTACTCAGCATATGAGGTTATTACCACATCAACTCAGAACATTTTTCAAACTTTTGCGTGGCTTTCTAGAGATTGCCCTCAATCCCTCTTGGCTAAATCAGTAAGAATACGTATTGGAGCTGCTTACATGTAGTCACAATATTTCTCTCCATTTACAGTATATTTTGCTAGACTCCCACTATTACATCTTTAATACAGATTACCACATTATACAATTACAAGAGGTGTTTTTATGCCAAGAAATCATTGGGTTTCAAAGTAGTTCAAGTGAAGATTTGAAGTGACTTGAAGTCAAAAGTCTGCTCTGGTTCAAGGTTTCAAAGTTTTATTCTAATATCAGAACGTTAAGATTATTTTATGCTTTAGGTAAAAGCTAGTTCAAGGGTCAAGATGGATGATGAGCATGTTTTCAAAAATTTGGACAGGGTACCAGAAAATCAGGTTATACTATATTGCACAACTACAGGTAAGTTGGAGTCACTAAGGATTCATTTGGTGGATTTGGTGGATCTTGGTGAAGACAACACAACCAGAAAACTTTAACAGAAATACAAATAAACTTCTGTATTCGTATAGTTTTTAATATATGTACTAACAAATATAGTTTGCATAATTAGCTCATTAATAGGCTATATAAGACTATAGGTTTTCAAGCAATATGAAATCCCTCAACTGTGTCACTATAAATTAGGCAGTTTGTTACTATGGATCACCCTTTCTGCTTGAAAGTTAAGGCAGTTTTACACTGCTGTTACCTGAAAGTATATTTTACATGTACATTCTAATGGAAACTTATATACTAGCCTGGTAATTGTTATAACAGAAACTAACCCCAAGTAGAGTGACAACTGATCTCTTTTCCTATAAAGTTCTCTTCACAAGTGCTTACCTTTATTATTTCCCCTCCCTTTAAGAGACAGTAGCAAGAATTACTTATTTGATGCATGGAAAATAATTCTTCAGTTTCTTCCACCATTCTTCAAGGCAACGGAATAGTAAGTCAAAGAAGTCCTTAACGGTTACTACAAGATTTCTTTATTTTTATATGTATTTACACATATACATATATACACACAGAGGCTTGGTTTCTGACCTGGTATGAACTTAAAAGGAAGGTTTCACTGTTTTTTACCTGAAAGCATAAACATTTTAAGATTTTTTTTTTTTTTTAAATAGAGCATTCACTTCTTAAGGTTCCATTACATCTTCACGTCTGCTTCGAACAACCTTCTGCCTAATGTGCTTTTAATTACAACCCTTTGTTTACATTTCATGCCATGATAACACACCAGGTCCTGATTCCGCAGAGGCTTCCAGGCGCTTGGATTAAGCGGGACCATGCACAGACCAACCTTTGCATGGCTAGAAGCAGATTACACAGAGAAGATCCAGATTCTTACCACTTGGATTTTGCCATTGGATTAGGTGAAGTCTGAAAAGGAAAAAAGATAGGCAACTTTATTTATCTATTTTTACAGATCTGAGGCCCCCAGGTGAGCACCAATATAATAAAGGAGAAGCCTCGCACAGTGTCAGCCCCAAATAAACACAATATTACGTTAGGAAGAGCGTTGACACAGAGAAATACGCCCATCCCCGAACGAAAGAGTTGCTGACAGCCCCTCAGGAAGCCAGCAGCCACCCTCCCACCCTGCCCGGCGCCCACACCCAGCAGCAGCAGGTTACCAAGGCGCAGCGCACACACACAACGAGGCACTCCGGGCGGCGGCCCTCCGCCCGCCTCCTTCCCCTTTTACACACGGCTGAGGGCCCCCAGAGCCCTCCAAGCGCCCTCCTCCAGCGGGAGGCTCGCGGCGAGGCGGCCCCATCCCCGTCAGCATGGCGCTGCGGGCGCAGGCCCCGTCCCTCCCGGTGCCCGCCATGGCGGCCCACGCAGCGCCGCGCAGCCTCGCCTCAGCGCCCCCCCCCCTTCCCCTCCCGCCGCCCTTATATCGGGCTCCGCCACCCCACCCCGCGCCGCGCCGCTCGCCCGCCCCTCCCTGCCCCGCGCCCGATAGAAGCGGCGCGCCCATTGGCCGCCCCGCCGCCGGCCGGCTGTGTGGGAGGCGGCGATTGGCGGAGCGCGGCCGCCAGCGGCTGCCTCCCCGCGAGTGTGTGTCTCCGGCAGTGTCAATGGCTCCTCCTGCCACGGAGCAGCGACGGGCTTGAGCCGGGCCGGGCCGGGGGCTCCTTTAAGAGAGCGCTGCTCGGGGGGGGCCGCCGAGGGGGGCGCCGAGACATCGTCCCCCGCAGCTCAGCGCTCGGGAGACCTCCGCGGCTCCTCCGCCTCTCGAGCACAGCCGGGAAGGAGGAGGAGAAGGAGGAGAAGGAGGAAAAGGAGGAGAGGAGGCGGCGGCGGCAGCGGGACCCGCACCCGGAGCCCCCTCCTTCCTGCGCCCGCTGCGGCGAGGCGGCCGCCCCGGGGCTCCCTCCTTCCCCCGCGAGCAGGCGCCGGTTGCCGGAGGACCCCCCCCTTCCCCCTTCCTTCCTCCTCCTCCTCCTCCTCCTCCCTGCCCTGCCGCCACCCACACGAAGCCGGCAAATGAACTCGGTCCGAGCCGCCAACAGGAGACCCAGGCGAGTGTCCAGGCCGCGCCCGGTGCAGCAGCAGCAGCAGCAGCAGGAGAGGAACAACGCCGCCGCCGCCGCCGCCGGGGATCGGGGTAAGGCGGGGGCAGCGCCGAGCCCAGCGGGGAGGTGGTGGTGGTGGGGGGGGGGTGTGTGTGTGTGGGGGGGGGAGCCTTGCGAGGCGCCGGGCCCGGCCGGGCAGCGGCAGGAAAAGCCCAGGCGGCGGCAGCGGGGGCTCCCGCTCAGGCCGCGCTTTGTTTGGCTCGGGCTCTGCCCCGGCTCGGGGCTGCGGGCCCTGCCGCCGAGCGGGAGGAAAGAGGAGGGGAGGGGAGGGCTCGGCCCCGGCCCTCAGCCCCCAGCCGCGCTCCCACGCCCGCTGGGGAGGGTGGGGGGCGACCCCCCCCCCCACCTTCACTCTCCCCCTCTGTGGCGGAACGGGGCCAAACGCGGCCCGGGGGCGGCGTCCCGGAGCCCCGCGGCCCTCCGCAGCCCGGCCTCGCCTCGCCTTGCTGCGCAGTTGGGCGCCCGGGCTTCGGTTACGGGGAGGGTGAAGGGGGGGGGGGGGCCGGGCGGCCATTTGGTGACCTCCCTCCGCCGCGCCGCCCCCCGGCCGCGGGCCCTGGCGCCTCGAGCCCCTGAGGGCCGTGAGGGAGGGGGCCGGGGCCGGGGCCGGGGCCGGGGCTCGGCCTGGGCGCTGTTGACAATCGGAGCGCAGGCAGGGAAGCGGCACCATTGTCTGAGGGGCCGGCAGGGCTGAGCGGAGCGGAGCCGAGCTGAGGGATCGCCGAGGGGGGAGCCCGGCCCTTAATGGAGGCCGGAGCCCGATCGCTGCTGGGCGCTGCTGAGGGGGGCGGCGACGACGACGAGGAGCCGAAAAGAAGGAGGGGGGGGGGGGGTCCCTGAGGCCCGGGGCTGCCACCACCGCAGGAGCGGGTCCTCGGGGGGGTGCCAGCAGCGTGCTCCCTGCATTCGCGGATTTTTTTTTTTATATATTTTTATTCCCGTTTATTTATTTATTTAATTATTTATTTATTTCCTAAAGGCGAGATGGGGGTGGGATTGGAGGAGACATTTTGCATGTCTTATCTGGTGGACGGGGGGGGGGGCGATTTTTAATTTTTCCTGCGCTGGCTGTCACAACTCTGGCAGGATGAAGGCGAGGCTGAGCCCGCGGTGCAGTTTGAGGCGTACCAAATGTCTTCGTAAAATCACACACACACACAAAAAAAAAAAAGGCAAAAAAAAAAAAAAAGCCCTCATTGTCAGCTGAATGTCTTTTGTTTGAGTATCCAGGATATCGCATCGAGAGCGAGGTATTTTAGCTGTGGAGATGCGTCACCGTAAATATCCCGGCGTGTTTGTGGCCATCAAAGCGTTTTAATCGAACGAAGTAAATAAAATTCAAGCCGAGGAAGTATTTTTAATTCTCCATTCCTCCCCTCTCCCCTCCCTCCCCTTCCTTCCCCCGCCCCCCCTCGCACACATTGGTCAGAGCAAAGAATGTTCCCCGGACCAGCTCGCTGTGTCTATACCAGAGGATGTGATGTCTTATGCCCAATTATGGGGCTTGTGTAAATCTTCCCAAATCTTCGGCAATTATATAATTAAAATGACTTCACTGGTAAACTGACATTACAAAAAAAAAAAAAAAAAAAAGAAACACTTCCTCCTCTCAATGATACGCACTGAGGATTTTCATCGCTGACGTTCCGTACGCACAACACAGAATTTTTTCCAGCCCCTGAGTTTTCTTCGTATTTTAAACAGATGAAAATACAGCCTCTAAGAGGCACCCGGAAAGGCGTGCTTATAAATTACACGCTGTGATTGTTCGGTTTTATGTTAGACTGCCTGTCTCAAACCATTCACATGTTACTAATTTGCTAAAGATCCAAGCAGAAACTTTTCCTGTTAAAGTATGAGACTGCAGTTTATTTGCATTACTCTGATATTTTGTGGAACTCTAGGTTAACCTTTTTATTTTATTTTTATTTTTTTTCTTACATTGTTACTGCTGTTTACCACTCAGTGGTGGTAACTGCTGAAATTACTGCTCCATATGGGTCACTGCTAGCTTTTTCCTTCCATTTTTGAAGGTCAGTTGTGCTAAGGTCTGGCTTGCTGAAAAATGCATTATTAGCATTAAGGGCTTTTGTATTAATTTCATATTTACATTGAGGGTATCTCTAGCACATTTCCTATTCCCATCTCAGAACTTGTATGGTCAGATTCAGTATCTCTGGAAGCTAATGTCACTTTACCTGTGACTTTGATGGCTTTGTACAGGGCTGTTACTGGAGAGGATAAGGAAGAATGCTACCAAATGAGAAGTCAGTATAAAAGGGTTAAACTATACCACACAAATCAGCACTGACTTTTTTCACCTTTATTCCCAAGCAATGTAGGTCGTCTTAAAAAAAGTCTGTGTAAAAGAAGCAGTGTAAGTTATTAGCAGAGGGTTTCTATTAAAATCAGATTAAAATTTGTTTAAAAATTATTATTAGATAATGTGAGTGTGCCTGTGATTAAATTAAAATTATTTTTTTGTTAAAACTGATTCTGCTCGTCCTTCACATCACAGTAAGGAGGATCTTACAAATACTGTAGAACAGAGTATATAGTGCAGCATGCAGTTAATCTTTGGAACTTCTTGTTGTTTCGTATCATTAAGGTGGATTGCTTAGTAAAATGAGTGCTAGATCCTGAACTTTATTTATTATTTAATGCTGCATAAGTACACTGTGTTTGCATCTGTGCAACAGCTGTTAAAATTTCATTATTGTGAGTCTAAAATCTAGAGTTATGACTCCTTTTATTAATACATTGCTAGGAAAAAAAAGGTAAAGAAATCCCCTGTCAAAGGTTCCTTGTAAAGGTTTAAAAATCAAATAAAGTTGTGTTGTATAATGTGAGATTATTCTTAATGTAATATATTTTATACATGTAGTATGAATAGATCTAATGAACGTATAATGGTGCTATCTATACTATAGATTGGTAAATAATGATTGTGTACCTTTCTTCTGATTACTTTGGGGAAAGGAGATCATAAAAATTCCCCCCCCCAACTTACTGTGTACAGCCAAGATAAGATGTCATCAGAATATAGTTCCCAAGATGTTTTGCCTTATGTTCTGCTGTTCACACCTCCCTCCATCTAAATTAGCCACTCTGGCTACACTATGCTACTTCTGTTTTACCTTCTCCCTCCTGATCTTTCCACAGTTACCAGTGGCGTTGCCAGTGGTTTCTTCTGTGGTTTTGGAATTCTGCATGAAGGATACAGAATGGATGGGTCCTTTCATTTGATTTAGGACAATGGTCTGTCCAGAAGGAAATTTAGACTGGCTGACGTCTGTGTTTAAAATATTCCTATGTTTGCTTATAGTGCTTTTTATTTATTTATCTATTTTCTGTTTGGCTACAGTTTTAGGAAGAAAACAAGGTTAGGCGCTTTAAAAAAAAAAGTCAGAATGCAGCTAAACTTAACCTCAAAGCTATCGTGTATGATATTTGGTTTTTTTTATTGTTTTTACTCCTCTCAAAATTATAACTGCATTAGTGCATATGTGCTTCTTCATGATGCCAGCACATTACTGTCTATGGTATTAATGAGGTTCTGAGCATTATGTCCAGTATTAAGTGTTTTCAGGATTGGACCTTGCATGTTGTTAAGCACCACATGTAGAGCGCCATCACAGCTGGTGGGGTTGCCGTGATCCTGCTCGCCTCTTTTATATGGTTTTGGTATTCACGTGACAAGGCAGTGAGCTGGCTGTGCCAAAAACCAACTCCTTTTTTTTTTCTTTTTTCTTTCCCAGGTGTATTTTTGGCTTGAGTGCCAGTACAAGGGAAGGGATAACACTGAATGCCTGTGGGTGTGGTGGGACGGTGGCAGCTCCGATTTAGATTGGGCTAAGTTGGGTCAATACTTCTGCAGTTGGGGCATAGGGAATACAGCTCGTATACCTACCTGGCAAGCTTGCTCATTTTTTTCCTCTCTGTTCTGTTTTCCAAACAAAACAAGGCTTTCATACCCGTACATTCTGTCTGTCTGTCACTCTGCAACTTCTGAATTTGTTAGCTCATTCCAACCAGATTTGACAAAGGGGTGTGAAGTTCTTAAGTTTTGTGGAAATAGTTGAATGGGCAGAGAAAGAAGACAATGAGGGAAAGACAGTTGTAACTTATCCTCCCTACCCATGCCAAGAAGCAACAGCCAGCTGGCCTGTCAGCACACAAGGTAATTGAATTAGTCACTTGTCTGTATAGGGGACACGAGTGCTTGAAGTACTGAGGGGAAGAGTAGGTTAGGCTGTGCAAGACACAAACATGTAGAAACTAAGCTCCAGTAGATCTCTTGCTCACACAGCTTGAATTTTGTAATGTTAAGATAAATATCTTGGGAAAGTTAAGGAGTCTTGATTTGGCCCTGTTTCAAGTGCATGTGTGTAAGCGTGTGCGAGATTATTTTTTATTTTTTAATATATGCACCAAAAGGGCTACGTTGGTGTGTGCTGGCCTGTAGCAGTGACTGAATTAAATGACTCTTATTCTGAAGCAGATGCCCAGACTTGCATCAAAATAGCTAAATTGGTTTCAGTTTTTGTAGGATCATCCCTTATGGCAAGAAGTCAAGAAGTCGGGCATCAGTTGCTCCAGGTGGAAAGAAATCTAATACAGGTTTTTCCATATTCCTTAAAATAGAGTTCTAGGCTGTGAAAAAAATATGTTTACATACAGATGCGTAATCATTGTTTCTGCAGCAAAAAGTTTCTAAAGTCTGCCTTGCGGTTAAAAAATTAGGTTTTATGAACTTGGTACTGCAAGCCCTACTTTTCCTTCTCAAATCCTGATTTTTCATCATGAGTACAAAAGAGGCGTACTTGTTTACTTGTGCTATTGTCCTTCATATAGGACAAGTGCATAAATTTATGCTAAAGATTATGTATCTCTTTTGCAAAGATCAAAGCTGAGTATATTTGTTTTTGCTAATAATGCTAATTGCCCATAGTTTTGGTGTATTTTTCATAATTCATCAGAATATTAACATATGTTAGTTTCTGAGAACTAGCAAGTCTTTTCAGATTTTGTTTCTGTGTTCCAAAACCCTTGAGCTGAGTGGTTGAGGTTAGGTAAATGAAGTCTCCTCCACTGGTTTATTTACCACCTTCCTGCTGTGTGGGAGCGTTACGCTCTGCCCCCTTCCTGCTCCAGCGCTACCTGGGAGCAGCGCAGTTACAGAGTGGACCAAAGCTGTCCAGCACGTGTCAGGCTTATTGCAGGTGTGCAGGGCATTACACATAATAGACATTATGGGCACTGAATATGAAGGATTTAATGTATATGCATAGAATCAGAGTACCGTGAATGTTTTGTCAGCCCGGCAGCTGCCTGGGAACGTCAGACTTGCTGCTTACTTTACATAGCAGCTTCCTCACCAGCACTGTAAATCTGGTGTGCCCGGCGAGTGCTTCAGTTTGCAGTGTACATACAAAGGGACTGCTGTGTGTGGGGGTCTGTTTGGCGCAGTAACTGTACTTATTTTGCATATGCACACTGATAGTGAGGAGGCCAAGGGCAGCCACTGCGGTGAAGACAACTCCTTTGGTCACCATCTGCTCTGGGTTGCTTCTACAGAGGAAGTTGTCTTGGGAGTATGCTCCAGGTGTATTGTAATGGGGTCACCTGTGGCAGGGCTAAAACTTCCTTTTACAGCTCGTGGCTGGGAACTGTTTGATCTGCCATAAAGAGGGGGTAGTGTGTTCCTCTAAGATTTCTAAATCATGCTGTTTGTAACATGCAATGGTAAACACACTTAACGTCAAGTAAGTAAAGTAAATCAGAACTGCATAGTATGTGGTTAATAAAAACAAAGGAAAGAAGATGTAACTGAACTAATAGGAATTTATAAAATGAAAGGTTTGTTTGCAGTTGATTTTTGTCATTACTTAATCCTCTTCTGTTTTCAGACCATTAAGTACTAATGCTGATTTTTTATTATGTGGTGCTTTTCTTTTTAGCACTTGAAAAGGAGGGGAAATATACTTAGTATTTTTTATTATTGTTGTAAACTTCAGTATGTGAACATATCCCTAGAATTTTAGTTTGAGTCCTTTGTATACAGTGAAATTATACACCTGTTAAAATTTTACTTTTAGGAAGCATTTTGAATTGCTGTAAAAGAGGAAGGCAAGGTCTAGATATAATCCTGAAGTAGAGAAGGCACTGCATGGGTACCTTTAATTTTACTTCCTACTGGAAAGTTTAACAAACTCTTTTGAGGTGGTTAAAATCTCTGCCTTTGGAATGCTTCTAAGAAGGTAGCTAACTGTTGCATAGCAATGCTTGTGGCTCTTCTCAATACATAAGGTTTGCTTGTTGTGCTGCTGCCTGTTCTTAAAATGTTATTGTTCATGGAAGCTGCTAGGATGCAGGCAAGCAACAAATGACCACTTGTAAACCATTTAGTCCTTTCAGCAGGCTTTTAAGGACTGCTCCTTATGCAGTCCTCTGAGGTATTTCCTTGAGCTGCATTTTGACAAGATAACTAAGTTATTTTAGAGCTTCTTCACTAGAGGAAGGAGTTGTCTCCCTATTCCTGTTTCTAAGCATGTTTTTATACCCTGCCTTGTGTTGTCACTCCTCTGGTTTAGGCCAACCCTGAACCAGAATGCCATGGAAGCTAAGATTCAAGAAAAAACAAACAAAACCACCACCACCTGAGTAGTTTGTTGCTGGTTAAGCACTTGGAACCGGCTAGCTGCAGAGTTCAGTGTGTATGAGATGTGGTCCTCAGGTATGCACCTGGGAATCTGGGGGAAGGAAGAGGGACTGCCCCTTGTTGTCATGGCTAATATCTGTTCAAGTAGTTGTCAAGTGCTAAAAGGAGTGGTATTTATCTTCCAGTGCAAGTGATTCTGTGTTCCAAAACTGATTAGATTTTATAGCTCTATCAGGTCAGCATCAGTCTAGTGTTGATTAAGTACATAGTTTTTCCCCTTTTTGTTTTTCCTGACTTAATCAAACCTCATAGGTGTAAGGATTAGGGCTGTTACTTAATGATTGTTTTTGCAATTGTTATTGAAAACTGATTTGGAAAATGATCTAAGCCTCTTAGCAGACAGTGCTCTTGGGCTGGGAGACAGGGGACTGGCTGGAAAATATTGGGAGTGGAAGGAAGGAATACACGTTCATTACTCTGGCTGTAGGCTGCTAGAAGGGTAGTCTCCCTCTGGTTCCTGAACACTGCGTAGGGAAACAAGCATTCCTGGGAATGAGGTTGGGAAGCAAAAGGTCTTTTATTTTTGTCCTAGTGTGAATTGCCATTACAGGGCAAAATTAAAAACTGCACTTGGAGATATTGCACTTGTTTTGAATAACCACTGTCCAGATCAACAGAAGAGCTGAACTTGCAGTCTCATGATCATCATGCTGTGTGCATGCTTTTATACCAAGGGGCTGGTTAGCATGAATAGGTCATGTTACAGTAACTATTTCCTTTTGGTAATCCTGGTTTGTAGTGTTTGGAAACAGCCTGCTTGCCTTAAGGGCTCTGACTTGTGGGTTTTCTTTTGTTGTGTGCATTTAGAGGCAAAAGTTTGTGAGTTTAGTCTCTGCTTTCTGAACGGGGTGAGCTCTAACTCTACAGATTGTCTAAATTTGGAGCTATCTTTCTATTTGGACAGGCTATTGCAGGATGACAGGTTACCAGATGTCAGCTGATCTGTGGTATCTGATGCACCATAATTGTTCATGTGTATGCTCTTAGCCTGTGGCAAGTGGAAGGTAATTTGAGTTAGCTTGACCCTCTTTCATTACCTTCTTTCAAGGCACTCCCTTGTCCACGTGGATTGTTAGACCTGCTGGAGTGCCTGGCTAAAACAATAATCCAGTTTCTGTCTCCAAGCTAGTTTGAGTATATCTATACAACAGTAAGATGAGGGCTTCGCCAGAGTTTGCTCTATCGTTGCTGTTTTGAGACTACACCTTGCTGAATGAATGATTACCACAAAGATGATACCCTGAGAATCAGTCAGATGTTATAATTACCAGGTGTGTTTTTCTCTCAGCAAAACTTATGAAAGCTTCATTAGCACATCATAAAACACTACAGTAGGTTGGTTATTTCACAGTATCTCGGTATACTTCTTTCTTGTGTTTAAAGAAGTAGGTTTTACTTTGCAATTACCAAGCATCATCTTGAAGAAGTCAGTCATTCTAATGCTGCATTCTAATGCTAGTAGTGCTTTTTGGGTGTTCTGATTCAAAGCTCACTGAAATCCTGCCTAGCTGAAAGATTCCCACTGACCACAAAATGGCACCTGAGTTTCATCTGAATTGACACGAAAGGTAAAACAGTCAACTTTGTTCGTAGTGCTTAGTTATACGAAATTTGAGTTTGTGACAGTAAATATGTAGCTATCAAATCTGCGTCATCAATAATTATTAAAAATATAAAATACTACTTAAATGCACATGGGACGAGAAATGTCTCAGTAGTCAGGTATTGCCATTCTGTCTTGCTCCCTGACTAAATTTCCAGGGCTCCCAAACAAGAACACAGAAGTGCTTCTTGAACCTACATCAGTTCCCACTCTTTCCCAAGACAAATCTGGTTAGTTAATTACTGCATTACTGATCCTACATCTGTATGACAAATAGTGTCCTTCCCATTTTTCCTTATTTAGCAGATGAGAATTTCTAAGGGAAAACTACATAAAACGTACAGCTCCTAAGTTTGTTGTACTTGGGGAAAAATGGACGGAGAAATATAACTCTTGGCATTCAGCCTTCTGGAGACATAGGCCTTGGTGCTGAATTAATGTAGTTCTCTGAGAAATAAACAGTTTTGAAGGTGGTCTATCAACATAGCTTTAGAGTAGGCTGCAATTGATTTAATAAAAAAAAAAAACACAACAAATAAACAACAAAACACTTCATGCTGCAGAAACACAGAAAAATTTCTAATTTTAATCATTTTTCTATGATCTGAGGACAAAACAGATGCTTTTTGGCTCAGTAATCTTCCCCGATTATCATGAAAGCAAGAGTCAAAAAGGTGTTCCAACAGCTGATGTATCTTCACTTCAAAATAGACGTAATGACCATCCAGATGAACATACCTGCCGTTTCCTTGAGTTGTTGCCGTCTTGGAGGTGGATGGACAACAGCTTTAAATGGCTGTTACATTAAAGACTTAGGCAAGGTGTGACGTTTCATCTTGTTCTGAAGGTGATGAGACCTGTTGTTCAACACAATGAGAGTTCACTCTAGAATTTCCCTCGCTCAGTTATTTGACCTGCATTGACTGCAGTGTCAGTGTTGATCACCAATAGGGACAGAAGATCTGAGCTCCATCCTTCCTCACCTGGGAGGTTGCAAGACTGAAGGTCTCTAAGGTGGCTGTTGTGTGTGAAAAGGAGTAGCAAGTGTTCCATCACCAAACAACCATCTTGTTCTGATCCCTTTGGTTCCTCTCTTGTGTCTGTTTTTAACCCTGCAAAGGTATATGGTAATGGAGCCTCTAAGGCATATGCTTCATGTGGCTGCTGAGAGAACCTTCTTCAATGCAAGTTTTGAAGCCGTTTGGCTAGCTCAGCATCGGTGAGAAGGCAGGAGATGAATGTTTTTGGCTACTCTTGTAGTCTGGATGGTTAGAGGAGTTGGTATGGTTGTGACAACGGTTAATATCTGAGTGACTTCAGGTGACCTTCAAGAGTAAGTTTAGACCCCTTCATATCTCGCCAAATTTCTCAGTCACGGCAGCTCGTGATCAATAATCTGTTGATATACTTGATGGTGTATCCACTACCAGTGTGGATATTTGCCATGGTCAAACTTTTCAATTATTTAAATCCTTTAAATTAAAGTAGAGGGCATACCTGACTAGGTTCACTGGGTATCAAATGAAGTCCTTTTTGAAGAGAAAGTTGTCATGGTGCATGTCAGTATGATCCTGCCGCTCCCATTTTGCCTAAGTGACTTTTGAACAACTGAGTTTGAATGAAACTCATTTTTAATGTTAGCAGGAAATGAAGTTTTTTTGACAGCTCTCTCATCTAAACCTTTTTTTTTTTTTTTCCTGAATTCAACAGAAGTGGGAGAGATAAAATTCTGACTTTCAGTTATAGGCAAAATAACCTCAATGTGTAACTTGAAAAGAAAATATACTGGGTATGTAAACGTTGAAAGAAATACTTTAACTTTTGGAGGCTTTTTGCTTTGGTAGAGCTATTAACTATAGCTTCTGTAGTTGGAGTGAAAATAAGACACATAAAGGAAGTGTGAACTTACAAAAATCTGTTTGAAATTAACTTTCCTTTTTTATTTTTGACATGTTAATTTATTTTGAAATTTTCAATATTGACACTGTATTAGTTCAGTTTAAGTTAAACCTTAATTTTTCATGCTCACTTCATTAATTTTTCTGCTTATGTTTTCTGGACAACTTTATCAAGAAACTGAAGACTTGAGCATCTACTCTGCTGTGGGTTGCTTTAACAAATTAATACAGTAGAAGTTAAAAATGGTTTGCATGTGGCAAAATCACATTTTTTAACTACTTGAAAGGCATGCCAAGCAATACCTGCCCTCCACTGATGCTGTAAAAGTGGATTCATTCCCATCTGCTTGGGCAGATCCCAACAGGCAGCATAGCTTGTCATTTACTTGTCTCCTTAATGGCGAAGATCAGAGTGCTATGAGCTGCCAATGTACTTTTTAAATGTGAGGTTTTAAAGTGTTATACAGTCAGGTGGAATTAAGAATAATGGTTGGAAACAGTGAGCGTCCTAGTGATTTGGACACAGCAATTTTCAGACTGAATAGACTTTGGTTGCTGCCCTGTTGATTCTCCTTACCAGCAAGGTGGGACCTCCAGAGCTCCTCTCTCCTACTGGTGTTAGCAAGCAGGTAACAGTCCCCTGAAGAAGTACTCTAACGCCTGGGGAAGGCAGAAATTTTCAACTGTTCCTATCACTTGAATGATGTCACTTGCATAATGAGCAGGTTTTAAATAGTAGGAAAAAAATGAAAGTCATCTGTTTTGGTGTCTCTGTGAAGTTCTGATGCTGTTGCAGTCACTAAAATTCTGCGTATGTACCAAGTTAAACATTCACTATGACCTCTAATGCTTGAATGTAGGACCCTGTTGGCAGAAAGGTTTTATTTTCAGTGGTAAAAATACTGTGTGTATGTTCTGGTGGCTGGGGGACTGTTTGAGCCTGGTTAGTTCATCTTTTCGGGATTTCTGGGATATAAAGGTATATATGTTTTTGTTTTGTCATCTTCCCCTGCGCTCTATTCTGTGCTATTGCAGAAGTGGCCAAATATATTACAGAAAACTATTTTTAAGCTTTGGCTACAGAATTTCTTTAATTCCTGTAGCTTCTGAAATCAAAATATGGTTTGGGAAGGGGGCAAAGAGGTATTTTTTTTTTTTTTTTAAGCAAACTTCCTTTTTTTTTTTTTTTTTTTATAAATACACATGGGTGCTAAATGTCCTCCCAAGGCATGTCTCGTCCCCCTCCTCTCCCCCCATCAGATATTTTTCACATATGTGGAGACAAAGTTCTGAAATACCTTTCTCCAAAGCTGGCTGGTAAAGTCTCAATACATAGATGAAATTTCCTTTGGTCGGTGTGTTTATATAAGATGTTATGATCTTATGGATTCAAATAGAAGCTAGGTTTTTTCCTCATATGAAGAGACTCACTCATGCATATATACATATTCGATTTCTTTCCTTAAAGCAACCGGAGTAATTCAGTGGCTGTTTCCTCTTTCAGTAGTTTCAGTAACAGTGGTAGGTGAAGTTAGGCTAAGGAGCAGGTCCTGGTCCAGGAGGTTCCTGACTCCTCACAGAATGTTTTTCCTAAGTCAATTCTTAGAATATACCAAAAAACCAAAACTGTTCAGTCATTCAGTGGTGTATGTGTGGAGGAAATGTCTCTCGTCCCACCGTGTTTTCCTATGGCAGTTATAGTGATGGCCTAGAGTAATTTTGAGTACAAGTAATATTTCTCTTTATTTTACTGCTTTGGATGTTTGTTGTGTGCCAGTCTTGTGTCTCGTAGAGTTCAGCTGTGTTCCGTAGCCATGCTCATTGCACACCTCTGATACAGCGAAGTACCAGTGCTCTGACTTCAGTGGGGAATGAAAGTGTTAAGAGAAGTCCTAACTTGCCCGAAGTCACCAGGGCAGTCTGTAGGCACCATCTTGCTGTTGATTTAAGCAGTCAGATCGTAGATTGCCACCAAAAGGGGTTTGATGCTCGTCTGTCCTTCCTTCCCACACCGCATCTGTACAACCAGGGGACATTGTGTAGGGGAGCTGGTGGAAAGAGGTCTGTGCTGTCTTTTCTGGTAGCATTATAGCCCTGAATTGGTTTCTTTTGATCATGGAATTGCATCTGTGGCAAAGCTCGAAATTGCACTTGATGCTTTCTGTAGTTGGTACCATAGTCCTGGAGCTGTGCTGTTTCTCTTGGTTCAGTACCTGCCTTATTTTAGTGCTCAGCTCGTCCCAAGATAAACACAAGATGGTTGGAGTGGGGGTTGTTGTTCTCAGCTGTAATTTGTCCTCTGGTCCCAGCTGATCCCTGTTCAAGGTGGGGATCACTGAACAGCTCAAAATACGGCCGTGGTGGTGCTTTGATCATTCAGGGCAGCATTATTAAGGTAAAGGGGAATTGCAGTTGGCTTGCTTAATTATGCTGGGCTGAAACCTGGAGCTGCTCTTGAATTGCCACGAGCTATATGGCCATCTGTCACTGGGGCAACAACTTGGAATACAAGGGGCAGCTGGAGGGGGTGAGGCTTGCTTCAGCTGGCAGACTTTTTTTTTTTTAATTTGCCACTACCTGTCAGTCAGAGCCCTTATTCCTTGGTAAGGAAGAGGGTAGGGGTTCCCTTAATTACTAGTGCAATTAATTAAAATAAAAATCCCAAGAGGACAAGTGGACGTTTCTGCAAGAATAAATTGCATTCATGTGTTGTGTATTCTGTGTTCTTATGGACCTGTTTTGTTTTTTTTTTTTTTGCAGTTTCAAGATGTAACAATAATAGGACAGTTGTGAAGCTGTAGGTTCATCTCTGCATGCACCAAGCCAGTCATATAATGTGATAAAATTATTCTTACTGAAATTGTGTTATTTTGTGAAAGCCTAAAGATTGAAGGAAATACGTAGAGACACAACCTAGAGAAAGGGCCATGTGGAAGGTGCAAAATCTAAATATTTGCACAGGTTTCTTAAGAAATCTCTCATCAATGGTTTTGTTACGGGTTTCCGAGTAAGGACATCTGACCTCTTAATGGTGCTGACCATGGTTGGATCTGTTGCTGTGAGTAGAGGAAAAAAAAAAAAACAAAACACTAAAGCCTTGTTTTATCTGAGGAAGACTCTGGGCTTACAAACGGTAATTGCTGGGAAAATAGCTGGAGAACACATTGCAGTTGGCAGGCAAACAGTGTGTGGCTTTTAGTTTGAAATGGTTTGAATATTTTTATCAGAAGAGGAGGTACCACTGCCTCTCTTTTATTTTATTAAATTGGTTAGCTTCCTTGCTTTTTCAAATCCAGGAATGAGTTGATAGTTCACTGTTTTCAGGAGGACTTGGATTGCTGAGGGTGGCATTTTGCATTTGCTCTTGCATGAGCCTACTTGCTGCTATTTTTTCATCCCATATAGCCAGCTCATATGCCTGGGCTAAAAGGTAGGAAACAGAACAGTGTTCATAGGGGATTCTTGGTTCTTAGTCACAATGCCGACAGGTGCAGATGGTTTTCTGCTCAATTTAAACTAGCTGCTGTTGCTTTCTAAAGGACCTTTGTAAACTGTTAATATCTGGCATACATGTGCTGTGTCCGCTGCTCCCCACTCTTCCAGCACGTCCAGTAGACCCAGAGACTGTTGAAGAGAATGGCTAACACGTCTTCCACCAGCACAAAGTTGATAAACTCTTGGTTTGGTCTCAGAATGGGTCTCAGTGCTGACTGTGCCTATACAACGTCAAGAAATAATTGGGAGGGCCCACAGGCTGAGTGTGGTCTTCTGAAAACGCTCTGCGATGTCTGGAGCATCTCCTCGTTGGGGTGTGCAGCTCACAACAGTCTGCAGTTAAAACTTCCCGTACAGCTCTCCTCCCAAGTCACATCATTTGCTGGGTGAAAGCAAGCTTCTGACTACATTTTCTCCTGATGTAGTGGAAGCATTTGTCATGAGTAACAGCCTCAAGAATTCCCAGGAAATTGAATAATACAGAACTAAATTTAATCTGAAAAATACAGTTGGATTAAAAAACAACAATGACAGAACAACACCATTGTTATTAATTAAAGGAAAATACGTTACAATTGTAAGTACCAGAGGAGACACAGACAAACTGTGCCATTCCTGTGCTGGCAAAGTAAAGGTCAGTGCCACGTTCAAAATTGTTTTCAGTCCAGTTGCTTCTGATAAATGACTTGTCAGGTGTAGTTTGGATTTTCAGATGCTCAGGTTCATGAGTTAGTTGCTTTGATTTTGATCTCTGTTCTCCCATACCGTGATTCCTAAAAGATACTTCAGCAACAGCTTTATATTGGTAAGCGTGCTGTCTGGTCTGAGGCGGTCACATTAAGCAGGGTAGGAGAGGGAGGAAGCTGTGGGGTTGTGGTATGTGCATGCATGTACTTTAAATGGTGTTTAACTTGTGTCTTAATACACAATGGCCTCCCTCCCTTGCTTTCATCTCTCTTCTTTCTTGTGAATCCAGAGCTCTTCAGTCTTTACAGTGAGCAACCAGTTCACATCAGGGCTTTGCTTTATAGAAGATGAAAAATTAATTGAGTTGCTCTTTACCCAAGCAGCTGCAGCTCTGTGTCTGTCTGCTGAGGGCACCAAAAGAGGTATTGTTTTGTTTGTGGGCTTTTTTTTTTTTGCATTTGTGTTAAATCATTGGTGATTTTTGTTGCTATATAGGTTCTGGAAGTTTTTAGCTTTGTATGATTCTCTTACATCCCCAACGCTTTAATAGCTGAGGTTGGCTGATCTTCAGCCACAATCCGTTACTTCCTGTTTGCTGGAGGGAAGCTGCTGCCCTTTCTGTTCCTTTCATAAAGAACACAAACCTCTGCCTTAAAAAACTGAGGGCTAGCACTTGAGTCTGAAACAAAATTAAATCCTTCAAAAATCTTGTAATGTCACAGCTCTTCACTTATTTTTTGTGGGAATGGTCACTCTGTCCGACTGGTAGCTGGGCACTGCTATGGAGTGAACGGCTCCAACACGTGGAATAGAGAAATAGGCACCGAAACGCAGGAGGTTTTTAGTCTTTTACCTAACTGCTGCTCTTAGTCTTGTTAGCACAGTACTGTTGTGTATGCTTAATTGTATGTGTTCAGCAGTTTACTGCCTGGCAGTAAATCGTGTCTGAGCTTTAAATATGAATTTTCCTCTCCAATGCTAGGTGATTATAAATGTTTAATGTTTATTTTTTTTCATTTTAGTAACTGCTTTTAACTAGTACATTTGATCCACGAAGTACCTAATGTTGTCGTTTTATGCTTTACTTGATACTAGGTGGGGACACCAATATATGTGAATTGCCTCTCCGTATGTTTAATTAGAAGTAATGGGTGTATATATAACTTGAAAGAGTTATCAGCCTCCTGCCTGTATGTGAGGCTGCTGCTAAATCTAGTGATTGTACCAAGGTTTAGGAACTCCTTATTTATATTACTGTGGAGTGTTTCTCGTACCTGGAGCCTGTGGATGTACATTTTCTGTTGAGTAGTATGGACTGCTGTATTGCCTACAAATGAGTTAAAATGTTAGGATGATGCAGAGCTGTTACCTGGCACCAGCAGAGCTTTTTTTTTTTTTTTTTTTTTTTTTTTTTTGGAGGATGAGGAGGCTGGTGGTAGGGAAAAGATGTGAATAAGCTTCTTCAGATGAGATTAGAAAAGAAGCTGCTAGAAAATGGGGATTTGTAAATCTGTATAGAGTAATTCCTCTTGTTCTATGCCCTATTTAGCAGTATTGGAAAGAACTTCGTTACAGAACATTTATTTTTAATCGCAGTAGGCATAGCGGTCTAATATTATTATTATAACCTAAACTCTGGCTAGTTGTCTTTTTTTTTCGGTTTCCTACTTATAATTGTCTTGCAGAAGAACTTAGGTCTAGATTGCTCCTCAGTTGGAGTGTTGTAGCCCGTGTATTGGTGATGGATTCCCTTGAGTGGCTTGGGTTGGTGTCCCTGTTGTATCGAATACCCCCCACCCCTGCAATAACTTCTGTGTAGTTGGTTTTGTTGCCTCTATTGTTATAGCTGTCTTATCATATGTGATATGGCTACCCAGGTAATTAAAAAAAATAGGTGGTTGTTTTTTGAGTGCTCCGTGCATGTCAGGCAGAAGATCTGAAAACAAACTTGCAGTGCCTATTTCTAGAGACTGGTTTGTGATGGAAGCTTCAGTGATTATAGGTGGCTGGAGCAGAAGACAATCAAGTGCAGGTAAGTGACCTGACTCAAGATGGGTGTCCTGCAGCCTCTTCCAGGCCTTAAAACAGAGCTGCCAGATGCAGGTATTTCTGCCTCACGTGGAGCAGTCTGCTTTGTGATCACAATGTAGGGGCAGCTCAGTTGTTGGGTGCAGCCTTAACGTGGAAAGACATTCAGAGGAAGCTTGAAGAGGAAAAGGCAGTGAAGCTCTCTGCAGTGTTTCATGTACTGTTACTGATGGGAGTGTTGGAGGTAAAGAGTACAAAACCTTCTGCGAGAAGGGGCTAAAGGTAGAGAATCCTAAAAATTGGTGGATATATTTTGGATTTTTTTTCTTTGCCTGAAAAACTAGGAAGAACAAGTCACCTTGAAAAAGAGGTAGCATATCCTGGGGGATTGTGCTGTGAAGTCTTCAGTCTATTATGCGTATTTTATACCCAAAACATTTTGAAATACTTGGAGGAAACAGCCCCTGTGGCTGGTCACTTTTTGTACACAGTAGTACACACTGGAATCCTCCTTTGCTGCCTCTTTTTTTTTTTTTTTTTTTCCTGCAAGTGAAATTTGTAGTCAGAAATGCAGGAACTCAAACTTCATAGGAACTATGCATTAGGTAATCCTAGGTGTATTAATAAACTTGTACTAGTAATTTTTTCTCCTGTGTGATAAATAATAATGTCAGATTTCTAAAACAAATAGCAGGGCTTTTCCCACAGCTTTCTGTTACAGCTTGTTGGGAGGAAGTAAGCAAAAGATGAAGAAAATGTGGTAGAGGAGAGATGGTGTAGAAGTCTGTTCTTTCTGTTCCAAAAAAAAAAAAAAATCCTTCTGGAAAGGGTTTTACAGCTCTTGGTGAATTAATACTAGATATCACTACATAGCTGTGGTAGAAAGCTTTTAGCAATGTTTTTCCCTACCAAGATACTTTCTTTTTTTTTGAATTTGGGAACAAAAAAACAGTAATCAACTAAACGCAAGAAAACTAAGCCCAATGGTGTATTTATAGTATCTGGAATGTAGGACAGATTGTTCGTGTTGGGGGGAAGTAAAGATATATGTGGGGGAAAAAATCAAGATTGCTGTAGAAAACTTCTGGGTTCAGAATGGTGAGGCTTAATGCATTGTGAAACCTAATGCCTTGAATTACTCTTTAAAACTGTTTCTGTGTAAAACAGCTACTAAAAAAACACATGAACAAATACTACTTTAATAAATACACTAACAGTGTAATGTTCTTGTTCATTCTGTTGTTCCAGCATGCAAACAGGATTTTTTTTAACTGAACCACGGTTTGTGAATAAACATTAGTTGTTGGAGTGAATTCTGTAGAATACATTCTAAACAGTTTTTGGTGCTTGTTAAGCATGAATGTATCAAAGATGGCTAGGATTCCATATGGTCAAACAAAATACAGCAGGATACACTGCAAAATACACTTGTAAAATATCCTTGATACATATTAAAACACTCACATTATCTCCATTCTGCTAGTGGCAAAAACAAAAACAATGAGCAGTAATCCAGGGTTACTGTTTTGGATGGAGTACAATTAACAATTGATGAGTTTCCTGAGCCTTTGTGCTAAGGCTGAGCTCCATACTTGCACTAACCTATGTAGGCGTTGGTCTGTCAAGAAAGTAGAAAGGGTACATGGAGTGACTGCCTAAAATGCAGTGTCATTGGTCTGTAGATCCTTTATGGAGGTCTTCCTCAAGAAGGCTTGGACACTGTAGAGAGGCTTTCCTTGAGGTAAGGATGCTGGATGCAGGGAACATTCACCAGTGTTCCCTGAAACATTGCAGTTCTCCAGAATCAAGCAGCGCAAGAAAGTTAAAAGGATGGGAGCAGAATCAAGTGGGGTCTGACTCCTCACTGCATTATATATTTATGTATAAATAAAATCCGGTGTTTGTGTGCAGACATGCATAGCTCTGTTTTGTGGTAGAGGTCTCAAAATTTCCTCCAGAAAAGATGGACCTCCTATAAGTCCTTTCAGAGACTGAGCTATGAAGTCTTTTTCTGGAAATGCTTCTAGAAGTGTCTTTCTCCATAAATGCTCCTTTACACTTTGAAAAGGTATTTGAGGTTTTTCTGAAAGGAAGTACATCTCTATGATTTTTTTCATTTACTTCTGCATTTCTGAATGTGACAGGACACTTTCAACTGCCATGATATTTTCCCAGAATATTGCTGTAGGTAGCTGAGTGCATCTGTCTGCTGCTAGCGTTGGTTGTGCCTACCAACTGCAAATGAAGATTCATTCCATCATAGGTCAGGCTCTGGCCCGTTTCTGATTCCTGTGCCAGCAGCAAAAACCCACACAGCACTGACATGAAATAATTCACCAAGTGTTACACAAAAATAGCAGCCTGATTTGATGTTCAGGTCTTACAGGTTTTTCAGTCATGGCTTGACTGATGCACCAAAATTTTTGTGTGCTCCTTGTTTGTCATCAGTGGTGGGATATGCTCTGACATCTCCTGGAGAAAAGATGCTGTTAGTCAGCTACTGTACAGAGATGAGGTTCTTCAAGGTGCAGTCAGTATTTAAAAGTAGCTTTCTATCCTTGCTGCCTGGAAACCTTCCCTTTTGCAGATTTTTGAATGATGTCTGCTTGTCCAGCCCTTACTTGAAAGTACAGAGAAGCCAAAGGCTGTGTATGTTCTTTGCAAGTTTAACTGCTCTCCAGACACTTCTTGGGGGTGACGGTTGTAAGTTTCTGAAATACATCTCTGCTTTTATGGCATCAAGATGCTCTTGTTAGCTTTCAGGGAAACAGCAGCCATTCTGTTAAACTTCAGTTGTGGCTGAATTAGCTTTGTTGCTTCTGTGGAGTTTGCAAGTGAAGAAAAACGTGAGGTTAAATGTGGTTAATAAAATGAAGGACTTCTGGTACTGAACTGGTCTCCTAAGTTTTGGCATAAGGTAAATTAATTTAGATCAAGCAGTGTAAACTGTAGTTCTTGTCAGCAGTGGTGTTTGAAAGAAGCAGCAGTTGAAAGAATGTGAACAGCAATGTCTGTTTCTGTTTTCTTTTTTTCTTTTTTCTAAACCTTTCCTGGCATAATTCTGGAAGACATGAATCATTCATACGCTTGTGAGTCAGGTAAAGAGCATCGTGAGATGGCTGTAGCCAGTTCTGAATTGGCTCCATCAGTTTCAAGCAGGCCTTTGAAGGCAGACTTCTTAACCAGTGTGACCATCGTCCCAGATCTCTAACTAGGAGAGAAGAGTTGGCGGTGAAGTAAGTCAGCAGGAGCAAAGGAAAGTGAACCACGTTCATGTAATCCCCAAAATATGGTCAACGTGCTGGTATATGCTTGTGCAAAAACATACTCAACGCGATTACTTGGTGTGCTTTATTTTCTCCTGTTCTAGTTGTGCTTGTAACCACATCCACGAGGCCACCAGGATAAGGTGAGGTGGTGTCGGGTCCCCTGGGTTTGTGTTGGAAGTGACCAACGTGACCATCCCTAGGTGCTCCTGTGAGTGGGTAACGCTGGAACAGCTGAGTAGTTGACAGGTGTGTCAGATTGCTGAGGTAAGCACAGGTGAAACTGTGACAGGATCAGTTGTTGAAGGAAGCTGAAACCAGAGTGATTACCAAGACTGACAGAAAATAGGGCAAGCATCATAAATTCAATTTGCTGATGTTACAGCCATCTTAGTGAAGTCTATAAATTCATTAGTTTGAGAGCATACTTCAGGAGGGAGAGCAATCACATGCGGCTTCACTTTCAGCAAATTGTGACTTAGAACGGAGGTGTATGAGGTTGCATATATTATTACTCTGGGTTTCTAGTTGGCATGGATCATGTCTAGCAGATAAATTGTGGGGTGGTTTTTTTCAGCGTGAACAAGCATGTGTTCTAGCAAACTTGAATTTACAGTTGCAAAGATCTGTGAAACAGGAATTGGCACAGTAGCATTTCTTGTGTTTTAGACACTGGGAGCCTAAAACTACAATATGGAAAAAGTGAGTTATCTTTTTGTACTAGGAAGATACTTACAAAATTGTACAATTACAGTGCGCAGTAATTGTGTAAATACTTCATTCTGGTGAAAGAAATGGGAGAAAAATACAATTTTGAAGAGCGCTGAAGTGGGTTGTACTTGTGAGCCAAGTGCCTCCCCGTTCTGGCACAAACAGAAGAGTGGAAGAGCACGAAACAGGGACAGGAAGAGAGGGAAAGGAGCAGAGCTTGCTGTAGGTACCTGTGTCACACACCCACCTTTCTGTGCTGGAGCCATACGTGTGCCTGCTGGGGTTGTGGGCCTGTACTTGGCCCGCTGTGCATGGGAGGGGCTGGCTGCTCAACAGCAGTGGGGGGTTATTGCTGGCCTGCCTCCATCCTGCACCTGCGTTTTGGAAGCTTTGCTCCCTTAAAGGGAGATCTGTTGAGTATTTAGGATTTTGTCAGGCTTTTTCTCATCTCTAGTAGCAAGAGATAAATCTTTCCTGTATTCCTGCAGGTAAAGCTCTTAGTTCTGATGCAACCAAATCTGAGCAGTGTAGGTGAGATCACGCCGGCCAGTTCCTTTAATTCCGTGTTGCTACGTCCATGTCCACCTTCCGGGTTAACATACAAACATGTTCTCCTTAGCTTTTGGAAGTCTGTAATGTACAAACATGAGGAAGGAGACTGCTCAAGGCCTCCTTTTTTAAAACTTATGCTTAGCGCCTTTGACCTTTATTTTTCTGCTAATCACCTTTGATCTCCTGTAGACATAACTAAATTGACAGTGATCTGATAAGCTACTCATCAGTGTCAGTTTTGTAAAAAGGTTGCTATTACTGTAAAATAGTGTTTTAAAAAGTCGTCTTCAACCAATAGTCCTTCAGCTATTTGTTATTAAGTAAATGTAGTGTGTTCTTAGAGGCTTCATGATTTACTTGCCTTGTCAAGTGTGTAGAAGTACCCTATGAGGTCCCCCCCCCAAAAAAAAAAGAAAACAAACACACCTGGGTTTAACAGTTGGGAAGGAATGGGTTAATGTGTACATGATGGAAACCTAAAAGAGGAAGAAGGAGGCTTCTCTAGCTGCAGATCACTTTTAACAAGTTACATTTTATACTTAATCAGCTCTCTTTAAATTACTGTGCTGCTGACACTTTAACTTAAACCATTCTTCATATTCCTCCATAATGGGCTTATTGCTAACAAAATATATTTGGATACACAGAAATTATTTGCTTATTGCAGTAACACTTTCTGGCATAGAAGGTAAGCACCTTTACATAGATATGCAAGTGACATAGTTGTGTAACTTCACATGTGTACAGTTAATACTATGGTCTGGCCCTCCGTCCTGATGTATGGGACTTGCGGGTGTGTGGAGTACTCAGTACAATGAGAATGGGCTGAGGTTTTTGAGATGCTAATGCACAAGCTTTTGTTTTATAATCAAAGTATTCCTTGGCTGAAAGCTTTGGTGTTTTAGCTAGACCAGGAAATGTGAAATCTAGAGGTGTTATGCTGGTAAATACTTCAGCTCTTCATACGTTCATCAGGAGTGGGGAAGATACCTGGCTGTTCAGCACACCAAAGTCAAGGCATGAATGAATTGTCTGTCCTCTGAGAGCGACTTCTCTTTGCTGACTACATGGGTTGTCCAGGCTCATAACTGAGGTCATCCTTCAAAAATGGTTGGAACAGCCCTTTGAGCTTTTCACTTGAGAATTCCCTTAACTTGTTGTGCCTCCAGTGAGACGTGTTGGGCAGGGCTTACGGTCTGTTGGCATGTTCCAGGCAGACTTACAGGAAAGGGCTGGGTGCTTGTGAGACTCTAAAGTGTGGTACCCAAGGTACCATGGCTGTTAGCACATTACATGGAAGTTGAAACACACTGCTGCCTTTCTGGAGGGTAAGAAAAATGGTTGAGAGTTTATTGGGACAACAGGGTTTTATTTTTAGGTACTTTGATTTGTTTGTTCATGCCAGGGTGCCAAGATATTTCTAAATTAGAGTACTAAGAACTAGCTCTAGCTGAGGTTTTATAGATGCTCAGAGAAGACAAGGGAACACTGCGTTTTTTTCAGAATTACAGAATGATTTAGGTTGGAGGGCGCCTCTGGAGGTCATCTAGTCCAACCCTATGCTCTAGTGGGGCTGCCTAGAGCAGGTTATTCAGGGCTGTGTCCAGATGGCTTTAGAAGATCTCCGAGGACGGAGACCCCACAACCTCTCTGGGTAACCTGTGCCAGTGCTAAGTTACCTGCACAGTAAAGAAACCTCCTTATGTTCAGATGGAAATATATATACACACTAAAGCACTGGAAGGACTTCTATTAAAAATATTTATATATATTTATATATTATAAAATTACATATATAAAAGTCCTTCCAGTGCTTTAGTGCTCCCTATTTGTAGAGCTGTAAGTTAAGTTTTGCACTGCTTTGAACCAGAGAAGTCTTTTTTTTTTTTTTTTTTAAAAAAAAAAAAAAAAGATAATATTTGAACAGTTTGTCCTCCAAAAGAGATAATTACCTAGAAGATTATTTGTCATACAGAACTTACCTGAAGGTTTGTTAGCCAGCCGCCTTGTTTGTTATGCTGTGTTCCTTCTTAATGTTAATACTCTTTATTCCTGCAGCCTTTTCAGGATATAGCCAGGTGACCTAAAAACCACAATAAGTTAATAGTATGAAGTGATAGCCCTCCTTAACCGAGGTATTGTGACTGACCTAGCCCCTTGTACTAAGTAAAATTAATTTAGCTAAATGAAAAGTGTTTATCTTTTCTGGTGGCCTGGAACTGTTAAAGGGCCATATGCCTGTGATTATTTTCCTATAATATATTTTTGTATATATATCAAAATTGTCTGCAGAAGAATGCCTCAACAGCTATGCACGTGCAAAAAGCTGCATTTCTAGTCTATATGTATTTGCTTAATACTTCTCAGTATTTTTCTTTTTATGAAGAGCTGAAAGAAAGGATCAAGCTGCACAGGCCTGTGGAACAGTTGGGAATATGGGGCTGATTGGGAGGAGGGGAGTCAGCACCAGGTATGGGATGGAGGTGTCCCAGTGGGACAGCTGCTCTGGGGAATTTTGCATCTTCTGATATTCCTATTACTTTTCCAGATGAACTATTCCTTCTCAAAATACTCAGGAAATTATCATTACACATGTTCAAACAGCTTTTACAGTTCACGTACATAATTTTTAAGAGCTTTTTAAATAGAAACTTACTATACTAAGGTATGACAAATTACAGGGAGTTTGTGGGAAGTGTGGTGGGTCAGGACTTCAGAACAGATGTTGAATAAATGGCAGCTGTTCTACCTGGTCTTACAAAGGGTGAATTTCCAGAATATGGGAATGAAATGAAATGGGAGGTCGGTGCAAAAGTATCAGGAACTGCTTAACAATAAGTAAAGTTCAGGGTTCTGCTGAGGATATACAGAAAGACTGGACATAAAAGGGAGTGGAGAGATGCAAAACAATGCTGAAAGCTTTCAGCACCTACTTGTGGATGTCTTAGGCAATATTAGAAACTGGTAGTTCCTTTTTGTCCTGTGAGTTACGTTTGCTATCAGATAACCAAGCTTATGATGCCCATTTGAAATTTGTCTCTCTTAATGCTGTTATATTTTTAAAGAAAAGTAACAAGCATCTCTTATTTGAAAACGAAAATATCTTCAAGTGAGGCTGTCAGTATTTGTGTTTATCTTTTTCATCAAATCACGTTTACATATTGCTTACTGAAACAGAGTGGTGGCCAGATTGGAACTAGGAGAGAAATAGTTGAGAAATGGTGAGAAAGTGAACCTACATTTATTTATTTTTTTGCTTCAAGAAACTGTCAATAGTTTAAAAATACTTCATCAAGAACCAGGGCATCACCTGCGGAGTTTTGAAGTTGAGAAAATTCATTGCAGACATCTCAATTTGGAAACTCTTAAGCTGTCACTACACTTTTACTTCAGAATTTCTTAAAATAAATAAATTAAAAAATCAACAACTAGTATTAGTTTCAAAAAAAAAAAAAATCTAAATACAGTTTGACTTCTGATACCTCTTGCACACGCATGCATTAGCAGTTGCAGGTGCTGGGCTTTTAGTCTCTGAAGCTTTACTGAAAACCGAGTTCCTGGGTCAAAATCAGTTTATTCACGTTATTAAAATGTATTTTTTTTCTGAAGTGGGAATGCATTTAAATACATACATAAATCCCCATGTAAGAGCTACTAACGGTCTGTAATGACAACGTTAATAGAAAATACAAATGGAAATCTAATAACTACTTACAAAAAGCTCTTAGAAGTTCACCAAAGCAGCATTTCATGCATGCTACTGCTTTTAATGGGGGGGAAAGAAAAAAAAACTGCACCTGACTGCATGTTTCCACTGAAGTTGAAAACGTCGAAGTAAAAACTCAGACCAATCGGCGCATGATGCCCACTTAGAACTGGATTAGGTTATGAAGTGCTATGGAATGGGCTGGGTAACCAGTGCATGTAGAATTAAAACAGAGTGTTTACATTTAGAAAAACCTAGACTAGAATATTTAGTATAACAATTGTCTTTCAAAGTAAACATGGTTAGAAAAAAAAAAAAAATTTTTTTGGAAGGAGCTGAAACAAGCAGAGGTAGAAAATTGGATTAATGTCTTGAAACTATACCATCTGGTTTTAAAACTTTAAAAAACAAAATTCAGGATGTGATTTCTGCTGACGTCCAAGAGCAGTACATTAGCTGCTGTAGTAACTGGTGGATTGGTGTGCTTGGGAGATGCTTGTTCTTCAGGGCAAGGAAGAACAGATACCCTTCGTGTGCAGCTGCTTCCTTGAGCATCTAATACGAAACCTGTTTCTAGCTTTTCTGGCATGTTTTCTAACACACATGTTGGGGATGGAAAATATTGTTTTTCCAATTTGTGTTTATGTAATATGTTGTTATTTTAAAACGGAGTAGAAAACCTTTTTAGCTTTATGTGCCAGAGTAGGAGGTCTGAACGTGGATGTTCTGTACAACTTGCTTTCTCATAGCAGCTTGGACCTAGGAAGACATCTAACCATTACTACCACAGTACTCCAGTGTTCGTAGCTTTTTAATTTTTACTGTAGTTATTAGCAAAATTAAGTTCAAATCAGAGGATGTTTGCTACACTGGCATTTTATAATTTGGTGTCAGCTCTTGTAACACATCTTAATACCATACATGTATATGCTAACAGATATGTAATGAGGAACCAAGAAGGTTCTTCCTGATGTTGCCTGCTTTTACTGCAGACCATGGGCTGTTCTCATAGTCACTTCCCTGAAGCGACACATAGCCATGCTTTCCTGCTCTTGTCAGGCCCTTTAGAGTTTGTAATCCAAGTAACAGAATAATAGGCAAAGTCACTCTGAAATATTTTGAGTAAATAGTGATCAGATACGTCTGACTCACAGCATGCAAGCCTTGCCATGGTTAGGAGCAAGCCTAGTAGTTTGTAATGAGCTTGAATTTTACATTAAATACAACATATTATTGTCTGGTCCAAGGATAATAGAGGCTTCTTTTCTTTTTGTGTCTTACTTATCACTGAATGGCCTTACGGAAAGTCAGATTAAAAATAAATATATACTGTAATAGAGGTTCTGTCTTCTTTTTGGTAAAGAACAGTAATTTGGGGGATTTATTGCTTCACTTCCCCCCCCTTTTTTTTTCCCTTTGGTGTGTAGTGTATTTAGTATACTGTTTCTAATCATACTGTTCAAATAGTGATATTTCATAATTTTTCATTTCCACTATAACATTTGAAAGTTATGTAAATGTTGAGTTTTAGTACTGTGCCTGGCGGGGGGGTGGAGGAGGAAGTGGTGTGCCTGTTTTAGTATCATTGTAATGGTGAGATAGGGGAAATAGCCAACTGGTAGCAAATCTCGTATTTTACCTTCTGCAGTTGACACAGTTATTTAGTGACAAGCTGTTGTACATCTGAAATTGTGACTATTATTAGCTCAAGGTGTTTTTTCTTCACTGCCGTATGTCTAAGTTACAGGCTATAGCTTTTTGCCTCTGAGACTACTTGGTGGCCTTTTGCTCCTTCCTAGGCTAACGGTTGGGTAAGTTGCAACTGCAGCCAAATAGGACTTGGAAACTTTGCTTGGTACAGTAAGCAGCAGCAGGGATTTATTTTTTTCTTAAAAAAGAAAAATGCTTTGTAGTGTTCAGAATCAGTACAAGCCAATAGACTATGTCAAAATGTTACCTGGGATCTGTAAAAACCAAAGTATCAAACTATGAGATTTTCTTGCTTATCCTCCGTTTTCCTACAGTAACGTTAAGTTATAGGGAGTGCTTAGTTTGATGGTTCCTGGATCTTGATTTTTTTTTTTCCTTTTTTGATGTAACATAATAGGGATACAGAGAGGGAAGAATGACAGCCCAAACCAGTAAGCTTTAAAGTGTTACCAATCTACTTTTTCCTCTTCTTGCTTTGAGAGGAAAAAGCCATACTGTCTGTACCCCCTCTTAACCCCAGCACACAGAGAACTGTATGGTCTTTCAAATCAGTTGCCTTTTGGCTTTGTTGTTGTAGTCATACATAATTCTTGGCATTACTTCCTGATTTAATGAAGTTTTCCTCTTTCTGGTCTTAAAATAGATGAGAGATTTACCTCTGGATTCTTTAGAGCCTGAACTGGGGTTGTCACAAACTTGCATTGACATTTTCTATTTTTTTTAACTATAAAGAGCTGTATTGTTGCTCAAAAATGAATCCCTTGTACTAAGAAAGAAGTTTTCATCATCTGAGGGTAGTCTGTGTAGACTAGAATCACAGAATCAGTTAGGTTGGAAGAGACGATTGAAGATGGTTATGTGCTTCCCCAATTTTTCCAGTCAAAACAGAAGTTTTTTTAGCAAACTTCTCTGGGTGTCATGTAGACTTCTCCAAGGATTATTAAAGGGTTCCAAAAATTCCTGTAGCTGTGTGTAATCTGTTTTAGCTTGATCTATTTGTCCAACAAATTCTGAAATACTTCAGCTTATATCTCTTTTCTTTGTTTGCTACTGCGAGACAGATCCCTGGTAGGCATTTCAGAAACCCTCCTATTTGGGAGAGCCTCAGGAAATTCCTAGTTCTGCATATCAAAACTGTTCCTTGACATAACCAGGGTTCAGCTGGCCCAGTGTATGGATAGATGCCAGTTACTTCTGCGACTGAGTCTCTCTAAGGCAGATGGCAAGGATTTCTAAATCTGCTACTACGGCTAGAAGCAGGACCCTTTGCCACCACCCCTTCCTTGTGTCACATCGGCGCTCTGCAGGTGTGGCTTACGGCAAAGAAATCTGTGGGAGGCTTCCATTTCCTGAAAATTTGGTTAAATGATTGTGCTTTATGGGAGTTCTGCTTGAACAGTTGCAGTAGTGTTTAGTCATACCGAGATTTCTAGCTAGGTGGATTGTTTTATTACACGTAAGCTTTCCTGTCATCTCAAGGGGAGTAACATTTCTCTCAGCCAGGTTTCTCTAGGCACCCATGCGTTACAGGAGAATCCTCCTGCAGGTGGATCAGTTACGGGCCATAGAAAACTTGAAATATAGGATGTAAGTGCATCAAGTAAAATCTGTGTTCTCACTGAGTAATTGCTCATTCCTATACTGTGTTTTTTCTGTGTTTTTCCCCAACTTTGTTTATTTAAGATATGAGAAATGCAATGGGGGGGGGAGGGGGGGGGAGGAGGGAATTGTCAGTTCATTTTTTAGTTGTGGCAGTGCTAAAGACAGTTGTTTATAAACTTCTAATTCATTCTTTTTGGAGTTTATGGGTATCAAGAATGTCCAGATTCAGTCTGATTAAATAATGTAACGTTTCTGCTTCATAGCTCAGCGATTCTGATTATTAGAAATAATCCATTGTTTCAAATACCTGTTTTGGATACGATTGCTCTGACATTGTACTTGAAAAAATATCCAGCCTGAGCCAGGTCTTCATACAAGATGGACTTACTGCTTTGCCTTAATGACTGTTCCATAAAACTGACTCAGTTGTCCCTCCTGACCCCAGCCAGGGTCTGTCCTCTTCCTAATACTTACATTTTGGAGGCGGGTTTCCATCCTATCAATATTCAGCTGTTTTACCAAGAGAAGTGAGCTTGGAAGTGTCAGGAACTGTTGAACCAACAGCGCCATTGAAGTTCATGTGTTCTGGTCATTGTTGGTATCGGATAATCTCATTTCTTCTTATCAGGAGATGGCATTGCAGACAAGGTGGTATGTTTGTTGAGAGGAAGGGGTTTGTTGTATTTTCCGTAACAGCAGCTGTAAGGACGTGGGCAGAGTTGCATGCATTCCTGCTGGTGCTTCGGCACCTTAAAATACAGCCATTAATTAAAACACATTGGTTGATCAGAACGTTTGCTGTGATCAACCGTAATGCAGAATAAAATGGGAATACTTGAACTTCCTTCAGCGTGCTTTTGGTTTGTTTTTATTGTCATCACTGGCTATGCTTTTTTAATTAGTTGAACGTTGCTGTATTTCAGCTGAAGAGGAGGATGACCTTCGAGACTGGTAACCTTTCTTCTCTGACAAAGGAAGCAAATAGCACGAGACAGAAATTTAAACTGTTCCAAGTCTGAAACTTGCTTCAGTAGTCCAAAATAAGGAGAGGGGGAAAAACTCAGTGCATAGTAGTCAAGTCTTCTTGCTTTATTGCTTAGAAATGTAATGAGGAAGGGCCCTTAAGTGACTTCCCTATATAGTGCTTAAACAGTATATATTCCCGCACCTCTAAAACTTACTTGGCCAGCATTTTCACTGTATCATCCAGGAGCCATGCACCAAGGCCACAGTTCTATAAGTGTTGCTTTATTAATGAGGAGTGCATCCAGAAAAGGATCTTTGTCTCCCTTCTCAGTGAAAGCTTGTCAGAGCAGGATTCAAGCTGGCTATTAAGCAAGAAGGGAAATTCTCTTAATAAAATACTTGTAAAGCAGCCACCTGGAAATTTTTGTTTGTTTGTTTTTTAAGTTGTCTGTAATACAGTTATCGGTTTGGGAAAGCAGTATGATCTAGAAAAATACCAAAGGAAAAATCTATCTTCTTCTGGTCTGATACTGTTGTTTGAAACCTGCCGGTACTGATTATTAGAGCTGTTTGCTCCAAGAAAGTTTTCCTGGCTTTTCTAAAATGAGTTAGATAACAACTAACTCAAGTATGCAGGTAGTTGAACGGTTTTTCTGTATGCCTATTAAAAATGTGCATGCTAATGTATTTCTTTAGAAATTCTGGCTTAAACTGAGTGCTAATACCTTGGGGTAGAAGTGTTCTGGAAAGAAACTAGAATTTTTCATCAGATCCTTGTTATCACTTTCTGCTTCTGGTGTCTGAAAAGGAAAATATTTTTCATAGTATTTGGAGGGTTTTAACTGCTCTCCACACATGGTTTTGTGCTAGGTAGTTTTTGGACTATGAGCTCTTTAGTTAATGAGGCTCAGAGATGTGAATAGCTGCTTTTGACTGATCATACATTTTAAAGAAATGTAGCTGGAGACTAGTCTGGGGCTAGCAGACAGTTTATCTTGCCAATTGTCACCTTTTACTTTCTCTCTGCTTTTCTCTCTGTGCCAGCTCTAAGAACTTCAGTTTCTGTCATGTGAGTATAAGCTGCATTCAGCATCTGTTAGTGACCTAGGCAGTGGGCCTTACAGCGAGAGGAGCTGGAGAAAAGGTCAGGTTCTTAGATAAAGGTTAATTTCTGTTTGTCCTGGTTTCAGCTAGGACAGAGTTAATTTTCTTCCTAGTAGCTGGTAGGGTGCTGTGTTTTGGCTTAGGGTGAGAAGAGTGCTGATAACACCCCGATGTTTTAATCGTTGCAGAGCAGTGCTTACACCAAACCAAGGACATCTCAGCTTCTCGCTCTGTCCTGCCAGCGGGCAGGCTGGGGGTGCAGCAGGAGCTGGGAGGGGGGGACAGACCCAGGACAGGTGACCCAAAGCGGCCAAAGGGGTGTTCCATCCCATCTGGCATCATGCTGGACAATATATAGGGGTGGCTGGCTGGGGTGGGCCAGCCAGACTGCTCAGGGTTAGGCTGGGCATCGGTCAGCGGGTGGTGAGCAATTGTGTTGTGCATCACTTGTTTGTACATGTTATTAGTAGTAGTACTATTATCATTATTGTTGTTATTGTTATTACTTTTTCCGTCTTAATAAACTGTCTTTATCTCAACTCACAGGCTTCACTTTCCCGTTTCTCTCCCTCATCCCAGAGAAGGAGGCAGGGGGGTGAGTGAACGGCTGTGTGGTGTTTAGCTGCTGGCTGGGTTAAACCACAATACTGTTGGGTCCTAAGAATAACAGGGAGGGAAAAAAAACTCAATCTCAATAAACTTTCTGTATAGATGCCAAATCTAGCTATTTTCTTATTTATATATATAGAGAGAGAGAGAGATGTATTGTAAATCTAACATGAACTTTTGAGCAAATAAAAATAGAGCTGAGCATCTATCTGATCTATTCTTACTCTTTTTAGGCCATCATGTTATCTGCTGTGCATGACCTAATTCCAAAGAGTAATAAGCTGTCTCATTTGGATAGCGATGTTTAAAAGCTTGAAATATAAATTCCAAAAAGATGCTGTTTGTTCTTTTTCTGTGTTGTGGTTCCCCACCACCACCTGTCTTTCACATTTACCAATTCTTAGTATTTGTTTAAACAGTAAAACAGCATTCCCTCATCTTGGAAATATTAATCTTAATACAGAAAAAAATCTAAATACTACATGTGCTAAGATTCTTTTGTCAAACAAACTGTAACCAGTTACAATAAACGAATGTTGTTAAGAGAGTGAGGTATCTTTGGTTTATCATCAGTTAAGAATTAGTATTTATACCTAAAATGTTCTAGCAGTCAGTAATGGTTATTCTGTCTCGTTGTTCCTTTCCGTAAGGCTGAATATCCTTATTCCATATGGTGTTCAGTAAGTCTGAGCTTTCTGGAGTCAATCTGAAAGCAGGCATTTTTAATGTTAGGTCTGTCCCTTTTCCAAACTGAAATCCTGCTGTTCTGAATGGAGATCTGCCTCTGAAGCTTATTCTTGCTGGGTCTCTTCCAGGTCCAAGCAGCCTCAACTCTCGTGTCAGATTAATTCTTTCTCAATGACCTCTGCCATCAGAACCTTACAAAAACATCATCTCTTTGGTTTTATCTCTATGCGAGTCAGGTTGCTTTGGATATTGTTTGAGAATATTGTAGGACTTAATTAACAATAAACATTGCAGTTATAAATTGTAATTATCAAAGTCGTTAGTTTTTGTGTTACTAGTAAATGAGTGTGCAGGTACTTCTTATTTTAATATTAACACTTTCTTTTACCATTACACCTACTGTTACTGTATATAAGCGTACTGTGTTTTTCTTTGACTTTTTTTTTTGAAGTTCACTCAGGAGAAGGAGTGCTTGACTGTGAAAGACTATTAAAATGATGTTAGATCTTGCTTCAGTGAACTTCTTGCAGTTGGAGTTGATTCATTTTCTGCAGTTCTTGAGGTTTTTTTCTTTGTGGTTGTACACCCAGCTAGTGTCTTTTTCTCTCTGAAGCTAAGTTGAATATTCAGATTGCAGAAGAGACCACTTCCATTTAAGAGAGAGCCCACTACAAGTTATGATGTGCAATGCATAGTCTAAGCCTTAAATGCTGCCCTGGATCAATGGGAAAGCTTCAATGTGAGAAGATTTTTGCTCTGATATAAGGTGTGGAATATATGCTTTAAATACGCGTTCACTTTTTTTTAAAAAAGTGGGTACAGTCCCTAAAAGTAAGATGTCCCTCGGTTGTTTGGGTGGTTCGCAAGGACATGGGACAAGTGTCAGTTGCCGTATTGAAACACACACGTGTTTAACAGCTCACTTCCATTTTTTTAAATTTTAAAGAAAAATGTTGGGTGGGTGTTTCCTTTTTATTGTGGGTTGACAACTTGTTACTGAGATGTTTGCATTTTTGTAAATATTTTATGTGCAAATGCAAAACTTCTGCCATGTATTTCTGTTTTCCATAAGTTACTTTATTTTCATTCCTATCTCTTTTTTTGTATGTGCATCTTCCTTTTCCACTCCTTAAGCTTCATTCCTCTCTTCTGCATTGCAGTTCTAGGCAGTGAAGTAGTGGGAGCTGTCATCTCAGCAGGTTGGCAGCATGTCTTCCCTTGTGGGCCTGGGGAGATTCACTCCACCCAAAGCCACGGAACTGTATTGGGTTTACATCTTAGTTGTTGTTTTTGGGTTTTCTTCTAATTAGAAAGTGTTGTGATTTTCTGTCTTAGCTAATAGTTTAGTTCATTCAGAAATTATACCAGTTCTACTTAAGATTGTGTGTGACTGACCTTTATCACTGTTAAATTTGTCTGATGGGCTAGATTAATCATCGCTTTGTTCAAAAAGCCTCAGTATGGATTACTTTGTTTCAGAAGTGTTCTTCTAGGAGCTGTTCCCTATTCACTAGGTGTTTCTCTAGTTTAAAACTGATCAGTTCTTTGTCGCTTCATCTTCCAGTGAGTACAAATCTTTCTACATTTCCCCTGCTACCCCCCATGTTCTGGGACTATATAGAAGAACAATACAAAATTGAAACTGCAGTGTTACAGATATTAAATTAAGTAATTCAACTCTACAGAACAGGATGTGAGTTTCCTCTCTTGATGACCTCCACACCCATATTTTTCTGCTAAGGTTATATTTCTGCATTTTTTTTGTTGTTTTTTTGTTTGTTTAAAAACATCGCATTTTGAAAGCTTTCATGAGCCCCACTCTGTTTTCATGAAGGCTGCCTTCATTGTTTGAGAAGGCTCTTGGAAATCTTAATGTGTAAGAAGTAAAACCACCCGTGCATGCTTTTTTGTGAAGAAAATGGTATGGTCATGATAAACTTTCTCTTGAGGTGCTCCATGTGTCTTTTAATAAACTATTTGGAAAGCCCTTTATTACTTTCCATGCAACTACTGTAAGTTACATTCTAAACAATGTTAATTTTATGTTCTTTAACATACACACTTAATAGCATTTGTGGAAATGCAAGAGTCATGCTTATAGCAGCTGACAAGAGTGGCAGGTTAACCTTTTAAATAAACGTGATTTTCTTTGAAATTATATCCTTAAATTATACAACTAGTGTAAAGTATACAGGTAAATGTTTGAGAGCAGACCCCAGCTTAAATTAATCTTTTAAAACTGCAAATGTATTGACTTAAAATTGTGACAGCATCTGGCAGTCATTTCAGCAGGTGTGTACACGAGGGCATTGATATTACACACATGCTCCCCTGAATTTGTTTAATGACTTTATAGGACAAACACTCCTACCATCAACAGATGTTGATAATGCCTTTTATTTATGTCAGTAGATGCAGTAGCTAGTACTGTTGCACATTAAAGTTGGGTTTCTCAAAATGATTTGTAGGCATAGAGTCTCTGTATTTTAAAATTGGCTTTTCTTTGGGGGGGAAAAAAAAATGTCTATCATGTGAGTGTTTTTAGGGGAGGATTTTCAAAACATTTTCTTAGCACAGAAAGTTCCCAGGCAAAATTGAATGTTGTCGTGTTACTCCTTTATGGAAGGGTAACACAGTCTTCAGGAAACAGTACATCCTGAGAACTATTGCTATGAGAATTTACCCTGTAGCTGTTCTACTCTGTTCGGAGTTTGAAACGTAGCATTTGGGAGATCAAAAACAAGCAGTGAGATGACTTCTATAATGGATCACTTCAGACTTACGAGTTTCCTGATAGTTACTTTAAGTGAAACACTGTGGGGCACATTTGGAAGAATATTAGCAGTTTCTGAACAGTGTTATTGTTTCTGAAATATTAGAAATTTTTCTGAGGGTTGGCCCAGCCCTTCGTGAGTGTGACCAAAATGTACAGGTGAGGAAACGAGGCATCTCATCCATCCAACTCTCGTTGCCATTCATCTGCAGCCAGTGTACTAACATATTCTTCAGGTCGGAGGTTTTTGCTTTCTGAAGCACTCCTCTGCCCCATTAGCTGCTCTGACCGTCCTAAAGCAAACAGGAGCAGCACCTCTGGTGGCACAGCCATGCAGCAGCAGGAGGAGTGGGGACTGTTCCCACCCTTGCTCCGGGCACCCTGCTGCTTCCCACGCTCTGCACATTCACACTTCGCTCTGGTGCACTTCTCTCGTCTTCCTCATCTGCCTTGCCAGCCAGATGGGAGAAGGAAGGTTTTAATTCTTACAGTACCTGCTGTGAATCTGAGTGAATGCATGCATCTCTTAATGTCATCTGTGCTAGAAGAGTGATCTTCGAGCAGGACTCGTGCCATCCTCCTAAATCTGCTGCAAGAAAATGAGTGTATTTTCTTTTCTGCTTAAGCAGTTTTTCAGTGTTTCAGCCAAATTGACCTTTACTTCCATTCTCCCTGCCCCCAGAGGCTTCTGTCTTCCTTCCAGTGGTAATATGTTTTGTTCTTAGTAGCCTGTGTTGGTTTTCTTCTAAGAACCCCACTGGGGTTTTGACATTGCTCTCTTCATCTCCTACTGAGAGATCAAACCTGTGCTTAGCTATTTTTTCATAGTTTATTATGTTTTTTACCGTGTTCTGTGTGGCAGTTTTGAACTATTGTATTTACATCAAGAATGGGGGAAGAAAGATCATGCATTTCTGACAGGTGCTTTGCGTTCAGTGTGAAATGGGGAAAGAGGCTGAAGAGAAGACCCTCAAAATCTCCAAGTAGCGTGCTTATGGGGGTATCCACAACAGAATTCATACTGTGTCAGTCCTTAAACAGAAATAAGGGGTGCGAGTAGTGTCGTACTCAAATGTTTTAATACATTTGGGTGCAAGAGTTTGACCTGAAAGAGTCTCGCTCCTGGCAGCCACTACATAATCAAGGCCTCCTTCAGACTCGACTGCTGTTACTACCTGTGAAGGAAGCTGGGTGCTCTCTTGTAGTGGACTTTCTGGCTTTCTATTCCAGCTGCTGATAGTGTGATTAACTTGGCAGCAGTGTTTTCTATCAGAGATGGCAAAGAAGCTTAAAATTTGATGACTGAGCTTTGGGGGTGTAGTTAGTTACCTGTGAGTTGTCAGTAACATCCAACAGGAGCGTGATGCCAGAGGTGGGCTGGGTTCACAGGAACGTGTGCTGAAGTTTGTGTATTGGTGGTACTCTGTGTAATTAAAAAATACTTGAAATTTTACAAATTTCATTTAATGTCCTTAAATATCTGTGCTGGTGCTGCAAAATGGGGGCTGCTTCTTCCCCATCGCGTGGTCTCATGCCCTCCTTGTGGCTGTGCTGACCTGGTGGTCTGGCCGAAGGATAAGCATGGAGGTACTTCTTGCAGGCTTAATTTTCACATGGATTAAATAACTGATGACACTCTCCTAGATTGCCTCGAGCTTGTTTGGCATGTCCCACCAGCCTTTTGTCCCACCAGATTTTTGTTCTGGCCTTTGTTAAATTACTGTAACTTTATGTGATGCTAGTCATAGGAGATGCAGAGGTAAATAGTAATTCTTTGCTTGTTTTTGATCTGTTGCATAATTTTATAAACAGTGGAAATGTAAGTTTTTTCATTCATTGCATTCAAGTAATACTCATCGTGCTTTTGTACTTTTTTTTTTTTAAGAAGAGGAAGAGGATTTACTCTTTATATAAAATTGTACTTTAAGCAATCAGCGTATGCCGTTAAAGCTACCTCTAGCATTATGTCTTCCTTTTCCCTTTTACAGAAGAATTTGTATGCTGGCTGGGGCTATTCCTGGAGTATTTTGGAAAAATCTGCCATGGGTTTTGAACTAAGTTCCATATTTACTAAGGGACTTCTTGATAACACCTGATTAATAATTGAAGCTACAGCAGTATTCATTATGATAGTGTTACAGAGGTGAAAAGTTTGCGGTAATGAGGTAATAGAATTGGCATAGTGAATAACACGTTTGCGAATAAAGTGAAGTTGTATTTTTAATTGCTTTTTAAAAAGGTAGTTTCTGGTGTAGCAGCTGTGTATGTATATGTATTTATTTATATATATTTATATATGTAAGTGTGTGTAGCACAGGTTAAATTCATCTGTACTTTTGAGTGTAATTTTGTATTACTACATATATTCCACACTTCTTCAAATGTTCACTGTGCTCTAGCACTTCGCCCCCCTCCCCCCCCCAAACTGAATGGGTTTATTTAAAAACTTCTGTAGTGTTTTTTTATTTCTAAAAAACAAACAGAAAAACCCTACAATTCTAATTAAGCTGTTTTGTTGTTGTTGACAGATGATGATGTGCCTGCAGATATGGTTGCAGAAGAATCAGGTCCTGGTGCACAAAATAGTCCATACCAACTTCGCAGAAAAACTCTTCTACCTAAAAGAACAGCTTGCCCTACAAAGAACAGTATGGAGGTAACTTTTTAAATTGTTTTTTAACTGTAGTTCTTGCCTCAAGAATAGGCAGATAATTAGTACTTTTTGTAGTTTATGTAATGACTGAATTAATCCTTACTTATTTTTTTAAAGGGTGCCTCCACTTCGGCTACTGAAAACTTTGGTCACCGAGCTAAACGTGCTAGAGTATCTGGAAAATCCCAGGATTTATCAGGTAACAACTCTTTGTACAAAGATTGGTGGGATGCACTTTGATACCACTACCCCTCTAACCCTCAAAAAAAAAAAAAATCTTTTCTATTCTTGAACTAATAACCTGCAGTGGAAGAACACTGGTTTTAGTCTGACTTCTAGAATCTGGTCCTTCAGTCTGCATGCTCTACTGCAGATGCAGTTTGTGTTGTTTGTTTAGAATGTATTTTTTTTATTATTCTGAAGTGCAGTGCAGTTATATCTAAGGTATTCTTAAAAGTAATAATGCTGCAGCAAAGGACTAGGTTTGTTTATGATTTCTCATATTATTCCAGTATATTGTTTGGAGGTAGAAGTAGTTTTGGTATGTCATTATTGTGATTTTCAGCGTGCGTGCGAGAAATTATTTAAAAAATAAACATATATGCAGATATGCCTAATGCATATATGCACATGCACAAAGTATGTGTATTATATGTATAGTGTGTATATATGGGTGTATTTATGTTCACATGTGTACATGCATAAGCACACTACTTGTTCATTTTTTCTGTATCCTTTTTCAATCTCTGCTTCTTCCCCTTTTTGTCTTCTACGCACTTTAATTCCGTGAGATCTTTTGTGACTTCTCCCTGAAAAATCAGTGCTAGCACTTGCCAGCTCCTGTTGATGTAGTTTCTGTCTTCTGTTTTCACCTTTGCTGTATATCTATCTCCCCTTTCTGTCTTTCTCTCTTAATTTCTGTAACTAAAAACCATTTAACCTTAGATTTATGTCCTTGAAATGGTGAGAACCAAATGAACATCAGCTTTTGTCATTTTACTTCCAGTTTCACTTCCTGACTTGATACCTAAAGCCTGGTACAAAGTCTTTCTTTTCAGTTTCTCTTGCCAGTTCCCGGTTTTCCTTCAAGGCTATATACTTTTGATACATCCTTTATTATGCTCATACCCACCTCCTTGCTTTATTGAAGGTCAGTAATTTTACTCAAGTCCTCTGGTACAAATTACATCACAATGGTAATTTCCAAATGAATTTTCCATGCGTTTCCTGTATATTCCTTGTGTTGCATTACTGAACTCGTCTGGGGAAGGTACTGAACTGTGGAAACTTTTCCAGCATGGAATTTCCAGAGGAATTGTAAACAATGATTTTCTAACTATATTCTTAAGAATGCATTCAGACCAGTCACAGTTTGACAACAGAGGGTACTTGTCAAACCACTTTATATTGATCTCTCTTCCAGTGTGGCTGATCATTACTTTATTTTCCCCTTTCCATTTCTTGAGATGTTCCTCTAAATTTGTGCAAATACTGATTGCCATAAGATTTTTCTTGCCTTTTTGTTTGTTTGCTTTGTTACCATGGATAACAATAGCTATTGTGACTGAGTGTGAGCATGAAGTTTTCTGGAACATCAGAAGTGGAAATGGTATATTATCATTTGGAACATATAACTGTTCATTTCAACTAAAGTTCTAAAATAAAGGTATGGGACTAGTGATGTAGGGATGTCTGGGCAGAGAACCGTTCCTTCTTGTATGGACTCTGAGCTGAGGAAAATTTGGGGGGAGATGAAAGGAGAAATGCTAGTCAACCAATGTATTCAGCTGGATTAGAGCCAGTAGTTGGAAAAACAATAATATTACGTATTTTATTACTGATTTCAGGCTTAATGTTTCCATGAAACAGTTGATACTTAAAAATTTTAGTGTGTTCTTCCTGACAGTATTTCAGACTTTTTCTGGTGATTTCAAATATTGACAAATTTTTCTTCTCTGCAACTGTGTCTTCAAATAGTCTTGGTAATGGACAATATGCATTGCGATCCTGAGACAGAAAGATTAATGCATATATAAGAACCTTGATAAGAAAGTTGTACATTACTAGAAAATATGTGAATGATTTTTCACTTAAACCCCTCTAAATAGAATTCCAATAAATTAAAAAAAAAGAAAGATATGCTTGAGCTGTCTTGCTTACATCAGAAGTAACTGGTGAACCTACAACTTTCTTATTTGCATGGTATCTGAATAAAAAGTTTACCGCTTTTAGATCTTGTAGGTACAAATACTTTTATCATATGCTGATATTCATAGTACTTCCTGATTTACAGAAAGATTTTAGATTTGGTATGTTCTGTTTCCTTACGTCAACTGAACTGTCTGCTTCCACTTCATATGATTTCTCAACCTTCAGTACCACTTGTCATGTCATTTTAATCCACCGACACACTCTTCCTTTTTGTTTATTACTGTGCAGGGCTTTTTTCTCTCTCACTACATCACTATATTTGCACATTAATTTTATACTGAGCAGTTCATACTGGCTTTTAATCATTTTTTGGAAGACTTGAGTTCAGGGACAAATTATTTCTTTTTGATGACCCCTGGAGTTACAGTAGATACTGAGACTCTAGGTTGTTGGATCACTTGTTGCTTATTTCTTACATCAGATACATGCATAGCTCATGGTTCACAGAATTTAGTATCTTTTATTTTTTCCCTATTGATTTTTAAGTTATTTTTTCCAAGATTGCTGCCTGCCATGTTTTCTGACGACTATTTCTCATCAAGAAAACATTGAGTGCCTTCTTACAGAACAAAATATATCTGTCCCTATCTTCTCTATTAAATGGACAAAAAATGGTATCCATACAAGACATAATTTACAATTCAGGATTCACAGGATGGCGTTCTTGATCTCTGTACAACAACTGCAATTCAATTTCAGGCAGCTTTTCATGCCCTCATCTTGGTTTCACTGTACTAGTTTCTATCTACTAAATGATTAAAAAAAAAAAAGGAAACTGAATTAGCTTCATGCCTATCTTGTGGAAACAGAATGACTCAGCCACCTTTTTTTTATAATTTTCAGTTGTCTTATATATTAACACGTTATTAAAATGATCAATATTTGAATTGATGTGTCAGGGCAATGATAAAGATTGGTAGTAGAGGTGGTAGCCTCTTGCACTTTGTCTTTTTTAACACTTCTTTATGTCAACAGGAATAAAATCAAGGTTAAGTATGAAATGCATACTTACATGAAAAAAATTAAATACCTTTCTAACTACCAGAAGTAGCAGCACACTAATGATTCTAGTTTGGTCACCAGATAGGCTTTTAAAACTCAATTGGACTATTTTTGTGAACTGGGGAGAACACAAATACATCATTGCTTTTGACAAATAACTAAAAGATACCAAAGCATGAATTTCCAAAACAAAACCATGGGGTTCTCTCTCGGACTCAGGTATTCTAGGTATTCATGTTAAGAAGTAGCGAACCTTTTAAAATTATATTGAAAAATTCCACCTAGTAAAACCATCACTATCTCTGATATCTACACTTAGATCACCTACACCCATTTTTGTAACTGAGTGAAAAGGCAAGTTAAAAATTCTTACTTCTAAAGGACTTTGGGTAAAGGTGGGAGAGGATGGGAAACACCTGTAAAAAATTGTCATCTTCATTTTGTAAATAGTGTCTAAGCTTCCAAGTAGATACAGCCTGAAAAATTGCAAGGTGTGATATTGTTGGTTTTGGTTTTCCTGAAGAATTTTTTTTTTTTGACACCTTCAAAGTTCTCCTATCTCTCCCAGTGAGGAAATGCACCTGGATTTCAGTTTTTATTGAGATGTGACCTAGGGAGGAAAATGAAGTGTGAACTGTTGAGCAATGGGAGGCACTACGCTAATGAACCCCTCCCCCACCCCCCCCATACAAAGTTAATCAAGTCCTAATATAGGTAAATTTAGCGGAGGATGAAATTCTGCAGGCTGATTAGGCAAATAACTGATTGTCTTGGAAAGAAGATCATGTTGTATGCCTCAGGGATTTGTGTGCGTGTGTTAAAAGCCCAAGACAGGTCATGGAAGACCTGTGAGGATTTACTGCCTTGCGTTCACAACATTACATTTCAGCTTGTAAGGCTATCTCCACATCTAACTGGAAAGCTACCAGGAAAAGATGAATTCAAAAGCAAAGCCCAGCTATCCTGTGCTGCATTTCAAGGGTAATTAGGACTGTAGAATGAGTTGCTGCTGCCTGCTTGATACAGAAAAAAACCACTTTATGTCCAGTGGAAAAATGTATTCTTAAAAAGAAGCACTGATGGCATGGGTAACATTTTTTGCTGATTCCTAGCTGTATTCACCTCAGGGGTTGGTGTATGGTCTGCAGATCTTGGTCTCTCAAAGTCCATCTTGAACGTAAAGGACATTTCCAGACTAGCTTGTTCTTTATTAGTTCTGGTAGTTTACTGGCTTCAGCCTGGTGCATAAAACTTTATTATTATTAACAAAAAATAAATGCCTTAATCTGGCATTAGTAGTACTGCTGGTGACAAGAACTGTCTTGTCCAGCTTCTGGATATCCATGCTAGGGGTACCCATGCTAGTGGTTCTATAGCTTGTGAATGAGCTACACCAAGGAGCTGATCCAGTAAAAATAGTAATTTGGAAGAGGGCAGGTAAGGACGAGGAAGAAAACTTTTTTTCCTCTGTCCACAGTCAATACTACAAACTTAAAAATATGTTTTGGAAGAGAATAGCTATGAACGTAGGGAATAGCGAGACTTTCCCTTATTCCCATGGATTTTTGTTTGATTAAAGTGGTGGGTGCATATTCAGAGCTTATGACTGTAAGTCATGTTCCTATAAAGACCAGCAATCAGTACACTGTATAAATTATCCTAGCATCTCAGAGGAAATCAATATTTGTGAATCACTTGCTGCACCATTGTATGAATGTTACCCAAAGAACAAGTTTAGGGGAAGTCACAGGAGAGTCAGTAATATTTCATCATTTCTACTAAATGGTCTGACCACAGATGTGAGTATAACACCCAGGAGGGAACGGGGACAGACACACAACAAAAACACACAAGTGTGCTGCAGCTTTAATCAGTTCTCTGATAGTCCATAGCTTCTGGTAATGTGGTCTGTAAACCACAGCTTAACATCTCTGCTGAAGCCACAGTCCTGGCCCTTACAGTTCATGTATTCTCTCCCTTCTAGCTGGAAATAACTGAGCTGTTCATGCTGCTTTACCCGTGGAAGGCTTGAGGCTTACCTTGTGTGGTGTCTTGTTTTGTTTGGGGTGGGGTAGGTAGATAAATATTTTTGGAAACCATTTTCCAGAATCTCACTCAAAAGTTGAAGTGACCATGAGACAGAAGGCCTGCTACTCGTCTTCCTGTAATACTCAAAACCGTTGTATTGCTCCCTTGGTTCAGATGTTCTAGGAAAAAAATTAATAATGCAAGGAGCATTACATGGATATAATTGCATTATGAATGTAGCAGGAGCTTTTAATGCCACACATAGAAATCTAAAATTTGGAAGCTGTTCTGTATGGCTTTGCCTGAGAAAAGATACTAAAGACAACAACCAAATAAGCAACCTTTGCAAATAGAACATCCCTGTAGTAAGGATACCTGCCACAGAAGGTCCTCATGAGAACGCAAACTGTATAGATGGGCTTTTCTGTATAAACTGTCATGTGTGGCAATAGTAATAATAGATACAGTGGCTCTTGGTTCGTGAAACATGGTTAGTAGCTGGTTTTTGTCAGTCTGTAACTTCTGCGTGACTCCAGTGTCAGCCGTTTACCTCTTTCTGTCCTTGGATTTAGATGAGGGGTATTTAAAATCTGAGACTTTGGAATTCTCATTGGGAATGTTGCAAATGGCAAGCTGGTGATTTATTTTGATTAGAATTTGGGCTGGTTAAATATGTCAGTCTCACATAGATTACTGTTTAATAGCAGCACCTGCAGAACAGTATCTTCAGGAAAAGTTGCCAGATGAAGTGGTTCTAAAGATCTTCTCCTACCTGCTGGAGCAGGATCTCTGCAGAGCAGCTTGTGTGTGTAAACGCTTCAGTGAGCTGGCTAATGATCCAATTTTGTGGTAAGTGAAAATGCTATTCCTCATTATCTAGAGAAAACATAAGATGTGCTTCATGAGATGCCATTACAATAGAAAAATTGAAATGTTAGTTAGGAGTTGCAATTAGTTGAATTAAAACAAATTGTATTTCAATATATCTCATTTACACAAGTATCATTTGTTACCTACCAATATCTGTGTGTGTTAAACATTAAAACTTCTGATGATCTAGTAGTATAGACAGTAGTTGGCTGTTGGCTGCTTTAGAATTCAGTGAGGTATTCCTTCAGTAGCCACTCCTTCCCTTTAACCTTGTTCAGGTTTCTGTGGGAATTCTGCCTGACTCAAAAAAGAAAATTAATGTCTTGATGTTAAGTGTTAGCTTGTCTAGCGTTAGATACTTTTATTTGGTTTTGTTTTCATTTTTTATTGTTTATTGCTTAGATACTGAAGTTGTTTTCCCACATATGAATTCGTCCCAGCCCTGGGTTATTGAGAGGTTGAATAAATGGGTTCTAAATTAACATTATTTGTAAGGGAAAGTAACATGCTTCACATACTAGTGTTTGGTCTCGGTTTTTGTTTTTCTGTTTAGTTTTGGATAAAGATTAGGACTAAGAGAACAAAGCTTGAGTATGACATCACAAAAGTGATGGTTTTTTTTCTGTCCCAAAGACAATTTTGGGGGTGTCGTGTTAGCTGAGTTAAAATTTCTAAGATTTGATGTCATCTTCTAAAACTAAATATCAGCAGGCTTAGACACTGCAATTGTTTGTATTCTGGCATTAATCAAAATAATCCAATTGTTGTGTTTGGAGTGCTATTTTCTTTTTAAATCAGTGCAATCTGTTCGTTGATGGAATTTCTTTTGAAATACAGTGCATCATTGGTTTTCTTTGAATGTGTTTTGCAGCTTTTTTTTATCAAGGTGAGGATGAATTGGTAGCACACTTTGTCTTAAGTTTTGTAATTCTTACTATGCTAGCTTTCATATGCTAAAACACTTTTGCAGTTCATGCACAAATAGATTCTAATTCCAAAAACAGTGTGGCTAACTAAGATTTCTCCCTGAATTGAAATTACAAGTTGAGAAACATGTTCGTTTGGGTTCTGAAACACATTTCAAAAACTATTTTACAGAAACACAAAAGCCAGTCCAACAGAGAAACTGTTTTGAAAGTGTTTTGAAGTGTTTGTAACTGATTGTGGTCAAATTTACTGTCATTGACCATATTAAACAATTCTAATTTTCTGTGTGGTATATTAAAATGGGAGAGTTATGAGTAGTACACTAATTTTCTTTCCTGATTCACACTTCTACTCAGGAAAAGACTGTATATGGAAGTATTTGAGTACACACGTCCAATGATGCATCCTGAAGCTGGTAAATTTTATCAGATTAATCCAGAAGAATATGAACATCCAAATCCCTGGAAGGAAAGCTTTCAGCAACTGGTAACAGTAGTATTAATTTCTATTCCAATTTCAAGATGGTGTATAAAAGCAAAAACTTACTTCTGAAATATAGCTGATTATATAGTAATGACTTATTTTTTTGAGTTTAAAGTAAGGTTTTTTTGAAGTTAAAGTAAATGAGCTGATGAGATTAAGGAGTTGGGTAGAGATCTCTCTACTGTTACGCAATAGGGAAATATCTAAAGTTATTTCCTTTTCTGAGGCACACGTTAGAGAAAAATCATGCTTAAGTGGAATGTTTGAGCATCCAGCTCTTTTGGGTTTTGTTCATGTATTGCATCAATGAAATTCTGTGGAAGAGATTGTCACGGTCTGTGGCTCGCAAATAAACTCCAAGTATATTGTTGTCATCATGTATATTTTTAAGCCTGTGTGCATGCTGGTTATGAGATTCAGATGCTTCTTCCACTAGTAGACTGAGCAGTACGTTATTAACATCACTTGGGCTTAAATGGTGATTTACAGCTGACGTGACTGGAGCTAAACAGATTACCTTTAAGGCATGTGATTGAACCTCTAATCCAAAATATCAAAATACTATAAGAATGGCTTATATTTGAAAAATGTAGGAAATGGAAATAAAATATTAAAGCGAGTCTGTTACACAATGCAGTGTACATTGGTTAATGAAGCGCTAAAACTTGTTGAAGACAAACTTGGTATCTGAATCAGAGCCGCATGTATACAGGAGTATTTTTTCCTCACCACGTAAGTGCGGTTTGTTCTGTGGCAAGCAGCTAGAAAATCAAAAGATGGAAATTTGTGGAGTAAATAAGGTACGTGAAGAGCTTACTGACAAATTTCAGTTACTTCACATGCCTCTGGCTGTGTAAGTGAGTTAGTTGATCACTCTTTTAAGACACAGACTTTGTTTTTGATGCTGCCACTTTCAATTGGGTGCCCTAATGTAGGAGGTCAAATATGACCCTTAGTTCCCAGAAGTAACCATTATCAGCAAATGGCTTGTTAATTAGGGGATTAGTGGATCCTTTGTCTGTATGTACATGCAGGTGTGACTGGCTTTGCATTCAGATCCACCAATCTGCAAGCTTACCATGAACTATTTTGCCTGTTTCAGTACAAAGGAGCACATGTAAAGCCAGGTTTTGCTGAACACTTCTACAGTAATCCTGCAAGATATAAAGGAAGAGAAAATATGTTGGTAAGTTTCTAAAGCAGTTATTCTTAAGAATATTTGTATGCCTTTTTATGGATAGCTTTCTAAACTTCTTACTCTTCTTCTAGTATTACGATACCATTGAGGACGCTCTTGGTGGAGTTCAAGAAGCTCATTTTGATGGACTTATCTTTGTTCACTCTGGTATATATACTGATGAATGGATATATATAGAATCTCCAATCACCATGATCGGTGCAGGTATTTAAACTGAAAACATCTTTGTCTCAAAGCATGACTTGTGTTCACTACCACCTTTATTACAAAGATATTTTTGTGTATTAAATATCTGGTATAAATGCCAGTTTGTCTTCATGAGCATAATGAATAAATACTTTATGTACTAGTGTCACTAACAAAAAAATGGCTGATGCTTTGGACTGAAGTACTATTATCTGCTTGTTAGTTCTTGGAATAACTTATTTATCTGTTTTATTTCATCAGGAGGAAAAAAATTGAATTTGTCAGGAAGTATATTTGGTTATGACTACAGTTGAAATTTTCAGTTAGTTCTTATGAAATTTGTTTTTATATCTTATCTCCTGAGTAGAATCCAGTAGTGGGAGCAAGACCAAATTAGTATCTGTCCTATTTTCTTAAGCATCGTAACTCCATCTTGAGTTAGGAAATAAGAACATCTAGCAGAAAGGTTCTGAGACTAGAGGTTTTTGTTTTGTTCATTTCTCAGCTGTTTCTCTAAAGAAGAATTCTGTATGGAGTAGTAAACAAACTCTTCCCTATTCTAGAAGTCTTATGTAGCTAATATAAAACAATACACATGTCCGCAAATTGCGTTGCTAAATTAGCAATTTGCTTCTCCTGTCCTTATTGTCAGAATGCTAATCCTGAGTAGTACAACAGAGTGATAAGAACTTAAATTCTCTTTATCTGGTACAGACCTCATTTAAGAGATCTTCAGTGCCTTTGCTTCTACAGTGACCATAAGTCAATTGCCAGCTATGGCTTTTTTTTTTTTTTTTTTTTTGAGATAAAAGTGATACTGCCTTTTTTCCTGACCAGAAAAGTCCCTCCTTTTCAGGTATTTTTGTTATGTATACCAGTTGTTTTGTTCTTGAGTGAACCTCTTTCTGGCACTTCTTGCCTGGCTTTTGCTGTCTTGGAGAGAGAAATGCTTTGACCAACTGAGTAAGATTAAGACTTAACACTACAACAAAACTTGTCCATGCAAATCTGCAAGGTGCAGCTGAATTAGTTTGTTGGTTCAGGACTGCCCTTCAGTACTAACCTCCTGAACTTCTCCACTTTCGGTGCTCTGGTTTGTGTTGTGGAGAGATTTTAGAGCACTAATGAGATTTCTTTTGGATGAGGCTGATGTAAGACATGTTCTTGGTATATACTTGCTGCGCTCCAGTAGTCAGTGTGCATTCGATCAAAGGGACCAAGCTGTGACTAACCTAAAGTCAGTCTTATCTTCCCTCACTGTCCTGCAACAGGCACGGTGTGGGTGCCTGCTCCTCAGTACTACTGGTTTAACTCTCTAGGTTCCACTACCGTTGTGCTGCAGTGCTCATCTAACGCAGCCATAGCTGTGGACCAATATCAAAATACTGACCTGGGCTTCTGTTTCAGTTAAGGGATGGTAGTTACTGGTACAAATAGGGCAAGAGTCTTTCAGTGTTTAAAATCCAGAAAAAAAAATGGATCAGTACCATTCAAAGATACAAAATATCTCAGTTGCTTCCTTCATGAAATTTGAAAGGACATCTCTGATACCTGGTTGAACTTCTGCATACCCTCAAGTTTACCCTCTGCTTCAGTAATTCCCTTCCACTGCAATTAACCTGTTACTCAGAAAACAATAATTTTAACTGCAGTTCTTTAAAAGCAAGGGATTTGCACTGTGTTTTTGTAATAGAATAGCTGTCTTGAGGAACAAAATCTCTAAGAGTAAACCAGAAACGTGAGATGTATTTGTTTCAGTTTCTGGCACTGTCTCTTCACTTCCTCAGACTTTCTGCACTGAATGGTCAGTAAGATTATAGAGGGATTCAATTTTAACATGTCTGAAAAGAAAACAAAGCGAACCACTAAGCCTTGGAAAACTACCTCTTCTCACTTGCGTATGCCTTTCAGAATGGTGCAATTAAGACAGCACCAAATCTCTTTGCAATTCTGCTCAATTTTAACACTTGCTTCCGTGGACTTCTGAAGAAGCACAGAATTACTAGAAAAGCAGCTTTACTACATACTTCAAGCTTTCAAGGTTTTTTTCTTTCCCAAATAAGAAAAAAATTTTTACAGAATAATGCCTGGTATTCTATGCTTGCTGTTCTGTTTAATTTTGGTGTTTTAAATTTGTTAAATCTAGGGGAAAGAGTCTGGTTCAGAAGGAAGCCTGTAGGGCTATTACTGTAGTTGCAGAATCATAGTATATGCTGACTTACAAAGGACCCACAAGGTTCATGGAGTCCAACTCCTGGCTCCACACAGGAACTACCCTACCTATAAATTTAACCATGTCTCTAAGTCTTGTCCAAACACTTGTAATCAGACAGGCTTGGTGCTGTGACCACTTCTCTTGACCTGCTAGCAGTGATGCTTACTGCATTTCCAGAACATGGTTGGCCTTTTTGGCTGCCAGGGCACACTGTTCACTCATAGACATCTTGCCATCAACTAAAACTATCCAGATCCCTTTCTGTGGGGCTGCTTTATAGCCTCTTGTTCCCCAGCCTGTATGTATATCCAGAACTGCCCCATCCCAAATGCAGAATCTGACTTGATCTTGTTAAACTTCACGAGGTGTGATTTTTCTTCTCAGAGCAGTCAGGCACTGGAACAGGTTGCCCAGGGAGGTGTCACTGTCGCCGTCCCTGGGGATGTTCAAGGAAAGGTTGGATGTGGTACTTAGGGACATGTTTTAGTGGTTGATACTGGTCAAAAGGGGATGGTTGGACCAGATGATCTTGAAGGTCTTTTCTAACTTTAATGATTCTGTGATTGCTCAGCCTTTCAATTCTTCAAGATCTGTCTGCAAGGCCTCTCTATACTCAAAGGAGTCAACACCTCTTCCTAATCTAGCATCATCTGCAAGCTGAGTTTGTGTTTGAGCCCTGCATACAAATCATTTTTTTTCTAAATGAAGCCTTGAAGAGAACTGGCTATAAAATAGAGCCCTGGGGAACCCCACTGGTGACTGGCCACCAGCCTAACATAACCCCCTTTACTATATCAATTTGAGCCCAACCCATATTATGCACTTGTCTAGCTGTGTGCCGCATGTCTTGTCCGGAAGGATACTGTGAGAGACAGTATCCAAAGCTTTGAAATCCAAAAGAAAAATATCCCATCTGCTGGTTTCCCTTGATCAACTAGGTAAATAACCTTGTTGTAAAGGAAATTAACTTACTAGTAATGGCAGTTTATGTGAACTCACAAGTAGGAGACAAGAGTAGACCTTCTCTTAGAAAATCGATGGGTCCAGTTCAGTGGACAAACATCTATGAACTTCTTAAAAATAAACTCTATTTTCCAGGTTTGGAGGGTAAAACAAGTGGTGGAGCAGGGAGTCAGGTATATGCAGGAGTACAGGTCTTCCATGAAGTGCTCATCTCACTCAAGATGAGAAACATCTTGTCTTAACTGTTTCAGCAGTTGTACAGACAGGTATCTTGATCTGACAGTCTTCACTATATATGTTTTTCTGTATTGTGGGAGACACAGCTTTCATTTTTTTCCTTTATTTTCCACTTCACTTACATAATATGCAAGGAAGTGAAAAATGGATTATCAAAGGATTTTTTCCAATCATGAAAAAGCAGTAGTGACAATAATAAAAATGATTATAATATTAAGGGTAGCAGAATCTAAAATAGTGTAGACTGTCATAATTAGATCCTTCCTGTGTTCAAGAACAAACTTCAGTATGACTGACCTCTTCTTTAGATACCTGTTCTGTATCTTTGAATTGAAAATATTTTAGCCAAGTTTAGAGCTGTGTTCTTTTCATAGATTTTGTATGCTGCAAGATCTGAAAGGATCTCAGCATCTTTTGTGTGATGTGATTGAACAGGGTCATAACAATTACTTCATGTAGAATCTAGCATGTTTTTTTTTCCTATTAATGTACTGAAAACTTCCTTTTTCTTTTTTTTCAGAATCTTAGAATTCTGAGGCAACATCCAATTAATTCGTTTAGGCAGCCTCTTATCATAGGCTTTGTGTTAAATTATTTTTAAATCATCGCATTTTGGTCCTTGAATTGAGAACCAACTCTGATCTTGTGGGGTATTGTCTCCATCAGATGATGGCAAAATAGAACTCTTAAGAGAAATGTTGATTATAACACTTGAGGCACTTTCTTTTTCCATTCTTTTTTTGGTTTCTCTCTTGTCAAGTGTTCAAAGCCAAAAGTTGAAATGGAGATGTTTTTTGAATAATTCTTTTGCAAAGATGTTGCAGAGTATTTCTTTGATGCATTTAGAGTACAATCAGTCCTTGAACATGTCCCTTTCCCTTTACGGTCTTTTCCTGGTGGGGCATCTAAATGCACTGGTTTTACTAATTGGGATGTTCCATACTAAACATTTTGGGACCACCCAAACTCAGACCTGTAAGTTCTCTTTTGTGCTAAGAGGAAGGAGATACCTGTAGGGTGACCGCAAGCAAGAGCATGGCAAGCACTTCCAAACACAATTCCACAGGTCTGTCTGCTTTGTTTAGGTAGTGCTTCAGAGCATCCACAGTACAAATCCTCCTTGCTCCCTGGGATTGATCACAATTCTGATGTTGGTTTGTGGCTCTTATATTCTGCCATGGACCACACTTAATTTTGTAGTTTGGCTGCAGTACAGTGGGGCCATTCTTTCTCAGGTGCTGAAGTGTACTAATGTATATATGTCAGTGCATTTGTGTGATGGAGAAAAACAGCTAAGAGAAATGTGAACAGGTCACAGCGAAGTATTTTGTGTGACAACGCACAACCTCTTTTAGGTATTGGCTATTGCTAAGTGCATAGTGGTACAAAGAGAGAGATTAGATTGCCTTCAAACATTTGCAGTTCTGCAGTAGTGAAAACAGGTCTGGCTTTTAAGTAGTAAGAACAAGCTGGGTAATTATGTAAATATTGCTTCATTCTGACTGGCACCTTTCTGCCTGAGTGCTAAAGAACAGGACATACCACTTGTCTGTACCTGGTGTCAACAGGCAACAGAAAAAGATATGCTGGTGAGAAATGCTGTGAATAGGCTCTTCAGTAAAATGCAGAATTTAGGGCAAATATCTGTCACATTTGCATCTCTCTTGTTCCAGAGTTGCAATTCCAAATCATTCCCATAGCTTGCTCTAATATGTAAAACTTCCATGTTTGCATTTCATGTATGAAGGAAGGTTTCTGGTTTGCATATTTCATGTGCAGATTTGAATTGGACAAACTCTTGCTTGTGAATGAGTATCATTGAATTTATGCCACTGTAAGACTGTTAACTTGTGCTCCCTCTGCTGGCTTTTTTAATACCAATGTAAACATTATTTTCCCTACAGATTAAGGATAAAGAATATAGCACAGCCTTGCTTTTTCAGATTCCAGATTGTGGGAAACTGTAAATGAACTATTTTGAAAAATTCTCTATGTTTTCAGAAGTAGAGTTCAGTCTAGTTATGTGAGATTTTCTTGTAAATGAAGAAACAATTTAAACATTGAATCTTACATTTGAGAGGCATTGAGGGGTCACGTGTAGGTCATGAGCAGCTTACTAAGTAGATGCTTAAATTGGTTCAAATTAGTGGTGGAATGTATGTATTTAGCTTTAATAAAAGTTCAGAATACCAAACTAAATTGTATTTCGTAACAGAATTACAGTGCATCTAGACTGGAATCCAGGTGTGTTGAACTGTTTCTTCAGTTTGTATTCAGAAAACACGTTGGTATTTTGTAGCTAGTGTCTTTTTGTTCTTGTACAGGTCTTCAGTTTGTGGTTTTCCATTTTCCTATAAATTCTAATAAACTAAAGTCAGAAAAATAAGCTCTCTACAAGAGAAGATTTTCTCATGTTATTAAATAATAAAATGGTACGAGATCATTTGAGAATAGTTTCTTCATTCTTTGAAATTCACTGTTGTCAAGGTCTTCTGACATCAAGATTTTTGTGCCGTGAATCATGTTAATTTTCTTTTGTTGTGGCTTTGAATAGAATTCTGTAGAATTCATTTTCACTGACATACACTAAAATGTAAACTTCTTAATGTTTTACAGCTCCTGGAAAAGTAGCAGATAAAGTTATAATAGAAAACACTAGAGATTCCACCTTCGTTTTTATGGAGGGTTCTGAAGATGCCTATGTTGGATATATGACAATCAGGGTAAGAATGTCAAATTTGAGTGGAGCTTTTAATAATTTCTTTTCAATACCTGAGCCAATAAATAATATATTTGTTTTTCTTTTTCAGTTCAATCCTGATGACAAATCTGCTCAGCACCACAATGCACACCACTGCTTAGAGATTACCGTGAATTGCAGTCCAATTATAGATCACTGTATTATTCGAAGTACTTGTACGGGTTAGTGGGCTTTTTATTGTTCGAAATTACCACTGTTTAAAGTTGACTAGTCTAACCTGTGTGCGCAGAAGGGGTACACAAACTGTGATCCATATTGCCATATTTTTTTATACACGTGTTTAATACGGGTCTGAAAACCTTATTTGCCTTGAAACGGCATCATTCTGGTGATTTACTGGTGTCTTAAGACCTTTGTGATGACACATGCTTTGTTTTCTGTTTGAGTCAGTTTGGACTCACTGGGCAGTTTAAAGCCTGAGAAATGACAGTGTTCTTACATAAAACTTAGTTGTTTCTGATATGCATAGTTATAGCTGACAGGAGATGACATTTGAAGGGGGCATACATGGGACTTTACATCAGGTTCACTGCAGTATGCAGTATTGGGATTTGATGGCATTGAAACAGTCATGAGCTGTAACTACTGTGCTTAAGTTTCTTGACAGGAGTAGAAGGGATTTGACATAAGCATGAGTTGCTAGCTGTACTGACAGAAGAAATACACTGTGGAAGGTTGACACTCATTTCAGCATCAGATAATGAGAAATTTATACCACCTGATTTGAGAAATAACAGTAGTTTAGATTCTGGAAAAAAGGGTCAGAGGCAGTGGAGGTCTGAGAAGATGGATGTCAGTTTGTAGTCACGGGACAAGAGACATGACAGTTCACGATGACAAGACATGGTAACGTCTATGCGTTTGGAAAAAAGCAGATAAAACGGAATTGGAGCATCAGGAAGAAGAGGTGCAGGAGAACTAAGATACTGAGTCTTTGCATGGAAATCACGATACAAACTTACAGCTAGTGAAATGGAATAGATCTACGCAGCAGGCTGTGCATAATAGTTGCTCAGCTCAACATAAAGGCAGGGAAGCAAGGAGATCTTCAACTAGACACAAAACTAGCCTTTTCTGGTACAATCAGAAGGAAAATCTACTGGGAACTGATGAGGAGAGCAGAAGGGAAGGATTCCTTGTACATGCCTTGTAGAGGAAGACAAGCTCTTTCGTGGAGGTTACAGGCTGCAAAATCCTACTGCATTTATGGTCAAGACAGCTCTATGCTTTGCATCATCTGTTTTACTGGAGACAGATCAGCTAGTATGTGAAAGTATTAAAGAAGAATGAAGGACAGCTAGCTATTCAAAGCATCTTTATTCTTTTATTTTACTTTTTGTATCTTAAGTATTGAGAGAGCTGAAGTAAACAAAACAAATTTATTCTTTTAAGTTTCTCTATACCAATATTGGGTACTCTGATAATGAATGAGAGGAATTATCCTAATTTCTTGGACCACATTCAACGTGTTTAGAGAAGTAGTTTGAAGAACTGCATGGCTTTGTATTTAACGGAACATGCTTTTATATAAGCCAGTAGGTCTTGATATTCTTGTGAAAAATGTTTATTAAATTTAAGATTTAATTTTTATGACCACTGTTTATTATAACAAACTTTTTGGTAATTTTGGTCTACTGCCCTCTTCAACCCTCTGGACTTCTGAATTTTTGTTGCATTGTATTTTTGCTTCTCTGCTCCAAAGTTAACGTTTCTGGTCAATTTTGGAGGCTGTGGGCAGGCTTATACTGTCAACACTTATCGATTATTAATTTTTATTGACTTTTTAATCCTACCAAGCCTTGCTATAATCTACTCAGGAAATATTGTGTGTGTGCAAAAAAAAAAGTGGCAGTCTGCCAAAAAAGCCATTTACTGTTTCCAAGTCAATGGCATCTCTGAAATATTGATCCATAAACATTCAGAATCTCTCTCCTAGTACATGCTTGATGCCCTTTCTGTAGATCTAATTGTGTTAAAGCCTGTTTCTAGATTGTTATATTGTTACATGTTAAATTCTTTATGTAATATGTGAAGATGGGAGCTGTGTAAGTGATTTCAGCTGGAGGTCTCTTACTGCCAGTCCAAAGTATCTTTGAAATTTTAAAATAAAGTTTAAATGGGAAGATCCTGAGTCTAGATATTCTGTTGCATCCATTGCAGAAGAAATCTGGATTAGTTTTCATCTTGATAAAACCAAAAGTTGATGGCAATATGCCTCGTTTATTCTGTTAAGTAATGTTTTTGTGTGCAATCATGATATTCTAAGTTAAAAACAAAATAAAAAAAGCCTAAACTAGTAAGATATGCTTGGTCCTTCTAAAGAACCAATTTCACCCAATCAATAAGTCCAGTGAAGTGAGTCAGAATTGAAGATTGCTTTTATAATCAAAATGTGATAGAGGTATGCTTTTAGGACATCTTACTGGGTTCCCCCAAACGCACAATTCCTTAATGTCATGCAAGAGGTAGAGGAAAAGGAGTGAAAACAATTAGGAGATGCAAGAAAGGAGAAATTATTAGCAGTTAATATACATTGGAATCAACTAGGAATTGTAAGAAACTGGGAAATTCTTCCCCTCAACAAAATAGTAGCCCTTCAAAAATGTCCTGTTGTCTTCCCCTTAGAGAAACAAAAACAAAACTAAAAAACAAGATGAGAAATTATTCCGAAGGACCAGCAATTGTGCCCTAACTTGGAAAGCAGATTTCTAGCAATGATGCTGATCTGTCATAGATACGGAAGAATATTTGAGAAGTGTTGTGTAATTTTTGTTCTATATTTAATGAGAATAGGTAGGAATGATAAATGTGCTCATACCCTAGAGGAATAATGAGATATGTTCTACTCTGACAGTAACCATGGATGAGGTTAAACAGCTGTAAAAACAGCCATTCTAAAATCATACAAGAGTTTAAAGAACGGGCCAAGAAATCTTCTGAACTCCTGTTAGGTATAAGCAGTAACTTGAAGCCTGGATTGGGTGGCAAATGGGGGTGGGTGGGTGAGAGGGGGGGTACTGACACTAAACAGGAGGAAATACAGCAATGCAATCCTACTTACTGATCATGGATAGAACAAAGAGACAATGAATGCAGGTGGATGGTCAGTCTATAATTGAAACAAATATAATTACAGATAATGTAAATGGCTGCCTTATACCGTTAGCATTTTTGAAGACTTTGACTAAGAGAAGGTAGCAGTCCCAATATAAACTATGTAGATGCCTCAAAGACACTCAACTTTATCTTGCACTGCTTTAAAGCATCTGAATTCCACAGAACTAACATAGCACACATTGAAGAAATTATAATTACCCATGAGTTATTTTTAAGATTTTGTGGCTTTTTCAAAGTTGGCTTCTTGACTTCAAGCCACTCTAATGTTATCAATGACTTGCAGAGAGGATATAAAACGTGTACTGATGAAGTTTGTAGATGATTTAGGGTGTTATAAATAACCAGGAGGATGTGTTGCCGTGCACTTCTTGTAACATGGGCTTTCAAACAGTATTCACATGAATGCAGGAAAGTGCAAAGTAACTGGGAAATAAGAACAGCCTGTTGTATGCAAGTGATAAACCTCTATCCTGGGAAGCTGTGTTCCTGGGAAAAGCTTTATAGAGTCACTGTAGGTAAACAGCTAAATATTCACCCACGTGTAGCTGAGAGGTCCAAAGAACTAAGGTTAGTTAGGTATGGAGAAATATTGAGAGGAAACAGCTTGGATAGTGCCCATCTTCAGTCCTGGTTCAGGTCAATCCTCTTCTTGCTGGTGCTCATGGCAGCATGTTGAAAATTTAGAAACGGGTCAACAAAAAGTCCTAAAGGATAAAGCAGAAGAACTCATTTATCATGAAATGCATAACGATCACAAACTGCTACTTCTGCAAGGAGCAGACTGAAGGAATAGGTCGTTTGCACTAAAATACACATGCCTTAGTTTTCTGTGTACAACGTATCTGTACCCAATATTTGGATACTGAAACTGGGACAATTCAGATTAAAAACTGAAGTGTAAATTCACAGGGTAACAAATGTGTAACAAGCTCTAACAAGCTTTAGGAGGTTTCTCAGTTGTTGAAAACCTTCAAATCAAAACTAAATGCATCTGAAAGATATGTGCTGACATTCCAGCTACTAGAATCGAAGCAGGAATTAACCCGGGGAGTTGTTGCAGTCTGTATTATTCATATGGTCAGATCAGACAACCAGAATGATTTCTTCAGGATTTTACAAAAGCAGCTCCCTGAATGAGTCTATGAATTATTAAGGACTAGTCTTTGTGGTATGCTTGAAGTAATACGAAAGCTTACTAATAGGGCATGTACTGGCTTGCTTATTTAGTGGTGTTTAATTGAAGGGAAGGTGTGTGGTATGTAGGCCAGATATGTCGAGAAGAAATGTTACCCTTCTGAAATCGCTGTGAATCTGCCATGGACTTTAGTAGGAGCAGAATTGCATGTTTTCATCCCTCGTGGAAATGAGGGGATTGAGCTGGTCTGATGAGGTCCCAAGCAGCTTTGAGTCCCCTAGCTGCCTGAAGAGTTTGTTTTCTGGGTAATAAATAGCGTGGTAGGTAAAATAACCCAAGGAGCTGCAGCAAGGAGCGTTGTAACTCAGCTGGGAAGAGATGCATGGATTGCTGGGGTGTAGCTCTGTGCACTGCCTTGTGCTGCTGGTGCTGCTCATTTTGAGTTAAACAGGGTGTTTCTGTATGCTACAGCGTTGTTAGTCGTTTGGGCTTTGGAAGTATTGGGTTCCGAAGTTTTAAATGGAATTAAAAGAAGGCAGGAGTTACCAAAGAATTTTATTACATTTCTTGTGTCTTTTTGTTGTAAACGGTGTATAGTGGGCTGGCTGTGGGGAAACAAATGGGAACTTTCATGAGCCTGAGTTATTACAGAAACTGTTATCTATTCTGGCAGTCATACACAGCTGCATGACCTTGGAAAAGTGATTTTAAAAAGCAGCTCCTGCCTCAGATTTTTCTATCTACAAAACGATGACGCAGGTGTTTTTCCACCAGCGGCTTGCAGTGCTTTGGCACTGCGCATGGCAGATCTTTTTGAAATATCAGTTCACGCTAACTTTTCTTGCAAGACTTGTGCCAGGCTATTTATAGATAACGCTGTGCTTTGGAGCTATGGTAACTGTACTGTTTTCTTGCAGTTGGCTCTGCAGTATGTGTCAGTGGCCAGGGAGCTTGTCCTACTATCAAACACTGTAACATCAGCGACTGTGAAAACGTTGGACTTTATATTACAGACCATGCACAGGTATTTTCTATATCTATTTTATTAACTTTGATAAAAATTGTTTACTGTTTACGTTTCCCATCTTAATTTACTTTTCTATTTTCCAGGGAATATATGAGGACAACGAGATCTCCAACAATGCATTAGCAGGAATTTGGGTTAAAAACCATGGAAATCCCATTATCAGACGGAATCACATTCATCATGGACGTGATGTTGGCGTTTTCACTTTTGACCATGGCATGGTAACGTTTATTTTCTTCTTCTTTCGAAGAAAGGTAGATGATGTTGCGTAGCTGAAGTCTTCAGACTTCACTCATTATTAAAGAAATATTTTTTTTAAACATGCTTTTACATGTGAATAGTTATTTAAAAATATGCCTACTGCTGCTTCTTTTGCTCTTTCATGGCCAATTTCATTTTAAAGATAGTTTTAGCTGAGAGATTTAAGTACTTTTTGCAGTTGATTGGCAGCCTCTTATATTGAATTATGATGAAGTGATAAAATATCTCTTGAAGTAGGGTATAAATGGTAGGCTTACATTTACACTATCACTTTGTTCTTTTTCTTTCAAAATAGAACAAAACTAAGTTTTTTTTTTCTGGTAGGATTATGTACCTTTAGGTGGTAGAAGATGTGAAATAAAACACTGTGTGGACACTTAACCAGACCTATTTTAATGTACATCACTGAAACAGAGTATGCCCAGCTTCTCTGGAAACAAGACTCATTTTAGCATGGACTTAGTTGTCGAATTTTATCACAAAATTTTACTTCAGAATTTGTGCATTCTTTCATAAAAACGTTTCTGTGGGATGAAGGTGATATATTCTATGTGCATATAAACTAATATGTAATGAGCATGCATATTCCTTGAAATAGAAAGCAGAATGGATTTTTGCCATTCAAATAAAAGATTATTTGCTCATTTGATTTTGGCAAAATACTCTGCAAGTCTTCCAAACAGTGCCAAATCATTGTTTTTCCTGCTTGAATGCTGAACTCCTAGTCCCGTCCCCCCCAAGCTGACAAAAACAGCAGGATTTTTTTCTGGTCACTTTTTGTTATAATTATGAGCACAAATGTGAATTGCACATTAAAAGTACAGAATGTGAATCAAGTACAGTGAACTAAATGTCAGACTAAATGAGCTAAATGAGGGCTACTGAGGTTAATGCTGCTTGCTTTCAGATCAAGTGGTGTTAAAAAAAAAAAGATTCCTTTTTACTGTCACATTAGTAGCACAGAATTTGATTATCTTGTTGTAGGAGTTGTATACTGCTTGTAGGGATTTGTAGAGAACGATAAACTACATAGGCAGTTGCTTAGGGCTTCCTTTTTTAAAGGTGCTGTAGATAAACAGCAGCTGTCGTCATGAAAGCCTCCTTTTAACAGACTTGATTTCAGCACACCGTTGAAGAAGGTCAGCCAAACCCAGTGCACGTGTTACGTACCATCAGATAGTACCGCGTCTTCCCTTCCATACATTTTGTTCTTAGCCTTGCTACCTGACACAGTGCTTGGCTGGTTGTGACTAAATATGTTAGGCTTCTTTTCTGGTGAGAAGACCGTAATTATTTAGCGTGTTCTATCAACTGATATTCTGTTAGATAACAGAGTAGATAGTCTGTTATTGTTCGTAAGTAAATGTCTGTTATCATCTAAGTTGTAATTTTGCTGGTAGATCTTAGTTTCCAAGAAAGATAATACTTGTAAAAATGCACGCATTGAACACTAATGGCTTTGACTAAGAAAGATGAGTCCCGAGTCGTATTAATACAAACATAACTTGTGTGTATTCTGGACTTCTGTTTTCTCGTTTCATTTTCTCACTCATCTTATGCCCTTCAGAACTACCATTCCTGCCATATGCTCCATGTATTTCATCTTATTATCATACTCTCCTCCCAGATTTAGTATGTTCAGTTACCTAACTGCATTACTTAATAATTTCTAAGTTATACTCTCTCAGTGTTTGCTCCAAACAACAGCCCAACATTTAAAAGTAATCTTATTCCTAAATTAAATGTATTAATTCAGGTACTAAATTGCTTTAACTTTTCTGCTGAACTTTTTACATGAGATTTTTCTACAATTTGTGTGTTGGGAGTGTTGGTATAGGTAGAGATCTAGATACCTAGCTAGAGAGCTAGGTATCAGATTCCTATTGAAAAAAATAAGGCCTTTATTTTGGGAAATGGATGTCCATATTTTCTATAAATACTAAATGCAACTATGGTAAACACAACATAGTGAACTTCCCAAAAAATCCATGATATTTTATCATGGGAAAGAGGAAGAAGAGAAGCAGTTGCCTTTAGAAGACCCATATTTTGATCCCCAAGTGTGTCTACGCCCACCAAATTGTGGGTCTTTCTTCCTTTAGTTAGGGTATCTTCCTGCCTTTGTAAGGACTTGCTGTGTTGCTTTAATTCTAGCTCAGGCTTGGTTGGGTTTTTGATGAGAATTATGTCTGGAGGTAGTACTAACAGAAGATGCACTGTGTATAGAAACTACCGATGCTTTTTTTCTTTCCACCAAGTTGTTGGGGAAGCAGGAATGAAGAAGCAATGCAGTGCTAGTTCTAGCAGTTTAATTTGCAGTTTCCTGGTATCACGATAAGTTGATCAGGATGTGTACTGCTGTTATTTTTGCTGCTGGCATAAAACCTTCATACTGGGGAAGAGGAGGCTCAGGGAGGACCTTATCAATATCTGTAAGTACCTGAGGGAAAGATAGAAAGGTGAAGCCAGGTTCGTTTCAGTGGTGCCCAGTGGCAGGACAGGAGGCAGTGGGCACAGACTGGAACACAGGAGGTTCCCTCTGAAGGTCACACAGCCCTGGCACAGGTTGCCTGGAGAGGCTGTGGAGTCTCCCTCCTTGGGGATCTTCAGCAGCCCTCTGGATGTGTTCCTGGGCAACCTGCTCTAGGTATTCCTGCTCAAGCAGGGGCATTAGACCAGATAGCCTCTAGAGGTCCCTCACAACTTAAACCATTCTGTGAAAATCTTCTGCCTAGCGGAAGTTTAAATGTGGTAGGATTTTGCTCTGTTAGGTACTTCTTCATCCTCTCTTATGTCCTAAGGAGCATGTTTGCTCTGTGTTGGGCAATGTTATACCAGCACAGAGCTCCCTTCTAGCAGCCCTCTGGCAGATTTTTTTTATTTTATTTTTTTTACATTATATGTGTTCTAGAAATGTAGTTGTGTGGGCATTTTGCAGAGTGATGGCAAACCTAAGACATTACGTCTTTGTTTTATATTAGCTCAGTGTTTGCAGGCTGCCACTGCCTCATCTAAGCTGTATTAATGTATTGTATAAGCACTCTTAATCCACTTCAGTGGATATGTATATCCATATATCCCTGCAAGACTTAAACAGGCTCTGAAACATGGAATAAAGTGATCTCAGATACAGGAAAGCTTGCAAAGGTGAATGCTTCAGTAATTCCCTGAGGGGAGCTGTCTGTGTGTGTAGGCTTGAGGGTTGGTTGAAAATCTGGCTAGGATAAGCTTCTGGTATAAGTACTGAAGTGTTTAGCAAATGAGTAATGAAATGTCTTGAAAAACAGTAATAATAATAAAACTAGATTGTGTTCACTTGATTCATTTGAAACAAAAGCATTTTGTTTTCTTCCAGCTAGAATGAATACACAGTCTATACTATCCTAATACTGTGATCAGTGTGGTTTCACAAGCAATATGGAATACACAGACATTTTCCTTTTTACATAAAAGAAACAATAACATATTAAAGAGAATGTGGCTAATATTTATCTTAGCTGCAAATAAGAGGGATGATCCTCTTGTCTCACATACTATGGTTAAATGTGCAGAGCAATGCAGTCTTTGAGATACTTAGAGTTTAAAAAAAAAAGGGGGGGGGGGGGAGGAATGCAACAGCATTGGCCTGTATATTTGGGAAGTATTTCAGTAAGTAGGAAGAAAAATAGGTCAATTTTTGCAATATACTATCCTTAAGAATAGCCTAGTTCCACTATTGAAATGCTTCTTAGTCATAAATTCCTTTGAAAGATTTCCCCCTGCCTCCTTCCATCTCAAAGCCTGCTTTTTTCAGAGTCCTCTGTTCTGTATCAGGCCAGCCATAGAGATGACGATGTAACACCAGTGCAAAATGTAAATATCCTTTAAGTGACACGGTATCTTTCAGATACAAATCCTACATACCTACCGAATGTGTGCATTTTCTTTCTACTTTTTCTCTTGCTTCTCATGCAGTATATTTTTGGCTGTACATATTTTTCTTCGCTTGTTTGTAAATGTGAAGCAGGATAAGTACATTCCAGTACCAAATTCCTACCCTACACATTATTTTCCCGTGGGTTTCTGTACTGCAGTGCCGACTCTGAAAGGTTAAAGAGTGCTTTGTTTTTCACTTTCATGTTCTCAGACTGTTCTTTGTGTTTTGATGCTTGTAGAAACTTAACCTCTTATTTCTAAACCAGCAGTATTCTGCTGTTTGCTGGGGCTTGTGCCAGACATAGAACAAACAGGCATTAAAAATGCAGCAATGGCCCTGGCATCCCTCAGTGTCTTACACTGATGGCTCTTGCCAGGTGCCTGAGACAAGTTGCCAGACTAAACTGTATTTGATCATCGTACGTAAACAACAGAGAACCTTCAAATGTACTGTAAGAATAAGCTAACGTAATTTCATAACTTGAAGTCGAGAGCAAGGCATAGGTCTTCATTTTCATTGTTTCCAAATGAGAAATATAGCACTCATTCTTTTAAATATTACAAATCAGATCATTTTAAAGAAGTGTTTACATAGTCCAAAAATGGTAATGAAGCTTTTGCCAGTTTCTATGTAGAGTACATAAAAATTCAGTTGGCCTTTTGCTGCAATAGCAAATTTTTCCTATGCCCTAAAAATAAAGGGCTTGTTTTGCATCTTGAATATGTTTTTCTTTATGCAGCATTTGTTTTTTTTATAAAATCCATCAACTCTCAAATAGAGACCATTCCAGACTTTTAGGCAGATTTTTATGAGTGTATATTTTAATGTTGTCAGTCACATTTATCTGTTTAATTAAGTCAATACAAAGACAGATACTCTTTAGCAGTTCTTCTTTCTATCTTGGTCTTTTTCTTGCCCTGTTGAGACTGTGAGTGTCAGTAAATATTTAGGAAATCTTAAAATTTGCATGATTTCCTTTTTTTTGAATACCTATATTTTTCAAACAATAATGTGAAATGTCTGGATTTCTGTAATACTGTAATCCTTGAAATAAGAAAAAATATATAAAAAATACATAAAAGTTGTTCTGAGAAAAAAACAGTGAACAAAATTGCATCAATTAAAAATGTAACCCTAATATATTTCAAAGCAGTATTTGTTGGACTAGATAAAATGTAGAAAGCGCAAACACGATGAATTCCTGAGTTAGTCTTGATGCAAAAAGTCTCATCTTGTCCAACTTCGCAGGAAAGGATCTTTGCTATCACATACACGTTGTATGCTAAGTAGCGCGTGGAGGCATCAACACTACAATTACTGTGGTGTGTATTTGCGTGCAATTACTTTCTCTGGTTGGGTCTTAACAGGATACACCGGTGTTGTCTTACCCACACAGCAGTCCTTCTGTCATTGTAACTGTCGTTTTGTGCCTACAGCTAATGCCTTGCCTGGTATTTTAAATAAATTTCGTATGGAGACTACTTCCCAATGTTTTAAAAGTAGCTTTCATATATTATGAAGCTTTTTTTTTTATTAGTAGCTTCTCATACATTTTAGTAGCTTTTCATATATTTTAGATATTCGAGGCCCGTCTGGATGCCTACCTGAGCAACCTGCTCTAGGGAACCAGCTTTGGTAGGGGGTTGGACCCGATAATCACTTGACGTCCCTTCCAACCCCTACAATTCTGTGATTCTGTGATTCTTTCTTCTTCAAAAGTAGTATTTTGAGTCTGCTTAGACCTGGTGTTTTTGTAATCTGTTTTCTGCATGCATCCACATTATTGGAAGTACACGGTGTCAGGCTGGACAGGGCTTTGAGCAACATGATCTAGTGAAAGAGGTCTCAGGCCATGGCAGGGAGTATTGGACTAGATGATCTTTAAAGATCTTTCCAACCCAAACCAGTCTGTGATTCTGTGATCGTTTCTTCCTTCTTTGTTACTAATCACAGAGCCTTTTTTTATATTAAGCAACCCTGTTTGCAGCTTCTGTGTGGCTTCTGTGACAAAGGACATCTTATATACCCTTTTTCTTGTACCCAAGCAGTTTTCATAGTTGCAGCATATTTGGCACTCAAAGATAATCTGTGAAGTAATTAAAAAGGTACCAGACCATGAAGTAGTATTTTAATTGAAATGATGTATTCCTCCATGAAGAGGATGAAGCTTTTTTAATACCAAGTTGTCATCCTGCTTAAGTTTCATATACAGCCTCTCTTCAAACAACAAGGGGAAAATAGTGTTTCCTTTGGGGATGAGAATCACAGAAGGCTGCCTGTTGGCATACAGGTGTATTTCTAAAGAGATCTTTTTTTATATTTCCCTGTCTGTTATTGTACGGCATCTTCAAGAACTCTGAAAATGTCTCATCTCACTTTGAGACAAGACCTAATCCCAAATTCTTGAAATATATTCTGAATATTTACAAAAAAGTGTCATTTCCATCTGACTTCTCACACGGGCCTGAGGAGCCAAGCCGTGTACACTGATAGTACTTTCTGGAGCTTGCTTAATCAATGTAGTCCCTTTCCTGTCTGCAGTCCTCAAAGTAGGGTAAAGCACATGCTGTCTTGATTTCTTCATTAAACTGCATATATTCTTGCTTGTTTATAATTGACAAATATCCCTGCAGTGTCTAAATGAAGTGTGTAACTGCATGGGGGTGTTTATTCATTGGCAGCTCACACTTGAGGAAAGGGAGGTTACTATCAAGCTCCGGAAAAGTTGCTTATCTCCCACAGCCATCCATATGCATTTATTCTGAGCAGTCATTACAAAGAATTTTAGGACACTTCTTCCCAAATTTATTATATTCTTATATGTATATGGCAGGAAAAAAAGCAGGTTGTCTTCTTCACACTGTCCTTCTTATATTAGATGCGTGGGCTTTGTAGCTGCTAAAGAAACCTGATACTTGGTCCTCTTTGAGGTGCCGTTTTTACTTGTAATTCAATCAGTACTAATAAATAGCAATACAGAGTGTCTTTGAAACGGTATTTTTATTTTCGGGGAAAAACAGGATATAGTGACAGTAGCTGTTCTCATTAGCCATGTAAGTACTGATGTTTTGTCAGCTTTGATACTGTTCCTTTTAAATGTCCATGGTGTTTGGAGGGGAGAAAATAACATCTCAATGTTCAGCCTTCACTTGAGAAAAGACATTTACAGGAAACCTTGTATGTTTTGTGTCTTAAGGGTTATTTTGAAAGCTGCAACATCCATAGGAACAGGATAGCAGGTTTTGAAGTTAAAGCCTATGCCAATCCTACAGTAGTTCGGTGTGAAATTCATCATGGCCAGACTGGAGGAATCTATGTTCATGAAAAAGGAAGAGGACAATTCATAGAGAACAAAATCTATGCAAACAATTTTGCAGGTGTATGGATTACCTCAAACAGTGACCCAACAATAAGGTATTGTTTTCCCATTAATATTTCACTACTTAGAATAAGAGAGTTGATCAGAATTGGAAAAGTGCAACCTTATTTCATTTATTTCTAATGAACTGAAAATATTCCTGTATATGTAAAAATGAGATACCATCTGTGTTTGACTGAACTGTGTTTATTAATTTGTGTGTGTATTTGGAAGAGTACATTTCTTGAAAAGACACAGAAAAAAATATTTCAAGTCTGGGTACTATACAGTCCTAGACATTATATATTGTGTAGTATTATTATAATAATTTCATAATGTTGATTCTTTTGTTTTTTAGGGGCAATGCAATTTTTAATGGGAATCAAGGTGGTGTTTATATCTTTGGTGATGGAAGAGGCCTTATTGAAGGAAATGACATTTATGGTAAGCTGATTTGATTATTGCATCTTAAATTCAGAGAAAAATGAGCATATGCATTGCATTAAATACCATTTTTGTTATTAGGTAATGCATTAGCAGGAATACAGATTCGAACAAACAGCTGTCCCATAGTTCGACACAACAAGATTCATGATGGTCAGCATGGTGGAATTTACGTGGTAAGCATGACCCACAAGCAGGCATGCAAACTTAGCTTCTGTTCATAGAAACGTTGCCAAAGTGTAAAATGTTTGTACTTAAAATGACTAGATTTCTTAGGTTAATTATAATAGGCTGAAGCTGGTGCTTATGTTTAAAAGATTAAGGCTCTTACAAATGTTCCTAAATTATTTCTGTTATAGAGTATTCCATTTAAAATAGGATGGCAAAACTTCATTTGTTGGATAAAAGCTTTTAATAAAATAAATTTAGAACTATTCAGCTTTTTTGAGTGTTGCGCATTTACGTGCATTCACTAACCTGAGATACTTTTTTTCCTTCAAGTTATGATATGCATTGCAGTTGTAGTACAGGCATGTATTGTAAAAGTGAGGAATAAAGCAAAATGAGCTGTCAGGCCACCTTGAGCCATATCAGATTTTATTTAAAGAAATATCTGTGTATTTTCCTACCAGGAATTACCAAATGTTTAGCTAATGTTGCCTGTGTTCATCTGCTCATTCAACAGATAAAACTTCATACTGTTGCTTTGCTTTTAAGCACAACAATGTGGTAAAGATGTCACTTTAAGTGACATGCAATTTTTTGTCAGTCTGGTGGACAAGGGTGGGTGTAGGTTTAAGTGCCACGTGTCACAGCTTTCATCTGATGGCATGGTGCTGGGGAAATACCTCTTCTAGCAAAAGCTAGCAGAGATTAGCAAATACTACTGCAGAGCCTTCAAATACAGTGGTTTAGATGTAGAGTGTTCTTTATTTTATGACAAACAATCAAAATTGTAATGTTATTTTTTTTAGAAAATAGTGTGAATATGTACTCAAATAGAAGGGAATTACATTTCCACAGTAAAGAATCCATGTTGGGGATGGTGGGTGCAACCAGATAAACAATATTTGCAGTTAGCAATTTTTCTCGACTCTTATACTTCTTGTATTTAGCATGAAAAAGGACAAGGTGTGATTGAGGAAAATGAAGTTTACAGCAATACTTTGGCTGGGGTCTGGGTGACAACAGGGAGCACTCCAGTCTTGAGGAGAAACAGAATACATAGTGGGAAACAGGTGAGTTTTACTTCGCATGTTAGAAGGGGGGCAAAAAAGAATAAAGTTCTTTTGTGTTTTTATATTTTACTTTCAAACTCCTAATTTATTTTTCTGTATATTAGGTTGGAGTTTATTTTTATGACAATGGACATGGCGTGCTAGAAGACAATGACATCTATAATCACATGTACTCAGGGGTTCAGATAAGGTAAAATGTATTCTGATTCTTATGTCTAAACAGACATTGTGTTGTGCTATTTTAACCTGTTCTTGTCACTCAGTTTCTAAAAATAACTTTTTTGGAATTCAGTATTTCTGAATATCCTCTGCTTCAATAAAGAATTGCTTCTAATATAGCCTGTTTTTTGACCAGAAAGTGTGACCTGTGAAGCATGTAAAAATTAAAACCTGTTTGCCTGCTTGAAAATACAGTATTCTATTCAGGTTTCCAAACAGTGAGATCCATTGGGCATTTCTACAGAGGTGCTTCAAATCTTTGGCCTTGAGAAATAGTAAAATGCATTAAATTACTTCTTTGTGTATGTATCTCCCTAGAACTGGAAGCAACCCCAAAATAAGACGCAACAAGATCTGGGGAGGTCAGAATGGTGGTATTCTTGTTTATAATTCTGGTAGGTCTGTTTCTCTCATTTACTCAGAACTGTTTATGTTCTGCAATATTATCTCTTCTCATTTATTATTCTTTTTTTTTTTCCACACTTCAATTTAAGGCCTTGGATTTATAGAAGACAATGAAATTTTTGATAATGCAATGGCTGGTGTATGGATTAAAACAGACAGTAACCCTACACTAAGAAGAAATAAAATTCATGATGGAAGAGATGGAGGCATCTGTATATTTAATGGGGGAAGAGGTATATTTTTTCCCTTGCTAGCATGGACTGAGTATTCTGGATAAGAGTTCAATTTCAGATTAAGCTGTGTCCTTTTTAAAGTGCTCTTTAGAAAACTAGCTCTTGTCTTTTGAAGTAATAAAATAGCTATAACAGATACATAGTGATGCTTTTTAGCCTTAATTACATCACTAATACTGAACTCTGTGGGGGGCAGAGAGGTAATTAATCTAATCCAAGAAGACTGTTAGATTGCTGTTTAGGACAGTCATTTTGTCTCTTCTGTTTTTGTAAGCTGCGCCATTTCACTGAGACAGTATTGAATTGAAGTTACTTAGCCAAAATCTCGCATATGAGCATTTCATGTTTTGCCAGAGTCAAAAATTTAAGGAAAAAAAAAAAAGATTTATAAAGTAATCTTTGTACACCTGTTAGATTTAGAAATGGTCCTCTTCCAAAATCTTCTGACTATTGTTTGATAGCTAGTTGTGTGAAAACAGCTTTTGATATTTTGTAGGTAAAATGAGATTTAATTTTAAACATTTTAAAGTCTTGCAATAACAAAAATGCAAGTTAAGCTTTGTGTCGACAGGATGATAGTTTTAGAAGACAAGAACAAAAAGATGCTAGAAAAATTAAAGAAAAGATAAGGAAGTCAAAAGATTCAGTCTTTCCACAAAAATAAAATGGCACTTAAAGGAATTTTCTGTAATGGTGCATGCATTTCCAAATTCTACCATGTGTGCCAGAAAAAATACCCTAATGTGATTGTACAGTGAGAATGGCTTTAAATTTGCATCACTAACTAACTTCAGTGCTATTGATGGGTGTTCCCCAAATGAAAGTAATAGCTTTCACAGAATGGTTACAGATAAGGAAATGTTAACAATCTGAAATGTTTGTTGGTTCTGTAATAGGTCTTCTGGAGGAGAATGATATCTTCAGGAATGCTCAAGCTGGTGTTCTTATCAGCACCAACAGCCACCCTGTGCTAAGGAAAAATCGAATATTCGATGGATTTGCTGCAGGTTTGTGTTGTTCAAATCAAATTTTGAAGTGTTAGGATAAGCTGTTCACAAAGCTAATTTTGTGAGTTTTGTCACCCCACAGTACTTAGATATTTTCACAAGCAATCAGGATATCCTTCAGTGTATTTTTGAAACAATTTCAGAATTGTAGCAAAAAATCTTTACAGTAGTCCTGGAATTACGTGTGTTGAGAAATAATGCACATTCTGCCTTCTCATTTTTCTGTGAAATACTTTTTTTGCTATTTTATTTTAGCAGTAATTGGTAAATCTGTCTAGAACGTTTTGTCACTGCTTTAAAACAAAGGAAACATATAGCAAATATATTTTAAGGTTTGAATTGCATTTCAAGATTAACTTTCATTCTACAAACTTGAAAAATTATTGAAATGAGCATTTCTGACTCCAAAAGAGATGAAGAACATTTAATAACGGTTTCTGTGTAATTTACTGCTTAATGACCAGACTTCCATACGTCTTGCATTCTATTCCATTTCAACTAAAATCACATTTCTTGAGTTTTCTCCCATCTTTTTTTCAGAAGAAGCAAGTTTTCTGAGAAGGCGTCTCTAAAGGTGTTGTTTTCTGTGTGTAGTAGGGGGGAAGGATAGGTTGCTGGAGCAGTCCTGGACAAATGACTTGGAAGACATGGGTTAATAGTGAAAGCTAAAATTTAAGTGATTTTTAGGTCCCTATCTTGAAAATGTATATATATAATAAAAAGGTACTTTAAGAAAGGTAAGTTATGTGCACAAGAACTTTCACATATACATGAAGATGGCAGGTTAAACACCCAGAAATCATATGTCCCTTGAAAATGTCTGATAAAAGTAGCATTTTATTATCAGATAAACTGGTAATATATTGTTACTGCCAGAAACCATGCATGCCGGCTGTAACTCTTTGAAAGGATTCAACAAGTATTTGAACCTCAGTTTTGTAGCGGTTCGGAGTCCACTTTCCAGCTGTGTCATTTTACTTTTTCCCTGAGCTTATGATAAAAAAAATACACAAAATCAACCCTCACAACTTATGAGGTACAAATATGCACAACTAACTATTCCCACTTTCTTTGCTTTTCTCTGTTCCCAACCCAAAAAAGGTATTGAAATAACAAATCATGCAACTGCAACATTAGAAGGCAATCAGATTTTCAACAACCGCTTTGGAGGTTTATTTCTAGCGTCTGGTGTCAATGTAACAATGAAAGGTGAGCCTGAGCCATTCTTTGGTTTTGTTTGTTCACTTTGCACTTCTTAATTTGGTGCTGTTTTGTTTTTTTATTGTAACGCTTTTTGGTTCAGATCTGCTATGTTTTTAAGCTGAGTTTGTAATTAAACCTTTCAGCTGAAGGTGGTATGCCAAGCTAAGCTATCTTTGATTTTTAGACAGACAGCCAGAAACTCTTAAAGGTAACTTAAGGTTTTGCTATTATTAAAACTGTTATTAGCTCTTCTGTCTCAAAATTGTTTCTAAACTGGTCACTGGATTTTAGCCCATCTCTAATTCATATTCTAAACTAGTATAATGGTAAATCTTTTGTCACAAATCTGAGAGCAAGAGTCTAGTAAAGAACTATGCCTCACTTGGCTGCTAGGATATAAAAGCATGAACATTCATGATCCCAAATCACTTTTTCAGAAAATAGGAATAGTTTATATACCTAAAATGTCCATGTCTAATAAGGGAGTGTGCATGAGACAGGGTCATTTTGGAGGAGTTTGGAGTCCACTATGCATTCAATGCATCTTTTAAATGCTGGAGGTGGTCCTAATTTTAGTCCTAATTCCGGTTTCCTCTCTATTTGAAGGGGTGTATGAAAGTCCTCATGGTAGACTAGAGGCTTTCAGACATTGGATTTTCAGACATCTGAACAGAAAACTTAAACTGGTTTCTCTGTTTTCACTAGCCACTTCACAAAGAGTATTTAAACAAAGGCTTATCAGATGGTTTGTGCAAAGTGCATAGAGCAGCAGTATTTCTGGTCTGAGGAGAGCACTGCACTGTCTGGGCACCTGTCTTGTCATTTGGCATTGAGTATGTGATGTGCTTAAGTGCCAAAACTAAAGTGCAGGCAGAACACTAACTGTTCGTAATTGTACTAGCTCTTAAAAGGGTGGGCAAAAAACTAACATCTTTAAAAAAAATAATAATAAAAAGTAAATGTATTCATTGACTGAGGTGTAATTAGTGTGTGTTTTTTTTCCCTAACAGATAACAAAATAATGAACAATCAAGATGCCATAGAAAAAGCTGTCAGTAGAGGCCAGTGTTTATATAAGATATCAAGTTACACCAGCTATCCGATGCATGACTTCTACAGGTAACAACTTATTTTTATTCCCCTACAGTATGGTTTTTCAAATAAACTCTCACACATGTTCTTTTAGCAGGACCCCTAAAAATTGCTATGTCAGTAACAGACAAAGGTGTTTTCCCTCACCTGCAAGAGAAAAAATTTAAAGTTTCATTGCCTTTAATTTACTGAATTGGGAAAGGTATGGTTACCATTGACATAAACCCTAAGTGATTACATGGCAGAACTTTTTTTCAAAACACACAACTGAAAGTGCGCCATGAAATCCAAGTTTAAGTAAAATTCTCAAGCTTTAGTCCTGTTCGTATCTTTTCCTTAAGTACTGTTTTCCCCACCCCCCAACCATTTTTCCCAGCTCATCAGTTTTTGATTCATGCGCAATGTGATGTATTTTTCTTCAGATGTCATACCTGTAACACCACAGACCGTAATGCCATATGTGTGAACTGCATTAAGAAGTGCCATCAAGGACATGATGTAGAATTCATTAGGCATGATAGGTACGTTTCAAAAAAGTACGTAAAGCAATGTTGGCAATGCAAGTGAACAGGAAAACTAAAGAGTTCTATTTCTTTGTAGGTTTTTCTGTGACTGTGGTGCTGGAACACTGTCTAATCCCTGTACGCTTGCTGGAGAGCCTACTCATGACACAGATACACTATATGACTCTGCTCCACCTATAGAATCTAATACATTGCAGCACAACTGAATTCCTTTCAGAAAGAAAGTCCTGCCATTCTAATATCATAACTGTTAAAACTTTTTTTTGGAGGAAGTTATACTTGCCCATTTCTGCAGAAAGAGACTGTATTAAAGCGGATGTGTGAGGTGTTGACACTATGGAGCTCAACCTACCAAAAAAGAAAGTGGCAATATGTTGACTCAGGATAACAGAACTGGGCGTTTTAGCATTACTGTGTAAACAAAGACTTTGAAGGGACAGAAGTGAAGAAAAATAAGCTGCAATTTTGTACAGATACCAACTTCTGAAAGCTGGTGTTTTTACAAGTAGCATTGAAACGCAGTCCAATTTGCAGTAGTACTATTCTGTAGACAAGCAGCATTCTTTGTTGCTGCCTTTATGGACATGGGTACCAATTGCTTTTGTAACATGGTAAAAAAAATGTGAGCTAGCACTTCTGCATTTCTTTTGATTTTTTTTTAACATTTATTCAGATTGAGAAATATGATTTTAATGCTTTAATCTCATGTAGTTTGTTTCTAATTTCAAGCAAAAAAAATCTTATTGTACTTGAATGTGTCCTGTTTTGTTAGCACACCTAGACTTGCTGTAACTGTACTCATGTCCCAGTATGTACGTTCTTTCTATGAAAGAGAAAACACTAATCTTAAATTATATCCAGCAATTTTTCTGGTGTCCTCTGAAGTTAGAATAATCTCCTTCCCTGCCCCAGCAATAGTCTGTACTCAAACCACCCTAACAAAAAAGCGAGTGTTTTAATGAGACTTCCTAGAATATAATGCACTATAAAACAAAGTACCCATGTAACTAAGTTTTGTGAGTGAAATTTTACTATGTTTTAAAGTACACAGTAGAAAGTCTCCTCAAAACAGTCTTGTATTTTACTCTGTTCATAGTTTTTTTTGAACAGTCTGGACATTACTTTACATAACCGGCTGGAAATCACAGCAATTTCCTGCTCTAATGAAGCTGAGACAAGTATATATACAGCCCTATACCGTTTCATAGCTTTTTTCCATTTATGTGTATTGGTGACAGTGGGTAATCAACAGCCTGAAAGTGTATGCATGTACCATAACATCTAGACTTAATATATTGTGGAGTACTCAATAACCATTATGTAGAGGGTAGGTAAGAATTAAAGGGTTTAATTTCCTAGGAAAGACAATGGAAAAATGGTCATTTTTAAAAAATAAAGTTTATTAGATCATAACGTTGTCTGATACCACCTTTTTGAGAAACTGCCAGTACAAAAGCATTTTTGTTCTTAAAGCTGATTGATCATAGTGATAAGTTTCTGAACTGCATTTGCATCACTTGTTGCATCATCTACCACCAGGCACAGATACCTAAAGAAAATAAAGTCCTTGTTACTGAACACGGCCACCCCACCAAGGGGCAAGAATATAAGCTTCCTCTTACTTGCACAGCTTTAGAAGACACATGACTTTTTTTTTTCCCCCTGTGGTATAAAGGCTGCTGTCAGCCTTCAGTGCCTTATTGCAGAGGCGCTGCAACCATGGTTCCTGCACAACTGATTTCCCCCAGTACCCAGCCAGCAGCTGTCAGCAAGGACTTATTCATGCATTCCCTCAGTTCGACTCAGGTCACATCCAGCCTAGCACCTATGCAAATCAAGCTCTTAGCCCTGCAGACTAGCACATGACCCAGCCTCAAAATACTGCATTACTCATCATATCGGCTATGTCCCAGCCAGGGTTTCTTACATCCCTCCCTCAATGCTTGTGAAGTACCTTTGACATTCATATAGTTTTTCCTTCCCCCTCTGCTGAAAGACTGAAATTGTAAGCAAAGCAGAAGCAGCTGCCCAAATTTTAAGATGTCTGCCTAGTAAGCAATGTGTAACTTAGAAATGGAGAACCAAGGCCTTACCTAAACAGTCTCAGTGATATCATTGTTTTTTCAAACTCTTTTGCTTTTCTGTGCCCCTTCTGAATAACTTCCTCTGGAATATCAGCAAGTCTTGCTGCATTGAAGCCATAGCTTTTTGGACACGCTCCTTCGATGAATTTATACAGGAATGTAATAGTTTCCTGGCTTGGATCTTCACTCTCATTTTCAACCATACATGCCTAGAAAGATTTTGTTACCACAAGTTAGTGTATGTAATACTTACAAGACTAATAAATGCATGAAACATCACTACCTGTTCTCAGGACACCTCTGTGACTCTGAGCAGCTGACTGTAGAAAATCATGAACAGCGTAAGATCCGCCAGCCACGAGGAAGATTTGTGTATCACAGTTTATTGTACTTACCATGTGACCAAGCCGCACAGCAACGTTCTGTGAATAATCCTCTACTAGGGAGTGGTAGTGTGTGGAGAACAGGGTTCGACACCTGATTTTCTCTGCGAGTTCTCTAACAACTGCACTTGCTATAGCTGTTCCATCAAAAGTAGCCGTGCCTCTACCTGGAGATGAAATTGAAAAGCTTTGGTATACTCAGGAACAGAAGTGGCAGTTTACCTGCTACAGAAGACACCCCCATTAAGCATTAAGACTGAGCAATAAAAGCAAAGATAACATTCTAAAGAAAGTTCTAAGTTTTCATTGACAAACATTACAAACTGGTCCATGGCAAACAGCATGGAGGGGAGAAAACCAAAACAGCAGTGAGGAATGAGAGGCACGGGCATGGTGAGCTCACTGGCGTATATGCTCCATAACAATTTCAATCTCTTCTGCACTGCAGGAAGAGACATTTCTGCTCTGAAACATGACACTGACTTGCTCAAGGTTTTCTGCAAGTAATCATGCAAAGGCATGCAGGAAAACTCAACTAGAAATAGGTTAATAGGGATTGGGAAATAAAAGGTGTTTGTTGTGTTAATGCCCAGGGCACCCAAGAAATTCATGTTTTTATCCAGTTACATAGATATTGACTAGTTAAAAATTATTAGCATTATGATAAAACTATGTACTTGAGTTCTGATTTAGCCCAACAGCCTCACAGCTGGTCTTTGCATTTTAGACAATTTCTATTACAAAACAGACTAAATACCGAGTTCATCCACAAGAACAAGGGAGTGCTCTGTTGCATGCTGGAGAATGCTTGAAGTCTCGCTTAGTTCAACAAAGAAGGTACTTTCACCTTTAAAAGAAACAATAACAAAAAAGATACAAGTCATCAAAGAGATGAAAAACACAGCTAAAACCTCATGGAATCTGCACTGGTATCTTAGTCAAGCTAAAACGAAACTTAGCAAACTAAACATTAACAAAAACATATAGCATTGTTTTCTAGCATGAAAATGATGGGTATCCATTTGCTTGGGAAAAAAAGTAGGTTTTGGTTGCTAAACAACACAGGCACACCTCATCTGTCCAGTATTAACAGCAGTGGTCAGATATATTAGCTATATGAAAAAGGGCCACAAAGGAAACAAGGCAAGATTCTTTTGCTCCTTCTTAAATGCACAAGACACAGGCCTGATGTATGTGTGATTTTTTTTAATTTTTTTTTACATCAAGAACTCACATGGAATGATCCGTTTCTAAGTTTCTGATGTGCAACAACACATGGGCTTAAGTTTTTGAAACAATTTAAATACTCTCATATTCACTGACCCACATCTTACAGCACAAAGCTCACAGAAAAAAACCTTAAATGAATTGTGATACCACAGATACTACCTGATAAAAATAAATATTTTTCAAGCCACATGACATTTGGCATACCACACCAGGTAGACTTCCCTTTCCAGTTGTGTCAACCCCGACTTCTATCCACCTCTCCATCCAAGAATTTAAATATTCTAAGAACTGACAATTACCGCTTCCAAAAAGGAAGCCTGCCTGTCTCCATCATCTGAAGAAATTGGATTTCAGCATTAATGAACACATCCTGATTGAAACAAGGGACCTCTAGTCCTTGAGGGAAGATAGCAGAACAACCCTACTACTGCAGATACCCTAACAACACTTCCCTATTGCAGAGCATTTAGAAAAAGATGCCTGTGTAAGCAGAATATTAATCAACTGTATAACATCCCAAAAGATATTCCTCAGATTTGGTAGGCTTTTTAATATTAAAGCCTATAACAAATGATTGTTAATGTCTGTCAAAAATAATGGAGAACAAGCTTAACAACCAAATCAAGCATTCCTAGAATTGAACAATGGGAGACACAGAATTAGTCACCCAGCTCTCCATGGAAACATGAGACACTGTCCCCTTCCAACCTGCCACCCACTCAAAGCACAAAGAGAGTGTCCAAATTTAGTAGGAAACTCATCCTGTGGTAAAATCCCTTGAACAGCTGGATTGCAGAAACTCACCTGACATAATTCTGTCTGAGGCACCAAGTCTTGTAAATACTCTGTCAATTGGTGTAAGCCTGCAGACTTCAGCAGGTACGTAGCATCCCAGCTGAGCCATTATAACCAGGAGACCAGCCTGCAAAATAAAAATTAAAATGGTTTAATGTTTGTTAAGTCTGGAGTTTCAGTTCCACATAGAGAACAAGGAATGAAACCATGTTTCCCCCGAAACAAACACTAGGACACACAAGACTTGCTACTGCTTTAAAACCTGCAGATTATAGCATCATCATCTCAACTAGGACAAAACTACTCTGAAAGCCTTCAAACTGTAAATTATCACAGTAACTGGTGTTTATAAAGCAAACTCCCTGCTGCTTTCCCAGTTGCCTATGACCTCTATTTTAATTTTGTTCAATTTGAAGTATCTTTTGCCAGATGATGCCAAGTCCTGGATAATACCACCTGAAAGCAATAAAAGATGCTTTCACTTTTTCCAGCTCTCTCTCACAAGAGTTATAAAGTCAGTATAACTAGCAAATCTACAACCTAAGCATGGGCATTTTCAACCAGAATTATACTTTGTCTGTAGAGTGTAATTGCTGCATTGTACTGCAAGTCCTGCAGACCACCCTTGGGACCTCCTTTGGCTTTTATGAACAAGTAAATCAAGTAATTCCTTCATGCAAAACGCACAGGTACTCTGGAACATTCAATTTTATGTAGACGGACAATCACCTGTCTCATGAGTGTCGATTTGCCACCCATATTTGGGCCAGTTACTAATACACAGGAAGCTTCGCTACCACTGTCTTCATCTTTGCTGCCTATCATGATGTCATTAGGAATAAAATCGTCCCCAAAGAAGGTTTTTGTAATGCATGGATGGCGTGAATTTTTAAGTTCCAGGAAGGGAGGAGCGCTATCCACAGGCAGTAGAATTACAGGTCGGCACAAAGGTCCATCACCATCTTGACTGTAGTTAGCAAGGGACATCAAGACATCTATAAGATTAAGAGAAATTCCAGTAAGTCATGCTTTATCTTTCTTTATCCATTCACTGGAGTGCATTTACTCATTGAACAGCATTTTTGGAAACATTTTTTCCTGTTTTCCTGTTAAAGGCAACACCCTGGAAGTGCTCCTGAAGAGCGATTAAAAGGTGGGATATTCACAAGGTCTTTCCTCACTCCTTCAAGATTTCTGCTGATGTCAGATTAAAAATACCCCCTCTAGTTTTTAAAGTCTTTAACATTTGAATCATTTCACTTAGCTTATTTTTTATATACGTGTATAAATATTATTTTATTATTATAGAATTGTTTTTTGATTTGGAACAAGGTACGTGAGGAGGAAACCAACTTCCATGACAGTAAGTTAAGAACCATAATACTGCTTAAAACTTGTCAGAATCAATTAAAGATTAATCATTAAAGAATCAATAAAGATTAAAATTCTGATGGCCTAGCAGAAAGCAACACAATCCCCCTCAATTAGCCTAACTCTAAGGTTCCAAACACTGGCTGCCTTCAAAGTAACACCATGTTATGTGATTTTTAGAGACTTTCTTTACACACATTACAACTTTTAAACAGATGAGCCTGAAAGCTCAGTCTCCTTTGACTTTTCAGTACTGGTGCTAGTGCTATTGTGTAGCTAATTGACTGTTTCCCAGCTCTCCCAACCCACTCAGAACTGGTTCCTAGACAGCTGTCCTCACAGTCTGCCTGTCCTCCCTTTTCTGCTGCAGCGGCATCTGAGATGCTTTTCATTTTCCCCTGGAGACATCTTAGGGCTGAGAAGAGAATTCTCTTCTCTAAGAAGACGATACAGGAGACTGTTCCACCCCAGACTTTAAGGAAAGTTTGGGGAAGTCTTCCTATTAGGCTACCTTTGTCAAGGTACTGAAAACCATCACCTTTTATTTTATCTTTCAAGTCTGCTAATAAGGCAGTCTGCTTGAACAGTGACCATCAGGCTAGGTTTTTGTACCTCCATCTGCACTGTCTTCATTTAATAGGAAGGTACTCATCGATCCATGAGAGTCCTAGTTGCAGTGTGAGACCAATAACGCCACACCGAGCTGTGAGAAATGCACACCTACAATCACACAACAGGAATGAAGAAAGAGCTTGCACATGGCAAGACCCAGAAACCCAGCTGTTCTGCCTTTACTGACAGGAAGGAAGCGAGCTGTAACTGTTACCTGTTAATGCTGTTATCACCACCACAGCTTTTAAACCGAATCAAGGGCTGGCTGCGGGCCTTTTTTTTGCTTATCCTGGTCAGATTTCATCAGTTACTATGAAAGATTATTTTTGCTCTATGATAAAACTAAAAAAAAAGCCTCTTACCTAACACGGCGATGCACTCCACAGCTGCCTGCCAGTCCTTGCTGTTTTTATCGAAGTTGTAGAAGAGGCGCCTCATGCAGTCCTTCAGCGCCGCATCTCTCCGCTCCTCGGCGTTCACCATGGCAGCCAGCATCTTCTCAATCTCTTTGGTCCAGTAACGTTTATACCCCTTCCTGGTTGACTTCAGCTCATATTCTTCAGGTAGATTACGTGATATCATGCTTTCTGGTATTTCCATCTGGTACCGATTTTTGCCGGCCCCCCAGTACAGCACAGATTTGAAGCCAAGCAGCTTGCGCTGCTTATCTAGGTATACGTGGAGATCTTCCTCAACAGCTTTAATATCCTGCAGTGCTTTGTCATAATCGGGGTCAAAGCCAGCCTTTGGAGTGATCACTCCTGTCTTTCGAGCCTGGTTGTGATCAAAAGCAGTATCCCACCTTTTAAGCTCCGCACTCAAGTCTGGGAAGCGTCCATCTGGATTTTTGGCTTTGCGGGTGACTAACTGCTTAAGTACTTTAGATTTGAAGTCAGCAGCAATTTCTTCCATGACATCGACAATTTCATTCATTACTTTAAACCCTTCAAGCGCAGACAAAAAGTCAGCAATTTTTTTCTTGCTGTATTTGATTTCTTCATAAAAGATGGCCCTGCTGTCAGGATGGTTCTGACTTTTCAGCGGTGATCCAATACTGTGAATTTTGCTGAGCAGCCTTTCCAGGTCAGGAAGTTTCTTCAGGTGCTCGCTAACTTCAGACATTTTATCTGGCACTGCCAGAAGGTCCTCCACAGCATCTAAACGATCATTGATGGATTTGGGGTTACAGAGCGGAGCACACAGCCACTGTTTCAGCAGCCGCTTCCCAAAGGGCGTACAGCAGGAATCGATCCTTTCCAGCAGAGTTCCTTCTGTGGTTCCGTTGGTTCCATTCCGCAGAACTTCCAAGTTCATTAGGGTGACTCCATCCAGCACCATCCGCCGGTCAGTTTTGGCAAAGAAGCTACTGGAACTCACAGTTTTTGCGGTATCGATATCCACAGGGATGTACTCCTCAAAGTTTGCCAGCGATAGCAGCTCCTGATCAATCAGACATTTTTTCAGATAGAAGACACACCCCCCAAGAGCTGACAAAGCTAATTCACTGTTTTCACCAGGAGTTAATCCCAGAGAGTCAGTCTCTGAAGTCATAGACTTGATCACGGAGGGCAGAGAACACCCATTTTCAGAGTTCTGTTTCTCCTTGAAATACTCTTCTTCAAGAAGAACTTTTAGTGTTTTAGATGCGTTCCAGAACTGGGAGCCAGGGAGCAGCCCTTCCTGAATGCAACACACAAGTGAGCCTTTCAGTATTTTCTGTGTGTCCACAGACAGGTTCCCCTTCTCAAACAGTACCTGCACGGGAGTGTAATGCGCTACTAAAGTCCTAAACCTCGAACAGTGCCGGTCATCTGAGAACTGGCCTACGTAAAACTTTCCAACTGATGTGTCAACAAAGCAGACCCCATAAACACGCTGTCCGGAGGAGTCTTCTTTCTCCTTAACACACAGCAGGTATTTGTTATGGTTCTCCGACGGATCACAATCCAGAATGCTGTAGGTCTGAGTGCCTTTGGTAATGATTCTGCAGATTTCTCGACGCACGACCTTGTCAAACCTTGTTGGGTGGGCCATTGACTTGTAGCGCGCTTCCATCATTTCAGGAGTTTCTGTTTGCTCAACACGGGCTATCTTGTAGCCCTTCTGCACTAGAACGTCAGAGAACCTGCCAAACGCAGTTTCTGGAAAACCCGAATGAGCCCAAGAGCCTTTCATAAATATCAGGCCCAACTCATTCACACCAGTGACTGCATCCATGTGATACAGCTCATAGAACTTCCCAACTTTGTAGAAAATCACTGCATCAAAGTTTTGACTTTTCAACTGCCACCATCTCCGCATCCCTGGGGTACATTTGTTGAGATAGTCTTCAGGAACATACAGAGTACATGGGTCATAATCAGGGTCATTCTGTCGCCTCCTGTGTGCATCTTTCTTCTTCCCTTCCTGAAGCCAGTCAAGTTTCTCATGTTCCCATGCTGCAAAGCCAGCAGTTCCTCCACTGCAAGCATTTGCTTGAGACTCAAAGTTATCAGGTGCTGCAAACGATGTCAGCTTAGACTTGGCCTCCAAGGAAACTGTTGCTGCTCTCTTGGGTGCTTCAGGGCGCCCATTTTCTAAGCTGCTCCTTTTAGAAGGCTTGTTCACGTCTCTTCTCTTTCGTTTAGAGGAGACTTTTATGGGACTTTCCGCAATGCTCTCTTCATCTGTCTCTGCGTCAGTAGATTCATTTTCATCCACCCCGCTGCTAGCTTCCTCGCTGCTTGCTGCTTCTTTCACATCAGGCTTGAACTCCACATCAGAACCGTCATGATCACTGTCAGAATCCAACACTCTTCTTCTTTTGGCTTTTGTGGCACTTCCCTTGCTCTTTAACCGCTTGTTGCCCTTCACATCCTCCTCACTGTTCGGGTCATCGCTGTCACCTGATGCACTTTCACTCGATTGCTGTAAAATAAATTATTTAGCCTATTAAAAATGCTGGCTACAAAATAAAATATCATAGCTGCAAAAAGAAGCTTAGAAATGCGGGATAATGCAGTAGCTATGACGCTTGAAGCAGAAGACAGGGGAGTCATAGCCAATTCAGTTTACACTCACAGACTTTTTTTTCCCCTCTGGATAATGAACAGCTGGCTGCCTGTGGCATAGTTACTCTTCTTTGTATTCCCTACTGCTTCATAACATCACATTAGTGATCCTGATTAAGAAGCCATTCTAACGGGATAAGAGGTGTATGGTATATGAAATTTAGCACAAAGAAACATCACCATCAGCTAACGGTGGTGTGATTTTGTTCCTACTGACCTGACCTGTGTCAGAAGTATTATTGGTAGAAAGAATAAACAGGTCATGTTGGCAGAGGAGGTAAGGAAAACCACTACCACATCGGCTCTTTCGTCATACCATCCCTTTCCAAAGAAGTCTGTTCCAATGCACGTGGCAGTACTCAAATAGTATTTGGATTATTCACAAAAGAATGTGAACACAACACAATAAAAGATCTCCTTTTAGCTGCCCCACTAACAAACTGGCATTAACAGTGTAAGAATTTGCACTTTGGTGCAGCTCCACAGGCTCCAAAATCCAATTTAATGCCTTAAAATAAGCACTCAAAAAGCTATGAATTCCTGCATTATGGCAAATGAGAATTTGATTGAATTTATGGGAACTTGGAACATCAAGAGCAGAGAATACAAATAGAGATGCAGCAGATGAAAAGTATTTTGAGTCAGAAAGTGGGTAGGTAACCTAGGCTAACTTGGGAGAGATCAATGAGCACAGATGATATACTTTAAAATTATGTAACTTATCTGAGGTTAGGGAAAACTAAAGAAATACTAGACTTTTCTTTCCTACTAGAAAAGGTGAGACACCAGCATATAACCTAACAGCAAGAGGCAGTGCAAAAAAGACAATGGGGTACATATGCATGCATAATTAAAGAGCACATAGTGGTAACTGAACTACAAAATAGTAGGATATTCCTTGCTTAGCTCCAAGAGACAGTTTCTAAGATAAAGTATATTTCTAAAAACAACAGCAAGTAAGAAATAATTTACCTCCATTTCCTCCTCCTCCTCCTCTTCAGTGTCCGAAGGCTCGCTGCATACTGCCAGCTCAAGTCGCTTAGTTTTATCTTTACTCATTGCGCTGTCGGCCAGCTCCATGGCTTTTTTAATTTCGGGTTTTGTGCTATAAAACATACCTCCCTTCTGTGTCTCCCCATCTGATGAACCTACAAAACAGCAACATGTCAGGCACTGAAGTTGGTCTAGCATTTAACCAGTCCATCCTTCACTTTTAAATATATTCAAACCATTATACATATAAAACATACACTATAATACATATTAGGTATACATTATAACATATATATTCTCTTTCTCTCACATCCCTTTAGCACCACGGTTCCTCTTCTTTTGTAGGACACAACTACCTATAAACAAAAACAAAAACAAAGGCAGCCAACCTAGACTGGTTTTTAGAAAGGAATCCCAGAGAAGCTGGGATTCATCTTAACGCCATGCTCAAGAAGTAAACTGTATTTATAATGTACTATGTACATTAAGCTTGGGGATAGAAAGAAGAGAAAAGTATGCTATAGATGGGGAAGAGTATTTTTTTTTCTGCTTTGTAAGTTTAGCTGTCAACATGAGACAATAGTATCTGCTTCAAGAGGTCTTTGTACCTGTTCTTGTGAATCACTTCAAAGGCTGCTATAAACTGAAGATTCAGCTCCAAGTTAGCTGCACTTGTACAAATACACTGCCTTTTGTCCACTGTTATCTCAAATATAAGCCAAACAGATTTCTTCCTCACATTAATATATTTGAGCTCACAGTAGCTAAGGATGGAGTTAAAAGCAGATCCTTCTACAACATACATGCAACACACAAACTGGATCTCAATTTTTTCTTTTGCAAATGCAGTGAGAAAACCTAAAAATATTTTGCATCAATAATGACAACTGAACAGTGACAGGAGCAGATCTCATCATATAATTTAACTGCACACTGAAGTCTGCAACACCCTCATATTCATTTAACCAATCTGTACATAAAACACTATTTCTTGCAAGCCCAACTGTTAAAAAGCCTAGCCCTGTGGTATCTAAATTTATTCACAGTCGCAAGCAATAAAAACAATAAGAAATCTTTCCACTTTCTTAACCAAGAAGACTCCAGCACACTTACTTAGTTTAAAATGGAGCTTTTTAATCTCAATTTAAAAGCAAAGCATGCATTTTAAATATCTTACTCTGTTCTGTATTAGTCACCTTTCTTGTAGGCACGCCAGCATCTCTGTGCTTGGGCATCTTTCATACATCTTATTCTTCTGTTGATAAACAGCTCAGTTTTCCTCACCTGTATTTGCTTTTAAGCGTATCTATAAGCTGTTAAGAATATACTTGATTCTTGTAGAATACCTTCAGATGCCTACAGTAATAACAGTACCATTTTAATTTAAAAATTATTTTGGCTTAATTGCAATACACTTCAGTGTAAACAAAAGATGACTACATGATCACACAAGATGGAATTGGCTTTTAAAAAAAAAAAAAAAAAAAAAAAAAAGAACCTTTTGAAATCAAAGTTGTTTCATTGGTGAAATAATCAACTCCTACAGTCTACCAAAAATACCATATTACACCCGAAGTACTTGTTTGGCTTACACAATGACAATTTACAGAATCGCGGTATGACCGTTTACAGCAAATGACTTACAGTTTTGAGCCACAGTAACGTTATAAATCGTTATATAACAATTGTAATTACTAAGAACAGGTTTATTATGCAAAATTCCGATTTAATTTTTATTACGTATGATTTTTACATCAGTTGGCTAAGTCATTTCTTCAAGATGACAAGTGCCAATCTTGCTCTGCAGCTACTAGCACCACCCTAACACTGAATTCTCAAGTTAACATTTTAACAAAGCTGCATTTCAAGGCTTACAAGAAATAACATCAAAAAAGAAATAATTTTAGCCACCTGACCTACATCTTGTGCCTGATCTTTTCATTCTGATCAAGCTGCAATTCCCAAATCTCTGCTTAAAATTTAGGTTTGACAGTCCTAACATATTTCAGGACTTCAGGGATTTATCTTTGATATTCTTTATATGCATGGCATAAGAAAGAAAAAAAAACTCTATGACCTAAGCAAACTTCAAGTTTGCATTGTCATCCAACAAACAAGAGGGCAGAGTGTTTTATATTTAAAGAATGGTATAACCATAAACACACCTGAAACCCAAAAAAATCTGTTTTCTCTACACTTGCAAAGTGCAGAACATGCCTAATCTTGGTTTTGCTACTCATTTTCTACGAAGAATACTATGTTCTTCCAAAACATGGGGCGTATCCTCATTTCGAAAGCATTTATTTCCACCCCTTACCTTTATATGGCCTCAGGTATTTGACGCTGACCCAGCCCCTGGTGGGGCTGTCATCAAAGAACTGCACGTGGATCCGGGCGGATTTCCCCTTCCCCCGCAGGATGGTCCCCTCGGTGGGATGGTTGTAGATGAGGCACGGCCACCACGGGTAACCTTCCATCTTGGCCCAGACCAAGTCACCGGGCGAATAATCGCAGGAGGGGCTACAAGGACAAGAGGTGCAGGGGTTAATGAGCATTGGGAACAGCCCTTATGAAGGTAGCAGCACGCTGCTTCTGGGCACCTGGCGGGCTTGGAAAGCTCCTGAGCGGTGTCACCTGCACCTCACGGCCCATAACAACAGCAGCATTCAGCCTTCTCCTTACACCACTTTCCTCCTTTGCAGATTTTGGCCTTTTCTTTCGCTTCCCTGATGCGGCTCCCACCTCCTCCCCCCAGGACCCCGCACCGACCCCTCCCAGCCAGCACCTGCGGCACCCACGGCGCTGACCCCAAGCAGGCCGGGCCCCAGCAGCACCCCCAGCCCCTTCCCATCCCCTTCTCGGCCCCTCCGTGCCCCTCTGTGCCCCCCACCCCACCTCACCCCCGCTCACCCCGCGGCCGCCCCGTGCCGCCGCCCCTTCTCGGCCGCGGGGCTCGGGGGGACGGCGGCGGCCTGGCGGCCATCCCCCCCCTGCTCCTGCTCCTGCTCCCGTGCAGCCCGGCGCCGCGTCTCCACGCCGCCCGCTGCCGGTGTCGCTGCCGGTGGCGGCGCCGCCGCCCGCGCCCTGGGGAAGAAGCTGAGCAGGGTGCTCTGTCGCGACATGGCCGGCCGGGAAGCGCTGCCCGCCGACAGCGCGCCAACAGCGCCCGCGCGCGCCAAGACGGCGGCCGCGCGCCCCGCCCACCCCTCCCCCGGAGGCTCCGCCCCCTCCGTCCCGCGCGCGGGAGCCGCCATTTTGGGGGTCTGGGGGGTTGGTGTGTGGTGGTGAGGCGGGAACGGCCTCAGGTGCTGCGCCTCAGGGCAAAGCGGGTTTATCTTTAAACCTTGTGCCTTGCCTACAGCAGAGCCAGGCAGTCAGTGGCGATTGTTGTTATTGATGTACAGCTGGGAGGATCCTTCCCACAAAACAAACAAAAACACACACACACACACACATATATATAAATACACATCGCAGGGAAAGGGAAGCTGTGCACCTGCAATAGGGATTTTCTTCCAGCCTTTGCTGCAGAGGACATGAGCAGTAATGCTGTGGGAAGGATGCTGGCTGCGGCCAGAGCAGAAACTTGGGTCAGCCGCCAGCCCTGCTGCCCTGCTGAAAGATCATAGAATCACAGAATCATTAAAGTCATAAAACACACAGAATCACAGAATATCCCGAGTTGGAAGGGACCCACAAGGATCATCGAGTCCAGCTCCTGGCACCACACAGGTCAACAAAAGAATTCAGACCACTTCCAAGACCATTTGGTCCACCCATTCCCCTACCACTGTGATATTTGGAGTAATAATTTGTGTCAAGGAGATGGTTGATATTAATAAAGAAGGGGGAGATGTGGGAGTGTGGCCATGGGGGCGGGCAACCCCCGTGGTTAACGATAACATTAGACTCTTAACGATGAGGCCATCAGGAATGTAAAAGAGTTTAGAGGGAACAAAGAAGGGTGATTCAGGAGACTCCACGCAGTCTCGGGTTGCTTGTTCTCCAGCCATTAAGGCACTGAAGTTTCTGGGTGTTTGCTGTTGCTGGGCAAAGTTGTTTGACCATTTAAAAGTTGTTTTTGAAAAGGACTGCTGTGGGGAGAAAGGTGTAAGAGGGGAGCCTGTCCTCAAAATAAAAAAGGCAACATGATATAGTGAAGTTATGTCATCAATAAAGAAGTAGAAAAAAGGAATGAAAAAGAACAGGCTAGCAGAACAGCGATCAGGACAAGAACAGGGACATTGATGGCCTCATGGAGACAGGTTCGGCCAAACTCAGCAAACCGCTCAAAGAAGCTTCTTCAGAAAGTCCATGTGGGACCGCAGTCAGAAACATGTGGTTTGACAGACACTGAGGGAGCTGTGGGCTCGTTTACTGATCCAACTGCTACGCCAACGGCCCCTCCGCTGCTACAGATGACCTGGACGTGCCTTTTGACCCAGGCCTATTGGCCTTGAAAAGGAGATGGATATGTTTTTCTTCAATCTGGGAAGAATAGGATACATAAGGCCCAAAGGCCGAGTTGCTTGACAACTTAGAGCGAGACATATTGTTCCCACGACTAGCCCTGGAATTCTCTGGTGTTTGTAATCAAGAAAAAGGAATGGGAAATGGAGACTGTTATAAGTCATGGAAGATATGGGAGCACTTCAATCAGGATTACCAACTCCAACTGTGCTCCCCCAGTCATGGACATTAATAGTAATAGACTTAAAGGATTGTTTGTTACCTTTTCTGATTGTACATATGTATAGGCGTACTCGGGTTTAGTATGTAAAAGCAATGTTCTGTATATTTAGAAGGTTCGATGTTTATGTGTGCATGTTGGTAGAGCATAGACTCCCCACGTACCCAGCGCTGTCTACTCGTCTTTTATAAATATTACTAAATTCAGATTGAGTTGAGACTTCATTTATAACACCACCAATGTCACCCAATAAACCATGTCCCTAAGCACCACGTCCAACCTTTCCTTGAACACCCCCAGGTGACTTCACCACCTCCCTGGGCAGCCTGTCCCAATGCCTGACTGCTCTTTCTGAGAAGAAATGTCCCCTAATTTAAGATGGTACTTCAGCTGTGTTTACTATCAGAAAACTGGCAGATGTGCAGTATGGCGAAGTAAAATTACCTCAGAAGTAAGAGCATCAGGTGCTCTGAAGAGGAGATGGAGTTACCTGTTTGTTTTTTACAGCATGAGGGTTTTTTGGAATCTTTCTCATTTCCTATAGGTGTACAATTAAGAATTAGGACAGGGGAAAGCTTGTAGTTACGTAGCTTGGTAGCCAGCAATCTCTGCAAAAGTAATCAGATGTCTTCTCTCTGGTGCTCTTCCCATGGTTGTGTTTTTGTTTTTTGTTTTGTTTTGTTTTGTTTTTGTGTGTGTGTGTTTTTTTTCATGTTCAGTGGTGAGACTGTCCCTTAAAAGCAAATTTTTGATGTGTTAGAATACAATCCATGTCATCTTAAATGCTGTGCTTGGTCTATAATACTACAGAGCAAAATAAGAAGTTATTTTTATCTGCATAAATTCAGAAGAAAAGAATAAGTCACTAAATGTCTTTTAGATTAGCTCTTTCTTTCACTAAAGTTGCCGTTTAGGATTGCAAACCAAAATGTCTTCTGTTCAGCACAGCTGTAGCCTTCAAAAAATGTCTCAGGTGCGCTACCACCGAGTTAACTTCGGAACTGCAAGGTAGGGACCTGACCACAAGAGGTCAGGCAAACCCCAGCAATACCAAAGTATTTTAAAAGCATACTTATTCCAAAGGAATCATCTCTGTTTAATTTCAGTGCATAATTTCTATTTAATGTATGATGTATTGTCTCCAAAACAATCTGATGTGTCCTCAGCTACACACATCTCAAACTTGAGTAGAAAGACATTTAGCTTCCTGAGAACACCATAGGGGATTCCAAAGTATGCAGGCCCTGAAGAACTTCCGAGTGCAATGTGCTACATACAGTATAACCTGCAGTATACTGGCAGGTTAGCCAGAACCAGCTTTTGAATATCTCCATTAGGGAGACTCCACAGCTCTCTGGGCAACCTGTGTCAGTGCTTGTTCACCAACACAGTACAGAAGTTCCTCCTGATTTCAGAGGAAACCTCCTGTGTTTCAGTTTGTGTCCATTGCCTCCTGTCCCCTGTGAAGAGCCTGACTCTGTCCTCTTTGCACCCTCCCTTCAGGTATTAATATTCAAACCAGCATTATTAAGTTCCCCCTAAGCCTTCCATTCCTTCGACTAAGCAGTGCTAGCTCTCTCAGCCTTTCTTCATATATGAGATGCTCCATTTCAAGGACCACGTGGTCCAGAAGCTTGAACAAGGGGCCTGGAGTGTGCAACTTTGAGAAAATCAATACTTTGGGTTGCAGCTCTTTAATTTGTGCCATACGGTGATACAATTTCTCTGTGTGTGTGATGTTGCAGTGTCTGGATCTGGGCATGCCTGCACTTACAGTGATGGCCACTTAAGAAATACCACCTTGAAAATATATCCAAGTCCCTACTGTAGAAATTCTGGATCCAGTGTCAGGTACCCTCCCTAAAGCAGGGTAGCTCTGCACTTTGATACCACAGGAGGTACTCGTGACATGTTACATTCACGAATTCCCTCACACTGTTCACACACACACACATTCACAGCTACCTAGTTGGTACAAGACTCATGAGACTAGCAGAGGCATGTATTGGTGTACCAGTGGTTTGAGGTAGCTGTTCAGGAAGTCCCTCAAGGTTTTTAATTTCAGCGTGTGTGCGTGTGTGTATTTTATATAGATAATTTTGTGGTCTTGCAAATAGTAGCCTTCTTGGTCATAGCCTGGGTTACACAATCCATTGCTGATGCTAGTGGATTTGGACAGATTCAGCAGACTCATTGGTCAGAGCTTATCAGTTTTTGTGGTTTCAGCAGGACTGCTAGTCTCCGGAGCTTATCAGTTCATGGGAGACTTTCACATGCTACTACTTGGCATGTACTTTCCATCTCTTCAGCCTGCTGTTTTCTACTACCTATTTCTCCATCCACACATATACCTGTAGAGCTATTAATGCAAATGAACACAGAGGGGGCTTTTGTGACAGGGTTTTCAGTTTTCCTCTAGTATGATATATAATTATACTTGTTTTTCCACCAGTCTCAGCAGGGTAGGGTCCAGCGTAATGAATACATGAATCTTCAAAGTTTCTTGGTAGGAAGCTTTGAAAGGTAATTGATATTACTGAAAACTTACTATAAACCTCTCTCTGTGTCCTTTCTCCTTTTTTTTTTTGATCATTATATTGATCATTTTTTATCGTTATTTCTCTTTTGCAGAGAAAACCATTGGGAATTGTTAAAGTGCTGTAGCATAGACTTTACACCAAGCTCAGCTTAATATAAAGAAGTGCTCTGATTCTTTTCCTCCCTCTCCTCCTGCCCGTGCATGCACAAATACACCCACACTGCCTTCAACAGTACTTTTTATCTCCCTAAGTACTTCTGTACGATTTCCATTCTAGGTGTTTTGGAAAAGGCACGGATTTGGCCTTTTTTCAAGATAGTATCTCAAAATTTTTGAAACTGAAGCAACTTTGAAGAACACACCTTGGTTTACCTAATTATATGGCACCTTCTTGGCATCTGATACAGGAAAGGGAAATGGACTGCTGATCATGTTAATGGTGGAGCAGAAGGAAACTTAGAACACCAACCACAACAGGCTATCAAAATAAAGATCAATGCTTGGTTATTTATATTCTTCAGGAAAAAAAAAAAATATATATATAGAAAGGAAGAGTCATTCCTGAGGTGAGGGATCACACAGTTCTTGAAGCTGCCAGGCTTGGGGAGAAGAGTGAGGGTGCTCCTGGCAGAGGCTATGCCCTTGCTTACCAGGATGCAGACCTACTGCCTCTGAATGGGGCGGGCAAAACAGGGTACTGGTAAGCACAGCACCAACCCTAAAAAAAAAAAAAAAAAGAAGGGAATGGATCAGGCCCAGAGTCAGCTAGCACTGCTCAGGCAGGGACTTGATACCCAGGGCCAAGAAGACCTGAAGCTCCTGGGCCTACAGGCAGGGCCATGGGCCTCTGAGGCCTACTGGTGCCCTCAGGAGAATGAAGGCCTTGCATCCTGCAAGGTATTGATGTTTGGTAACGTCCTGAGTATCAAGTATGCTATTTTTATAAAATTAAAAAAAAAAAAAAGTTTTTTAAAAACTGCTTTTTATATCGGCTGCTGCAAACACCTAGTGATTCTATCAAAATCAAGTGAAATAACTGGCATGCAAATAGCTTAGTGGGAAGTAGGAAGAAGACTCCACTGCTTCACTTGATTAATGCATGTCCTTTCTCTGAGGATGATTGGAACTGCTTTTACACCTATAGAGGTGAGGTGATCAGACGTAACCTTAAAGCAGTGCTAAATGCTTTATGGGCCTTACCTTGGTGATAAAAGTGTGCTGGACCAATCTAATAATAATGAGCTGTTGTTACATTGTGAGGTGGAACAATTTACAGACATCATTTCATCATGCTAATATAGACATGACTGAATACAATGTTGACCTTGTTAAAAATTTGACCCCAAAAGAATTCCAGCATGAGATGTCTGCATATTATGTGAACTGTAAATAAGGTAACCAAGGAAAGGCTAAGGGTTAAATAAATATGACCATGACAAAATGTTAATGAGGACTGATGTCACTCTGACATAAATAAAATTCATCTGGCAGAATGGTAAGTGTCAGATACCCTAATATAAAAATTTTGTGCAGGCTGGGAAAAATGACTGTATAAGGGGTTGTTGAAAGTTTTAAAGGGTATTTATCCTCCATGCTGTTTTCTGCTTATTAGTTTCCTCCTCAACGTCCAGCATACTTAAAGGGCTAAGCAAGAGTATGAAAATAAATTACAAGTTAGTGTTCATTAACTAGCTTATCGTTCCATAGCTAGGCTGAGAAACCACCGTGCTTGTTGCATCTGCAGACATGCAGCTTCCTTGTACCAGTTTTAGAAGAGCTTGTTTAGCAGCAAGGTATGTGTGATTATTTACGGTCCCTTGAATTTCACAGTCTGGTGCTAAAACCATTTTACTACTTTCCTTAAATGACAAAGCAGTGAAAAGAAGAGATGAAACTGTAAGATTTCTGAATAAATGACATTTTAAGATATTTCGTTTGCATTATGTCTTCATTTAGATGTAGGTCTGAAGTGAGATCAGCGCTGCTGGAATAGTCTAAATGTAACCCATGAAACCAACCAACAACTTGAACAGACTGCATCTCCAATTCAGATCTTTTTCTCGTGATATACTATAGACCCTGTATAATAATAAAATGTACATAAAATAAAATGTACATAAAATAAAATAAATAAAATAAAATAAAATAAAATAAAATAAAATAAAATAAAATAAAATAAAATAAAATAAAACAAAATAAAAAAGCCCAAAACAAAAGGGAAATGGGCCATGTCTGTAGATGACTGAACCATCAAGAATAGTCTTCTGCTGATTTCTTTGGGTTCAAGATGTTCCTGGTTTTTAAAAGTGCAGTGGCCACTCAGTTATCTTGCTTCCTGCCATCTGTTTTATTGTGCGTATATTAATAGTATGAACACACAAGTTTTTTGATGATATAGCTTAACAATTTTGAGTTACAAATAATAAAAGTCTAAATCTAAAACCAAGCAAATAACCAAACCAAAACAAAAAACCTGTGATCAAACAGCCTAACCTGTGTAGCACAGGGCACTGGATTTCCCTGAATCGACCCCTGTTTAAATCAGACTTGTGGAAAATAGCTTTGATGTAAAGATTTGCAAAGACAGATCATGGCAATGGTCTGTTAATTAAGTAGCACAACATCTCTACAGCAGTCAAGCAGGGAATATAGGTTTAAGCTACATGGATAGGATTAAGCAAATTCAATTTTTTTCCTTGATGCTAAATCTGGCAAATGCCTTCCAAAATGTGTTTATTTGTTGAACATCAGGAGGTGTAGATCAAGACAAGGATGAGGTGACATGGACTGAGGTGATCTGTTCTGCACTGACACGTGCACTGTGTTTCACAGTGTCCTGTGTTTCAGTGTGTGTGTGCTGTAGGCACTGGCATTTTCACAGATGTGACATGGAGCGGCTGGGAGGTTAGACTTGGTTGCATGGCAAGTCTTCTATCAGTGCTGCCCAAACCTGAGAAATAAAAGTTTATAGCTGTTGACATTCATTCATGCATAATTTAAGGTGTAATATCTATCACTAAATTTGAGTTTTCCTCAAGGTTACCAGGAGACAAGGTCTCATTTTACACACTACCTTTGCATTATTATTTTTGCTTTGTTTTGCTTCACATGTAGTGGTCTTCTGTTTGGCACATTCTCCATTCTTCATAGTCTCAGGAAGGCAACCTCAACATGGAGGACTCCCACATCATTGCTTGCCTTGTCTATTACCATGTGTCTTGAGTATCCTGTATTAATAATAATACGGAGCAGCTTTTTACTAATAGAATTACACCTAAATGATTTTGTCTTGTCTTAGAGCATCTGCTATCTCCTCCCACATTCTTCCTTGAATCTTAATGGAGGATCTCAGAGAAAGTCCTGCTTCGTAGTTAAACTAGCTCATCCAATTGATGCACTTTTTAAACACACTTATTTCTCTATGAATGGAAAATACGCTTAATTAGTTTGAAACACTTTTTTATTGGAAAAATGGTTAAATATTTTAATTATATTCTGTTCATTTTCTGGGTAAAGTTTATATTCACTGTCTTTTTTCTCTTCCCTCAAGTGTTAGCTTACTCACCTCTCAGCCAATTACAGCTGGGCAGCACTTGCCACAGAGATTCATAATTTTAGAAGAATTTCATGGAAACAGATGGCCCCAAGTTTTTTGTGCCTTTTTATTTTTTTTTCTTTTCCTTTGGTGAGGACTGCTGAACTCCTTTAGCATCTAATTTAAGAAATCTGTAAGCTGACAGCAGGATAGGACTTGTGCTATATTGGCATCCTCAGACATTAAAAAAAAATAACAAGTTTTTCAAATGTAATGAACTTTTAAATTTGCCTGGTAATTTTTGAAGCTCCAGGTGGCCTAATTTTCAAATGCTTCCCTGGAAAGATAAAAGCTAAGCACATTCCTTCCTTTCTAATAAAAGCTTAAATTTTCATGTAATGCTGGAGATTTGGAAATGGGTTTCATGGAAGGTATCATGTATTGTGAATTTTACAGAACAAACAAACAAAAACATGGAACTGTCTTTCCAGAAGTGATCATCTTTCCAGTAGTTTGTGAAGGATTGTCCATTTTCATTAACTGTCCACTGAGGAAGAGAAAGCATCTATCAGTAGGTGGGGAGAGGTGAAGGCGATAGCTTTACATCTTTATTGGATCTTGCTGGAGTGATTGAAGATGACACAATAGCTGAAGACGACACAGTGGGTGACAACAGTGATCTATCAGCTGGACACTGCCTTCCTCATCTGCCTCAGACGGAGGAGATCAAGCAAAAGTTTCAGTGACAACTAATTTCACTGCAAAGTTAGACATTAACTCATATCGCAGGCATTCACTGACTTTGCAAAGATACGAGCAGCACTTTACACAGCACACTCTGTTAGCTCTGCTGCTGGCAGACCAGAGGTGAAGTGACCCCCTGCACAAGCACAACAGTGAATCCATATGTCTACAAAATTGATGTGTTGACATTGATCTCAAAGAAGTCTGCCTATAATAACTGCTAATTGCCATTCAAGCAATTTCTCCTTCAGTTCTGAATGTAGTCCTGAGTCGTCAGTAATTTGTTTCTACTTGATTAATTGAAAAGCAGACCAGCTTGGTGTAGCCCAGGGATGACAGGTCACACTGTTGTCGAACCACACTGAAACTGGTTGCATGTAGAAACATAGATCTGTTCCTTGGTGCACAGCGTATTTCCTCCCATGCTTCTCTGGATGGTGGTTAACTCCTTTTTTACTCCTCTTTTTTTTTTTTTTTTTTTTCATAGTGTGGGTGCACTGTAATAACTGCAGCATTGAGAAGCTGAAACAGCTTCTTTTGGGGCTGTCAGAACAAAGAAGTTTGCCTAAGTAGTGAAACAAACAAGATAGAAAAAGAAAAATTAACCCAAAACAATGAGGGGAGAAAAAGACAAAAGGAGAGAATAACGGTAAGGATAAGGGGCATGGGAGAGGAAAAAAAAAAAAAAAAAAAGTGGTTGAAAAAGAAGTCAAGAAATCAATGGGAGCAGGAGGAAAAAGAACCTAAAGAAAGGTGAGAGTGTATCTGCAGCTGGACAGCATCTGGAGCCCTTTTGAGGGAACACCCCACATCTCACAGCCTCACCAGCACCTCCATGCATTAAAAGGAGCTGTAAGTCTCCAACTGCATCTGAACCTCTTTGGGTGAAATGCTTTGCCTTTCTGCCAGCTCTGCTACCTGAAATAAAGTACATCTTCATGACTTCAGCAAGTCGTGAAGCTGTTCCTTACTGAGACAGATTTATTGGAGTAATATCTGGGGTTGGTTTGTTTTTGTTTAAAAGGACAGTTTTTTTCTCACAGCCAAGCCAGAGAACGTGGCAGGGACCAGCAACACCACCTAGCATGCTGCAGCAGAGGGAGCCACAGAATCACCTTCCTTCTCACTTAACATGTCTCAAGGAAGTCAACACTCACTTACTTGGTTAGAAAATGATCTATAGAAAGAAAAATGTGTGCTCAGGCCTTCCCCATCGCTGCACTTTGCTTTTTCACCAATTATGAAATCAGAACCGTCCAATTAGGAACATAATCAAAGAGAAAGACGGTGCACACAACCCCACTGTTCTGTTATGGGTCACTCTGTCTCATCTAACAGGTTAAATAGGTCTTAAACTACTTTCCAGCAATGCTGTGCTTACAGAAATACGCATTCTGCCTGTCTCCTGCAGTTACCAAAGCACTGAAGAAAAAGCACTAATTACAAGAGTATGTAATGTGCTTTATATTGGTCTCAGGATAGCGATGTTTATTTGTTTGTTTGCTTGTTTAATCTCTTATCTTTCATTAAGATGATATTCTGCTTGCTAGGACACTGGATACCTCCATGTGCTTCACACAGTAAGATAATGAAATAAATAACCTAATTAGAGAAATAGTTTCTGATGACACTGGTATCATTTTAAAGTTTTTACTAGCTTTATGCTGTACTTCTTTTACAATAAATTACTGTTAGAAAGCCATTACAACTTTGAGATCCTTTTCTATAGGAAAAAAAAATCTAATAATTCTAACAAAATTCTATAAATTATTCTTTCTTATACCCTCCTACATAATGTTTTCAGACTACAGGAATACAGAATCTGGCTAGCATGATTTCTTACTACTTGGCCTTTCCCAGAGCAGTTGCTATGTTAAAACATAATAGTATGTTGTAATATTTTAGCTTTCATAACCTATTAGGTCATTTGCGTAACTGTACAAAGCTCTAATACAAGATCATTTCTTAGAAAAATTCCAAGTCTACACATTATTGTAAAGCCATAAGCTGGTTTTTCTCCTTGTTATGGTTGGCAGCATTTTTTAAACCTGCCAGTAAGTACACTTAGTAGTGAGTTCTTACTAAATGTTTTTCATTTTTGCCATGCTGAAATTGCCTTTCTCTCGGCCTGCACATTTTGGCACTCTTAGCTTTTTGTCCCTCTTTACCTAGTCTTATTGCTCTTGGTGAAATGCAGCCCAGTTCATATTTGTACTGTTCAATCTATCTCTAAAATTGTGTGTTAAATAAGAGTTCCCCTGCCAACAACAACAACAACAAAGCAGTTTTATAAAGTAAAAGTTGGATGATTATTCATTTTGAAGTATAGAGGAAGGTAACAGGAAAAAAATGAAGCTAGGAGAAATTCTCTCTGACTGATGAATGATTTTTCTTAGGTTTGCTAAGTAGCACATTAACATTGCATAGGCATTATTAAATTCTTAAGAGTACATCACTGCCATGTAAATTTCCTTGAGGCATGTGGTTAGATCACTAAGTATTTGCATTTGTCTTTTGAAAGAGTGATTCATACATAGCTGATCATGATTTCACATCAGATATACACTCTGTGCACCCCCCTATCCTCCCTGATGTTTTGGTCATGTTAGGAATGTTTTAACAATTCATGTCAATAAAGAACAGTCCTGTCTGCCTCTGGGTCCTGCACTGGCAATTTAATTCTTGAACCACAGATGCAGTGTGTCCCAGTCTCCCCCTCATTCTAGTCAATTTATCAAGTCTTCAGAAAATACTCCTCAAATTTATGAACCTGTTTGCTTTTGTTATTCCGAACTTCTATTTCTAACAGTTACAGCCTTTTTTTTTTTGTTTCTTCAAGATTAATTTAACACTGCTATAGGTGTGACTGTCCCTGTGAATGGCTAGTGAGGAATGTTTTAATTGCTGATGAAGTGTCAATAAGAAAGCTATTTGTGTTTGTATGAAGACTTTGATGTCTGAGGGTTTCAGAACAACTGATAACAACTAGTGACTGTTATGGGATACTATGCAAGCCTCTGATATCTGGCCAGGTGGCCAAGAGATTAAGAAGAAGAAAAAGAAGCTGAAGGACGGCTAGGAGACAAGACCTGCAGGGGATGCTGTATAAACTTGACACGGTGCCAAGGAGTACAAAGGGGAAGGACAAGAAAAAAATTTGGAGGGGAAGACTACGAGCCTTCAGCATGAAAGACCCCTAGAGACCCCCAGAGGGACCACCGGAGACTGATGCGCATGCTCCAGTAGGAGGGACTGGACCCCGGAAGCTAATTATAATAACCTGTTTTTTTTAGAAGTAGTAATGAATATGTATTAGTCTAGGAGTATAAAAATCAGCTACTTGATGTGGCTGGTGTGCGTCCTGGTGGAGCGGAGACTCCCAGTGCACCCAGCGCTGTTTGCTTACCTCTATTCTTTTAATAAATCCTATTTTTTATTTAATCCTAATTTGAAGACTGAGCCATTTCTAACAGTCATAATCTTACTAACAGGTTATAAGTAGAAGTTATCCAAAGATGAATGTGATAAGAGGCATATTCAGAAATAACACTCCAGCCCTTATAGATATAACAACCACAAACAAGGTCTCACACAACACAATTCTGCTTTTAAGAAGATTGATATCTAAAAGAGGATTACTGCAAATTACCAGGTTAGATTCTAGTTTACATCAGCCTAATAGTATGGAAACAGCGTGATGGATATGTCAGTACGTAAGTGAGAAAAAAACAGTTTGAAAATCTGATTTTATATAGTTTAGAGAGGAAGAAGTGTGAATTACCCTCAGAAGACTTATCTGCGTATTTGATTCATTCTCTGTGCATTAATTACAATATTCTACTTTCATACGCAGTCAAGTAATGGGATACATGATACCATAGCATATACAATTTTGTTTAAAGCTGCAAATGGAGAGATTTAAACATAAAAGTAACTAAAGCTTTCCATGCGAATAAATCATTTGCTGGTAATGCAATTTGAAATCAACTGGAACTCCTTGCAAATTCATACGTGAATTTAATCAGTAATTTTCAGCCTCAAATATAGAAAAATCCCTTAATGTGTGAAACAGATTGTTTTAATGTAATATTTCATAAAGAGAAGTACCATTTTTCCATTTTAAATTAAGGTTATATTTCAAAATCAAGTTATTATTTAATATTTAAAATGGTGTGAAAGTATGTGAAAATCTAATGAAATAATAATACTGGATTTCAAAGTAGTTCAGTTTGACCTAACAATCATTGTTATTTTCTATTTTGATCATGATGAAACCACAGACTTTTCTTTTGAGTAGGACTAAAACAATTGGCTTTTAAAAATCAAGTATTTTTACTTCCTGCAGAGAAGAACCTGGGGGTTCTGGTGGATGAAAAGCTCGACACGAGCCAGCAGTGTGTGCTTGCAGCCCTGAAGGCCAACTGCGTCCTGGGCTGCATCAACAGAGGGGTGGGCAGCAGGTGGAGGGAGGGGATTGTGCCCCTCTGCTCTGACCTCGTGAGGCCCTGCTTGGAGTGCTGCATCCAGGTCTGGGGACCCCAGAACAACAAACACATGGACCTTTAGAGCAGGTCTAGACAAGAGCCATGAAGATGATCACAGGGCTGAAGCACCTATGAAGAGCATTCCTCCTGCGAAGGAAGGCTGAGAGAACTGGGGATGTTCAGCCTGGAGAAGAGAAGTCTTCAGAAAGACATTATTACAGCCTTTCAGTACATAAAGGGGGCTCAGAAAACAAGACGGAGAACTACTTTTCACAAGGGCAAATAGTGATAGAACAAGGAGGAACAGCTCCAGCTGAATGGAGCTATAGTTTAGGAAGGAAGCATTGGTCTGGCAAAAGGAGTAAGGTGTTTCTTAGAGCTTTAAATGTCAACAAAACAAAACAAAACAACAACAAAAAGCAAACAAACATAAACCCCAAACCCTAAAACTGAATAACATCTGGAGACTCGACTCACTAGCAGACTGTGCAGCATAAATCACTGTCAAAAACTCCTCCGGAACAGGTCTTCATGCATAACCAAACAGCTGCATTTTGCATTCACTTCGTCTTCTAAGTGTCCTTTAAAATATGTATTGCTGTAGATCTTTGTTGCTCCACTGATAAACAGGTACAGATGGTTTGTGCAGAACAACAGCCGGTTTCTCCCTCATTTCATGTTTTTCTTCTAACTTTTCACAAAATGGAATGGTTTGGGTTGGAAGGGACCTTAAAGAGCATCTAGTTTCAGCCCCCCTGCCATGGGCAGGGACATCTCCCACCAGAATAAGTTGCTCAAACCCCATCCAACTTGGCCTTGAACACCTCCAGGGATGGGACATCCACAACTTCTCTGTTTCAGTGCCTCACTACCCTCATTGTAAAGATTTTTTTCCAAATATTGAATCTAAACCTACCCTCTTTTAGTTTAAAACTTTTTTTTTTTTTTTCCTTGAACTCCTTCAGGGTGTTCTTCTTTTCCTGTTCTTCCAAACTGATGCAATGTTTCTCCATTTTTTACAGTTTTTATGAGTCACATTCTCCTCTGAGTTACAGTAGTAAAAAACCTAGTGTCATTGGATTTACACAAAATTAGCTGGTCAGAAGTGCTCTCCTGGCACCTGAGCTGGGCTACTGGGATTGCTTTCAGCAGCTACCATCCATCCTCGGAGGGATGCTACTGCCCCTGCAGTATTTCTGACCTCAGCTGTTGGCAGGGCAACACACTGAATGATTCAGTAAAGCCAAGTACCTCAGCTAACACAGCGCAAATCTGCATGCCTGGTTATGCCCACGGATCTTGGAGAGGCCGTAACATTGAGGGGGAGGAGGAGGTGAGCAGCTTCAACAGCTCCAATCGGAGCTGCAGCAGAGAATCAGGGTAAGGCCTGTGTTGCTGTTTCTCTTCTTTTTACATTTACTGTTTGTCAATTTATTTCCTTTCTCCTCTTCCAGCTTCTTTTCTTCAGAAATAGTAGCCATAAAAATAGGGTTAATGAGAAAGAAGTAAAAATAAATAGAAATGAACAAACATACATGTTTAATTCTGTTCATAGTTGTAAGTCGAGATGCTTTATCATGCCTACTTTTTTCAATTTTATTTTCTTTTCACTCCCCGTTAAGTTTTTCTTTATTCTGCTGGCCAATTGGATACCAAAGGTCACATTAAGTGCAGCATGAGATAAAGACCACAGTCAGTTAAATGTCATGGTTACTTCTAGTAAATCAGTAATGGGCATATTTTTAGTCCCTTGAGAATACACTGTCAGATCACAAATGTTCAAACCAACTACTGTTAGCTCATTAGCAGCCAAGCAATTAAAACAGCTTTGCCCAAAGAGGAAAGAAATCTAAAAGCCTTCATTAATGGCAAAACCACTTAAATGATAACAGATGAAAATAGTAACAAATATCAAAAGGCCAGATGATGGCTCCAGTTACAGCTCATAAATGAGTTTAAAAGATGGAAATGAGCCAATTCTATAAACTGAGAGTAAAGCAGGCTGATAACATGATGGCTCAAAGGAATCAATAGGCTTTATTAATTCTATTTTTTCTGCAGAGTTACAGCTATTTTCTGCTTCTGGCTCTAACTACATAATTGTTAATCACAGCTTCCTGACAGATTCAGCTCTTTCCCTTATCCCCATGTGTACTTCCAGGGGTCCTTACACAGAAAAATAGTAGTTTATCAGGCTGCGCAACACTCATGAACTTTCAACACTACGCAGCATTAGCTTGAGTTTTTACATCTCCTTATTAGACAGCATTTGCAGCCCAGGGTGGCTAGAAAAAGAGGATTCAGAGCCCATAGGTATGGCCAACAAGCCTTCCATTGCTCCATACTCAGTAGCCTTCTGTCATAGTCCTACATGCTCAGTGGAAGAAGCAATGGAAAACAGGAACTTTTTAATTTAAGAGAGGAGGCAAGAGCAGCAGTAGAACCTGTAATAGATTCATTAATTTGCTGGGCACATTGACTTAGTGAGTTGGCAGGACTTGCCACAGTTATCTGATCCTGAATTTTCATTGTTTTTGCATGCCTGGCTGTCACTAGCTTTGCTGGGATCCTGGCTTCAGGGATAAATACCAAATGAAAATGTATTCTGGAGTTCACACTCTTTAGGGCACATTTCACACTCCCAGGCATATCACATTGCATCAATTTCATATTTTAAAGAGTTTCTTCTTCCTTTAATGCTATTTGTAAAGGCAAGGAGCTTACCATATCTGGATTCTGATAGAATCATATGATACTGTGAGCTGAAGCCCAAAATAAGTGTATTATATAGCCTTGCCCATAAAATTACTGAAGGATTTACAGTATTCCCTAAATGTTCCCACAGAGAAACAGCAGTACTAGTACAGGAGCTAACATTATTGTAAGCCATTTAAACAATACAGGGATTACAAAACTGGGTAAAATCTGCCATGTGCATTGCACCGTGTCAGCTCAAATGCTGCTGAAAGATTTCTGTCCCAGGAATCCCAGACTGGCAATCGGGGGATGGCTGCTTCCTCACAGGAGACATGTTGTAGGAATCTGGTAGGCTATTGTCCTTTCACGCTCTGTGACGGTAATGGGCAAGAAGAGCAGGAAGAATCATGCAATTACAGAAAATATAAACCTTGCTTTGCAGCATAGCTATGGAGACTTTCCCTGCAGAGCTCCCACATGTCTCAGGAGTTCAAGCTACCTGGCATGATCAGTGAAGCAAGAGATCAAAGGTTTCTAGGAACAAAATAACCACTCTACTTTCTTTTAGCATGACACCGACAAATGCTATCTTGCTTCAAGGAAAAACTGTCTTACACCCACCAAAACTATATCATTTGTTTATTTATTATGGTAAAAGGACTCACCTGCTCGTTCAGGTTCAAACCAGGTATTAATGCATGCTGACAGTCTGACAGCCAAAGTGTGTTCAGATTCTTCAACTATAAACTTTATTTTACGTGGCGTTGTTCAAAGCAACCAGTTTAATTATCGCTGGGATGTAGGTTAAAGAACTTTTAAGGGATAATATATCAACCACAATAAGGACTCTTCATCAGCTAACAAAAAAAATATCAACTGTATGGGTAGGGAAAGTAATTATTTCTAATATTTTGCAGAAAAGAACAGCTCGAGTCCTCTTAGTACTTCACATTTGTAGAATAATCTTTGAAGTAACAATTTCCATTTATAGTAAATCTCTGACACTTCTTTCTATTTTGTTATCTACTAAGAAGGCATTACTATATAGGTCTTACAAGAGTTTAATTCATAATAGTGGTCAAGATATGCAGCTCTACTTTTGCAAAAATAATTTGGAGACAGAGTTGGTATGCAATCCATGTGTCAGAGCAAGCAAATAAATGTAAGTAACACAAAAATTACTTACCCAATGAGCCCAACCACATACTTAAAGGTTGCGTTTTATATTAGGACATTTTTGGAACTAGTGGTTTTAGAGGTTAGATTCTGTCTTCAAGTAGCTTTCACTAGACAGAAGGAATTCCTCACTGGTTGGATTTGCTAGGCCCAGCTCATACTCCCTGAGCAGAATTTGCATAGCACCATAATAAATACTGGGAAAGAAAAAGAAAAGAAGGGAGCACCAGCAAATAACAAATTTAAAAATGGTCCCTGAGATTTATTAAGAAGAATTGTTAGACAAAGAAAACATGATTGCATGAATCTGATATCAACTCTGAATTGCATTTAGTGAAATCAGTTGTTTAGAAGCTTGCAATACCTTCTCAGTTAGCTGCCACAGTTAGCTGCCACAGGCATTCTACTAAGTTTGAGTTCATAAATAACTTACAAGAGTTAGTCTCCCTCTTGCCAAAAATTCAAATTCAAATTCAAAAATTACAGAAATATTCTGGTAGTTTCTAGTGGTGGAAAGCTCTTCACTTTCTGAAACGTGTTCTGTGATCATGAATATGTGCTGTAATTTTCTGACCATCAGCATTACATTTGCTTGTCTTGCCCAGCTGTGTCTGTAAATAGATTGAGATTCAGGGGATTTTTCCCCTTGTAGTCAGTTTATTTCCAGAGGCACTGGTGAAAAAAATAAAATTAATAAAAAAAATAAAAGAAGTATTAAGATCTAGGTTATAAGACCCAAGTAGGGAACAACAACCATGATGCCTTTCCCTTAGTCTTTTTTGTAGCATTTCCAGTGTTAGAGCTGGAACTTGGGCAAGCAAAGGAGAAAATTGATTTTGAAATACAGTAGGAAATGGCACAAAGCCCTTTAAACACAAAACATAAAAATAACAACATAATATTATTAAAATTCTATGTAATATACATATAAATAAATATATAAATAAAATATATAAAAATATATACTATATAATATATAAACAAAAATATATAAAAATAAAAGATTTTTATTATTCCAAGAGACAAGCAAAACTACCAAAGTCCTACAAGTCCTGCACACCCACACAGCTTTCTGCTCTCAGGAGTATGGTAGCTACCTATACCTTGCCCCGGCATGGGGCTTGGAAGTGGCCAGATGCAGGAGATCTGCAGTGATCTGTGATATGACAGTTACATATTGCACTCTGGTAACAGTGAGCATTCTTTGGAACAACTTTTATCTTGCTGCAATAAGCCTTGTGATTTTCAGAGAAATATAGTTTAACTTCACCCAATGAATTTCTTTTCCCGTAAATTGTCATGGAGAGAAGTTAGATTTTTCCCCTGATTCTTAGTGTTCTCATGTTTCTCACTCTGATTATTTCAGGTGTTTCCAGTACTATAAGATTTAAAACAAGAGTAACATTAATGTTGGTCTTAGAGAATGAGCAAGGGCAATAAGGAGAAAAAACATGTTTTATCAGATAGACATGGAAAACCAGAAAATCTTTCAAGCAGTTAAAAATGGCTGAGTGTCTTAATGAAATAACACATTAGGCCTCCCATGAGAACATAGGATTATCTGATACCCAGTTGTGTTTTCAGTCACTCATGAATTCAAAAAAACAGCATAACATGGCTTTGAGCAGTCCCAACACATTCAGTAGCCCCTGTGGTCTCGAATGTTCATTTTCCACTGCAGGATGATTATGAAACTTTTTACTCCTCAGTTTGCCATCACTTATTACCTGACATTCTTTACCTGTGGTTCTATGTTCTTTACCTGATCTTCTTTCTCCTATAAAATAAGCAGAGCCCTTATGTATGACTTGCCTCTATTTCTTAAATTCCATGTCGTAAACGCATATTTTAGTGTGTGCAATAAAATATTATGAAATATTATTTCAGCTTTACATTTTAAAAACAATGCTCATAAGTGTGTTCACTTTATTGCTTTGTTTCTCTTCCATTTATTCTCTCCTCACCTCTCAGATCAGTGGCTTTTCTTAGAATGGCTTGTCTGCCTGTCATACAGTGTAACTTAGTGTACCACTGCCTTTCAGCAGCCTCAGACATTTACATTTGAAAATCATGAACTCTCAGAGTACAGAATGGCTTTCAGCAGGAGAAATGTCACTGGAAAGTGAAGATTTTATCTACAAATGAGATGCAATACCAATTTAAATGTCTCTTGCACTCTCACACACATTGTGCCTCAGTCCTGACCTACAGATGGGAATTTGCAGCTAGTTGCATGATAACTTTCAATTTTCCCATGGCATCTCATGGTCTGTGCTAGGAACCATCAGTCTCTACCTTTACAAGGGACAATGGCTCTTGGACACCAGGCTTTCAACTAGAGCAATATGGTACTTTGAACTTCTGCCTTTCCTACCCATTCAAATTAATTCCCTTATCAATTAACTGCATGTCCATTATTCAACAAAAGACACAGGATTAAAAAAAAAATAATATTATTATTTTCTCCTCCTGCTTTTTTGTGACACTGTTCATTTTTCTTACGTTTGAAGACTCTGGACATTACAATGAAGTGTTGAGGTACTAATGACAGGCAGAGAATTGCAGCCTGTCTTTTCACAGGGTTACTGTTTCATTTCAGTTTGAGCTCAGAGTATTATAGCTAAGACTTGAAACTATTACAGGTGAAAAAGGACTTTTTGAGGCAGACTGTTCAAAATTTTTGAGCTTTGAGAAAAATGGGATTGATATACTACAGCCACGTTACGTGTTTTTTGCAATATAAAATTGTCCATGTGTGATGATTGGGTGTATGAGGTAATAGGTGTCTGCAGTACTTCACAAGGGATTTTAAAAACATCAGTTAAAGCCCTGAGGTTCTCTCAGTCTGATTCCACAGCCAAAATGCAGAGTTTTGCCATCTGTGGTGTCACAACAGCTATGATGAAAATGTTATAAACATAGTACAGATAATTACCAAAATAAATAGGTAGATGGACTTAATTATGCTGCTTCTCATAGCTGCAAAAGGAAACATACAACAATCCCCGACTTACATAAAGTCATTGACACACAACACTGGTTTTGGTTCTAGACTGAAAAATCGAGACTGATCAAACCTAATTTTTTTGACCAACCTTTGCCCAAGAACTTGTTTATCAAATGCAATTTTCTATAAGGATTTCACTCTATTACACTGATAAAATTTTATTAAAGCAAGACAGTGACTCCCTGTAATTATTTGGATGGCAGGTAACATGGGCTTGTATGGGCATACATCTGGCTGGTGGCCAGTCACTAGCAGTGTTCCCCAGGGCTCAGTTCTAGCATTGCTTCTGCTCAACATCATTACCAATGACCTGAATGCAGGAGCTGAATGCTTCCTTAGGAAGTTCACTGACTAGTAAACTGTGAGATGCTGCTTGCTCTGCTGAGGGATGAGGGGCCTTGTTGACGGATTAAGATATGTTCAGCGTGCTGCACCTACTAGTTGTCACACTCTTAGCCTGTACGTATTTGCTTTAAGACAAAAATTTCCCTGATGGGAAGAATGGCTCTTTCTCCTTCATCATTTTTTCCAGGACTGAGCAGGATTCAGTGCAGAATCCACTGATAGGGATTTAATACATATCAAAGGAAGACCCACAGAAGGCGATTTCAGCAAATGCCTGCTGCAGTGCCTTCTGCTACCTTAATATGACCAAAGAGAGCTGAGTCAAGCAGGTTTTTGCCTTTTCTCCTGCTACCTGCCAAGATGTTTTTAGCAATATGCCTCTCAGTCCCTGCCAACTTCATTCTTAGTGAAATCCTAATAACTGCTGGCTCTTGCTCTGGATGGTGGTTTCTACTTTCAGGCTGATTCTGCTTGTCTGCTAAAGCCTGACTCCAGGGACATTCATCATGCTGTCTCAATGGCAGGTTGGCAGTGTTTTGAATACTTCTTGAACTTGATTCAGACAGAGCTTACCCATGGGACAGCTTAGGCTGCCAGCAAGGAGAATCCAGCATGCTTCATATACTGTGGGCCAGATCCCTCTTGGGTATTCATCTCCTGCACACTGAAAGCTTGCTGCTTTCCCCTGGGCGAACAAGTGGTAGGGCTATAGCCAAGGTGGAGGAAGAAGGTGTGCACTGTGCACCCACGAGGTGGGTATCAAGAGGAGGTATATATGTTGAAAAGTCTGTAATTCCTGCTGGTGCCTACTCAGCAGGCAGCCCACGTAGTAATGACAGTGAGGAAGTGGGAATAAATGGGAGCCAGGAGCAAGGAGAGGAAGAGAGGCAAGTGAGAGATGTGGAAGAGCTACATCTCCCCCACACTCTTTTTCTGCTCTAAATCTCATCTATTCTCCCATCTTCTTCCTGCAGGTAGAAGTAGGGTGAATATGGTGTACCCCGCCTGCACAGCCGAAACATGGCATAACTTTTTTCCCTTCCTTCTACCATGCACCCAAGTTCACTCCCAGATGGAGTTGAGGGACATGACTTGTTGGGTCAGGGAGCCTGAGGCAAAGGAACCTTCCTCAGGGTAGCCCTGTCTTTTATCCCAGCTGTTCCATGATGCCTGTGTGTTGTACATTGTTCAAGAAATGCAGCAGCTTGTAAATATAATAGGACTTGATAATTCTAGGACTACAGTTATTAGGTTAGCATATAGAAGTGATAACTATGGGCAGCTCAACTTTGTGTTAGTTAGGCCAACTGGCAATTGTGGGATCAGACAATATCAGACGAACAAGACAGAGACCCAGGGCTTCCATGGTCAGAATGCTAGGAAAAACAACCTGGGTACAAAACAGCCAGCAAATATGCATTTTATCCTACTAAAGTTGAGACAATATGTTACAATCATATCCAAATGTCATTTATAGTTTGAGCTATTTTATAGCCTCAGCTATAATAATGAGAGGACTGGCATTCTGGCCGTACCCCTCTGGCCCTGAACCCATGCTGATGTGGAACTGTCTGCCCACAAATTTCCAAACACTACTTGAAATGCAGAACTTAGCTAAGGCAAAACTGTGTCAAAATAGGTTCTTTCCTTGTTAGCATTTCTTTCATATAATCTGCACTCTTGATTTTGTGTATCTACCTTTCTTCTTCTTCTTTTTTTTTTTTTTTACATTTGTTTTTATTTTCTTTCTGTATTCACAGAGTCAGAATTTACATATACCAGTGTAACATGACTGCCAATGTCACATCTGTTTTGCACTGTTCTTTATTTACCCATTCTGCTGCATAATTAGACAGTAGAGTACATTTTTTTACCTGTCGCCATGAAAAAAAAATCATCTTTTGAAATAAGTCTCTGAACTCTTTATTTTTTCCTACTTGGAGCTGGAATTACACATAGAGACTGGCGGAGGGCTCTGCTGGCTCCTGAGCTAATACAGACAATGAAGGCCAAGTAGAGCAAAACAGATGGGCTTCAAGGGGTGGGAAAGTACCCAGTCCATCAGCCTATTTAACACTTGGAAGCTTAGGATGGCATTTATTTCAGTTAATTTTTTAATTCTGCTAGGCTTTCAGTGAATTAGTGCTGCTTTCCTGTGCCCAGGAGACTCTTTCTGTTAGCGTGCTTCATATCTTTAATTAAAAGACTACTCAGAAGTGCCTTACTGACTTTTTCCCAGCCAGGGCTGCCATATGCTTCCCCTCTTTGCTTATCTAATCCATGCTACAGGCACTTAAAGAGTGTGTCAGTGCTAAAGGAAATGCATCTCTCTTTTGAGGACCTTAGCTAATATCTAATGATTAAACCATACCTTGTCATTTCCTGGGACCCGCTGACTTGTTGGATCTCACAAAATCCTTAGCAGCTGTAACTTCCCACTGCTGAGCCACTAGCAGCCATGAATCTTGCTGGGATTATATCTCACTGAGTGGATCTTCCCAAGCTGTACCTGTTAATCAAATAAGACCCAGAAGCAAACTTCAATAAAGGCTACTTGCAAAAAGAGCACTAAATCCTCTCTAACAGTCTGTAATCCTTATGTTTCTGAATTGTGTTTTCCTTGCCAAAATACCCATAGCTTTAGTGTTATGACTCTGGTACCATTCTATGATTCTGTGTCACTGGCTTCTGGGTTATGTACAGAGATGTGGTAAGTATATTGTCTGTGCCATCCATCAGATGTTGCTGCTAGCTATGAGGCTTTTGCCTACCAGTACATATGTTCATTGAGCTTATAAGAAAAGCACTTATCACTTTCACACTGCTCTCTGCTGTTTTATAGTTTTTATCAGCCTCTTTCTGTACTAAGTTCTTAGTTTAGTCTTTTATCTGGGAAGACTGTTTTGACAATCTACAGGGTTTGGATTTGCTTTCGTTGTACAGTGCCATGTCTTCTTGGCTGACAATCCCTGCAAACCCATGGACATGTTACTTGGATGGAGAGGTGGGTCCAGGAGGATGTTCCAGATACCTCTTGCATTGCAAGGAAGCAATCTGTGTCAAAATGCTGTAGTATGCCACACTCCTTACCGTGCCATACTCCTTGCCTTGCCTGATAACTGGAGTTGCTCACAGGCTAAGGAGGAATGGAAATGTTACCTGCAAGAAATTAACTCACAGCATATAACCTCCCTTTTGTCAAAGGTATCAAACAGCAAGCCCTATGGCCAAAATAGGTGGTGGATTAAGGTGCCCTCAGATAGCACTTCCTTCTCAGTGCCCAAAGCTTTTGCACAGTTCACTTCCTCAATTTTGACGTTGATTGCTGTAATTTTACCTATTTCACAGTTTGATGTCTCATCTAGACAAACGGGCAAATCTGGAGCTCTGGAAAAACCTCAGGTGGCAAATCTGGAAGTCTGAGTCACATATACAGTTAGGCAAAATAGGTCAGGGAAAATAAAAGAGGAGAAATGCAACAGTCAGTTTGGGATCTGTGATTGATTTACACAAGCAGAAAGAATGGTTTGTAGTCTCGCCCACAAGCGGGCTGCTGGTCCTTGACATTGAGTGACCACCCAGAGCTCCAGATTAAAGCTAGAGATGTTTCTAAGCGGATGGAGATCTTTCTGAGTCACTTGCTGGAACGAGGAGAGGCTGCCTGTGTCAAGCAAAGTCTCTGCGTCCCTGTGGCTGAAGATGCTGTACAAGATGTTTCTCTTTGCTCCACTGGCCAAGGAGTGGGTAATGGTCTTACTGAACCAGTCAATCACTTGGAGCAGTCCTGCCCTGGTGACACTGTGCTCTGTCTCTTCCTGGCGTGGCTGCAAAACTGTTTTTTCTTGCTTCCCCTCACCCAAATCCCCTTTGCCTCTAGTGGAGTCCTGTACATGGTTTCTGGCATGTTTATTTTGGTAATACCACACAGACTTCGCACATAACCTACTTCCTGCATGCCCAGTTGGTTTCTTGTTTTTGTTGTTTTGCTTTGCTTTGTTTTGCTTGTTTTTCTTTAATCAGGTAATGCCAAACAGGTAATCCAAAAATTTTAAAGGGCAAAGTGGCAGGGCAGGAGGTTATGATGTGCTACAATTACTCAGTGGCTCAGTGTAGCTTTTGTAGCTGGGCTTCATTTCATTTTAAAATTGCTTTCCTCCATTAGTAAAGTTTTTTTTTTTGTTTGTTTGTTTTTTTTTTAACGATGACTGATGTTTTTATTAGATTTTTTTTTTTTTTAAGTAGGGAAGGAATTTATTTAATTTCTCTATTGCTGTGTAAATGTCATAATGCATGGTATTTTACAAGTACTTCAGTAGGAAGGTTGATAGAAAAAAGGGGTCATTTTTATAATCATCTTCCAGATCAGTAAAGAGCGTATTGTCACTGACAAAAGAAGGAGGAAAAGAAAGCACCAAGCACAGAAGAATGAGTAATAAAAGCCTGTCTTCATGTCAAATAAAAACTAATTTTATATTATGTTATGTTTTTAAAACAACGCTTGACTGCCTGTAGTGCTTATTTCAGCAGAAAGTAACAGGAGTTTTGTAAACATATTTCTATCTAAATACTTGGCTATGTAGGACCAAGCCACAAGAAATGCTGAAAAGTGTTGTGTTCCTATGACAGTTCAGAGAATTAAAAGGCACCAATCTCCTTTCAGAAACTGGACCTTAAACTCTCCCACATGCAAATTTAGTCCAATTAGAAAATTTCCTTTTCATTTTGAGGATGGGTCATCTAACAAGTAAGCCTGTTGGCTTGAAGAGCGCCAGCAACAAAGCACTCTGGTTTACCAAGATCAAGGCTTGAAAGGACTCTTATAATGAAACTAATCCTGGACTCATCCTACCCTGATGGAAGCACGCTATACTCATCCTCTGTAACAATTTGCAGATCAGTAGTGGTATCCTGGTACATAATGAGAGGTGCCTTTGATTCCAGAAATGCAGAGGTCTGAGAGCTTTTCTAATTGCAGCTCAGTGGCCTTTGGTGCCATATCTGCAGCACAAAGGACGTCAGTGAGACATCCTGCCTTGGCTCATTCTTCCTGTGTTTAAAATGGCTGTCCATTATAGCAGCAGTGCACCACTTCACCAACAATTCCTCTTGGATTGAGGATTTTGGTGTGAGAAAAGGTGCTCCTGCAGTACCCACTCACCTAATTGCTTGTAGGAGTCACAGAAATGCCTTGGGTATCTTCCCCTTTCTATTCCAGGCTCTTCTGATGATGAACTAGTCTGCATGGCAGGAGGCCATTTCATCTGCTTTAATTACCTCTTAAGCAAAAGTTCTGCCCTGATATCCTATAGACATCATGGCTTTGGGAAATGCCTTAAACTTCTCCCAATCCTCCTCCCACAGGGTCGTTAGCTGTGCTCTGAGTAGGAGGTGACTAACTCTCACTCTATCCAACTGTAAAATTTAAGAGATTACATTTACATGTACATTCCAGAAATTCATGGCTCAGGGAAAATGAATCAAGTGATAAAAATGAATATGTAAAGTGACAAACAAAAGTGAATATGATCTGAACAGGAAATCTTCTGTGCAGGGATTTTCAATTTGATTTTGCTACAAGAGAAACTACCAAGCACAATAACCTGTAATTAAGATTAAAAGTCAGGAAAAAAGTTTTCAATAGTTTATGCCTGGATTGAAAAAATGCTACTTGCCTGGGCAGTGTTAATTAAGAGGCATGTGAGTTACCATTGGTCATGCCTTGAGCCACAAGTTAAGTTTTGCTGGGTGTAACCACAAGCATGGATCTCTGTGCTTGGGAAAAAAAATAATAATAAACATTAAAATTAAATAGTACAGAGGATGGGTCGCTGCTTAGGGAGAGATAAGGGAAAAGGAATAATACAGAGGAAAGAGACAGGATGCAGGATGAAGGAGTTGCCATCTTTTTTTAGTTTGTTCATGGATTTCTCAAAATAGAAACCTTTCAATAATAGTTTGCTTTAGATTTTGCCTATGGAACTTTTTCAAAGTGAAAGTGGCCTTTGACAGCACCCCGTGTTCTTACAGTGATGGAGAGCTGAGTATCAGAATGAACTATTTGTCTGTCTCCTACATTCCTTTGTATCCAGTAAAGAATTAGGCTTGTCACTGCAGGGAAAATCATGCTGACATATGATACGCTGAGCTTTGAGAAGATGCACAGGATGCTTCAAGCATTTTTTTGTTTTGTTTCTTTGTTCCTCTGCTTGGCTGCATTCCTTAGTAAGTGGGGCAGAGCTATATGCAGCTTGTCAGAAGTGCCTCTCCTAACTGTATTTTTCCATACTGTAGCAGTTACATCACTGACTACAATCTTCTGGCAGCTAGAAGGTGGAGACATGAGGCAGGCAACTAAGATAAATGCAACTTTTAAGCAAATGAGTTATTTTCATCCAGTGCAAATGTTGTAGTGACTGTGTTTTCCCACAACTGCAATATGCTAAGCTGTAAACAATACACAGAAGGGGCTGGTATTTAATTTTAGGGTGAATATCAAATGGATGTATATAGGCCCCAGGTCCAACCAAGGAAGGTAACAGAGTTGGGCTTCTTTGCTTATTTTTTAGTTCTGTTTATGAATTTAGCATTTACTGAGACTCTTTTTTTTTTTTTTTTCTCTAAGAACAGTTTTGCTATGCGGGCTCATGACCTTGTTTTGTTCTGTGTGATCTAGTAAAGAAAACAGACTCTTTTGCACTTGAAATTGGAAGACTACTGATCTATCCATCCTGCAGATGTTGTAGAGACGGCTCATTTCTGAGTTGCTTAGACTTGTTTTGAGGTGGTTTCTACCATACTTAAAATGTTACTATTTCACTGAAATTAACATGTATTCAGAAAGAGGTACTTGTCAAGTTTTGCTGAGACACAGACAATACAATAATTTTAGCAGGACTGCATCTAAAATATCAACTGATATTGAATTAAATAATACCAATGCTAGGAAGACTTTGCTAATTTCTCTGAATTGTGCTTATTAGTGAACTGTCACAGAATGTCCAGGCACTCTTTTTGCTTTAGTTATAGCTTGCAAATTGATTCATTACCTATCAAAAACAAAAGACGCATTCACGTGCTGTACACAACTGCACATACTAAGATGCTCATCAAGAGTAATACTAAGTTGTTCATTAGTAATCTAAAGGCAAAGGGCATGGGTGATACAGAAAGTAGAAGAGACAAATTTTTTATAAAAATTGTGTGTGCATTACATCACGGTGACTGGTTTAATTATGGAGATTATCAGTACTGCCTGCTGGAAATGACTGTCAGTTCCCCGAAAAGTCCATTACTAACTGCTCATATATTTGCTACATGTAACAAATGGCACACAAATCATCTGTTCAAGCTGTTTGTTCCAATCTAACACTTGCTGGTGGCATAGCCTGAAAATACCAAGCATCGTGTGTGATAGAAACTAATCTTTATGTTTTCTTATTTTTATTCTATCTCGGTTTACACTCACGAGAAGGGGGAAGAGACATTTTTAAATGCAAAAGCCTATCACAGAGGTAAGATAAGATAAAATACGTGCACTGGGTTCAATGCAGTTCTTCCGTGACCATGCTCTCTGTGACAGCCTCATTCTATTCTCCTTCCCTCCAAGTTCCTCTCCATACCCCAGGCCCCTGCTTTATTCAGTGCTCAGCTTAATGTCAGAATTTTGTTCATACCCACTGTCTGATTTTCAGATGAACAATTTCCTTTTGGTCTTCTCACAGTATTTATAACTGCATTCCATGCTCTATAAGGAGTTAAAATACCTTCATAAACACCTTGTAGCCATAGGAACAGAGTCACTCCTCTATTAACAGTGGGGCAATTCAAAGTCCAAGAAATGTAGGAAAATAAATAGGCAACCCATATTGTAACTGAGAGCTGTGCCATTTTGGATATTACACACAGCCCAGACACTGTGATATGAATGCTAAAGTTATTTAAAAATAAGGCCCAAACTCTTCAATTTTGTGTAAGCAGAATCACTAAAAAGACTGAGTACACACAAAAGAGTCAGCACACTCCTCTCCTTGCTGACTTAGACCACAGTCAAAACAGTCACTAGGTATATGCTTACACTGCTCTTCTAATACTCCTGTCACTGCCAAGAAGCAAAGTCATTGTGATTCCTTGTGTTAGTACAAAACTTCTGCATGTGACTCTCAGCTTCTGTTTAATCTAGCACAGAGTTTATGCCAAATGACCAAAATGACCATATGTTTATGCCTTTGACCAAAAACAAGTTTTTCCTTATTGCACATACAGGAAAAACAAAATATTGTTAGAGTTTGAATTTCTTAGCTTCCTAGAAGCATCTTCTCGATCACAGGAATGTCAGTGGTGTACAATAGCCATTACCTGAGGCTGACAGGATGTCTTGGGAATTACTCCATATACTAGAGAAATTGGCAAGGAAATCTTGACACGAGGGACATCTCCCACAGACTTCAACCTCTTGATGAGTTCATGTGCTCTGCTTGGTCTTTCAAATCTGAATACTCTGTTATTGGACTCCATCTTAGACATCTAAAAATAAATCTTCTGATGTGGTTTATTCTTTCAAAACAACCTTTCATAACATTAATTTTAAACCAAGACGCTGATACAGTCATTTTGTAGCAATTAATATTATAGTCCTATAGGCAAGAGCTGATGGTCATCCTTTGTTCTTTTCTATGGTGGCACAAATTTGGTGTCACTTTAATTATGCAAGATACATGGTAGTACACGTGAAAGCAAGCTCGAATACTCTAATGGCTTTACATATTATGAAGCAGTTCTGTAAAAATTAAAGATTTGGTATAGAGTTATTTGAAGTGAAAAAACAGAATCAGGGTTTTATGCTCCACAGTTGGCACATGTATGCTATGCAGTAAAGGAACAAATTCACCTGTGGCTTTAAATAAAAGATATAAAAATCTTTTTTTAAACCTCAAACTGTAAGAGTCTCCAAATCAATATGTTCGCTTAACATGCAGTGACCTAGACTTGAAAGGCCACAAGGTAGCACTGAATCATTATCTATTTCAGAGAATTAAGAGAGAAAGAAAAAGTCAAGCCTATTTTTAGCTTTGAAATTTATGGCCATGATATCATCAAGTTAAATGAACATGATCTGATCCAGGAGCTGAAAGGCAAGGATATCTATCCTTTATGCATCTTCAAAAAAAAGTACAAGCCCAGATCTTGGAGCTTTAGGGAAGAAGTTAATCTTACTGAAAGATCTACTAAAGCCTCTGGCAATGAACTTAAATCTTAACAGATCAATTTCTCTTGAAGAAACACAATTCTACTACTTCTCTTATATTTATTGTTAATTTACAGGTAGTACACTGCAGAACAGACAATTTAGGATGGAAGCAAAGTGATTTATCTTTGTGTAATAAGACCATGTGAATCTATACACCCATTAAGAGCTTTTGTATGGCCTAAGAGTTGTAAAGCTAGGCTGCTTTAACTAACTAAAGGTAGTCGAGTCACTGAGAATCTCCCATCCCAGGTCCCCTGGTCTATATGGAAGAAACCACTCTAGCACCTTTCATAAAGATTTGTCTGCGTATCAGGACACCTTTTATAAAGGAAAGCTAATTAAAAGAGGCTTGAGCACAGAGATGACTGGGGTCACTTTGAAATACTGTAGAATAAATCCAAATTCATTTCTCAGGGCAGTCTGGTCTCCTGTACTTTTGCTTCCTCGCCTGGGCAGACAATTTCACCACATTAGTCAATGATAATTTTCTCAGGGAGTTTTAGTTGCAGAAGTATGTTGTTACCTTCTAGATAGCTGCAAGACTAGATTCAACACTTGAATGCAAATACTGATTTCAGCTCTACTTAAAGGGAATCTACTAATTGGGAATTTCTGTGGCTTATTGATTGTACTGACTTATGGACTTGTCTTAAACAATAGCTTCAATAGACAAAGCTTTCTGAAAGTCTTACAAAAGATATTTTTCCCCTTCATTGGCACAGTGCGAACCCCAAATACACTCAAAAAAATTTAAAAATAAAAATAAAAATAAAAATAAAAATAAAAATAAAAATAAAAATAAAAATAAAAATAAAAATAAAAATAAAAATAAAAATAAAAATAAAAATAAAAATAAAAATAAAGGATTGTTTGCTTAGCAGGAGTCTCCATGTTGGCCTTCATCGTGGAAATGCCACACACCAGTAGCAGCAGTGTGGAAGGGCCACCAACCAATTTCATGCATTCTGCTCCAGAATGTTTCAGAACATCTATAATGAACACGGTAACTTAGGAACTATTAGTCAAAAAAAATAAAATAAATAAAATAATAATAATAATAATAATAATAATAATAATAATAATAATAATAATAATAATTGTAATGCCAATGTTATCATAAACTGTGGGAGAATAGGATTAATGTCTCCCTACATTAGATTAAAATTATGCAGAATTTCTTTTTGTTTCTTCCAACATCTGTAGTATGCTACAGTGTTTAGTTTTTCAATAATTAGCACTCCAGCTATCACACATATTGATGATGTTGTTTTTCTAACATCATAGCAATTTATCTCATGTGGCTTTTCTTGTCAGCTTTCACTTCTGTTGGAAGAATTTTTGATTAAATTCCCCAGCAAACTGAATCTTGCTGAACAAGTTTTCCATGCTTGGAGTATTTCTTCCCATTATATACAAGACTTAAATCATTTCCATTGCCTAGCAGACACTTCAATTCATTTATTTTCTGTGACATAATTTTCATGCCCAGACAAACATCCCTGGTTAGTAGGTTTAGAGTCATAACACCACAGCTTTTAATAGTATTTTGCCAGATTATTTGGGACTTTATGTTTCATAAGCATTTGGGCCTCTGAATGGCACTGGCTGCCCATCAGCTGTTATTTTTGTAACAGGCAATGTTTCTAGGCAAGGCAAGGCATTATTAACTTTTTGTGCTCCATTCTTCTGGCTAATCTTTGATCCTCAGTGGCAAATGCTAAGTGTGTCTCCTTAGCCACAGTGTAGTTGTGCAATTTTGTCCTGAGCATGAATTCCATAGAAACGCAGGAACAAGGATGCCAGCACATAGGGTCAACTGAGTGGCTCCGACCATGCATCTGAGCACCATCCATAGTCTTACACATAAAGACAGGACGGATATTGTCTAGTGAGAACAGGCACAAGTGTTCCCTTCATTGTATCTTTTCATGGTCTGCAGTATTTGGCTATATAGATAATTTCTGAGTGCTCTGCTGAAGGAAGTTATAGTTAGGTTACAAAAAATTATTGAGTCACAACTGCTAAAAACTGCTCTCTCTATGGACAAGCAATTGTATGAAATGAAGATGAAAGACCTGCAACAGACTGAGTACTCCTTTATCTCATGCTTTTGCTGTAGAAAAAGAAATTCATGCTAGATTAATGCATCTCTTTTTCTGGAATTGTGCTTGTGTGTCTACATGACAATACCCAAACAAAAAAGACAGCAGGAAAGCCAGTTGTGAGCAAGCTATAGCACAAAGACTTTTTGCTAGGTGTGGTTTTGTCTCCAGATAAAAAAATTATATTTAATCTATAATATAAATTTATATGGCAGCATTTTAAATCTGTTTCAGATGGAAGTAAAATATAATTTCTGGCTGTCTTGGCATTCAGAAGCCCTAAAAACTTCCAGACTGCCTTTAGCTGAGGATGTTTATAGAGAAAATAACTATAGCTTTTACCTCAAATGAGAAAATTAGTTTTCAGTGTAATAGATCAACAATAAAGCAATTTAAGCAATACGACAGTAATAGAGTTTTAGGGGAAAAAGTATAACTAAAACATTTAGAATTCTTAAGTGATACAGCTTTATGAACCTTTTAATAAAACATCTCTATTTTATTCTCCCCCTCCACCAGTAAACATTACATTATTTTCTATCATTTGAAAGCATAACTCTACCAGTTCCACAACAACCTTCTGGAATAAGATGAATGCTGACGTATTTTTAAATACTGATTTAACTTTGGGAAACTGAAGTTTAGTACTAAGTGAAAGAGATCTAATCCTTGTTTAAAAAAAGAGGTGTGTTTTTTTTTTTTTCCTCTCACATCTCGAAAAAAATGAAACTCACCCCTACAATTTATCCTTTCAACATTTCTTATCAGATGCTGAATCCTACTCAGTTCAGAGCAGCAACACCCATTTCAAAGACAGTCTCTATTCAGAGTTGTTTTTCTTTCCAGACACAAGACTGCTGCAACTGTGTTGCAGCTTTACTAATACCGCAAGTTTAATTTCAGCTCATGATTCCTGAATTGCCTTTTTTTCATTATATTCATCATTTTTTTTTCATATTTTTTTCTTCCCCTCTACCTGCAGCGTGATCTTTCAGAATAAACAGTTCACATTGTGGAGTTTGGTGCTTAACCCAAGGCAAGCACAGGGATAGATAGCTCCTTATCTCTGAATGTGACAGCCCCCCAGCCCAGTGCTCCCTCCCAAGAACTCTCTTATTGGAAGGGAGAAGCTGCTGCCACAGTCACATCCCTCTCCATGCTTTACACTCACACACCTGTCCTCCATCTGCCTCTATTATCTACTTGTTTCTCTTGCACTACCCTCCTGTTGCATATTTCTGCCATGCCATACATCCTCATGCATATTTCCAGTCCGCTTCTTATTTATTCACTCATTCATTCATTTATTTACTTTTTGACATTTCCTGTCTGAGAAATGTTTACACTTTCCTTTATTGTTTCTTTCATTATTACTTGTCCAATAGCCCCAATTAGATGGTCCCTGTTCTACGGAGTTCATTCACTTAACAAACAGCTGATATATAAGTACACACAGTGTTGGTCTATCCTTCAAGTTAAATATCCATTAGGCTATTACTGCTCACGATAAAGTGTGCAGATGTGTCCTGGTGTCTGTGTCTATACAACCTTCCACACCCATATGTAAACCTCTCAGTTAAACATAACATTGGATTTCCATATCCATTACTATCAAAGACGTTTGGTTTTGATACCTATTTTGTATTTCAAAAAATTTAAGTATTTACCCTGACAAACTAACTTAAGGCAGAACAAGATCTCTCTCGTCCTTTGGATCTTAGTTTTGAGCTACTGCAGAACTGGCCACAGACCTTTTTGTGAGTCTGAACTTCACGACCCTGATTTGAAAAGTCATTGCTTTCCTAGAATAATTTTGATTGTTTATGTTAGGGGATTTTGTTTCTACAACTCTGTAAAGTATAGTGCTAAGTCTCAGCAGGAAGTGTGAAGACATGCCACCTCCACACGCGTGAAGTACCAAATGTGTGTTCTTCAAACACATCAACAAGCTCAGGAGACAGCTGCAGAGAACTGGATCGCAGAACACAGCCAGGCTAAATGAACAGCCACTGTCCTGATACCAGTTCTTCATCAGCTGACGAAGGCAACCTAAGCCTACTATATCCAGTTTTAACTGCAAATCAGACATGAGAAATTTAACTCAGGCAAGCTAAAAATGGCACTATATGCTCATTCTTTATCATGATCTCCAATCTGTTCCTCCAGCAAAGCCTTGGAAATATTTCTTTCATTACTATATTAAGCCAAGAAGATGATATGTGCAGGCTCATGAGTCTATACAAACGCTTTTTTCTAAAATGACAAGCTTTCTGCAATCTTTTTCTAAAATGACATTTTTGACAGTATCCTGGGTACCAGAAGAAAACAATGTGTCTGCGTAGGCCACACACAGTTTTTGAGAAAAGTAGAATTCCCTACGTCAGTGCCATCTTTGATATTTTCCCGAGGCTTTAGGATTAATTATAGCCAACCTTGCAATGAAACAGTCTCTGTCTTGGCTTTGCCATATTTAAATGTTCCAGAAAGCTGCAAGATGTAGTAAGGCTCCTCAGTGTCTCCCACAAGGTCAACTGTATTTTCCACCATGCATAAAAGTGAAGAAAAGCCTTAATAAACTGACATCATCCTGCTAGGATCAAACCCAGCCGCAGGTGCATGCCTCCCTAAGACATACACAATTCTGACCTCATTTGCCATAGTCAGTGTTATCCCGTGCACAGGATTATGAACTTGCTGGTACAATGAATGAGGGAGGACAGAGGACACAGAGAGGACAGAGGACACAGCACAGAGGACATTTAGGCACATCCACACTACAAATTGCTCCAGTGCTACTCTCCGGAAATGTTTGCTCTGCAGGGGTCTCCTCCAGACTCCTGTTTTGTACTCCCCCCGCCGTGCTGCAGCTACTGCTGGGGTGGGGGTGCGGGTGCCTCTGCACTGATGAGCTGGCGGGGGTGGGAGCTGTGCTTCCTATTTTAGAATGGTCTTCAAGTGTAGTCCTACATCCATCTTAAACATATTTGTCTAGACCAAGGACACCACTGTTCCCCTGAGAGATTGGCAAAAAGCCCTCCCTGAGCACACTGCCCGGAGGAGCACAGACAGAGGCTCAGCTACGCTCAGTCCCTGCTAGAGCCCTGGGCAAGACTAAAGGCTCATCCCCATTCTTAACACTAGACATCATACTGAATTTAAAATCCACACAGAGGAAGCCGTCTTGAAGCAGAGGACTTTTATTAACACCACTTTCATTACTGCCATTTCTCCGACTTTTCAGATAGCTTAAGATGTGATTTTCTTTCAGGCTGCTTCCTCACCTAATGGCCTCAGTCCATTCACCAGACACCTGAGGACTGCAGAGAAGCTCTCTCAACACCATTGACAATGTGAGTGACACTCCATCTGATGCTAATACTCTGAAGGTCCTGCTAAAGGGCACCACAGCAGCATACTCTGTGCACCACATTGCCAGCCCAATGGACTAAGAGCACGGCTTTAGAAAACCACTGCAGCACCAAAGGTGATGGGACATTTGCTGCTTGGCTTACCTATCCCCTGGTTCTAACGGAAAGCAGGGTTTCAGCTCCTGCTTTCAAGACCACTAATGATAAAGCACTTCACTGAAGCAGTTAGCTTCACTGCTGGGCACCAGTCTTTCATGCCAGCTACAACAAATCATTTACCTGCCTACAGCCAAGGCAATAATGGGTCTGTCTGATAATTCCTTTGTAGCTGTTCAAGCATGCTTGTACAACAACACATCATAAATCAGAATTAAACATCTTAAAATTGAGTTTCTCTAAAACAAGAGCTTTTTGAAAATTACATTCCTAATATAATAAACCATGGGAGTGCTCTTTCTTATGCCTGAGGAAAAAAAGTCCCTTTTCCTTATTTTTCTTCCTTTCTTTTTTTTTTTTTTTTGTAGATAGATGGAGAGGATACATGTTGTGTGACAGTAATACGGGACACCAGAGTTTATTTGTAGTCAGAAGAGACTTAAAGAGGTATTTGTTTTCCTCAGGAAGAGACGGTGTTTATTAAATAATAAATAACTTTGCTAATGCATCAAGATGGTGTTATATATAGCTTTCTATGCTGATCCAAATCAATTGACAGTGAAGCCTGCTTGTTCTCCTCAAGACAGAATTACTCAAGCAGGATCAGGCTAGACAGCAAACCATTACACAAACCATATCCTTCAGAAAACTCATTTCAAAAAGCAGTATATGATGGGAGAGGATGCTAAGAGTTACCTTGAATTTCTGAGCAACTGGAGGCACAGGATAGCGAAGTTTAAACACTGGTTGCCTGTATCAATAGCTCTCCAGAGCCTCAGGGTACTCCCAAATCTGCAGACCCATGAAATTAAACTAGAAATTTATGGCATTTCTCTGTTTCCCTTCCTCAAGTGTTCATGAGATACTGAAAGCTAGACAGCAAAGCAAACAGGGACATAACTGCTTACCACCATGTGCTGCAGTCATTTTTTAGGCATTTCAAGTGCAGATTAAGGTAAATTAACTTTTGAAAAATGCTTATGCTTATTTTTAAAGATGTTAAATTATTGTCAGCGAAGCTGCAGAATGCTATGAGCATCTTCACATAGGTAACAGGGATGTTTCAGATCACTTTAATAACCAGTTGATAATTTTCAAAATATTTCAAAAAAGAAATGATGGGACAGAAAATTATTTATAAAACAACTGGTGACGTGATTAACTTTTCCTATTTTATGTTCCCACAGCTGCTCAAAGAACAGAAAATAATTCTTTTAAGACTAACCTGTCAAAAGTAGTTTTCCAGCATATCCAATTTCTTTAAAATGTTATTAGCAAAAATAGTCCTTTAAAGTTCTGGTTTTCAAAGTAAGAAAAAAGGATAAACACAGCACTTAAAGCTTATTCTGATAACACTGCATACATTTGTATTTACATGTTCATAGGCCTGCTACACGTCCTTCCTCAACACACTGAAAAATTGTGACATTTGGTGTGTATGTGTGAGTGGTTGTTTGTTTTTTTTTTTTGGCTAACTAGCTGACCACAAAGGCAGTTTTTACCAAACCAGCTTGTACCCTGCCATTCCAGGTTTTATGTGTCTGTTCTGTGGCACTGGCTTGGTCCCCAGTCCCTCAAAATAGCCTCAGCAGGTCTGGCAGCCCAACCCATGTGTGCCTGACCACCTGCTCCCTCCCCTTTTCTGTCCTAAGCCTCCTTCTAGGAGCAAGTCTTGTATCTCAGAGGTGGCCTGGTGATGCACAAGTATTAGAAGGGATCATAGTAAAAATGGCAAAGAAATTTCATCAGTCCTAGTTTACCTCTGCTGTTTCAGCATCCATGTAACTGGAAGGACCCCAGGCAATCAAACTCAAAGTGTTGCAAGTGACTTCAGTGGCACAAGGAGCTCCAGCTCATTTTCAGGCCAAATGCATTACAAATAAACCCACAGAATGAGGGAAAAAATATATATATATATTTTTTTTCTGAAAGAAATCAGAATGAGGTCCTAGAATTTCCTGCCAAAATAGAATAAATTAATTTGTGAAATATCAGCGCTGGCACTGCAGGACCTCACCCAAGAGCAAATAATTGCTGAATAAAACAAGGAACCTGAGGGTGATGATGACAGGGCAAGGGTTGTCTGTGGAGGGGAGAAGCTGTTGGGAGACATCTGCCCCTTGGTGAGCCTGATAGCCTGACCAGATCATTGGGCTGGCAGCTGGGGAATGCAGGGCATCCTCTCTCCAAAACACCTGCACCATCAGGACTGCTCTGGCACTGGAAACCTTACAGGACAGGGCTCAAAGCACTGAGGACACTTGGTACAGTTTGTCCTGACTTTCTGCTTGTAACCTCCTGTTTCTGCTGAAAGTTTTGCTGGATTGTTGTTGCCCACGGACAGGATAGTCCTTCAGAGCTTCTAACTGGCTGATGTTAGATATGTGCCTCCACACAAGTCACCCCATGGCATCACGGGTGGCAGTGGCACTGCACCACATTGCATTTGGGAAATGGAGTCATAATTCCAGTGAATGTAGGCAGCCTGAAGCTTGATTCTGGGGAGATGTGTTCATTTTATTCCACACCTACGCTTCACTCTGGGTAAAGGAGGTGCAGACACGTACCTTCTCTGTACTCGTGCTCACTCTTTTTTGGTCTAGGGCTTTTCAATATAATGTCTTTATGACTTTTTATTCAGCTTGTGATTTTTGACTCTAGGTAGCAGCACATCGCCTGCAGATTTTCATTTTACAGTTATTGTCTACAAACTACCACCTTAAATCCTGCAGTAAAACATAATTTTTCCTCATGCTGTACAAAGGAATGATTGCTTCCCCCACAGCATTACCAGCCATTGGTTTACTACAAACCTTCTAACTGCTTCTTTACTAAGGAACCTATTAATTAAGGTAGTTAAAGAAACACAGTATCTATGTGAATGGTTTATTTTACTTAAATTAGGCACACGTTGGCATATCTTCTTAAGGAGAATTAGCCACTGGTATAAAACTTTGGGTCAGTAGATTTGCATCTCATGCAGGTATTGCAGCACAGGCAGAACATTGTGCTCCTGAGTTTGAAAACCAATGTTTAAATCAGCCACATCAGAAAAGGCAGTGGGAAATCTGACTCAGTGGGTTAAAAATGTAACTAAGCTAAGGGATTTTGGAAACAATGATTTATATATGGCGTAACTAGACTTCAGTCAAGACAAGACATATTTACTTTACCTCAATACTGGATGTCTTTGTTGTTATACCAAATTACTTATTTTCATGCATAAATGATATATCATTTTCTTCTGTTACTTTGAATCTAGCATTAGCAAGAACAACGAACAGCTGGCAAAACAACATTATCCAGAGTTGAAGTCTGTACCTTCTTCCTCAGCCCGAATTCATTTCAGTCAGGGAATGAATCCCAATAATCAAACAGCTTGTTGTGAAAGTCATCCTGTATTGCAATAATTAATCAACAGCACACATATATGTGTATGTCTGTATGTAGTTAAATAGAGAGATGTATTTAGATAGACAGTAAAAATAAATAAATTTGTTATTAAAAAAAAAAAAGCACCTCCTCATTCCCAATTACCTGAAGTTACCGTGGACTCTATCATTAGAAATAAGGGCAAGGAGCATCACTGAGGGAGGCCCCAAAGAACTAATTGCAGGCACATATGTTCTGATACAAGACTGCAAATGTAAGCCATTAATTTTTAAACACATGAAAAAGCATGACAGGCTATTAAGTCTCTCAGTACAGAGGAACCCAAAGCATTTTTGTTTAAATTCTGGCAGTAAATGTTTGCAGAGAAAGAAACATTTTACTGCTTCACTGAACAGCTTGTATTTCCTGAACACATTGAAAATGAAAAATTCATCACGTGAGGCTACAGAAAAAAGCCACAGACAAGAAGCTCAGTTCAGGAAACAGAATGGGAGCCATGTAACAGAATAGGAAACCATTTGGAAAAAAGGTATTTTTGTGTATGCTATAGGAGTGTGTACATACACATAAAAATACATTTAGAAAAATGAGCTGTAAATTAATCATAAATGATTCCTAATCATAACACAATTTCTTACTTAGTCAGACTTAAATGAAGATAAATCTAGGAGAGCATGGGCATGAATTCTATTTATAAACCATCACACGCTTTAGCCAATTAGAAAACGAGCTCTTTGAGCACTGATTTCTAGGGAGTTGCAGCTGGTCAAAAAGTTTTACTTGAGTGAAGGATGTTTTAGTTGGGAAAATAGACGCACTACAAAACACCCAGCCCGTAAGCTACAAATAACCAAATCTCTTTAATTCAGACACATGGCTATGAACAGCTGAGAACAGGATAACTCTTAATTGCAAATAAAGCCATTCAGATTATAGATCTGCTTCCATACAACAGGTAAATGTAGCCTAAGTCTCTTTGAATGTCTTTTTTTTATGATTAAACCTCACCACTAGCATTGAGCTCCACAAACTAGCATCAGAATTGCTCCTTTCACCATGTGTCTGGCCAAGCTGGTCAGCAGATGATATCCCTGACACTAGCATCCCATTTCCTCTGCCTCCCACCCAGTGCCAAGTCCTTGCAGTAACACTGAATGCACATTTGTTTGTAGGGAGTAAGTATGTGTGCTAGTTCATTTAGCATTAAGCAAATAGGATCATTTATAATTAATTGGCTGCAATTTGCTGAATTCTAACATGACAAAAATCAAAAGATTTTATTCAGAAAAGCAGGGGAGGGTGGCACTGTGAAACAAAAGCTCTCAGCCAAAAGCCAGGGAATGCTGTAACAAACTGGACTGGACTGAGACACCTCCTGAGCTAACTCCTCCTTCTGCAAACATGTTAGAAAATTCATCATTAAAAGTTTTGCATGTACTTTTAGGACCTCTGCCACCTGCTGAGGGTATTTAAAGCAGTAAAATACTCATACAATATTTAGTATGGACCAAGCCAGCCAAATTGTGATGGTCTGTTCCCAGGAAGTATGTATATATACATCCCTTAAATTGCTATTAAAATGAAAATGCAATAAAATGAAATTAATAATGAGCTCTGAGATACTAGAGTAAAATGGATTTTATAATGGGAAAGACAGATGCAGTAGGAGAGGCAAGTCAAACAAGCTGCCTAACAGGAAACTAGCAGACCTCTAACCTTCCAAAACTTACATGAAAAGCTGAGGTTATTAGGTCTGGATTTAATGAGAAAACTGAAAATACTGTAAGGAACTGTAGCTGAAACATAGCAAATGGACAGTACTGTAGTAGCATGAGATCTAGAGTCTGACGGAACTTATAATGAAGTTTGCACATTCCTGTCAATGGTACTATGACTGCAGCTCGCATTTCCATCCAGAGGTGACATCTCAGAGTAGCACACCAGAAAACAGGAAGGAGTGGAGGTTAAATCACAGCACAGTGACCTCAGATTATCGTACATGCAAGCCATGTGTTCTGCCAGCCCTGACAGTGCCGAGGTGAGTAGCATGCCAACGGGAGGAAAAGGTATTTGAGAGTGGAAATGGGAACATATGGAAACAAATTGCCGTGGAAGAGCAGAGACCTGACGGTCACAAAGATGTGAGCTCTTCTCTGCATTGTACAATTTATTTATTTTTTTTAAGTTCGTTTCACCAGCTTCCCTTGGGTTGGGGAATAAAACTGCTGTGTAGCCATTTGTTTCAATTAGTCATTTCCTTCCTCATTTTTCTTCAGGCCCTCCAGTGATTTTTCAACAGGCAAATCTCTATTATGAGAACACCGCCTTCATATACATACAGCTAATACCCTATTTGCTGAATAAGCAAATAAGTGTTTCAAGAGGCACTGAGTTAGCAATTTCCAGTAACACATGCAAATTTTGAAGCCTAAGGTATTCTGATTCTTACAAGCAAAGTTAAGTTTTCATTTTCAAGCATAGCCCTAAGTATTCCTCATGAATAGGAAGCGGAGCATAAAAAAAGCTCTAGAGTGGGTAGCAAAAACATTGAACTGAGCACTTCAAAGATGTCACCTTTTTAGTACAGCCAAAGATAATACATGGTTTCATTTTAAAACAAGTTACTGGGATTTTTTTTTACATAACCCCAATTTGAAAACATGCTTTGCCCTCACTTTCTGATGTATTTTAAATTCTACATTAATTCTAGTACAGCACTGATTTTATTTTTTCAGTTAAAAGAAAAGCAGTACCTTGCTGCTCAGATACGCCAGATCTTTGACAAGTGAAGTTCATGAGTCACAGAGCTCATGGGAAGTAAGGGCAGGGGAACTGTGAGGCAAATGTGCAGAGATATACAAGCAAATGGCCAGCATGACAGATCAATCCACTAACTCCATTGTAGGCAAAGTGCAAAACAAGCTCTTGGCTCGCTTGAAGGTGCAGTCTCAGCTGGGCAGTCTTACTTTTACCTGCAGTGGGCTTGTTGGAGAAGTGGGTTAGGATGCCAATAGAGTAGAAAAGCATCATTGAAAAAATGAGAACTTCCATATTGTCTCCAGTTAAATAATTTTGCAGCCACAGTGCCACATGTCCTGTTGTCTTCCTCACATAAAGACTTCAGGAATGTTAAAAAATGCTTTATATTTTTTTCTGTTATAGTTTTCACAAACACTTTCTTCTCATTTCACATTAAATATCATGACTGTGCGCAAGGCACTTTCAGGGTTTGAATACAGATGCATATCCTTGCATACCCATATATTCACAAAAATATATGTATGTAATGAACATTAGGAAAACATCTTTACCTGCATTACATGCCCATATCAACTTAAGATTCAAATCTGTGTCGTTTGGGGATGAAGACTTTTCTTTTAAATGAAGCAATATTTGCTTCACCTAGAAGAAAACACAAAATAAAGGCTTACGTGATTTTAAACATTTTCAGTTACAGTCTGTCTAAGCTAATCTATAAGGAGAAAAGTCTTAACCTTATCCCATTTGAAATGGATAAAATACTAAACCTTATATAGGAGGGATTATCTGGAAAGTCCTGCATCACCACTCATAAGTGACGAAAGGAAGTGTTGCAGATGAGTGATTTAATGGCTACATTGCATAACATTTAATAAAGCTGCTTCCCCATGAATAATTTGTGTGTCTTTTTGGGAAACATGGACAGCTGGAAAACTACTTTGTGATCAACCAGTTCCTGTCCTTACTGATGACAGTATTTAACGTTTAAAAACTGCGCTGCACATCAGAAATGGAAAACATAGAGGCCATTTCTGATGTAGCTGTACACACTCATTCTCCCCTCCTGCCACTCATTCTAATGGCAAGGATGGGTTTCTGCAGAATGCATTTCAGTGCACTTTTGGAAGTTAGATTAAATATTTTTGATGGTATCATTTTTTGCATAGTAAATCCTAGACATGCAGAGACAGCCTAATTAGTATCACTCTTCTACAAGCATTGTCAGAAATATTATATATATATATTTGCAGAATTTGGGAACAGAAGGAACATGGATGGACTCTTGGCTGTTATCTTTTAAAATATCCTTACTCACTTGGAAGCAGAGCAAACACAGGAAACCATTAGGGTAAGATGACTTAGAGGTTCAGAGTACCACTTTACAAGGATCAGTTGTGTTGTCAAGTTCATCTCCAAGCAGCTTCATAGCTACACTGAATGACACAGTAGCTGAGTTCAGTCTCTCCCAGGATTTGTGTTACTTACACAAGGCACTCGTGTTCTCAGCTCTTAACATGAGCTGGGTTTCATTTTGCTGCACTGCAACACAGAGAAAACACAACTCTCACGATGAGTGACAGCTGTAATTTATGTCCTTTATCCTTTTTGCCTACAGAAATGTGTGCCAATTAAATGCTGAGTACCAGTGAATGAAACCGTCACAAAATTATCATTATTTAAATGGCATTTATTTAAATTGATAATTAACTGTCAATCAATTAATTAATTGATAATCTTATTCAATTGAGGGTTTTTGTTGTTGTTGTTGTTGGTTGGTTGGTTTGTTTGTTTTGGTAGAAATGTGAATTAAGTTGCAACATTTTTGACCATATTGGCAGCTGAGGCAGACTGTTTGGCCAGAATGCAAACCAGCTGAGAGGAAACTTTTGTAGTCTAGTCCTCAACACCTAATGCACTCCTGGACTTTGCTCTTGCACCAGCCTTTGCAAAGCAATGCTGCACAACACTGGTGGGAGAGTTGATGCTCTCCAGCACTTCTCACTTGGCCAAGCTGTGTGCGTCTTCAAAATCTTGAGTCAATCCAAAGGCTGTGACTCAGCAACATAAAAAATTGTGAGGCATAAACAGACTATGTTACCTTCACCTGCTGATGGAGGAGGTAACCAGTGTGCTGCACTCTCCGCATGGGCGGATAGGATATATATAAATATGAAGCACCTATCATCCTACTGATGAACCACTGGAACCACTCTGATGGCAGGGGTAAGAGCAGGATACCCGTCAGTACCTCAACACTTCTGCTTCCAACCAATTTTAAATAACTAAATGAACCAACCAAGACTTTGCTGCCAGCCTGGCTGGCTGTTGTTTAACACTCCTACTTCATGAAGGTAGGAGGGAGACCTACTGTGAATAACAACAATTGGCACTGTGACTTCTCCAGCTGTGCTATTGAACAATGCAAGCATCACAGAAGGCAAGGGGGACATGAGGTCTCGGACCCGATACCAGTCAATATGTCTCAGAGGCAGGGAGCTCCCATTAGCAGAGAACAAGCTAACTCTGTGCATGAAGCTCTCACCTTCTGTGCTTAATGCTGAGTCAGTGAGCTCTCTGGACTCTTCCAAAGTTTCAAAAGATTACCAGACAGATATACAAGTCAGTTATGAATGTATCGTGTCAGCTGGGGAGGGGTTTAGAATGGGTAAAACACAGAGAGAAAGGCATCTTACATTTCCAGCACTGCAAAGAATGCAGTAAGTCACTGGACGTTTTCAAAAGTTTTATCTGGCTTATGTCCCATCTTTAGTACATCATCAAAATGAGTGTTGGCTGGCAAAGGGTTAGCCTTTAGGAAGGGAGAATCCAGGCCAGCAGCTTATATTTAGAAGCGGTTAGGGAGCTGTTATCTACATTAATATCTCTCAGCAGTATGCCTACCAGTTTTCTGGGCTGTTTCAAACACAAATAACCCTCTCAATTGCTGCTATAATTTTCTTCTGTAATTCACTTGCATAAGGTCAGCACCTGTTCAGGTTTTGATGTGGTACCACTGTGGTCTATAAGAGCCAAAAGCATCAACACCCTCTGTCCATTTCAGTGATGAATGTAAAGATTAATGATGCCTCTCAATCTTTACTACATTTTATTATGTTGCGAAAACTACTTTATTACTAAGTGATTGCCTACAATATGGGAAAAATACCGTACTGAATCTTATATACAAAATCTGTGTTGCTTACTAGAAAGCTCAATGTTCCACTTGGATTTTGATTGAAAATAATGCATGCTGAGAAAACCTAGAGACTATTTATGTATCATAGAGGCTAGCAGATGGAAATGGCAGTATAAAGCAGAAGCAAAAGCCCTGAAGATGGTACAGTCTATTACAGCCAAGCAAGTCACTGATTTTAGGCTGTGGCCCTACAAAATTCTAGGTCCAGTTCTGCTACTACATATATCTGAAGACCTGAAGAAAATCAAGTCTGTCTGCTTGTGCTTTCCACTTTCACATTTCATCAGTCCTTAGACACTTATACGGTAACTCCCTGGGGGTTAATCTGCATTATGGCAAAGCAACAGCTAAAACCACATCAGAAAGATTTATTTCTTATAGTTTAGGAACGAGCGTTCTGGCTAAAGATTTTGTTGTAATAATACAAGAGAAAGTGAAGAAAATAAAGGACATTTTACAACTTTCTATGCCATTGCATCTCATAGTAGAGAAATATGTTTAAGAATATACCCCCTCAAAAAAAAGTGAATTAGTACAGTCCCATATTTTATAAAAATATGTTTTGGAAAATGTATACATTGTAGGCTATTTGTTAATAAAATGCATTATTGAATAATAAAATATAAATATAGTAACATAAATATAACCATATCAACATAAATCTAAAATAACGATAAAATGTTATTTAATGAACTATGAAACGTTCATATAAAGCTACTATGGTACAAATGTTTTTACAAACCAATTTTGTTTTGTGCACATGATGTCTAGAGAGAAGACTGAAATTCTGCTTTAAGGACAATAAATCACTTAGAAACATACGTACGTAACACTGTACTTATGGTATTTCTAGGACATCCTATAGTTTTTGTTTGTTTGTTCTGCTATGAGAACATTTCACATCATAAAAGAGAGTACTTTAAGTCACTGACCACTCAGATGGTTAGTCAGAGTCTAGAAGGTAACTTAGCACATCTTGCTTTAAATCTCCTTTGTTATGCAGTAATTCAGAAAATAGATGTGCTTCCTGCAAGAGGTCCCAAATTGCAGTTGATAGGACACACTCCACGTGCTGCCTGTGCTTCACACCTGAGAACAGTTTGGTCAACGCACTGAATCTCTGAGGAACACAATGTCAGCACCACCTCACTATATTGTCCTCATTAGGTAACAGCCATGAGACACACATTGCATGGGACAGGGAACAAGCTGAGAAGCCTGCCTTGCTTTCTATGGCTTTGTGCCCTAACATAGTTTATTTAAAGTTTAGTTACAAGCGGAGAATATGTTACTAGTGGGAAATTGTAGTGTTAGACCCATTTCTGGTCAAACAGTAAAAGCAGCTCCTCAGACAGTAGGACACCTCCATCTGAAAGATGCACACTTTGATAGGGGCATGGTATTCATCTTCAGAAAATATGGGTTTACAAGACAATGTAATTTAGGAAGAGATGCAGATGAGTCAAAATGAAAGTGTAAACAAACCTCGTTTAGGAGAAGGAAATCTTCAGGTACAAATTCCATTTTAAGGTCAACTTTCTATCTTTCTGTGGAAAAAAAAAAGCAAAAAAAAAAGCCTCTAAAGTAAGGGAATGCCAAACATTGGTACAGTTTTTCTTATTGAAAATGTTTTCTTCTCCAAACACTTCTAAGACTTCAAACCTCATGTAATGACATTAATGGATAAAAAAGATTCACCAGAAAATGCTGATTATTCTAATGTAATTCAAGTTTCTTTGGATGACATAAGCCTTTTAAGGTTGTTCTGAGCTACATACTTGTAATTCCTAATACCCCAGCAGGAGGAGTGAGAAGGTTAATGTATGCTCAAGTAATGTCAATTCACATTATGACTAATACAAGTAACCCACACAGAATAATTGTATTAACTGGAAAGTTCATTTTGTAATAGCCCTCAAGCAACTTCCTTGGGAAATTCAGACTAGCTAGTCACCTATATAAGAGCCATTAAAAAAGGAAAATAACTTCTTAAATGGCCATGTAAGAAACAAAATTATAAGTCTTGTGGGAAGTGGACTGAATAAATTTAAAAGATGCTCTGAGAAATCTGACATTTTCAAAGGCAATTACATATGCTACACAGGTTTATTAAAATTGATTGTATATTCAAGAGCTGTATGCACCACCAAGATCAGCAACACAAAGGGAAGAGCTCCCTTTGAATATACTAACTCCTTAAGGAGCTGTTTTGCTTCTTTCATCACTCACCATGGCACATTCTGTTCCTTTATTTGTCTGTCTGCTTCTTCCTACAGAAAGAGTAGAAAGAACAAAAGAAATGAGAACGTATCATGCAGATGCATCATTTCTTGCTTCTTGGCCATACAGTCTCCTCTCTCTTTTGCCAATACTTTCAGGATGGCCATGTTCCTGTCCCCATGAAAATTTGCATTGTTGCTATTTTCCTTCCACTTCCTTCTCTTTGGAAATGCCAGCCTTCTGGTTGTCCCTATTGTCTCTCCTTGAGCAAGACTGGCACTGCAGGTCTTAATGATGGCTACCTATGCACCACAGAAACATCTTTTGTGTCAATTCCATGGTAAGCTTATCAATACCCAGTAAAAGCAGCTGTATCAAAAGTTAGGCAAAGTGGCAAGCACAGTAGACTGTTGGACCTCTTGGAAACCTTAAGAAATGGTCTATAGGGAGAACAGCTGTTAGGCTCAGTCTAACAAGCAATCTCACTGTTCTGAGTACCTCCACACCTTGAATACCATGTTCAGTTTTGGGACCCTCCCTACAAGAACATCGAGGCCCTGGAGCATGTCCAGGGAAGAGCAATGAAGCTGGTGTGGGGACTAGAAAACAAGTCTTAAGGGAACAGCTGAGGGAAGTGGGGTTGTTTAGCCTAGAGAAGAGAAGGCTCAGGGGAGACCTTACTGCATTGTATAATTACCTTAAAGGAGGCAAGACATGGATTGGGCTCTTCTCCCAGGCACCAAATTGTAAGACAAGGGAAAATGGCCTCAGGCTGCACCAGGGGAAGTTTAGGTTAGATATTAGGAAAAATTTCTTTACTGAAAGAGTTTTGGGGCATTGGAACAGGTTGCCCAGGGAAGTGGCTGAGTCACCATCCCTGAAGTCTTTGAGAAACGTGTAGATGTAGGACTTAGTAACACAGCTTAGTGGTCAACTTCAGTACTAGGTTAAAGGTTGGACTAGATGATCTTAGAGGTCTTTTCCAACCTGAATTATTCTATTATCCTGTGATCATGTCACAGATAAAGCTTTCTCTGATACAACCTTAAATACTGGCCTGGCCACTGGTGTATTTCTGGGACTGAACGTTCAATGGGCCTGCAGGCAGCTTCAAGTATTATTCCACACTAAAACATTTTCCAATGATTTTTGGAAACAGGTCTTCACCGTGGGCACAATAAAAATAACTTGTTAATGGACATACATTAAAAATAAGGTGTTATTTTAAAAAAAATCAGAAATATTAATATCTAATCTTAATAGTAACATTAAACTGAATTCTGCACCAATGAGCATCACCAGAAGGCACTGGCCAGAAGCGACATCAGCTTATTTCTTTGTTCTGGGCAACTTATAGATACATAATATTTACAAAACTAATGATTCTTTACTTATACAAAACCCTAGTTTCCTCCAAATTAACTTTAAGACCTATAGAAAACTTCCATACCCATGTGAAAACAAAGAGTGAAGGCCACAGCTAAGGGAACACCCTTCCTAACACCACAACCTGAACAAAAGGTGACCCCCAAGCTTCAGCCATGCCAAAAGCTCCAAACTGTAGTCTTCTCAGATAAATGAAATGTCCTGGAAAATAAACCTGAAGACACGAAGCCAAAACGACCAAGATAATTTCCCAACATTCAGACTACCTTCAGCCAGCAAATAGAATAGAAACCCTCATGCTTACAGTTTATAAAATTGTTTTGTGACTCACACACCATGCACACACAAAGAAAACCATGCAAAAAGCAACACTAAAAAAAAAACTTCAAAAATATTCAGTTATCAACCTTGTAAGTACCTCTTTAATTTCTTCAGTTCATTTTCCACAAGATTTATAATTTTGTTTCTTAAATGGACATTTTAGAAGGTATTTTCCATTTTTAATGACTCAGATAGGAGGCCCTAGTCAGTCTGAATTTCCCAAGGAAGTTGCTTGAGGACCTGTGGTGGTTTTACCCTGCTGGGCAGCTGAACACCCCCACAATTGCTCTCTCACTACCCCTCCTTAAAGAAAAAGGGGGAGAAAACACACTGGAAAGGGGTCGAGCATTGAGATAAGGACAGGGAGACCACTCACCAATTATCAGCACAGGCAAAACAGACTCAGCATAGGGAGATCAATGTAATTTATTGCCTACTACTAACAGAGTAAAACAGAGGTCCCTCCCAAGGGATGCCATCCTTCCCAAACTGATCCTGCAGGGGCTTCCCATAGGCAGCAGCCCTTCAAAAGCTCTTCAAGCTCTCCACAGGCCACAGGGGAACTTCTGCCCAGGTGCCTGGAGTATTCCTGCCCTCCTTCTGCACTGACCTGGTCTGCAGGGCTGGTTCTCACTCCTCTCTCTCCCAGCTGATACTGCCCAGCAGTTTTTTTTCCCTTTCTTAAATCTGCTCTCCCACAGGCACAACCAACATTGCTCATTGGCTCAGCTCTGGCTAGCTCTGGGTCCCTTTGGAGCCAGCTGGAGCTGGCTCTGATCTGACGTGAGGCAGCTGCTGGGCTCTGCTCACAGAGGCCACTCCTGCAGCCCTCCATTGCCAAACCCTTGCCACCAAAACCCAATACAAGACTATTAGAAAATGAATTTCCAGTTAATGTAAAGGTTCTGTCTTGGTGAATAGACAGGGAATGGTGGCAGCAAACAGACTTTCTTGCCTGCTTGGTTGTGCACAGTTCTGGTGTGCCAGAGATCAGGAGAGCGTCTTCTGACATTATTTAAATGATGTTTTAATATTGAGATTTATCAAAGAGGTGGAGTCGGGCTTTGTGGCTATATAACCATCCCCACAGGTTTATGCATGGGGCACTGTCCCCTTCTAGAAAGCACTGAGAAATATTTTTCAGAAAACCCCAGGCTTTGACTGTTCAATGAAAAGCAAACATTGCTCTTTGATGCATATAGCTATAATACCCAATGTAATATATTATCCATACTTTGTCAGTGAGAACAGAAGAAAGATTAATATATTTGCATCTCTGCCCATTTTGCTGCCAGCTGAAAAGATGAGAATCATTTTTAAATATTTGTCGTCTGGTGGGAAGATTATTCAGCTCAAGAAATGCATCTGAATTTGATGAGCTTTCCTGGATATGTACATTGCACTGAAAATAGCTGCCCAGTGTTTTTTATAGCACAGCCACAGTAAATAATGACTGCAAGTAGGAAGGAAAACAGCATCACTAGAACACATAGCTCCGCTAACCCAGGAAAGGTCTGATGCTCTTCTCACTCACCTATGGCAGAGTGCCTGGCTCATCTAGTTTCCTCTGCTGCCACATTTTCCTGCCTCACTTGAAATATTTTGTCAGTCTGTTAGCAACCAGTTACTATTGAATGCTTTCATTCTCACATTTCTGCGCAATGGCCACCTGTCACAGCACAAATGAAAGCCTTCTAATTCCCCAGACCTGGCAATTAAAATTCTTAGCATTTATTGAACTATAGCTGTATGCACTTCTCAAACAAGAGTAAGATGGGGATGTTTTATCTTGATGCAGTTGCCTGCAACTTTCCATCTCAATGGAAATGCTTAGTGGGTTCCTTTGTGATGTCTGACGTGTAATACCACACAATTACACACTCCACCCCCAAAGAGGAGGAGGGAAAATTTCATACTGGAAGTCAAAGGAGCAGCTTGGAGAGGTTAGGAGGTTCCTCTGGCAGCTGGAGCAACACAAGATTAGCATCTGCAGAGCATCAGCCAGGTTGTGGCCCTCCACTGCCAGTGGAGAGCTGCCTCAGCATGGTCCCCACTCCAGTAATCCATGATAGCCTGCATGGAGGAGAGCCAGAAGGGCTTTCTGCTGGGCCCCGTAGGCGAGCAGCCAGCATGCGTGTCAGACATGGCTGTGAAGGAATTTTTGGAGTATTCAGTCGGGGGCAATTGACTAGATATTCCTGGCTATCACAGAATCAGAGAGTGGCTGAGGTTGGAAAGGACATCTAAAGATCATCTAGTCTAACCCCCTGCTGAGCAGGATCACTTAGAGCACATTGTGCAGGATGGCATCCAGGTGGGTTTTGAGTATCTCCAGCAAAGGAGACTCCACAACCTCTCTTGGCAACCTGTTCCAGTGATCTGTCACCCCCACAGTAAAGAAGTGCCCTCTCATATTTAGCTGGAATATTAAAAATGACCTGGGAAAACAAGCAATAGTTATATGCCCTTTTCTTAGTGGACTTGCAGAAATAATATTTAACCTCTACTGTTTTTCATGCTTTTGTCCTTTTTCATGTCAGTGTTCTCACATTTCAAATAAAGGTCATTATGTCTAAGAATGTCTTTGCTCAAGACACAAGCAAGATATTTTAAACTAAAATCTACTGGCATCAGAGGAGAAAATTATTGTATCATGAGATACAAAGATGAGGGGAGAAATCCTGGCTGTCTTCTGGCAGTGATGAATCCAGCTAATGTGACACAGACACACACACAAAAAGCAAGAATGATACAGCAGCTTAGAAGAAGCAGAAAATGCAAAAGCATTTCTCCATAAAATGGGGGAATAATGCCTGTACTGTATCATTGCTGCAAAGAAATATGTAAAGATAACTCCTGTGGGGGCTCTCCATGGGCCGCGGCCACCTCCAGGTCACATCCACCTGCTCCCATGCTGCTCTGGCCTTGGGGGCTGCAGGGCTGTTTTTCTCCCATTTTATCACTCCTCCATCCCAGCTGCTGTTGCCCAGCAGTTTTCTTTCCCTTTCTTCATCCATTTTATTTTCATAGGGATTCCGAAGAATGAAAACCATCATAATGCAGTGAAGCGTTTGATTCAATGTCATGTATTAACAGGTGTCACATCTAAGAACAAAGCAATAAATACAGCCAAACTATGTGATTCACAGGCTTTAGTTTTATTAAAGTATCTGCTTGCTTGAAGTTAGATGTGTGCTGAAATGCTTTGTAATATAGCAGCTATGAATGAAACACATACTTTTCTTATCCAAAAGCCTAGAAATATTTCTGAAGTTTCTTACGAAGTTGCTTTTTCTCCTGAAATACTTTGGCAATTATACACTTTCCTAACCTGTCTCCCAGGCATTTGGGAGTGTTAAGTGGCTGTATTTCTTGGCTTTTAAAAATTATTATTATTAATATCCTTTAGAGCAGAATCTTAACTCTGAGGCTAAGCACAATACAGAGATTTGTTGCCAGCTCACTGACATGCTCATGCTGAGCAACCAGTTCTGCTGATGCTGACATGAACAAAAAATAATGTCCCCAGCTAACAGAAATATGATATATTATTTATTAGCTCACTGCTGCATGTATAGTGCAGGTTAATGTATTACTTTCACTTGTGAGTGCAGCAGAAATTACAAAAAAAAAAAAATAAAAGAATTAAATGAAGTAAAGGTTATAACAGTAAAATAAAAGTAACAAGTACCATGCCTTTTAAAACAGGCATGACTTCTAAGGCAATAGGGCTGCTTTAAATAGCCAAACTATTTAGGCAGGCAGGCACTTTGCAGGAAAGCAGGGTGACTGCAAACTGTTCCATTTATGAGCAGGAGAGTTGGGCAACCTGAGGAGAAAATTGTTTTCACACTCTGCCGAAAGTTTCGACTGCAAGGAATGTTTTCCCTCAAATGCCCATGCTTTGTCAAATCACCTTTTTTTCTGTGAAAAATGTTTTCTCGGGAAAATGTTGTGCTTTTCCATTTCATGCCATGCAACCAAATTGTTAGGATCTTCGCACTTAGGGTTTATTTTAATCCCTTGCCATATGAAATGTTTCTAGTTTAAAATGAAGTGGTCTGATAAAAAGGAAGGAAGAGAACATTAATACAAGCATAAAATACTCAGTTAAGGGACATCTCAGCTAACAATGGATAATTACAATTATCACATAGGTAATTTTTATGTAATTAAGAGGAAATCTGAACATGTCTTCAAAGCTAATACAAAAAACACACAGATGCCTTTTCAAACCAACTGTTATTGCTTTTCTCCTTGCATTTGTAACTTTCCATACTAAAACAAACATCTTCTAACTGTGACAATGGCTGACCATATGTTAAAGTCTGGTTTACATAAAAAGAGAAATTAAAAATCGTGGTCCTCATTCCAATCTTCCGTTGTGTCTACAAAATAATAAATAAATAAATAAATAATGGCAATTCTTCTTTTCTGAAGAGGAATTTCACTTGTCTGCCTGTTTCTTTGACTTATAGTATCAGAAGGGGTTCTGAAAGCTGTTTCCGTTCCCTTTCTTTTTTTTTTTTTCTTTTTTTTTTTTGTTTTTAATGCAAGAGGCATGCATTGGGCAAATACTCTTAAAAGCTGGGAAATAATATTGAGAGGCAATTTTGCGTGGAAAGCAATCATGAATTCAGGTGTGTACCTTCCAACTCAGCATATTCTGTGATTCTATGATTCTACCTTCTCATACTTTCTCTTAGGGTTTCAAAAAAAATGCCACCAAGTATTCTCATACAGGATTGTGTGCACTTGCTACTGATTTATTTGTAAATGATATTGCTCTTCCATACAGAATGAAGAGACATTTTCTTCTAGATAGATGTCATACTAGATGGGACTGCCTACGCTGGGGAAAGAAAAATTTGGACTGTAGATAGGGACAAGAACAGGTAGCACACTATGTCCCTTTTTTTGTATGTGAAAGCAAGTGTGAGACTTAGAAAAAAAAAGACAAAGAGAAAGGTAGGAAAAAAATCTACAAAGTCTGAGTGCACATTGACACAATTGCCACATCCATCGTGGCAGTGCTACCATGTTGGGATAACAGCTGCACATCAATGATTTGTTATAAATGCCCCACCAAAGCACTGCCTAACAGTGTATTCTGCCTTGACATTGTTCTAATGAACAATGCTGATGGAGTACATGATTTTTTTTTTTTCTTCTGAGGGATGTTGTCTCTGAATGGGAAAAAAAAGCCTTTATTTAGCTGTGCAATATAGACATGCTCAGTGTGTTTGCCTGTCAAAATCAGGCCTCTATGCTTCATTTCAGGATTGTCTTACTAAGAAAGTGTATATTTTGAGGCTATGGACCCATTAGTACATATTTAATACTGGCCCCATGTCTAACACAAGTATCTGAGAACCAGTTCTGCCTTCGGCTGTGTAACAGTGATGTGAAAGTTACAGCCAGAGAAAAACTGTGGGCATTGCTCTTTTAGAAGCTCGCTGCAGCATTCAGCAGAAGAAAGAGGGTTCTACTGAAGTGATTTTGAGATGAGACATTTTTAACAGAGATCTGAAACCTTACCGGCTGTAGATTCGTTTTCTTAAAATGAGGGCAGACATTGCCAAGCTATGACAAATAGTTCTACCAGCTAGAAAATGCTGCAGAGAGAAAAACACACTGTTTTTGATTAGTCTATGTTTTTATGTATAAAAACCTACATCTAGAAAAGATTCCAGTGAGTCACAGGCCTAGAAGTACTGTGAGAATTTAGGACAGAGCCTTTGCACACACCAATGTTGAGCTGCTCAAGTAATTGGTGGTGTCATCATCAGGCACAGCCATCTATTTTACAGCTCGCTTTATCACGTCTCACCTCTAGTGTATTTTTTCTGGCTTTATGTGCAGTTGTCCCATGTTGAGGTCACCTCACAATGGTGAAGTCATGCCAGTGCCAAGGCAGATGCAAAACTGAAATTATCTGACTATGTTGTTAAATAGCCAGGAGTGTACTCACCTGCTCTTGGAACAGTACCAAAAATATTGCTTCATGCTCGTGACCACAGGTCAGCGTGCAAGACAGATCTGTTTTTCAGTCAGATGGCAAGGAGTCTTGTGGGTGGGTGTTTTGTGGTAATCCTTTCCCACCCTGCCCACTCCAAAGCTCAAGGGCAAGATGAGTCTTCCCCATGAGGCCAGCAAAGCCCTAAATAGGCTCAGCCCTTCCAGTCTCCCCACAGAGAGAGAGAAGTGGCCCTGCTGGGGGCACTGACTGCACCAGTTTGAAATGTACCCTTCATAAAGTTATATAAGAGATCACGTAGGAGGACTAAAAGTAATAAAGTGTTAAGATCATTTGGTGAAACACAGCTTCACTTCAGCTGCCACAGACATAAAAGTCCAAATTACTCCATAGATAGAGATCATCAAGGGCAGAAAAATTACAGAACGAACTGAAACATACCCATTTGGTGTCTGCTGTCAGTGAAAGTGATGCTAAAAAGGATGTGGAGTTACAACCACAAGAGTGCAATCTCAAAACTGTGTGACAGCCTCAGCAAACAAAGGCAATTAAAGATAAAAGAAATAATCTATTAGCAAGCTGTGGTGGTGGGAATAGCATGCCTCATTTGTATGAATAAGTGAACAAGACAAAAGCATAAGAGTTTGCTTCTCTTTAGGCAGCAGTTAAGTCTAAGAACTACAAAATCTATAGATTAGCAAGAATTAAATAGTTTGCACAAAGGTTTGCAATCGCAAACATGAATAATAGCTGGGTGACAAGTGTATAGAGAGCAGTGGAGAAGGACATTGGGGGTGCTGGTGGATGCACAGCATGAGGCAGCAATGTGTGCTTGCAGCCTAGAAAGCCAACCACACTCTGGGCTGCATTAAAAGGAGAGTCCAGCAGATTGGAAGAGGTGATTCTGCCCATCTGTCCCACTTTCATGAGACCCCACCTGTGCTCAGCTCTGGGGAAATACAGGAAAGACACAGATCTGTTAGAGTAGATCCAGAGGAGGGACACGAAGATGATCAGAAGGTTGGAGCGCCTTTCCAGAGACAGACAGAGCTGGGAGAAGGCTCCAGGGAGACCTTACAGCAGCATTCCAGTACCTAAAGGGGTCCTAGAGGAAAGATGAGGAGACACTCAGTCAGGGAGTGTAGTAATAGGACAAGGGGTAAAGGTTTTAAGCTAAAAGACAGTAGGTTTAGATTAGATATTAGAAAGATGTTCTTCACTGTGAGGGTGGTGAGGCAGTGGAACAGGTTGCCCAGAGAAGCTGTGGATGCCCCATCCTTGGAAGTGTTTAAGGCCAAGTTGGATGGGGCTTTGAGCAACCTGGTTTGGTGGAAGGTGTCCCTGCCCATGGCAGGGAGGGAGGGGGAAACTATACGATCTTTAAGGTCCTCTCCAACCCAAACCGTTCTATGATTCTATAAACAGATAATTTTCCAGAATATCCATCACATAATTGGATTTTTTTTGCCCATATTCTGAACTGAGAAAATTGGGATTATACTGCAAAATTCGTTTATTGAGGTATACCCTGAAGAGAGAGGAAAATGTGACTTGAATGGACTGCTATGGATTTTGAAAGAATGGTGAGCTGAATCTGCCCCAAAATGTCTGCCTCCCATCCAAAGTCCTGACTCTTTCTTGAAGCACACCTACAGCACTGCGGCAATTTTCCTGTTCCTTAGCAAGCTGTTTTAGCTTTCCTTTTTTATATGCCCGTCCTTTAGACAGCCTGGGAAGAATAACACCCTAAAAAGTTGTCAAACTTGAAAGTGCAGTAATTTAGTACAAAAATTATCTTTAACTATTTTCACTTGACGTCCATACATAGGATGTTTCTGTCATGCCTTGGGACCCTCCAAGGTCCAACACTGTGTCTCACGACTACAAATTCAGTCCAAGCACCTATTAGCCTTAGGTTTCATGGTTTATAATAATTTTCTAGTAGCTTAGCTGGTTAAATAACAGAACAACACTGTAGCTTACATTAGCAGCTTCATAAAACTAAGCATGAAACTAAAATGCTTTCTGATGTTTCTCACAAAACAGCAATAGCACCATAGCAAATTTGAAATCTACTGTGTCTTCAGTTTGAATGGCATTCCTACCAGATAATTTTATTTGGACCAGAAATCCCACGTTTATTTCTCCTCTGTAATTCAGTTAAATTGTCTTGAGTCATAAGTTTGCCTATCATCTTCAGCTGATTAAATGTTAGGAAAAGCGTCCCTATCAAATTGTCACAGAAGAATCTGCAGTAATACTGCATTATCATTATTGTGCTACTACTTGTCAGGTGTAATTGAACAGCCACATTACTACTGCTGTTGCTTTGGATGGGACTGAGAGGTAGCTCCAGAAAAGAAGGAGAGGAGATTGTCAAGATGCCTGCATTGAATCAGCCAGAACATGGTTGCAGCACTGCAATACTTAATTCAGGAAGATCCCAGAAACCATGTTTAAACATTATTTCAACATTGGAAATGAAAAATTGATCAAAGTATCTCTCCCCCTGCTCATGCTCCTTTCACTGCTTTTTTTTTTTTTTTGTGCTTTTTTTTTTTTTTTAACTAGGAAAAATAGATCCCTGCTCTTTAAATCACCACTGAGTTTCTTATCATCATTTTGGCGCTTACAAGTCCTAAGTATCATGTGTAGATTGTTCTTTTTTTATACTATCTATGTAGCTGTAATAACATACAGATTTACTTATACATAAGAAAGGTCTCCTTATTAAGATAACAGTCTTGTTATCGTATTAACAACCTTGTTATCTTAATCATATCCTTGCCTCCCGTGGCTCTAACGTTACAAGAGAAATTTTCCCCTGTAAAAAGTCCATACACTGCTTTCTTCAATCACATAGTATTGATTTCACTGAAAACAGAATATAATCCAGCAGGCTGAAGGTGCAGTTATTCCAAAGAGTTAAGTGGACTCATTGTCAATGTCCATTTTAGATCAGCACCACTGTGACACCCACAAGGTGGAAATTCATGAATGCAAGGCCTGTTTTAATCTTTGACAGAGATGGAGGAGAGTGCAATCCATCACCAATTCAAAGACAATTTTTCAAAACTAGCTGCTAAAAAGTTTACTGAGTAACAAACCATCAACAAAAGTCATGCAAAAAAAAAAATGTGAAGCAGGAAATCATGACATGCTATCTGAATTCTGAAAAATAATTAAGGCGACTATGTTTCATCAAAAATGTATATAATTTCTTAATGAGATGTCAGACATTGTGGCAAGCTGTTTACATGTACTCACATATCTCAACATGTATGTTACTTTGACAAGGAAGTCATTGAATTGATTGCATTCTATTGAGCCAGGAAGTAAGTTCCTCTCTTGTCTTTGGTGTGGGCTCCAGTTTGACAGAAACCATTTGGATCCTGCATTCAGTAAGTTACACAAGGTCTGTGGGAGAGCAGCCAGCCTCAGCCTAGAGAGCCCCAGCTCTGGCTCTTTGAAGCTCTTCAGCTTCATTTTAGTGGTATCCTAGTAACATGAACCATGTAAAATGGACAGGAGTAACCATTTAAAAAAAAAAAAGATTGACTATATCCAATGCAAAATACCAGTTGGACTTTGGTTGGCTGGAATGAATTATATTTATTTCCACCAAAACTGCATGTAATGTATTTAGTGTACAAATAAATGGTATTAAAAATTCAGGGCAGAGATGAATAATGCAATGATATAATGTTTATTCATGATAAACTTTAATGTTCCCCTATCCTGGTGCCATCACTAAAAATATTATGTCAATAATACACTTATGAAGTGCCTCCACAGATATATTAAACCTTTAAAAAATGTAAGAAAAACTATTCAAAAGTGTATTATGATAATATTTTTTAAACACTTAAAATTGTAAATTATGACATTGTATCTTATCAATTTCATACCGAAAGAAGCTTTAAAAGAAGGCACAGAAATAATTATAATCGCTGATCATCACAGATGAGTTGTTGAAAGGTCTGCTAGCACAGATGATCATGTCCCCCAAAGGAATAATAATAACAAATTTTTCCATCCGTGATTTCCAGTTGCCGGTCCCTTCCAGTCACTTTAGAATGTCTCATAGGAATATAAAGACAAGAAATTAATTTGTTTTCACAGAACATTTATTCCGCATTATTCTCTTAATGATGTAAGGCTAACTACTGACTCTGTCAGACTGTGTTGTCTCTAAATCAAGATGATTTATTGAGACTCCACCAACCTCAATAACAAAACGCGTAAATCTGAACTGAAACAGCATGATCAGCACAATGAGAGTCTTAAGTCATGCCTATGAACTCAAGCTTATTTCTGTATTGCTACAGTGCTTTTTTTCCTGAGGATATAAGGAATACTTATGAGTCTCCCTCCTCATACAAATAAACACCTATAGCTGCTAGGTAACCCCAAATTGTAACTGTTCCCAAATAGGTGGAAGCAGAGTCCCCAGTTAAAAATCCAGATGCTTTTTAAACCATCTAGCCTGAAAGATGGTAAATCTAATACAGGACTATTAATATTGTAAAGTAAAATAGTTTCTTCCTCAGACAAGTCCTTCTGCAGCTTCCTTGCTTCAGATTAGTAGTTTTTCCAAGGCCAGGAGGATAAGGTCAACTACCTGGAAAAATGCCATTATTTGCTTGAAAAACTCTATGTAAAAATTAGATGCTGAGTCAGCAAGACCTGAGCACCATTACAGAACATTTTCTGCAATGCTGAAGAGCAGCTGCCGATCATCCTAGCTATGTCCATGTTGGTCTCATTTCCAGCTATGGCCAGGACATGGTGGAGAACCACAGTAGCTCAGTCTGTGTGTGACCCTCAAGCGAAGGACTCAACCCAAGATTTGTAAAGCTTATGTTTGGAAAAGCTTAACCCCAGAGGTCTGCCAGATCAAAGAGCACAGTGGGGCCACCATTCCTTTTTAAATCCACAGAGTACAGTTACTCTCAGGAGGGCCCAAACATAAACCTCAAAAAAAAAACAAAAAACAAAAAACAAAAAAAAAAAAAAAAAAAAACAAAAAAAAAAAAAAAACAAGGCTGCACAACACTCTCCAGCTACTATTTTCCTTTCAGTGTATGAAATAGGGATTGCTTTTCCTGCAAGCCATAAAGTCTTTAACAAAAATAAATTGTACTTCACCAGCAAGATCAGGAGCTGAACCCTGCAACCCTGTCTCTTGGGCTGGAGCTCTTCAGCACCACTGCAACCATGGCACAGACACTGATATAGACATGAAGCCAAACATCCACCTGGGTAAACTGGATAAAATAATATTTTTTCTCCAAGATTTCTACCACTTTGTATACAGGTGAAAATCTAAGTAGTTTTGAAAGGAGTGATCTGTGCAAAAGTGAAAAGGAAGGCAGAATCTGATGCCCTTAATTATGGATGGATAATCATCCACACAATAGCATTATCTACAGCTGTGTTGGAAGTATGTCTTATCACTCCATCTCATCAAAAATCTAAAGCTCAGTCCATTTTCAGATTAGGAAACTTATTATATAACAATGGTTATATAGCTATTATGCTGCATTAAAATGCTTTTTTTTCTCTGTCCTCTGTAATAATTACAAAAATTACTTTTTTGCATTCTAGTATCTTATAGGTACTTCATACCAACTCTTTAGGTGACAACACTATGCAATTTTTAAGACTAGAAAAATCATTATCTTAGTTTGCTGCTTTACACCCCACACATATACTCCACAGAAGAAAATCCACAATCCTTTCTTCTCACTGAGAAGTTCTTCTGGTGCTCATACAGTGGCACTCAGCAGAACAGTATTATAATAATGATGCAAATGCTTCTTGCACAGCCACAAGGTGTGAAAGACTTTAGTGGGGAAATTCCCACCTTTCTAAAATTCCTGCCTTTCTAAAATGAGGATGCTGGATTGCAAAACACAGGGAATTGTGGAAACTCTCTTCACCTTTTTTCTTCTGTATTTACTTTCCACAGATGTGCTTGTGATTGGTCTTTAAAAAAATGTTGATCACTACAAAATAAAGTGCTCCGTGTAGTACCTAAGACACTGAGATCACTTGGGAAGTCATATCTTCTCATGCTAAAACAACTGCTCATCTACCACAAGATTTTTGTTATAGATGCTTTGATGAAAGTCTGTATCCTGAGTTGTCATTTAAAAGGCCATTTGCCACCTTCTGAATCACAAGACTGAGGTGAGAGAAGTCCTTAGGACTTTTTTTTGCTGATATGCAGATTGGAACAGGTACATTAACTGCTTTATCTCCATACCCTTGGAACACACAGCCCTGCTCAGTGCATGTCTTGCTGACCAAATGCTTGTACAAGGACATGTAGTGCTTACTGTCACTTCTGGATGAGCACTTCACACATTGTAATGGCTGCAACTGGATCATACTAAGGATCCCTCTGACAACTGTTGTCTGCAAGTGTTAAAGGGTTAGAAGAGCCAGGAGCTTGTACAGCAATACTTCCACCAAAACACCAGCTCCTGAGCATTTCTATTTTTAAACATCTCGGTGTGTTAATAGGCCCTGGCAGAACTCTCTTCCATGAATGAGCCAATTTCCTCTTGAAGCAAATGATTGGTCTCTAGTGGCCAGCAGCAACGAGTTCTGCAACTGAATTACAAACCACACGAAGTAATCCATTATTTTCATTTAAACCTGCTGCCCAGTAATTTTACAGCATGCCTCATAAGAGTGCTGTAGGAGAACTAACAAATAAACATTCCACTTTTCACTAACATTTACCTCACTCTATGTGGACCATCTCCTCCCGATGCTGAGGAACAGTGCCCTTGATAATCTCTCCTGGCTTGGAAGCTGTTCCTTATCATTGAACATTCAGCTGCCCTTCTCTGTACTTCGTCTGTAATTATTATGCTACTGCTAGCATTCTAAGTCATAGCAGAAATTGAAAAGCTATGTGTTAAGACGCAGCATTTCATTTAGGACATTTAAACAGGACATTTAAAACTGAGTTACATCATGTGGAATTAATCACCTGCTTTTAATAAACTGTGCTAATGAAAAGTTGCTTGAAAAATAATGGGCTGTGACAAGCAAGGCATTCAGTGGCTTCCTTGGATATTTTTGCTGGGATCCCCACACTGCCAGCGCATGTGCAAGAGGACAAGAAGAAATCTGCAGCTCCTTTAGGCTTTCTTTCAGCCCCAAATCATGGTTAGGCATGTCTCCAGAGGTGCCCCAGGTCACTTCTGCTTTTTTTTTGGCTTTGCAGGGTTGATGTGGGTTCACCTGCAGATGCCAAAACATGATTCTAGTCTGAGTCCAATGAAAATGCAGTAAGTAAGAAGTAGTTCTGATAGTTATGGAAAAGACAGGCATCAAATAAAGCCCTTGCTTTCCTGCCTTTTCTCACAATCTTTCTCAAAAACTTTGGAGAATTTCAAGGTGTTCACATAGGCCTGGAGGACAAAGAGGCTTAGGTTCCAATTCCTGCTGTGGCACCAGGGCAGTGCCATGAGGGAGGCTGGGGCTGCTCCTGGCACAAGAGAAGTGCACGACCATGTTGTTGGGGAGCAGGGGAATAACTGCTCCCCTCCTTTCCATCCTGGCAAACCTGTGGGTAGGGGCAGCAGGAGCTTCCCAGGCCCTGCTCTGCTTTTGGAACCCCCCTTGCCTCTCCCTTAAGGGTTCCACAATGACCTCACATATTGCTCTCTACAACTACCTGAAAGGAAGGTGTGGGGAGCTGGGGATCAGCCTCTTCTCGCAGATAACAAGCGATAGGACTAGAGGGAATAGCCTCAAGTTGTCCCGGGGTAGTTTAGGTTGGAAATGAGGAAACATTTCTTCTCAGAAAGAGCAGTCAGGCATTGGAACAGGTTGTCCATAGAGGTGGTGGAGTCACTGTCCCTGGGGGTGTTTAAGGAAAGGTTGGACGTGGTTCTGAGGGACATGGTTTAGTGGGTGACATTGGTAGTAGGATGATGGTTGGACCAGGTGATCTTGGCGGTCTTCTCCAACCATAATGATTCTGTGCTTCTCTGGTTCTGTTCTATGACACTTGTGGAGATGTCGACAGGGAGCATGCAGGGTGAAGGAGAGCAGCTTGCAACCTCTTCCACACAGTTCTGCAGTCAGTTTGCACAAATGCAAATGGCTAATCAGTGCCAAATTATTTTTCTCTCTAACGCTAGTTTTTTTTTATTTCTGTCCTGACAAGCTGTTTGTAAAATGTACTGCCGCGTGGCTATATTTATAGCAGATTGCCTAGCTAAGAATGGCATAACGTTTTATAAAAGACAGGCCAATAACATACAAATGGCAGAGATGTTTTCTTTTTGCTGAAAAGAAAGGTTGATTTTACTTATCAGTGCAAAGGAAATTGATGCTGTCACTTATAAATGCACCCATCTTATTTCAGATCTCTGGGAAAGGAAAAGAGAGAAAGCCAGAGATGAAAAGACAGTCCATTGACCAAAATGAAAAATAGAGTAGTCCCTGCTGCATAATAATGATAACGTTGTTCTGAGAGCTACTGAGTATTTTGAATCTGGCGAGCTTCATGTTTTCTCCATCACAAAAGGAGTGTCCACCATTTTTTCACATTAAACAGCTGCTATGTTTCTGTGCTACATGTTGAGTATGAGATGGAGACATCTAAACCTGAGACTTACTCTGCTTTCAGCTGAGCATGCTGGGTTTCACTGCAGGCAAAAGCAATTTTTTTATTATTTGTTGTTTTGTTTTTGTTTTGTTTTGCTAATACATACTGTTCACAACTGGATTTGCATACAACCCATCTGTAGACAATGACACGGTCACCACTGAAGAGGTGGTGATGAAGAAGTCAAGAATATGATGAAGGTGGTGATGAAGAAGTGCAGCCTATTTAATGGAAGTGAAGCCTATTTAATTAAACAGGAACAAACATATCTCCATTAAGAAGAAGCGTTCACTGCTATTTGACTAAGCTCCCTATACTGACAATATTTGTCAGGGAGTAAATTAAGACTACCATTTTCCTCACTAAAGCAAGCTTGACTGTACATCTAAACACAGAGCATTAATGATTATAATTCTTTGGCCAGCTATTATAGAAGCAGCAAAGCTTAAAAACTGGACTAGATGAGATCCACAGGGCATGAAATACCTCTGCATTTTCATTAATTTGTTAATGTTGATAAAGCATTTTCTGAAGAAGAAAAGTGCCAAGTATGATAATTATTATCAACAATAATTTCTTTCTTCAGGTTCTGACCAATAATGTATTCACTTTTATTTTTGAGGCTAAGCTAAGCACTCATTAGGTTTTGTTAGCAAAACATTAAGTACAGCTGAACAAGTACAGCTCAGTACTTCCAGGTTTTGTTTGATTTTATCTGGGCGTTTGTTTGTTTGTTTGTTTGTGTGTGTTTTGTTGTTGTTGTTGTTGTTGTTGTTTTTCTTAAACATGAGGCAGAAGATTCATCTTTATGTGTTCAGTCAAGGGCTTCATGACAATTTATTAGTTAAGGTATAGAAGAAGAAGCTCAGCATGAGACTAGTTATTTGAGAGGATCTACTTAAACAGTAAATGTTAACAGGCTGCTAAAGAGTAATTTGGGGGCTGGAGAAAGGATCTGCTGAAGTTTCTTATAGCCAAGCTTAGAAATATTCGTTTCATATTTATGCAATGGTATGAGTCCAAAAAAGAAACAAAAATGCTGGCAAGGAACAATTTGCTTCAGTATCTGACAAAGAATTAGAATATTCTGCAGGAAGAGGCAGGTAATTTTGAGAAATACGGTTTAAGAAATTAGCTTAGTCGTACAGTGAAGCCATAGAGGAAGGTAATGCACTTAGGAACTGCCAACCAAATTTTCTGCTTTATTTAAAGTTATCATCTGCTGGAACTCCCCCCCCCCCAAAAAAAAAAAAAAGAGAGAGAGAGAGAGAGAAAGGCAATGTGAAAGGAACAATGAACAAATATAAGCTACCCTTGTAATAAATAAATATATATTTTTACAGCCTTTAAATTGTTTAGAATGTACAAAAATATTATTCCCAAGGCTGATAAGTCAGAATAACTTTATATATGTATCTATCTTTTTGGTGCTTTATTCATGTATTGCAACCTTTATACATTGGTTGGGTATTTAATACATCCTTCTCTCTGCTAACTTCAATTTGGAAATTTAGATAAATATACTGTTAAGCTACTAAAGGGAGAGAATTAAGAAAAACTGTAAAGGAGGGAAGAGGGAAAAAAAAAAAAAGAAAGAGAGTAGCTGGCAGATCAGGTTTGCTATTTCACTCAGCATATCTGAATCATATAACTCAACAGCCTGGCTCAAAAGAGTGCAGGGCACAGCATTGTAATATTGCCTGCCTAGGAAATCTGAATGTAAAATGCTTTGGCTGCTCTGAGCTTTGAGGGTAAAACTGCTCCTCTGAGTTTTGAAATTGGCTTACAGGAGGGATTTAAGTCTATTTATTACATTCCTCACCAGCTACCTCATTCTGAATGCTGTAAAAATAGCAGCACTTGGTGATCTGGTAACTAAAATGTACTAGCATTTATTTTTAAAGCTACTTCCACAGGCAGTCAAGGAGCTGTCAAAGTCATAATAAATATGAAACGGAATTGAAGTGCATGGCATTCCTTTGTCAGACTTTATGATTTGCCTGTTTGATACAGGAAATTCATTGTTTGTTTTTTTTGTTGTTGTCAATTCGGCAGTTGTTGTTACCACTGATGCTGTACTAGCAGGTTGCAGCAGCATTTTCCTCAACACACAGCTGAGAAATGCACCAAAAGGAGCAGGATGATGTAAACGTGTGACTCAGAAGAGTTGGGATGAGCAGCGGACATGCAGTTTTGGAATAAGACTCTTCAGAGCAGCATTTCATCACTGTGGGCTGAAGGAACCAGACCAAGTTCAGGTACAAGGTGCAGAAAGCAAGCACAGCCCTCATAGAAGGTTAAATAATAGGAATAAATTTTATCTGCATGTATTTTTGGAATTGTTTGGCCTTCCATAAAGCCTGAGTGTTCTCTAAACCTCCAACAGATAGGTATCAAACTAACTTATGCACAGTCAACAGTGTCACAGAAGCAAATGCACATGATTTAAGGTCCCTTTATATTTGGCTCAGAACTTTATTTTTGGAAATGAAATTAGAAGTTTGTCATCCAAAGACAGCACAATAAAAATAAAAGCATTACTCTTTCTCTGCTTGGTGAAAGCTTTATGGCTCAAGCAGCATTTCTAATTCTTTATGTCCTGTCTCTATGATGCATCAAATGAATAATCTCCATTTCTCATCTATAATTCACTTGGTAGCAAAATAATGTCTTTTAACAGTCACACAATTGTTTTAAGCAATATCTTATCTCCCTCATTCTCATCCTAGCTTTGCAGTTAACATCTCTTCTTCATTTCCACACCTTCTCTTGCCTCAAATACCCCCTTGCTCCTCAGCCACCTGCCTGTCTCCCAAAGCACTGTTGCTAGCAGCCTTGCTCCAGCTCTTGCTGTTGTGGCAGGACATGCCATCTCCAGAAATGCTGGCCGTGGACAGAGAAATAAAGCCTAATCATACTGAGGAATTAAAAGAAAAGAAAAAAAAAAAAGTCAAACCAATTCTTTGTATTTTGCTGGTTTTGTTTTAGTTTTTCTTTTTGGAATAAGGTTATTTCTGGTAAATCATTTAGATTTATCTTCCTCAAACTGTTCTTTTAAAAGAAATGGGTGCAACTTTATGTGCTGACAGTTTTTCAACAATGTCTGTTTCATTATAGTAAGAGTTAGTTATTGAAGAAAGATGTTGCCCAATTTATGCAGTAGTTTAATATGAGAAGAATCATGTTTTAGTTTTTAGGAAATCGAATTTTAGTAAAACAACAAGTAGCCTGCTTCTGGTTTTGAATCCATGAAATAATTCTTGCCTATGATTACTTTTAGAACTGCTCCTATATTAACACAACTGAATGCCTGCAGAGTACTGCAGCTAGGAGTGAAGAGTAGTGGAGACGTTTAAAAATGGATATATAAGTCTTCCCAGAGAACTGACAGTTTTCTCTTCTAAAGATATAGCAGTAGCTACAAAAAGTAGAATATGCTTGTACTTTCATGTCCAGTTGAAAAGATTTCCATGAAGACCGCTTTTTAATCTGTCCAAAGTGTCTTAATCAGACAAAGTGTCCCAAGGACAAGAAGGAGACAGTATTACCTGATACACAGCTAGTTCTAATTACCTGGTGAGGCCACACCTCAAGTGCTGTGTTCGGTTTTGGGTCCCTCACTAGCTGTTCCTTGAAACACAAAATGGTCTGATCATGGATACCCTTTGGGTGACCTATGGCACCACAGCACTACTGTTTGAGGGACATTTCCTCCTCCTTGTGGCCAGTGCCAACCTTCCAAGGTGCACTTTGTGGCAGTTTTTCTCTCCTGCTCTTTCTTACCAAAGAAAGCTCCATCAGGGTGGAAACCACTCATAGGAAAGCATTCGGGTGCCCTTTGAGAAAAGATGAACTGCTGGTGCACTATGCCGATACAAGCAGGCAACATTTGTTATGAAGGACCTATGGCACCGTGTACCCCCTTTTCTTCCACCAACGTCTTTTCTAATTCCTTGTTTTCCTTTGAGGTTAAGGGAAAACAGGGACTGTCAATCATTACTTGGCAACTTTTATGTTTGAGATGTTTTAATGGATCAAAGATATTTGTTTCCTGTTGGGCTGCCAAGATAAAAACTCTTTAACAATTAATGTAAAAGTTGACAGTTGACTGCATTTCCAGCGTAACAGTATTGTTCTTAATAATATCAACAGTGCTGAAGGCCATAATCTATTAGCACCAGGCAACTTAATATCAGAGAGATAGGTTATAGCTATTACACCTCTTCTGGGAAATGACTGTGAAAGGTGCTTTATTGCAGAGGATTCAAGACTTACAGAAGTGATGGAACAGCTGGAAGAAGGACCAAGGCAGCACAGAGCTCTTCATCTCTGCTTTTTCAGCAAAGCATAGCTTTGCTTCTCCATTGAGGAAAGCGGGTTTGTGGATGAGTACTGGATAGGAACCCAGGAGATCTGGATGCAATTACATGTTGGCAGACAGGAAGCATAGCAGTAAACATTAAATCTGTTTTCCGTGACCGCATGTCCTAGAAGCAGCAATTCAAAAGGTTTAGCAAATTCATCTCCACAGCAGAACTTAATCTTGTAATTACTAGATATCTCATCAAGAAGGTATTGATTGAAGAGGCTGGGAAAAGAGCACAATGAAAGGAGGATACTCAGCAGCAATAAGAAATTAAAGGTTGATATGATTCAGTATAAAAGTGCCTCTCCTAAAAGTGGCAATATAATTGTTCAGCAAACTGCTACTGCATTTGACCATGATTTCTCCGTTTCTGGACTTTTCAATAGTGTTTTACTGAACTAGGTCCAGCCTTAAGGACTGAATTTAACAACTCTCCTACTTGAGAAAATCTGCACCTAGTTTTCAAACTTCCAAGTTTAGAGGTGCAAGCTCTAGGCTATTTAGGGAAAGTGTATCATGACTCTAATTACAAATATTTTGGTGAAACTGGGATGCTACTGCAGCTGTGTAACATACCTCTAATGCGAGGAGGAGCGGAATCAAGGCTGCAAGAAGTTAGAACCAGCTGATGTTTATAATTAGGGTTTTGAATGTGGTATCCTCCTGTTTTTTACTTTTCTCACTCAGGAAAGAGCTAGAGCATTGCATTTAGCAAAACATTATCTAACATTCTAATATGCGTTTTTATCCTTTGTTTTATTTCTTGTGTTTCTTAATCAATCAGAAAAAAATAAAAATAAAAAAACAGGTCTGAAAGACAAATCATTGCTTTAGATGTACAAAGCACTGTCTATCTTGAATGTTCAATGCCATTGCTGTGTTTTCAAAGATTCCCAGCTTGCAAGTTTAATACAAAGCAGTTCTCAGAAGAATTTATTATGCCAGCTTTCCAAATAACAGCCTATCCATGAGTATAGATTTCCTGAATGTGCTCAGTGTAAAAGATCAATTAAAGAACAGGCAGTCTGATGCTCACAATCTGTCTTTTAGTAAACATTTCTCTTTTGTCCTCAGCTGGAAAATTCCTGATGTGTTCTGAATAGTGGAGACCTTGACGAGCCTTCATGTTTGTAAAACAGACATATTTCTTCTTTTTTTTTTCTTTTTTTTTTCACACTTCTAGCAAAATTGTGCTAAGCCTCTCTCCCTAAATCCATTCCCCAGCCAGACAATGAGTTGACTTTCAAGTCAACGTTTATTGCATTGAACACAGCGTATAGATCCAGAGGGCTGACTAGAATTTCAACAAAGTTTCAGTGATTTTAGCCAATTACAGTATGTGTCAGAAAAGATCTGGCCCATGGAATAGACTCAGTTGCTGTTTTTGGACCCTACATTACAGGTAGTCCAGGTTTTTGCTTTCCTACTGGAGGACATTTCAAACAGTTGACTGCTTTAATAGTTAGAAACTTTTTCAAATATCCATTCTGATTGTGGTCATGGGCAGTATATACTCATTTGCTCTTGGACCAAAACTACCTTTTAGCTTCCGCAAACTTTCTCCTTCACTGAGTTCTGTTCCTCTGACTCATGTATTGACTGCAGGCATCAAGAACTCAGCCTCATATACTTACATATGATGCAGCTTAGAGGTAGCACCTGGACCAAGCAAATCTGGACTTCGTAATTCCCATAGCTGTCAAATAATGAATTCCTGAGCTGCACCTGGACTAGACGAGCTTTGAAGGTCCCCTCCAAATGAACTACCTATACAAGCTATACACATCCAGTGTGTGTGAGTCCTAGACACCCATGCTGGCAACTCCTAACTGTACAATACTCAACTGATAAAATCTAGACACTTGTCTCCTTGGCCATTTCCAGTTCATTAATTCTCTATTGATAGATTAAGTTTGCTCAGCTGAAGTCCATGACACAAGTTTCCACACACTGCAATTAAAGTGATGATTTCTTTTCAGTTGTACTGCATCAGCCTCCTTCAGCACTTGATCACAGATGGAAGAATTTGGTTCGTGGGCTTAATACTATGTCAATGAGGGGTGTAGTGCATCATATTCTTTATGACCAGAAATGCACAGGTCTGGAGACAGTTATGTTTACAAAATGGGAAGTATTCCCTCATTTCAATACAGAGCAAAAATAATGTTTTGTAATCAAAAACCAGGGAAAAAATACGAACAGGACACTGTGAGTCTAACCCTTGTGAAGTGCCATTGGAATAAGCTACATTTTGTTTATCTGATTCATGCACTGAATCAGGAAAGGCAAGTTTGGGGAAGACTAAATTTTTACAAGTGTAATGTTTTCTTACCTATTGGTAAGCACAATACAGGTGAGATCCCACAGATACCTCCTACCAAGTGTAACAGTGCAATCCACATTGTGGCAAAAGTTGCCACCAAGCTGAGCTTAAATATAAAACATCTTGCCATGTCCAAGACCCATTTACAGTCCTCAGGGGATGCTGACAGATCTTTCTGCTGGCATATACTCAAAATCATCCACGATTGTCTCCAAATTGCTCTGTTCTCATGGATAGCAAGAAGTATGAACAACGAGATTCTAAGATAAGAATTTCTGTCTTAGCAGCAGAAGGCACAGCGAGATAAATTTAATAGTTGAAATGAAATTCTGAAAACGTGGCTTGTAAGGACAACATGATAGGATGAAGTTCACATCTTTTGCTTGGAAAATGTCTTTTTTCTTTTCCTATTTGCGTTCTCAACAATGGTTGGATCGTTTTTATTCGTATATGAAAAAAGAACCAAACCCAGAAAGTTTCAACTAGGAAAGTGAATGTTCTTCCTTTTCTAATAACTGGAGATGTGTCTGCCTATCTTTGTGCATACCAAGTCTCTTAAACAAACAAACAAGCCAACAAAACAAAAAAAAACAAAACAAAACAAAACAAAAAAAAAAAAAGCAGTGCACTGAAATTACATAACATTAATAATCTGTGATCTCCTTCCTTAAACTGTTCTGTTACTTTCCCCAAACCACAAAAAAGCAGCTATTCGATTTCTGTGTTACACACTGCCTGTTGTTTGTCAGTAGGAAAAATTCAGAGTAATAACAATGCTTATTGCTTTAGGAGCAATAATAAAATGTGTGCTTGCCTTCAGATTAGCTATCACTATTTTTCCTGCAGAGACTAAGAGAAGTATAAAGAAGTGAAAATCCATGTTGTTGTATATAAAATAGTCTATAAAGAACTGCATGGGGAGTTAGCTGTGTTGACATTAATGGGTCTCATGCAGCTAAATTCCTGCTCACTACTTATAAAACATGCAAGATATGAAATTTAGGATCTTTATCATAAAACACAAATTAAATCAACACAGTCTACTTAAGAGAGGAGGAATACATTTAATTTCATTAGAAAATAATAAGCCACACCAGCATTTGGACAAGAATGAAGCCTGTCTGCTAGAGTAATTTTTTTATTTTATTTATTTTATTTTTTTTTGTAGCACAGTTTTATACCCTTGTATCACTACCAGCATGCCAAGGTCTCCCCGGTACAATGGTTCTCAGGCCAACAGGATGCTCTTTAAGTCCTTCTTGGATGGTGGAAAGCTTTCCCAGCCACAGTTACCACTATATCTCCGATGCAGCTATCATAATGCAATAAAGTAAAAGAAACTCTATTCTGGAATAATTCTCAGCTTGAGGAGAGAAACAGGAGCGAAGTTGGGAGAGAAAGTAAAGGAAGTGGAAGAGAAATATTTGGAGCAAGGTAACATGATGCATCAGCGCAAAGGTGGTGAGGAAAAAAAAGTTGTTTTCTAAGCCTCAATCAGATGACCCGTCTATTGGACCAAGTGTCAGTAGCTGATAGCACAGAGCCTACATGGAATGCATGGGCTGATGACATGGAGGCGCTGCAAAACAGGAACCTGTATTTCTGAGTTCAAGAGAAGCCAGCAGTCCCTGCCTGCCAGAGAGGTTCAACACTCAGCAACAGCTTTCTTCCATGAGGGATAGCCCTCATATCTCTAAAATGTTGTATATTAGCACACTGAACCTCTAATTTAGAAAAGGAAAATCTAGCCTGGCTAGCAAGGTTTGAAAAATTTTCCAGCCTCTGCCTTAGACCATGCTGACTGTCTAATTTAACTGGAAGTTAACCAACCAGAAAGGCTGTGCAGCTAGGAGAAAAACTCTCAGGATGACAGAAAGGCTCATGGAGTCTTCAAAAACCTTTTTAACAAAGCATGTTTTCCTTTCTGTTCTCCATCCTTACCTCCTGCTCTTCTCATGCTTGCAGATCTGCAGAGATGATCACAGGCACAGTGCGCGACCAGAGTTACCATTAGTTAGTCAGATTTTGGTGTGACCAGAGTTAGGCATATTTTGTGCCACTACTGTTTTACCTTTACCTCATTCCTTACCTAAAGTCTCCATTAACCTGGAGCAAACCATGTAGCTATATTTCAATACTGTATGTTCTACACTGTGCTTTTTTGTTTGTTTGTTTCCACTAATACATTTTCACTTGACAAGTGCTTGTTATAGGCTAAATCATACTCCGGTGCTCTAAAACAATGGATCATCTGACGTAAGAAGCTTAAAAACTTACTCTTTCCACTGCTTTGATTGCTCATTTGTAAAACAACTGCAAAATGCTGCCAAACAGCTTCACTGAATTTTCCACTAATGGTCAGGTGAATATTTGGCACAGTAAAAATAGGAAATCTGGGAAAGAATTGACACTTCAAGTTAGTTTCCAGCCTGAAGTCCATTTCCAGGTTAAGGAAGACCCCAAAATGAGACTGAACCTGGTCCGGAACACAGTTTTGTCTGTTTTGCCTGATGCATTTTTGCATGGTGCGTAGCACAGTATCTCTCTTTTGTACAAAGAATATATTGGTATTGCACAGAGAACGTCTTTTATGTGGATATAAATAATGGAAGAGAAGTCCTGGGAAGAAAAAAAGATAAAAACTGGGAAGAAAAGTCCTTTAAAACACTCTGCCACTCCGCATGACAAACTGGAATATTTTTTTTTGAAAGCTCAATACATTTTTCAGTTTGCTCACCAAGTTCTGAAGCAGGAATGGACAGGTGTAAAAGAGCAGCCTCCTGACTGTCACGTTCTTTCTTTGCCTTCTGATTTCTAGAAGAAGGCTAGCATTTGTTCAAGAGGTGATACATTGCTTGCCTCACATGTTTCTCATCCACCCAGATACAGAACTGACTGTAACATCTCTTTCAGACACAAGTGTTCCAGAACAAAGAAATAATAACCAATCAGCAAAATAATATTCCCCCTTTTCCTATCATTTCTTGATCTCACAGGGTGAATCACAGTCTCAGCAGACAGTGTCTGTGTAAGACTTGGTGAACTCAGTGCAAGTCATCAATCTCTCTGCTACACACAAGGTGAGCTGATGAGCGTCTGACCCCTGTTTGCTCCCTCAGGGACCTGCTGACTGGATTTCAAAGTTTTCTCACACAGCCTGAGGCTGGGCTACTCATCAGCTGCATGCAAGAACATGAACAGGATCAGAGAAAGCTCTCAGAAAATTGACCCAACTTCTACTTGCTAGCAACGTGGAAGAAAAGCAAGTGCAACAGTGACGAGAATGACACCTTGTTTAAAGTCAGTCACTCAACAGAGTGAAATAAACCTGCAATGCTGCATTGACAAATTGTACACAGTGGTTCTCCCCATGATCCTTCAGCTGATAAAAGTTACCTGTATTTCCAACACTGCCACAACAGAGGATAAATTGATGATCAACCAATTGTAGGCCCAACTTTGTCTTTCATTTCAAAGGAAATGACTCCTTTGTATTACGTATACATGGACACACATGCACATCTCACTAGGATTGGGTTCATGGTCTGGGAAACCCACCAGCCCATCACTCTCAGGGTTCAGGAACCATTGTGATAAATGCTAATGCTTCCTAAAGCCATCAGCCTCGAGCAGTCCTGACACCTGCATGTGAACTACAGCATAGTCATGTTTTGTATGTCATATACTTTGACTCCAGGCATCCTTGAGAACAAATTAAATTATATAAAGTTGCTTACTCACCAGTTGCACTTTTTTATTAAAAGCTTAGCAGGATGAATGACCTCAAAAGGCCAACACTCAGCATGAGACAAGAGAGAGAAATCCAGCATGGAGGGGACATTTTAACCTGTTTGTTGTTAAGGGACAAGGTTCATCACCACAGATCAGATCATCTCATCTCCACCTGCAACAAACCTATCTACATCATCAGAGCTTTATCTGCAATTTTTCATCCTAGAAAGCAAAGCCAGCAAGCCAGAAGGATTACCAATCTTTTCTTGCTGTGTTAGTCCTGTCATGCACTTCTGTAAAGGCTCAGCCTGATGCAGTGAGCATCAGCCCAGCAGGTTTCACGTCAGTGCTACCACCTGAAGTAACTGATCAAGGAGACAGCCACAGGAGTTTTAAAATACATACAGTAAGTCCTCAGGTGGCAAGATAAAGGTGTTTGTGATTTTTTAAGTCATGAATCTGCTTGATAAATTCCTCAGTCTGTCACTGGCTTTTATGTTAAGAGGAAAATGTAGGTTTTTGTGTCTCAAAACTTTCTCTAGAAATTCTATTTCCAGATACACAGGACCGTTCATTCCCCTGGGGACAGTGAACCCACCAATGGAGGGTGAGCGGAGCTACCTTCATCATTTCTATCAGGCTAGTCAGGTTTACAGCACTCACCTTAAATCCCACTGCCAAATACAGGTAAGACTTGAAGCGGGAGGAGGATGCATTTCCATGGACTGTCTTCCCAGTGGTGATTTGAGGTGTGGGGTTGCCAGCTCCCAGGCAGACCTTCTTCCTCCCACCTCCACCACGCTCTGCTGCAGCAAGACAAGTGCTTCTGTGAATATGCTGTGGACTGGATCCCAGTGGAAAGTAGCCCTTCAAAAATAGCAATTTTTTAACTGAATCATTTTCCAAATCACACTCTAAAATTACTTTCCTTCCTGGCAAGCTCCCTGCAGCTCTCTGGTTCACAGGCGAGTGTGGATTTGCAGGCTGCAGGTTTCTCGAGAGCTGCATCCATCCCATTCTGATTGAAATAATACAGACTGGGGGATGAGAGGCTGTAGAACAGCCCCATGGAAAGGGATTTGGATGTTTTGGTCAATGACGATTTGAACATGAGTCAACAGTGAGCCAGGGCAGCCAAACCCCTTAACCTGAGGTGCGTTAAGCATAGCATAGCTACGGTTGAGAGCAGCAATTGTCCCACTCTACTCTGCACTGGTGTGGCCTCACCTCAAGTACTGTATGCAGTTTTGGGTACCACAATACAAGGACATACAACTATCAGAGAGTGTCCAAAGGAATGCAACAAAGATAGTGAAGAGTCTAGAGGGTAAGATGTATGAGAAGCAGTGGAAGTCAGATGGATTGTTCAGCCTGGAGGAGAGACTGAGGGGAGGCCTCATGGCAGCCTGCAGCTCCCTCAGGAGGGGAGCAGAGGGGCAGGTGCTGAGCTCTGCTCTCTGGGGACAGCGACAGGACCCGAGGGAACGGCATGGAGCTGGGACAGGGGAGGGTCAGGCTGGGAGTTAGGAAACATTTCTGCACCCAGAGGTGGTCAGGCACTGAGACAGGCTCCTAAGTGGTCATGGCACCAAGCCTGACAGAGTTCAAGGAGCATTTGGACAATGCTCTCAGACCTCAGGTTTAATTTTTAGGTAGTCTTGTGCTGAGTCAAGAGTTGACTCAGTGACTCTCGTGGGTCCCTTTCAACTCAGGATATTCTATGATTCTGTGATTGACTATGGGGAACACGTGTTCAAAAGAAGCCAGCATGCAATAAATCTCACCTTAGCAGAGATTTTTTTCCAAAAAGCTTCTCTTCTTTCTTCCAAGTTATTGACAAGAGAAATGGCAGGCTGCAGCACGCCTTCACAGCCTAATTGGCCATTCATTCCTTTCAAAATAAACAGCCCTTATCTTGGGGAACTGAAGAATACCAATCTGTTCTGAAAAGTCTGGCTCCAGTTGTGTTGAACAAGGTGAGCTAAAAGAAAAAAAAAAGAAAAGAGAGAGAAGTGATTATTTGGTTACCTATTATGCTACATGAATTCTACAGATGGTTGTGTATTCAGAAAATATCCTTTATAAGCTTTCAGAGACATTATGGAGTTGTTTTCCATGGAGCTTTAGAATACTGCATAGCCATTTTAAAAATCCCTTGAATGTCTAGACACTGGCAGATTTCCCTACACAAAGTAATAATGGAAAGAAAATTAGCAAAACAAACAGGAAGAACATAACCCACCAGAGTGGAAGGTTTGGCCATTAAAGTTGCATGTCACCAAAGACAGAGATGAAAATAAGTCATCCGCATGCTGAACAAAATGCACAAGATGCTGGGTGCCTTCAGCTTCCATTGGCTTTACTGGCAAGTAAGTGTACACTAATGTTGTTTGAAATTAGCTAGCAAGCCAAAACTCACATGTGGCTGATTCCTACTTCTTCCCCTGAATTGATTTTGAGTTTGGGAATAAAAGAAAGGGTTCTCAAAGGATTCCAAAGTTTGTTTCATCAACTTCTTCAGCTCTGCTCTGATGACAGACTGCTACCGATGGAGTAACAAAGCATTATACGGCACAGAGCTACCTGATAAACATTCCTGCCAGTTTCAAGACAGACTGCAGCTATAGCTAACCCCACTGGCTGCAGTAGCTAACACCTATCTTCAAGACAAGCTATGAGCCTGGTTGTTTTCTCTCTCCCCTCGCCAGAAGATCACCCCAATGCAGGTAAAAGATAAGAAATGTTATATGGCTGTTCAGGTCACTGTTCTGGTATTGTGTTTCAGAACCCACCAAAATACTCCCAGAAGAAGAAGTGGCATTAAGAATGTCTAAGGTACCACCACAGGTACCAAGACCAAAAAAAAGTGAGGAAGAGCACCACTGTGTATTGCATGCAGTTTGTTAAAGCATCCAGACTAACCAAAAGACGATTCAATGAAAAGTAATTTCTTTGTCATGCATTATAAATCAAAAACTAAACAGTGTTGGACAGTATGAAGAGTAAAGGAAAAGCAGCTGCACAACAATCACAGCTACAGTAACATTTACAAATCTATAATTTGTCTTCAGTCATCATTACAGTAGAAAATATGTCAGGTTAGTTCAAACCAGCCATACACTTTAGGTCAGGAACTGTACTGCACATCTATATTCATATTGCTGAGGACACCTCCAAGTAATTACTTGAGACAATTCCATTCCAAGATAGTGGTTAAAAGCTGCTAAAGTACCCACATATTATTTTTTTCACCCACAAGATATTTGCTGCAGTATCAGAGGGGACATGTACAAGTGAAGCTTGTACTGAAACCAAGCATCCAACTGTGGAGGTCTTAGTATCACCAAGGTCAAAAGAAGTGGCCTTGCTGACATGATTGTGAGTCACACAGTCAAACCAGCAATGGGAATTTAATGATTTTGCCTACAAAAGAGAAGGAGAACTGTTCCCTTGAAAGGAATAACTGTAGCTGGGCTGTTTTAAAATACCATACTAAACTTTATTCTCTAACAACAGGACATGATGTTCAGTGTTATGACCTATTTTCAGACAATGGTTTAATTAAACATTTAATGAAGGCATCTCATTTCTATGCATGAGCTCCACTCTAAACAACCAAGCTAATAATGTAAACATCACTGTTTGATTATTAAAATAATTGTTTTCATGAACACCAGCCCTCTGACAAACAAAATAGCTGATACTATGCGTATGAACAGAGGAAGCTGGGCCCCAGTAAACCCACAGTGCAGGAATCCAATTTTAGCAAAAAAAATAGATGTACAGTTGACCATCAGCACTGAAAAAATTACTAGGCAAATATTTTAAAACACAGTAATATTTTGGCCAAATGCATGGTGATTTTTTTTTCAATTAATCAAGCACATTTATTAAAATAATCATTCATTTAAACAAACAACTGCCTTTAGGAATTCTCCCCATGTCAAGATGCAGCAGAGGCTTCAAGACATTTCCTCAAACTCTGGTATCTGTATCAGATTAACAGAAACTGGGACCTTCCTTTAAGGCAAAGTCCTGTAGAGGATTTGTATCCAGCAAAAGGAGGTTTCCAAAAGTTAGTTGCTTAGAAAAGAACTATGCATTTTCAGCAAGAACTTTAATAAAAAATAAATGGACATTTCTTCCCCCCCCTCCTCTGAGCCCTAGCTTTATAGCTAAAAAAAAAAATAAGTATTATCGCAAAAACAGTGACAAATTTCAAGATTTAAGTAAAAATTTTAGTGAAATGAGTTGTCAAAACATTTTGAAAATGTGACAAAGCTCTAATTCTTAGAAGCTAAGATTCAGTGATGCATAGAGTATGGTATTTTCAGTGCTGGAGTAGCTAAACCGTGTTCTTTGGTGATTAAGTTTCTTTCTTTCTTCGTGAAAAAGTTACTGGTGCATCTCCTATCTATTATGTGATTCCAATCAGCATCTTAGCAGCAGATCCCTTCATAGACAGGACATCTCCTGGAAGGTCACAGACTCCAAAGTCAGTCAGCTTCTAGTGCCGGTAAAAGGTTCCATTATGGGACCAGGCATGTCATACACAAGTTACAGAAACTTTTCTAACCATCTGCCAACTAAAAACTTCATTGCTTTTTCTCAAAAGGTGAAATTGCTGTGCACTCCACAGAGTTGGACACTCATTTTTTAATGTTTTCAATGAAAAAAAAAATCAGAATTATTTCCTCTGTAAAGACATAAATACCATGAATTTAAACCCCAATATTCACCTGCAGCATCATAATTTCTGTGAATTCAAATAGATTAGATTAGCTTTACAGAAGCTGACACGGTAGATTGCACATAATCAGTCCTGGATTACCAGAGTAGAAATTACAGACACTGAGTAGCCCGTATCTGAACTATTACCTTACACTTGTTTAGATGGGTTTTCATTAGGTATGCCATACTTTCCTAATTCTTTTCACTTCTTTTGTCATTGAAATATGCTCTTACTTTTACAGTTATTGACTTTGTGGTTTATTGGTTTAATTATTTTATTTTTATTTGGTTTTAGCATTTTTAATCATTACCAACTGACACTGAAATAAGAGCCACTTTTTTTTTTACACAAGTGTAAATGTGTTAAGGGCTATTTAAACATGACATTCAAGTACCTTGTAAACTAAGTTGTTGCATTTTATCTGTCCTCTTTTCCTGGAAAGACAGCATAAGTGCAAACCCAAGTCATTTTCTTCACTTGGCGAGGACGAACAGTCTGTTAGGAATGGAGAAGTCTCCTGTTACTGATATGGCCAGAAGATAACTGCCCACAACATGAAATCTCAGGGCAAAAATTTCAGCAAGATCTATCCAATCCCACATAAGAAATAAATGTGTGAAGAACTGCTATGGAGAAGTCCTAGGGACAGAAAATAATAATTTGGAAAAAGGCATCAACCAAGTAATTTGCCTGTGTGAAAACATACAAAACCCGAATTTAATAAATGAATAAATATATAAAAGGAACTAAACCCCGTCCATGTGAAGCTGACAGTGGCAGCTGTAAACTGTAAGGTGTATTTGCTCTTTCAAACCCTGATCTTTCCCACGTTACCGTCCCATGCATGCCTGTTTGCACGACTGTCATCACTCCCATCCTCTTTGCAGTACTTTCTCGGTGTGAATTTCCATTCCCTTTCTCTAAAAATGCAACTCTTGTTATTCACTACAAGACTCTCAGGAAAGGCTGCAGTTCTTACCGCAGCCTAATGGGTGAGAAAGGATGTCGGGCTTGTTCTGAGGATAACAGCGAAGAAACTATCCACAGGGTTGGGGAGGGAAAGGACCTTTGAGATGCTAGCTAAAACTGGTTAAGAATTTGGCACCGAAAACAAGCTATAACACGGTGCTGGGTCTAACTTTGAGCAGCCCAGAAACGGGAGTGGGGTCAGAAGGGGTAACCCGTGCACCTAAAGATGGCTGAACTAAACCCATTCCTGCTCCCTCGGCCAGCACCGGCTCACTCGAAAACACCTCCCCGAGCAGCGGGCACCGCGATGAGATAAAAGATTTCCCGGCGAGGAGCAAAGCCCCGCAGCTCCGCGGTGCTCACCCGCATCCCGGGCGCACCGGGGGGGGGGGCTGCCGCTTTGGCAGTGCCCCCCCGGGGGTGCGGACTCCCGGGGGGTGCGGACCCCGTCGGGCCGAGGGGACCGGGGCTACCGGGGCTACCGGGGAGGCCGAGGGCCGCGAGGGGACCGAGGGGGCCGAGGGGGCCGAGCCGCCCCGTCGGTCGCGCCGCCCCCCGCCCCGCTCCGTCCCGCCCCCAGCCCGGCGTGGCGGCCCCCGGGGGCGCGGCGGCAGCGGCGGCCGTGCCGTGCCGGGCCGGGCCGTGCCGTGCCGGGCCGGGCGGCGGCTCGGGGCAGGCCGCCCGACGGGGATGCGGCTCCCCGGGGGCCGCGCCTGCCGCTGCCGCCCCCCGCCCGCCGCCGCCCCATGGGCACCGCGCTCGGCCGGCCGGGGCGCGCCGGCGAGGCCCCGGGGGCGCGGGCCGCGGCGTCGGGCTGAGAGCGGGCGGGCGAAGCCGGCGGCCCCGGGGCTCCGGCGCCAGGCTCGCGGGCAGCCCCGGCGGGGGATGACTCAGAGCCGCGGCCCCTGCAGCGAAGCCGCGGCCCCTGCGGCGGCGCCGCCCGCCGCGCCGCGCCTCCCCCCCGCATGCCCGCGGCCCCCGCCGCGCCGCGCCGCCGGTGATGCCTCCGCGGGGGGCGGCGGGCGGCTGCCGCCGGCGGCGCCTGGCGCCCCTCAACGAGGACAACGGGCGGTTCCTGCTGCTGGCCGCCCTCATCGCGGCGTACCTGAGCGCCGGCGCCACCGTCTTCTCGGCCCTCGAGAGCCCGTCGGAGGCGGCGGCGCAGCTGCGCTGGAACCGGACCCTGCATAACTTCAGCCGCATCTTCAACATCAGCCTGCCGGAGCTGCGCGCCTTCCTGCGGAGCTACGAGGCCGCCATGGCCGCGGGCATCCGCGTCGACGCCCTGCGGCCCCGCTGGGACTTCCCCGGCGCCTTCTACTTCGTGGGCACCGTCGTCTCCACCATAGGTGAGCGCAGCCCCGACGGCGAGGCGCGGGGGCGCGCCCGGGGAGCCCCGCGGCCGCGGCCCGGGGCCGCCGGTACAGCCACGCGGGTTTGGGGACCGCGTTGCCCTGGCAACCGGGACCCGACCGGGGGCATCCCCCCCGATCCTCGGGGACAGCCCCAAATCCTCCGGGGGCACCCCCAAATCCTCCGAGGGTCGCGGCTCCCACCCGCCCCGCGCTTATCCCGGGTCGTTCAGCGCCGCGCCCGGGTCGCGCCGGGTCCCGGGCTGCCCCGGGACATCCCTCGAGCATCCTTCGGGCATCTCCCGGGCATCCCTCGGGCATCCTCCGGGCTCCACCGACCCGAAAGCCCGGCCGCGGGTGGTCCCGGGGTCCCGGGTGGTCGCTGCCCACGGGGAGCCCCCGCGTGTGCCCGGTGGCGTTGGCTGCACCGCCGGACTTGGTGCTGGTTTTCGGTGCTGATAAAGTTAAGATAAGGTGTATGAATAAAGGCACGAAATCTACAAACCTTACATCTCGTAGCCTTATAATAATACGCATTCCCAGTACATCGCTGGCCACAGCAATTGCGCGTGTCCCATCAGTGCTTAGACATTTGCCTGATGAGCAAAGAATGGGTTTCTGGGGTTGGGAGGAATTTTGTTTTACTCTAAAATTGCCCCATTGAGAACTGTTGTGTGGGAGATTTACTTTAAGTACGTTTCTGGCTTTCTATGGCTTGGAGAATTGCTTTTAGTAATCGTGTCCCTGCAGAAAGATCACGCTGATTTTTTCACTCTACCAGTTTTTAAGTTTTGTAACAAGCCAATTGTCCTGGGGCTGCGGAGCAAAGATGCCATACTTTCTGTTTATTAAAAAAGAAAGAAACCTACAGCTCATTATTGCACACACTTTCATTTCGTTCAGAAAATGTTGTATCAATAGTGACTAAGCTCCGTAATAGAGCTGTGATGATGACTGTAACAACGTTGTCAAGTTTTGTTACTTTTTGCATTGAATAATCCAGTTAAGTTTTCCTCTTCGAGTCTATTCAATAACCCAGTCGTTAAAACACCTTTTTATTCAACATCGTGAGGCCTTCTTTATCAAAGGAACACATATTTTTGAAAGACCATTGTTACTAAGCTGAATGGATGGAAAAAAAGGTCAATATATTAACAAGAGCTGCTCTGTCCTTACAGCTGCTATACCAGAGATGTTCAACTGCAGATTTGTTCACTTCTCAACCCCCAGCTTCTTTTACTTGTGGCTATTAAAATGTAAAACGTTTCCTCTTCATTTGCAAATAGTTGTTTGTGTCTCCACTTCATTGCTCTGCCTGCAATCATTTGTACCTGCACAAAGGGAATGAAAAACTCAGCAGTGTTTACAGCAATCTTGACAGGTGTAAATGGGCGAAGCGAGTATTGTATTTCTCATATTCCTGCAGTGCGTCCTAAAGCATCGCACTGTCTTTATAGCCAATAATGTGTATATCTTGGGTGCAAGATGGAGACTGAAGATTGTTTTTCCTGAGCTACAACAAAGGCCCGACTCTGCCAAGCATTCGCCAGGGTACTGCTTTCTCTTGGCACACGTCCTGCTAGTTCTTATTTCTGGATTCCTCACATGGCTTCCTGTGATTTCAGTGAGATTGTGCTAGAGCAAAGTTTTGCACTGGGTGAGGAGATGCAGCAAGAAGTGAAGACTGAGCTGTGCCTTTGGGCACACCAAGGCTGTTGCAGGGTGCCAGAGGAGTAGCAGCCCCAGCAGGAGCAGCATCTCTTGGAATACCTGCACCCTGAGGCTGTTGCATCACAGCATCACTGTACCCATGTGCACAGCACCTGCAGAAGAGGAGCTGCTGCCCCATTGTGTTACTCCTCTTTTCTTGCCTCTTCAGGCTGCTGCAGCTGGTTAAGAGAGGCAGAGCCCGAGGTGGGGCCAGCTTCTTATTCATGGGCTAGGTTTCTTCTACCACAGTTGTGTACATCTATTGTTGCTCATCGTATTGGCTCAGCAAAAAATAAATAAAAACAACAACAAAACCCTCAGTGAAATGTGCCAGAAAGCTGTCTTGCTCACACTGCCGGCAAAGGAGAAACTAAGTGGTAGACATCAACGCGTCACCCAGGGAAATAGTTTCAAAGCCTTTCTTTCATAGTCCCGTTCGTCTCTGAGCTAGCTCGATTAAATACCTAGCTATCTGATCTATCTTTGATTCCACTGTCAGCTGAAATACCTTATTATCCTGGTTCAGAGCAATTCCACTTGTGTTCCTGTCACAATTCATTGACAAGGAGAAAGCTGTCTTTACTCAACTTCACCTAGGACTACCAGACATTTCGAGTCAAAACAGCTTGCCTTCCCCAACTGCTTCATCAGCTACATATGTCAAAGCAGCTTTATTACTTCAGCCGAACCACACGTCTGTCTTAGCAACACATCAGAAAGCTTCACAAAAAGTAGATGCCGTCTCTGACAAGCTAAAATCACCCATGGGTTACTCTGTCTCTTATCTGTGAAGGATTCCAGTTCAGAGAAAACTCACCGGGCCATCTCAAGCCCTCATTCTCCTGTCCCTAGCTCTTACTCTGATGCAGTCCAGTGCTCCTGAACAGGTGCTCCACTCTCTCATCCCATCTGTACAGTGAAGGTACAGGGAAAACCACCCCTCTATTTTCAGGTGTGGGGCTTGGGGAGAAGTAGCTGGCCTCCACCTGGCTGGGGACAAGGGCTGATTTCTCCACCCTTCTTGAGCAGGACCTTTGTTCTAATCTGCTTCCAGTTAGGTGCTTCATCTCTTGTATTACCTTGGCTGTACTTCTGCATCTTGCATAATTAAAAAGTACAAGACACAGCCAAGCCCCTGGGTAAGAAACACATTAGTGAGGTCTTCAAGAAATGAGAGAGTTAATGTTAAGTCTAATATTTCAGCATTTTCCTGAATAGCCCACAAAGTGACTGACTTACAGTCCATAAAACACCCTCTTGATAGCACTCTGGGCATTCGTGTTTTATTATTGCATTGTTTGTGGTTGAATAATGAAATGCCAAATCTATTTTTCATTAAACGTGTCTAGATTTTCAGAACTATGTAAGAAAATTTTTCAGACTAGCTTCAGATTGCTTGCTGTCAGTCTACACCATTTATTTAGTCATTTCTTTGCTCTTCAAAAGATATTTTTTTGTATTCAATTGATAGCATTTATGCTCTGATTTCTTTAAGGAGCAGCTGGGTGAAATATATTCTTGATTCATTGGTCTAACTGGCAGTAGACTTTGTTTTTCAGATGATTTTTTTTCCTTCCTCAAATGCAAATCACAAATAGTTCCCAGCACATCGTTAAAGGCTGAAAGCAAAGCATAACTCAAACAAGTTTTCTCCCTGGTAAAATGTTGCAAAGCCCAGCCTAATCATTTATAAATTTCCTGTATTCTAGTAGCACATATATATTCTGCTTAGCACATAAGGCAACTTCTGGATGTCTGAAGCACTGAATTTCTTGGTCCATGAGTCTAGTCTCTACCCAGATTTCTTCCTTGTCTTAAATGTTAGAATAAACACTAAGTACCTACCTATGGAAACATATTGAGACATCAGCTCATTATGAAGTTTGGATTTTAAGCTTCTAATGCAAAAATGATTTTTTCAAAATCCTTTGGAAAATGAAATAATTGTTTTGGATAAATCCACGCCAGGCAAAGATTTTTCAACATAAGATTTTTAAAATGCACCCCTACAGCAGATGGATTATTTTGAGATACAACATGTCTGGGCGCTTGAGAAAAGGCCACTGTGAAGAAAAGGAGTGAAGATCTTCAGATCTTCCCATCTGTACAGCCGTGTGAGGGTTGCAGGTATTTAGGGCATGCCCTTTAGGCATGAGTAGGATCCATTCCTCTTTCCATCACGTATCCTGTTAAATGACAGCTCCACCCAAAGTGATGGGGCACACTCTTCTTCACTTTTATCACAGGGAGGTGACAAAGGGACAGCCTTGAAGTGAGATGAGAGATAAGGCTCTTGCCTTATAAATGAACCTACATGTAGAGAGGCCACTTAATGAGAAATGTTTGGTATTTTTTATTAGCTACCAAGTTCCCTGCAGGTGCACTCACCTTATTTAGGATCTACTCTTTTTTAATTTAAAGCCATTCCCCTTTGTCTTACCAATACACCCCCCAATAAAGTGTCCTTCTCCAGCTTTTCTGCAGGCCCCCTTTAGGTACTGGAAGGCCACTATAAGGTCTCTCTGAGGCCTTCCCTTCTCCAGGCTGAACAACCTCAGCTCTCTCAGCCTTTCTTCATAGGAGAGGTGCTCTCAACATTTTTGTGTCTCTCCTCTGGACCCACTCTAACAGGTCCACATCCTTCTTGTGCTGGGGGCCCCAGAGCTGAACTCAAGGCTCCAGGCGAGGGTCTCACAAGGACAGAGTAGAGGGGGAGAGATTCACCTCCTTTCTGCTTTTATGGATATAAGTGGTTCCTCAGTGATTTTCCTGAGATGAAAACTTGGCTTCATAGCAATGTTTTCTACTTTCCATAGCTGCACAGAAGCATTAACTTCCTTGGGCACTTCTGATGGGAATTTCCTGAATGTGTGGATTTGGTTCGAGTGCTTCAAGCACTCAAAGTAATTAGTTTGCCTCTTTGCAGTTGACAGTGACTATGGGAAGCTGTACTTGGAGAACATCATGCAATTATGTGGGTGACGAGATGTTCCTGCTGAATGGATTGATCCTAAATTTGTTAGTTTGTGTTTTGTTTTGTTTTGTTTTGTTTGTCTGTCTTGTAGAAGGAGTGGAAACCTACCACTTTCAATAAAGCCCTTTAAAAAATAGAAATATGTTCCAGAAGTATTATTTTAATCAGTCTCAGTACTTCTTAAGGCAGAAGCACAGGTTTACCTGCACACTCAGTGGAAAGCACAGGTTGCCTTTGTCCTGGGCAGGAGGAGTGGGGTGGGAGTAGGGTGTTGTGGATGTGTGATGGAAAGCTACCACTGTGCTCCCATCACCCCTGCCTCAGTTCAACTTTTCTGAAGTGCTCTGGCCAGGCTCAGACTGTTCTAAATTGGGCAGGGGAGTGGGTTAGTCTCTACTAACCTATGTGAAGTTACAGACCTATCAAGTAAGAGTGATACACAGAATAAATGAGTATTTATGTTTCAAAACACTATACCAAAATGAACTAACATCAGTACAGTGGAGATCTGATTGTTGTTTTCATGGCTGGAGAAGCTAAATCAGGGGACACCAAAATGCACTTCCAAGCTCCCTTTCACTGTGTGTGCTCTGGGCTTTGTGGCACCCAGCTGGAGCATTGAAACCCAGGATCTGAATGCCAAGCCCCACAGCATCTTAGAGCAGTCACCAGAAAAAACAAAGCCCCTCCCTAAAATCAGGAAATAAACAATTTGCCCGTTGTGATGTGAGATATGGTCCTGCAGCACAGATGTCAGGGGAAGTTTTATATTGACTTACTATGTGGTGGTCAGGTTCAGGGCAAAAACAAACCACAGTTTGTGATTCTTTGGTTCCTTTGGGTAGCAGTATCCCTAACCTGTGTGTACTTGCTCTGTGCTTTGATGGCTTAATAAATCCAAATGCTGCCTGAAACCCTGCACACTGTCTTCCTGGGAGCCTAGCCAGCCCCTAGCCTCTGCCATCTCTGTTTACCCTCCTCTGTCATTCCCCTGGATATATTCCCCCTTTCCTGGAGTTAGAGTTTACCTAATACTCCCTTGTCACCGAAGCACTCTTAATTCCTCTAGCTTCTGCTCTGTCCTTCCCAGTTAGCATGCCCTCCACTACTGATGATTTGCTTACTTCATTAAATTTTGAATACTTGTTTTGCATCTTTGCAGCCTTTCAAGTTAATATCTACTAAACAAGCTGAAAGTAAAGCTTTACAGTATTTTTCTGTTCCTAATCACCCTGGTCTCTTTTCTATACTATTAATCTTGCTATTGGCCCTCATTTCTTTTTTTTTTCAATCTAAATATTTCTCCCTTTTCTGGATGTCTTCTATTTGTCACAGAACATACATGCTCCATCATTTTTTCTCACATTTACTGATGGGTCATTTTTGCAAGCATTCTGTCTTGCTTTTATGCAAATTAATTGCTCTTCATTGTGAACAGAATGCAAGAAAAATTATAGGACAGATCTGTTGGCAATTAACGTCATGTAACAATAACAACGCCAGTTGTTATGCTGGAAAATACAACAGGAAATCTTCATTACTGACTGCAGTATTAACATACCTTTGCAGCTATTGAAGTCACTGAGAAATTTACTGCTTGCTGTAATAGCACCATGGGTAGAGCAACAGAGAAACAACTTGGAACATTTCATCCCTCTTTTTTTGTGTGTGTGTGAAGACAGCTTGTTTTTATTGGAAACATGGCTTCTACCTATGATACATATGAAGCTTGCTTACCTTTATCAAAAGAGACAGTTTTTATAAGGTCTTGGCACAAAGTGCATATCTGAATGCGTTTTGGGATAAGGTAGGCAAGGACAAAGAATAGTGTTCATGCTGGTAAAACTCCTTCAGAGCCCAATAAATGTTAAAAGTGATATTAAAACATTTTGTGAATAGAAATATTTAAGTTTAAAAAATTATAACCTAAGGGGCAATCGCACAGCAATTCGCACAAATCAAATATGTTTAACTTTATGTCTCTTCAATTGCCTGCCTCTGCTAAAGTCAATAGTAGGTCAATCTAGAGAGCCTTAGGAAATGCCACTTTACTCATTTTATTGGCACACTGGGTCTGTATCGCAAATGCTGATCTGACACTGTCAGTACTTCCTAGTGCATGTCACTGCTGTAGGTGAGGCACCTCCCTGAGCTACAGGAGTCTGATGATGGCAATAAGCAGTGCACAGAGCTGTTGATGTTGGAAGGTTTAAATGCAATCTCTCTTCAATCAAACAGAGAGAAGGAGGAAGAAAATTAAATCTAATTGCATTAAATGAGGTAAAGCATTAGTAGCCTTTTCAAGTAATTAAAGCTTTGGTCTGGAATAAGATGAGAAATTGAAAGGTTTTATGTTAATGTAGGGGATTACTTGGGTGAGGCACTGGTATTACTCATGTTTAAAAATCCATAGTAAGAGCTCCTTACCCATAAATGAGAAAAGCAGTAATACCTTGATAACAAATCTCCTTTAGAAATTATGAGCCAATGTTCACATTCAGTCTCAAGTCAAGTAAATTTAATCATAGCAACAATAGCAATTAGGGGAAATTTGCCCATATGAGAACTGGGTGAGAAAGTAGCTCCATAAATTTCAATTAAAAAAATAGAATCCTTTTGGTTATTCATTATTAAATATTCTGTCATTTATTTGCTGCATATTGTGCAAGCAATATATTTATCTCCTGAGGATAAAAAAAAGAAATCCAGTATCACTTGTACTCAACATATGTATAGAATCAAGTCTTAAGCCTTTGGGGCTGGAAATGACTGCAGTGTAAAGGGAAAAAAAATGTGGTAAAACAGTTTGACAATTTATAAAAACTGGTACTGGCAGAACTGAGAGGACCAGAAAAATGCTGGATGACATCAAAAGTGGCTGATAAAGTGTATAAGGTGTTCAATATCATTATCTTTAAAAGGAATCAAGGGAAATGCTTACTAAAGAAGGAAGAGATACATGCAGAAATTGAAAAATAAAAACAGTTGGTTAGTCCAGTTAATATTATCACCCTGTATTCCTAGTGCAGTTACTTAAAACTAGGTCTTGTGTCTTTATGAAGGAAGTAGGAGAGCTGACTGAGCTAAATGAGACTTAAGAGCTTGGTTCTTTGCCTTCAGCTGTAAATTTTTCAAGAAAGGGCCCCATGAGGGCATATTTGAACCATTAAAAAGGTGATGTAGATCTGTCAGTTATTTGGTTGGTTGGTTGGTTTGTGGTTGGTTTGGTTTTTTTGTGTGTGTTTTTTCATTAAATCATAACTGGAGAAGTTTGTACATAAATCTGGGGAGGAAATGGCCAAACAATGTAAAAGATTTTGCCCTGTATGTTTAGGTTGTTTTTGTCTTACAGGTACATCTTTATAGGCTACTCTTTTTAAAGCAGAAGAGCTAAGACAACCATCAAGAGATGCAACTTTAAAAAATATTTACAAGTTCTCTGTTTTAATCCAGCCAAAAGATAGGCCAGTGATTAAAGCGTTTGACAACCCTTCCCATCTATGATGCTTGTAAAGGCCACTGTGTTTATCAAACTTCTCATGTAGAGAAATAAGGCATACACCCAAGATCACTTGCGAAAATCAGATAATGCTATCTAATATGCTTTGTCATCTCAAATGGAGTGAAATTCAATTCTCCCCAAAGGAGAAGTGTTGTGAGGTGTATTTGCACTAGCGTGGCAGTCCACATGCAGATAGTCTTTCCAAGTCCATAATATCTTAGGAATATAACAAAATTTGTATGCCATTATTCCCTTTTTCCTTACTGCTCGAAATATATATATATTTTTTTACAACCTTGGGTCTGCACAGGCATCTAAAATTCAAGTTTCAACAACGGAAGCTGATGTGAATGCTAATGTTTGAAACGCTCAATTTGAGATGACAGAGCATAAGCTTTTTCCTGTTAGGGTGTTGCTTAGATACACAATTGTCCACAATATATATATATATATACATATTCTTAAAAAACATAGGAGAAAAATAAGAGCAGAAGGAACTTTAAAGGATGAAAAATTATGATCTTGAGAGAAGCCAACTTTTGAAAAAAATGTTCACATGGAATTTTATCCTCAACTATGAAAACTGTGCAAAGGTCAGAGACAGCAGTCCTGAACAGCTTCAGACAGCTCACAAATCTCAAGAAAGGAAAGGAAGTGGCAACACCTGGAGTCCATGAGCTCCACCATTATGTATATCCATGGGTGCTGAAGCTGTGTGTATTTCTTGTTTATCATTCTTTTATTTTCTGCCATTTTTTAGAAATACTTACTCTAAATTCAGAGATGGGTCCTCTAATGGTGTTAATGTGTCAAAATCTCTGTGCTTTAGCTAAGGTTCCTCAGAATGGCAAACTGAGACAGATGCTTCTGCACACAACCTGGAATGAGATTAAGGCTTTGATACAGCCGCAACAGCTATTAAGGCAGGATTTAAAGACCATTAGCCTCTAGTGCAGGAAAGTGTTTTTCCACAGTAATATAACTTACTCAAACAACTCAGGAGTGTGTGGGCTATATTTTTCCATTATTAACACCACCACAATTTCAGAAAATATAATAGCAAAAATGTTTTTTCACACAGCTATTAGGATAAGGAAAGAAAATAAACCAGGGAGAGGATTCTGATCATCAGACAGCCATGAGAAGCAGCTCCTGTCTAAGTTAGGTCAATTCACAAGGACTCAGTCTGCTATTGAAAGAAAGGGCATACTGCTCGATGCATTGGAAGAAAGTTTATGTATGATATATGTGTTAATAGAGAAATTACGGAAGACTGCAGTGATGCACAGTGCTTCCATCCCTATTCAGTCTAGGGACTAAGAGTCAGGAAGAATACTACCAGCTTGTAGGTCATGGCTTTCTTTTTCTCTGTAGTCTGAACATGTAGTCTTCTGGTTTTCAGGAAACATCCTTCTCTGAGCTTCATTCTCCATAGTCTCCTTTTTGGAGAGGGCCTCTGTCCCCCATTAGAAACCCTGCTGTGATACAATAGGATTAACCAGAAAACCCAAACATAAATTTTCCAAAGATTTCCAGCCTTAAACCTGAGACCCTCCGGGGGTGTTCCAACTCCAGGGATGCTGGCAGGAGGAAACGGAGCTGTGTAGCAAGGCCTTGCTGCTGGAGCTGTTGCTCGTTTGGCGGTGCTGGGTGCTTAGCACAAATTGATACCCAATTGCTCATACAACGTACACAGAGGAGCAGCCAGCCACAGCCGAGGAACCATAAAACTGATTCAGAGACACTTCTGCTTCTTCCTGGTCTTGGCTCTGTGCCGGAGCAGCTTGGCAAGAGCAGATGATCAGCCTCCTTCTGTACTTACAATAACAGCCTGTAGCAGCGAGCAGGGTTTTGGGGGTGGGCTAGTCTTTGGTATGCCCTCAGTTCTCATGGTGTACACAGAAATGGCTACGTGCAGTACAAAGCAGAAAAAAAAAGCTTACCTGCTTCTGGTAAATGAATAGAGCAGGAGTATTGCTGCTGGTGGTGAAGCTGAAGCTCCAAAATATTTTTTCTAAGGGCCACTTGTCACTCAAATTCACAAAAATTACACTACTTGAGCTTGTAAATGTCCCTGCTGACTACCCACTAGAAACTGACAATTTCTTGGAAAGCTCAGCCAGGTGTCGGCATAGCAAAACACACTTAGGAAACCTGCAGCGGGGAGCAGAAGGTAAACGTATGCAGTCAGCCAGGTTGTAAGCGGTATTCTCCCATTCCTTGGGGGTACCTCCAATGCATTCCAGTCCTGTCGAGGTGATAACACTTCAGGTGCTCAAAAGAAACCTCATGCTTACTGCTCTCAGGTCCAGCACATCCTTCACCCTAAATACATTGCTCCACATCTGACACACAAGACACGTTCTTTGTAGGGCATGGGTGTCCCCCGTGGCAACTGTTCATTAGCTTTACCTTTTAGTTATTGATTATCATGGTTGCCAACTTCATTTTTTTGCGGGGGAAGGGGGAGTAAGGAAGCTTAGGGTGTTTGAGAATGACAAATCTGTTAACTCTCTTACAAACTAGTGTGTTTTTAAAAGGAGTAAAAACCTAGCCATGACCTTATAGGTGGTGGTTTAAATCACACCCAGCAGAGAAGCACTGAGGATAATTGATTCAGTAATTCACTCCTGTTATGCGTAGCTGTGCTTTGGACAGCCAATAACCTGATTACAGTCGTGTATAAAGAGAATAAAATTGGTGCTGTAGAAAGCCTTTAATAATCGTCCTCAGTTTCTCTAAACCCCTTCATGTTCTATTCATCATCTCCACCATTCTGCAAGTGCGGATTCCGCTGAATAGCAGTTGTACCAAGCACCATATTTCAGCAGTGGAGATGTAATGAGAAACAACAGCAGCGACCTGGCTGGCTTTCACCATGTTCACTGAGTTTATCATAGTGCTCCTTAAGGATACAGAGCATATTCGACATCTTTGCTCACAGTGTCTCACTAGTGGGCAGGGTGCACATATGTACCTTTGTGTGCACTGAACATAGGAGGTGGGAAAACAAAAGATTTGTCTTAGCCCACCCCAAGTGCAGCACTGGTTCATAAGGCAAATTTACAGCATCCCTGACCACCTATTTACCTGGGAGTTTTGGGAGAGCAATTTCATGTTGAAAGAACTTTACAGAAGTTACAAAACAGCTAGGAGATGCCAGAAGTAGCCTACCTATTAATTATTATTAATGTGGTTGTACAGTAATGTTGACAGCAAATAATTTGGCATTGGAAAAGCTCTAAAAATACGTATATTGTTTGAGCCCAAAGTGTGGTGTTTTAATAAAGCTGTCTGGCAAGAATGTTAAGAAAAATAACTTTTTCATTCATGGCCTTTGTTGTTGATGGGAAAATTGCAGCTGAAGTGGAAGAACTGCCTCATGGTACTCTCAGTCTTTGGGTAAAAGTGCTGTATGTGGCAGAAGAGTTCTCCATCTGCAGCAGATTGTCTCTAAGCTGTGGCCTTGTATCCAAGGCAACTGTTTCTGGATGTTAGGTGTTGAGACGCTGTAGAATAAATGAGAGGTAGCTGGGAAATTTACAGGTAAGATTCTGTCAGGAACAGTAACGATGAAATGCTAACATCTGAAAAGTAGTTGAAGTCCCTGTGGGCGGCATCCCTGCCCACGGCAGGGGGATTGGAAATGTATATGATCTTTAAGGTCCTTTCCAACCCAAGCTGCTCTATGAAGGGAGCACAAGAACCCCAATATGGAATTTTAGTCTCAAAATACAAAATAAGATACAGTATACTTCTTAATCAATAATGACCTACCATGTCTGTGGGAAAACCATGAAGTATGGAACAGACATGAAATAAAATTGATTGCTTTTAGTTTATCTTTCTGTAACATACATCTTGGGGACCAGCCCTGTAAGAGCCTGGTCTTTGTCTTTCATGAATTTCTTTCTGTCTGGAAGCAGCATTCCAGTTAGAGGGTTTTTGTTTATTTAGAGAAGTCATCTGTTTAAAAAGTTATACTCAACAATTTTAGGGTTTGGGTTGTTATTATTTGCTGTTGGAGGTGGTATTTTTTGTTTGTTTATTTGGTTGGTTGTGTGTTTTTTTTTAATTCCTTTAAATACAACCACATTACTTAGGGGTGATACTAGCCCATAACTTAAGTACCATTATACTCTGGGATTTAAAATGATTTGCCCGTTTTGCTCACCTGCTGCCTAACCTAAGTACCATGGCAGGACACATGGATGAGGAGAGCTGAGGCTGGCTGAAAGAGGCAGGAGAGCTGTAGGCAAAGGCTGGGAAACTTCCTTCTCCCTGAATTCTTGTGTTCAATTTTCAGGTGACTAAAACATTCCACCATTTCTGGGTAAATATATCTCTACTACAAAAATGTCACCCCTTGAATCTTAAAAGCAAGACCAACAGGAAACGTACTACAGGCACATACATCTCTGCAAGTTTGTCAAGTTTTGTTTCTTGCTTCTGTCACCAACTTAAATACATCGAAATCCTGATGAGCTGAATAGTAACCACAAAACTTGTTATGCAAGACAGGGAAAGGGACTCATTAATTGCCAGCACTTATCCATGAGAGACTGCAGAAGTGTAAGCGTCATCTGAGAGCTTTTATCAACTCATCTCTGCTAATTCTGTTTGTCTGGGGAGCATTAATTTCATCAAAGAAATGAAACTTGAGCTTGTGATTTTTGGCAAACCATTCATTTTAATTATATGTGGTTATTTATTCATGGAATATGAATTCAGCTTTTTGACTGAATCTCTTTGACTGACATCAAAGAGGTGAAATGAATGCTGCCCTTGACCTAATAGCGACCTAACAGTGACCCCTGAGGAGCTCCACTCATCACTGATCTCCACTTGGACACTGAGCCATTGAACACTCAACGGAATGCAACCTCCCAGCTGATTCCTTACCCACCGAGGGTCCATCTGTCAAATCCACGTCTCTCCAATTTAGAGACAAGGATATCACGCAGGACAGCATCAAATGCTTTGCACAAGTCCAGGTAGATGATGCCAGGTACGCTGTTGTGCTTTGACTGAAAAATTCGAAGCACAGGCAATTCTGGCTGTATTAATTTCATCCAGGCACCATGATGTGCTGAGCCTTGAGAAGGGATTGAGCTCAGCTGTATTGTGATGAACATACCAGAAGTAACCCCTCTTGATTCAACTGGCGCTGAGGGGACAACCACAACTGACAAAGGAAGCCCCAAAGGAAGAGTGCATGAGTGCACGAGTAGCTGCAAACTGCAAACCTGATGATGCTGTATTTACCCGTTCTTACTGTCTGCCTGTTTTATATATACCTTAGTGCTCTTGTTACAGCAACATGTCCATTCATCTTGCATAGCTATATAGTGAATTTTGGTAAATGCTTCAGAAATCTCACTTAAACAAAATGTATGAAAAATATATACCACCTCTCATGACTAATCACCAGAAAATACTAAAAATAATCAGTGCACTTACAATTCCATCTGAACTGCCACTATTTTTTTTTAATTAATAAATGTGTTTAGCCATATGTGTGACAATAAACCCATTTATTTTGATTGTGATGGTCACAATGCTTACAGTGAAGCACATGTTTAACTACTTTTATTAATGAGGTTTGGGCTAACAGATGTCTTCTCTGTAATGAGCTGGCCATGTAGTCCTAGCTGGCAGCCACAGGAGACTCCCCAGCTTCTTCTGGCAACCACTAATGGATATTCATTGCTAAATCAGAAGGCTCCTGCAAGCAGCTAGACTGAACCAGAAAACAGCTTCATACCACAGAAGAGGAACTGAATAAAAAACTTCTTTTTCACCCTTATTGAGTCTGGGACCAGCAACGTAGGCTTTGTGAAGTCTGCTTGAAAGGCAGATTTTTAGCACAAGAAAATACAGGGACTGTGGGTCCAGACAACATCTAATTACCTCTGTGTAATTTATTTATTTTTGATTCTTTGTTACTACTCTGCAGATTTTTCACTTCCACATATTTTCTGAATAAATAGATTTTGAGTAGCAATCTCAAATCATTTATGGATGGGAAATACTCATTTGTTTCTGTTTAAAGGTGCATAATGATAATAAACTGAATAGAACAATGTGTGCATTATCTATTAGTGTTGCTGGATCTTTCTAGACTTTGTATACTGTGATTTTTTGGTTTGTTTTGTTGAAATGTGCAGCGGTGTTTTACCCTGATGTAAGTATCTGGAGGACCGTACTATTCCCAGCCTGCCATGTGGCACTACAATGTAGCTATCACACCAGAATTAAATGTTTTTCCTTTGTTCTCTGATTGTACCAGGTGGGCTAGGCTCTGCTGGGATTTGGTTTAGATCTTACAGCAGCATTATTCTTAGAATAACATTCAATCTTTGAGAAGTTTTGTGAGTTTTTTGTTTGTTTTCCATTATGCAACCTGAAGACTTCCATCTTCTCAGCCACAGGGGTGTAATCAGACTTTGATAATAATAGTGTTACACTGATTTACAGCTTCTGAATAGAGAACTTTTTCAGCAGGCCATGCTGGCTCACACACATAAAAGCAGGGAGATGACCTGCTTGCCTCATCTCACCTCAAAATGGCTTGGGCTCAGGAATGCTTTCCACTTGAATTTACAGTGTTCTCCCAGTGGCCACAGTGTCACTATAAATACAGCCCTTCATCTCTGCAAGAAGTTTTTACTCTCTCTTGAATGTTAATCATCTTGTTGAGCTTTCTGGGGTCTTCTTCATCCTTTATATGATTTTGTGTTGACCTAATCTAACTTTGAGATAGCACTCTTTCTTTTGTCCAGTGAGACAAGACCTAAGAAGTTACATAAATCCTGAGCTCATGCATGAAAAACTGTGACATTAACATTGCTCATTTATCTTCACACCTTAGGTTTTGGAATGACCACACCAGCAACAGTGGCTGGAAAAGTATTCCTCATCGTTTATGGGCTGTTTGGGTGTGCCGGGACTATCCTTTTCTTCAACCTCTTCTTGGAGCGCATTATCTCTCTCCTGGCATTCATAATGAAGGCTTGCCATGAGAGACAGCTGCGAAGAAGTGGTCTCCTACCTCCCAACTTCCGAAGGGGGTCAGCTATGGCTGGGGTGGGCAGCCTCATCGGGTGGAAGCCATCAGTTTATCATGTGATGCTGATTCTGGGAATTTTTGCTATCACCCTTTCTTGCTGCGCTTCTGCGATGTACACGTTTGTGGAAGGATGGAACTACATTGACTCCTTGTACTATTGTTTTGTCACCTTTAGCACCATTGGCTTTGGAGATTTGGTAAGCAGCCAAAATGCTGTGTACCAAAATCAGGGATTATACAGATTTGGAAACTTCATCTTTATATTAATGGGAGTATGTTGCATATACTCTCTTTTTAACGTCATCTCAATTATGATCAAGCAACTCTTGAACTGGGTGTTGAAAAAATTCGAATGCAGATGTTGCCCAAAGTGCCATAAATCAAGTGCCCGCCTCGGACGTCGCAACGCCATCACACCAGGAGCACGCCTGCGTCGGCATAAAATCTCAATGGACGCTGATGGACAGTACGACAGTGACACTGAGGGCAGGAGGCTCTCCGGTGAGATGATCTCCATGCGGGAGCTCATGGCATCAAACAAAGTCTCCCTGGCCATTTTGCAAAAGCAGCTGTCTGAGACGGCCAATGGCTACCCAAGAAACGTTTGTATCAATACGAGACAAAATGGTTTCTCTGCAGGGGTGGGTGCTCTAGCCATCATGAACAACCGCTTGGCAGAAACGAGTGATCGTAGGTAGAGTTTTTGAAATGCCTTTTTGTTTCCTTAATAAAAGCGGTGATTTAAGGAGGAATTATCACTGTAAACTACTGGAAGGTTTTAAATTCAGAAACAGACAGTGTTCATTGGGCATCTGGCAATTTGGTTTCTCGAGTTTTTATGTATTCTCTAATAGTCAGTAACATATTTACTGTAATGATGTGATTTTCCCCAGAGAGGTTTTTGGGAGGGACTTGGGTGTCTTTGATGAAGAATCTGATGCAAGTTCAGAAGAATGGTGTGCATGGTTATGATGCTGCCAAAACCAACATCTTCCTCAGAAAATAACCTCAACCCATACTCTGGGTTAAAATGCATTCTGGGCACATTCAGTTCCAGATTAAAACTTGGGGGATAAGGGTTGGCTAAACCAGTATCTCACCTTGTTTAAGTCTGGATCTGGCCCTGAACTTTGTACTTGATGCTCTTCAGCGGTTCCTCATACAAGGCCTGTATATAACATACATGTAGGTGACTGCAGTTATGCCAGCTTTAGGGTGATTGTGCTTCACTTCAATAATCCTATTGACCTCAATGGCAGAGGATCAAATTGACTGAATTCTCCTGACTGTCAATGATTTTTTTCAGCTAGTCTTGTTTAAACCACTATGTGCTACCTAACTATTAAAAGTCAGGGGATTATCAGTCAGAAGAAGCATGTTGAAAATGTGCAAAACTATTCCTACCTACTGAATAAGTGAAGACATGCCAGAGAAGCCAGTATTCATCTCTGGTGTCAAATCTTTGCATTACCACTGAAATGTAAGTTAAACTGTTTACTAATTACATTACTTTTACATGAAACAGTCTTATAAAGCGAATGTAGGCTCTCTTTGTTGTCATAAATTTGTATCCTCTACTTCTACAATACTGTTGCACAGAATCATGCAAATAGTTTCTTTGCAGTTCTTCAAGGGCCCCAACACTGTACTTGTTTTCCACAAACCTGACTGTGAAAGTTATACAAAGGAGCTTTTGCTCTGGATCATTTATCTGTTCTGTGCCACTTCTTTAAAGATGTATAGATAATACGAAGGCTTCTGTATATTTCAGAAAGAAATACAACTTAAGGTTGAAGCCTTAGGCAAGGTGATGACTACTAGGGTGTCTGTTGAAAAAAAAATAATGAAAAAGCTAATGGAAACAGACTAGGAATATTAGAAATGTTTGAAAATACATCTGTGGAGTGTCATATTGTTACTGTGTTTTGCATGTGTTTGGGGTCTTGCTCTTTTTGTTTTCTTTTTAACTTGTAGGAGTGCAAAACATTTCAGAATTTAACCTTGGAAAACTAACTTTTAAATGAAGGTTTTGCACACTTGATACTGCCAGCTGAAGGATGGCAGTGACTGTATATTTTGTCTAAAGGAGAAGGAATCAGAGCAGCAGATAGAGCATCACATGTGGCTCTTATATCATAAACATAGTCACAACTTTTATCAAGATGCATCTGGCTGTGAGAAACATCTCAAATAATTTTCTTCAGACAGGATCTTCTGTGAAGCTATTTTATTCGCGATTGCAATGGTGGGCGTCCTGTCAATCAGGAGTGCATTTTAGTAAGCAAATCATAACCTTTTATTCCCTATTACCCGATGCCTAATAACCTCCCCTGTTTCCTCATTGGCTGAGTACTACAGGTTCACAAGCTACTCGACGCTCCTCTATACCATATATGTACATTTTTTCTTTTTTTCAACCCTTTAATTTCTCCTTTCTTATATTTTGAGAACTTGTGATCTTTGTTTTACTGTTCTTACACTGCTCATCCTGTTTTTCTCAAGCTGCTACCTTATTTTGGAACAGTGAGGCCTTCTACTGTCCACTTATCTACTTAGCATTTCTCCTTATTATGACTACACAACTATCTTGGAACACAGAAAACAGTTGTGTTTTTGCTGTAGTTCTCTACAGCAAAAACACAACTTAGTTTCTCACATGGCCAAAAACACTCAATGATGTTTGCATTCTCTATCTACCTGATACAAAGTCCTATTTAAGATTACTTGGCGTGGCAGAGACTGCATTCAAGAGGCATTCATCTGGCAGGAGCTTCCTTGGTGACAGAGACCCCCAAAGCAGCACGTGTCTGTGTGTGCAGTCTGTCTCAGGTGCTACGTTTGTGCAGCCTTTTGAGGAAGCATGCAAAGGTCAAAGTGTTTGTCATGCTAAGTTTAAGCCCCCTGAAGGATTACTGTAAGCAGGATGTGTAGGTGCAGGTCATGGTCTGGGGAAAGCTCAAAGACCCAGTTCAGGAAGGTGACTTCCAGAGCCACAGGGGCCATCTTTAGGGACAGCAGAGGCAAATGAATTTGGTCTTTCCCACAGGATTATCTCCAAGGATACACCTCTTTAATTATTACAATTTATGAATTAGCTTATTAAGAGCATGTATGGTGTGCTGCTGTCTCTTTGCAGCTAGGCCACTCTTAGGATTGTACCTTAGTACCTTTGCCATTGCTTGAGCTCATTGAAGAGAAACCCACTGTGTGAAGTGCAGCACGAGTAGAGGCAGATGGGCTTTATTCCAGCAGAATTACTTAGGTTTATCATTATAAAACTGAGTTCAAATGCATTAACATTCTGTGAGCCCAGGAGACACATTTTTATGATAGCAAAATTGCAAATTAAGGGGTTTTATTTTTTCAGTAAGTTGTTTTTAAAGAATGAGAATTATAGCTATGATTAGGGACATGTTTAAACGTTTGTAAATTGTTTTCAAACTACCTGCTCCTGCCTGGGAAATGTGAAGTAATATGCAGTTGTACATACACCTGCTCTGCTATTGCTGCACTTTTCTGAGTCCACTGAGTTCTGATTTACACATTACTGTTTCTTATTGCCTTCATCTGATCTAGATGCTAGACTGGACCCCGGAGGAAGAGCATTGTAGCACCCTTTGCAGTTCCTATTGACACCAGGGGAACTTGGATTGGCTTTTAGAACTGGGTTCTCCAAGGGATTTGGACATCTGATTGCTACTGTGTGCAATTATGTCCAGTGTCTCATTACTCCTGAGATCCTTGAAAACTTTCTCCTTAGCCTCAGAGGGATGTAAGGTACATGCCTTGATTTCTACCAATGGCCCCATTCGTTGCAGTGCATAGATCCCCACATAGTGACATGACTCAACTACAGGGACCCTCTAGCTTGTGTCTAAACTCCATAAAAATCCCTAAACTCATCTGACTCATCAAGCCCAGTTTACAACAGTGTTCAGAGTCTGGCTACTGAACTGCGTCTCACTGGAGAGCTCATGAGAAGGGGCAGACTTATGCTTCCCTCATATTCAGTAGCCAAAGTGTTTTTCATGCATGAAAAGCAAGTTCCAAATCCGTAGACTTCTGCCTACTATTACTATCTGAGCAGTCATCACCCATGTGCATGAATACACGAGCCAAGAGGACACAGGAGATTTGAAACTAGTTTTCCACAGTCCCTCCTTCTCTTTAGTTTTCTCATGGAAACTTTAAGCTTGCAAGGCTTGAGCAAGGATCTCCTCTCCTTTGTTATGTATGATTCTACTCACAATTCCCCAGGGCAGCCTGTTTCTTTTATGAAGTAAACCCTAAACATGCACTAAGTGCACCAAGTGCAATTTCTTCTGGTATTTCTTCACAAACAACCGGGATACCTTCAATATGCAGATATAGGCTGAAGCACAAGAAATCAGAAGGAAACTGAAGGAACAGAATAAGAAAATGAAAGCACACTGCACTAGATTGCACTTTCTTTTCAGGAAACTTGGGAGTCTTGATTTTATTTTTATTTTTTTTCCCATGTTTTATTTTTGGGCAGCCAAAAAGTTAACTTAGGAGCTGAAAGTTCATCTTTCCTTATTCACCCCTTTTTGCATCATCCCCCAGAGCAGCAGCAGTGATCCCTGCTGGCTCAGACCCAGTCATCTCAGTTGCCTGATGAGCAGCTATACAGGCAGCACAAGCTGTAACTCAGCTCCGGTACCCCAAATATTGGGCTTTTGCTAATTAAGCCTGAGAAGTGCATTCACAAGCAGCAGAAAGTTGCAGAACTTCTCCGTGAGCCAGCCAAAAATGAGAGAAATGATTGCACAGGCATGAACTGCTCAGACCTCCAGCAAGAACGGAAGAGATAATATTTTCACCTGATCCAAGTACTAATATCTTGCAGATAAAAATTAAAATTTAAGTGGAAACTAACAAGACCATGACTATGAATCCTCTCTTTCTGATGGAGCTCAGGACAGAACATTTACAAGGAATAGTTCTTGTGAAACCAGTAGTGTTTAACATGCCATTGCCTTTCCTTCTTGGGGTTTGTCTTGCCAACTTTCAAACCCAGTTTCAAGTCACACTGACACATCATCAGATTGCCACTTTTCTTCCCATCTGAAAACACACTTCATGTTTTGTGAAAAAAATAAATAGATTGCCTTTTATTTCCTTGATATGTAAATGATGTCCTTCAAACAATGCAAAAGTTCAGTGAAACAATCTCGTTGACCTCCATCACAGATAGCAGTTTAGGAGGGACATGGCTGCAATTTATGAAATTCTGGTTTGCCTGTCTCCCCTCTGGAGGAAATCTTTCATAAGTAACTGCTGTTAACAGCAAGAATTGCAAATGCACTTTAGGCAGTGGTTGGAATAAAGCAGCAAAACCAAAAATGGAAAGATAGTCTGCTATAACTGGTATTTTTGCCTCTTTGATGAGTATGTGCTAATTGATAGCCCAATTGTCATCTCTATTTGCAGCCAAAATTATTACTGGAAATAATTCTCACTTTTTTTTGGTCTTTTTCTAACTTCTTCACTTGAAAAAATAGTCAGTGCTTAATTATTCCAATGAATGTTCAGCACTGATTCAAACAAATTCATACTTGGTGTGATGCTGATTGCTAAGCAAATCTATGGATATGGCTTCTGCTCTAATTGGAGTACTAATGTGCCTTCTCAAACTAACGTACATTTTCAATGTTGTATTTAAATGACACAAGAAATGTTATGTCACGGAGTAAGTTTAGTTAGGGCACATAAATATTTGATTCAGATGAAACAGCTAGTGAGGTGTGCTTCGGGCATTATACAACCAATACGCAAATTCTTTTTTTTTTTTTTTTTTTAATGAGTTCTTCCATTCTGAGCTCACAATCTGCTTTTGTGCCTAGTCACAATAGTAAAACAGAAGCACGACATCGTCTGTGGGAAACGGATGGCCAGTTCCCCTGAGGTCTGACTCACAGGATATGCATATTAATGTATGCACAGTAAGTGAGTAGTTCATTATGCCTTATAAGCATGTTGTGTAGTGATGGCACAGAGGTAAGGCTGCTTCAGTTTACACACCCTCAGTCAGCACAGAGTCCAATAAAGATGCATTCCTTGTTTTTTTTTCCTCTCTTTTTGTTTAGTAATAGTTAACATCTACCCCTTAATTAGAATATACTTTTAAACAACAATTTCCCTAAGGATTTTATACCCATAATGTAAAACCCAAGGTCATTGGATTTATTCCTTCCAAGGGAAAGGACAGATAGCGTGCTTATGGATACCACTTATAGCAGAGCACCCAGTACTGGTGATTTAGCACAGGAAAAAAAATACAGACTTCTATCAAAGAACAGCAAGTGTACCTTTAGCAAGGGACATTGCCACCTGTTGATCCCCTTTTACTTCCTTGAGATGTTCACACCTATCATAAAACCACAGACAACATCACAGCCCAAAGTAGCTCTTGGTGCATCACAGGCTCATCTACCTCATCTGGAACATTAAGAGACATATTTTGTGAGCAGCAGAGGGAAGGGAGAGGGGCCGCACATTTACATTCACTCTGCACTTCATCCAGGTGGAGATCGTTGTAGTGGTTGGACTTCAGGAAGACAATGGCCAAACCTACTGCGGAAAAAGCAGCTGTGCTGCTCCGCTACATGGATGAGCAATATTCTAGGTATAATGCAGGTACTAGTTCCCATGACTAAGGTCCCCATCAGTCCCAAGACTCGTCACTCCCTGGCACATGCCAGCCAGCTCCTAAGCACAAGGAAGCACTGGGTATGAGGAAGTCAGTGGATTTTAAATAGTGTAGCACAAGTCTTTTCAGGATTAGGCCCTCCAGCAGCTGATGCTTTGTCAAACCATCTAAGAAACACAAATAAGATGTTCCTATAATCCCTTTGTATTTCACAGACTGTAAGATTACTTTTCAAAGGCAGCAAGTCAATTCAAAATAAATGCCTTTATAACAATACACAATCACTGATAATTCTGACTGTGCAATTCAAACACCAAGTATTTTCTCGGTGGCTGTCATTTTCTAATTTTTGTATTAGGACATCTGTTTTACTCCTTGCAAGTAAAATATATCCAGCCATGAGCAAGAATTCAGCTCTCATTTCATTGTAAAAACCTCAATATCTAAAAGCACAACACCTGAAAAATAATTTGGGCTTCTTTGTGTGTGTGCAGATAACGTTTATTTACAAAAATAGAAGATGCCGTCCCTTTACTTACACAGATACATGATTTTTTAGCTTACTGGAATTCTGCCTTGTACACTTTCTGCAAAATTCGTAGTTGCAAATTTCAAGCCAGTTCAAAAGGACTTGAGTGATAAAAGAATATATCTGCTCAAAGGTATTCCTGTTTAATTATTTTTTTTTTTTAAGGGACACAGCTTGGTAGGTATCTCTAACTGAACTGGTATTATCATCTCCTATTGTGAATGTCAGAAGAATTTTTCTTCTTCTGTTAATTCCATTGGTTTTTTTTGTGTGTTTGGTATTTGCTTATTGCTGTGCTTCAGTGTGCATTGTGAAAGGAATGACCCATACTCTTTCCTAGGTGGTATCACTTTCCCCTTTGCATTAATTGCAGACACACTTAGGAGAAACATTGAAATTGGACACTTTTCTGAACACTTTTGTTTAAAAAAATGTTTTATAAATTCTAGATTATGAGTATAAATTATTTGTAATGGTTGAAATTAGCAGACTGGATATTTTTCCTACCAATAGAAACCTGACATTAACTCAGTGAATGATGCTAAAGGTACAGTTTTATATAAAAAGTTATTCCTATTTTATCCAGTTTATCCAATTTGTGTAAAAATTTTAACAGAGAGTAAGACAGATGTAAATCCCATTTGGAAATTGCTCTATTCCACACACTCCTGCTCATGAACAGAACTTCTAAAGGGATTAAAACTGAGCATACCAGATCACTGCAAACACGATTGCATTTACAAACTCTCAAAACTTGAATACTTCACCTGTGTGGCAACTACGAAATAAGGGCATACTAATGTAATTCTAATTCAGGCAAATAAACAGAGATAATGGAATTCCACTTTCTGCTGGCCATTTTTATCAAAAAGACCATTGGTAAAAAGCTGCTGTGTCGAGGGTGGTTTACTGATTCGGTGTATACATGTGCTGTGTAGTTTGGTGCTGCTGAGAGTAAGAAAGGCAGCTTGTTCAAGGCCAGCATACGCAAAGTAACTCAGAAGAACGAACCTTTCAATGTTAATGCTTTCCATTATTTCAGGGGGGAAAAATGATGCCAATTAGAGGAATATTTTATTTGAATTGTCAGCATAAGGAAGTAGAGAAAGGCTAAAATAAAGTTTACATGACTGGTATTGAGCCACTCCTGAGGGGCACGGCAAAGCCCTGCATGTGCCTCACATATTCCAAATGGTTTCTGGCTGTCCTTGAACTTGGCTGTTCCTGAAAATTGAGGGTTTGGGGCACAGGTGTAGTTATTGACTCGCTTTACACTGGAAAAGCAGCTGCGCTGTGATCTTAATTTGCCAGTTAAATGGATGGGATAATTTGTTTAGGCTTCCTGTATGATGACAGCATGTATAAATATTACAAGATGAATCAATTGCCCAGGCTGGTTATTTTCACTAAGAGATCTCTAACAGTAAAAAGGGAAGAAACATCTTATCATCTAACAATTATGTTACATCAAGTGGCAGCAGTCCTCTCTAGCCAAGCCTTCCTCAGCATGGGCTTCATGAAAAGCTGGCCTTCAGCTGCCGTGCTGGTTCTGTCAGACCTGATTGCCCAAACACGTGCAGGTAGCCCTTGATGGTCATGGTTTTGCCAAAAAAAGCTATCAAAATAAAACAAAATAATAATAAAAAAGCATCTAAAGAAAAGCCAAATACTCCAAATAATAAATCACGATGAAACAAGAATGATGATCCATACAGAAGCTACTGTTGGTAGCAGCCATAGATGCTTTCCTAGTACTGAAGGAAATTTGGGTTTAGGAGAGCAGAAACTGGATTTTTAGGGTGCTGGACATTGCCCTGCAAACAGCTACAGCAGCACAAATGATGAACAAGCGTTTGCAGATGTTTCTGCACTGTTAGGGAAGGTTCTCATCTATACCGAAATCAGAGGATGACAGCAAATCGTACACAAGCATGTGCTTTTTACAAGAAACCTGTCACAGGGAATAGCAATATTAGCTGTGGCAGGTCCAGGTGTGAATCAGTCTCTGTTGCCAGACAGACAAAACCCTGAAAACCTCCCCTTTTTTACATTCCTCCTCCACAAGCTGTTCACTCACTTTTAGCAAAATTCACCTGTCAGGAACTCCCACTCGTGTGGGTTTGGTGATGACAGCAATCTTAGAAAATGCTTTGTGCACTGCAAGACTTTCACCTCCAGGACCTCAGATTCAAATAACTTTCTACTTCCAAAAGTGACAGAATTGGTAACTTAAAAGAGTGGAAATTCCCTTTAGGGTTGGTAAGGGTGGTACCCAGAGCCTTCTGGGCTACCCTGGGAGCCCGGTCCTCCCGTGGGTACTGCTGTGTCTTGTTTTTTTTCACATTGTGAGAAATGAACAAAGATGCTCCTTCACCTGCTGACTTCACTCATCTTATTCCTAAAGAGTTGAATGATGAGGACATCACATAAATGAAAGAGCTGGGGGGTTCTAGGAAGCAAACGCTGCTCTCCATTTTCTGCTCTCCAAGTGCACTTGCCTGAATTTGGAGTAATTTCATTGAATTCCAGGTAGCAGCCTGACTAATTAACCTTACACAATTACTTTCAAATGTATGCTAGGAGTCAAAAGAAACCATATTAATTTTACAGCACAATTTCAGTTGTGTTTACTGAGTAAAGAGCTGAAACAAAGGAAATATAAATTCCTGTAAACCATCGACTAGAAAGTAGAGATATTTGTAATCTTTGAGACGATGTTTCCTAGCAAAACAATAAGCTGAAATAAACTTCAAAACTGAAATCTATTTAAGCAAGTGACATTTTAAAAATTATTTTGTTCTGGGTTGAGAGGAACTTTCCCTTCAGCACATCCAATAATTGTGAATGCTTTTAACTAACCCATCCGATTTTTGATGTCAGCCTGTGATTTTTCTAGTGTAAGATCTTTGAATGTAGAGGACTAAAAGCCATATACGAAGCTAATTAAACTCAAATCTACTTGTGTGTTATATACAGCTTGCAAACAAAATTGAGTGGACGTTTTTGGCTCCGCACCCCTTCATTCACACGAGCAGGGTTACGGCACTGGGCAGCGCAGAGGGCTGGCGGTCAGCAGCATCACCAAGTGGTGCAAAGGCACTGTCCGGGGGTGCACAGCGAGTGAGAACCCCGAAGAACCTGCTCACCATGCTCACTGAACATGCCTCTGTGGTTTTAACGCTGTGCTGCACAGCCAGTTAAAATTGCTGTACCTCTGGTAGGGTGGCAGGTTGGAGATGGCACTTGGATTGTTGCCTTTAACCTCTTACAAAGACTCTTGAAATAAAAAAAAGAAAATGCTGCCTGGAAGATGTGTGTGAGTATTATTCTCTTTGGAGCCAGCGCTGCTGGTGTTGCTTTGATTGCATTCGATTTTCTTTCTCAGAGAAAAGTTTCTTCATGTGTGAAGCACGCTCAGTCACCAGCGTATGGTTCGGTAGAGCTCGGGGGGGTGACTGTTGTGACATGCTTATAATGCACATGGCTACCACCTAGTAAAGACGGCAGCAAACCCATTCTTTGCTTTGCAGGAACACAGAAAGCAGATGGAAACTGTTTGCTCTGTAAACAGCTATAAGGAACTCCTGCTCTATCTCCCCGGTTTTCGTTCAGATCAATAGGATCCTTCTGTCCAAGGTATTAAGATAAATCCAGGATATTTTGGTATTGATTAAAGAGAGACATTTTTAAAAAATCAATCATGCTGCAGGCAGAGAAATGTTACTGCCTTGAATGTGGAGGCTTGTTAATCTTGCTAGATAGAATGGAACCAAAGTACAAACTTTTGTGGTTCACAGACCCACGCTCCTCTCACCCACCTCTATACCTAATTAAAATAACCCCCAACAAGAGCTGGTGCTTGGCACAGGCTCTTCAAGGCACCTGCTCCTGCTGCATCCCAGCCAGATGCACAACCTGCAGGCACTGATTTGACAGGTCCTGCTTGCCAAAACACACAAAAAAAATATTTCCTTGTCAGGAGGGGGTAAGGATGGAGAGGGGAAGCCACCAAAAGTTGTGCTGGGCAATACGACAAGAGGGAGAGGGTTGCTGCTGGCTGCTTGGTGTTGAATTCACCACTGCTACGTATCATCAGGCACCAATGCTGTATCAGTTCCCCTGGCCTTTGTAGTTAATAAACCTCAAGAAGTTAATAACCTCAGAAACATTCAATTTCTTCACAATTAAAACCATAAAATCACAGAATATGGGAGAAAAAAAGCTACTAATCTGATAGAAATTCATATTTACAGAAAATAGCATGAGGGTTGGTGCTTGCATGGTGAGACAGTTACTGCTGATTTATTAGACCTTGTACAGTGTAAGGTGGGGCTTTAATGGTATTTTACATTTTTCAGTGGTTCCAGTCACCCAGCTGCAAACCTTGGTGGCTTAAGATGACTGCTGTTGCATTTTCCTGTATCTGAATGTCCTTCTCCTTCTACCACTAGTGGACATCTGATCATACACTGAGAAACACACTGTCCCATACTTTGCATGTCTATTCCCAAGTCGGAACGTGCATTTTGTGTGACTGTTACCTTTATATAGGAAGATTACATGAAGGTTAAAATCCAGCTCACCCTGGTCGTGTAACCACTTATTTTGGTAGAAAATAGGCTATTGAAATGAGTATAAGTCAAAAGCCTTCACCTAGTATGTCTTTCAAATTAGTGCTATAGAAACAATCACAGGCTCTGTATTTGCCTCTTTGCTTTCATGGGGTTTAATCAGTCTCATGCAAACACACAATGTACGTTGACACCAAGAAGGATGATTTCCTGGGTGCTTCAGCCCCAAAGCAATAGCAAATGATAAGGAATACTTCCTATCTGGGCACATTTACAGAAATAGAAGAGCCAGTCCCCTTGTTTCCCCCCAGTAGTTGCTGATGCTGCAAGTGGATGTGTGTCGTGCAAAGTTTGACACCCGTGTGCTAATCGCCAACTTGGTGTCAATTAGTTGACAAAATACCACATTTACAACTTACTTGGTGGAGGAAATTATATTGACCTTATGCTACCAGCAAACTAGAGAAAGGAATAACAAAACAAAGAAAAGAACAGTAGTAAATTACATGCTTGTGTTTACTTTGCTAAGAGTAGACATCTAAAGGTGTCTCTTTGCTTTCAGTGGCCATCACTTCCCCATCCTAGGGAGAACACAGGAGGAGTGCCTCTGAGACACTCAGGAAGGCCCTTTCAGTAGGAAATAAGTGGGAATTTGATAGTAGGTGTCTTTCAAATGATGAATTTTGGCTAAATGGACGTGTCCAGGAAAGGAAAAATGTTTAGCCTAATATGCTACAGATTAATTTTGACATGCCAGAGAGAACAAACCCAGGAGCACTTCTCAGGAAAGGAGCATGGGGGGATCACTTTGCCTTTTCCACACTTCTGGGCTCTCCCCAGCTTACTCCCACATTGACCATACAAGTTCTGAAGTCTTCTCCTCCAACCCCATCTCTGAAAGAAGCTGCAGCCACCTGTGTCTCCTTACACTGCCTGGGTTTACAGTGTTCTCCCCCATGCAAGATCAAACTGATTCCTCCGAATTATACAGAGGAATACATACTCACTCCTGAAATCACTGCAAATCAGGTAAAACCCATCAACAACTATACAGGATCAAGCCAATATTGGAAGAGATTGTTCATACCCATGTAACGAGGCTCAATCTTTGCCCTTGGCTCTTAGTGACTGCAAGTGACATCTTGATTTTTTTTTATCAAACTTTATATTTTTCCCCCATCTCCCCAAATGTAGTTATAATTAAACAACCTCTCATGAGCATCAGCTGTGCTATTAGAGAAGAAATTAAACATTTCTAAGTAAATCTAATAGATGATGGGAAATTTTAACACAGCCATGAGATCCGTGAGATCATTTAAACAGAAATTACTTTATATTAGAAATGGCAGTTACAGGCTGTATCCCCAGCGCTTTAGAGGAAATAGAAGGAAAAAAAAAAAGTGAAGAATTTCTTCATTATTTCTAATCTCAACCTACCCTTTTTTAGTTTAAAGCCATTCCCCCTTGTCCCATTGCCACACCCCATGACAAAAAGTCCCTCTGCAGCTTTTCTGTAGGCCCCCTTAAGGTACTAGAAGGCCTCTGTAAGGTATCCCTGGGGCTTTCTCTTCTCCATGCAGAAAACAACCAACTCCCTCAGCCTGTTTTCATGGGAGAGATGCTTTAGCGCTCTGATCATCCTCATGACCCTCCTCTAGACTTGTTTTAATAGGTCCATGTCTTGTGCTCGGGGCCCCAGAGCTGAATGCAGTACTCCAGGAGGGGAGCAGAGCAGAGGAGAATCACCTCCGACCTGCTGGCCTCACTTCGTTTGATGCAGTCAGAACAGAGTTGGTTTTCTGGGCTGCAAGCACACATTGCTGGCTCATGTTGAGCTCCTTATCAACCAACACCTCCAAGTCCTTCTCCTCAGGGCTGGTCTCAATCCACTCTTCACCAAGACAGTTTGGCTCAAAATCATAGAATATTCTAAATTGGACTGGGACCCACAAGGATCATCAAGTTCAACTTCTGACTTCACACAGGACCACCCCAAAATCAGACCATATGTCTGAGAGTGTTGTCCAAACACTTCTTGAATTCCAGCAGGCTTGATGCCATGCCCACTTCCCTGGTGAGCCAAAGAGCTTTTTGGGCTCTAGCAGCCAAAGACAGGTTCCTGGCTGCCCTTTAAGCCAAGCTGAATAAATCCATAGCAACTCCAATGGAGGAGACATGGGAGACATTTTCTAAAAACATAATTTGATTAAAGGATTTTAAAGAAATTGTCTTTGCCCCCCAAAAAAGGCAAGGAGAAATGGTGCCATGCCAGAACCTCTTGTTCAGGGTGATGCTGCTGCTCCCAGCAGCTCTCTGCCTGTCAGCCCCTTGGCTCAGCATCGGGCATGGAGGCATCAGTCTGGCTTTCAGCCACACTTTGCTTTCCACCGTGCTGGCTGACTTCCCGGTGTCTAACAGTGTCTGCCTCAGGAACAGAAACACAGCTTGTGGCAGTGAGGGCAGGAGGGTCACTGCTGGTAAACCAAGGATGCAGTGGGCTGGGAAAAGGATTCCCAGTGCTGGAGTCCCAGGCAGCACTAGCGGTGCCCCATGTTGCCAGGAGATGAGTCCATAGCATTATTCAGCACTGTCAGTCATCTCTGCTCTAAATTTTTTCCAAACCCTATAAATTACAGCTGGGCATTATTAGCCTCAGCCCTACACCCTTCAGTATCTTTCTAGCACCCCATTAATGATCAATATATCATGTCTCCTGCCCTGGAAGTGTGGCTTCCCAGAACAAGCTCTAGCTGCCAGACAATTCAAGTCTCCAAGCTCTCTTCTGCTGCAGTTAGGCAGCACAGCCCAGAGGGCTACATGACAGGGTGGGTGCCCACGTGGGGACCTGCCCCTGCTGTTCAGCAAATTCTGTCATTAAAACCCACCCCACAGGTGGATGGGTACTCCCACCTGCAGAGAGAATAGCTTCAGGGGGAAGCCAAAGGCTGGTCTCCTTCCAAAACCATCCACAAACACCACAAAATCAACAATGTCCATTCAGAATCTTCCACTTCTCTAATATGAGGCAGGTAAAGAGCAACATCTGAATAAATATCTTCTCCAGAAACTACTTTTGTCCCCTCAGGCCATTTTAAAATAAGAACTTCTAGCTTTGGGGATATACTGAAGGAGACATGTGTTGGGTCTCTGAGGCTGATTTCTGACAAGCCTTGGAAGCTGCTTTGAGCAGTGATGGGTTTAACCCCACCACCACTCTCTCAGCCTGCCATACAGACCATCAATAAACACCCATCACCACCTGCCTGCTCACAGGTACATTTTTAATGAAGCCTGATAGGAGGGTGCAGAATGGAGGGAAAAAAATATTTTCAAAAAGCTGTATTTAGAAAAATGAACATAATACATTTTTATCTGTATTACCCCCACCCCCCCTTTTTCCCTTCCTCTCCCCTTTGATCCCTATTTATACCAACTCAACAGTGCAAAACCCAGATATTTGCTGCTGGCTGTCTGGAAGCCAGGTGGATTCACAGCTGTGCTAGAACTGAGTTCTTCTTTGCCAAGGACAACATCTACTTTTTGCACTATTTCTATCTATTTTTACAGAGCTCATCACTCTGGGACCTAATCAGTGCCCAAGCAATTGGAAAATGGGATCTGCTGTTAGCTGGCAGCCCAAAGCCAGAAGAGGAAGCCAAGCTGGAGAACAGTGACGCTGGTCAGCAAAAAACATGTCCAGCATTGGCAAAGCCTCTGGCTGGCCAGCTCTGCTGCAATGGGGTCTCCTGGGCGTAGAGCACAGTGTGGGCAGAAAAAAATAATCATATCCACCACCCCCCACCAGCAACACAGTTCATCACAGTGTTATTTGGAGGTTCGTGCCCAGTGCACCTGGCCAACAAGCACACAGATCTGGAATCCACAAAGACAGCAAATACTGTCTTACCCAACCTTCCCCCCACCTTGGATTGAGTCTTTGCACTAACATACCTTGTAGGCCTCCTGGTGTTCTTCTAGCTGCCTCCTTAGCTGCTAAGCCAGCTCTTCTGCTCCCTATTATTGTGTCGTGATTACCATTCTGGTGGGCCTAACAACACATTACTGCTACACCTTTGTGCCTTCGCAGTGCCTCAGTGCTTTGTAGTTAAACTGCAACATTTCTGGGCTGTGCTCAATTGGTCCTCCAGCTGTTGTCAATAGCCCTTGTTCCCACCAGGTGGCTCCATGGGCATGTAACACTCCAAAGGCATGTTTATAAACATTGAGGGCCTTCCCTTCTGCTAATCCCAAGGCCCTAGTCAAGGCAATTAATTCAGCTGTTTGTGCTGAGGTGTTATGGGGTAGTGACTTTGCTTCTACAGTGTCCCAAGGGGTCACAAATACCACCAAAGGTAGTCCCAGAGCCAGTTTTCTAGCCCCCTGGACTAGGAGTACAGTCGCTGCTACTGCCCTCTGGGAAGATGGTAGTCCCTTACTCGTCTCATCTAGCAGTTTGGAAAAGTAGACCAAGGTCTTTTCCAGCTTCCCAACACCGTGCTCATCACACTGGCCACTACCCCTCTTCATTCATGCACGAACAATTGGAAGTTCATTTCAGCACATAGCATAATATGGTCTTCCCACAACCCACACTCAGTCTGGCTTCTCAGGTCCCAATACAATGCTATAAAAGCACTAACATACATCAACTCATAACATTTTCCTTCCCGCAGGCAAAATAACATTCACTGCAATGTAGTATTATAATTGAAGGATCCATTTTCTGGCCATTGTTCCCCACCATCCAGTTTGTATTGAGGCCACTCCTGCTTACAGTGTTGCCTAATTTTACCCTTTGTCCTATAATCACCACCAAATTTAGACCAATTTTTAAGGATGCATCCAAGAGGGGAGGAAGGGAGGATCCTGGACTGACTGCTTCCCATGTTCCCTGCAGCGGCTGCTCACGCTCAGCTTTGACTTGAACCCACCGATCAGGTCAGGTAGCTCACAAGGCCATATCCTATTCTTGCCAAACCACAGTGCCTACATGTGAGGCTGACAATCCGCACTCCAAAAACCCACAGGAAGATATAAATTGTACTCACCAGGCTGGTGACGTCCCCCTTGACCCCCAGACATTCGGTGGATTCCTCAGAGCAATGCGCCATTTGCCACTTGCTGGCCCTGGGCTTTTGGAGGGCATAGGCCAGACCCTGATAAAATCACAAGTGTGTGCTCAGTCTCTGGAGTGCTCACCTCCAACGCCGATCTGCCTTGCTTCTGCTAGCTCAGGGTTGCCGGTCCCCCTGTTTTCTTCAAAGTTTCCTTGTTTCATCAGCTTAGGACTACAACAGGCCGTGGGTGTGGAAGAACCAGCTCCTGCAGGCCTGGGGAAGCAAATATGAAAGCAGTAGGTTTCTGTGCGTTGTGCAGGGCCCAGGGCTGGCCTGTCCTACTTGCACAACACATCTCAAAGGAGCACCACAGCCCCGGGACATGGACAGTCATTCATTTCCACATAACCAGGCGTTCAGTTGTGTGAATGCTACAAAATGTTGCGTGCTGTGACTCTGGGAAAAACTACAAGAGATGGTCAATGGATCATCCACTTGTTGGAGCACCTGCTGTGGTATTTGCTGCTGGCTTATGGTGTGGAGGCAGCAGAATTCATTATAGCTGAATAGGAGATCAATACACAATTTAATTAAGACAGATGGTTGCAGGTTCTCCTCATCTGTTGGGAGATACTAAGAGTGCCATACCTGGAGCTTTCTACTGCTCTCTGTCCTCTTTAGTTGTATTGCCACATTTACACTAAATTACAACGAGGAATTTGTTAAGAAGTTAAAGGGCTCTGTAGTTATTCATGCTTTTTATTTAATTACTTTTTTCTTTTTCTTAATTAACCAAGTTCTTGTCTAATGGATTGAGCAAGAGCAAGGCAAGAGGAAATAGCAGTTCCCACAAAGCGCACTTCATTACTGCAGCTGGTGCTGTGAGTGATTTCTGTGTGCCCACAGCAGTTCAATGTCATGCAATGCTGAGTGTGAAGGCTGAAATTAAGTGACTTTAAGTGAAATTAACTGACTACCTCACATTCCCTGAGAGCAACGTTTTGCTTGTACATGCAGTATAGGCTGAAGCTTCAGAGTAGCCCTGGTGTGGACATGTTGTGTTCTCCCATATGTGCAGTCCCCCAGACAGATCCAAACCCACAGGCACGTTCAAATCTCCAGCGGGCTGAAGATGAGCTCCGTGCAGAGCGGATGGCAGGCTGCGTACAAGGATAGTACCACGTGCTGGTTCAAATGCTGTACAAAGGCTGCGGGCAGAGTGCTGCAAGAATATAAATTTATTTAAAGAACAAAAGCAGAAACTGTTTTTCCCTGAAATAACAGTTGCACCAGCTAGTCCTGGTTTCCCCTGGCTTAATGGGTAAATTCTGGATATATTTATTTATGGCCAAAACCCTCCCTGAGGGGAGGCGGGCCCAGATGCCAGTGGATCAGCAGCTCTGGGCTTCATACCAAGCACCCCTCCCACAAACACCTTCCTCTCCTAGAAGAAGAAATCCTCTCCAAAGAGCACATTTTTAGCCATCATCTGCAAATGTCAGATTAGTGTACTGGTTACTGTATTCCCCAAAAACTTTTGTGCACATAAAATATCTTTAAGCAGCTTGGTACCTCACCTGAATTCTTTTGACACGGGAAGAAGGAAAAGAAAGGTGATAAGAAGTTCATCCCACAGTATGCATGGGAGGGGGATTAAGGTCCTGTATGGCTTTACTCTTTCTCAGAATAAATGAGCATCTGGCCACTGACTATCCAGTTTTCACTGCGTTGCTGGAATCCCTTAGAAATCAGTAAAACTAAACTTTACAATGCTAACGGGTAAGATGTTCACAAGCTTCCAAGGTTTTCCTGAGAGAAAATAACACTTTTACCTACAGACAATAAATTTAAGAGAGAGAGAGATTAAACCATGGAGAACTACCAATAATAGAATAATATAGAGCCATGGGCCAAATCATCTGCCACTCTAATCTCAGTGAAAAAAATAAAATAAAATTACTTCATGAAGATCCTCCAATTCACACCAGATAAGCACTTCTCTTACAAGAGAGATTACTGAGAGATAATCCTGTGTCTCTCAGAAAGATAATAGCACTGCCATTTTTTCATAGGCAATGGTGCACCTTAACACACTGTGCATAAAATCCAGTCCCTGCAGTGCAGAAAGCAGCGGTTCTGCAAGATTTCCTTTTCACAAATTAATTTAATTCTTGTGAGAGAGAGAGAAAAAAAAAAAAAAAAAAGCTATTAAAATGCTACTAGAAGTAAAACCGTAACTTAGAAGCCTAGGATAAGACTCAAATCTGTTACAGCCAATTTAGCTCTGCTTTGCTGAGCGATGGCAGGTCAGAGAGAGCCTGGGGCTGTGCAGGAGCTGCAGGGTCCTGTCTGCCCAGCACTTTTGGGACTGGATGGTGGGGGGGACTGCTTAATCAGCGTCTGCTTAATAAGTGACAGTCATCTTCCGTGGAAACCTCAAAGAGGTATATTCAGCCTTGGTGGCTTTGTTTAAATCAAAGGTAATAAGAACACTGTGTCAGTGGCCACAGGCCCAGCTCATAGCGTTTTCAAGAGGTCTCATGGAGTATAGAGAACCAGTGGTAGAGACCAAAAGAGGCAACACCATGGAGCCAGCACATCTGGAGCTACACTCTGAGAAAGGGCAAGAAGAGTATGCATGAAGGGTGGGAAGGAGATGGAACCAGGGGCTTCATTTTCTTGTCAGAAGGATGGAGTAACAGGACACCTTCTGCAACCACCTCCCAAACCCTCTCACCCTCACCAACAGATCCATTTAACAGCTGGCACGGTAGCAGACTGGCTTTCCCCCTGGTAGAGGTGAGATGCTCCCACACACCCTGTGTGTGCACCTGGGGGTGTACAAGAAGCTGGGAGGGGACAGAACCAGGACAACTGACCCAAACTGGCCCAAAGGACATTCTGTACCATATGACACAATGTGGGACAATAAAAACTGGGAGGATTGGCTGGGGGAGGGAGGGGGACCACTGCTTGGGGACAAGCTGGGCATCAGTCAGTAGGTGGTAAGCAAGTGCATTGTGCATCACTTGTTTTTATATAGTTATTATTTTCCCTTCCATTTCTATCTTATTAAACTCCCTTTCATCTCAACCCACGAGTTTTTACTTTTTTTCATTCCCATTCTCTCCCCCACCCCTACATAGCACACAGGCACAAAGTAGGCATGTAGTTTTTAAATGTTATTTATTGCTATTAATATGTAAGTTAATTGTTATATTGCATCACAGCATCCCTGAAGAGATTGATAAATGCCACAGAAAAATGAAGATACAAGATACGACCCACTACAAGCAAGAAGAGAGTGTGAGCTTGAAAGAACTGTTAATGCCCATGGTGAAAACAGGAGCAATGCGGGGGAAATGTTCACCTAAGCACAGGCTATTTACCCTCAGATTTTCTCTCCACTTGTTTTCAGGTTTCCAGCCATCCCTACATAGACAGCATGATTACATCCTTATGGAAATGGCCACATACATCCACCAGCTCAACCCAGGTGCCACGGCATCTTTTGCCATGATAGTAAAAAAGCAGATACAAACAAGGCTTTTAAGCAAACAGACAGCAAAGAGAGACAAGTTCTACCTACAAGGGTCACAGGTATCTCAGGTGGAAATGAAAATACCTCTCCCATTGTCTTTTCTGGTCTCAGGTTATTATGGCCACTTCTTTTCCTTGTTCCCAGGTCAGCTAGATGCAGTCCTTCAATACATGACCTCACACTGCTTCAGATGCAAAGCAGCATCTGCTCCCTCTTGTTGGTTTTATTCAAATAAACCTGACACACTGAAGAATAGCAAGGCTACTTTTCAAAGGGTTCTGTAGCCATAGAAATCTCCCAGCTTATGTACCATAGTTGTACGTTTTGTACATTTGAAAACTCATTACATGCCATGAAAACCAGTTCGAACTGTCATCCTCATCATGTATCAAATCAGAAAAAAATTTTCACACAATCCTAGACCTCAGCTGAGCTGCAAAGGCAGCATCTCCTCCAGTAGAACAATGAGCTCCCACACAGGCTTCACTAAATCTGAAGGAATTAGGCCCCTAGCATGTCCAGTTGCTTACATTTATCAACCCAGAACAGCTGTGTAAACTAAATTCATGCTGGAGCTAGTAAGCACAAACTTAGGCTCACAAAGCCTAGGCCAGGAGAAGACCTGTTCCCTGTGAGCAGATGAAAGCAGAGGCTGAACTGCAGGTATCTGAAGGTCTCTCGGCCTTGAGATTCTTCTGAAGCCAGTTTTAGTGCATCTGTCAGTGGGAAAGGACTCATCTTGGTGTTTTCTTGCAATTTCTGCTTCCAAAATTACCTTGGTTCCAATAGAGGAAAGAGATAGAGCCTTTTATCAACTACGTTATTATTTGCAATAAGCTTGCACAGCTGTAAGTAGGAATTGATGTACGGCAGAGCCGAGTCCCGGTACTGGTAGGCTGCTACCTCTAGATTTGTTAGCTTGGTCCCCAAGTCCTCCAGACATAACTGGAGCAGGCTGACCACAAGCCAAGAGGTGAGCCCAGCCTTTTTTCCTCAGCCTGGCTACCACGTATTCCTGCAAACAAGTAGGTTGCTCCATCTCCTGATCACTAAAAGGTGGGTGGGAAAGCAATCAAAAGAAATAAATTCCTTCAGTGTTTGATCACGTGTGTTCTTTTCTTTCATCCCACCTAATGCAATTTCCTTCATAAAGAGCCTTCGAGATGAACAGTAACTGAATAGAGACCGCACCTGTAATAAGAATTCACTGCCAAGCTTTCTCAAGGGAGCAAGCAAAGAAAAACTTGCATCTTTATTCCAGGCTGACAGTAAGGGGCCTCACTGCTTCTCAAAAGCTGTATTATTTTGTTATGAAGTTTCTATGTCTCTGCATTCTTGGCACAGCTCTGTAATAACAAGAGTAGTTAGTTCTGGAATTGCTCCTGTCTCATAGGTGTTTCTGGAAGACAAGTTAAATTGGAATTAGCAAAAATAGCCATCTTCCGTTCGCATGAAATCACACTACCTGCAACCCAGTTTGCAAGCCACAGCGACATATGGAGGCTACTGCTCCTGATCATCTTTTGCTTATATCTGGCAGCCTCAGTACATTCAGGAACGGGGGATGGGGAAGCGCCATGTAGCAGGAAGATTGGTTGAAAGGACAAATTTTAAAATCCCGGTAACTTGCAGCTTTCTTCCTTGTCAGTGTTGAAGAACATAAGGTGGGAGCAAACTACCTGAATTCTCTTTGCTCAGATGCAGAACTCTCTTTTTGTGGCACAGAGGTGAAGGCATCACCCAAAGCTGGTCCTGTCAGGGTACCCCATCACTCCCATGTAACACAGGAGCACCGCTTTCACCCCTGGGGAGGGGAGAATGCAGGGTCACATAAGCAGCTCTATCAGCCTCCAACTCCCATACAAAAACAAGGGCATCATTTCCTCTGCATACTGCAGACATGTGGTGCTGATGCATCACAACCAGTATGGAAAAAAAACGGACACTTAAAAAGAATAAAACCAGTAGGCATTGAATAAAACTAGAAATCAGGTTCCAAGCAAGAAGCGGTCTTTCCTGCACGTTTCTCTGTGACAAACACCTTAGCCAAGAGCATTGTAGACACTTAACAGGGTCAAAGGGAAAATAAGAATTCCCTGGAAGACAAAATCACTGCCTATTATGCCTGTTTCCTTCATCAGGGACAGGAACTGACATCTCTCATCAGACCAAGGACACCTCAGTATACCTTGGAAGACATCGTAAGTACCAGCCATCCAACCACTTCCTCACAGTGATCACTTACTGTCCTGTCTGCCCATTTCTAGCAACAGTTCAAGCACTTTGATCTAATGTAAACAAAGCATTGCAGTATTTCATGCTCAAAATTGACTCTCACAGTATATTATATGTATAACTCTGTTTTGGGATTGTTTGTGCTTGAACCAATTGCATGTAAAAACAAAACAAAACAAAAAAACCTGCTATATAGGTAGGTCCATTTCTGAAATAAAAGCGAAATTGGAACTATCAGAAATAGCCATCCTCATGCTCACATGAAATCACACTACCTGTAACCCAGTTTGCAAACCATTTGTCATCACTTAACAGATTTTTCCATTCACACTTTCCAGACACAGCTACTGAATACACTTATCAGCTGTGCTTTCTGTAAATACTTTATTTGTTGCCTTTGGGAGAATGCATTCTGATTTAAAGACCAAAAAGGTGTTATGCAGAATGTGAACCGCTCACAAACCATCCTTTATTCTGTTGAGAAGTGCATCTCTTCCAAGTTTTTGTCTAACCACAAATGCTATTCAATAGCAAGCTGACCACCACCACTCATTTATGTCAATTGTTAGATTGCTGAAATGCAGACTACTGCAACAGACTAATCCTTTGTGCAGTTATAGCACAGCTGTAACAGCAACATTATTGCCCCCAGCACACAAACCACTGATGTAATCTCTGCTACAGAAAACAAACAAACAAACAAGAATTTTCATGACATTTTTTGGCATAACTTTATTCCTATCTCAATGCAATGAACACCTTTTCCCATTAATCTGTCAGTATGGGTAGTTTTAAATATAGGTAAAGCATTCTAGAGCTACAATTCAAAATGCTAAATATCCAGAATATAAACCTGTATCAGAATGCTTTCAAAATGTCTCAGTGTGAGTAGTAGATTAAAATAAATACATAAATAAATCAATGCATACTTTCTTCATAAACAGACTTGACAAACTAAGACCAACTCAGAAGTTCCAGTTAAACTATAACTTTACCTCAGCCTCTGCTTACATTACAAAATTATCCAAAAAATGCAAGTTACCACCACTCAACCATGAAGAATAAGCCTGTAGTATATTTGACTCAAGTATTACCTGCCCACACATTAAAACAAAAAGAATTCTCTTCCAAAGCTCCACACAGGTACACCCACAAAAATTTTAAGACATATCACTTAGGATGCTTTTTATAATGGAACACTAAAAGAGCATTACTAAAACTTCACTGAATTAATGTAATCACACCATATAAAAAAAAAAAAAAAAAGATTTTGTGTATGGGCCATTGCTTTTCAAGGCTGTGGTAGTTGTATGCTATTTGAAGTGTTACGCTTTCTGTATTTTCTATTCTTCTGGTAAAGCCTTACCTGTTTTGTTTGTACAGTCAATAATTCTCTCACTATGAAAAAAGCCTTTTATTGAAAACTTCTACAAGAACACAAATGATCACAACTAAAGCAGGAATCTAGCACAATGGGTGCCAATTTATTTATTTTTTTACAAAAAAATACAATCCAAGAGAAAAAGCCTACACAAATCAGTATGAAACATCAAAGTTCAAAAACTACACAACAAGAAAGTAAGAGTTCTTGAAATGTAAGGAAAAAAATCTTCAAGCACTTCAAGAGCTGCATCCTATTCTCACATCTTTCATGATGTAACTTTTGTTCGGGAAATGATTTCATTCACAAAACTGTTGTTCTTTGCCAACACATCAGTTCTCAGCTGCTTCAGCTTGATTTTGATGTCTTCTTCTGACATATCTGTCAGGGGCAATGCTTTCACTTGACTAAGAAAATCCTGAATGATCTTTTCACCTTCCTAAAATGGAGTGAGGGGAAGAAAGAGGAAAACAAAACAGAATATTTAGATTATTTCCAGAAGCTCTTTTCCAAATTATACCATAAATACAAAGTATTATTCAGCACCAGAAACTTTTTGCAGGAAAAAAAAATTTGGACTTGCTCTTGTGGTCCTGACACCAGAACAATATGCAGATATACTGATATCAGGAGTTCTGTCCCAAACACAAGCTGATCAGAAGAAACAATGTTTTCCATTGAGAGCTCCTACAGGTGTTCCACATTTAATTCCAGTACACAACCACAGTAGGAGAGGTTTGCAAGCTAGAGATGCTGTATTATCCAAACTAGTTACTTTTTGGAAGAACTGTAAATCCAAATCAATGTTTCCATATGCAAAAGCAAAGAACAAATTGTTACCAAGCAACTGGAGAGTGGCTCTTAGCACTGAGAACAGATGATAATTAAGTTTTATGCATATGCTTTTACACAAACAGGCAAAGTGGAAATTCTAAACAATTTGAAATGAATAACAAGAACAAATATTTTAATGAATTGTGTTCAGGATTCCTGTATCAGAAACAATTTGCCCAGAACACAGATTTCTGCCTAGTCCTCTGCATTTTCTACATTAGCTACTCTGCCACAAAGCATTCATATTTTCATTTCAATATTTAGGAGTAATGCAGTGTCCATTCAGTGAGGAATTCTCCAAAGCACTTGGAAATATAATAGTACAATTGTGCCTCTAAATATGTTAATGAAGGTAGACAAATTGCCTGGACAAGAAATCTAATGCTATGCCATTCTATTGCCTAGAGAGTTTTCAATATATTATGTATTACTGAATTATCAAAGAATAAAACATGACACTGTATTTGTCAGAAGTGTTTGCCTTGTCAATTTAATTTACAACAAATTAACATCACACAGCCAGATCCAACTAATTTGAAAAATACTTCACCATGGTATCTAGAAAGTTGGCAGAGGAAAGGTAATAGAGCAGCTGATGTAGCTGGAGGGGGGAACCTCCTCATACCAACAGGTAAGACAAAACAGAGATCATTCATCTATAACACTTCTTCTATCTGTAACGTTCTTACTGAGACAAGGAAACATGCAGTGGGCCTCTGGAACTGAAAATAAAGTAGCAGCCTCTTTCTGAAACAAAGGCTTTTTAAATGTAGAAACCTCTTTGGATATGATTAACACTTCAAGAACAGATCTGAACAGAATCACGTTGAGCTCAAAGAAGTTAGTGCTAACAAGCCCTCAGAAAAAAAGGGAGGAGAGCAAAACCAGGTACAACCCACCTGCAGAGCCAAGAATAATCTAAACAACAAGTAATACAAAAGCTACAACTTAAGTCTCAAGAAATGTTGTATATAAACCAAGTAGCCAACAAAATCAATGAACACAAAAGAAAATCCCACAGAACAGCTAGAGACATGGTCCTGTGAACACCTTCAGTTCTATGCCAATCACACCAACTGCTGATCACTATTCTTTCAGGAAAAAAAAAAGATATATTTAGTTCTTATGAGCAAGTCTTTAGATAAAATTCTTGCCCTAGCTTAATGTGAAATGAATTAAAACCAAAACTCACTACCATTGAACATCTCTTCAACTCTTAACAAACTTCATAGCTAAAACATTTTATTACAGAAAAACAGAAGCACATTTAATTATGATTAAGCTTCTGGGAAAAGCTGAATCCTAAAACTATTTTTGCTTGAGCTACTCCAGCTAAACAAATGGGGGAAAAAAAAAAAGCATTTATTTTGGCAAACCTCTCTTTCTCTGTAGACTTTCTTGGATGGTGGTTCTCCTTCAGATTCCTTGGACTTGCCAATGTTTTGAAACTCCTCCAGTTGCAGTGCTTTCTCTCTTGCACTTTCTATCACATGTTTTGGGAAAGCCGCCAACTCTGCTACATGTATTCCAAAACTCTGGTCACAAACACCTGGGTTGAGAGAAAAACAACCTGTAAAGAAATCTCAAGAGGTGACAAGGCCATGCACACAGAGAGTATGTGAACAAACTTATAATAATTCTCTATTCTGAAAAAGTGTGTGATACAGTTTGGTTTTCACAGTATATTTTGATTTATCTTTTAGACTATATATGATAACACAGATTAAAGAATATGCTCTTATTAAATTAAGCTGTATTACAGCAGTAATTGCAGAGGTAGAAGTGCTTCAGGAAGAAAGAAAAAAAATTCAGACAGAAGTTTTCCTCTTGTACTTGAATGAAACAGAATGATTTTTTTCATGAGAGTACTTCAGCAGAATCTGTAGAAAATAACCATCTGCATCATTTGTATAAATATACAAAAACTGCATTTATGCTTACATATTAAAAAAAATGGTGTGGTACACTCTCAATCCTCCTCCTCCTCTTTTCTGTCAGTCCCACATAGCTTCCTAGTCTCCAGGAGGAGTTTAATTATATCAAAACCTTTCAGCTTCATGTTTACACTGACTTCAATTAATATACTGTTTATAACATTTGGTTGAGAATGAAAGTTCTCACACTTGCTCAGAATACGTCAATTATACACAGCTACATAAAATCATTTGCACTTCGGTATCAAAAGCCCTTTGTTACAATCTATCAACTCCAATTGTTTACATTGCCATCACCATCATTCCAATTGGCCACCCCAAATATTACTATATCCTTTTAATTCTGGTCTTCAGCTAAGAGTTATAATAAATGATTTATACATTCAAAATGACACTTCACTAAGCATCTACTAAATACTGGGTAACTGGAGAATAGGCAAAGAAAAATCTGGTATTTAGATTTTTTCTGTTTCATCAACATTGTAATCACTCAGATTTCTTAAAAGAAATTAAGATTTTTAAGCATAAATTAGTTTTCCTGATTTTATACTAAGAACATACACCTCTACAGACAAAGTTAACTCAGATTTCTGTTGAGAAAGTCCTGAACAGAGGCCTGGAAAATTGTACCCCATGTACCCTTTTCATGAAGAGAGGAATGAAAATACTCTATAAAAAGTTTCATGTCTTGTCTTTCACATTTAGTTATACATTGCAAATGACATGAAACCTGTTATTTGTTTCAGAACAAAACTGGATATGAGGTGCATACACTCACCTTCTTGCTTCAACAACACAACTCCTCCAAAAAGGAAAGAGCACAACACTAAAAGCAAAACCTTATATGAAATGCATCCAGTTTGAGACTAGCTATTTTAAGATGAAGATTTTGTAATGTTGCACCTAATCTGACTACAAATATTACAAACTATTGTGCCTCTGTGCTCAATAGCTCTTCCAGGAAAACTGGTCACATGAAAAAACACCGCATGTACAAAGAAAAGATGTGTATGTCTAAAATTGGGAAAACAGGTTGAAGAAAACTATGAAACGTGGCTTCTAGAGATTTCATCAAAGACCAGAATAGATGAATTGATACATATTTTAAAAAGAAGGAGGGGATCCAAGAGATAATTCACTCACCTACTTGGGGCATATTATTATTTTTTTTCCTATCATAATATTTGCTAAGTTTACCTTTTCACCATTTATACAGTCTTACCTGCCTTGACACGGTAAAGCATCGTCAGTGTGTCATCACTGGTTAGAGCAGTAACATGTAGGTTATTTACTGTTGGCACTTGATCAGCAAGTGCTGTCAGTTCATGAAAATGTGTAGCAAACATACAGAAAGCACAGATTTTGCTAGCAATGTATTCTGAAATAGCCCATGCTAAGCCAAAGCCATCGTAGGTAGAAGTTCCTCTTCCCAGTTCATCAATGATTATTAGGGAGTTTTCAGATGCTGTCCTAAAAAAGAAGAGCATTAAGTTTGAGAAAAGCACAATCTCAACATGGTTATTCTGGATATGGGAGTACCAGAAGTTATGTTCCATATTACGCTTTCTTTGGCCCTTTTAGACTTTGCATCCTGGTAGCACCTCTGTATGACCACTGAAATAAATAGTAGGCTACTTCAAGAACTTACAGTCCTCCTATAAAGGAATTGATATTGTCGGCTGAGAACCTATATAAAAGAAAATCTTGAGATGCATCGTTCTTAGAGCACATCCTTTCCAATCAACCCTAACCTACAAAAACAAATAAACACAGGACTTACCTAAGGATTGAAGCAGTTTCCAACATTTCAGCCATGAAAGTAGACACACCTTTCAGCTGACTGTCTCCAGCTCCTACCCGAGCCAGGATACAATCCACAATGGTTATTTCCGCAGAGTCACAGGGTACAAAGCACCCAATTTGGGCCATAAGAACAATCACCCCAGTCTGTCGGATGTACGTTGATTTTCCTCCCATGTTAGGGCCTAAAGAAGAAATTTTGCAGAGGAATTCAAAAACGTCATCTTTCACCGTTCAACATTCTTTTGAAAGGAGAACAGGCTCTTAGAACAAAAACCACGGAAGCTTCTTACTCTTTTGCCAGGAGAGAGAGAACGAGACTTGTCTAACAGGTGCAACAAGTAGCTCTACCAGCAATAGTAGAGGCGGCATGTCTTACTGAATGCTTTTCTTTGTTGTGGTGGGGGTTTGTTTTTTTATTGCTGTTTTTTTGTCTCTGAAGTCATATAAAAGACATGTTCATACCTAATCCTAATAAGCTTTCATTTTAAAGTCATCAGCATTGCTGCTTAGGAACAAAAATAATTTGCTTTTACTTCAAACTACAATTACAATTTGTCTGCAAAAATGAAATAGCTTAGTTACAGACTGGGTACAAGCTTTCTGGCAATTTAAATTACAATCTAAAGGGATTCTGAATCATCAAAAACAGATATTATGAAATTATATTTTAGCTAAGTGCAAATAAAATAAAAAGTATTTTCAAAAAAATGATTATTTGACTTTTGCTAACCAGAAAAATAAGTGTAGTGCCATGTGTTTATTCATATTCTTGCAGTTCTTTTGATCATGTTAGAAATGTTCATCAATCATTCTCTAATTTCAGATCTTTGCTACTCAGAATGCATCAAGCACATCTGAATGAAAATTAAAATTCAATTAAATGTATAAACACTAAAAAATGTTTCCCTGTATACCAAAATTATCTTAATTACACCAAGAATGGGGAGAAAAAAGGTAGTCATTAAAACATGTTTTTCATTTTAAATCAACTTTATCACTAAAAGAAAACATTAACAAAGTGGGTGTTTAAAATCTTGTCTACAGAAGATGCCTACGTGGCTACGGTACAATTGGTGCCTACTGGAATTTTCCAAATCACCTCGGTAGGTTCAGGTTCTCCAGCTCCTGAGGTCATCTGGCTTGTGAAGTGACATTCAGTAAGGCACAGAATAGAAGTATTAAGGAATTAATTTCTTACTTCCTGGTAAGAAATTACTTCCTTCACAGCTGCCTCTCTCTTCTTCCCAAATGAATACTTCTAAATTAGTGACCACCTTCTCCGAACAGTGCAGTGTTAACTACAATTGTAAAATCTAATTCTATGATTAGTAGTTTGGAAGACCTATTTATGTGCATAAGCTTCCATAATATCCACTACCCACAGGAATCATTTGACAAGAACCCTGTAGACACTTTTAAATATGTATGTATAAAATAAACAATAGATATATATATATATAGATATATTGTGTGTATATATATATATATATATATACACACAATATATAGTGTGTATATATACACACAATATATTGTGTGTATATATATATACACACAATAAATCAGTTACAAACATCCAACCCTCTTTTCCAGAGCTAAATCTTAGCCTACATACACACACATGAATAACTCTCTAGTTGCTCATCCTTCGTTGATTAGAGAAATTGTTCTGACATAACTTCTCCCCTCCCCGCCCCTTTAAAAAAAAAAAAAAAAAAAAAAGATAAGAAATACTTCTTTTAAAAAATTATTATCTAAATGACAAGAGAAAAAGGTACGCTTACCAGTAATAATGTGGAACATCTGCTTGCCCTTCTCAAATGTAATGTCATTGGGGATGAAGGCCACTTCATCTTGCACTTCAATGCAAGGATGCCTGGCACCTTTCAGCACAATCCTTCCTTGTCCCTTTTCCAAAATGACAGGACGGACATAGGGCACTGGCGCTCCATTTGACACATGAGCAAAACTGACAATTGCATCTAAATGAGCTATTACATCATTCATAGTCTGTATTGGCTCTGCATAACCTGTTTTTGATTACAGAGAGACAAATTCAATGTTTCTTTTATTCTTGTTGAAAAAATATCTTAAAGTATATGCTGAGCATCCAAATTTAATCCATCTGCATTAAAATCTTTTTTCCACAAGATACCAGTCATCTTCTGTGACAAACTCTGATGCAACCTTTAAGTTTCAGTACTTTGAGTACAAACGGGACTTTGTCAGACTCAGAAAAGAAGTGTTTTGCCTTAACAGTAGGCAATGACAAACAGCTTATCTTAGTGTGGGAATGCAAATAGTACAACAGCAAGAAGGCTGGAAATTCAAGCCACTTCCTTCCTCAGTAATACACTGAACTTTGCAGCAAGGGCAATTGAGACGAAGCACTGACAATTCAGACACAGCTCTGTGCAACCACTTATGTTTGTGCAGATTATGTTATGGAGCGGTCTGTAAGATACAGTGATCTCGGGCGACTAGATTAGATGACCCAGTAAGCCCAGTATCAACTTTGGTTTTAAGTTTTTGTGTTTTGTGGGTTTTTTTGGAGGTAGGGGAGATGGGAGGGGCTTCCAGTGAAAGGGATGATGGCCTATAGAGGTAAAGCATGTAACATCTGCAAAGGAGATGCATATGTAGGAAAAGGTGAGGAGTGACTTTCAGAAAGACTCTAATCTTTAAAAAATACATTCACTATTCTAACATCATTTCTTGAACTTTGCTAAGCATAGATCATTAAAAGGACTTCAAGTCACTTTCACTACAAATTACATCCTTAATCCAGTCTTTTTCATTAAATTGCCTCCACTGTGGGAAGAAAAATGATTTTTTTCTATTACTGCACACTACAGACCTTAAGCAGCAAGCCTTTTTTTAAACATACTAGGTATTTATAGGTGACATAGCTATTCCTGCTATATAATACTCAATTTAACTTTCCAGATACATATATAAACCTCACCATGCTGCACATGAAAAAACATCACTTAAAGATTATCAAGATTTAAAAAAATATATTTTTTAATTTACTGGCAAGCTCCCTACCATAACAGCAGGTCAAAGATTTCCACTGCAACTTTATATGTTGAAATGTATTTACATTCAGATTTAAAATTGCTTACCCATCTTTAATACATTTGCCCTTAGCTTAATATTCATTAGGGCTTTCACTTTCTACTTCTCCCTTTCAAGGACCTGATCTAGTGGGTGGCATCCCTTTCTATGGCAGGGGGGTTGGAACTGGATGATCTTGAAGGTCTCTTCCAAACCAAGTCAATCTATGATTCTGTGATTTGTTCTGCTGGAACTTGTGTTTTTAGGAGATAATATTTACAGAATCCTCCAGACAAACTTCCTAGTATATCGTCTCCTTTTGGTAAAGAACCATAAAGATTCTCTTGGAACAAAAATACATGAAAATTAATTAGGAAAACAACAGTTTTTTATTGCACTATATAAATGATGACTAACTTGTTCTTCTATGGCATACCAACATTATTTCATCACAGTCATGAGGTCCGGTTACCTCAGTTCCTTGTTGCCTTTTACCTCTTCTGCCTTCTACCTAGCCTGCTGTTTGGGTGGGGATGCCCACAGTCAGAGAGGGAGGATCATAGATGTGGCCTTTATGGACACATTTTTTCTCCTTGTTAAGGGACACAGGGCACATGCCCCATCACTGCACATTTGTAGCAACTCCAGGAAAAGGTCTGACCAGAAGACACCATATTTCAAATTTTCAACAACTATCTGTAGACCAAAACCCATTTCACACATTAATTCTTTGGAGAAGTTTAAGGTCCTTCTCTGTGTAAGGACCTACAAAGTCCTCCCAGGATTCCACACTGTCATACACATCACCACTGATGCATTCACCTGAAGCAATATTAATGATTTCCTTAACAATTGCATCCTGAGCCTCTTCATATTCTTCTCTGTTCTTTATGTATTCTTCATTGACGGCGCTCAATTTGCTGTGAACAAAACCACAACATTTAGAAGTTGTGATGTCCTCTGTCTTAACTGCTACAACACGTAACTTCTGACCGCATCATCTATGAGTCAGTACCAGAAATCCTCACCTGTTTTAACAAGTGGGTTCAACCCAAAGACCACAAAACAGTTAACCTACAACTCAGCCAGGATATCAGTAAGATTAATTCTGAGTTGAAAATCATCCACAAGGCCAAACCAGCAATTCTAGCAATTCCAAACACAAGCATTCTTAACATCTTACAGTGCAGTTATTTGTTATGGACAAGCTATGTGCTATGAATTTTCTCTTTAAACTGAATTTTCTGGCCATCTTACAGCAAGATGTGGCACACTGTGGAGCTGGCAGATAAGACATCCTGCCAAGCAACTAAATAGCCCAGAGTTCTGTAACAGGCTTGTCAGAGCTGAAGGCATTTAAGTTCTCCCATTCAGTAAAAATCTCAGTGAACTACTGTCACTAACAACTGGTTCTAGCCTTCAAAATAGGGTAAAGCAAAATTAAGAGAATATGTAAAACAATTATTTATTCTTCTCAAGCTATTCATCTTACATTTTGAAAGCCAGTAGGACTGAACATGAAACATGGATATCCAGGTAGTGCACCTTCAGTATAGGTAGAAACCTTGTACTTACCACAGTGTCTACAGAAACAACTGTAACTATCAACTAAGCACAGAGAATTCTGCTTTGTTAGTGATCTGCAACACTTTTCCTTATAAAAGTAACAGATGACAGTTAAAGTAGAGGTTCTAAGTACCATCTCTTATGTTCTGGAAAAGCCTAACTTAATCATTACATTTAGATTTGAAACACGTTTAGAATAAAAAAAAATAAGGAATAAATATTTTGAAAAAATATTCTTGTAATAAAACAAAACACAATTATGGTTTTTACTTTGTTCATTTAAGTAATTTTGTGTGAAATACACAAGAATCTTGGTTGGTGTGAAATACATCAATATTTTTGCAATTGTTTTCAAAGCAAAGGATTTATTACTTAAGAAAGTGACTGATTAACAGAAACAGTCACTATCAGTAATAGCACAGGCTTGAAACCAACCCTGCCTTCTACATCTGTCGATCAAGATCTCTCTCAAGAAGGGCACTTCTGTGATGTGAACTCCAGCAGGAACTGTTATACCTGAAGTGACAGTTACATGGTTTGTCTGAAACAGACTGTGTGATGTATTGATCTCTGGTATTTTAACCATTCTATATATAACACATGAAGCAGACAAGAACAAACTTCTCAGGAATCTGAAGTCCAAGTGGCAGTTGATTACTCATAGCATTTCTTGGGGTTGAAACTGTTTAATAACCTGGATGATAGGACTGAATGCACTTTCAAATGCACTTTCAGCTAGGTTATAAACACCACCACTTAAGAGGAACCATCAGTACACTGCAGGACAGGACTGCGATTCATTGGGATATCAGACCAAGGAAATAGGTGGGCAATTTCAAACACAGGTAAATGCAAAGTCCAGCACATGGGATGAAATAATTCCATGTAACCATACAGACTGGGGTCCAAATGCCTATAAAACAGCTTTGCATAAAAGAGTTGGGGGACACAGCGGACAACAAGCTGAACATGAACCAGCTGTGTGTGCCTGAGGCAAAGGCCAAGCTAATACTGGCTGTACTAATAAGAATGTAGCCAGCATGTCAAAAGGTGGTTCTTCCCCTTTACTTGTGAGGCCACATCTGCAATGTTGTCTTCAATTTTGACTTTCCAGTGTAAAAGGGACATTGAACTTGCAGCAGATGGCCACCACAAAGATTTCAAGCACATGCATGTGGCATACAAGGATAGGCTGAGGGAAGAATGTTTATTCAGTCTGGAGGGGAGAGGTGTCAGACTCTTGGAAGTAGAGAGCAAAAGGATGAGACACTACATACTCAAGCTGTCACAAGGGAAGTTCTCACTAGATCTGATGAAGAAAGTTTTCATAAAGAGTGGTTAAACACTGGAATTTGTGCCCCAACAGGTTATGAAGGATGCTTGAAGCATGGGCAACTGAACAAGACCTCGAGCTACCTTGAGCTATCTAATTTTGAGATTGCATCTAACTTCAAAGGTGGCTCCGCTTTAAGTGAGGGTTTGGACCAATTAACCTCAAGAAACTCCTTCAACTTAAGTATCTTAGATTTATAGTATACCCCGATTTGGAAGGGACCCACAGGAGTTGTCAAGTCCAACTCCTGGCTCCCCACAGAACCACCCAAAAATCAAATCGTATGTCTGAGAAGGTTGTCCAAATGCTTCTTGAACTCCAGCAAAATGGTGCCATAAGCATTTCCCCGGGGGAGCCTGTTCCAGTGCTCTACCACCCTACAAGTAAAGAATCTTCTCCTAATGTGCAATCTGAACCTCCCCTGATGTAGCTTCTTTCCATTTCCTTGGGTCCTGTCACTGTCTCCAGAGAGAAGAGATCAGTGCTTCCCACATTGCTCCCTTCATGAAGAAGCTGTAGGCCATAACGAGGCTTCCCCTCAGTCTCTTCTCTAGGTTGAAAAAAACACGTGATTTCAGATGGTCCTCTTATATTCTCCCCTCTAGGCTTTTCACAATCTTTAGTGCCTTCCTTTGGACACTCTGAAGGTTTTATGTCCTTCTGATACTATGGTACCCAAAAATGCACACAGTACTCGAGGTGAGGCCGCACCAGCGCAGAACAGAGTGGGGCAATCAATCACTCTGTATCACAGCTGTGCTGTGCTTGATGCACTCAGGATGCAGTTGGCCCTTCGGCTGCTGACTCTTATTCAACTTGTCACTGACCCAAGCGCCCAGATCCCTTTCTATATGGCTGCCTTCCAGCCTCTTGTCCCTCAGTCTGCGAATGTATCTAGAGTTACCCCATCTCAGATGCAGAACCTGGGACTTGCTATTGTTAAACTTCATGCAGTTGGTGATTGCTGAGACCTCTGATTTGTCAAGTAATGTCATGATTTTTCATAGACAACTTTCTACATAGGCAACCTCTTTACTTCTGTATTAAAATAATTAAATTCTGAGAGAGAGATGATGACTGGATTAGTCCTTAGCTCTTTTTGAAAGTTCTTAGAAAGAGCAAAAATTCAACAAAAAGTGCAGACTTGGCTATACCTGTGACAACTTCTGTCTGGACAAGGAGAACCTGAAACAGCCGTGAAAGCAATTAACCTAAAGGTTTAAATTTTTAAACGGCTTAATCCATAGAACCACAGGATGGAAGTCCAATACATGCTGTTATCTGTGTTGGTGCTATAATGTGGATCAGAAAAGGTAATTACCAACAAAACTGCTGCATGTCATATTTGGTGATAAACATAAATAGCTCTTTTCCATTGCAGCTTATGAAAGTGTCTGTATAAACACTCACACTGAATGTAATTACACTGTTAGGTGTAGCTAAAACAGAGAAATTAACCAAAGTTAAAAGGAGCAAAAATAGCTAACAGTTGGCAAAGGAAATGGAGAATGCAGGCATGTGCTTTTAACAGAAACTGCATGACTTCTCCTCCCTCATGCCAGTCTTGCTCAGTAAGCCAATTAAAAAGATGAAATTCAGCCATTTAAGATGTACAAAAAACTGTTTATTGGCAATATTATAAAGACAGGAATAATTGTTTCTTTTACAAAACACTTTCAAAACTACCAATATGATCTCATACCTGTTAGTAAACTTCACCCCATTCTTCTGTGTATCAGTTATCTTGTATTTTGAATTGTTCCGGAGGACTTTTTCCTCCTTGCAAGTAATTCGAAAGTGATGGCCGAACTGTGAATTTGACTCTAGTTTAATACTTTTGCCAGCTTCCAAACCTTTTAAATGAAAATAGAAGAAGAAATAGGAAAACAAACAAAGAAAACAATGGTATTATTAAAAATCCTTCAGCTTGTGTTATTTCTGTGCAATAATCCCAGATTGTATGATACAACTTTTTGGATATGCTATTCAGTATACTTGCTTTGGTTCTGTGCACATGTATGAAAAATGCCCAGACCTAACAAAGGTTTACTGTTTCATTCTCTGCTCTTATCTTTGGTATGCCCTCAAACTGCATATGGAAATGAGGTGTGCATCATAATTGCTACATATTCTCCAGAAATATGGAAATGTTCAAAACACACTACACGGACATTCTATATTGCTGTTGTAAGCACAGCACATAGTCTTGTGATTCTTGTACTAATACATACTTCTGCTGGTGAGATTTCCTTACATAATCTTGTCTTTCTTTCCATTCACATGATAGCACATTAAATTAAAAAAGTATGAAAAATAAAAATATATAAACCACAAGACTAAACAACACGCAAGCTCTTAAGAGTATAGTCTAAAATACCTACAGTGATTCCAATTTTCCTTGCCACATTTGCATTAAAAATTGTCATTTAATTTTAAAGTTGCTCTTTAAATGCCCAATTCATCAACTGCACATCGACTATCCTATACAAAAAAAAAAAAAATCTATCCTTTAAATGTCATGTGTAAGCAAATGAGACATTTTGCAAAGAAGTTCAAAGGAAAATTAGCATATCCTGAACAGATATTCAGGGGAATGGACAGAAAAAAATTGTTTCAATGCACATCCTCAAAGGATGTGAAATAAAATTAGGCTTATTCAAGAGTTAGAATTCCACAGTACATGGCAACATAGATTATAATTTCTGAAATATTCTGTAATGCCATCTTTAAAAAGGCCAAGTTGTAGCTCCAAATTCACTCGGTTTTCAATAGAACATACTGCGGTAACTAAAGACACTCCAAACTAATCACAAAATAATAGAAACATCCCGTAACTTATCTATACCAGTTTACATCAGTTGATCTCAAAACATTTTAAAAAGGAGGTAAGAATCAAAGGCATTGCCATACCCTACCTAATTCTTTGGCTGCACTCTGTAAGAAGGACTGCATGTTTTCTTCCAGTTCATTCATCTTTTCTCTTAATTCTGTCAAGTTAGGATCAAAAGAAGCCTTGACAAGAAATTCATGATTCTCCACCTAGGGGGGAAAAAAAAAAAGAAAAAAATTGTAGGGTTATTATCAATAATAAAAAAATAATCTCCATGATCATACACAGTGAAATTAATTTACTTAATCACTTAATCAATTTGTTGGGCCTTTTCATACACAATTTTGTAATATAGTACCATTTGTGATAATTGGAGTCTGATTCACCTACAAAATAAATGAGAATTTGCATCATGGACAATTGAACTTTCAGTGTGTATTTTCTCTGTGCAATTACCAGCACTGCAAAGCATTTCATTCAGCCTTCATTCATTTCAATTGCAGTTTTGTTGCATGCAGACATACTGCAGTAGCAGTGTTCTCCAACTATTTAACCAGAGATGTGGACACCACAAAGTTATGCAATTTTCGAAAACCCTCTTCAAACTTGGAGACACTGATAAAGTGGTATAAAAAAAATCCTTCCTTGTTATTGGCCCTGTTGATAGGGGTGCTCCTCCCATTTGTTTATTATTTCTGCAAAAAGAACAGTAATGAACATTTATGACAGAACATACAGCAGAAACAACCATTCCTGTTTTTATAGGGCAAATCCCTGTTCTGAAACAGAAAGAAAAGGCTGAAAGGGCTAAGAATGACAGCCTTTGTCATTACTGGCCAGATCGATCCCAACACTGATGACACTTTGATACCTGCATGTTTACTTCATGAAATAAGATGCAAGTGTGTCTTGTTTCCAAGTGTTTCTCAATTAATGAGTTGACAGTAAATGATTTGGAGACACAGGGACTATATTGAGCCAGCTAACTAATCTGAAAAGCAAGTCCTTCTGTAAAAGGCTGTGCTCTTTACTAAAACTAAAATCCTACATAATGAAAGCACTAACAAAATTTAGAGGAGAAGGTTGGAGTAGGTGATTTTCAAAGGCCCTTTATGATTCTATGAAATACATGAATAGAAGTGACAGTTTCTTAACTTTAATTAAATAAACAGTTAGGTAAATGAATAGCCACATCCCACGCATTTTGAACTCAGGTGGTTCTTTTTTTTTTTTTTTTTTAATATCAGAAGGCTGGCCCTGAATAGATTACTGACATAATTTAGTTGCTATGACAACCTGTCCTTCAACCACACTTCGATTAGATCTCAGTGTTTAATTTCAATTCCCTAAAAATCTAAGAGGAACTGCATGTCAAAGGCTCAAGTTTTAACATTCATACTGAAAAGGTTTATTCTTCATAAAACCAGTGTTGATTTGTCTGTAGCCATTTTAATTGATTCCAGTATCATGAAGGAAAAGCAACCACAAATTCAAAATATCAGATTCCACAGGTCTCGATTAAAAATAACTGACTCATCATTCTGTTTAGAAAAACAACAAAATATTTTTTGAAGTAGAAGCCGAAAATAAATTTGAATAGCTGGACTATGAAGGGTGAAGGCTCAGAACAGCTGTTAGTTTTGAAGAAAACAGAGTTCCAGGGCATACAAAATTGCATCAACAGATGGTCTGTAACTAGCATAAAGCTATAAATTTCTTCATTAGCATATATCATAAATTACAGCAACATGTCAGTCAAACGGTCTTGAGTATAATGCAGCTGATGAGTGCATACACAGTACAGAGGGGGAAAAAAACTACTTCTGCATCTGGTGCAAAATATGCATGTTCAAAATTTTAAAGCCAGTACACTTTAAAAGTTCAACAAATTGCTGTTACTACCATGCTTAGCACATTGCTAGGTAGGTCTTGTTTCTACAATGAGCTGAGATTGACGTTTATGGCAATTCTAAAAACCTTCCAAGTTTTCAAAAATGACCGAAACATAAGAAACAAATATTAACTAAGTTTCTCAAGAATCAGAGCAAACAGTGATACTGTAAAAACATGTACATTTCTGTGTAATGTATCAATTCTCCAACAAATACAATGGAAAAATATGTAAAAAATGCACCAAAAAGTTTGGCATTGTTTCACTTTTGGCAACTGGACACAGCCAAAAACATGAATCAAGTGTTCAATGGTAAACAATGATAAACCACTCACCTACACATATCCCTTATCCTTTCCAGTACAGAATTAAGAAACAGAGATGTTCCTTCTAGCTTTTTTTGGCCAATTTTTCTCTGAAAAATGCCAGTTTTGCCTTGCAGGGTTAGTCCTGTCTGCAGTAGTATTTTAAAAGCAGGTGTAGATGCAAAGCTAAATTAATTTTGGTAGCTTTCCCTCTAGTGAGAAACTTCTTTACCCTGGGAAGCCCATCATTATATCTAGCTCAATCATTTTCCACAGAGGCAAATTATTAGTTACAAAGACTTACTGCAGCCATATAGAAGCAAATCTACTAAACTCTACAGAAGCAGAGAAACAGGTAACATACACTCTGGTTACATCCTAGATTGGAGACACATCGCAGTAACATTGAAGTAATGACAAAAGAAGCAGAAAAGTAGCAAAATAATCTCCCCGCTTTTAATAATGAGTTTTCTAACAAATTTCAGGACTGTAGCATCCATGTACCCAAAGCATTTTTTCATTGGCTACATCATTAAGACAGTAGTGTGAATATCCTCTTGATACTTGTCTGCTATATTAATATCAATCCTCATATATTAGCCTAACTATATATGGCTAACTACTTAAAATACAGATGATCAATTAACTTGTTGAGTGTGGAACAGATTGTGAAGTTCAATAAGAAACTTTAATTGCGAAATAAACCTGTCACACACACCAGCCCGTACCTTATCCATATCCAATGTTGTTTCTATCATCTCCAGAAACTTTGAGAAGTCAGAGTGAATATCATTAAGAGGTGTTATAAACACTGCTAACAACAACATCTGGTGAGTTCCTGTTAAGAACAAACACGAAAAATGAATTGAATGAATTAATCATTAAAAAAATCCACAATTTAACCAGAATTCACTTATCCAAGATAAACAGCACAACTATATAGCTGGTAAATTTCTACAAAAATATGCATTCTGACAGGCTAGGATTGCTGTTGCTGTACTGAATTACCCCCCTACTACGCTGACACTATCTTATTTTGCATTTTCTTGTAACACACAGAAAAGGAAAAGAAATGGCAACCTTTGTTTTCTAAGCTTGCTTTTCACAGCATTGAGATCCTACTAATGACGACGAGGAAAAAGGCTGCCACATTACTCTTCTCCACAGCAGGAATATTTTACTACTTTGAAACCCAGAAATGCTGTTCAAATTATGCCACTGATGCTTAAATGCAAAAATCCCATTAATTACAACTCAAAATGCATTTGAAAATGGTCTTCAAAAGGAACACAGTATTGTATCAAGAGCTATCTTGACTGTAAGATACACATCATACATAAAATTAGACAAGAATTCTTAGAGACAAGCCAATGTCAAAGACTACAAAACCACTGCCCAACAGCTCAAGTGTTTCAGCTATATATTGATTGAAAAACTTTCCTGTGCAAAGATTTTGTTATGTTCATTTTTAAGTATCTGACTGCTATTTCAGAATTCCAGTATATTTCAAATTCAAATGTCTTTAAGCTTTATTCCTGCAACAAAAGTACATATGAAAAATGTAAGCTTTAGAAATCTATATACTATTTCTTGGCATCATTAATGCATGATAAAACATTGAAAATAGGCAGGGAATAGCATTACCTTCATGTTTTTCTAGTGCTTTTACAACATTAGGCAGTTGATTAATAGCCTGATACATTCGATAACAGTCCTGTAAGGTTGCAGCTTGTCTCTGAAATTTCTTTGCCAGCCGGTTGAGATCTGGGAAGCGACGTAAAAGATCTTCTTGAAGGCTCTGACGTAGTTCTGGATCTACCACAAAAGCTTCAACCAAATTCAACCTAAATAAGATTTCATAACAAGGATTAGCATGGCATGGTCTGCAATTTATTTGTCAGCAATTAGAATGAAAACACTTATCTGTTAGTTTCTCTATCCTTTTTTTAAGGTTATATCTTTTGGCCACTTTCCTGATGAGAGAGCAAGTTAAACCAGAACAACGCATAAAGTGAGAAAGTAAGGATATTCAGACTACATCATACTTGTGTTATTTTTACTGTTGGGGTATTTAATGAACAGCATTGGGGTGAAACTATTTCAAACTGCTAACACCTGTTCAGTAGTCATTTTGAAACTCAGAACCTTCTTTCAGATTAATCTTTTCCTTGACCATAAAAAAAGGTCATCCAGTAATCTATGAAAGAACAGATACTTAATAGGGAAAGAAAAAACACTATTCTTTGCAGACTTTAGCTACCTGTGCTCAAGGCCGACCTTGACATCGGGGAGATGTGCAAATGTGTATCACAGAAACAGAATCCTTAAGGTTGGAAGATACTCCCGGACATTTTCTATTCAACCCAGCTCTGCTCAAAGCAGGATCAGCTACAGTCAGTTACCAAGGACCATGTCCAGTCAAGTTTTGGATGTCTTTAAGAATGGTTCCAGTAACAATCCCTGGAATACACCACTAGTTACTGACCTACTGACCCACTGGTTACTGACCTTCATGTCCCTGACTACAACCAGCTGACAGTTCAGCCAGCTTTTAGTCCACCACACCACCTACTTATCTAGTCCGTACCTCATCAGATGTAATGGGAGACAGTGACAAAAGGCTGCTAAATCAAGATAAACAATAGTCACTGTTCTTCCCTTATCCACCTACCTAGCCATTTTGTCATAAAAGGTTATCAGGTTGGTTAGTCATGATTTTCCTTTCAAAAATCCATGCCAGCTACTTTCAATCATTTTCCTATCCCTAGTATTTTTGGAAATGTTTTCTGGGATTATTTGCTCAATCAGCTTTCCAAGAATGAAGATGAGGCTGACCAATCTCTAATTCCCTTCGTAGTCCTTTTTGCCCTTCTTGGGGGCTGGAAGAAATCAAGTGTCAACTCCTGTCCTGGAGGAGCCTTCTCCAATTACCATGACCTGAGATTATCAAGAGGGGTCTCTATGGCCGCCTACCTTAGCACTCATGGGCATATTCCACTGGGTCCCATGGACTTGTTTGCTAACCTGATCCTCCTCTAATGAGGGTATGTGGTCTTTGCTCCAGACTTTACAACTGGTTTCAGCTGGTAGGGATTCCTGAGAATGCATTTGGGAAAGACTGTGCCTTGGATATTATCGTGCTGCGTTTTGGGCCCCTCACTGCAAGAAGTATATTGAGTTTCTCAAGCTTGTGCAGCGAAGAGCAATGAAGCTGGTGGAAGGACTAGAAAACGAGACATATGAGGAGTGGCTGAGGGAACTGGGGTTGTTTAGTCTGGAGAAGAGGAGGCCAAGAGGAGATCTCATTGCTCTCTACAACCACCTGAAATGAGATTGCAGCAAGGAGGGTGTTGGTCTCTTTTCTCAGGTGACAAGTGATAGGATGTGAAGGATCCAACTTAGGATGAGTGCATGATTAAAGTCCTAACAATTGCTGTTCTGTCCACTCACTTGGCCTATTTTGGTTTTCACTAGAAGTTAGGTCCTCTTTTGTGCCACTACCTTACTAGCTAGCTAGCTCCTATCCTGCTATCCTGATCATTAGAGAATCTCTCCAGTGCAGCTGGACTCTTGAGCTCACTCTTTCCTTTTTCCCTTTTCCTTTTTTTTTTTTTATTGCTTGTGCTTTTTACATAGTGCTGTACAAACAAATCTTTCACTTTCATCCCACGATTTTTTCAGCTTGTTCAACAGCCTCTTTGAAAAGAACTTGTCAAGGGCATTCTGAAATGCCTAATTTATTCAGATTTTTATTCATTTTTTTCTCCTTTGTCCACTACACTGACAAGTTCAAAGAGTTAAGATATGCACAATACAATTTTCTTCTGCCAAAACCATGCTAATCAGACTAACATCTCATGATCTTCCTGGTACTGTTCTATTTTTCCCTCCTGTATTTGCCAGCCACAAATACAAGGCTGACAGGTTTATGTTCACACAACATTTTGCAGAACAGGTTCCTGTCCAGTAAGAATACATATAAGGTTGCTGGATAGGAAGGGCCACATTAAGGTAACAGAAGTATAAACCACATCTAATGCTCACAAGTAGTAATGAAATCAATTGGTAAGCTTTATATTATAAACAACCTATGGCTGAAGAAACAAAAGGAAAATACAGGAAGAAATAAAAACAAGAATCCAAGAAATATGTAAACAAAAACTTGAATAAGTTCTCTTTCAGCTCAGTCAGTCCCAACGTTCCCTATAAATGTAGGTCCATGCAGAAAGCCTGTAGTTCAGAAGCAGACGAGGCAGCAAATTGTTGCACACCTTGCTCAGGGGTCTGCTAACCACAGAAAAGCCTAGCTGTACTGTGATGTTGTCCAGAGCTGGCTATGATATGATTCCCTTAAGCCACAGTCCCACAAATACTTATAAGCTAGCAGGAACCAGCATTGCCACCACAAAAAGAGTGGAGTAGCACTGGTGTCCTGCCGCCCTTCTCCACCCTGCCATACCCTCTCCCTCAAGTCATGAGCGAAGTTAATCAAGGGATCTGCAGGCAAGTACCTGATGCCCTCAGGACATATTCGTTACTAGAAACTGGCCTTTGTTCCGCTATGGCAGGGTAGGTATTTGGACTGAACTCACAACTACTGTCTTTTAATCTCAAAGGTATGATTTCATAATACGAATATGCTGACTATTTCCTGCAGCTCTACTGAAGCAGTCCCTTGTGATACAGAGTCCAAAGTCTCATGGGCAGGTTTAGACCCTAGAGCAGCTGCAAAAATCATACTGCACACCCTTCAGAGCGCTTGGTGCACACTGTGGACCACATCAGGCTTCCTTTTTAACCTGAAAGATTATGTAACATAAGAGAAAGCCGCATCCAAACATCAGCCTTACGGCTTTTCTAATATTCCTCATTAATCCCCAAACCATCTTACCATGGAAACAATGCTGGATACTTGCAACTTCAGAATGGTTCATTTACAGATATGGATTCTGAATTCAGTACACACATTCTACATAAAAGTAATACACATCAGGGAAACAACAGACTTTTTCCCACCCTACATGAATTGCTGGATGTATTGTTTGAGTATCACGTCAAAACCTAGAGATTGTAAATTAAATCCCTTAATTACATCAAGGGTACCTGGCACAAAAGAAGTACTTTGTGTAACAATCAAGCAAAGCTTTGGAAGCTGTGTGCATTGGCTGTAAACTAATGAGCTCAGATTAAAAACCGAACAGGATTATCAAAAAAAGCATCATTAACTTAATGTCTCTCCCCCCGCCCCAAGATATTTCAGAATATAAGACAGCAATAAAGTTACCAAAATTCATTATGTTTTACACAAATATTTAAACATTTTCTGACCTCAGACTGGCAAAGTAAAGAAGAAAATGATTCTTCAGCAAAAAAAAATAGAATTTTGGGTCTCATCCTTGCCAGCACAGTGCCATTTGATACAATTAATATCTTGCTCCTGAAGCAGGCTGCTGCAATGGCAGTATTTTTAGACCCCAAGGGAAGGGAGTGTATTCTGAGGCATATACAAATAAATCACCAGGACACAAGGAGAGCTCTGCTCTTCCTCCTCTAGCCAGAAAGCACATCAATGCAAAGAACTGCCGGGCTCTGAGACACACACACAAGTCTACATACCAACAGAAAACAAACTTACAAGTCAGATCGTTAAATGGGAAGAAGAGGCTTTTGGTACTGCCTGATCTGCATTTACGAAAATATTAATCTTCTCATGTTTACAATGACAGCAGGCCAAGGACCAGCTGCAGAGTGGCAAAAGGATTAATTTTAGATTACATCCTTCACCCTTTTTTCATGTATTAGTTTTCATCAAGCGAACAAGAGAAATCAAGTTATTTTGTAGCTACACAATAGCCAGACCAAAAGAAGGGAACGGCAGAGCCAGAAGGCCAGAAAGAAATGGAATTGCCCCCTTTGGCAACTGCCTAGTTTTACTGGATTAGAGGCTATGTGACACTATGCCCTTATTTATTTTAGTAGGCTAAATTCCCCATCAAAAGATGAACTAAGCAGCCACATGAACAGCAGTGCCAATAAAAAAAGAAATGATGACAATCCACATTTGGGGAGGCACAACTACGTCTTTTGATTAGAATTACAAAACAATTCTCTCAGTGTTGCAGGCTGCTTGCATGATGTTTAAGAGTCAAAAAGCCAAATAAAACAAAACAAAACAAAAAAATCACACTGAAATCTGACCACCAAAGACCAAGGCAATACTACATATAAGACTACTAGCTGTGAACAAGTGTTAAGGGCATGAATACAATGCAACTTCCTAATTTAAATACAGACAAGAACAACTAGTTTCACAATACATTTTGAATACTGCTGCACCATCAATGCAATATTTAGGCTTCTAGAAAACGAACGAACATCTTTTTCAGAATTTCTAATAAACCTCAATTTTTCAAATCATAACAAAGAACAATGAATTCAACAGAGCAAGTACTGCATAGTCATGGGCAAATTCATAAAGCCTGTGTAGTGAAACTGCCCCACCCAAAACCTTCTATAGAAACTGAAGGTGGGAAGCAGCTAAGGCTGCTTCTCAGCATTAATTCTTTACATTGCGGAGGGAGATTAATTAAATACAACATTTTGGGATCCAATGATGAAACATTATTATATAGCCTTTAAAGACTAGGTAAAGATCAGGAAAGTAATTTCCACAATTCTTATTCAACGATTTACTCCTCGCTAGTTTCCATATATTACTAAAATTAAGCAGTTATGTTTATTACACTCCATCTACACTGATACTCTCTCAAATTGCTAACCCTTAAACTTGTGCAAAGAGCATACCATGCAAGTTCTACTTCTTTGCTGTAAAAGACGTGTATTTCTTCATTTGCATTCATTCTGTAAAGCAAAGAAACTCTAAAACGTATGCAAACAAATCCCTTATACCCTTTATACATGCTAAATGAAATTAAATTACATGTCAAGACAAAACTATCTTGCATAAAATTTCCACTACAGTTTCCTAACATGTCACCTTTCCAATGTTTGTGTATATAAATTAAACAGATCAGAAGAAAATAGTATGTTCATAGTTCTTCCATGAATAAAATAAGCCATATTCTTGTACACAACGTTCAAAACAGCAATCACCAAGTATACTGTTACAAAGCAGAGAGCTTTGCACACACACATAGTGAAAGTTTTCTTATCGCAGCAGAGTAAACAATTCATTCTTTAAACTGGAAACTTAATTAAATTTGGCTGTGTTTTAAAAATAATCCTGAATGATTTGCCTCAGTCTACCAACAACAGCAGCTTTCAGGAATCCCAGGTCTCAGAGACTAGAGTAAAAGGCTAGAGCAAAGAAGATATACCCTTGGTGTTAGAGAAGCAGGTCAAGAAATACTTAAGCAAATTGGATGTTCTTAAGTTTATGGGCCATGATGAGATGTACCCACAAGTGCACAGGGAGCTGGCAGATATGACTGCAAGGCTATAATCTTTGCAAAGCTCTATAATCTTTGGTCAACCATGGCAGCTGGAGTAAGTGCCTGAAGACTGGAAAAAAGCAAACGCCACTCCTGTCTTCAGGAAGGGCAAGAAGGAGGACCCAAGGAACTAGAGGACAGTCAAACTCGCCTTGATCTCTAGGAAGATGACTGTCCTGGAAACCATTTCTAGGCACATGAAGCAGAAGAAAAACACCACGAGTAGATGATGTATTCATAAAGGGGAAGTCGTGCTTGACCAACCTGGTAAGATTCTATAATGAAACTACCAGCCTGATGGATGAGAACCGTGGAGATTGTCTTCTAGTCTTCACTAATGCCTTTGACACTGTCCCCCATAAGATCTTCATAGAGAAGATGTTAAATTATGAACTGGTTGAGCATACAATGTGGTGGATCAAAAATTGGCTGAAGAGCTGGACACAGAGAGTACTGGTGCATAGTGCAAGGGGAGGAAAAGGACTAAAGAAATGTTAGATCTTCAAGTTCCAAACATTTTACCAGAGAACTCAGAGACTGTAACTTTTAGAATAACAAAGGTAATGTTTTTCTAACATTTCTAGAGGCCTACTGTGAAGCCAACACCATTTACATAGCACTGGAATGACAACTTCTTTCATGCAAAATATTTATTGCACTATGATATGCATGACAATATCAAATTACACTTCTGTCTTCCAGTTAGTTCAGATTCAACCTGTGTTTCAGAACCATCTTTGCAGGTATCGAGGCACTCCCAATGTTTAGCTGAAGTGCATTTTAATTAAGTCATTTAGACAAACCTCCAAGCTGCTCATATTCTCCCCTCCCTTAGTGAGGGCACAGGCACTACCTACTAATTTGACTGCCTGAAATCAGCCTGTTGCTCTAGAGAAGTACTGGCCTGTGCTTGGAAAAGTACCGAAGGTCTTTACAAAGCTGCTAACCAAAGCAACAAAAGAAACAAAGCCTCCTTGTAATGCTTTGCAGGGACAGTTGTAGGTTAGAAAACCAGAGTAGTGAAAACCAGTCACAGACTAATTTATGTGGGAAGGGAATCCAGGGCCTGTAGCCCCAGTCTTTGCTCAAAACAGGGCTAATGTCAGCTTAAGGTTTAACAACAACAGAGATTCCTCAATCTCTGAGCACCTGTTCCCCAGAATGACCATCCTCACTCTGATGAATTTTTTTCTTTATATCCAACTCAAATGTCCTCTGTTGCAACTCATCCCTGTTTCACCTCATCCTTTTGCTGAGCCCCTACAAGAAGCACCTAGCTTCACCTTCTCTGTAACGCTTGCCCAGGAGGTAGTTAAACCAGCAGTAAGGTGCCCTTAGCCTTCCCTTCTCCAAGCCACAAGCCAGCTCCCTCAGCTTCCCCTCATATACTGCCATATGCTCCAGCCCACTGCCCTTCTTGGTGTCTCTGCAGGCCAGGCTCCCGTTTGCCAGTGCGCCTGTAATGCAAAGCCCCAGACTGGCTATGATATTCTTGATGCAGCATCACAGCTGCCAGGTAGATGTGAACAATCATTTTCCTCAATCTGTTCTTCCTAACGGAGCCCAGTGGTCCTAATGGTCACCCTTCGCTGCTGCAAATGCACGCTGCTGACTTGTCCACCAGCATATGAGATTTAAGCACCATGCCTCACTGCTGTGTGAGTCCTCCAAGAGAGCCAGAGCCTACGATCATGTTACTTCTTGTTATCTCAAGGCAGCTTTGTCCACTTCCTCACCTTGGGGCACATCTGCTGCTGATGTTCTCCGTTGACATCACCACCTTGTTGTTCTCTCCCTAATTCTGACCCAAAAACTCTTGATAAGCCCGCTGCCCTCTCCACAGCAGAGCTCTGCACATTCACACCTTTTGCAGTGACATAACCTTTCCACCTTCCCTGTCTGACCTCCATAAAGAGCATGTGTTACAGCACTGCAGTTTACATGAGTACATTTCTGTGATCTGAGGGAGATCACAAGCATGCAAGGCCCACAGACTTCTATTTTCACTTGGACATTTCTCATCCATGTTAAGAATTCACATGCACCTGAGATGAGTCCCCAGTCATACAGCTTCTTACAGGGCACTGTGAACACTTACCCTGCTGAGCCACCCCACATGGATTACCCAGCTCAGTCCCTCCATTTGTCTGCTAGAGAAAGCATATGACAGGATGGATTTAGCATGACTAAATAAAGCATGGAAAGGAATTAAAGTCTTCCTACGCTAGGTAGCAACAAGTTACTTTTTCCATTTTTAAACAAGCTGCTACCTCAATTTTCATTTAAGATCAATTCATGAGAATGTTCTACGAACAGGGAGATTTTACCCCACTAGACCTTTATTCACCTCAAGTTCCCTAAATCTATTACTTTCTGACTCTGCTAGATATAGAATTGGTTTCTCCAATTTGGTCCTCATGCAGCATAGGCATTTTGGAATCTGAACAAAAGAAGCTCAAAACAGTCTTGAAATAGAAAATGATGCTTGAGTACACCCTGTAATTCCTGTGGAACTGAGACCCCCACACGTCTTCTGCTACAGGACACAGCCACAGTATACACTGAGAACTAAAAAGGTCTGCTGGAACCTTGTATTTGTGCTGTGTACAAATACAGTTTTGTACTCCAAAATAGATAGCTTCCCTCAGAAAGTAATAATAGAAAAAAATACAGGTAATAACAGAACAAGAACTATTTTACATTCTTCTGCATTTCTCAAACTTTCTCGTATCTGAAAAATAAACAATACCTACTGAAGTTGCTTGCTGTACTTCACTAAATCATGTTACCCAATTAATATACATATTTGCAATGTAATTTTCACTTCCTGTCTCTGGAAGTGCATTCTAATTTCAGAAATATGCTGACTACAAACAAAGGAGTGAGAACCTCATGTACTTGCCGTCCGAATTCATGGTATGGCGAAAGCAGTGTTGTATCTTGCATACTTATGACCGATCATTATTTTTTAATCATGGAAAACCAGCCAGACATGGGCAGAACCCCATGTCTTTCAAGACAGACAAGAACCAGGGACCTCTGTTCTCTTAGTTCTCATTAGAAGTTGTTCCAGTAGGTAAACTTTGTTATCTGAAGCATGTGCACTGCATACATTAATTCATGTTGTTACGGTATCCTGCATTGATGGTTAATACAGATCACTGATAAAACACTGTGTTCTATTTAACCATAAATGCAACACCACGTTGCAGATTACAAACAACTGAAAATTGACCTACTTAGCTCCAAAAGACGAGTTGCACCATCTACAGGCCTTAGCAGAGGGTTACAAAAATCTTACTTTCAAGTTTTTGAAATAAACCATCAAACATCCAACTCCACATTTCTGAAATAAAAAGTTAAGTAAAGATACTTCCTGGGTAAGTAAAAATAACAGATTTACTCAAAAATCATGTCATCTAACATCAGTCAAACCTAGTTAGGTTGGGCTAGTTTGGTAAGTGTTAAATGGGGTGCTTTATTGTGACAGACATTCAAGCTAAGAAATAATCAGTTACCCACCTCGATGACAAAGGAAGCACTGTTTTTCTATGAACAGTAAAGCACCAAAAATCCAGATGTTTTCTTCTCAAACTATCTATGTGCTCTAAAATTATACTGTGTGAAAATTCTGAATTCTTAAAACAACCAATTTACACTGGAGCACACAAAAGGTAACTTGGCTATCACAAATCTTTGAAAAGATATTTAAATCTGGCAATGCATCTTATCAGTCCAACTAACAATTTATCTTATGTTTGTTCCTTTGAGTTAAAAAAGAACAGCCCTACACATTCTGAATAGCATTAAGACTGGGAGGACGGCATATCAGCAGTTTATGATTAAAATACATTGCTTTTATCTGGAGGCCTAAGAATTAAATTCATTAAAGCGGTCCTTGAAAGAAAGATACATTTGGACAAGCTTAGTTATGATGCAGCAATGCTACAGAATAAACTGAAAGGTACGACTATTTTTTGTTTTAGTCTGTACGTATGGACACTACTTATAATAAATTGCAACCCTGGCGGTTTTGTGGCTTGGCAAGATACAGGAGGTTATCAATGACTTCCTTGAAATGTTTCAAAATTTGTTACACCAACCTTTACAAGCTTTATTGATAGCTTAACTCCGCCCAGGTACTCCCCTCCTCCTTTAAACATAGCTTTTGTTAAATACAACCACCATTAGCCATACAGAATCACAACACAGAATGTAGAGATGATTGTAACTCTACAGAACAGGTCAAGTTACATTTTCTGGCCCCTATCATTTAACCCCAACTTTATAAGGAAAACACTTTCTGCCAGATTTGCAGGACTTTTGATGCACAAACAAGCCTGATAAAAAAGTTAGAATTTCCAACATTTACTTTGCATAAGAAAACCACACATGGGAGTAATTAATTTCCAAATCTTAAAACCAGCATAACCATAAAATTAAAGTTGTCATGGATTTCAGGACCAGAACTGACAGAAGTAGAAGATCCTAGCCATATAATCAAGAACTGACGATGAAAGCTTTGTAACACATGCAGAAGTAAGATAAAGCATTCAGTAAATCTGGGGACAAATACTTCATGTCAACTTCAAACAGTTTTATGCATGTTTTGATCAAGTTATTAGACATCATTCTGAAAATGATTTGAAAACACATACATTTGTTGGAAAAAAAAGCCAAACAATTCAGTCTATAAAACTAGAGAGAAGACCATTCATTGTATAACTTCTTTAAACTTCCCCTTGTCCGAGCCAAAATGTCTTTTTTTGCAGTATTCTGCAGTATCTCTGCTAAAGCCCAAGACACTATTATTTCAGATAACAGCACATACAAACATAAGCCTTAGAGAATGTATCAAAGTTAAATTCAATTTTGTGTACTCTTCTGCTTTTTTAAGATACACATTAGCATACAACTTGAAATGCACTAACCTGCCATTTACTTGAGTTGCATGAAGTTTAGTTTTAGATGATAGGGGAATAGCTATATTTAGCACAAGTTTAAAAGAAACTGTAGGCTTTGTGTGGTGAATATAATCAAGAAATAAACACACGTGCAAACATTCTGTGGGAATACGGCATTTGCAGTTTTCATTTCTGAAGGACTGAGAATCAGTACAATCTCAGCAGTGAGTTGAGAAATTCTGTAAAGCTTCGTATCAACTGATACTGCTCTCTACTGGTAGGGCAGACACATGGTGGCAGGAGGCAGTATGAAAGATCAAGAAAGATTAAAGATCATATTTGGGCCACAATAGCTAGGCAAGATATGGTGTGTCCTGTTACAACCAAAAGTATTTTCTAGAAATACAAAGAGGTCACTACTGCTTAATTTATTCGCTGGTAAACTGGAAGTGGCATCAAGATACACAGACTGAGCATTTGTAGTATGAAGAATAGTTAGAAAGTGGTTGCTGCAGTGCCTTAGCATGGAGCATTAATTATTTGACCATCTAAATATATACCTCCTTTCTAAAAGGTCATAATTGTAAAAGTATTTAATCCAGCAGTGAGCTGTCACTATGTATCTCATAGAGCAAAAGACTTTCTGCTCTGTTTAACTACAGTATGTTGGAGGATAGCACACTTTCAGCTACCATTTCTAACACACCAAGTGTTAAACATATTTTTTGGTTGGTTGGTTGGTTGTCTTTTTTTGTGTGTGTTTTTGTTTTTTTGCTTAAGAAGAAAAATACTTCTGTGAAATAGTTACTAATTTGCATATGTCCATGAAACATGCAACACCTTTACCTTTCTTCAATTCTATTCTTGTCCATAAGTGGCTGTTTGATCCACTGATTAACCAGTCTTTGTCCTTGAGGGGTTCTGCATTTATTTAGTAAACCGGATAGGGACTGTGTAGTATTAGCATTTTCAACAGAACTCTGGAAAAGAAAAAAAGAATTAGTGAAGTTTACTGACACACACCAAATGGCACTCAGGTTTGCTACTTAACACAGATCAGTTTTTTCTGTATGCAACTTGGCACCATCAAAAAAAAAAAAAAAATCAAATGAAACAGCACAGCATTAAAGCAGCTACACTCTGGTCCCTGGAACATGGCAAGCAATAAATGGGTTTGTCTATTTTGATACTAGCTGAATCATTGGAAAAATGAGAGTCATTGGATAGTGAGTCCTTTGAATACGAAAAGCGAAAACGTACTTCCTAGCTTGTTCTTTGTGAAGAGAAAAAGGTGTTAAGGTGAAAAAGGGGAGGGGGGAGGATGTAATCCTGTCCATTTAAAAAGAATAAGGCAGAAACAAGCTTTGGTTCAAGGGTTAGAATTCCCAGTTAGAATGTCATGGTGCTTTCGGAATGTTCTTAAATTCCATCCAGTTCACCAGTCTACTTGCTGCAGCCAGCCCTCCATTTCCATCACCAACAGCAGCGTTCCTGGCATATGTTTCCTCTCTCCTTAATATGAACTAATTCAGACTTCCATTCTCTTTTCCAATTCCAGCATAACTGTAGAAAGCAACAGTACTTCGGAGTTCTTTATCATAATATGATCTAACTATAGAGTTCCTCTCTTCTCCCACCCCAAGTCTGTTCCTGCCTCTGGAGACATGAACTTCTTGGACTAAAACAAAGGAAAGTCAAAGCATCTGCTTAGCCAGACACCTCAGCAGCTACAACCAAGCACTTCCAAGGGACTTCCCATATCTGCATTTTACATGCAGACACTTGTTTGTGGCCACTTCCTACCTGTCTTATGATCTTCTACATTCAAAATAAGGCTAAAAAAAAAAAAAAAAAAAAAAAACAGCAAACAAAAACAGTGGTAACAGTCACTAACTAAGGCATACATTATACAAGAGTAGCTAAAAACAAAGCTAAAAAGCAGAAACTGTCGCTAATCAGGATCTGGGGAGCTGAGACTTGACTGTCAGGCTATTACTGTCCTACTGTCAACAGCTAAACAAGCATACTGCCAAACACTGATCAGTTCAATTGTGCATTTCTTACCTGGAAAAGGTTGAGGGCTTGGACAGCTGCATTATCTAGAACCATGTATTGACTAAGATCAAAAGTAGTCAGTTCAAATTGTCCAAAATTAGACTCATCCGACAGCAACTCTAAAAACTTGATAATGGCTGACAAAGATGAAATAGCGACCTGAAGTTGGAAAAAAAAAAGGACAATCTAGTTCAAAATACTCCTAAATCTGGGAGTATTTGATAATAAATAAAATTACAAGAAATACAAACTGGCAATGTCTCTTAGTCATATCAATTATATCAGATGCATTCCTTTTTTCTAGGGCACAGCAGCTCCTTTCCAGGTAGGTGCAAGAAAAATGAACTAGACATTTGCATAATCTGATAAACAAACTAAGATGTAAAGTACATGTTTGCCAGCTTTCCAAAGCTGTTATCAGCTGGCCCAGGAACACATTTCTGGCCCAGGAACACAAATGAGTTATTGCAGATAAATTAGATACCATAGATCATCTGAGGACATGGTTTCAGGGTTAGTTTTCAGACAGAACAAGGATCTGATCTGGCTCACCAACATGGTCTTACAAATGTTAGTGCCAGCACAAAAGAGAGGGAGCAGCATTACTGACTTGTTCAGTTGTAAGAGTCTTCAAACAATTTTGAACTGTTATGAAATCACACATTAAGGGAGAATAACTCTGCTGATGCTCATTGCAAATGTAAGGTACAATCAAAAGCATTTTAAAACAAATTAAAACACGTTTTATCTCAAGCAAATTAACTCTTATTTACAGCTGACTAAGAGAAGTACACTCAGTTGATATGCAGGCACTACATCACAGGTTTGAGCCGTAAGATGATATAAAACATGAAAATATTAGCATACACAGTACTCTAGTTCCAAATGAGTTTGCCCATTACGCAAATTAATCTAAGGATTGTTCTTGAGTCCTTATGTAGACAGATTATGAATAGGACATACCTCTTGCTTACAGTCAATTTGTTTACTAGAGTTTACTACTTTAAAGAGATGTTTGGTACCTCACTTCTTTCCAGAACCCCTAGAATCTGACTTTGACATAAAGATTCAAGCAGGGCAGACCTGCTAAGCACTTCAAGAATGCAGCTTAATGTGCCATAGGTTATACAATGTACTTTCCCAGAAGTGCAGGAATCCAGTATAAAACAGGATCAGGAAGGGTAGAGATCAGTTCACAACAAGTGCATACACCACAGTGCTAGATGCTCACCTGTTTTTCCATCTCTGGCAACGCTGCACTATTAATTTGTTCTTCTTTTTTTGATTTTAGCAAGCGATTGAGATCCTGAACAATATCTTTTGTTGTGAATTCTGCCTTCTTTCTGTCTGTAATCAGGATTCCTCCTCTCTGAACGACCTGTTTTCCACAAGCAGACACAGTTATCAATTATTTTCAGTTTTCAGCAGATACATGTTCATCTCCTGAGGGGAACACACACTGAGGAGACATTTATTTACTGCTGATTTGCAGAAAGAAGAATGACACAAGATTTTACCCTAACAATTTTTTTCTGATTAAAATGCAAATAAGTCAGACAGATTATACATTTTATATGCATAAACAAAAATTTCTTCAAGTCTACATAGCACTTCCATAAATCACAGCACCTAGCTAAGAAAACAGAGATAGAGCTTTTTAGATAAAGTTTTGTCTAGCTGTAAGCCTAAGGCTATGAGCAAAGGTAATTCCCTTACTTGTCGCAGTTTTCCCATCTCTCCTGCAGTCTCTCCTCCTGGCAACACGCACTCCTTAGGTCCCAGCTGAACCAGTAGAGCTTCAAGGTTTGAGAACTGATCATTATCTGGGAATTCACAGACGCTCAGTTTTCTCAGCGTAGTGTCAACATACCCTACTCCTACAACTCTTTGTCCATCAGCAGTAGACAGCTTCACCCCCACAACCCCAATAGCCATTGACATATCATTGTTGGCAAAGAGAACTTCTTCAAACTGGGCAAGATTTCCCGGAGAACCCTGTTTAGAGAAACAATAGAGTTTGAAAGAGTGTGTATACACAGATAAACTTATTAAAAATAATATAAAAAAAGACAATAATAGATAAGAAAAATCCATTAATACAAAACATACAAGTGTTTTAACTTTTTTAACCATTGAAAATTTAAATATCATCTTCAGAAAGTGAACTACTTCTGGCTTCTTTAATCTCCTGACCTATGACAAGATCCTCCAGCAGTAGAATACTGGAATATACAACAGACCACATGATTTGCCACCGTACCACCAGTCATCAGAGTTCCAAACTGAAGGACACAGGAAACAGTAATCCCCCCCTCCACATTTAAAAAACAAAAATTATAAAAATGTATAAAATTGTACCTTGTATGCTAGATACCAGTCATTTTCTTTGACAGATTTGCTCCCTGCTTTATTCTTGTAAACTTCAACTCTGTAATGACGAACCAGGAGCAGATCTCTTACAAAAGATTCAAAGTTCATTTTACTAAGCACGACACTTTCAAGTTTCTGATTCCCTAGGGGAAAACAAATAAAAGTCTTATTAGATGCCTGAATAATGCGTTGATGTTTATTTTCTATAATCAAAACCCCCAAGAAACAGAACTAACAACCTTCATGATGGATGTTACCCTGATACTGAATAGCATGTAAAGCCCATGAAGCATAAAAACACAACATTCCACTGATAAATGTTAAGCATGAAGTATACACCATCTAACTTTGCAACATTAAGCTCCTTAAGATGATGTTAAGGTTTGCCTCTTCTGACAAAATGCTTTATCTTAATGCTCTTACATGTGTTGTCTGAAAGCTCTACCTTCTCTTTTAGTTATTTTATGAAGTGATAAGTAAAAAAGCAACAAGGAGCAGGCACAAGAGAAAATCTTAGGCAATACATAATTAAATGTTATTCACTGCTGCAGGCCATCATGAGTCAACCACCTCAGCATGGAGACATCGTCCATGTGGATCTCACTGTTGTTAACTGATTAGTCACCTGCACAACTACATCAGCCCAGTCCTCAGCTGTCGCATAAGATGTCATGGAATCATCTCCACAAATGGAAACCTGACAGTGCTCTAATGTTAATAAATGGCGTTTATTGTGGCCAGCTGTCATCCGCATCTGACGGCTGTGTGATGTGAGCTTATGGGGAGGGGTGTGTGTAAGCAGTGTAAGCAGGGTGTAAACAGAGGCACGCTGTCTGCTGTAGGTCCCTTCCTACGTTATCTGTGACATACACCCTACCCAGAACGACGGAGAATTACCATTTCAAAGCAGCGAGAGGCTGGAAAATAAAACAGATTCGCGTTTATTCACGCTTGCTTTGAAGCAGCGGCGAACCAGATCAGACACAGAAGCCCGGAGACCTCTCCTCGCCTTCCTTTCCCCCGCACCACACGGCGCGGCCTCCAGCGGGCCGCCACCTCCACGCAGCGAGGCCCCCGGCCTCCGAACCGGCCACAGCGTGACGGGACGGACCCCAACGGTCCCTAACGGACCCCAACGGCAGCTCGAGCCCCCCCAGCCCGGCCGTGACGCACCCGCGGCGCCCGCCAGCTGCCGGATGACGGCGCGGGTGCGGAAGAGCTCCCTGGCGGCCAGCCGCGCGTCCGCGCCGTGCGCTGTGTAGTAGTCTCCGCGCTCGAAGAAGCGCACGGTGGTGTCGGGCTTCTCGGGCAGCGCCAACACGGCGCGCACGAAGCCCGCCTCGGCGCCCGCGCCCTCCGGCCACACCGCCGCTGCTGCCTCCCGCGGCGCCTCTACCGCCATTGCTGCTGCTGCTGCTGCTGCTGCTGCTGCTGCCTCCCGCCAACCGCCACCGCGCGCGCACCGCCCCGCCAGCGGCGCACGCGCCCCACCGCCGGCAGCCAATCGCCGCCCGGCTCTGCAGCGCGTCACGGCCTCCCCGCCCGTTGCCGCTGAGGGGAGCGCGGCCGCCGGCCCCGCTCCCGGCCCGGCCCTGCCTGCAGGGGGCTGCGGCGCGCAGAGCGCGGGTGGGGGGCGTGGAGCTGGCGTAAAATGCCCGGCAAGGTGGTGTCCCGGAGCCCCGAGCGCACCTCGGGGTGAAAAGAAAGCACTTGGGTGTTTGGCATTGCTTTTATGTTTTTTGTTTTTTGTGGGTTTTTTTTTTTTTTTTTCCAGTCAGTTCCACATCGTGATTCTTACGTCCCAGTTCAGTCATCTGCATCTGATCGCCCACAGTCAAAACGCATCTTAGAATTGAATAAATATCTCAGCATTTCTTCGCAGAATCACAGAATTTCTAGGTTGGAAGAGACCTCAAGATCATCGAGTCCAACCTCTGACCTAACACTAACAGTCCCCACTAAACCATATCCCTAAGCTCTACATCTAAACATCTTTTGAAGACTTCCAGGGATGGTGACTCCACCACCTCCCTGGGCAGCCTGTTCCAGTGCCTAACAACTCTTTCAGTAAAGAAATTCTTCCTAACATCTAACCTAAAACTCCCCTGGCGCAACTTAAGCCCATTCCCCCTCGTCCTGTCACCAGGCACATGGGAGAACAGGCCAACCCCCACCTCGCTACAGCCTCCTTTAAGGTACCAGTAGAGAGCAATAAGGCCGTCCCTGAGCCTCCTCTTCTCCAGGCTGAACAAGCCCAGCTCCTTCAGCCACTCCTCGTAGGACTTGTTCTCCAGGCCCCTCACCAGCTTCATTGCCCTTCTCTGGACCCACTCAAGCACCTCGATGTCCTTCTTGTAGCGAGGGGCCCAAAACTGAACACAGTACTCGAGGTGCGGCCTCACCAGAGCCGAGTACAGGGGGACGATCACCTCCCTAGCCCTGCTGGTCACACTGTTTCTGATACAAGCCAGGATGCCGTTGGCCTTCTTGGCCACCTGAGCACACTGCTGGCTCATATTCAGCCGACTGTCCACCATCACTCCCAGGTCCTTCTCCGCCTGGCAGCTCTCCAACCACTCATCTCCCAGCCTGTAGCTCTGCTTGGGGTTATTGCATCCGAGGTGCAGGACCTGGCACTTGGCCTTGTTGAACTTCATGCAGTTGACCTCAGCCCATCGGTGCAGCCTATCCAGATCCTCCTGCAGAGCTTTCCTACCCTCGAGCAGATCGACACACGCACCTAACTTGGTGTCATCTGCAAACTTACTGAGGGTGCACTCAATGCCCTCATCCAGATCATTGATGAAGATATTAAAGAGGACCATTTCTTCACAGAATCACAGAATTTCTAGGTTGGAAGAGACCTCAAGATCATCGAGTCCAACCTCTGACCTAACACTAACAGTCCTTCACTAAACCATATCCCTAAGCTCTACATCTAAATGTCTTTTAAAGACCTGCAGGGATGGTGACTCCACCACCTCCCTGGGCAGCCTGTTCCAGTGTCTAACAACTCTTTCAGTAAAGAAGTTCTTCCTAACATCCAACCTAAAACTCCCCTGGCGCAACTTTAGCCCATTCCCCCTCGTCCTGTCACCAGGCACATGGGAGAACAGGCCAACCCCCACCTCGCTACAGCCTCCTTTAAGGTACCAGTAGAGAGCGATAAGGTCGTCCCTGAGCCTCCTCTTCTCCAGGCTGAACAAGCCCAGCTCCTTCAGCCACTCCTCGTAGGACTTGTTCTCCAGGCCCCTCACCAGCTTTGTCGCCCTTCTCTGGACTCGCTCAAGCAGTCCTATGTCCTAGTTCTTGCCTACGTCCTTACCCTTTCTTGTTTCTGACTCCCATTGTTCGCTTCCCACTGCTTTCCTCCTCCTTCCACCCCACATTAGCTTCCCCCACCTCATCCCTCTCCCCTCCTTCCATCCCACCTGGTGCTGGCTGTTCCCTCACAAGAAGCACTTCATTGTCTCCCACCACAACCCCTGCTGCCCTGCTCCTTCACAGTGTCCCCTGAGCCGCCTCTCCCCTCGGGCACCTCGGCCCTCCCATCCCAAACACCAGCGCCATGCCCCTGAGGTAATGGCTTTCCTCACACCAGCGCTCCCCTCAGCCTTTTCTCCTAAATAGGAGGGACAGACACCCTGTCCCTCCTGTCCCATCAGGTTATCGTACAGATGACTACTTCATTTCAATTAATGAGACAATTGGAGACCCATTTTCAGTTATAAATGTGGTGGCATTACTGTAAGTATGTTACCAGAACCTTGACAGCTTTGCTGTAGCTACAAATCTTCCTCTTATGTCCTGAACAATTATAAAATCAGCATCTTTCTTGAGGGGCAATTGGATTTATTTTCAGTATGTGTAAGTATACTTTTCCAAAACTTATTTTCAGAAGAGCTAAACCACCTAGCCTAATATTCCCCTGCACCAAAATTGTTTGCTTGAGGCTGTGCTCATGTAGAAAAATTAGGCCTAAATAACTACCATTCAGCAAACAGGTAGCCTTCTGAAAGGCAATCATAACACCAGAAGTGAGGTGATAAAACCACATCAGCCCAAAATAGATGGGATTACTTCTCTTTGTACATACAGATGAGTATGGATAAGGCAGATAATGGCATTTAAAATGGGATTTAAAAACAAACAAAACAAAACAAAACAAAACAAAAAACATACTTTTATGAACATCTGGAGAGGAGATGAGCTCAAGGAACCTCATTACCACCTTCAAAAGAGATAATAACGCCTGTTAAGCTGTAATTGCTGTGTGTTGAAGTGCTTCATTCTCACTCTTCTGGGCTGGTTACACCTCCTTCAGCAGTTTGCTCCAGGCAGCTCTGTGGAACTGCAGTCTCCCATTTACAGAAAGCCACCACCTAAACCTGCCACTAGCGTTCTTTGTGGTGAGCACAGCTCATGAGAAACCTTCATGCCATGACATCTGCTCTACAATGTTTCACTGGATCCTCTGAGCTTCACCTTTCCTCTGAGCTTTGGCTATTTCTTTAACCCATGTGTTCTGCACACTGGCTGATCCACACAAGTCTGACTGTAGACCATCAGCCTATTAGGAAGGGTGGTTGCTTCCTCATGCTGTTGCTAGCAGAAATCTTGCTGCTTTCTCTCTTGTACACCGGGAGGGATGAGGAGTGTAACTGTTAGGCACGTGGTGGATGGTAAACCTATGTGAATCTAGACCTTCATTACTTTTGTTGCCTTTTTATGCATAATGAGCGTACACATAAATTTTCATACTTTTTTTTTTCAGTTAAGAAAATGGATGCCCTTTAAATACTGAAACACTAAAAAAAATAAATCCTGTTTCACTAACAGTTAATTAGTATTCAACGGTGATCAGTGGCAGCAATAATACTTCTGAATTTTTAGGGATGTCACCAGAAAATTTTGTGACTGGTGTATGTATGTGCGCACACATACAGTGCAACAGAGGTCTAAGATAATATTAAAGGGATAAAAATAGTTTGTTAATGTAAGCTGGAAAACAGAAAATGTGGCTGTTACCTTGTAAAGGACCTTTTAACTTTCTTGTATGCAGTTTTTTATTCAGACCAACTTGCCACAGGCATCCCTCTACTTTGCAGTCACCTGAATGTGTAAGGATTCTGCAGTGCATTTAGGGCTTAATAGAGGGAAAACAAAAACATCTTAAATGTATCAAGTTTTTACCTCCTGTAACTTGATAAGTGTTGCCTTTAACATTATACATCACCTCCTTTATCTACCACCTTCTCCCTTTTGTGTCTGCCATTGCACTGTTAAGAAATAAGAACAAAGGGTTTCTAAAAAGTCCATAAAACTCCTGTGGAGATGAACCCACTATTCCCTGTGTGTGAGCCTCTCTACAGCATGCCTGACTACCTGCATGGTAGTCATCCTAACAATGGATCTTTGTAACGCCAAACTGCAGTCTCGGATGGAGGTTGCTAAAATTCAGTATCAGTTGTAAAGTTGGAGCAGCAGAGCTACTAGCATTTTTAGTTACCTAGATTTTTTTGCAGGGCTACTTCAAGTAGTCTATAACTCAAAGCCTCTGTGTTTTACGGCAATCAATGTCCAAAAGGTAAAGATGCAAATACATGTATACATTTCAGGAACAGTGCTATTTGTCTTACCAAATTTATTATGGTTGTTGATGAGGGTAACAGGCATGCTATCATCAACAGACCCTACGTACACTGTGCCTTCACTTTGTAGTCGTGGAAACTATGCTTAGGGATTACATACATCTTTGTACGAAATTTTTATGACCTTTATTGGTCATGTTTTCTCAAGCCTGTTATTTGCATGTCCTCTTCTAGAAAGTCTCTCATTAGTTTTGCATAAGCATTTATTTAATTTTGCTCAGCAATAATAATAATGTTAATATATTACATATATAAATGCATACTAGCAACACTCATAAGAAAGTAATAGATCTGCACCTGCCTATACAAGCACTATTTTCCCATGTTGTACATACAAACTGAGATAAATATCTCTTTCGTTCATTCTCAGATTATTTAACAAATCTACAGTCTGGCCTTTATGTCCTGTACATTAAAAGAGAAGGAATGTGGTATCACAACATTGTGTAGAACTTCAGATTTAGGAAACATGCTCCTTCACTGAAGGAAGTTAATGAATTAAGCACGTAAAAGTATTAGAATATTTACTTTGTCAAAACCAGATGCAATAGAAAATTGCTTTTTAACTTTGCTGACAACTTTTGAAGTATTGCAATAAAGAATGCTTAATATTTTGCTATTTAATGTCTTAGCATTTTCCCATAACAATTTTGCCAGCAGTTCAAAAGTGCTCTGTAAAGAAACATCATATGCCTATGCATAAAGTTGACATTATCTGATTGTCATGGGTTTAGATGACAAGGTTTCGGTAGCAGGGAGCTACTGGGGTGGCTTCTGTGAGAAGAATCCAGAAGTTGCCCCACATTAGACATGGCCAGTTTCAGCCAGCTCCACAAGGGACTTGCTGCTGCCCAGAGTTGAGCCAGTAAGCAATACTGTTTATGCCTCTGTGAGCACAGATTGAAGAAAAAAAAAAGAAAAAAATACTGGACAACAGCAGCTGGGAGACGGAGGAGTGAGAAGCCACCCTGCAGCCCCCAAGGTCAGTGCAGAAGGAAGGCAGGAGGTGCTCCAGGCACGCAGCAGCAGTTCCCCTGCGGCCTGTGGAGAGGCCCCTGGTGGAGCAGGCTGTCCCCCTGCAGCCCATGGGTCCCACATGGAGCAGATCTCCACACTGCAGCCCATGGAGGAGCCCCCGGTGGAGCAGGTGGATGTGGCCTGGAGGAGGCTGCGGCCCATGGAGAGCCCCCGCAGGAGCAGGCCCCGGGCCAGAGCTGCAGCCTGTGGAGAGGAGCCCACGCAGGAGCAGGGGTCTGGGGGGAGCTGCCGCCCACCCACAGGGGACCCGAGCTGCAGCAGTTTGCTCCTGGGAGATGGACCCCATGGTATGGACCCACGTGGGAGCAGGTCTTGAAGAGCTGCTGCCTGTGGGAGGCCGCCGCAGGCTCAGCTGGGGAAGGACGGCATCCTGCAGGATGGACCCCATGTGAAGCAGAGGCAGAGAGGGACCATGAAAGAGGAGCAGATAAAGCGTCAGGGACTGACTACAGCCCCAACTCCCCCTCGTTCCCCGTGTTCTTAGTTTTAGTTTGTTTCTCACTTCTCTAGCTTCTTAATAACAGGTAATTTCTAAATTCCCCCTATGCTGAGTCTGTTTTGCCCGTGATGGTAACTGTTGAGTGATGTCCCTGTCCTTATCTCAACCCTTGAGCACTTTTTATCATGTTTTCCTCCCTCTTTCCCTTTGAGGAGGGAAAGTGAGAAAGCAGTCACAGCATAGCTCAACTGTCTACCAGAGTAAAACTACCACACTGATATTGGCTTTTTTTTTTTTTTTTTTAATAAAAATTCAGTACATTAGCCTTCTCTAGATACAGAAAGTTATAAAACACAGCAGAACAGCTCTTTTCACCCTTATTATTTTCCATTTCTCCATACATATACACTCCCATGCAGCTGTATTACACAAGTAGTGTTTAGTAAACAAAACAGGACAAAACAAAAACCTATAGAGATCAATAAAAGTACTTAGGATAGGAAACCAGGGAAAAGCCCACTACTAAATCAGTTGTAATTAACAGCTGTTTTGAGGTAAGCAGCAGTTTACTTGTACCATAGGAACTGACTTTAGAAACAGACACAGTAAAATCAATCTGAAAAAAAATAAAATCAAAATGCCTTCCTCTCCTGTAGAAAAAAAGGTTTTTGAACAAACTGGGACAACATCCATGCCACACAGCAGGCACATACCAGTCAAGTCAGCACATGTGTAGCACCAGCTCAGCCACAGCACATGGCACCTTTTCCCATCCCACAGGCCAAAAATAGAGCATTAAAAAGGGATGGGGAGTCTCAGGATGAGAGGAAAAACTGGCAAATCCACGGGGAGGAAGAAAGGCATGGTAATGATGGCATAGCGTAGACATTCAAGAAAATATACGATTGCACGTGACTCAACAAAAGACAGCCTTACTGAAAACTAGACTTCATTTAATAGCTTATAAAATATTATTAAATTTAGCATGGCTCAGCAGATTGCCTTTACACCATGGAAGAAAGGGAGTGGCATGTACTGGCAAAGAGAGAATGCCCTGTAGGAACTGTCACCAACCATACACCCACCAAAAGGCAGAAAGGCACTCCTGTAAATTCCCTACAACTAGATTTTTGTGCTTAGCAAGCCCAGCAGCTTGACAGAGCAAACTGATGGGAATGCCTCTGCTTACCAAAATTTGGCCAAACCCGTGGGCTGCAGCAGCAGCTCAGTACACATGCACCTGTGTTCATAGCACTAGGTGATAGAAACCTTGAAGAAATGATTTGCACCAGTAACAAGCCTACATTTTCAACATTTAACACAGTAACTAACACAAGCATGATAGCTACCATGTTGTCTGAAAGCAGAAGGTATACTGCTGACCTGTAACATAATTACAGTCAACTTCCTTGTTGTGAGCTGGGGACATACACAAGCTCTCTAATAGGCTATGTTCCACATTTAATTTTATGAACACAGTATGCAGTTTAGCCTACTTTTCCTGTTTTAGGGAGGGGGAACAAAAACATTGCATTAATAAACAGATTTGTCATTCCATTCCTTATCTTGTATCTCATTATTTCTTTGGCAACAGGAGTTACAGCATTTCCTTTATAAATCAGATGCTGGATGGACCATCTATTTACATGCTAGCTAGCATACATTACATAGGATTATTGACTGCCAAAGCAAATCATTTTATGCCAAGCTTGGGGAGGTAGATAGCCTTTTAATGTCTGGTCAGACTTCATGACAGAAAACAGTAATAAAAACAGAAACTGAGTCTGTTAACAGTGTAAGAGCTCTAGCTCTTTTCCAGCTCTGAGATCAGTTGCCAACACTCTCCACCCCAAAACCTACCCCTGATTAAAGGGTTGTTTTATTACAAATCCATACACACCACTTGAAAGAGCAGTCTACAGGTTCCTGAAATTACTATGTTCAGAGCATGTTTATTTTTTAATACAATCAATCCACATTATCATTTCACTCCTGTTGCACATGGGTAGTGGAAAATAAAGCATTAAATTTACTTTAAGGAAAAAGAATCAGGCTATCAAGAAATTAGATACCTGTTATTTGAGCTTCTGAAATTTTCACCTATTCTAAGATTGCTTGCTTTAAGCATTACACTACTGAATTGAAAAGCATGATAGTTTACCAAATCATCATTTCAACATGGAATAATTAGAAGCCTGTTTCAAAGTTTTATTAGTTTGTCATAAAAAAAACTTACAGTAAGTTCAAGTATGTACAAATAGTCATAAAAACAAAGCCATGTTCAGTTACTTATACATGAGCCAAATATTCATGACATGGCTACAAAAGTCTTCAAAAAACTCCCACAAGGTTAAAACAACCATTAAAAGTTTATGCTTCAAAAGCCCAGTAGCAGCAATTGACAGCTCATTTCATTACAAAAATCAGGGGGTAGTAGTTAACTTTGACTTGAATAAAATTGGATGTTTAAGATTTAACTCTCAACAAATAGTAAAAGTAGTAGCATGGTTGTCAGTCTAGGCTTTGTTTTAACAATCATTAAGCAAGCACAATTGCCTTCCCATACAAGGAATATTAACTCTTAAGATCCATGCCTCCACTGTTTTCTTCTTGGTTGAATCTTACTTGGTATTCATCTGATTTAGTTATGCGTTCAGTCCTCTATGCATTTCATTCATTTCCTTCACCTGGGAGAGGAGGAAATAGGTTGAGGAACATCAACATTTGTGCTACTTAACAGGAGAACCCAGAAATCAATAAGTTTACTCCAGATTTTCATCAGCAAGAGGTAATTGTCAGCTGGTTAACTTGTCAATTGTCAGCTACAAAATTTGGATTCCTCTACGAATACTCTGTACCTGGGGCTGAAACACCATACACCTTAGCACAATTCCATTGTGAAGTAGCACATCAATAGGAACTGCAAGGCCCTTGCAGTTGAAGAAGTTGAAGACCCCTGAAGATCTCCACATCTCCATAATAAAACAAGACTATCAGTGCTTCCTGTGGATTGCACAGCCCTGGCTATAGAAATGTAAAAACAGTACTTGCCTCCAGCACCTCCCCCCTCTCAAATCCTGGGAAAGACATCAGATTGCCAGTTGCCTTTGAAACTAACATGTAGAGCCAACATGGTGAACTATACAGAGATCTAAACTGGTTACAAAATTTCAACCCCCCCCCACCACACTCCAACATATCTGAAGCACCCAAAGCAAGCTATTAAACTCCAGCAGAAACTTCTAAGTTTAGGTTCTAACCAACCTCCCCCAAGTTCCCCCATATATCATCATCAAAAAAAAAAAAAAAATTACCTCTGCTTTCACGTACTTCCCTTTCTTCCTTCTTGTGAGAACCTGTAAGGAAAGAAAGAGTAAAGGAAGGACAGATTAATTGTTAAGTTTTATTTAAGTCTTGATTTACATTTCACTTTATCTGGTTGGCACTCTGATCTTGGAACTGTCCATTCCCCATCCTTCCAGATTTAACAGGCTGTCTGCCACTCTTGACTACCTTAAACCAGGAGGCAAGACAGGTACTTCCTCCACCTTAATGTGTTTTCCTAATACTTCATTTTCCATGTGACACCCTTCTGTCACAACCCAGATCAGTGACAGTCCATCCATGAATTCCTCTCTACTCCCAAACAGCTAGTTTACAGAGGAAGACTTTCTATTAGAGTCCAACTACCTTGGTGTATTATTCCCCAAATTACACTGATACCCACCCTGCCTGGCAACTTTGTTAGAACTTACCAGAACAACAATTCCAGCAACTATTGCTATTATCACTATTACAATGACAGCAATGAGGCCAGGAGTCAGAGACTTCATGGAAAACTCTGGTGCTATTTCATCAACATAGTAGACCGCTACTGCTTTCTCAAGCTGTACCACTTCATTATCAATGCTGACATTCAGTCTGTTGTTAAGGAAGATGGAATCACCTTTTACCTAAAGACAGAAAACAAAAGAGACTTACTAGTTCACCTTGTAATAGGCATTCTTCTATGCATTACAATAGTTTATCTTGCTTTTGCCAGAGTATTCTATGACCATCAAACGCACTGCCATACATATTTAGTCTTTGGAAGACTCCACCCATGACACTTACATCTTTTTCAACGTAGTAGGCCACATCAGCTATATCCACTTCTCCAGCAGATTTGTCTGAGGAATTTTGCTTCAGATCAATAAAAATGTAAGGGTTCTCATACTGGGAAAGAAGACAGTATGGAATTAAAGGGGTTAATTTAGACCCAACTACTAAACACGCAGCAAAATACAATCTGACTTGAGGTGACATTCTCAATCAAGTTTATGGTACTTCTAAAGCAAAGTTTTTATAGAACAATTCAAATTTCACATTTTTGATAAAGCAAAGTGAATTCATACATGAACTAGGAAGACAGACATGCAATTTTTCAATTCAGATAGTTATTTGCTTGTGTTCAATAAGTTAAGCTATTTTGCAAGCCTCCATTGAGATCCGTACTTTATGCAACAAAACTTCAAAGTCACTGAAAGTTTTTAGTGAATTAGTCACAAAATAAAACGTGCTTCTTACCGTAACATCGGCTACATAGCGCCCATTCAGCTTATAACGGTTGGGAATTGTTTCTTTGAAGAATCTACAAGGATATTACAACCGCAACTGTTAAAAGCAGTAGTATTTTTTACACATCACTTTTTAGATAACTAGTACAATTTACACCCCCCACTACCTCCACCCCCAAGTCTGTTTGTGGGGGATTGACCCTAGCTGACACCTATGCAAGCCAGTCTCCAAGCAATAGCTACTTTGGAACCACCCTCTCCAAACCTTATTTATTGCCGAGCATGATGTTATATGATCTGGGATAGCTCGTTGGTCAATTCAGGTCAGCTGTCTTGGATGTTTCCCCTCCCAACCTCCTGCCCATCCCTAACCTACTCACTGAGGCAGCAGAGGGAGAGACAGACAAGACCTTTACACTATAACTAACTGATTCTTATCAGCACTGTTTTGGTGACCAGACTAACACTGCATTATATTGGCTGATACAAAGAAAATTAACTCCACCCCAGCCAGGCCCAGCATACTCATTAAGAGGTACCAGAGCTCTGTTAATTCCCAACAGTGAAGTTGCACTTACTGCAAAACAAACAATTACTGCACTGGTGAAGATCAAAAGACTTTAAATAGTTTTGAGAGTTCACAAATACAGCAGAAGCTTCTGTTCTAGCAATAAGCAAAAAAACCCTCACAGCTACAAGCACATTTTTCTTGCTATATGACCTTTGACAAGAAGAATTTTATTTAAGCCAAGAAATATAGCTAGCCTGATGTTTTGTCTCCTACTTCTTTTATGAAGTCCCTCCTCTATCTCTCCATCAGTTTCATTTTTGAGCAGTTTCACCTGATTATCTTCTTTACTATCTTGACTTGATTAAAAGGTACATTTCCACTTAAAAATGATGGTGATTGGTTTCCATTTAAACCGTTAATTTCCAATAAAATTAAAGCAAGCTTTATGAAGGACCTATAGGTCACTTACAAGTCTTACAAATAAATTAGTTCACACATTTGACAATGCTTTTAAACACTTGGTTGTTTAGAAGTACAGTAGGTCACTTACTTCTTCAGAGACTCAGTGTTCAGAGGAGTTTCTCTTTCAGCATGTTTTATTTTAACGATGATCCACCTGAAGTAATGAATATTCTTAAAAACACATGCATATGAACAACGTACACCAAGAATCTAATCCCATGTGGGGGGTGGAGGTGAATGAAGTAGTGAGAGGAGGAAAAAAAAAAATATATATATATATATATATCTCCTCCCCTCTCCCCATAAATCTCATTGTTTCCAAAGGAAAAAGGCAGTAAACAAGTACTTATTGCTCCATGTTCATTCAGTCCCAGTGTATCACTCACACAGATAAATCCTCTGTAAGGCAGAACCTAATACAGGAATGCTTTTAGGTCACAGCACGCCCTGCTAAAAAGACTTACGTTGTTCTGACTAATTGATTGCACTTCAAGTCTGTGTCATGTTTGTCAGTTCTTCTAACACCAGCTGTATTCACACACCAACAGGTGGTTCCATTGCACTGCTTTGCCTTGAAGACACCATTGTTTTCACACTCAGGATCATAAAGACCATCAGTATCTTCAAACGCATCTTTTGGCTTTTCACGACGACCTGATTTTGTGCTTTTTACTTCTGCTTTCATCAACAAGCATTTTGATGTCACTAAAAATAACCAGAAAGTCACATTTTACAATTTCAGACCATGCACACACAAAAACAAAACTCCATAAAACCACATGGTTACTTCAGAAGCAACTGCATTTGAAGCCATTTCAAGGAAAAAGATCAGATACCAAAGGTATAGGTAATAAATAAAGCCAATATGGTTTGGAGTATATCAGCTTCTGAAGCCAAATGCAGAAGTCTAGGCAGTTTCGGTTTCTTCCACCCAGATAAAGATTTACAGGCTACCTCAAACCAAGAAGTAAGGCTTTTAGAAAAGGCTCTTTCACCCCTAAATTCATAGGAAAAGTCACGATATGTGCTTAGAAGGAAGCAAAAAATTAACGTTTGAGAAACCCTTTTCGTTAGGCAAGGATCAGATAGTGAAAGAGATCAGGGAACTGGAGTCACGCAGCAGGAATCAGACGCGCTCATTGTTCATTGCCAGTTGACCTAGAAGACCAGGAAGAATCTTTCTTCCCTTCCCTTGCCGTCGTTACTTGCCAGGAGCTCATTGCGCACGGTCACATACCCCCTCTTACACGGTACCTGGCACTTTTATTTAGGATCCCCATAGTAGTGAGAGCTCCTAGGTTAAAACCCACAGAGGACAAGCGGGCTGTACTCACGAGTATTACAGTTGACGGTGATACCGGAGCCGATGGAGCTGCACTGGCAGACGCCGTTAGACAACTTGCAGTCGGTGACACGCTTGTTATTCTCGCAAACACACTCTGGAAGAGACACACAGCCATGAGCGCGGATGCTCCCGAAGGCGAGGCCGGGCGGAGGCTGACCCCGCGGGCGAGGAGGGGAGCCACAGCCGCCCCTCACCCGCAGCCACCCCGCGGCTCCAGCGTTGGGCGAGAACTTTCCCCTCGAAGCCCCAGGACCGGCTCCGGCCCTTTTTTGCTGCTGGGCACCCCAAACCGTGGGGAGAGCCGTCGGGGGAGAGGGACACGACAGACCGGGCACCCTCCCGCCCGCGGGCAGCCCCTGCCTCAGCGGGGGCGCCATTTTGTGGCGCTGCCAGGGGCCGGGCGGAGCGGGGCGCCCACCGCCCCGGTTCGTGGGGGCGGCTCCGCGGGGAACGAGCGGGGTCGCCCTCAGTGGGGTCGAGGGCCCCGTTTGGGGTTAGCGGGGAAGGCGTGGGGCGAGACGAGGGGCGCGGGGCAGGCACTCACCGTTCTGGGCGCTGGCAGCGGCGCAGAGCAGCAGCAGGAGCGCAGCCCCGCGGAGCGGCTCCATGGCTTCGGCCGGCGGTGGGGCGCGGAGAGGCCGGGGAGAAAGCCTCGGAGGAGCGGGTTTGGGGAGAAAGAGGGAGAGAGAGCGCTGCTTGCGCGGCGGGGAGCGATGTGAGCCGCCCGACAGGTTCGGCAGGGGATGGCCGCGCCGCGCCCTCCTGGCTCCGGTTACACCTGCGAGGCGCAGAGGGCGGCAGCAGCACCTCCTCCCCGGGCAGCCGGGCGTTGTTAAACCGCCCCCTCCCCCCCGCACCTGGGCGAAACTGGATGGAGCAGGGCGAGCCTGAGCTCAGCGCCCTCCCTTTCCCTGCCCCGGCCCAAATATAGCCCCTTCCGGGGCGGCCGAGGGGAGCGCCCCGAGGTGCGGCCCGGAGGGAGGGAGAGGGGACGAAACCGCGCTGCCCCGAGCCGGCGGGGGGAGGAGGGGGTGGTGGCAGCAGGCAGCCGCCCCCGACGACGAGGAGAAACTGTTAGTCACCGGGAGAAGTCCCGGGAAGGCGTGTGTGTGTGTCCGAGTGTGTCCGGGGCTCCCCGGCCCCGCCTCGCCCTTTTGGTTCCCTCCCTGAGGTGTTTCGTGCCCCCCCGGGGGGTCGCGCTGCCACCCCCTGCTCCCGCAGCCCACCTCCGCCGGGCCGAGGAGCAGCGGTAGATAGCGATGTTTAATGATTAATTCTGCTCGGTGGTGCCGGCTGAACTCTTTTTCTATGAGCCTTTAACAGAAATCCCGATAATCCCGGAGTTAGCTTAGCAAAAAACCAGGCACCTGTCTATGCAGAGCACACTTTCTCAAGGATCGTTCTATTTCCCCCCCTAAAACACTACTGTATATGCTTGGTTACTCCCCTTTAGGACTGCTCTGAAGCGAATCTCTCTGGTACGGGACTGTCTGCACTTTCCTCGTTGAGAAATCAAAGTCTTCGGTACCATGTCCCTGAGCAGTGCAGCTTACCAGGAACCTGTGAAACTGTAGGTAGTGCAAAAGCCCTGGCAATGTTACAGAAGATGAAAGGTAGGGAAGCTTGCTGCTGGTTTTAGAATTACTCTCCGAAGTGGAAAAGGGATGCCAAAATGTAAAACAAAAATAAGGTGTGGTACGCCTTTTTCTGAATCTTTTCTGAATGTATTAATTCAGCTTAAAAAAATCTTTCTGAAAGATATACCAGTGTCCTGAAAACTAAGTTATTTTAGGAAAGGAGAAAAACAATGACAACTTGCATTTATGAGAAATCGGTATTTTCAAGGACAGTTGAAACTTCCTCTTACCAGTGTTGATATTCACTGTACAATACAAACGCATTGCCACTCCTTTTACATGCAAATCTCAGTTAATGAAACGGTTTAAAACCTTTGCATGTTCTGAAAGTAAGCACAGGTTAGCGGTCTGTGCCATTTTGTCTCTATGTGTGCTAAGTTTGTGTTGCATCTCCGTTTTCATATTTACTGTAGTCCACAACGGCCCGCTGAAATCGAGGAGCTCTCTCTGATGGGTCTGAGTTAAATGACTGTTCTCTAAGTCTGCTCCTAGTACGGTCTGAATGAGACTTCTCCATTTTTATTTTATTATTTTTTTTTAATTCTTCTTGCAGTTTTGAGTGGCTTATTAATACTCTTCTGGTACAGTTTTCAATGACTCAAATTAACAGCATCGTTTTAGCAAAGTGAAAACTTTGAAAGACTTTTAAAGTCTCTCACATGGACTTTTCACATTGTTGCTGTCAGATGATGGCATTCTGCAGAAAGATGAGCAGGATCAATAGGCTCAGATATGCCTGTCTTATGGTAAATCTCTTTTTGTGTGTAAATGTATTGTTTTTTTTCAAGATGAGGAGTTACCCTGTCATGTCAAATTGCCAAGCTGAACTACATCGACTTTAAAAACAGGGAACAGTACACTTCACGATAGGCTTTTGCCTTTTGTTTTGTTTTAATATTGTAACTTTATAGAAACAGGACAGAGTGAACACATGCTAATCCTTCTTGTTCCCCTGGCCCTTGTTTGGGATAGGTAAACCTCTGTGCCTAGTATTAATAAACCAAGCCTTAGTCTGCAGTCTTGAAACCTCATAGTGGCTACTACTGAAAGTAAAGCTGCTTTTTCCACCACCTCCAAATACTGGACATGTCTTTGTTGTCAGTGTACAAAAAACAGTGTCTAAAGGTTGAATGGACTTCAACCTGGATATTTGTGTGGTCTGAAGAAGCCCATCGCAGTGTGCTTTGGCCTTGCAGTGTGACACATTAAGTGTTCCCTGAACTATCAGCATTAGAAAGCCAAACCATAGCTAATGGAAAGATAGGTGCACCATGTTGCATTTGATTTGGCTCCAATTTGCGGGAACTGATGCAGGTCTCATTATCTTTAATTTCTCCAGTTTTCCAAATCGAAATAAATTCTTGTTTATACATATGGATGTTGCTTATTATTTTGGAAATTGCGAGAGTTGCTCTTCACAATGTCATTCCCCAGCAAAGCAATGGGAGTGAAAAACCATTCTCAATTGCATTAATTTTACCGTCTTTCCAGGTTATTTTGAGGGAAGCTTCTCTTAACCATAAGCCAGTGGAGCAGGCATATGGTTAGAGAGATAAAACAATCCAGGTATTGAAATAGCTTAATTACAGAGACAACTCAGTGTCTGGGGCTTAGAGAGGAGTACCATTTTTGAACCTTTTGTAGTGATATAAAAGGCTTTATTTGGGGGTGAAATGCATGACTTTGTTCAGTGGTGTTTCTAAAGTGACTTTTCCCAGTGTAATGCTCTCAAGGTAAGATCTTGCTTACTGGTTACAAACAGCAGAGTTTTATCAGCTGTTGGACATATCTCCTCTTAGCAAATAGCTGAATGCCAATTAGGCAGTGCAGTGTAGGATAGATGTGGTTTACACTTATGAAAGCATAATTACAGCTCAGACCAATTATAATTTAAATGCTACAAACACATTTCTGGTTCTTATATATGTATAAAATTGTTTTGATCACTAGGCTTTAGGGGATATGTAAACTCATATTTGAGAAACTTGGGTGATCTGTGTTGTTCAGCTTTTGCTCTCCAGTTCATATCTGCTCCAGATCTGTTTGGAGAATAAAGCTAGTTCAGTTCACTTAAGTATTACTTGAAGAACTGTGGATGCCGGTGGGAGACTTTCTGTTGACTCAGTGAACTGGGGATCAGGTCCAAGGAGATAAATTCAGCTCTTTCAGAAGCCAGTAAGAATTAGTGTGATAATGGGATCTGGCCTGGGTCTTTACAACGTAATTTGCAGGTGTTCCCTAGAACTTGGGTGAGTGGTCTTGTGACACTCCACAGGCACAGAAAAGGGATAAAATCTGCTTTCAGGGAAAGTTGCAAGAATCTATGAGTCACTCCTGAACTATCAGGAAATGATGCAAGGTGGGGCTGTGACATGTATTGTGGTCTGCAGATCGGAGAGATGAGTAGGGAGAAGATGATCGGTTTCATTGGAGTATTTGGCAATCCAGCTCTAACTGAGATTTTTCGGAGGCTCCAAACATGGTTGGTTTGGGCTGTGCTCTTCTGAAGATGTCCCTAAAAATAGGCCAAGTATTATGCCAAAGTGCAAAACAGTGCTACTAGTGTTTTCCCACAAAATTAATGCTTTTTGAAAATTCACGATAACTTTCAACTGGTTAAGGCCGATGAAGTTAGAAACAAGCAGAAACAGTCTTATGCTCAAAAATGAAAACAGGTTTATTTATTTATTTATTTTTATGGTATACATTGTTATATACATTGTCTAAGTTACAGGCAATTATATGTTATATATAAACTAAGGTATAAACTAAGGAAATTTTTATTAGGACACTTTTAGAATGTGTTCAATCAGGGTGGTTTTTTTTTTTTGTTTTGTTTGCAGACTATACTCTCTACATAGGATGGACCATAAGAAGGCCACTTGAAAGTATCATAGAAAGAGGACAATACTGAGAAATAATATATAATATCTTGTCCATGATGTGTCTCTGATGATTCCAGACCTTCACAAACCAGTGTATGCTGCTGCTCAAAGAATTGTAATTACATTGCCATTTTTATTTCCTGCAGGACTGAAAAACACTACATAGCAGGTAAGTACTATTATCTTTTTATGAATAATGAGAACATTGAGAGTAACACAGAGCTTAAATGTTTTGGCCACGTGTATCTGGTCAAATAAAGACCCAGTAAAAAAATAAATGAGCAGTCGTGTCTTTTCTGCAAGACTGTCATAACTGCTTCTGAACACTGTAAAAAGATAGCTTATGTTTTGTGTATTCTTGGCCTGTTTATAGATCATGACATTTTTTTCTTTGAGTAGTAACACAGTTTATAAATGTAACTGTTTATTTTGCTGAAATTTTCATGCAGACTGGAGATGAAAATCAGTGCAGAGGCAGTGGCAACAGTCATAAACCTGTCCTCAGCTTTAGATGGCTGCACCTTGGTTCTCCATCAAGCTTGGGCTGAAAGTAAGAGTACCTGAGGCATACAACTGTTGGTTCAGAGGTTTGTAAAAGTAGACAGGGTGTAGCCACTGGAGAGAGATGCTCATGCAATTAATGTGTGTTCTATTAGTATCTTTCAGGATTATAGAAACCAACCTGTTTGATAAATCATGGCATCCTCACCTTTCTGCTAGGGCTTAGTCTTAACCCCAGTGGGTGGGGTCACTAACAGGCTCGTCATCATCCCTCTCTTTACTGCCATGGAAATATGTCTTCATGGCTCTTATACCTACAGCATTTTCACAGCAGCTATTGTCAGTGTTCAAAGCTGCTTAAAATGTGTAGCATTAGAGGTAAAAAAATGAGTAAGTTCATCCAGCCTACTTTGTAGCAGAGTAATCTCATACTGTGCCCAGTCCCTTAGTATACTCATTGCTTTCGTATAGTTTAGAAAGGGTTTAGCAGAGAACATAACATCACAAGCTGAAGTCAGAGGAGCTCCATTTAAACTAAAATTCTTTCAGTTCTGGAATATAAGATTTTTTTTCCCCTTTTAGCCATTACAGATGGAACTTTGTCAAAAGTTAAATTTATTAAAAACTGTTTGAGAGTCCTAAATGGATTTTAACATGTTTTATTGTGTGACAACATCTCATTGCTGTTCTAAGAACCAAAACAGATGGCTGTATGGACAGATAGCTGTCCAGTTTCTCAGTATGATGGTATTGGAAGGTACGTTAAGTACTTGGATGTGTCTGCCATTAAATTTCCTTATGTCAGACTTGTCTATGTGTACAGGTCACTACAAGGCAAGCTTGGGTGTAGATTGACCATATATCAGCTAATCCACAGTAACAGGCTATGGACAGTGTTGTTCATGGCAGTAAAAAAAAGACATTTATTCCTTAAAAAAAAAACAAAAACGAAACAAAACACAAAGACAGGGCCACAGCATTCACAGAGGTAGTTTCTGTGGAGCAGCTCACATGCTATAAATCCCCACCCAGTCTTACCTCATTGCAGCTTGTATCTGTAGTCATACCCAAGGCAAAGTTGAATAAATACACGGAAGAGCTGAGCAGAAGCAGCTAAGCCCACAAACACCATTTAGCATAACACAATGGGCACCAAAGAGTAGGGTTAAAAGGAGCAAGGTGTTCCATAGCTGACAATCTGTGGTTTTTTTTTTTTTTTTTTCTTACTGAAATACATTGCTTTTGTGTTGTAACTACTTTCCTATTTCATGCGTTTATCTTTATTTTTTTTTTCCAGTTAGCTAGCTATTACCAAAGTTCATCTGTTTCAGTTTGCACTTTAATTTACAGCCCTTGTACTAGTCATTTTATTGCTTCAACCTCTGGGTGAGAAAACTTTTACAATTTGCGATTACTGATCTCAGAGAAACAGGAAAGCTTTTTGACCTGCTGTAGAGTAATTATAGAACCCATTGCTTCTAGGGAGGGCCAATCAATGTTTAACAAACTGTGGCAGTTCTAATTTAACCGTTTGAAGCCTGAACCATTGGATTGGGGTGAAAAAAAAACATCCAGACTCTTCAGCCTACAATTTAATTAACCTGGTTTTAGTCTATAAAGTTTTGCCTTCCTCCTACTGAACTTGAGGCTTTTCCTTTCTTAACAACATGGGGGAATAGGAGTCAAAATATTTGCATATAAAAATAATTTTCCCTTATTTCAGAAATTATAGCTACGTTATTGTTGATTAATCCTTTAATGGGATGGGTCTGTGAATGCCCTGCTGTCAAAATAAGGCTTGACAATAGAGAAATTACAACATCTTAATTACTAATATAATTTCATGTTATAGAGGCTATGGTCATGGAAAAAGATTCAATTGTGTTCCACGGTGTAAAACCAGAATAGATACCCTGTGTTCAGAAGAGTTTGTGATCTGAGTTATGCGACCAGTAAACTAAGAGGTAAATCTAAACTTTGGAATTGGAAAACAAGGTCAGAAAGACGATGTAATTTACAGACTTTGTCCAATTATAGAATTAAAAACTGGCTAGCTAGAGTTTGAAGGCTCCCACCTATTCTTCATCCACTCAAACAGCTATGAATTTAAGAAATGATGAACTTACCTTCAGAAAAAAAGGACATTATTTTGAAAGCACCGAAGTTTTTCTACTTTTTATCTCCTTAGGTAGAAAGATATATTTTCTGGATAATTAGTTGCTTAGATCTTCAATGATTTTGTGTACTAATGTTTGCATATGCATTAATATCAATGGGACTACGAATGTATGCTGCTGTTCACTAGATGTGAAAGGAGTATTGTGATTTTATAAAAACATTTGTTTGATTAAAGTAAAAGGTCTTACAATTTTATTGGTCCAGCTATATTTTCATTGCTAAGATTTGTAAAGTCTAGTGTTTGCTAGTTTCTGAGAGGAGAGAAGTGAAAACTTGCACACTGAAGAGCTCACATTTTTCAATGGAAATGCAGGCAATTCAGTCACTGCACACACACAGTACACTGCAGGCTCCCTGTGCACACTCCTGCTGACACTCCTGCACATGTGTCTGAGGCAGCCTGCTGCTCTTTGCATCTGAAAGAAATGGCTCTGGGTCATGGTGGTACAGGAGTCTGTTTTATTAGTGCTCTTTGCACAATACAGTATGAAGAAACTTCATGGGCACAACAGGATAATGAATATCCATGCTTATTAAATGCTCACTAATGTGCAGGATGCAACCTCCATTTACTTTTAAAAGCTAAAATGTTGTGGGTGGCATCAGAAGGTTCAAAAAAATTATTTAAGGGGTACTGTACACTTCATGTCTTTTCCCCTTGATATAAAATATACAGTAAAGAGTTCATAGTCAATGATGTTGAGAGACACATGATAGTGAAGACCTAACATAGTCTCACATAGTCTCATCTCTTCAGGTACGACTATTTGGTTTCACTTACAACCAGAACAGAACTGCCAATCCTTAAAAAAAAAAAAAAAAAATGTAAACGCTTCCACTTTCTGCTTTGAGTCAGTTAAGTTCATACAGGATATATCCGTCTACAGTAGAAATGAACAGAAAGTTCAAATGTATGTCCCCAGTACTTTATGTAGATTTGCCGCTGCAGAGCATTTGGCTGATTTGCAGTATGCAGAAGCAGCATGTTTAGACATGCACTGTGTTCGCTGGCAGCCTTGACATTCTTCTGTCATCTGTTGTTTCTTGTTCACTGCAGTATTTCCTTTTTTTTTTTTTTTTTTTTAATAGTTTCTGACTTTCTCAGCACCTGGGAGAAACCAGAGGTAGTTTTGGATTTATGTATTAGAAAATCCTACTGTTTGCTTAGAAGTTTTTAAGCAAACAAAGCAGATGACAATCTCCATGTCTGTCCGTCCATCCATCCATCATTGACATATATTTAAGATGCACTAGATCATTTTTAGTTTTAATCCTACTGTTGCATTTGTTGACAGCGAAGATTTAGCTATAAGAATCCTTTCTAGTGTCATTAGTTACTGGTTTGTGTACCAAAGAGGTAAATCATATTCAGGGTGTTAAGTGTAGCTCTAGCTCAGGCACCACAATGCTGTAATGATTTGTTTCACACAACTCATCTAAATTCTTACTCTCCCTTTCCAAATAAAAGAAGCAGATTACTGGTGATAGATGTGGATTCATGTAATTTACCTCTTTCTTTGAAATATTCTGAAACTTGTTTGCTTTATTGCACCCTATATTCTAACAGAGTTATAGCATGTCCAGCCTTTAATTTTTAGATGAATGCTTGAGTTTATTTAAGTGTCTGTAGGAATAGAGTTCTCATCCTGTGTGTGTTTCATCTAGAACATATTTGACTGAGAGATGGGGTTCCCCCTGACAAGGGCAGGAGTTCTCTATACAGGGAAGAGAGCTATTATTTTGTTTCCTCTTATTTTACATTCAGCATAAGTAGAAAAAGTCTATAATTGGACAAATACACATTATATTTGAACAACGATCTATATTTAGACAAACCAATGTTTATTTTTCATGACTTCCTTTGAAAAGATGTATCAGGAGTTCTTCCAGTGGTACAACAACAACAAAAACCTCATTATAATCACAGAATCATTTAGGGTGGAAAAAACCTCTAAGATCATCCACTAGATAGTCCACTAGGAAGGATACCACATATCAAAGGCATTTGTTTTCCTACCTTACAAGTATTACTTCAGTGATATTTCTTAATCCATGTGTCTCACAACTGGTTTACTGAAAATATATATATTTTTTTTAATTTAAGAGAAGTAAACTGCTTTCTATTTGCCTTTTTCGAACTAGCTACTAGGCAATTATGCAACTATATATCTCTCATAATTCAGTTCCAGAGTATTTGCAAAAATCTTTTTTTTCTTTCTGCAAAAACAAGATTTTGAAAGAATTCCAAAAGGTTTTAATTATATATATATACATATATATATATATAAATAAAACACTTCAAACTGTAATAGCATATAAAGATAAAGAGTAACTCAAACGATCTAATGTCATCCTATGCGAAGGGCTCTGAGTTAAGTACAATATAAGTTCAGTGTAGAAGGCAGGACAATGCTATAGTGTCTCAGTTTAAATTGCTTGTGGTGAAATAGTGCCCTCTGATGTTCACTGAGTTACTCGGAAATCAGAGAACAAAAAACATTCTCCCGGATATGCTTGGATGAATTAATTGTTCAACAAACTTCCAAAAACTGTAGTTAATGATACATATGTAAAACCTGTAGTTAATACATTAGTAATAAAGGCTGAGAACCAGTTAGGTCATCTACATCATGCAGAGTATTTACAGTCCGGTCAAGTTCTGTTTCCGTCTTATCACTCTGTTCAAGAACTTCTTACCATATACCCAGTAGAGACCTGAATGTAAAATACACAACTCAGGAATACAAAACAATTGTTTATTAGTAAATGTACCTAAAAGATATGCAGAGTTTAACCACTACATTAAGCTCATCACCTCCAAAGAGGTCGCTAGCCAGGCTAGCATCCAGGAGGGTTTTGTGAGCCTTTGTGACTCCCTGGAACAAATTTGCTGGTCTGAGCTGTCAGTTTCAGACTCTCTGATTTTTCCTCTTGGGCTTTATGCCTTTCCATGTTGATGTTTCTCCATGATGTTTCAAGTTGAGTGCTTGAGTAATCCCCATCTCAGCAATCCTACCTTAATCTCTAAAGTTTTGCAAGGAGAGAAGCTTAAAATTGCAAATTTTCTCACTGCTTTTTCTCACAACTTCAGTTTCCTCAGTCTGAACCAAGCTAGTCTGAGCACAGCGAGCATGTATTGCAACTGAACCTTGGGTCCTGGGAGGTGAGGAACAGTACGAAAAGGTTTACAGAGAGTGGATCACAATACCTCTTGAGTAATTTGAACTTGATTGTAACAGATCTTTGAGGGTGAAAAGAAAATAAAAGATCTTGTGATATTTTGTTGCAGAACCAAGAGCTCAAAAAACAAAACAAACAAACAAAAAAAACAAACAGCCAAACTATTTTAGAAAGGAGAGCTGTAGGGAAAAAACATACAAACACTGGGAAGCTGTATAGATAAAGATCTACTTTGTAACCTCCTTTTTACTGATGCTGTGAGGAATGCAAATCCGAAGGTGTGAGGATTAAGAATGCACACACTTTAACTGCAGCTTTATGTTTTGCAGACTTCAAAAACTGACAAAAATTATCATCCTAGTTTCGATGGTTTGTGTGGTTAAATAGATTTTTCTGTAACTTATCCTTCCTTTGCTTTCCACAGTTATCAAATAATTGGTAAGTGAGTGCTTGGAGTGCCTTAGATGAACAGCATTGTGCACAAACAGGAGTATGTACGTGTAAAAGGTAGAGAATTTTTGTGTTTTTACATGAAGGATAATTTAATGCAGGGTGACTCAATCTGACTGAGCACGCATAGAAACATCTGTGTTAGAAAAGGCCTTCTAGATGACCAGGTTCTGACCATCCCTGCTTCCCCAGGGATGGAGAGCTCCACCATGTCGTGCTCCGTGCCCCAAAGGACCTCCAGCCACCACACCACCCGCGGGGCCTCCCCGTGAAGGAGCCAGGCCCGGTGCGCCCCGTCCCTGCTTTTACCCCTCCCACCCTAGCAACAGCCGCGCCCCCGCCTGATTGGCTGGCGCGGCCGGGCGGGCTCCGCCGCGGCGCTGCAGCCCAGCGCCCCCAGGCGGCAGAGGTAGGGCCGGAGGCGGCAGCGTCCCGCGCTCCCAGCGGCTGCCAAGGGCGCGGCGCTGAGGAGAGGAGAGGAGAGGAGGGGAGGGAGGGGGGCGGCCCGTGTGAGGCGGGGCCTCCTCCGGATTCACCTGCTGGGAACCAAAACTGGGTAATTACATACCCAATGTGAGATTTATTTATGTATTATTATTATTGTTTCCCCCTCCCTCTGTGTCATAACTAAGTAAGAGCTGGAGAGCTGAGGAGGCTGTCTCAGGAGGGACCTACTGAAGAATTAAAGTTGTTTTCTTGTATATAAAATGTAGCTTTCCTCATGCGCCATTTGGTGTCCTCTTGATTTTTTAAAGAAACCATAGGTTTGTTTCCTTGATTATGCCTTTGCATTATCTCCTACTTAATTTAAATTTTGTTCCCAGTGGCTATAACCAAAGGTTATAAAATAATTCGGCATTTCAAGATTTTATTTTTCATATTATATGGTTTAATTATGGCAATGTTACATTGATTCAATTAACATTCCTTTAAAAATACCCCTTCATAGATAGGAGCGGAGACATGGAGATTCCTTGGTAGACCTGGATAAACGCATGAGGCTCTGACAAATTACAACTTCTTCTGGAAAGGAGATGTGTTTTCAAATCTTGAATGAAAAATGAATGATTAAGTCTGCTTCCACTGAAAAAGAGCTTTATCAAATCAGAACCAAATTAAACTGCCTAATTCACTGCGTACTGATAAAATAAATTTTTATATCACCTGACAGATGAAGCTCTGCTGAAAACGCTTCATTTGAACAAAACAATTATAGAGACGTACTGCTAAAATTGACTATTTTTTGTAGCTAACTTCTTATTCTTTTTTAACAGGAACTTTTTACTTACCAAAATGAGACACAATCTGGTGTGTCAGACACCTCCCACTGTCACTGTTCATGTAAAATCGAGTGCATCCAGATCGCATCAGCAAAAAAAACTTGTTAGGTTGAAGCGGCCTGCTTTTAAAGACCATCAAGAAAATTGTGAAAAAAGGTTTCTTAGTCATAAATATATACATCCAAAGGGACCATGCCTAGTTATTCAGCGTCAGGAAATGACAGCTTTCTTTAAGTTGTTTGGTAGGTTAATAATGATAGATATCAGTGTTTTGATTGAACAGTAGAAAACCATAAGTAAGTATGTTTTCTAAACTCAATGATAATTTTGAGAGTGCTTTTTATAAATAGTTGCTAATGTCTTTGTCTAAACATATTTTGTTATTTTATTCTAGTGTATAAACACTTAATGCTTAAGTTAAAAATACAAAAAAAGGCTACTGAAGTGATGAAAACCATCCTTTAAAATGAAAAACAAAAACAAGATGGTGTGGTACCTCCTTCAACAATAATTTCCCATACCTTACTATTTTCTCATAGCTTTCAAGAAATACATGCAAAACAACATATATCTTCTTTTACACAAGGCTTAAAAGAGGCTGGTCTCTCAGTTCTGTATACATATTATTTATTATAAGAATAAGAATTTAGAGAGAGAAACTGAATGAGAAGAATATCTGAGGAACTGCTGCCTCTCTGTTGCATTTGTATCTCTTTCATATAAAGTTTTGTATTTATTTAGAAGAGATTGAGACATAGTAGATTACTTTTTATTTATTTATTTATTTAAACCTGAACATTAAAGTACAAGTTCCCAGAGACGTATACTGACCACAAGTAATCAAGCAAGTATTGCCTTGTAAAAGCTGTCAGGTAATCAAGGTGCAGAGATCTCAACAGTCTCTGGTTCATCAGAAATAACTGTACATTACTCGAGGGAACCTTTTATGCAGGAAAAGGTTACATGAGTAGAAAAAATACTGGTAATTTTTTCACCTTCACTTGGTGTCATGGAGTGAGATACTGTCAGTCACCTTACCTTTCCCGTGGTTGGCTTCTATTTTTTCATACCTAATCCATTTCCCCATCAGTTTCTCTGTTCTCTACTGGTGGGTCCAGCTTTTTTTTGTTTGGTTTGTTAAAGGAACTTATGTTATTTGTTTACATAGACTTCCTAAGGAAAACAATGTTATTGTTTGAAATGCTATGACTATTTTGTTGCAGATGATGATGTGATTCAAGACTTCCTATGGATGGACTGTTGTTGTAAAATTACAGACAAGGTAAGTGTTCTTCGTTAACAGAACTAATAATAGAACTAACTATTCAGTGAAAATTGACTGCTAATCACTTAATTCTATAATGAGAATACAGACCATTTATTTTTCTTTTCTAATGTATTCATATGGAAACGTCAAGAAACTCAGTTTATGCTTTCCTCATTGATAAGAATGAACAAAGTAGTTTTGTGTGAGACAAACATGCTAAGCATTTTAGGAAATGTTATATTGAAATAATATGTTAATACTTAATAATGAATGTAGTAATTTACATTTTAAAACAGTATCTTTTGGCGATGACTTTCGTTTATTTCAAGAGGGCTAACTTCACAATAAATGAGCATACCAGAATCAATTTCTTTGTTGCTCTGTAAGTATTCTTAAATCATCTGGTTTATTAGCATAAACTTTCATTAGTTTCTTCCTTTGTTTACGTCACTAATGATTCTGATATACAGTGAGACTTCATAACCATTTTGTAGTTGTTTGGGGTTCTATATGAAGCAAAGAAACATAATCCACACATTATAATTAGTGCAAATTCAGTGTTGTTTCCCTGATGTCCAACCTGAGTAGCAATGAGGGGATGTTCACATGGGTATTGTAATACATAGCATGGACTTCTGCTTACAGAACTGTTAATCTGTGAACTTTTTTTCCTTTAAGAGAAGTAAGTGCAGGGCAATATGTGGCAACATATGTAAAGCTCACGCTTTCTCTTATAAGACCTTATTTAATATCTTAGCCATCTTTTAAGTCCTTTTAACTGAATTGTTTCATCCTGATGCACAACTCTGGGGTAACTTTACTAACTAAGTTTCTGTCAAGGTGATTTGAGTCAACTGTAAAAATATAGGTAGGTAATTTCAGAGAACTTTTTTTTGAACCCTTATAAAATTTCTATACATTGAAATGGAGGTGCAATCATAAATCTGTCTTTACTGAGCCTATATAGTTCTGTATATACATATATAAGGATATATGCTATACCTACAGTGATGAAGTATTTTCTTTCATAGTGTTACAGAGCTCAGGTCATCTTTTTCTATAATAGCACTTGGCAGCTGCTCTGACTGCACACTAGTGCAAGGAGAAAGATGGCTGCTCCTTCTACCATATGTGGTATTCCAGATAGCATCCATAAAGCGTGGAAGAGGAGGTTATCTGACTCCACTGAAGGGAGAAAAAAGAGCCTCGGAAGATAACAGAGAATTAGAAAGTGTCAGAGGGTCACATTAGAGTGGGCCTGGAGAGAAGACTGAGATTAGGATCAAGTGAGGAAAAATGGGAAGGAGACCAGAACTAGAACTTTTTTCAGGTATGAGTTATAGGAATTCAGTATCAGGTGAATGATCTCAAGATATGCTAGTTCTTGCACACTAATTTAGGAGGCTCTAGGGTAAAGTATTTATTATTATAGCTTATGTTTACCTGAAGAATATATGTGGGCCTTTCTGGTTAAGAACATGTAATATTGAGAGAGAAATGTTTTGTTAGCAATTTTTCTCATGATATTAAGAAAAAGAACTACTTTAATATTACATCTTTTACTGTTAGAAATCACACTGATAGAATGATTCAAGATTGAATAACACTTACAGACACAAACATACATATGTTTAAAGGTATCTGGCAAATACAGTGGAAGAAGACGATGAAGAATCGAAGTATGACATTTTCCCATGGGCTTTGGGAAAAAAATGGAGAAAGCTCTTTCCTGATTTCTTAAAGCTAAGAGATCAACTATGGAGTAGAATTGACTACAGGGCTATTGTAAGCAGACGTTGCTGTGAAGAGGTAGGGAGGGTTTTAATATTGTAGATGCTGAAACTGCAATTAATACCAGATAACACTATAGCTCTACACAAACGTTTTTACCTTAAAGAGTGTATAGAAGCCATAAGAAAGAAAAGATGCAGCTAAAATGTAACAGCCCATTTACCCTCCAAAATTTTTTTTTTTCTTCTCCTTTCAAAATATAGTCTTTGAAACTATGCTTTTAAGGTAAATTAGAAAAAGTTACGCTGCTGTTAAAAGTAGTTTTTAATGAGAAGGATCTTTCTGCTTTATGCAGATATTTTTACTTAAAATTCACCATTAGCTGTTTCACTTCATTCACTGTAGAAATATTTTTATCTGTGTCTTTGCTTTATAAATTTTAAACTGTACACAAAATAAAACCTTCCAAAACATGGCACCTCAGGTGAAATTTTCCTCTTCAAAATTAACAGCATAACTTCAGTTGACTTTGTGGGGTAATGGTTTTTCATTGCATTAAAAAAGAAAGGTTGCGTTTTTAACATTCTCTATTAATGCCCTGTTACAACCTACATTTTTTTTTTTCAAAAAATATTGTGTGAAAAAAAGACATTCCTCACTTCCCAGATGGCATGTGTCTGTCTGGAAGAGCCCTGACAGGTACTGTTTACTACATCTGGTGGAAAAGAAGATCTTATTTACTCTAGCATCCCATCTCTACGGATGGGATGAGATGTTAGTGGGGAAAAATACAAGGAACAAGGCAAGTGTAGAATGCTTATCCCAGCATGCCCTCCCAATTTTCAGCAGTTGTTAGTTTAGTGACGTGGTGAGTCAGAAGATCCACCTAGTTTAATAGTAAGACACTATCTTCAGTCCAACAAAGCATGAACTGGTATTTGTGATGATTTACACGAATATACAAAGCTATAAAAATTTTGTTTCAACATCTGATTCATAACCGGTTCATTTATTGTTGCCTAATGTAGCAAACTTTCTAGTTAGACTAAGGCAGATAAATAATAGATGACACCCACTTCAACTCTCTAGTCTTAATTCTCTGCCATATGTGAATTGGATCCCTTGTTTTCAGCTATGTTTGCCAGTTATTTTTGTGGTTCCTGATAGAATGGCTATTCTGATAGGTAATGGCTATCGCTCCAACACATTATGTATGGCAGCGAGAACGTTCTGTGCACCACAGTGGAGCTGTGAGGAGCTACAACAAAGATGAAGAACAGCTGCCACGAGGACCTAGTAATACGCCTGTGGACTGTTTGCTTTGCGGTAGGAAAGGAAGATTTGTGCGACTAGGATTATCTTCCTCCTCCTCCTCAACTGGCACACTGGAGATGACTGAATTACATTCAGCCCAGGATATGAAGGACACCTTTCCAGCTGAAAAAATGCTGGTTGACTCTCCTGTTTCTTATGCCCAAGGTATAGTTTAATATTGCAAATAATTTTCAAATAGCTTATGTAACTGAAACAGTATTTGCTGTTTAGACTACTGTAGGGACTACTATGTGCTTCTTGGTGTGACAAGACCCAACCTCTGTGTTTGTGGAAGCATCTACTAAAAATGCAGTTACCATTTTCTTTCTTTATTTTGGGTAAACTTTTATACTCGGACATTGTGGTATCAGGAAAACCACCTGCTACCACAGAACTACTACCATATCTGAACTAATGTTTGCAAAATATTCCTTGTTCTCCTTTTCTGTGCCACAAATACCATCTTGCTTCAGCCAAACATTTAATTGACACTTTCACATCTTGTTTCCTCCTAGAAGTACCAACTGCATTACACATTGAGTCTGTTCAACTACTCTAGCTAATTTTGTGTTCTAGTCTGTTTAGGCATTTGTTACTATTTTCATATTATAAATTAAACTGGGAATCCTATTTGAAGAGCATTTGGCAAGAAGAAACAGTAAAAATACTGGTGTGTCTGTCACATGAATGGAGTGTGTGTTACGTGAGTTGTAAGTGCTCTTCTCGAAAGTTGTGTTTTTAGAAAGGGCAGGCTCCTCAATTACAGTCGTCAGTTAGTATGTACATTAAATCAGCACTTCACACTCTCTTTTAAGTGTATCTCAGTCTTTGACAATTTATGGAAGATATCCTTTTAAGGTTGGGGGTATGTGTAGAAAATACAACAGTCTACTGTGAAAATTGTTTAATGTAATAGAATCTCGCATATTGAACTACTCAAAGTAGTCTCCTGAGCCTTTGTAGGAGAAGCCTCTATTACATACAGCAGTTACTTTAAACGTCTATTATTTAATTTACTGTTAAGAGTGGAACACACTTGAGATGTAAATTTCCTGTGTAAGGCCTCAGTTATGCAGATAAAATGCAGTGTTCTTGGTATACACGTTTAATATTGGTTAGGGTTACAGTTAATTAACCATAGAGGTACAGTTAATTTATAGCTCTGTTTGTGTCTATTTTAACTATTTGAGTACTTCATCAACTGATCTTTTTCTTGAAGTGAGTACGGCTTTATCAAAAGACCACGTTTAGTGTATTTCAATTTCCCTTACAGTTGTGCAAACATTGTTCTTAGAGAAACTGGTAATCATTGTTTGGTACTTAGTAAACTCAGATGTTGCTTCACTTTCATTTCAAAGAGAAAATATCGATCCACTATTTTCTTACTTTTTTTCTCTTGATTTCTGGTAGACTGTCAGAGCCAGTCCAGGAAAAGCAGACGAGGTAGCATCTTGAACCAAGACAAATCCATGGATTGGTTTACAAGCCATGAAGAATGAAAAACTGAGTGATACAGATACTGTGATTTGCAGAAAAATTTGTGTTGCACGGTAGTACTATAATGATTCTGTTAAAACATTCCCCTTAAATCACACAGGGGATTTAAGAGTTTATAGGCAGTAGAAATCAAAGCAAAAATTACTTAAGTTACACAACTTGCAAAACACAGCTATTTTGTAACAGTTTATTCTGATACAACACTCAAATTAGTAGCTAACATCACAGCAGCATCAAGAATTCAGGGGTCGAAACTTTCTCAGCTTGGTGAGGAACGCTGGTTGAAAACAGAACAAGTTACTACTTCAGTATTTCAATGTAAAATTTTTAGTTTATTATAAATGTTATGATTTCATGATATAGTAACATGTGAAGTCCTAGTACAAAAAAAAATATATATAGAATACACTGTCTCACCTGAATGAGCATCCTGCCAATTAGATGGTCTAGCAACGTAAGGTACCGAGCAGTATGTTTCAGCATCATCAGAAATTGATTCTGTGAGAAATACATCCTTTTGTAATTCTTTCCAACAAGTTTTCAAAGAAAAAACAACAAAACAGACTACAGTTAGCAACGCACATGCAGTATTCCTTGACATCTTTTCATTTTCTTACTGTTTTTCTTAATTGTTTTGTTGCCATTTATCAGTACATTCAGACCTCTATGCTCTATAATAGAATTTACAAGTATATATATTTGTATAAGGTATATTTTCTGTATTTGCTAAAACAGCACAATTAGAATACAGAGCACAGTGGTAACATTTCTGCTATGGAATCCTTGAGCCCACCAGGGTTCTCTAAAACAGCAATAGGCTGAGTATGGAGGACTGAATTTTATTTGAAAATAGTAGTGGAAGGACAGTCATTTTGTATGTGCTGACTGCCATTTATTTTCTATTTAGTCTGGATTTTTAATAAGATATTTAAATGACCATTAATAAATCCTTTTTCAAATCTGACAATGTTGTCCAAAATGTTGACCTCGAAGAAAAAAAACAAACAAACACAACCCTCATCTTCCTAAAATGAACAAAAAAACCAACTTTGCCTTCATTGTATCTCTGGGTTATCAAAATTCTAGTAACAGGCTAGCTCATTAACAATAACGTTCTTACCATTGCATTCAATGTCTTTAGGAACTATTTGATCCTGAATATGGATTTCATCATAGTCTTTTTGGTGAGTTTCTTCCTCAGTATTTTCCTGAGTTTCTGCTGTTTGGCTTGATTTGCAATTCTTGATTTTAGCAGGGAGTACCAACCATTTTCTATGAGTTACCTCAACAATACTTTCACATAAAAATGGGAGCTTGCAGGTCCGTATTCTGTCTAAAAGGTCGATAACCTGTGTGATGCTTTTGAAGAAATACAAAGGATAAATACTTTGAAAACTGAAATCAATATAGTAAACTTAGCCTCAATTCTATTGCCTTTGTCACATTCTTCACCTTTGTTTATACAAGTCCTTCGATTTTAGGGTAAAGTAAATAGCAACCTAACTTGAAATTGAAAACAGTACATAGTAATTTTGAGGATGTCATTAACTAAAAACTTCCACTGACCATAGTTCCTGAAGTACAGACCAAAAGATATAGCCAAGTGTAATTTATACAACTCCTAAAAAACGAAATAAATGAAAATTGCAATTTTTTTTTTTTTTTAATTACTACATTTACATTGGATGTATGTTTTAGGAGGTGCTTGGTTCTGTAACAATTTCAGGTGATGCCTGAAGAAATTTCTAAGTGCCAGAATTAAATACTTACTTTGCTAAATATACAGTGCATACACCACCCTGTTTAAGACTTGGGTGTACAACAGATAAAGCAGACTGAGGGCTAATCATATCCAGAGTTATCTGCAAGAGAAAGATTATTTTTTCCATAACAACAGTGTTCGGAAAACAACATATATGTATGAAAAATGAATGCATACTATAGCAGCATGTCACTGCAAACTAGTTTTATTACTGCTTCTGAACAGCTTAGAGAAATGTCTATCAACACAAGTCATGTTTCACCAACACAGTAGTACTGTAGAAATGTTAAACCTCCTCCTAATTAAACTCCACAATGTTCACTTTAATAAAAACTTCTGTAAGACTATATTTAGGAATAGTTTTAGATGTCCTGTTTACAAATATTAAAAAGTTCAATGCGTCTGCATAATACAGTGATCACACTAAAGTTTCAATGTCTAACTTGCTCCTTGTTTCAAGATTGAGAAAACTTATTTGTCAATTTATCCATTTTTTGCTAGAGAACTATTCAAACTGAAATGGTGAGAAAGGATGCATCTGATCCTTCCTGTGGATTGTTGAAAGTTTTCAAAAATGATATTTTTGTGCTATTTTGTTTCTTCATTTAAATCCTTTAACACAATTGTAATTTATTTGAAGAGTTAATATAAGCAGTTTGTTTGCTTAGGAACATTATGTATTCCATAGAGCTGGTAGCAAAGTGTTTAAGTATTCACAATTTAATAAGCTTGAATATTTTTCTTAATGTTTGAAATGTCTTACTCAAATACAAAATCTTCTGCATTTCTCCAAAATACAAGAAAATAAGTGTATCTTCGCTTACAAGACAACAGTGAGTAATTTTAATATTTCTCTACTATAGCATACCACTCTTACATGGGAAAGTGTAATTGAAACCTTGAAATACCCATACCCTGATGAAAAAATCATGGTGTTTCTTTCATTGATGATCACCCGATTGCTTTTGCAATCACATTAGATTTGGGGATCCTACTGCAAGTGTGAGCACTAGAGGTTTCAAGTTATATAGAAAATATAAGCATTGATTTATGTCATATGAAGGGATTTTTATTGCACTTACTGCATCAAATGTTACAGATTTCATATCCTCAGCAGCTGTTGAGATGTCTTTAAGAATGAAATCCACATTATCTGGCCACTCTTCCATATGCCCTATTTCCCATGCAGCACGCCAGTGCCTGTAATTCTTCTTTGCTAAACTGTGATGATCATCTCTGGTTTCATAACTTATAACTCGTCCTTTGGGCCCAACTTAAAACAAACAAAAATACTACATTTACTACTTTTTTCTCCCCATCCACAATAAAGAATTTAGGAAAAGGTAGCATTGTAAGTGACAGAAGTACGCTGTTAAATCTCAACTTCACTTTAGGAAATAACCACATATGAAACAATCAATTACAATTTATTATTTCTCTTACATTTAAAACAAATATATGCAGATAAAGTGCTGGGTTAATTCTTCTATAGACTGAAATCAATCGATAGATAGAAACAAAACATATTTACAGCATTGCAAAGTATTCCTAAGATGTCCTTCCAAAGTAACTCCTGCAGCAAAAGATGACTTGAATATCTGTGGCCCAATCTACTTGTGATTCATCTACTACAGCTACCAGAGGTAGCAGCTGAAAGAGCTGTAATGCAGGTCACTACTCACAGATGCTATGAAGGGGACAGATAGTCACTGCTTCTGTTAATAAGATTTGAAAGTGATGGTTTTAAATATTTGATGGTTCTGATTTTTTGTTTATTAAAAACAAAGGTTTGCTGTTCTTTCTCCACCTTTCCCTTCATCAGAATTGAGGAAGGGATAAGAACCCCCCAGACCTGCTCGATGATCTCAGTCCCATAGACAGGTTTTCCTCATGTACTTCCTGATTTACACGTGGTTGTGTTAGTTTCATGTTATTGTTTATGACTGTTATACATTATTTTATTATTTGTTTTAAGTTTTACTATCTTGAAATTTATTGTATAATATTCTTTGTAAAGGAAGTGTTAGCAGGCTATCCAGGCAAAGCGAGCAATGTATACATTGCTCTATTATTCTATACTTGCATTATTCTAATTTCTCAAACCTATCATACCATTTGCTTCTCCTTGCTACTTTTTAATGGGCAAATCCAGGTTTCTGCAATGAGAAGCTCAGCAGGTAATGTTCCAGGATTTTTTAAGCCATGTTAAGGTTCAACAGATCTGAACAATCTGAGTCAACAGATTCCTTCCCTCACCTATTTGATCCCACTGTGATTCCAAAAAAAACCAAAAACCACAAAGAAAATAAGGGATGGGTTTCCTGCCAATCTCTCCATGACCTAGCTCACCCTGCAGCAGGCAGAGGCCAGAATCAATATGAAAGGAGGGAGAATTTTAGCCTTAGATCATCTTAAACAATTGTAGAATTGCAGCACCAACTCCTTACTACTCAAGACTAAAAATTTGGAAATATTTGAAGAATAAAACTGTTCACCTTGGAGTCACTCTTACTCCTCACTCTGTTCATTGTAGTTTCCTACATTTTAAAACCGACTTCTAGAAAAATAGGGACAACCAGTTAGCTAGAAAAAAAAACCAAAACTCCTCCATTATAGTGAAGCTGCAGTATGTGAGTTTTGCATACATCACAGTTTCTACTTTTCAAAGATCTGTTATGGTAAGCCAGCAGGTGTTCAGTTACAGTGACAGTGAGCTGCCCACAAACCTTGTATATTTGAACACAGCCTTCAAGATACGAAAGTTGTGCTTTTCTCTCTGATCAGCTCAAGATGAGCCGCGATGACATTTCCACCTTTACCCTCAAACTTCTTTTAATGTTGCAGGGAAGGCTAAATATTCTGCAAATGCAGAAATGCATTTAAAAAGTTAGAAAAAATAGTGCTTTATTTTTCAGGTCTGTGCAAAAACAATTACAGGAAACAATCTGGTATCTTTCATTATTCCTTAATGAAGTTTTTCTATCAGGATCCCATCAATCAAGCTACTCCGAACTGTGGTCCGCTACCAGGATGCCTATGGATGAGATGAGGTTTAAGGGTGAGGTTTCTCCTCAAACAACTACAAAACAGATGGATTCCAGCAAAACTAACCTATCTATGGGGTACTGCAAGGAGGTCCTGCCTACCTCTGCCCCAGTCAGTGACATCTCCCTATCACTTCCCTGCTGCAGACACCAGCTCTCTTTTGGCCATGCAGGGCACAGGCTTAGGGCACTAAACTATTGGGAAACTAAACCCAGAGCCTAGACAAAGGAAAAGATTTCTGCCGAGTTATCCCTCGAACCAGCTGTTAATGGAATTAGGTGGTACAAACACAACAGTGACGATGAGTGCAAACAAAGGCTCTCCATCTGCTAGAGTGCTGAGATCTAGCTCCAAAAAAAAATAAACAAACATAATTTTCATTGGTACCCAGCAATCTCATTACTCCAATGGTGCAATGAGATGGGGAAAAGCAAACGGAGAAAGGTGTGAGCCAGGAGGATGGGCCTAATCAGCTAGAAAGCCAACAGCACCAAGAGGTGAAATTCAGCTTTCTGTGGGACCCGTAGGGACCCTTTGCATGCCCGCACTCAACATGCAGCTGGAGTTTACCTTCAAGTGCTTTTGGCCGCTGCCTGGTTAACACACACACACACACACACACCCCCCACATGCCCTCAGGGCACGGCCCCGCTTCCACCTCCCCCCCGGCTGTCTCTCACCCGCTCTGGACAGGAACAAGCTGAGCGCCCCGGACCCGCTGCCAGCCTCCAGCACGGTGTCCCCGGGGTGCACATCCATCATCATCAGCATGGCGCTGATATCCTGCGGGGGGGAGAGGCAAAGCACCGCGTTACCAGCTCGAAGGCTGCTCCCCCATCCCCTTTCCCCCAAATACCCCTCCCCGGGCACCTTGGGGTAGGCGATGGCGGGCCCTCGGGGCATGAGCAGCGCGTACTCCTCCAGCGAGGGCCTCCTGACCAGCAGCCTCCCGCCGCCCCGCAGCCGCACCACCTCCCCGGGCAGCCTCCCGATGACGCTGTCGTGAGGCAGCAGCAGCCCCCCGGGGGCTCCCAGCGCCGCGCCCGCCGCCAGCCGGCACAGCGCCCGCAGCGGGGCGCGCTGCCTGCGCGGCGCCTCCACCAGCGCCAGCTCCCCGGCACGGAACGGCGGCGGCACCGCCCGGGGAGCCCCGCTCGGCTCCTCCGCGCCCTGCTCCGGCGGCAGCATCCTCCGCAGCCTCTCCTCCGGGGACAGCGAGGCGGCCCACACCGGCCTCCTCCCGCCGCTCAGCGCCCTCCGCACCCCGCTCCAGGCCGCCATGGCCTCGCCCCACCCCCGGCCCGCTCCGCTCCGCCCTGCCCGGGCCCGGAACGGCGTCAGCGGGGAGCGCGGCGCAGGCGCTGGCGGCGAACACGCGGCCGGGGCTGCGCCGGCGCGGCAGGGCCGGGCTGGGAGCGCCATGGCGGCGGCGGCAGCGTGCGGCGGGGAGGCGGCGGCGCGGCCCCCCTTGGCCTTCTCGCCCTGCGACCGGCGGCTGCTGGCCGTCAGCGGCTCGGACGGGCGGCTGCGAGTCTGGGAGGCGGCGGGCAGCCGCCTGCGGCACGAGTACGTGCCCTCCGCCCACCTCAGCGCCGCCTGCACCTGCCTGGCCTGGGCCCCGCCGGGGGGGCGCCCGCCCCCCGATAAGGTACGGAGAGGAGGGGGGGTGGGGGGGGGCGCGGGGATGGCGGTGAGGGGAGGTGAAGGGGGTGAGGGGGGTGTGGGGGGGCGGCGGAGCGCGGCCGTGCCGCCTCACCCCGCCCTCCCGGCGCCATGTGGCGGGGCCGCGGCGTGGCCGGGGAGAGCCCCGCGGGCGGGCAGGGGGCGAGGCTGGGCCCGGCCCCATCCCCGCGTCTCTTCTGTGTGTGTGTGGGGGGTCCCCCCCCTCCTCTCTCGCTCCCATCCCCTCCGCGGGGTTGCTCGCTGGAAGGGGGTTTTCAGGTGTTCATCCGGCGCCGTGAGGGCTCTCTCCTTCTTTCTTCAATTCTAAAAAAGCGCTGACCGCCACCACCGTTTGTCTTTTGTACCCCCCCTGCGTGGAAGGAGGCTTTCTGCGAGGAGCAAGGTATGTCGCGGCTCGCCACAGCTCGCCTCACCGGGAGGCTGCCCGCGTCCACGTGCGGGCAGGGAGCGGTGCAGGCCCTGCCTCTTCCTCCCCGGCTCAGCAGTACGGCTGTGCTGCCGGCGACACGCTTCCCTCACCTCAGGAACCCTGCAAGCAGGTACTCTGTATGCAGCAACACACATCTGAGCACGCATCGGAGGGCTTGGACACTTCCCACCTTGAATTTCGGTTACTTCAGCTCAACTGGACGCTCAACGTGAAAATACCTCTATTATATACCGTCAGATACACTCCTTTCATCCTATTTATGTTGAAGTAATCTTTATCCCTTTAGCTAGACCATGCCATTTCCTTGTCTTTTACATAGACCATACCATTTCCTGAGTAAATCTTATACCTTGGACAGTTGTATGTGATGCACCCCCTTTGTCATAACAAGTACTTTTTTTTAACATGCCTTGGTATATTAACATTTTTGTTTATGAAAAATACTTTAACAGGTATTTTGAGGTGCATAACACACTCTAGATTGCCCGTCCAAAAGAAGACTTGTTTTTTCCCATTTTTGTCAGTTGAGCAGCTCAGATTAGCAACTTTTAAAAAAGGCTGTTTGAAGAAAGCATTGGTCTTAAATTGGCCTTTAACTTACTCATTTTTAATACACTTTAGAAGAAAAAAATGCACACATTGATTAGAAGGCTGAGCAGGAACTAAGCTCTTACATAAACTGAAACTGGCACATAAAAGCGGTGCTAACCTCTGCTTCGTGCACTGCAGCTTCAAAAACTAACATGCTGCACTGTTTTTGGTGTCCTAGGTCAACCACAGGAGACTTTTAAAAATGTTTATTTTTTTTAAAGTTTTAAAGCCTGTTAAAAACATGTTAAAAATGTCTTTCTAGACAGCCACCCCTAAAAGCTACGGATGCTACAATGTAACTGTTTTTAGCATTGTATGGAAAAAGAATTTCATCAGACAAACTTTGGTCTCCTGGTGCTTTCTGTTACTCCAGCAGTTTGAATGCTGTCCCCTGCTTGGAAGTTGGTACTTCTTCAGTTTCAAAACATACTGCTTCTTGGAATAATCTTGCCATATACTTTTATAATTCATTGGGCTGTCCTGAGACAAAGCTGCAGAACTGCAGTTGTGATGGCTCTTCCAAATACATCGAAATGAATGTATTTTCTCTTGTATTGGTTAGTCTTTTTTCCTCTTTTTGCTGGCAGTTGACATCTCCATGGGTAGTACTAGTATCTGGTGTTCAGGAGTAAAACTGTGCCAATAAATACCTATAAAAATTGTTTCAACAAGTCACACCTAAACCACGTTCTGGACTGCTGCCACATTAACGTGTGTGTTTCAAGGGGAATACTGGAAATGAAGTTTTTAACTCCAGGCCCTGGAATTGCTGATGCAGTGGTGGCTGATTGGCATGTTCCCTGCACACGTGCTTCTGCAGTGTCAGTGCTTCCTGCTTGCCCTGCTCACCATCTCCCCTACCATGCAGCGGTATGTTCTGCAAGAGGATGCCGACCACCAACTTTCAAAATAGCTTCTTCCACTTTCTTCCCTATAAGTCACAACTATTCTTTTCACCTTCAACTCTTAAGTCTCCTTAACAGTCCCCCCACTTCAGCGTTCTAAGTGTTTTACTTCATGTGTTAGCAATGGGGATGAATTTTCTGTTAATTCAAACTAAAAAAAAAAATAAAAAAAAATCTCATTCTCAACAGCTGCCCTACATAAAAAAGAACATTATGAAAAAAAATTACCCTTTGCAAAAAACTTTTTCTAACCATCTCAGCTATTAAAACTATGTTTTTTCAGTATTTCTAAACAAGTTTGATTGTCCGTAAACCTGGAAAAATTTGCAAGGACCAGATACTTTAGATAAGAGTTCATCTCCACTGTCTGCTCCATGAAAGCTATGCTTTTTTGTCACTTCAAACGTTAATAGCTGTCTGAATTTTCCATTGATAGTTCTTTCAAGCAAAAAGTTATGACAAAATGACCCTCTAGTGGTGCTGATAGAGCGTGTTCAGTAAAGCAGTAGATGTTAAAACATAAAATTGGAGAAACCTTTGTTGCCCCTAGCTTTCTCCTAGACACCGGAAGCACCGTTGACCCTAATGGGACATCAGTCACAAACTGAAATAGAAGGTGAATGAATTCTGATTAAAAGCTTTATGGAAGGGAAGAGAATAAAATCTGTTTTTAATTGTGGTTTTGATTTGCAGTCCTGGCTGGTAGTGGTGATTAATAAAAGTACATAAAGAGATTTTGAAAAGTGCCTGGAAAGACAAACTGTACTTGGATCTCCACTGGCTGTGTGGTCCCAGTCTTTGCATTTCTGACACGTGTTTTGAGATGGCTTAGTTGGCATCACTGCCAAAAATTTAACTAGTGTGTGAGCCTTTTCTCATATTGTCTTAAAATGTGGTTGATTACTTGGTTGTGCGTTGTAACTGTGATGATTTCCTAGCTCGTATGTTTTCATTATATTTTCCAAACACTTTCCTTTCCCAGGCAGGATGAAGCCTAAACAATCGCCTGCAAAAAAGCCAATGTCCTCTCTTTTCTCTAGAGTCTGCTTTTGTCTTAAACCAGCAATATATCATTTTTGTATTTACTAGCTCCAAACGAAACACTTTTCTTTGGGGAAAACATTGTGTATGTTAAATATGGAGGGGCAGAAAAGTCCCAGTAATTCAAACAACCGAACTGCTTACCCTGCGCTGTTAAAATTTAGAATTTTAATTGTAATGAAAACTCCTGAAGCCTGATTGTAATCATATCTCTGGGGCTGAGTAGAAATTACTCACGTCTGCTGTGTGATGTCTATTGTATGACAGATTAGCTGCACTACGTGGCGTTTGCACAGAGCCCATGTTATATCTGAGTCTCCTGTGCCTTTGTCTGGCTGTTGGTTAGTGCGTGTATCTGTTGTGTAGAGAAAACCTTACCTTGTGTGTATTTTTGGTATTATTTTTAATCTGGGAGAATGCTTTGCTATGATGTAACAAATATAAGGAGACATACAAAAGTCCAATTTAAAAACTAACCACTGGCATTAGGGATGTTTTTTTTTTTCTTCTAAAGTGCTCAAACACTTTTTTCCGTTTTTTTTTTTTTTCTTTTCCTGGTGATTAGCTATGTGGGATTAACTCTGTAAGAATAAATGTAGCTCTTTCTTCTGCCTGCCTTTTTCTTACTTCAATTTAGTGTGCATTTGGTAGAGCAAGATGAATGGAAACTCCTTCCAAAAGTGATTGGTATCAGTTATGAAGTGAGAGGGTGAAGGCTTGAGAATTACCTGATCAGAGGAGGGCTTGGACAGGTGACTTAGCTTCAAGTCCTGGTTGCTTCCCTCTGCAAAGTGGCGTAACACTTTCTTTTTAAGAGGCGTTATCAGTACTTAGTGTTTGCAAAACTTTTCTGAATAGGTTTTTGGAAATGGTAAACTGATCAAGCTTGATAAAAACACGTTTCCATCCAGGGGATGAAATTATGTGACTGTATTAATCTTTACTTCTGCTTCTGGGAAGTGAGCTCTGTGAAAAACTTGATTATTTATTTTTTCCTTCATATGTGGTGGCTAGGTTAGCAAAATGGCCTCCAGTGAATATTTCCAAGTGACTCATATCAACTTCATTATGGTTGTACATGGAGGTACAAGATGAACCTCAAGGTTCTGTGTGCTTCAGTGTCTTCATTTTATGCCTCCGCGGATTTGTGCTGGCTGACTGGGTCTCAAACTTGCAGAAGCTTTTTACCCTTTGCTTTAACACCTAAGAATAGCTGGTCAGACCAATTTGTTTCACTTTTTCTTTTCTCTTTTTTTTTTTTTTCTCCAATTCTCCAGGATGGGCCCCAGAGGAAAAAACGGAAGTCTGAAGCTGTAGAAGTGGACAAGCAGTTGGATATCCTGGCTATTGGCACAGCAGTTGGTAGCATTTTGTTGTACAGCACAGTTAAAGGAGAGTTACAGAGCAAGCTAGTAAGTTACACACTCTTCATCACGTGCTACCAAACAGTGGCGGTGTCAGTCACTTTATCCTAAACTGACCTAATTAATCATTTTTTTTTTCCTTAATAGCTACATATATGAATAGAGGGGCAGTAATTCAAATTCTTTGAAATGTTTGAATGATACTTTTTCTATTGTTAGCAGTATGTACACATCAAGAACTCTTGGTTTGAGTTTATGCAGTATCCTAATATTGTATGTGGGTTTATTGTTTTACCTTCAGTGTGATAGAACTGATGAAATGTCTAACTGAACAGTTAGGTCCTCCATGGGAGTGTCGTATCCTTTGCCTCTGCACAGGGCTATGGGAAAAGAGGGCAGATTTGAAGCATTCATTGACTCTTGTGAAAGTGTTGCATTGATGGAATCTTCTGTACAGATAGAAACTTACCTCCTTGTGGAAGCTTTGGAACCCTCTCAGAACCTGATCTTTCTCAGATGGGATTCTGATTTTCAAAGTTTTTACTTCTCATTGTTAGCTTTTCTGCTACTCCCAAGTAACTTGTTTTTAGGCTTGGGTTATATAACAAATAATGTGAATCTGTATAAGCAACTTATTGCAATACTTTGATATACTTGGGCACATTCTTCTGCTTCTAAACTCGTAGTGATAAATGTACAGGGATTAGGAGAAAGCCAGGACATCTTAAAATCATGATGCATCCAAGTGACACTAGGTCAACAGTGTCAACACTGTTTTATGGAAAATTTTCTTAGGCCTGAAAACTATGAACAAAGTAAAGGAGTTTTAGGGTAAAATTCACAGTGTGGGTCAGTTTGGAAACAGTCTGCTCTTCTATATTATTGGCATAGCAGATGATATTTAGCGAGTACTTTTTTATACATAAAGGTTGAATCAAAAGATTATTCCTGCTAGAAATAGAGCTGTCACTTTTAGCTGTCCTTATTAAACAGAATGTCTTGCTTTGATGGTTTTTGTCTTGCTCAAGGCCAATTTACAGTGACTTCCTTGGAAGCAGTCTGAGCTGGCTGTTGCTGATTCAAATCATGAAATTTTATAAACTGCAGAAAATATGATAAATGATTAAAAGATTTGTTGATTTGTCCAGCAGATATTTCAGTCCTTCATTAAGAAAGGTAGATGATACATACCTGTTGTAGGGTCTTCTGATTTGATGATTGCACACTCTTGAATGCTGAGCATGAAGAGAAGGGTACCCATCTCTAAATGTACTTAATCAAGCACTTAGGTAACTATCAGCAAGACATACGTGCTAGCCATTCTTTTGAGAAAATTTCATACTGTTTAGACAGCTTTGGCTGTTGGTAGCGGACAAGACAATTTTTTTGTTAACTCTGAAGTCCTAGGACAAGAATTAGTCCAAATACAAACCAAAATATGAAGTATTTGTAATTTATAATTGTATAATGTGTATTGATCTTTAAAAGCATAAAAAAAAAGTTGCATGTTGTGTACCCCTCTATGAGTTGCCAGTGATTTGAATTCAGTTCTTGAAAGAGCAGCTTGATCACGTTGTTGATGGTAGGGAAGACTCAGTAGCAAGACTTCTTCATTTATTCATAAGTGACCCTCTCTTTTGTAGGATGGTGGTCATGACAATAGAATAAATTGTGTGAGGTGGCACCAGGACAACTACTGTTTGTATAGCTGTTCAGAGGACAAACACATTGTGGAATGGAACACACAGACCTGCAAAGTAAAGTGGTGAGTGATGCTTCTTCTTGGTTGGCTTTCTTGGCATTTGATGTGTATTTCCTCCTTCACAGGTTTTAGAGATGTCCTGCTGAAATGTTGCACTCTGTGTAGGATTCATGCCAGCTGGACAAAACTGTCTGTTGGCTATTGATTTTCTGAGGGCTTTAATGCAGTTTTGTTAAGGGTAGAAGTGTAATTCTCACAGTCAGGTTTCCTCCTTGTACTGGAAAGGCTAGATGAATTCGTTACTGCTAAGAGGGGTGTAGGTCCCTCCATGCTGTCCTTGAGTGAGACACAAGCTTTCTGACACTGAAAAATTCAGATTCTAGAAGATTTTGGAACACCTCATCCTAGTTAGATCTGTCATGTACACCTTACTTTGCCCAAAGGGCCTTGCTGTGATGATAACCCAATTGGTTTCGCTCACTACTGACATGCAGTGGGGACAATTCCACTTGGCTGTCTGAGCAGGCTGCTACACTTTAAACTCCTGTTGAGGTAGGCATTTTTTTTTTCCTTTTCTAATAGAGTCAAACATCTTTTAAACTTAAAAGAAGAAACTAAGATTTCTGTTACTGATCCTGGTTATCTTACCTCAATAGAAACCTAGTATGTGATGACATCTTAACCTTTCTCTTCTGCTATTGTTACTTTCTTGTAAATTACTCTTGCTGCAGTTTACCAGTTTCATTAGAGATGGTGTGGGCATTGCAGACAGCTGATCACCAGTAACCTCCTCGGTTTTCTTAGGAAAGGAATATGTCCCTATGTTGTATTAAGTTTAGACCCTGACATAAGACAGCAAAAGATGGCAGTAAGATTTCCCCTTAGCATTCTCTTACTAGGTCTGAATGAGCCCAATTCCCTCACCTATTCCTGTTACGCTGTGTGCTTCAGCCTTGAAACCTTCCTGGTAGTCCTTCACTGGATTTACTGCATTATGTCAATAACTTGTACTGTTCTAAACTGGTGGTAGTGCTCAGATGTAATTTGAAAACTATTGCACAGAGGAGAAGAATCACATTTCTTGACCTGCTGGGCATGCTTTAGCTAATGCAGGTCAGTGTGCAGTTGACCTCATCGCTACAAATGCTCGCTACTAACTTGTGTTTCTATCCCACGCGAAGAACTTTACGTTCTCCTTTGATCTTTGAGATTTGACTTCCTAATTCTTCAGGTTGTTGAGATGCCCCTGAATAGCAGCCCTGCCTTCCAGTGTATCTGCTGATCTCTGTAATCTGGTGAACTTGTTATGGGTGCATACTGTCATGTTCCGAGGTTACTAATGAAGACCTGGGTGAATACTAAGATTGTTAAGTGGCATTGAGACATCCCTAGGGAATTACACCAGTAACTGGCCACCAGCTGGACTTCATAGCAGCGATTCCAGGTGTTTGAGCCCAGTGATCCATGCAGTTCTTAGACCACCTTCAAGACTATCCAGTTGGTATCATTGCAGCCAGACTGGAGTTATGTTGCTTGATATAAAGCATTGTCAAAAGCATTGCTAAAGTCAATTTAAATTGCATACAGTGCCTGCCCACTAAGCCAGTTGTCTCGTTAAGAAGGCAGTTAGGTTGGTTAAGGATGATTTCCCTTTTAAAATCTATTCTGGCAGTTTCCAGTCCCTTTTTTGACCTTTTTGTTACCTGGGAATGGTTAGTGAGTGGATGTGCTCTACAGTCTTTCCTGTTGTTTTCTGTATTCTCCCTTTTGCAGATACATTTGTCCTTTTTCTTTCCAAGTCATCAGATGTTTCTTCTGAGCTATGCGGGCTCTCAAAGATGGCAGGGTGGCCTTGCAATACCACTGACCTCAGCATTTCTGGGTGCATCCCATGCTGCTTATGGAGCATGCTTATGCTTATCCCATACTCCATGTTACGGAGCAGCATGTGTTAACCTTTGCTCATGTGATTCCTAATTTGATGTGTTTTTACTGTGGGTAATGCTTTACTTCCTCTGGCTCTGGCAGTAGGTTTGGGAGCATGGGAGGCTTGAGAGTGGACTTACTCCTCAGTGGTTTGGCCTTTTCTGTGTGTTGATGGGTCCCTACACAATTCAGCACCAGGCCTGCACGCTTCTCAGTCATGATCTTATTGCTGCTGATGTGCCAGCAGATGTCCTTTTTGTTGGCCTTCATATTCGTTTCCGGTCTGAACACCAACTGATCTTTGGCTTTCCTAATTCTGTCCCTGCATGTCTGGGCAATATTTTTATATGTAGCCTATTCCCATTTCAACCTTCTCTATAATCCTTTTTTGCATTTCTGAGGTGACCCTGGAGTTATCTGTTTGGCCAAGACACCCTTCTGCAACACCCAGTGATTTTCTGCACATTAGAATGGACCTTTTTGTGTTTCAAGGAATTTATTCTAGAAGAGTAACCTGCTTTCCTGAGGCCCTTTAGGGCAATCTCCAGTGGGATACTGCAAATCATTCTCTTAATGAATTGCAGTCTGGACTTTTCTGAAGTCCACAGTTGTAACTCTGCTATTCTGCTGTTTATCTTGCTCATTTTTTCTTAGGGTCTTGAATTCCTTTGCCTTGTGGATGCTATAGCTAAGGTTGTCATCAACCATTGCATCCCCGACCTGGTGGTGTTTTTTTTTTTTTTTTTTTTTTTTTTTGTAGTTGATCCAGTAAAGCAGCTGTCATAGTCTAGTTGTAAATCACTTGTGCCAAGACAATGTCCTCATCGCTTGTCAGTGATCTCTGGAATTGCTTCTGCCTTTCTGTGCAGCCCTTCCAGCAGTTGCTGGAGTGGTTAAAGTCCCTTAGAAGAACCAGGGCCTGGGATTCTGAAGATCTATCTACTTTTTTTTAATCGGACAATCTGTAGCAGATGCTCACCACATCACCATTGTTGGCCTCTTCTCATACGTACCTGTAAGTTCTCCACTGGCTCTTTGCCTGTTTCAAAGCAAAGCTCCATGTGTTCAAGCCACCCTTTTGTGCAGAGGAACCCTCCTCACCTTCCTGGCATGTCTTCACTGAATAGCATCCCTAAAAGTCCATTAATTGCAGCATTCCTGTCTTGCAAGCTTTCTCACTGTTTCTCTGTGGTCCCAATAAGATCAAAGCTCCGAAGCTGCCCATGGGTATCTAACTCATCCTGGTTGTTTCTCATATTGCATGTGTTCATGCACAGCCATCAAGATGGGTCCAGTCATGCTGCTGTACTGGGAAATGTGGGAGTTTTTCACGTCACACTTCACCTGGGTACTGCCCTCTGCATCTTTCCCATACCTCCACTTCTTTTGGGACTATGGTGCCTGTCTCACAACAAACATAGGTTAATTCCTTCTTTGTTAGGTTAGCAAGCCTGGTGATTATTTGCTCTTCTCTCACTTTACAAGATGGATACTATTTCCCCTCAGCAGTCTGTGGCTGAAAGAGAGTCCTGTGGTTACACAAGCCAAGGACTTGCCTGTGATGCCAGCCTCTTAATGAGGTCTTGATGTGCAGGATGTGCCTACTCCTGTGTGAGTCTTCTCTGTTGAGTTGAGGAGAATGCCACTGACAAACTGCTAAGAGTTCAACAGTAATGATGTTACTCTGTGGCAGTGTGGGTTGTAGTGTAATAATTGCTTAGGAAAATGCTGAAAAATACTCCTAGATTTGATGGTAAGGGTTGAGCGTATAAAAGGTAGTTAGAGGCATTATGTTCTTTTATTTTGAAGATGGCAACAACAACAAAAAACAGTTACTGGAATATGTAAATGAAAGGCACACTGGCAGTATAATATCATGCTTTTTACCAGAAAAAAAATCTCTACTTGTATTACAAGTCATATCTAAAGTAAGTGAAATTGGAAAGAGAAGGAAAAAAAAGAGTTCTATAAGTTTTTAGCCAAATTGAGGAAACTAGAAGGAACAAGGTAACCAAAATAACTGCTTATGACCAGTGTATGTCAGATTGCCTGCGTTTTCTAACAGTTGTGAGTGCCTGGAAGTGAATCTGTATGTATCCTGCAGAATTCATGGTAGAAGCTCCTGGGGTAGAGAAGTGATGTTCAACTTCTTTTGGTTTGCAGTCTTCTAGTTATTTTCCAGATGGGGAATTGAAATCACGTGGCTTTAGGTTTGGCTTTTTTAATTATTGTAGAAGTAGTCTGTAGAACCTCTTCAGGAGGTCTGTCCAGCACACATGAAAACCTCTGGTAGAAGAGCAAGCTTCTGGTAGAAGAGCAAGTTGGGGAAGAGTGAGTTTCTGTAGAAGAAGAGGCAAGACAAAGTGATGGAGAGAGGTAATATAGAGAATTCTGGATGATATTTTGTTTCTCTTTGTAGCTTTTTCAAGTCTTAAACTCTGAACATTCAGAGGCGTTCAGTTTGTCTCCTTATGCAGCTTCGTGTTTCATGGTGTCCTATTTAACAACTCTTCCCTGTAAATTTATATAAAGAGTATCCTAAGTAAAAACTAACATTTTTTTTGCTGTGACTTAAATTCTGTAGTCTAGTTTAGATGAGTCTTTTTAGAACATGTGAAAATATCTTCCTGGGTTCACTTCATTAAATGGAGCTTGGTCTGAAATGCTTAGTCCTGATCTTCTCATTTGGAAGATAATAGATTTTTTTTTTTTATACTCTGTGTAAAGTATAATGTTGTTTGTGAAGTTTGTAGGCAGTAAAACTTGCAGCTTTTGTGAAATCTAATCAAAACTGATACTGCAAATGAGATCTGTTTTGGAAGACAGGAGAGGTGCTGCTTGGGCATGTGAAAATTATTTGGAAGTATTTCAGTGGGGCTGTTCACAATCTGGCCGTGATGAGTTTTGAGGTACTTACTATCTATAAAGGGTTTGCGTTAATGATTTCCTTGTAATTTTGGCCTGTGAGAAATATAACAGTACTCACACTCCTTCTAAGCAGATGCAAGCTTTTCATGACTGCATCTTTCTTTTTCTTAAATAGTGCTTTCAACCATGGACCTCTTTAAGGCCAAGGTTATTATTGTCAGTGTCATTGACAGACTTGAGAGGAGTGCCAGGAACTGAGTGGGCCTTAAAACTCAGAAGTCCATTCTGAATAGGTTGGTGTAAGCTTTTTGGATTATGATGCTGAGAGAAGTCTCAAAATGGTACGTCTCCTCTTACCTGATCCTGAATAGCAGATAACTTTGAGGGGGACATTCAGAACAGACTAAGCAAATATTTAAAAAGCAAACAAACAAAGCAAAGCACGGTGGTTCAAAATATCTCTTTATTTTTGAATTGCTGTATTTTTGTGTGAACTAATTTGAAAGAGGAGCAGAAACAGAATAACCTCATTTTTGACTATTTTTTAAAAGTACATATTGCCTTAAATTTTTCAGCATCGTTGGCATGCGTTTTCAGATTGTGCTAATGATGATTATTGTCTTTTCTATTTCTCCATCTTTCTCCCTTTGGACAAAAACTACATACAAATTCTAGTAAGTGGAAAGGCGACAATAGCAGTGTCAGCTCTTTGTGCATCAGTCCAGATGGGAAAATGCTGCTTTCAGCTGGTAGAACTATAAAACTGTGGGACCTGGAGACCAAAGAAGTCTACAGAGTAAGTAACTTCGCTCAACTAGATTGTAAAAATTAAATAATAATAACAAATAAAATAATAAAAATCTTACTTGGTTGCTGACATTATGTATTTATTTCCTAATAAGACATCTGGAAACTTTATTGGGTATGAGGAGGTAGCTGGCATCTTTGGGGCTGCTGGAAGCTGTTGCTGTGATGATACCATGAACTGTAGTTTCAACTTGCTGAGAGTTCAGTGAGGATGTTGAATTTCCTGGCTGTGTCTGAGAATGCCACCAAAACTCTTTCTCTTAGGTGTCTTTCTTTTTCACTGGGTCCCTTTCTGATGCCCTTCTCTCAGGGAACTCACTTCAGCACACTGTTAGTTTGCTGCTGGCATGGGTTTTTGCGAGGGCTCCTTAAAGTTTCTTTGCTAAACTGTACATATCTGATAGTATCAGCTTTGCTTTAAAAACAATTGAAAGGCAGAGGAGCAAAACCATTATTATTCCCTGGGTGCAGGGCTCAGACACAAGCAAGGTACCACATTTTGGCTGTTCCATAAAGGCAGTCATGTTTTATTGCATGACAGCAGAGAGGAAGCAGCTTGTTTCTGAATTTCCTGGTACTTGGAGCCTGGTAAGTGTGCACATGTGCCATTACTGTGGACTTGCTGGCGTCTGGCAACTACTGTACGTGTGTCTGTGATGACACATCATCCTGTGATGACCAAAAACACTATTTGTGAACATAAAAATTGAGTAGTCCATTTTTTTGTTTGTTTGAACAGTCTTGGTGTGTTAGCAGACCTGTACATTCATCTTATAGTTCAGAATGAAACTGTGAATCTAGTTTCATTGTAAAATGTGAAATGAAGTGCTTTCTGACAGCAGCAGCAGTACAGGCATGTGATTTCTTTTCACAGGCGTAGTTTCAGCAAGTTTGCCTTTTATACCCCATTACACTTTTTAAATTCTGATTAATATGTAGTGTCTGAAAAAATTTCCATGAAATGTAGAAATACAGGAATGCAGCAAAATCGATCACTAGTTAAACAAACAGAAAAAACACTGGAATATCCTTGTTGACTTAGTAATGCATGGATCTTTCTTAGCCTTCCTTAACTAATATTTATTTTTTGTCATATGACTGCTTATGGCAATGATTGAAGAATTCCTTTTTTTTTTTTTTCCCCTCCTCTTAGCATTTCACAGGCCATGCCACATCAGTGTCATCATTAATGTTTACTACAGTGAAGCCTATGAATGAAAATAAGTCCTTTGATGGAATTACAGGGCTTTATTTCTTGTCTGGAGCTATACATGACCGGTTACTGAGCGTATGGTATGTAAGCTTTTTGTAATTTGTAACTTTGATTGTGATCAGTATTGAGGATAGACTCAACAAGTATGTTCTGAACTTTGTGATTAAGCAGAAGGGGCACTCTGGAAAAATGCAGTGATGATCTCTTACATGGTGGTTTCGATTCACTGATTGTTGAGTGAAGACTTGAATTTCCTTGGCTGTGTCTGAGCATGCTTCCAGTAGTTGCCACTTGAATTCCCAATGTATGCTAGGAACATAGTGTGTGATGGGCTGCCTTGTTCTTTGTACTTGTTGTGAAGTTTAAGCTAAGTTTTCTTCTTGCTGGACTTCACATGGGAGTTAATTTGTATTTGAAATTTGGAACACTTTCGAAAGCTGAAAGCTGCAGTTACGACATGGGTGAGGTAGATAAGAGTCACGAGTGATTTACAGGTTCTGTAACACTGTGCTGCTTTTCAGATGCAGAGGCTGCTGTTTCTGCTCTTGTAAATAATCTGTCTGTGCTGTTTGTGTCTCCAGGCAGATCAGATCAGATAGGAAAGAAAAGAATGCTGTGATGTCTTTCACAGTAACAGATGAACCAACTTTTATTGACCTGACTGTTTCAGAAGTCAAAGAAGAGGTAGGAGCAGTAGTTTATAACCAAATATGTTTAACAATTTTCACATTAGTTTCCTTTCTAGGGTGTAAAGAAAGAAGTTTGGTTTGTATTTCGTTTCTGTTATGACAGGACAGGGTTCGACTGCTGATTCACAAGTATGAGGATATTTATTGCAGGTGTATTTATATAGCCAATAGTTCAAAACATTCATTTTCAAAGCTACTAAGTGCAAATTCCATTTGTATTTCTGAATTTTTGCTTGTTATGGTGGAAATGTCATTTGTTTTCTATTTAGGACAAGTTAGTAATCAAAATGCATGTTAGATTTTGTCAGTAAAAAATTGATTTTTTTCTAAAATGCAATTTGTGTGGTCCTGTTTTATTCTGATCACAAATGGCTTCAGTAGTCTAACTGCATTTTGAATTAACTAACCTTTACAAGTTGAAGGAGCAACGTGCATTCTCCAAGTCTCAATTTCAGCAAGTACAGGTGTTTCATAGCAGTTGTATTTTGAAAAAATGTCTGCATATGAAACATTCAGAAATAGTTTCTGTAATGATTTAAAACATTTTTCTCCTGCTGTCTTTAGATTTCTTTCCAAAACCAGTGTTTCACACTACACTTTCTGATGTTTCCATTGGTGCGTTCTTATTGTATGCATTGGAGATGAGAATATTCTGTAATGCACACCTGTAATTTAATTGCCCAGAATACTTTGTAAATATTCTCACAGGAAAGAAACAGACAGTATCAGTGGCCTTGTAGACCAGTGCCTCTAGACTAGTTTGGTACTGTATTTTTTGGAACATCGTTGTTTATGGTTAGATATGTCTGTTAGTGTCTGAGCTGTCAGATTTGGATATATCAGTAGTGACACAGTAAAGTACAGTTACAAATTATCTTTTTGCCTCCTAATATTGTACTAAATATTCCTGAGATGTTAGTGTCTCTTAACTTCCTTATGGATTTAGTTATATGTCTAATGTATTTAGCTACTGAAAAAAGTCAAATCATAACCGTGCAAATGTCTCTTGATGTCTCATACTTGTGGGATGTTTGTCATTTGGTCTAATTAAAATCTTCTGTTGTGATTTCTTTCAGCCTGTGAAGTTAGCAGTTGTGTGCAGAGATGGGCAGTTGCATTTATTTGAACACATATTAAATGGGTAAGTTGTTCTTTCTGAGAGTATTTTTGGAAAAGGCAAACTGGAAAGCAAAGCTCATCTTGTTGTGCTGCTGCCTTTAAACTCTGGCATCTCTTCACAGATCAGTTTCCAATGGATTTCTTGTCTTGGCTTACTTGACATGTTTTTTGGGGAAATGCAGGAGAATTTATTTGTTGGGGGGTTATACTGTAATATGTTGTTATTTTGGTTTTGCTGAGGTTTTGCCTGTCTGTACCTCATCTGAAGCATCTGTAAAAGATGTAGTTTTGAGGATTGAATTTGAGGGCTTGATAATGAAGCGTGTTTACATGTACAAGGTGTAGAAGTCTTTTAAGCTAAACATGTTTTTTTTTTTTTTCCATTCCTTTTTTTCTGCAGTTACTGCAAAAAACCCTTAACGTCAAACTGTACTATCCAGATAGCAACACCTGGAAATGATGGGGACTCCACGCCAAAACCAGTCCCTATCCTAGCAGCTGCATTTTGTACAGACAAACAGTCTCTGCTGCTCGTGTATGGAAACACCTTACAGCCCATCATAGAGAAAGTGGTATGTAAAACTTACTGAAGAGGTTTGGGGTTTTGTAATATGGTTCCTAACAGCTCTCATTTGGATGATTTTTATGCACTTTTTTTGAATTACATCTTGAGATGGAACTTATTACTTTCCCCTTCTCTGAGAGTTATGATTGTTGCCCCTGAGTTGTTTTGAAAGGGGATTTGTATTCTTTGATTCTTTCAGTTAAAGTAAAACTTGGCATTATTGCTGTTTCCTGCCATCTCAACTGTTACTACGTTAGGCCATTGATGCTTTTTGCAACTGTTCTCTGCATGAACTTGTTCGCAGAGATCTGGTAATAAAAGGCAGATGTGTAAAGCAACTGCTTTTCAGGGGGGAGGCTCATTCTTCTTTTATGCCTTTGGAGTTTGTTCTCACCTTTCAGTAGTTTAATAATTGCAGGGGCAGTTCACTGATATTTAACTGTTTTTTATTCCTGGTCTTCTAGTCTTTGAACACCTCTGAATCCCACATATGTTTGATAAGGGATGTCCAGAAAGTGTTGGCACTTAAAACAGAAGTTGCTGTAACAAAGGTGAGCTTGTGTGGAATACAGTTCTGTTGCTTCTCATATTTTACTTCAGAAATGCTAGAATTTACTTCTAAAATCAGTTTGGATTACTGTACAGGCCTACTCAGATCTGTGGTGTGTAGTTACAGAGGTCCATAGCCTTTGTTGGGGCGGAAGGGAGGGGGAAGAATGTGCTTCATGGCTGCTCTGTGTACTGGTATGCGCTTGCACAGTTACCCTCCAGTAGCTCAAATCATAGCTCATGGCATTGATGTAGTGAGTCGAAAGCCTCAGTTTTCTAACCCTCGGTTTAGCTGCCAGCTCTGGTGCTCCATCAGTCTGGTGGGCATTTGTGCTAATTCCTTGGTCCCTGGAGGTGGAGGATAACAGAGCTGAAATGCTGTGAGAGGTCTGGGAGCTCCCTGGCATGCAGTGATGATCTCCAATCTTGGTTTCGCTTTTTGCTGAATTGCAATGAAGACTCATTTCTCTTGGCTGTCTGAGCATGCCCTGTGGAGAGAAAGATGATGTGTGTTGAGCGAAGAGGGTAATATTTTAATGCCACTACTGTTCTACAGTAAAGTTCTTGAACCACAAAATCAAAATTTTATTTATAAGTCTGTCTTCTATGCGTATCATGTGGAAGTTGAAGTGCTCACTGTAGTAGATTGTCTTTGTATCACTTCAGTGGCCACCCAGCAGGGCTCCCACAAGTACAAAAGGCTGGGCAGGTACTTCAAATAAAGGCCCACGCAGCAGAGCTGTGGGGAAAGAATTGTTCAGGCAGGGGCATGTAGCATTTTTCTAATTGGTTATGACAGGCTGGTTTTAACACACATGTAAGAGTCTGGAAATAAAATCGGTGTTTTAAACTTGAGGAAACGTAAAGATATTAGCAATTCATGCATATGTGGGTATTTCTTTCCACTAGGTAAAGACGCCAGTTGTGAACTCAGACACCAAAGTTCTAGTGCCTGGCATCCCAGGACATAGTGCAGCTGTTAAAACTCCATCCTCAGGAAAGGAGAAAAATAAAAGCAAGAGGAAACCAGGAGAGCCAGAGGTAAGTTGCATCCTCTTTAAAACACAAAGATGAGTTAGAAAGTCTTAAATCATCATTGCGTCTTCTTTAGGTAAACTTGAACTTGCTTTGTGTTTGGAACGGAGGCAAAGTGAATCATATAACTTTGTATGAAAGTCTTCTCTTCGGTAAAAAACAAAACAAAACCAAACCAAAACAACAAATCAAACACAAAACAAAAACAACAGAAAAAAAAATTCTATCATCCAAGCCCTGAATGCATTTCACATAGTTTTGCCATGTTACTGCAGAACTTTATCGCACGCTTGTATCTGTCACTCTGTGCTAAGATGTATTCTTGCTTCTTTTCTCTGGCTATTCTCTCTTAGTACGTTTAAAAGAATATGCTAAACCTGTTATTTTTTAGCAGGATAGGAGGGAATGGTGTGGACTAGCTACTTTGCTTTCAGGTGATATGTCTGAGAAACTGCACTGAAACACTCTGTCCTTATTTACTGTCTGCAGGACAGCATTGAAGAGCGCCTAGGGGCTTTGGATATCGACGTGAGCAAAGTGAAAACTCCAGGTGGCCTTCCGCAAACAGATAGCTTTGCAGTACTGTTGGTTCAGGGCTTGGAAAGCAATGATTCAGACATCTTAAATGTAAGTGTTAAAAGATCACTGTATGCTGTTTTATCTGTTTGCTGAGACTTTTGGGGAGCTCATGTGAAAGCTGTGGAGGCTGAACAGTTAGGATCCTGTTATTTCTCCTAGCTGCTTTCTGTTGATGTGCTGCTCAAGGCACTGGTATTACAAATTATGATGGTGATATTTTTTTAAAATCTACTTTGCTTTCTGAGTCAGTCTATGAACTTTGAAGCACTTCTGTGTATGATAAATTTGTGTCAGAGTTCAGATGTTTTATAACTGATGTTACCAAAGCAAGCCCTTCAGCTTGAGATGGAGAATAATCTGTGCTTAGATACAGTTTCTGAATAGATACTGTTTGAAAAATACACTGATGACAACAGTTTCACTTAAAAATCTTGCTGTTCCACTTGAACTAGGGGAAAATGATAGCTACGGGGCAGGAAAATGAAATCTCTTGATAATTTAACACTGAGTAGAAATTACTTGTCACAGACACTGGTGAAAGGCAATTATTTACAGAAGTGAAACAAATAGAAAAATAGCTAGAAAAATTCTCTTTAATAAGTCTGTGGTGCTTTGTTTCTAACATGGGTTGGGTGGACTGGTGGCAAAAGTATTGTTTTAGGCAAATTAATCAAATGTTTTATTAATTGTAGTTGACTTGAAAAATGGGACTCTTCACAGTAAATTTTGTTTTGCTTATTACTTCCATGTGAGCATGCAGAGGGGTAGAAAAAAGATATATAAACCCAGGAGTTCTTGATTGTGATCCCACGTGTTAAAGCTGAATGACTACCTGATCTTATTTTTCCACGTTTTTAACAGAAAGTGCTTAACACAAGAAAGGAAACTTTAATAAAGAACACAGTAGCCAGAATGCCCATACATGCTGTCATTCCACTGCTGCATGAGGTAGGAGAGATTGCATTTCATGTTCTTATTGTACAAACTGCTTTTGACTTGTCTTTTATCTGGGGAAAATCCAGGATATGTTTCTTAATTTCAGTAAATGAATTAACATTGATTTTAAAGTTTTATAGTACCATAATTATTTAATTCTTAGTTCCTGTGATTTGCTTTTATTTTGTTTGGCTGAAGCTTAACCAAAGGACAAAGTGCCACTGTCAAAGCTAGTAAAAGCATTAGATCATTTAGTATTATCATAAAAATTTAGGTGGGAAATGAAGGAAGAGGTAAGCTACAGCTCTAAAGCATTTAGTCCATGGAAAAAAAAAAAAAAGCGTTACTTATTTTACTCTATTAAAGTAGATGATAATTTGAAATGTGAAAATAGCAATACCAGCCTGAGTGAGTTATATGAGCATAAATCCATAAATACACTAGATACATGAGAAAAATAAGAAGAGAATATGTACTTAAAACAATCAGTTCAGATAGCACTTTTGGGGCAATTTCATTCTTCTCTTGAAGGTAGCTCAAAAGACTAGTTGCTATATTTGTGATTTGTGACATCACTTAGCAGTCATTTGAGAGGAAATTTGACTTCTGGACTGCATATTCAGTGATATTTCATAAAATTTATGCTTGGGCAGAAATACTCTAATAATTGGCCTTATCTATGTATTACTTGTTTAAACTGAACATCAGTTAGTTGCTCGTGTTACATGAACGACATTCTGTAACAAGTTAATGGTTAGACTTCTCTTGTATTATAATGTGCTGGCTACAAGTAAAATTTAATTTTTACTTGTGTTACTAATCTTAACTGAATTATGCAGGCTGCCTGGTTTTGAATGTTTAGATTTGCTTTAAGCACATACGTTTTGATACCTACTAAACTTATGTTAATGAGGTGCAGCATTTCTTCTCTTGGACCTGTGCCAGAGAATCATAAGTATTTCAGTAGATTATCTCAGTGGATGGAGAGAGCTTCATGTAACTCCTGTCCAGAACTTGCAATTTGTTCTATGAAACAGCCTTTACCTTGCAAGTCTTCACTTGTTTCTCCAACCTGTCAACTTAGCAGCAGCTGCTTTACTGAGCAGATACACAGAGACATACAAACAAATCACAAAGGGATTTCCGTCTTAGCTTCTAACAGCTTCAAGTTCCTCTGGACGTATTGTATGTTAAGAGTCCCAGTTTTGCTGTAGTAGTGGAACTCAACTTCTGCAAGTTATGACCCTACATATAGGATGGTAAAGCCAGCAATATAATATTCTGGAGCTTGGCAGTGGTTAGTTCTAGTAAACTTTAAATGCCTGGAGATCTTTCTACCCCAATATTGGGGCTGTCATGTAGATATAATGTTGGGATTTAAGCTCATTATGCATTTGTTGGTTGTTAATTGTTATTATTTTTGTCTTGATAGCTTACAAAGAGATTGCAAGGCAACCCATACAGGTAAGAGACAAACCACCCATAGTTTAATTTATCAGAATACATTTTTATTGTGTGCATTATGGCCCCCTCTTTCCCTGTGATCATTTCCAAAGTAACTAATTAACAGTTGTTGTAGTAATAGCATCTTGAGGTAAAAATTCTCACCTGACTGTGGGTACAAAGACGACCTTCTGTTAAGACAGTGCTTTGTCAGGCTGACATAAGTGTGCAAATGAAAAGGATACCTTTTCTAAGACAGGATCTGAAGTCCCAGAATATTGATAGCTCACACCTTCTAAATATGGGACCTCAAATCACTGTCAGATGTGTTCCTTGTGTGGTTTCCTTGTCTGGTTTCCTTTTCTTTAGACAGCTCCTGGTATTGTTTAAGAAAGTTTCTCCTCCTTCCTCCCCACCCCCATTATACTGCTATAGGGATAGCTCATCTGTGACTAGATGTCCTTAACTGGATAAAAAAATAAAATTACTTTGATCTTTTATCCATTGAAACCTCCGATTAAAGACATTAGAAACACAGATCTCTGAGCATAAGTTTTATTCCTTCACTTAGATGTCTGTTCTTTTCCTAGTAAGTATCTTATATATATAGGCCTCTCATAGTCTAACTGATTATGTTTCCATCTTTTTATATTATTTTTATTTTTCTTTTTATGTAATGTAAGTAGAGGACTTTCTGTAGAACAGCTTAGCGTATAGAAAATGAAATGGGTGTTGTCAGTCAATATCTTTTTAATATCATTTAATATCATTTCTAGTGCCTCACAAATGGTTCGATGGCTGAAGTCTGTTTTTACTCTACATGCATCCTACCTTTCCACAGTAAGTATCTTGCATTAAGGTTAGCGCACGTAACTAAAACTAGATTTAAACGTTTAAACACATGTCATCTTCCTTCAGGAATCTGTCTCTTTCTCCCCATATATGGTAGTGCCCAAACCAGTGTACAGAGGACTGTACTTCTACCACTTTGCTGTGTTGATGGGCATTTGTTATAAATTGTCTTTGTCATTCATGACATAACTATAGTCATCCCAAAGTCAAAACAAGTTATGTCATAACTAAGAGAATTTGGGAGCGAAACAGCTGTCATAAATGTGATCTAGTATACATGTATGTCACTAAAACTTAACTAAATTTATCCTGCTACTGTAATGCTAATCTTGAGACTGTGTTGGGCATGACTGAATATATAGGGTAAAGGTATTCCAAAGTTGGCAGGGTAGCAGGTAATGTAGTAGCTTCTGGATCAAGGTCCAGCCTTCTCTTAGCAAGTGATGGATAAAGCATTCTTGTTCAGTTCGGGGAAAAAAGAAAGAAAAGAAAAAAGGCATTGCAAATGCTGTGTTCATAAACTGGTGTATATTCAGTTCTCATTTACACAGCTTTCTGAATAGTGCTTTTATAAACCTGCTTAGAGAGTGACTGTGGAAAAGAAAAGTAGTGTAAGTAGAATTGCAATGTTCTGAAAGCAGGTGATTTGTTCTAGACATGGTCAAATGTTAGTCGATTGGTCTGCAAGTGATATCTGTAAATTCTTAGCTTTTCCTTCTATCCAGAGTGGTGTGAGCAAGGATTATTTATCCCAGATGTATAAAGGTAGTTTAAAAATTTTAAAGTAAGACGTAGCTGTATTAGTTAACAGCTTTGGTTTTCTTTCTCCTTCTCCCAAGTTGCCAGACCTTATTCCTCAGCTGGGAATGTTATACCAGTTAATGGAGAGCAGAGTAAAAACTCTGCAAAAGCTTTCCCGTCTACATGGAAGACTTTTCCTTCTTGTCACCCAGGTGAGTTCTGATTTCATAATACAGGTATACACAGATGTGTAGAAGAAGCATTGTTTGCAGTCTTAGCTTTCCGTTGAGACTATACCTAATGGAACTTGTCATAATGAATTTATTGCAACTGCTGTACAGCTACACTGACAACACACAAAGCACTACAACTCATGGACTGTCTAGTCGATCTGTAATTGCAGAAAGTGGTCTTTCTTGCCCAAATGTCTACTAACCCATAGCATTTTAAAAAGCAATAAACAAGAGATACTAGGCCACTTCAGAGCAGGTGATTCTAAAGTTTTATTTTGTCCTTCCTATTTACCTGGCTGTTAAACTACAGTTATGAATGAATGTTAACCTTGATGTAGACTTAATTTACGTTGTTGAGTTTTACCGACTTTTAAGGTTGGACAACACATGATTTCATCTAAGGCTAATCTACAAATTCTATTCAGGTTGCAGCGTCGGAAACAGTTCAGGATGTAACTGAAGTTAACCAGACTGCAAAGCTGGTATATGAGGACGGTAAGTGTTGCATACTACACGTAGCTTGACTCCTGAGCTCACGTGATAGCTGATGGTTGGTGGCTGTTCATCATGTTCCTATCTGTTGCGCATATCTATTAGTGTACAGTTTGCAAGTAGAAAGTTTTTGTGGGAAACCCATGGCAGTTAAGTGAGGGATTGATTAATCATGTAGGCATCGTATAGTTAGTTGTTCCTTCGTTCCCCTACTTTTGTTTCCTTTCTTTCCTTCCTGTACCTGCTTTACAAATTATAAAAGCAGTTAATTGGAAGTTTAGCACGCTACTTAACTAACAAACTCAGATTTCTAGCACTAACTGCCTGTGTGCTAAGATCAATGCAGTCGAGCTTCTACGTTTAAGTCATCAGAACTACAAGGTGGTAGTGTCATTGTGTGCATGTACACTTCCAGTTTGGGCCAGCAGTTTCTACTGAAACTGCATACTGTTTAATCAGAACAGAATGACTAGTTTCTGATTTACGTTGATCGACCTACTCTTCATGTAGAATTAGTTTCAGAATTTAAGTAGCATGGTTCAGTGGAGGAGCACAGTTTAGTTTAGGAGCACATGGGTTTGGGTTTTGTTTGGACACATTCAAGTCTGTTCTCCAGACTGAGGGATTGTTTTCTTTTTTGCAGAATCCTCAGAAGAGGAAGGTTCAGATGATGAGATGATTGCAGACAAAGACTCAGATGTAAGTGGACTTGAATCAGACAGTCTCTTATTTGATTGTAACAGAAATTGTAGTACTGTCAAAAGCTCAAACATTCCTGTTTTCTCTTCCCCCAGGAAAACTGGGATGAAGACGAAGAAAAAGAGGAGCAATCAGATGAGCAAGACATGACTGTTGAAAAGGAAATCAATGGCGATTCTGATTTGGAACCAGAAAATGAAAGTGAAGAAGAATAACAGCATAAAGAATAAACTTACCAGTTTAAACAAGTGGGCCACCAGAACTTTACAATTCTGGATCATCTTGATGAAAGATGCCATATTTGCATATAGGGAGTGCAGACTTGTGCACAGCCTATGTGCAGAGGCACATGTGGGGCACTGTGCATTTCTGAATCCAGAATGTTTAACCACGCCAGCCTTTTCTCGCCCTATTTCCCTGCGCTTACTATAGAAACATTTCTTCCACCTCATGTTCAGATTATGCCTGTCACGTGGACATGCATTTGTATCTCAAGTGAAATAAATCTGCCACCGCTGTTTGTGTGGTAAACTTGGTTCAGCTTTACATTGAATTTGTTTCAAATGTTCAAGGATCAAAGACAACTGATCTATACCTTCTTTCCATGCTTCAGTTAGCAATAGCAAGTGGACATCCTGATGCATTTTTTCAAAAAAAAAAAAAAAAAGAGGAAAAAGGAAAAAAAAAGATATTTTTGTAATATTTAAATTCTTTAACGAATTTCTTTTCTTTCTCCCCACCCTCCATCAGTTCAGCCATGCCTTGGCAGTATCTTAATGCCAAAGTGGCTTAAAAACAGCTTTTTTTTTTTTTTTTTTTTAACAAATTTGAACTCAAGACTTTTGTATGTAGAAATCAATGACTTTTCTTGTGCTTTAAAAGAACATTAGAACTATATCACTGGTTCCTAATTTCATTTTAATTGAGGCTGTATATAAGATTAATGCTAACCCAGAGAGGATAGACTGACTGTTCAGTTGGGTAGGGAGAAGGGAGTAACACAGGGAAATGAGAAGGTGAATGCTTGTGAATACATAGCACACAGCTACACATTTATTATGGATTTTTAATCTCTGAGGCAGAACAAGGATAGCTATTTGCTCAGCTAATGGAAGCTGAAGAGGTACAAACATTTTTAAGAGCAAAACTTGGTAAAGGTCTGAGCCATTCACCACTATAATGTACAATATATTTGTCTATAAATGGAGCTGTTGCAACTAAATACCGCCCTCTTTGTAAAGTGAATAAATATACATCTCCTTTACCAAATATATGTCCTGTGATGTTTGTTGAGAGAGCCCTAAGGGTGGTGGTGAAGGGTGAAATGCCTGATTTGTACAAGGCAGATCTCTTGTGGAAGAGGAAGCCAACCTAATAGGTTACAGTGTTCTGCAAAGCATCTAATATTCTTGGTTTCTTACCTCCCTGTTACATTGGTGTTGTGGTGTCTGGAGAAACTGGATTGAAAGTGGGAAGAGCTGTTCCCTCTTTGGAGAGGTGGAGGTAAAACAGCAGCAGTTCAAGGTTTCTGGTCTTTGGAATGTTTTAGTTGACAGTAAAAAAGTGTCTGAACTATTTGTAAAGCTGTGCTTTCGTTTCATTACTGAGAAGCTGTGAAAATAAATGCAAACACTTGTGCATACTCAGTACTCATACAAGCCACCATATTAAGGTAATCTGGTGTAATTTTTCAAGCAGTACTGATGTTCCTGCCGACTGGCTTCCAATCAGGCAAAAGAGGAGTGTGAATGAAGGTCTGCATCTCTAGTAAGTGCTGAGCTCTTAGGGCACGGAGTAACACAAGCAGTACCCGTGTTTTGGTTTGTGCAAGGTCCTACACATAGTTGTGTGCCGTCCTTTTAGAAGGCAAAGCAGGGTTTGGCTCACAGTGAGCTGAGTACCTTGTTGGCACTACTATTTGGACGTGGGCTGTGATGGTGCTGGAAACTTGAATGTACTGTCAAGGAAGGCATTGCTTGTCAATTGTTTCAGCACAACAAACCTGTTCCAGGAGTGGAGCCATGGAAGAACATGGTAGCAGGAAAAGGAGAGGGATTTTGAGGAATGTTTTCACATCAAAGCCAAAATATCGGCCAGCTGACCATGCCATTCCTATTTTTGTCTTTCAAAGATGCAGCACCTGGAGAAAGAGGTTGGAAATGGGACAGCCTTGCTTTGCAGCCCTAATCCTGGTGTGTTTAGAGCTATGAGGAGAGTAAGGATAGGCTAGCTGCTCATTCTGAGCAATGGAGTTTGGATGAGTGTTTGTATCAAGTCTAATTAAGATATGGCCAGAGCAAACCTCGCTTGTTAAACACAGTGTAAACTCTGAGGTGTACTTTTTGTTTTTATATACCAAAATTGTATTGTTCCATTTATAGGTGTCTAGTTAATGTTAGTCCAGACACCCCTGCACAACCTGAGGGATTTTTTCCTTTGTGGCTTTTTATGTGATGGTAGCCTTTTTTCCAGGTGATTGTAGTAAAGGCACTTCGAATGTGATAAGGAGCAATACCACGAATGACCAGGGGGTGTCACAACAGCTTCACAAAAATACCTTGCTTTTCCAGGCAGCAAGAGCAATCTGTGAATTAATGCCTTCGATGATGGCATCATTTTATGGTTGCTAAATAGGTCCTGCTGTATAACAGTGTCGCTCACCTTCTCATTTCGTGTTATGGCCTGCTTCCAGAGGAACTTTGTTGCACCAGGGCTTTGTGCAAATGATGCTTGATGCCTCTCTTGCTAAATATTTCAGCATTTAATCTGATATTATCATGGTTTGATTTTAATCTGGTTTAATCTGATTTCATGGTCTGAATTTTTGGGTAGACCTGTGTGGTGTCAGGAGTTGGACTCAATGATGGGTCTCTTCCGACTTGGGAAAGTTTAGATTTTTAGATCAGAGGTATTGTATACCCATTCCTTGTAAAATCAAGACAATTAAGAAAATCCTGCTTGGAAGAGAGCCTAAGGAAAAGTCCAAGTGTGCTTCCCTGTGCTTCTGTTTTGGCAGCAAGATATGACACTGTTCAGCAAGGAGGTATGAGAGAGAAACAAGATTTGTGTGAGTGAATCTCACTTTGTCGAAGAGGGGAGGTGAAGTCATGGCCAGACCTGGAGCCTATCCAAAGCTTTTCTAATCACAGAGATGGGCTTAACTAGGTTATTTCAAATACCTTGGCTCAGGAATGAGCACTATCAGTTATTTAGGCATATCTTAAGGAATTAGTGGTGCATTTTCTTCTTAAGAAAAAATCTTTCCAGGTCTATGGGGGCTTGGCAGAACGGTTTGTCTCTAGACTCCTCCCATGATAGTTACTGCACATACAAGCTCAGGACTCCTTAATCTCTGCAGCTGAATTGGAGGACTGTTTGCTTTCACCAACTGACTTGTCTGGTGGTTATTTTACAGTCTTCCCATAGGTCCTGCAATAAAACAACAGTATTTTGCTGCCTGGTGGCACATTCCAGGAGGAGCAGGTCTGTGTGTTTGTCATGCTCGCCTGCACATAGTAAACCCATTCTTTATATTCAGCTGTTGGCCAATGGGGGGCAATAAATGATTTATAACCATGGCAACAGTTGCTGCGGGAAACTGACATCAACAAGAATCTTTTTCATGTCCACATCAATGAAACTATTAAAAATCTTCCCACTCTCAGTCGGGTGAGACCATTTGTGACAACTTCCCCAGAACTGGTGTAGAGGTAAGTCAGATGGAAATGATGCCATGCAAAATGCCTGGTACAGGAACCAATGACCCTTTCGGCTATCTCAAGTTGGAAGCTCCTGTAATCAGACCAAATGTTTTCTGCCACCAGCTGAACCTGGGTTTTCTGGGAAGGGGATTTGACAGCAAAGATTGGCAGAATCTGCTTTTGCTCAAGTTGTGCTGTGTTGTTTCAGAGATTTCTGCAAGGGAGAAAATCTCGTGGTGTGAACTCAGGGGAACGCGGGTATTTGCAGTTGCTGCTCCAGCTGACTGCCTTCAGGCATTCATAGGCTTGGGTCCTGTCTGAACTTGCAGTTCTCTGAAGCTTAATCTTGCGTTCAGGCTCCTCAAAGCAAGGGGTATGGCTGACATAGACATTGCAGATGTGATTAAAGATTTGGGAAAGGGATACATTTAAGTGAAAGAAACTAATGGGATGAAGAGAAGGCTGTTACGGAAAATATGAACTCTGTTGGATGCTTCAAACTGTATGTTTTTACCTCTGTAAGAAAGGAGCTTCAAAGTGACAATTCATTTCCTACTGTCTCCTTGATTCCAGTGAAATATTTTCATGTTTATAGGAAGAATTTTTCTCTCAACAGAGAAATAAATTTCTGTCTGTTCCAAAGAAGACTCCCTTTGTAAAGGGAGTTGTAAAAGCACAAGAAATAGAATTCCTTGGTCAGCCTGTGGTCTACCTTCTGCTCAGTACCCAGCGTGCTTCTGAACACTCAGGAGGCTTTGGCTGTACATCCTTGTCTCTTCCAAAAGCAATCTGCCAGAGTGGAGAGAAACTAGCCTGATGCGTGAAGTGCTGAAGGTGTAGAAGACTGGCAAGAAATTAGTGTTGGCCTTTTTATACAATTAAAGTCTGAATAGAACAGCATTCCTGGTGCTTCCAAAATGCTGTAAGTAGGAAACCTCCCTGTACACGCTGGTGGGATGACCAACATCCCCCTTCTGTGTCCTGGCTGAAGCCATCCTTGTCTCTGCATCATGACTTTGAAGCATGCAAGTCATTGCTGCTCATAGGTGATCTCTTTTTGGTCTGATTGATTTTTAGGAGAAGTCTACATTGTTATGGATATAAGGTTGCTCTTAGTTTAGAAATGGTGTCTTGAACACTTTGACTTCCTGGAAGCTTGAAGTGAGATTGCAATGTAACTTGGTAACGGTACATTTGCAGAAGAAAAATGGGAGTTATTTGCAGACCGATAATTTGATGCACAAAAAATGGTGGAGGGCAATGTGAATAATAAAGTGATGGGAGAGTTGAGGGGAAAAGTAGATTTTTTTTTTTTTTTTTTTTTTTTTGGGGGGGGGAACAGGGAGAGGCTGAAACATTTTATTTTAATATCCTAACAGAACTTCTGGCTTCTTGTTTGGTATTGGTTGGTTTTAATCTGACTTTAATCTTTTTGTTTAATCTCCTCTAGATACTCAAAACAATTCACAATTACATTGGCTCCTTTTATTATTCAAAATTACTCACATTGAATAATTTATTCAATTTTTCCAAATTTATCCAGATGTAAATCTGTTTTTTTTTCCCCTCTAGCTCAGTCTTGGCAAGGAGAGCTGCTGAGGGGTACTGCAGCAGGCTGCAGTGCAAGTAATCTACTTCAGAGCTGCTCGCCAGATGAGACCCTCTAAGTTCTTCATGTTGTTCAGCATTGCTGTGGGAAGCAGTGTTGCTCCCGGGACTAGTCATAGTCCCGCATTTAAAAATGTATGTTTCAATAACAGTGCTGTACTCTGAACTATTTTGGGAAGGGGACCAAATGTCCTGTTGTGTCTCCTGCTGGGCCAGGCAGGAACACCTAACACACGCTCTTCAGAGTGTTTCAGGTGAAGTTTTGGGAACTTAGAAGAGACACAGTAATCATAAAGGCATATTTCTCTTGTTACATTTCAGTCCTCAGCTCCAGACTGCTGACTGCTTTGCAAAATGGTGGAGAAAACAGGTAATAAAAACATGCTGGGTGCTCCACCTGTGTCTGTGCTGGCTGGAACCCGTCCCCAGGCCTTTGTGGTCCATCCTTGGTGTGTGCTCCCTTGGGTGTGACTTTTAGCTCCTTGATTTGCACAACATGCCTTTCTACTCTGTGGGGAAAGTTGTTGTAATGTTCTTAAAATGCAGGAATGTCAGAGCAAGAACTGGTGATGATTTTTTAAGTGTAGTAATAGCACTTTAGGAGATATTCAGAACTTAAGTGCACTCAGGGACCATAAAGGATGCCAACTGACTCATTCTGAGACGATATATGCAGAAAAGGTTAAACAAGCATGGTCTGTGTACCCAACTAAATGCGTTTCTCTGGTGCATGAAGTTCTGATGGTGTGCACAGAATCTCTGCGTTCATTTGATTCACTTAAGTGTTCCCTTGGCTTCAAAAAGCACCTAGAGTACCAAGCCTTATTTACCCTGTGAACAGGCTGAATATGCAGGTGGCCTGAAACAGCAACTCCCTGTTTCTTGTTGGCTGGCATGCCAGTCCTAAAACCTGGTGGTGTTGCTTTGTTGTCAACGCTCAGTTCTTTCCAGATTGGTAATTACTAGGATGAAAAGGGGAGATGATCAGAGTGAAATGCTGAGGTTGGGACAGGGGTAGCTGTATTTCTGGGAAGTTATATTCCTCAGGGGATGACTAAAAAAAAAAAAAAAAAAATCTAAGTGCCTTTATTAGTTCCTCTGTAAAGGCTGCATTTTCTCCTTGATCCTTTCACAGATCTCTTGAAGGCAGTGATAGCTGAGTGTGACGTTTGCGCTGTCGAAATTTCTGCTCTAGACTGAACTATGTGGTTGAATATATTGCAGAAGCTGACTTTTTGAGAGTCTGATGCTGGTACATCACTGACGTGTACTGGGAGGAGAGGAGAAACTGGTGGAGAGAGTAGCTGAGGCCCTGGAGACCTATGTGAGTTGCAGGCATCATATGCTGAGGCCTCTGATAGTGAATGAACTGCTGAAAGGAGTTCAGTATGCAACGTTGAGCCCAGGTACAGGAGCTGATGTCACTGTAATGCTCAGGAGAGGAAATGACTGATTAGGCAAGGTGATCTCATGTAAGTTTGAGGCCAAAGATTTATTTTCTCCTGAGGACTGAAGATTACAGCCTTAATTGCATCTGATAAGAAACGCTCTGAACATCAAAAATAGTGTTTGCTGAATGGAGCTCCAAGTGTCATCGCATTATAGCTGCTGAAAGATTAGAGTAGATTCTCCTGTACAAATCTTCCCTCCATTAACCTCCCCAGTTAGCTCGACTCTTTCAGTTGTAGGATTAGCACCTCCTATGAGTGTCTGCTCTTGTTCCTCTTGTCATCCCTCTATTTGTCAGTCCTCCATTTTGTAATCCTTTCTCAGTTGCTAGAGCCAAATAAACAGTGTCATTTAAAAAACAACATTTAATGCTGTATGATAGTGCTGTACTATCTTGAAGACAGGGAAGGATGGGGGGGTCTCAGTTGCAGTTGCTCCAGTTATCTCAACTTCAATGTTTTGCATTTCTGTAGTCTAACACGGTTTAAAGTACGGTTCCATAGGGATCAGTTCCTGCTCAGTATGTGAAATGAGAAAAGGCTGACAGCATAAGGGAAGTGTGTGTATGTGCAAGAAATCCTCATTCATTAGAGATGTGGGGGAAACAATACTGAGCAACTGTGCAAGCACAACTCTGATGTGTGCCTCTGGGGAAGTACTCAAGTGTAGCCCTGTAATCTCCTTTTAGAAACATGAATACAGCAAGCAAGGAAAAGTCTTTAAACAGCTGCAGATATCTTCCCTTGCTTCCAAGATCTCGCCAAAGTGGGCCTCTAGGAGTTATCATAGTGTTTTATGTAAGTAATGATTGCCTTTGTGTCTGAACTATCTTGTAGCATCTAGAGTGGAGTTTTGGTGTCCCTCATTCACCATTTACCATTGTGGGAAAAACAGACCTGATTTGGGGAAAATGAATTTAATTTAGTGCTAGTTGAAAGAGATTTGGATGGTGAAAAACAAAGGCAAAATTAAAACACGTCCCTCCCTATCCTGCTTTTTTTTCTCAGACTGAGCTTCATTCCTGACCACCCACTGAGTGGCCTTGGGGAATGGGAATAGTTTTCTCCTGCTCCACTGTGGGTTATTTGCAAGGGCTGCAATCTCTGTACCAATGGATAAACCTGCTCCTCCATGGGCCACAGTTTCAGGAAAAACTCAGTCTCCTCCACCATGGTCTCGTCTCTGTGGTCTGCAGGAAAATACTGGCTCTGCAGGGGAATCTCTGCCCTCGTGCCTCATCCCCTTCCTCCTTGTCTCACCTTGGTGCTCACAAGGCTGTTTCTCACACTTCTTCCCTCACTGTGGTGCAGAGTTTAACCCTTACGCAGTTTTCACAGAGGCTCCATCGGCATGGATGAGGGTCTCAGTTGTGCCCTGGGATGGGGCTATTGGAGCCATCTGGAGCCAGCTGTGTCCAGCACAGGGCAGGCCCGGCCTCACCTCACAGGGGTGGCCCTGCAGCAGCCCCCTGCCAATGCCTCCTCATAGGTTCCTGTTATGTCCCCCAGGAGTATATGCTAAACAAGTGTTTAGTTTCTTGGCAAAATTCATTAACTGGTTCAGTTTTGCTTTGTCTGATCTTCAGAGAGTTTCCAGCCTTGTTTTGGACTGCTGGTGTCAAGAAATCCATCGGGCACCTCATGTACACAGTGCAGCAGGTCCCAGTCTGTGGAGGAGGGTGGTGTATGTCGTCTGTACACTGCTTTTTCTGTTTCCCATATAGGAAAAGACCTGTTCCTGTGGCTGGTTTGGGGTATAGGTGCACAATTTTTGAAAAAGCTTTACTGAGATCTGGAGCTGAAGGTCTCAGGTCCGATATCTGACTGAAAAATAAGAAACAGCCTCCTCAATGGTTGTCCTTATCCCTTATGTGACTCTAGTTTCCTGCTCATTCCTCCTTTTCCAATCAGTCCTCAAATAGCCTCTGCAAGGAGCTTGGTGTTTGTATGCTGAACCCACAAACCTTTGCTGAGTACCCAGAAACAACCTGGTCATGTATTACTGAGTTTGTCTTCATATGATTTGCTTTGCTAATTATAGTTCAAACATGAATGCATGTTCCCTCACTTCTGATGTTAGAGCGTGTACCTGTTTTTGGAGTTGTTATTATTACCTGTTGGTATTGTCTGCAAAGCTGGAGGAGGTATTTATAAATAAGCTACTGATTATGTGGCTGCAAATGCATGTGAAATCAGCTAGTTGGAAATCAGACAGAGGTTTGTAAAAGGAATAAATCTGCAGCTAATTAATTTCGCACTTCGCAGAGGCCAGAGATGAGGGGTGCTTAATCATGAATATGTGGATTGACAGACTGGATTGGGCTTAGGTAAACTGTTTTGTTCAGAATCCCATCTCTGACAGTCCCAGACTTGATATTTTAGAGAAAGGCACAAGAGCCCTGCAGTGAGCAGAGACAGTATTTCATCCTAATGGAGGACATAAACCCAGGTGTAATCTATGCTTCATAGTGCCTTCTGTGAGCCATTTGTAAATCTGTAAGTTAAATAAGAAATCAAGATCCCCAAGGGATGTGGTTTTCAGTCACACCTCTGTTCAGGTGTAATCCCCTCCTTGAAAATTCAGATACTCGAAGAAAACTGCAAATGAACACAACCCTGACCTGTTGAGGCTCTTCTGTCTCGCTCTCAGTGGAATCATCCAGACTGCAGACTCTCCTTAAATCAACATTATATAAGCTCTTATTTACACAGATTAAAAAAAAAAAATAAAAATGAAGTGATGGCCAGATGTGAAGCAGGGTAAGACATTGACTCCTATTTGAAAAAAGGAAGTAGGAGACTGTGTGGAAATATATTTAACTATTTAGTGCCATGTAAGAATCTGAATGCTTTGCAGTTGTTAGTGAGGAGACTTTGACAGTACATTAAATATGTTGGAAAGACTTTGTGATGAACAGGCAATGCAGCATGGTAGTACTTCCTTTTCTCTCACTCCCTTCACCAAAATACAGTGGATTAGTCATATAGTCATAGAGCAGGCTGAACGGTTCAAAGAAACGTTGGCTTATGTTTTTTCATATCATAGAATCTTAGAATTAAAAACTATCTAGTTCCAATCCCCCTGCCATAGTCAGGGATACCACCAACTAGATCAGGTTGCTCAGGGCCTCATCTAACCTGGTCTTGAACACCTCCAGGGATGGGGCATCCACAACCTCTCTGAGCAACCTGTTCCAGTGCCTCACTACCCAGTGAAGAATTTCCTCATAATCTAAATCTCCCCTCTTTTATTTCAAAATCATTCTCCCTCATCCTGTCATTATCTAACTGAGCAAAGAGTCAGTCTCCATCTTTTTCATAAGTCCTCTTTAAGTACTGAAAAACCACAGCAAGATTAGCCTGGAACCTTCTCTTCTTTAGGTTGAACAGCCCCAGGTCATCTTTATGGCCCTCCTCTGGACCCTCTCTAACAGCCCCACATCCTCCTTGTGCTGGGGGCCCTAGACCTGGACACAGCACTCTAAGTGGGGCCTCACAAGGGCAGAGCAGAGGGGGACAATCACCTCTTGACCTGCTTGCCATGTCTCTGTTGATGCAGCCTAGGACACAGTTGGCCTTCAGGGCTGCAAGCACACACTGTTGGCTCACATCGAGCTTTTTGTCCACCAGAACCCCCAAGTCTCTCTCTGCAGGGCTGCTCTCAATGAGTTCTCCCAGCCTGTACTCATGTCTGGGTTTGCCCTGACCCAGGTGCAGAACCTTGCACTTCAGCTTGTTGAACCTCTTTCAACAAGTCCTTCTTTCTACTCTTTTTAAAAATGGGAGTGAAATACATGATCTCGTGATATCATTGGGGAAGAGCTGTGTTGTAATCATTGCAGGAGTTCTTTGCCTGAACTGCTATGTTCAGAAATCACAAAGATTCAAGAATTTTGGAACAGACAATTGCTTTCTGAAAACTCAAACTGAGATGTAGTTGTAATTCAGGGTTCATTTTCTTTCTTTCCTTTTTTTTTTTTTTTTTTTTTTTTCTTTCCCTATTTTGTTTACCAAAGAAGCAGAAACAATGCCATATAACTTGGGTGCCCACTTTCACATGAATGCAAAGGCAGCAGTGTGGTGAATTATTGCAAGAACTCGTCTGTTCTCTCATCTGAATTGTTCACTCATCTGAATATTTTTTCTGTGAGGAATTTGGAAAATATTTGCTAATAATCAATTTCTATGTGAAAATCAGTATTGGTTTGTAGTTAGCAAAATTAACTATTTGTCAGCTAATTTGTACACAAGCATTTAAAGCAAATCTTGCTTTTATAGACAAAGAAAATGTGTCAATATATGTAGTTTTGCTGTAAGACTTGAGAGCTCAATCAGCCATTACCTGAACCAGCAGCTAAGTTAAAACTTTGCCAAAATGTCTCCTCTATTTAAATAGTAATCAGTAATATTAAATAGGTATTGAGAGAAATAATCAGAAAGATTTTTATAAACAAAATGAGGAAATGATCAATACATTTCCGAACTCTGCTTGCCACTGAAGGAAAGTGAGGCAACCATAGGTAGCCTTTTCCTGGAAAAGTGGTATGTGATGTGCAATGCCTAGATGAGGTAATGTAAAATACTTAGGTATAGGAATACTTAATGTATAGAGCATATTTGTTTGGATTTACTGCTTTCTCTTCCCAAAAGATGTCAAGATTTGCAGTCATGTACAAAATGTGTTATCTAATTTTTGGCATAGTAGTGTTTCCTAGAATAATGTTTCTTACTGAATTGCTCATCCTTCATCCTACTTCCTGATGCACTTTAAGATTCTCCTCCAAGCATCTTTCGAGTCTAGTTCTGCCTAATTAATGAAGTCTAATGAGCTCATAGCCTGGGGTGGAAGTGCTATGGACCAATTGCCTGCACAAGTCAAACATATGCCAATCATAACGTGTTCAAGTGTACTGCAAAATTGTAACTCTAACAAATTAGAGGCCAATAGTTATATTTATCAGTGACAAAATGTGAATCTCTGGGAAGGGCAGATGTCTAAGTCTCACAGTCTGACAGCTGGTGTGTGTTATGGGACATGACAGAATTAACAGGGTAGATACATGCCTGACACCAGCAAATGCCTCCCGTTTTGTTGGTTTGGTGGCCTTATTGCTTAGTCTGTGTTAGTAGGATGTGAGGTATAAAGGCTATATGGCAGTGCAGCTACATAGCCACCAACTGCCTGGTTATGGATAATGAAAATAACCCCTCTGCAGTCCTGAAGATTAATCTAGAGATGGCTTGTGTCAGTCTACATGCAAGAAATAGCCTATTGGGATTTGTTTTGGTCGTGACTAGTACAATGCTGCCTTTAAAGTAGAAATGCCCTGTGCGTTGTGATGTACATGGCACATACAGAAAGTACATCACATATCCATAAGGCTGAGGCAGCCGATGCCACCTTGTGTCTTTTGCTGTCTTGAAGCAAAGCAGCAGGTTGCGAACTCTGGTGCGGCTGCGAGGAGCTGCTGCTTTATTTCCCTCCATTTAAGCAAGAACACTGGCAAGGTGCCTGCCCTCCCCTGAGAGCCTCATCCTCCAGGTTTGTTTGCACACTGCTTGCCAAACGCCTAAAAAAAGGAGCCAATGAGATTGCATTTACCTAATACGTTAATGAATCTGCTTAGGTGTCTTCAAGTCCAATTTCTTAGTGAGTGGTGACAGTTTAATGCCTTGGGACTGAATAGCAGAGGAGAAGTTGGGGGGTGATGGATTGCCAGAGGAATGCTGAAACCTGAGGACTTCACTGTGCCAGGTCCTTCAGCCCAGAGTTAAACTTCTCTGGGTATTGATGGAAGCATGTAAATAAGAACAAAGATGAAGGTAGGTCTCCCTTATTGTCATTCTTGTAGCAAGCATTTTATTTGCTTTGCAATTAACGTTGTTTGCCAAAGGAACTTGAACTCCTTGGCAAGCTGCATGGCAGTAGATTTTACTTATTATTGTTTCCTTGAGTCATAGTTTCAACAATTTTTTTTTAAAGGATCCCCTGGTAAGGCAGGATTATAATAGCCTTTATTATTCCTAGCAAAATGCACGGGAAAAACAGGTTCAATCCATGCTAGCTCCTTCTGTCTCCTGTGGTGATGTACCAATAGATCTTTAGCAGATGAGTTTTATGTGTTAGGGCTGGTATGCAAAATTCTGCCACCTCTGAAAAAGCAGTTCATAGGTCTGATTCTCAAAGAAACGGTGTGCTGCATTTCCCTTCACCCTGGGAAGACCACTCAGCTGGATGCTGAACTGAGGAGCAGTTGCCTTTTTGGTCAGCGTGAGGTGGGTGGCTGAGTCTGTCCAAGGAACACATCCATGGTTTTACTGCAGCACACGCCTAGATTTGCTTAAAATGCCCGGTGTATTGGACTTTACATCTCTGCAGCTAGCTTCTGTGTTTACCTGTTGGTGGCCAAAACAGTGGCACATTTTGTTCTATCCCAGGCAAAGCTCCGTTGCTGAATGCTGTGCCAGCCTGGATTGCAGGAGTATGTACAAGTCTTGTGCAAGCCCTGCCCCTTCCACAGCTCCCGTGGGGCTCTTCTTATGGCTTCTTTGGGTAACAGTGAGATCCCAGTGGGCCATTCTGGACATACCTTTGCACGTTTTTTTTTTTTTAATAAATAAATAAAAGCTGAGAACTTCCTCTCTAAGGTTTAGTTTCACTGGAAAGTTTCTAAAACTTTAGACTTCTTACAAAAGTCCTATGTATATTATCCAAATCCCCCCCGCCACATTTTTTTTTGTTTTGTTTATTGGAAATTTAAGAAGGCAGACATTAAAAATGAGAGCTGTTTATGTTTCAGATGGTTGTATGGCTTTGTCAAATGTTTTCAAACATCTTTATTACTATTCAACTGAAAACTGTTATCATCTTTTTTTTTTTTTTTTTTAATCTGTTTTGTGGAAAATAAAAGATCACAACCTAAGTGTGTGTTTGAAGAGAAAAAAATATATTTTAATTGAAGATTATATTTATAATGAAGGTTTTTATCGCTTCTTTAAAAAATGCACAGACAATAGACTGCATGAAGAAGCTTCATTCCATGTTTTAGTCTGTGTGCTGAAGGTTTTTCCCTGACAATTAAAATCAATTACGGTTTTTCTATTAGCACTGATGAGAATGAGATAAGACCTAAACTGTCATCTCCTCTCATGGTTTCCTGTGGCTCCTATGGTTTAAAACCCAACAACAACACCATAAAAAAACTCAAGCAGCCACATTCAATCAGTCCTCAGGATGATCATAATTTCATGGTGAATGTTTGCCCCACAGACTCAAAGCTCTTTAGCAGCTACAGAGAGGAAGATGGACATGCCTGAGTCTCCAGAGGAGCCTGTCACAGTACTAAGCATTCTCTGAGACTCAGATTTCAAGGACAAATCCTTGTTGGGATGCCTAGCTTAGTGCTCCTAGGTACAAGCAGTGCACACCTCCCCTGTCTTTCAATAACTGCTCAAACCCCATCCAATTTGGCATTAAAAAATGCTCTCGGTGATAAGATGCCCCACAATAGAGAAAAATTTTATTCCATTTAAGAATCTCATTTCTCAGTCATCTCATTTGCTTCGGAGGCAGCATGTCTTATTTTAAACAAGCAAAACAAACAAACAAAAAAAGAACCCTTACTAAACTCTCGGAAAATGTTAACTAGACAATGGTTTTTTATATTTGGAGAAAAAAACGGTGAAGTCCTTGCTTTTCTTTAAGATAATGGTACAAATGACATGATCACTGTCTCTCAGATGAGGAATTGAATGACACAGTGTAAGATGTATGAAGAAAGCTTTTCTTCACTAGTAGCTGGAGCTATCATAGTGGTTTCCAAAGTATCTCAGAACTGAGTGATGGGAAATCAGTGACCACCAAGGCTGAAACCCAAGTTCTGTGTGTCAGTTTCTCCATGTGCGAGGAAGGGGTAGCCCTACTTGGCTAGTTTATCACAATTCTTTGTTTTCTATGGCTGAATGCTTGGAGTTTTTTAGAGAAAAATATGCAGTGGAGGCAAAGTATGTGCTTCTTACTGTCCTGAGGAAAACCCTGCAGGAAGGTTCTTTGGTCTCTGCCTGAAAAGCTTTCAGTTTATGTAGGCAAGGACATCAAAAAGGTGAGCGAAAGAAGATGCTGTTGCAGCCAGAATGCAGAGAGAATGTGATAAGGAAAATCAAACTCTGTTGAGGTGCTGACCCTTGTTCTTGGTGAGGCTCTGTGGGATGTAATTTGCAGGGCTATGAGGAGCAGCGGGCTTGCAATCCACAAGCTGGTTAGCAGCCACCTGTATGCAAGTCATAGTTCCATGTGAGTTTTTCTTTCTGCTCCCAAGTTCTCCTTTTTTATTTTATTTATTTTTATTTATTTATTTATTTATTTTTTTGGCACTGAAATGGTCTCTTCTAGATGTACTGATTTTTTGATTACCAGTCTGCCTTCAGGTGCAGTCATGAGGCCTAATGCTTCACAGGGTCTTGAATCGCTTCAAGCTCTGCCAACATGGGATTTATGGCATTTCAATGTACTCATTGTTTGCCTCATGTCATGACCAAACTCCAGTTCATACTGAAGGCTCCGTACACAGCTACCAGCTTGATGAAAAAAGCCATCTGCTAAATGAGCTGTTCCCACCACGCTGCCACCACCGTGGAGCAGGCAGGGGCTGATCCCATTCCTCCTTGGCTTTCCCACCAGTGCGCTAAGCCCCCCAGATTCTCTCATACTTCATTTCTGGCATCTAGTATGAATGATAGCTTGGCTATTTTTCATCCTTTATTATTGTCTGCTGTAGGCTAGTGACTGGAAATCATTTTCCACTCAGGACTGACAGGGATAATGTGATCTGGAAGAGGAATCATTTCTCAAAATGTCCATAGGCTGGGCACAGTGGCTGCTTGATTTTAGTGGGGTCACACTCAGTCCTCTTATTTTTACTTCTCTTTTTTTTCCCCAACAAACTCAGTGAAGGGTAAAGGAGATAGAACTGCATCCTGTACAATTTTATTTCAAGAGCAGCTACAAAAAAGAAACAACAAAAAGCTACCATCCCTTTCACGCACATTAAACTCAAAGTAGCCATGGAAAACTTTTTCTCCACTGTAGGCACAGAGTTTGAAACAGTGATGGTGAAAAAGGGAACTTACTCATCTACCACAGCAGTCTTCTCCATGACTTTGTTCTGGTATGTAAATTCTTAGTTTTTGTAATTTTTGGAGAAAAATTACTAGCCTGTGCCTATTTTTCCTTTCCATAGAGCTCAAGCAGATAATTTCTGGAGCTTTAGAGGATTTAAATGGAAAGCCATTAACAAGGAAATTGAGTCCTTTCTCATCTTGACTCAGTTTGTCTCATCTCTGTGTTGATTTTGATGATGTTCTCTGATCTGGAAGACTTAGGAAGACTTTTAGGAAATTTGGGTATCCTCTATCTCACAGTACATTCTCTGCCAGGCTCTTATCAAGGAATTGATGAAAGCTGAAAGTGTTTTTAGGACCTCTGCTGTTTATAAGACTTAAAGAAACAACAATGCTTTTCTGTGTCAGTTTTCATAAAGTGCCCCCAGGAACATCTGCTTTCTGACCTGTGCTGTGTTACAGGGGATTACTGAGAGCTGTTAGCAGATCCCATTTCCTGAAAATGGTTTGGTGGCTGCCAGCTGGTAAAACGTGTGGATGTAACGTGGGCTCCTACGTATACCTGTTTTACACCTTCATCTCCATCTTCTTCGCCTCTGTTACCAGTGAATGTACCTGTTGTTTTACAGATGTTGTGGTTGTGCATTCTCTGCTTGTGATCTTTGACAGGCCTCCAAATCAGAGATGCAGTCCTGAAGCCTCAGTCCTTCACCCCAAACTGGTCAGGCAGATTTTCTGCTTGGCAGATGAATGGTGCTGGGGGAAAACAGGGCTCTTGGGAAAGAAACAACTAATCCTTCTGTAGGAGCAGAAGGATTTTAAAGTCCGAGGCCTGAACTCTGCATCAATGGGGTTTGATTTCTGGTTCTTTTCAGGCTTTAATGTGACATTGTGGAAAAGCATTTATTTTTTTGTGCAGCTTTGATGTTATTCAGCTGCCTCAGTGAGTACAGTAGCTTGCCAAAACACACCAAAGCAAGTTACTGGGGCTTGCATGCACTGCAGCTGTACTTTAAGGCAGCAGCACAGCTATAGCAGGGCTGCAGTTAGTGCTGTGCATTGCTCTGCAGTAAAGGTCCATGGTGTGACATTAATGGAGCTAATGGACTTTTCCCACCTCCTTAAAGGTGCACCAGCCAAGGTCTGCCTCCAACAGATGGGTGCCCATACTCTGACTCTTCAGCTCAGTAAACCAGCCATGTGGTGAAAACTACAGGATTTGGGTTCAGTTTTCAAAATGATTTATGCTACATTCTCATAAGCTTGGGGAGAAGACTGAGGTCTTTTTAGTAATGTCTTACCCTCAGGAAAATCAGAGGCGCATGTGCATATGCGTGATTAGCAGTCTGGCTCGTGTGCCCTGCTTTTGACATAGCTGCAAAAGAATCAGCATCATAGGGAACTATTATTATTATTATTATTATTATTATTATTATTATTATTATTATTATTTCCTATGTCCTTCTGCCCCTATACTTTGTTTGTGAAGGCTGTCCTGAGTTCCTTTTTTCATTTTTTCCCCTGTTATATAATACCTATTTTATTATGATAAATCAAATGCCATGCAGACTTGTACTAGACCGCAGCTGCTGACAGCTGGTTTCTCTGCATCCCCCGATGAGGTGCAACTTCACGTGGTTGCTGACTTTTTGGGTAGCCAGAATGAACAGATGGTGAGTTGCTACATTTGGTGGTGAGTTAAAGCCTGCAATTAGCCAATACGCAGTTAACTAGATTAGCAACATAGGGAACCGAGTGGGCTTAATTTAGGACCATATGATCCTAAACGAATTAGGTTGGAAAGCATGATGTGTGTACAGTGCCTCGAATCACCAGAGGGTGTCTCAAGGTCTGGTCTGGAAATGTGTCTTTGGTAAGGTAGGTTTTCACTGCTTAGAATTAAGGCTATTCAGAATAGAGATAAATTTATCTCCATTTTATTTGTTTGAGGAATTTGAGGAAAATATCAAACATTCATTTCTAAAACTTATTTTTTCCCCATAGAAATAATTGAAACAAACACTTTTTCACAGATCACATCAATTTTGTGGAATTGTTGTTTTCCATTAAAAAATATTCGGCAAGCTGCAGCCAAGATACTCTATCCATCAGTTTGAAAGTCCCTGATCCCCACAGGATAAATCTCTGGTAAAGCTTAGTTGGCAGCTCTTAATATAGCACCTCTGTAAATGAGACTAGTGCCCTTAAACCCTACCTCGTTTTAGTCATTTTTAAAAAATGTCTCAGCGTTTTCTCCTCAAGATGCCCTGATCCCAGTTGTTACCCATTCACAGACAGCTGTCACTGCATCAAGAGAAACCTTATTTTGCTGGTGTCACTGCAGTTTATTTACTCTAAGGCCATGAGTGCAGTTAGGAGTGGTGTTGCCTGCCTCAGTGTCCCCATATATTTATACACTGCTTAAATCACCTCAGAGAGTTAAGTGCCACTTGTGGGAGCACAAACTGCTTTGGGTTCATCAGAGAGAAGTTGCAATGTAGTTATAAGACTGAAGTATTACCAAAAAATGACTATTTTAAAAATAAAAAGTCTTCATACCCAGCCATCCTTTCTGTATGTTGGTATTTCAGCTTGCATTGATCCTTATAATTGGAAGAGGATTTGGAGCACAGCTTGTATTTGTTAGTGAAACTCCAGCCTTTCCTACCAGTTTGCAAAGCTTCGTTGGCACCTCCAGTACTAAATTAATAACCTGCTTCTGCTGCTGTAGGTCGTATAACTAGAAGGCCTGTATAAACTTGCTGGCTTCTGACCTGTCTGCTGGGCTAATTAATGCCGGGGGCTTGGGTTGTTTCCCTCACCAGCTCAGGTGCTGAATCAGTGTTGATTGCCCATCCCCAATGCACAAATGAGGTTGCAATGGGGAAAGCCTAAGGGCTCCTAACCCAGCAGAAGTTCTGGTGAGCAAAAAAGAAGCGGGATGCGTGCTGTGAGGCTGCTGCAAAGGATCACGCTGCCAAGCAAGTGCACCATGTGAAAGGAAAAATGCGAAGAGGAATAAATAAGTAGATTTCTGACTACAGCTGCAGAACATGGCATTATTTCTATATCTGCTCTAGATGGCAGAAAAAGCCCTGCTCAGCCTCACACTCCTGCCTGCTACTTGTAGGAAGATGTAGCTTGGGAGCAGGCTGCTGGTCAAACAGAGTACAGAGGTTTAACCAAATACGTCCAAGATGTATTTGTTAAAATTGAGAGGCCATGCTTCACTTCTACAGAAAGGGGGCTTCAAGTCAAGTTATTTTATTAATCAACTGCGAGGGATGTTTGGTTTGTTTTCTTTCAGGTGGGAACTGGTGGAAATGCTTTGGTTTGCTACGGATGGATGGGACAGAGGGTTTGATCTAGTAGCTTGTTTTATCCCTTGGCTGTTTTGAGGGACAGTGTTATGACCAGGTTCATGACCAGCTGTTACCAGGTGCATTTCCAGGGTGCCTGTGTGCCAGTGGACACTACTCTTTCCCTGTGTAACACACTGATGTGTCATTACAGGGTGTGCAGGTGGCATCAGAGTGTGTCCATGTGGGCGATGCTGCCCCAGATGAAATGGGTCTGGCACGATGTTCAAAGCAGAAAGGTATTCTTTTCTCCCATGATGGCTGTAATATTTTTCTTCCTCTCAGGAAATAGAAAATAAAACTTTGGCTTGCTGTTTTTCAGGATAAGAGTCTATGTTTTCGGGCTGCTCATTGGTCGAATCTAACCATCAACACCGGTATTACGGAGCAAAATTAAAAGATTACATGCAGTACTCAAGGCCAGAGACTGGACATTAGAAGCTCCCAGCCAGTCTTAGTCTGACTGACTGACATCTTTGCCTTACTTTTGACATTTTTGGTGACTTGATGAGGGCCACACTTTTCAGCATCGCTAGGGAACAGACTGAAGGCTGTATCAGGAAACTCCTCTGAAGAGCTGGTACCACTGCTATTTTGTGGTATTGTCCCTAACTGACAGGTGGGTCTACTCTGTTAGGTAATGCACAGTTGTAGGAAGAGACAATTCCCAGGCTTGCAGGGCTTATTGTCCTAAAAGAAAACATGGAGAAAGGTGAACAAGCAGCATTTCTTCTTTGCTTTGTTTCCAAGAAGGAGCTGTAGCAGATTAAATCTTGCCTGAAGCCTGCAACAGAGCTAAGGCAGAGCTTTCCTGGTATCTCTGAAGGTCTTGAGTCTGGGGGCAGTCCTCTGCCTCTTGTTTGTAGGAACGGGAAGAAGCCTTTGGAGAGAATTCTCCTGTTTCATGCGGGTAATGTCACAACAGGAGACCCATAGCTGTGGTTGGCTCATTTTCTGCCATTCCGTAATATATAGTGTTGTTATTTTCTCATGTATCTGATTACTCAGCCTCAGAGAAGCTGAGGGACTCGCATGATTTAAGGTGACTCATTGTAAGGCTGAATCCTTTACTCCTACGTTGCTGGTACCGGTGGGGTGGCTCAGCAGTGGCAGGAAGATGCTTCTCTTTGGCTTTGCTGCTGCTTTTACCAAGTGAGGCACCCGTCATCTCCCCAAAGCACAACAGGGTGGGTATGCTGCCTGTACTATTGACAAATGATTGCTAACTCTTGCGGATATTTGGTTTTGTTTGTTTTCCTGTAAGAGCTGAATTACTGCACATTTTTCCAGCTAAAAAACTCTTTCCGTTTCCCTGCTTGCTTGCAGATTGGGCACAAGGCTCATGAATCAAAACCTGGAGAATTCCTTTCCTCCTATTTTGTGGACACACTCCATTCAAGTCATTGTATAGACAGACTGAGCAGTAGTTCCTTATTTTTAATAGAGAACAGCATTGCACTTTTGCTCAAAATTTCTCTTTTTTTTTTTTTTTTATCTTAAAAAAAAAAAGCCAACAGTGACTTTGTTATGGAAGATTCCAAAACTAGCCATAGAAATGTTGAAAAAACCATTATTTTTCATTAGAAAAATAGCTTCTGCTCTACATTGCATATTTATGCACAGCCGAGAGGTTTGAAGGTTTGCAATGGCAGTGATGGAAAACTCCTGTTTGGTAGCAGTTAGTGGAGATTGCATTAAGTGTGGCTGTGCTGCATTAGAGAGAGCCAGTCTGAAGGAACTAGTTCTCCTCTTTTGCTAATTTTGCCCTGGTAGGATGCTTTCTGTAGGACTGGTATGGATTTATACCACTCTAAACGAGAGGGGTTCCAAGCTCACATCTCCTATCCAAGCAATTTACCATGCCAGCAAGTCATCAAATACTTTATCCTGCAGAAAAGGGTGTGGGAAAAAAAAAACTTTCCCTTCCTTTTAAAACTTTCCATCAGATGCATTTTGCTATTTGTCTGGGCACCATGCAGAGCTTTAAAGGATGATTCTCATGCAGCAGCTGCGTGGGGGGACTTTGGAGCATGCTGCGTCTCAGAGGTTGTCCCTGCCTGAAGGCTTGGGTGCTGCTGAGCTCCCTGAGGTGCTCCCTGCTGCAGCGTCTGAGGAGCTGGCTGCCAGCCCAGCAGGCAGCAGATATTCCTCGCATCTCACGCTCAGGATTTCTTCAGAGGAGTGGTTGCTATGCAGCCTTGTTTATTTCTGGTATGTGACACTGTTTGCTTGCGGAGCTGTACACCTGGACGGGGCAGCCTGCTGTCCTGGAGAAGGGGGCCGGCTTGCCAAATGGCTGTCCCTGCTTCCAGCTTGGGAAATACAGGGTCTGGAGAGCAAGAAATCCTCATTTCCTCGTGGGACTCGACCTGCAGCAGGGCTTCTACCTCACAGGGGATTACAAGCTTAACAGCATGGAGCTAGGTTTCCGAAGTGAAGGACACGCGTGATATGAAGGAGGTTGGTGAACAGCCCTGTCCTGGGCACTGCTGCTTTGTCAGCAAGGTGGTGCTCCACTGGGGCTGGCAGGAGTGGTGCAGAGGGGCTGCTGTTACTGGGATCTGATGGAGGTTGCTTGGTGAAAGTGTCTTTCCCAGAAGGCAATAAACTCTGCAAGAGAGATTTACATTTATGACTTTTTTTTTTTTTAAATCTTCCTTTTTTTTTTTTTTTTTTTTTTTTTCCCTTTCAAAACATTGTTTTAGTAAATATTACAACAGCGCAAGGGAAGTTTCTTCTGCTGGGTGACTCCAGCTGCGTGCCAGATTTTGGGTGTCATTTAAAGGACAGACACCCCTGAGAGGTGTAGCAGAAGTGGGGTGCCAGATGAAGGAGAAGAGATAAGGACAGGCAGAAGATGCTGAGCACCTGGGGGTTTTCTCTGCCACACCATGGGAACAGAGCAAGAGCTCCCACCTCAGCTCAGGCACTGCCCTTGGCCTCCCGGGTCCCTTTGCTGCTGTGCTCAGGGAAAAGGACAGGTCCCCGCTCAGCTCGTGCTCACACTCACCTTGCTCTGACTGGGTCAAAAAGCAAAAACTGCACTTTGGGTCCTTCTCTGGCACATGCTGCTGTTTTCCAGGTAGACCCAAAGAAGATCTAAATCAAACCAACTTTCTCAATCAGCCGCTGCTGAGGTTTAGGTCAGGGTTATGTGGCTCCACCAGGAGCCTGTTCATCCCTGCAGGATGGTAATCAAGTCTGCTTTTGACAGTGGTTTAAATTGCTGTGTTTCGCTAAGTTTAACCTTGGCACCTCACTCCAAATGATGTGTGGGACAAGTGTTGTTGTTTTTTATTCCAAGTAAAGAGAATCTTAGTGAGCTTACAGGCTGCCTGGTACACAAGTGCCTGGTCCCAAAGCAATATCACTCTGACAAGCAAACTTGCCTTCAGGATAGACTCTGTTTTCAGGGAGGTTTATTATAAGAAGTACAAATCTCTGAAAATTGGATCTGGAAATGATGTAGGAGAACAAGGAGGGAAGATCCACAGTCAAATCCATTTTGAATTCTTGGTGTGTGGAGATGCCAGCCTGCCACAGCTGCAGAGGGAAGACAAACCAAACTCTCTGAAGGATTGAGATTCAAGAGCTATCTGCTGATTATCACAGGTGTTTGCAGGTTACTTTCTCCCTCTGCTTCTGTCTCTCTCTGGAGAGAATCTTTGTTTCACTTTTTTTTTTTTTTTTTTTTCTTCTTTCTTTCTTTCCCTTTCTTTCTGGCAATGTCTGTGCTCCCTCATGCCTCTCAATTCAGCAAGCTGGGGCTCTGCTGCCGTGACCACTGCCATTAATGACAACAGTAACCACACTCCCATTTGCGTAGTATTTGTCACCCCCAGGATCTCTGAGAGCTTTGCAAATATTTCCAAACATTGTTCTCATTTTTCAGTTGGAGATATTGACCTGTAATAAACTAAACTTGACTTGTTCAAAATCTGTGGCATGCAGAGGTCAACTTTATAGACTCCTAACATTTTTTGCAGGCCAGGCAGTGAATTGGCAGCAGAGCTGGTACTGCTCTGGCACAATTTTCATGCTGTTCTTCGGCTTTGTTCACTTTCAGACTTCAGAAGTGGGGGTGCCTTGGGGATGCGGTGTTTTCTGTCAGGTCATTAAGCCAGACTATTGCAGGGTTGGGTCAGCCATCTCTGCTGTGTTGCATGCTCATATCTGGCAGCATTTTTTTGTCCACATTCCTTTATGCACTGCATCCCTCTATGCTGCAGTATAGGATGGATAAAGGCCATCCTATTACTCCTTTACCTCTTGGTGGCCTCCAGCTCACCCAAGGCTGCCAGCTGATAGGTACTAGAAAAATGGCATTTATCTGCCTTGCCTGCAGGTTGGCTCCTCTGGGCAGAATGGTGTTGGGCTCTGAGCAGCAGCTCAGAGGTAAGACAGCAGCCATGCTTAGCAGGCATCAGTGTGTGGTTTGGCCTCTCTGGGTATTTAAATGCCCATGGGGTTAGGTGATATCTGATAGCTTAGGTGAATGGAGACTTAAAAAAAAATAAAATAAAATTCATTGATACTTGAATGGTGGACTTAGGCCCTGAACAGGACACAGGGGTGCTGAAAGGACTAGAGAATAAATTCTGAGCTGGGAACTGTTGTATTTCAAGGTTCATACAACACTAAGAACAGCACTAGGACTAAGCAGAATAGATACAAGAGTAATAAAATGGGCAATTAATCTCATCTCATTAGAGGAGATGCTCCTGCTTTTGCATGTCAGCCCTGCACTTTGTGCTCCCAATGCTTGTTACCCATAATGAAGAATTTCAATACCTAACTCAGATCCCATGATGCAGCTGAATGAAATTGTTGCAGATCACTGAGAATTTCCTTGTCTGGTGATTACACAGGAGCAATGCAGAGCCCTTAGGATGCTCACTCAGAGTTATCTCAGATTTTTGCAGTACTCTGCCGTAGTCAGAGTACTCCTAGTTGTTTTGTGCCTTTATGAAAGATGCATGGAACGGTATGTGAGGCCCCACCAGGAGAAAACTATGAGCCTGGGGGTGTTTAAGGAAAGGTTAGATGTGGCGCTTAGGGATGTGGTTAAGTGGGTAATATTGGTGGTAGGGGGATGGTTGGACCAGCTGATCTTGGAGATTTTTTCCAATCTTAATCATTCTATGATTCTGTATTGTAGAAGCCCTTCACACAGGAGCACAGGGTAGGAGAAATCTCTCCTTTGGGCAGCTGAGGGGAAGGAACTGAGGAGACAAGTCTGATATTTCTAAGGAAAATACTGTCACAAGAAAGTAATGCAAAGCTCCCAGGGCATGTGTAAGCTGTCAGACTGCTGGATTAATGTTTTGAGACATGGGACACTGGTTGGATTTACTTTGAGTGTGTGTTCATTCAAAGTGATGATTGTGACTTCTGTACCCAAGCCTTGAACGCTGGGCATCCAGAGCCTTTCACAGAGTCCTTTGTGGAAAAAATCCTATGCACCCTGTGAGGTCCTGCTCTTGGAAGGAGAAGCAGCTGACTGTCGTGTATTTTTTCTGGTGCCAGCCCCCACAGCCGTACTGCTATCAGCTGAGTTATGTTCATACAGCACTAGTACCTGGAGGCCCATGGTGGTGGGGACCCCTCTGCATGAGGTGTTCTGCAAAACCCTGCCTGGGCTCAGGGCCTTGCAGGTCTGGGGTTCTGTTCAAGGGGCACCCATAGGAGGAGAAAGAACCCTTTCAGTGCTTTTGGTCAAGGCAGGGTTATGCTCAAAGCAAAGGTGCTTCAGTGTACTTGGCTTCTCATTGTCCTGCTGTGCCCAGCAGCCACAGGAGCCTGCAGAGTGATCAATCACCTGCCACTGGGGAATGAATGCCCTTGGCCACAGCTCCAATGGGGACCGTCACAGCGCTCAGTATGCACTTGTGTACAGTACTCAAATAGCTGTGGTGTCCAGCAAAACGCATCATTAGAGCTGTAATGAGGGTTTGTTTGAGCCCTTTTTGAAGGGGCTGATGAGGTTTGGCATTCAGATGTGTTTATTCCCAGATCTTGGTTTGCTGCCCTGGGTGAGCTGCTGCATGTGGTCACTCTTGTTTCATGGCTGAGCAGCCCTGTTTTTCTGAGAAGCAGCCATTACATGAGCTTCTCATAGAGGCAGTGAACTTTAAGGTCTTTCAAATAAGAGACGAGGACAGAACTCATAAAAAGAGCATCATGTGGGTCGCATGTGGAATTTCTAATATGATTTCCTTTGTGTTTCTTGCCATGCACAGTAAATGGTTGAGGAAGCAAGTTTACGGATTCAAAAACTCCTCAAGCCAGTAAACACAATGGTAAAAGAAAATAGATTTTGAATGTGTTACCTCAAGTGTTAATGATTGGATCATTGTGGTGAAAGAGATGGGAACACTTGAGGTACCAAGAACTTAAAGAAGTGGAGGAGGAGGTGCAATCTGTAGCTCAGCCTTGTCATTCTCCTACAGGCTTGGGGGAATTGCTCAGTTCAACTGGTCAATGACTTTCTACTCTGTGAAAACATACTACAGCTGCATTACGGTACTATAAGCTGGAATTCAATGACAAAAATAATGATAATTAAAAAAAAAAATATCCTGTAATCAGTTTCATTGAATCCACACAACCAGCCTCCAGCTGTTAAAATACAGGCTCCAGCAGCTCTGATCCTGATGTGCTCTGTAGGGTTTTTGGTGTTGGCATTGACATGTTTCACGTGGCGATACTGTATATTTGTTGCACTGGGAACCCACCAGAGAAATAGCTTGTTAGTTGGGGCAGACAGTAACGATGGTATTAAACAACCTCCATTTTCATTTACTGGGTGCTAATGAGCCAGAGAAGCTGAACATCCCGGAGGGTGTTTCCTTCGGATTAGCCCATCAGAATGGCAAGATGTGCAGTTACTGTCTAATGAAACATCACCAGGGCCTGGAGCTGCTCAAAGGCAGTTGTGTTCCCTTTTTTTCCTCTTCAGAAAGCCATTTTCTAATATTTTTTCCCCCCACAAAGCAGTGAACCACTTGTACTGTTCTCCTCTGGACAGGGAATGGCACCAACTCATTTTGTGTTTCTCTCAGTAATGGCAGGAGAAGATGAATCCTGCACACCCAGTGCTTCCTATAGACTACAAGAAAATTTGCCAGGGTGTGGAGCTACAGAGCATTGCAGCAATATGAACGTGTTCTACTGTCATTTGCTTGAGGACACCATTTAACCTGATTGTAAGCTTGGTTGGTGGTAAGGTGCCTAAACTTGGACAGGCATTCTTTGTTATTTGTTTTAAGCTCACAGAACACATTAATAGGTACCTGCTTTTTCTTCTCCTTCTGTAAGAGTTTAATTGAGCTGTATGTGACTGATTCTTCTGGCTGCATTTAGCTGCCATGTGATAGTCATTCTTTTTGCAGAGCTTTATAGACACCTATGAGTGGATTTTCAAAAGCAATTCACATTTGCATCCTTCTGTTCCGACTGACATTTATAGGAGTTCTATTGCTGATTTACCATACTGACCTATTATCCTGAGGTATGCTCTGCAAAAAACTCTCTTAGGCCAATACATTAAAAGAAGTCAAAGCTTTGTATGGTGACTGAAGCCTCTGTCAGAAGATGAAAAGAAATATCCAGAGTTTTGAAGTGAAAGCGACCAAACCAGTAAGGGAATAGACCACAGGGGCTGAAGCTGAAAAATGTCATGAAAAATTTTGTTATAGCACTAAACTGGAAAGCTAAGCATAAACTTTTTTTTTTTTTACTCTCATATGTCCTTCACACCATTTCACTGTCCCACTACTCCTGTGGGCTGTACATTCACTGGTGGGAGCATGGCAGACAGTTTCTGGATAGCTGGCATCCCTAAATATGTCATATTATAGGCTCAGGCTTTCTGAGGTGCCATAACAGCTATAGATGGCTCAGCAACGCTAAAAATGCAGACAATTTAGCTACAATAGCAATTGTTTCAACTGCTTTTCTCTTTCCTTTCCCAGCAGGTGGCGGATTTAGAAGTATTTGGCTTGTGGTTTGAGTTGTGCTTCAAAATTACTCATGAATGTGTCATAAAAGCTTATCTTCCCTTTCTACAGAAAAAAAATCCTGTACACTGGTGGAAAGTGACAGAGACATCTTTCATTTATCAAGCTGGACAGGGGTTACAAACCAATCTGCAGTATTGATGGCCAGGCACCCCACCTTAAATGCAGGTATGTTTGTATTAAAAAGGGGAACTATTCCACACCTCATTTTTTTTTTGTTCTTGCTTGTTATTGGTGCATATCAACTTTAACACAACAGTTCCTTGTTATCAGACATGTGCAATTATGCTCCTGCTGCAGCAGCAGAGATAAGTTCTGTGGGACCAGCTCCAATGTGCTGTGCCAGGTCCAGCAGCAGTGAGTGCAGTAAGAAACTTGTCTTGGCTGTTGTGCCCATCCAGCCATGGAGACAGCAGCTGCTGGGGTGGAGCTACACTTCCCCTGTTATGCCAGCCAACAATTTTCCTTCAACATTTGGACTTTCTGGACATGTTTCTGCAAAATGTGAAACATGCATAGCTTGATTGGATTCTTATGGTATTCTAACACCACCTGGCTTGAGCAGTTTCCACTACTATGTTCCACCCATGAACCTTGTGGCCAGGGCAATGCCAGGGTCCTATGGCTGTCACCTGCATTAGCAGTGTCATTTTTCCATGCAGGCTCCTGATGCTGCAAGGGAACCCACTGGCAGCTGCATCAGGCCCAGCGACAGGCAGCACAAGTAGCCTCTCACCTTGACAGAGCCCGTCATCCCCCCCATGGCAACAGAAGATAATTTCACAGCAGGTAAAGGGCTACAGCAGATACAAGACTCCTTCACCTTTGGCACTACAGCCAGGGCTTGTTGCAATCCTGTTCCTGCAGCTTTGGCCCAGAGGATGTTTGCTCAGAGCAGAGATGTGTGAGCCCAGGAATGCTGCTTGGTTTGGGGAGGCAGAGCATGTACAAAAGCTGCATTCAAAGCACTGATCACGCAGCCCTAGAGGTGCTGGCTCTGCTGGCAAGAGTAATTCTGTGAGACCCTGCATTTTCTCTCATTCTTTAGGAGTGATATCTTGGCCTTGGAGGCCAGGTAATGGGAAGGATACTGGCCAGGATAAAGGGCAGGGAAACATGCTGTACATGACTTTGAATTTTCAGGAATAACTTAGATCAATTTTTTTTCTGAGCCAGGCCATTATTTCTGTTGGGGTGTGGGAGGGTGCCTCTGCAGTAAGGAAAGCAGGGAATAAACTCCTGTAGCAGTGAAACAGAACAAAGGAGAATGTTTGGATGGACAATTTGCATCCTGCAGATACAGTAACCAAATAATCCCACTGAATATTGAGAATACCTAGTGCAGAGTCCAAACCTTCTCTTAAGTATAGCATCTGGTGATTGTTTGTTTCCTAGTAATTTCTTTGTTGTGGATAGAAATAAAAACAACTGACAAAGTTGATTGGGATTTAATGAAAACAAAACACTTTTGAACCAGTTTTGGAAGCCATCTACTTATTAGATTATTATTACTATTATTATTACTACTACTTGGTGGTATTCAAAAGATGTAGATGTGGTGCTTAGGGACATGGTTTAGTGTTAGACTTGGCAGTGCTAGGTTAGTGGTTGGACTTGATGATCTTGGAGATCTTTTCCAACTTAAATGATTCTATGATACTGTGATTATTATTAGATGCCAATTAGAATTTACAAATTCTAGAGACTTATGCAAGTTGTTTACCCTTTGAAAGGACATGAAGAAATTCCATAGCCTTGGATAGGCAACTTGTAAAACACGTAATTTTGCAGAACATTCAGCTGTCAAAATGCTGGAATGTAAGTGCCTCACTAGATAGCATGGCATAAAGATACCAAGCCTTTGAGGTCAGGACTGTAGGTTAATACCGATGTGTTAATCCGATACACAAAGTGGGTATCTTTTTTTTTTTTTTTTTTTTTTTTTTTTTTTTTTTTTTTTTTTAAGCTGCAAATTTGTGTCATTCGTACTGTCTTTATTTTAAAGCTGAGTACCATGCCCCAGTTGCTGTCTACTGTGGGAGCATCACAAAAGCTAAACCCAGATGCAGAGCTCTGCGAGGTGGAAGCATTGATTCAAACTTGCAGCTTTGTGGCAGCAGATGGACTACTGAAGAAGAAGGTGAGGATGGAAGGGGGTTGAATGCATGATGGCCTCAGTGCAAGAGAAATCCTGATTTCAGGGACAAATGGTCCTCGAAGGTCAGTCCTTGTGTTGGCTCTGAGTCAGAGTAGGTGGCAGACAGAGAGATGCAGATGATCCTGTGTTCCTCCAGCGGTGTGCTTGGCATCATGTTTCTTTATCATTCGTACATTATGCTTTATACTTAATCCATGGTAGCCAAATTGCCAGCCATGATAGAGACTGTGGCCTGACTAAATGGTCATTGTAATGTGATATGAGTTCTGTATCTATCCTTGCTATCAGCATGTGGTCTCACTACAGGTAAATTCCAAGTTCTTTCTCTGCTTACCCATCAGATCTGATGTTGAGGACAGGGTGGTGCTGCAGAAACACTGATAAGGTTTGCTTGCTTGCTAAGATGTCCTGCTTTGCAGAAATACTGGTAGTACCATTAAGGTCTTTTCTAGTAGTGCTGACTGAAGCCAAGGTCTGAAATAGAAATCTTTTTTCCCCTCTTATTAGCAGGGCCTTTGACCTCTCTCTCCTGGCTTGCTAGCTCAATGCTGTTCATAATAATTAAACTGATGCTAGTTTTATGAAAAATAATAACAAACTGATCTTCTGAATTATTAAAACAACAACAGTAAACCTTGAATGCCTGACTCCTTAGGTGGGTTGATTGTAAAACAGTGAGATTAAGTAACTCACTTCCTTTTTTGTCTGATTTTCAGCTTCTCTTCAGTCTATGCTAACAACACAGATGAAGAAGCAGCAGCCTAGTTTAGAGGATGGAGATGGGGAACCTCCACAACCTGGGCCCATCTCTTCCCTGGAGGACAGAGACAGCAAGGCTACTGTGCACGACCTCAGTGCTGGGGCTGGAGGTGTTCTCTCCCATTTTCCTCACCCAGCCTTGACGCAGGACCCCCAAGAGAGGGAGGTGAGCAGTGCTGCCCTGGAAACTGCTCAGATCAAGGACAAGCTGAAGAAGAGAAGGATGTCTGAGGGCTTGTTAGCACCACAGAGAGGTAAGGCTGTAGCCTGAACACTCTTGTGCAGGAGGCAGGGTCTGTCCCAGGCTAGAGAGCTAGCACACATTCCCAGTGAACAGATCTCTACTGAATATGCCCCCCTGCAACAACCTTCCCTGCTCTGTCCCCTGTGTAGCCCTCCTGCTGCTTGTAGGGGTGTACTGCTGTGGCACAGGGAGAGGAGTGGCTGTGTGTATGTGCAGGTGACTTATTCCAAGTTGGCACAGGTCTGTGGGCTCCCTGCTGTATTGATGGGAGCCCAGAGGAGCAGGGTGTTCCTTGGGTGGCTCTGTGGAAATGCATAGATGTTGCCCACTGGCCTGCTTCAAGTGGCTGCCAGCGTGAACACTGTGCAGCTACTTACAAATTTCCAATAAACCTTTCAAATGTAATACCCAGTTTCGGGTGCTTTGTGTTTGAAGATCTGCTTCTCTTACACTTTGTGTCCACTTTGTAGGCCTGACTGACAGCAGTGACTCCAAGGAGATTACTCTGAAGCCAGCAGTTTCCAGGTCAGCTTCCCAGAGGCTCCTGGCAACCTCCAGGCCTGTGCCTCCCATCCAGAACAGACTTCCTTCCCCGGAGCCCAGCTGGACAAGCAACAGGGAGCAGGAGGAGAATGGCTCAAGCTGTGGCGGCAGTGAAGGGAACCACAAGGAATTGATCTCAGAGGTAAAAGGGTGTAAAGTAAAGAAAACAAGCTAAATTGTATATGGTGAATTTTCAGTTTATTCTTGTAGGCAGACCTCTGAGAACTTTCCCCCATGGTGTGAGCCCAGGGTAGCAGCCGAGCCAAGGAAGAACTCAGCTGGATGCTGCATTTTCAGCTGTCTTTGCAGTGTGTGTACAGCAGGCTTTATGTCTCCAGTGTATATGAATAAGAGAATACTTCTTCAAATAGTTTCTGTACTCTCTAAGATCTCCTGTTGTGTTTTATGACAAAGAAAAACACCAGCAACCACACAGAGCAACCAAATGTGTTTAATCTGGCCAAGCATATCCTTCTACAGTTAGTAAAATACAAATATCTGTGAACCATCCGTGCTGTGTACACGGCTGTTATTGTGGACATGCCAGTGTGTTGGTGTCTTTTTATACCAGCTCTGTCTGGTCTAGACTGAAAAAAATGTTTGCTGGAGTCCTGCAAACTGAACTTTGAGGTCCAGGTACAGTCATGTCCTTCTGCACAGTTACTTCTAACAATATATCTGGAGTTCAGGGGCCCTTGTGCAGCTTCATTGTCTTCCATGGGACTGCTTTAGGTGGTTAGGTGGTGGGAACTGGCAATTCAGGCCAGGGGGAACGGAGGCCAGAGCCCATCCACATAATTAGTTTTGCAGGAGGGACATGAGTTGCAGTTGTTTTGATTTTTCCATGATGTGCAGGGCAATGCAGCTCTTGTAAACAGGAAAACCAACAAAAAGCTAGTGCATTTTATTTCATCCCTGCAGTGCCATATGTATCCCTGACATTAACTCGGTTGGTTTCACTGGAGTTCAAACAGGTCCTGATTTGACTTTTTGGCTATGAAAAGAATGGTGGGATACTATGGAAAGGTGTGTGTCTGCTCTGCTCCCTCAGCTGCCTTTCCTAGCCGTGGTGTGTGGGAACCTAAAGGGTGGCATTGCCAAGTGAAGTGATTTAGCAGGCAGAGAACTTACAGAGAGCAGTGGGGTAGAGAATTCTGCCGAACCTAATAAATGCCAGTGAGCCTGCAATGATGAATTGTGTGGGAGCTGGAGGGCACCAAAAATCTGGAAAGCACAACAGCATCTGGGCCAAAAGACCAATGGGGAACTGTTGAAAGGGCAGCAGTAGAAAAAATTACAGGCTTGAGAAAACCAGGGTGCAAAACGACTTTGTGAGGACTTGGCTGGGATTCGGCAATGGCTGGTAGGAGGATTCGGCAATGGCTAGTAGGAGCCATTCAGACAGCAATGGGATAGTGACCTAAACCCATTCCAATCCCATAGGAAAAGCTAGCAGAGGCAGCAGCATCCCAGAACGTCCCATCTGCCAAGCAGATGGATGCCAGGTGGTGTAGTATGGCTGCTGCCACAGAGGTGAGCAAGGGAAGAGAGCTGTCAACAGCATGGGACATGGATCCTCCCTCACCACTTCACTTTCCGTTGCCCATTCCAGGCCAAGTGACTCCATCAGCTTGACTTATTTTCCCACCAAGTGGTAGGCAAGAGTACAGCTAAACTGCTTGTGACATGAAGCAGGAAAGCTGCATGCTCAGGCTGAGCACTGTATTTTCCCATTTCCAGGCTTCCCTGCAGCCCCTGTATTGCAGTGATGAGGATGGGAAGAAGTCACTGGGGGTGGCTTTGATTCCCCCTATCCCAAGGTCAGCAAGACCATCTGATGGGGATCCTGGCAGTGCTGCAGTGCCTCTCCCAAGCTCTCAGCAGTTTGTTTCCCAAGAGTCCCTGGAGACAAGGTAAGCCAAGGTGTCTGCCTCTTGATACGCTGTTCAACTCACATGTCTCATCTCATGAGATTATTTTCCACAGCCAGCTTCTACAATATGTTTATGCAAACTTATGTGCATTTACCAGGTTGTGTACCTATGGTGATCCAACATAATGTCAAAACCAACGTCATACTCTTAAATTAAGAGTGGGGAGGAGAGGAGGAGGCAGGACTTCAGAGGACCTTGAGCAGATGTTCTGCTGAACTCTGATACTAATTCACTCCGTATTTCTTGTGGTGCCATTTAGGAACTGTATTGTATAGAGCTGAATCCAGTGTCTGGTGTTGTGCATGAACTTTGACTGCAAATATCTGTAGCTGCAAGAATATTTTAGGGTGACTATTATATAGCTGCCTACCAAATTCATATGGCACTTCTGTAAATGTTGTTTGTATTTTCTGCGTCTGGATTTTCACTGTGGAATGAGAGCTCAAATAAATCTCTTTTTATAGATGTATAATCCTATAGATCTGTAATATTTCCATACAACTTTAAGATCAAAGGAGCAAGGTGCTAGATAACAGTTACAGGTCTGTAACTGGAGGAATGATACTTGCTTGGGTATGTGTAGGGAAATCTAACTATCAAAGTTGTCTTAGCTGTAACAGTAAATAAGGAGTCACAGAAACACAGTTCCAATTAGAAAATTGGCTTTTAAAATGCAATCTGCTTATACTTATATACCAGTTGGAAAAAAAGATTTCCCTCTTGAGAGAGCAGGACGGTGTAATACTACTCTAAGGATAAAACGGTGGTATTGACACCTATTACAAGATGCTGTCATCAGTTTAAGTCACAACCAGGCAAAGTTAGGCTTCTGCAAACTGACTTAACATCTCTTGCTGAATCAGAAATGATGTCTGTAAAAGTAAGAGCCACTTAGCTCCAAAAAGGAGACAGCAGAATTGGATAGTGAAGGCCCAACTTGAAGAATCTGACTCTTGTGCTTCAGCTGGAGCTAGAAGTTTCAGCTAGAGCTGTGTGACTTTGCAAACTGAAAGTTTAATGGCAGTTCATGAGCTTTGCATATTGCTGGTTTTATGGGATGTATTTCCTTCTTCATCAGGGTGACTTTGCTAAGAAACTTTTCCTCCTTTAAAGCTACACCCTTCCTTTTTCTATCTCCTCATATATTCTTTTCTCCTTGATTTTCTTAAGGCCAAGATCAGGCAGCAAAACAGAAGAGAAGACCCTTAAATCTCTGGGTAAGTACAGGGCATGGCTGTCCTAAAGTGAACATTGGAGTCCTGACCCGTGGTTGGCATCGTGAAAGCCATGTTGAAAACTATTCTGTAACTTTTTGCTATTCCTTGATGTGCTCAGATGGCTAGTCCAGAGCCCTGTCAATGGGAGATGTGTTCTGATGTTCCAATGGAAATAACTCCAGCACAGGGTTTGAGTGGCAGTAGCTGGAGGAGTACCTTGGGGTCCTGGAAATACACAACAGGAGAAGAAAAGGTTTGCCCAACTCTTCCCCCTCATGTTTTTTTTTTTTTTTTTTTTTTTTTTTTTTTTTCCCTTTACCCCCCGCTCTCCCCCCCTGCATACTCTCTAATGGTACAAAGATTGTGGAAAAACAAGGCATTTCACATGAAGTGAGAAATGCTCCCACTCATTCCTCCTATACTTGGAGGAAGAAACCTTCACTCAGAACAGTTTCTGATCCTGAACCAAGCCCCTTGAGATCTGAAACAGATTCATGAACACTGCTTATTTTTTCACACTGGGAGAAATTGTGATAGTGAGTCCATGTGCATTTTGCATTTACAGATTAAAATAAAGGATCCAACCTATGCAGCAATTGTCTAAACTGAGATTTCCACCCTCTTAAAGCACAAGTCTAAATCAAGTGCTGAGTAATGAACTGAGGCTTCAATTTTTCAACTAATTTGGCTTAAACCACATATGCTAGGTTTGTTATTACAGATACGTTCCCCTACTCTATCTGCAAATGTCAGTTCTGCAGTTTCAGGCTGGGGTAGGAGTTTCCTGTATTTTTTTTTCCCTCCTTGCATTATGACTAGCAATAAAAAAATCTGCAATACAAAATAGGGTGTGAGTTGCATCTGTGTTAGCCAATACTTTTAAGTTGAAAACCTCAGTGACACCATTGCTATTTCTTTGCCATCTGTGAGTTTGTAGTGATGGGGGAGAGGAGGGTTTAACAAATAATTTTGCTGATGCAGAAAAAGGGATAAGATCCACTGGTAGCTCAGCTCAGTGTTAACTCTGCCAAGTGACGAGCATTTTCTGTAGCAATGATTACTTTATTGCTGATATGCAGCAGGGTGCTCAACGTAACTAGGGAGAAGTATTGCTGAGTAAGTAAGGTGACATTTTTGCTGGATACATTCTGGACTAGAAACGAGCTATACCATTAAACTCTCTCTCTCTCATTGACCTAACCATTCGATGGGGAAAAAATCCTGATTTTAAGTGTTTTTTTTTTTTTTACTACCTGACTATCACATGATTTTATCATCCGTGGAGCCCTGTAAGGAACATTTAGTTTTCTGCATTTTAACAGCTCTGCTCAAGACTGTTTCAGAATGAGCTGCACTGTACTATTCCCTTTAAGAAAACCAGCTCTTAGTAAGTCTGCCCAGAAAGTGAGTTGATCTGCTACAATTTATAATGAAACTCCTTTGGGAGAATGAATGCAGCTTTGAGAACATGATTCTATTTTTGGTAACGCTCTAGCAATCCTGAGCTTTTCTTCAAATGCCCTTTAAATATTCCAGCAAAGAGAAGGAAACATAGCTACTTGCCTTTGTAGAGGCATCAATCAAAAAACAGGAGATATTTTAGTGAATGAGAAAAAGAGGATGCTTGCTGAATCAAAACAGCAACAGATAAGAAACTTTTTGGCAAGGGCAATCTTAATTTCTATTCTCAGTCCAACACAGCTACTGATGCAGCTGAAGTGCCTCTATATTAATGCACGCAGCATGGGAAACAAGCAGGAGGAGCTGGAAACCACAGTGCTATTAGAAAACTATGACCTGATTGCTATCACAGAAATGTAATGGGATGAGTCCCACAACTGGAACACGGGAATTGAGGGCTACAAGCTTTTCAAAAGAAATAGGCAGGGAAGGAGGGGTGGTAGTATAGCCTTCTATTTTAGGAAAAGGATAGATTGTGAAGAGCTGCCTCTGAGAAACAGACAGCTTGAGAGCTTGTGGGTAAAAGCTGAGGACCAGTCTAATAAAGGACACCTTGTGGCTGGCATCTACTACAGGCTGCCTGATCAAGGGGAGCGTGTTGCTGAGGCCTTCCTGTCTCAGCTACAAGAAGCATTGTGCTTGCAAGCTCTCATCCTGAAGTCAAGACCCTGAACTTTAGAAGAGTGAAATTCCAGCTATTTAGAGATCTAGTGGATGAGATCCCCTGGGACACCATCCTTAGGAACAGAGGAACTGATCAGAGCCAGCAACTCTTTGAGGATGCTTTTCTTAGAGTGCAAGAGCTCTCCATCCTTGTGTGTAAGAAATCAAGCAGGGAAGGCAGGAAACTGGCATGGCTGAGCAAGGACCTGCTGGTCAAACTGAGATGTAAGAAGGAAACACACAGGCAGTGGAAGCAGGGACAAGTGGCCTGGGAAGAGTACAGTGATGCTGTCCAGATGTGTAGGGATGAGATCAGGAAAGCCAAGGCACAAATGGAACTGAGCTTGGCAAGGGATGCAAAAAATAACAGGAAGGGATTCTGTAGGTACATTGGCCAGAAAAGAAAGGTCACGGAGAGTGTACCCCCTCTGATGGATGAGAAGGGAGAACTGGTAACAACAGTCATGGAGAAAGCTGCAGTACTCTAGTTTTCTTTCTCAGACTTCACCGCCAGTCAGACTTGCCATGTCTCTTGAGTCCCTGAACCTCTAAGCTGTGGCTGGGAAAGTAAAGTCCTTCCCACTGTAAGCAAAGAACAGGTCTGAGACCACCTGATGACACTGAACAGGTACAAGTCTATGGGGCCTGATGATATGCATCTATGGATCCTGAGGGAGCCAGCTAATTGACCTGCAAATCCACCCTCCATCATATTTGAAATATCCTGGCAGTCAGATGAAGTCCCTGGTGACTGGAAAAAGGGAAATAGCACTCCAATTTTTAAGAAGGGTAGAAGGGAAGACTCAGTGAACTACGGACTGGTGAGACTCACCTCTGTGCCTGGAAAGATCATGGAGCAGATCTGGCAATCCTGGACATGAGTACAGGCTGGGAGAAGAACTCATTGAGAGCAGCCCTGCAGAGAAGGACTTGGGGGTTCTGGTGGACAAAAAGCTTGACATGAGCCAGCAGTGTGCACTTGCAGCACCGAAGGCCAACTGCATCCTGGGCTGCATCAACAGAGAGATGACCAGAAGGTCGAGGGAGGGGATTGTCCCCCTCTGCTCTGCCCTCATGAGGCCCCACCTGGAGTATTGCATTCAGATCTGGGGTTGCCAGTACAAGAAAAATGTGGACTCATTAGGGTCATTCAATACTTAAAGAGGGCTTACAAAAAAGATCATGACATAAATTTTGCTAGGTCAGATAATGATAGGATAAGAGAGAATGATTTCAAACTAAATAAGGGAAGATTTAGATTAGATATTAGGAGGAAATTCTTCATTCAGAGGGTGGTGAGGCACTGGAACAGGTTGTCCATGGAAGCTGTGGCTTTCCTATCCCTGCAGGTGGTCAAGACCAGGTTGGATGGAGCCCTAGGCAACCTGATCTAGTGGGTGGCATCCCTGCCCATGGTAGGAGAGTTGGAACTGGATGCTCTTTAGGGTCCCTTCCAACCCAAGCCATTCAATGATTTTATGATTCTACTTACCAGGAGCTGAGGACTGAGACCTTTATCATTCAGTAGACCTGAGTTTGATGGCAAACCAAGAAATGTCATTTCTACTGCCAGAGCAATATGGTATTACTCCATCTGTCTAGAACAACCACGTGCTATTTGCCATTCTCATACACAATGTATTCATATCTCATCAGAACTCCGGACACTGGAACCCATCTTGCCTATTCCCCAGCATCACGTTGCCTGTAGTGTGAAGTCTGCTGGACATTTGTATGAACCTGTAGCCACATTAACAGGTCTGCCTCTCAGCCAGGCCAAGGAGATGGACCATCTCATGAGCCCTCGTCTTCTGAGGGATGATGACTGGAGAGACAGCAACGGAAGGGTAAGAGCAGCCTTCTTTTTCAGTGACTGGTCAGTGATTGCTTCAGTGACAAAATGTCACTGAAAATCATAATATTTCTCTGTTGTGGAAGGAGGAATCCATTTTCACTGTTGCAGCAGACATGGGGAGATGATGCTATATCTAAGTCAGAAGCATTCTTTATTTATGAAGGACAATTTAGGCCAGATCTGAATGGCAAAGTAAGTCATTAGTCAGTGAACATGTGCAAAGTGTATGCTTGGAAGCAGAAATTATAATGTTGGGTGTAAGCAAGGCTGCAAAACAAAATGTGAGAGTAGCTTGTCCTTGGAATCATTGTTGTATCTCACAGCTGTCCTATTCTCCATTTTTTTTTACTGTGTTAAGATCAGTGTTTCTTAAACTTTTTTCCTCATGACTCCTCTTTTGGACTCATCCATTCTCAGGGAGCAACTGAGTTCTTCAGAAAAAGAGAAGGGAGAAACAGCTACAATTACTGGTTGTGAGCATGAAGAAGCGACAAATTACCTCTTATTGCTGCTTATCGCAGATGGCTTTTACTCCCTTGCCATAGCCTATAGGAATTGAACTGTCTGTTCTCTCCGAGCACTGATATGGCCCTCTTGCTTTGAGCAGGTCTTCATGACATAGCTTGAGAAACAGTATTTTGGCCCAGTAGAAGGATATGGAAATGGAGCATTATACACCATTGAGTATAATTGTATGCTGAGATGAGGAAAATGAGGAATCGTTTTGAAGCTATCGGGATGTTTGTGGAACTCCATTAAAGACCGTGACACTCCACCACTGTATTCCCGATGAGATGTCACGTATGTCTGTCTCTTTATGTCCCTTGATGTATTTCTATTTCAACCAGATCCATGTTACCATATCCAAGTCAGCTCAGGAGAAAATGCGCCAGAAGCGAATGAGAGAGATGGAGCTTTTGCGAAGAGAGAGGGAGAAAGAGAGAGAGAAGTTGCAGCTCTCCACATGTAGCAGTGACCCTGGGTTTACGTCTGAAGAAGGTAAGTGGTTGGTATAATTGTGAGCCTGTTTTCACTTGTCTGTGTTTACATTGTTTTGTAAATGTATATGGAATCAAACTGGAAGGCTGTTACACTTGCATCCGAGCGGAATTTAGAATACCATTTATTTCTATTTTCCAAAGAAAATTACAAAGGCATGGAGTTTCTTGCCTGCAGCCCCTAGTGAGTCAGTCTCAGAACACAAATAACACCCCTCCCCCTGCCTTCTCTTACCACGTTTTGCAGACTGGGTAATTCTTGCAAATAACATTTGGGATTTGGCCTCTCTCTAATTGAGAGTAGGTTATAGGAAAGGTGAATTGGTAAGTCGAAAAGAATGCTTTTTAACTAAGCTGCAACCTGGAAGAACAGAAATTAAACTATTTCCAATTAAAAGATAAAAGAAGATCTTTCTCACTTGGTGGAAATGATTATCCTGCCCCCACCATTCCCTGCTGAGGAGCTTGCATTGCTGAGCCATGCCCGAGCCCTTAGCAAGCACTCACATTTTACCCACATGACTTCACAGCTTTACTGACTTAATTGCGGCTGACAGGCTCTGATTGTCCTGCAGCATGCACTACCACAAGTGCTGCAGCAGCAAACTGAAGAAGTCAGCACTCAGCCCCAGGGCATCAGACAAGGTTATCTGCTCTTTTTCTTGTTATTATTTTGAGAAATGGTGGTATGGAGTGCTGAGGTGGGAGCCCCAGAAATGCAGCTTCCTTATCCAGCCTCTGAAACAGGATAACAAAGGAAAGACAGTGCTGAGTTTTCCTCATTTCTTGGGGGAAAGCATCACTATATTCTTTGTTTAGTCCTGGTAAGCATGTAAATGTTATGCTTGGAGTTGTTGAAAAGAACAGATAATGTTACCCAACTCCAGCAAAATTTCTAGATGTTTTTAAGCCTGTATTCACCCTGTCCAGCATTCTACTTACAAGGTGCTTTTCTGTCTCTGCAGGCTTTGGCCTAGTACACATCAATGGGACAGTTCCCATTTCCTCTAGCACCAGCAATGCCTACAGATCGAGCATTGGAACCACCCTGAGGAAGCGGGTCAACAGGCCCTCCTTGCCCAGCATCCCTGTTATCAGCCAGGACAGTGGCTTCCTGCGCCATTCCTCAGGTGAGCCGGCTCTTCCCTCCCGCAAAGAACACAAACTGCTCCTTCCCCAAACATGTATGGGAGCTCAGGTCCGGATCCTGTCCTGTCCGGGACTGAGAGCTCCCCTTTGGAGCTACTCTGGCTTGATGATACTGGAGCAGTTGGCCTTACAGATCCACTGGAAAGTTTAACTGAATAAAGGAGTGGTAAAGCCTTAAGCTCGTACTAATAGTCCAAAATATAACACTGGATCTGGGTCAGGACAGTATTTTAAATGGGGAGGTAGCTGTAACTGTAGGGCTGAGCTCTGATGTAATCTGGCAGGGTGTGCTCACTGGGCAGCACTGTGATCAAGTAGCCACTCGCTCTTGTGGCCCTCTGTCTGTGCTTCTGCCTGGCTCTCCAGCTGGCTTATCTGCTATTGCAGCAGGGGTTGCCACTGCATGGAAATTAGCACATTGGTGCAATTGTGCTATTTCACCTAAAAATGCTTAAAATGCAATAAATATACAACAGATGGTGAATACATGGAGATTGTCCCTTCCACTTAATATCAGTAAGATACATTATATCTTACTGATTATTATATTATTATATTATAGTAAGATATTATTATATCTTACTGATAATTATAAGATATTTACTTAATATCAGTAAGATCCAAATTTAGGCCCATTTGAGCATTTTTGTAAAAAGTGCTGCTGATTTTACAGTTCTTCCATCCTCCGTATTTTGTAGAACATACAAGGTAATTTAAAAACTTTATAAAGTCTATATCAGTTCATCTAGACTCTGTACAATACTTATACTCAATACTTCCAGACAATTCAGGTGTTCTCATCTAGACTTTACGAAATGAGCTTTTGAGTGAAAGATAGGAAAATTATGAAATAGTTTTCATAGCAAATGCATTTGTCATTAAGATTTTCTTATACCTTGTATATTTATCATCAAGAGAGTGTGTTTGCCAACAATATGCATCTACATTTACATATTTTTATTCTCAGTTCACATTTGGAAGGCTTTTTGTCATGAGTATCTTGACTGGAAATTGCATTTTTTCCATAAGAGAAAGCTTAGGCATTGCACAGTTTGCAAACAAGTACATTTGATGACAAATAAATTTCACCTCAGCATCTTTGAAATACAGCCAGTGGGTACCGCTGAAATAGAAAATATTCATAACAAACCCCATAAACTGCTACATTCCCAAAAGTATGTTAAACTGTATATACACTCAGCTGTCTAGAATACTCGAAATAAATGGAACCTGAGGCACTGCCAGATTTATAGAGTAAGGTACTGAGAGATACCACAAGTCCCTGGTTGTTGCTCCTTAGGGATTTGCCTGAGCAAAGTCCTACATGAGCTTACCCTTAGAGTGGCAAGTCCTGCTGGGTGATGCTGGCTCCCAGAGAGAGTGAGACCCACAGCATTATAATCTTTGAGCTGGCTGTGGTAGCTGTATGGATTTGGGAGCTGGCTGCTTGTGTGCAAATTTCGGGTTGACAGAAGGAGCTAGAGTCCAGCATAGTGGAAGCAATGAGCCAGACAGCAGAGAAGTCTCTGAAGGCAACACCAGCTTGCCCTCCTATATAATCTTAGCTAGGAGCTTGGTTTGCAGTCTGCACTGTGCCGTGCCTTGCCCAAGAGTATGCACTGCCTGTGTCTGACCCTCTCCCTACAGCGAACTCACTGCCAGCCATTGCTCTGGGCTCCCTGGAGTGGGGAGAGGAGCCCGAGTGTGGGGACGCCTGGGAAAGCAGACCCTTTTCTCACCCGGAGCAGGGGCTGCTCGATGCGCTCGCATGGCTCAGCAGCAATGACTGGTAAGAAACCTCTCTCTTCACTCCCTTTCTCCCTCTCAGTTCAAAGGTAAGTTAGAAACAGATTCTTCTAGCATCTCTGGGCCTAGGCAGCCCAGATGTCCTAAGAGAACTCATGAAACCACTACAAAGCAATCATGGTGCAGTAATACAGTGTCATCCTCTTATTTGACCTGGCCTGTAGCAGTGCCACAGCCACAACAGGTCCATGTTGTCTTCTAGCTTTGCCTTCTGCTCCATGTAGCTGCAAATGAAAGCTTAGGGGAAGAGAGGTTGCTGAACAAGATAATTTGCCTGCTGAAGGCAGAAGCAGTCTTGAGCTTAGAGATTTGGGGGCCTCAGGACACAGACTGAGGTGAGACTGCACAAGGAGTTATCTCTGGTCTTGCTGCTGGAAGCAGCAGATGGGGCCTTCCTTTGACCCAGCAGTACCTATGGGGAGTTCCTATTTCTGCAAAACAGACTGAGAAGTGGTGCAGAGTTGCTTGGCCCCTCATTTCTCCTGAGGTGCTCATGGCAGAAGAAAAGGAAAAAGAAATCTTTAGGAATCTTGCACTTTTAGAAATAAACTTTCCCCTTTGCTGTTTAATATGGGCCAAACAAGTTTTGTTGATAATCATAATTTATCCTGAAATTAGATGAAGACAGGAGGAGCCTATGAATTTCAGGCGATAGCGGGCATCTTTCTGATTTGTGGGTCCGTATACACTCACCAGGTCTCTGTTCACACCAGGATGACCATGAATAACCTTTTCAATTTTTAAAGCAACCTCCTTGTGTGGCTACTTTGCTTTGCCTCCCTCCCCTTTCTCTGCCACATCGCACAGGTGCTCTGTAAGGTGCAGAGAGCGGCTGCAGGTGTGGGGAGAGCAGGTTACACTCAGAGACTTCTGTGAGGATGGGTTCCCCATCCTGCCCTTCAGCCCTCTGTGCCTCCTGGGAGAAGGCTGTTGTAGTGAACCAGTGAACACATTGTGTGCCTTCATCCAGCTCAGGTCCTTCACAAACTTATGACAGATTTTTTTAAATAAAATGTTGCTGCTTTGTGTGTTATTTTAAGTAGAGATTTTCTGGGAAACCCATTGTTTTTGCTGTTCTTGCCCAGCTGTGGAATCTTTTAGGATGTACTGCTTTTTTTTATGCCTTTTTTTTTTTTTTTTTTTCCTCCTGACTGCATTGCAGGGTACAAACTCAATTATGGAGTGGCAGTGCAGACTCTCACTTCTGAACTGCCCTCTGTGGATCGCAGGGGGAGGAATGCCCTCAGTAGCTGCCAGATGGGACTGCATTGCAGGGCCAGGGTCCAGGGAGGGTGGAAGAAACAGAAACGTGTCACAGCCTCCAGGATTCTGGGAAGCAGTGGCACAGGGACTTTGTGTGCCAGGGCTTTCAGGGATGCTGTCTCGTTTAATAGCCAGAAGTTAACCCATCCACTCTGAAACCATCTATATGCCTTTTGGATTTATGTATGCCTTTCACCACCACAGCATCCAGTGGCAGCAAGTTCCATGATTTAATTTAGTGCTGTGTGAGAAAAATCTCCCTTTGTTTGAACTGACACCCTGGTAATTTCAGGGAGTGCTGCCTTCTTGGGTGGTGAGAAAAATCAATCAATTTTGGTAATTGCCTTTCAGGCAGCTGAAGGGGAAAGGACTCTTCAGCATCAGACGCCTGGCTATCTGCCACTCAGAAATCCTTCTTGGTAGACTTCATGATGTTACCTTGGCAGTTACCAAAGAGGTAGGAGCATTGTTTTTAACTGTGTCCCACATACGTTGTGCGTGGGGCATAGAGTAGATATGTACTTGCTCATTTACATGTGTGCTTGGTGTCTGCCTTCATTACTATTTTTAGATGTCATTCCTCTAATAACTATGTCACCTATCTGTGTGATCTGTCTGTATATATAGCTACATCGGCTGGTATGTAGGGTATCTGTGTCTCTCATCTTTGAGCTAGGTGTCATTATAATGCAGTATACAAATGCAGAAAGTGAGGATCTCATCAGGTGATTTGCCACAAACCAAATCTCTGCCCAAGCTGTAATTAAATGCTGCAGCCTTTGCCTCTCAGCTTCCTCCTACTTCCTCTTTTTCAGCATCTTAGTGATTGACTACAGGTATTTATTTTCTTGTGTTGCCTGATGATCTCTCCTCCTTCTTGCTTTCTATGTGCTTTTTGGTCATTTGCCCTTTCCATTGATCCATTGCCTCCATGCGCTGGTTGAATTTTCCATTGCAGCCACTGGGTGCTTGGAGCATCCCAGCTGTGTGTCTGCTGGGCTGTTGAACACAGGTTTACTGTCTCATTATCAAGTTAACAAAAAAGCCCTAACCTAAGCTCCTTGGAAACATTTGTGACAGAATTTCCAACTCAGCATTTGTTTGTGGCCTTGTGCTCTGTACTCTTGTACATCACTGCCAAATATATTACAATTTCCTTTGCTTGCACAATACAGTAAGACTTAGATCCTTTCCATTGAAGTACTTGTCTTCTAGCCAGTACCTAATGATGTTCAAGGCCTGAATGTCCCTTGTGTTGGACTCTTCAAAGTTTTCTGTTTACATACGCAAGACTTGGATTCTCCCAGTCTGCGATCGGAGTTAGGAGAAGACTTTTCAGCTTAACTCATCTGATGGTGACATTACTTTTATATTTCTGAGGAAATTCCCTCCTTTTTGCTGCATACACTCATGTGCAGAGCCATTTTTCAGCTTTCATTTCACTCCAGTCCCTAGTCCCAGATTTTTGCTTTCACAAGCACTTCAAGCCCTCATATTGTTCCCTTTTATTAGCAAGCACAACCAAGTCTGGCAGAAAAAAACACTGGGCTGGTCTCCAAAGTAGCTTTTGAATGAATCACCTGACTCCTCAGATGTTCCTTTCTTCCCCTTGCAGGAGAGCTCTTTTGAAGCAGGGGTCACTCCAGAGCAACACTGAAAGCTAGAAAAACCTAATGAAAGCAGCTCTAATTGCATGTGATCCTTCAGGATCCTTGAGTGCCTCGAGTCCAACAGCTAGGGTTCTGCGTAGACAGAGCAGATGGACTCAAGTTCCTGTTGTGAATTAGTTGACTGTAGACATGAACCTTTATTCTCCATTTCCTGGGTGGGCATTTAAACGGCTGGTGTTATGTATTTGGAGAGGAGGAAAGTGCCACTTTTCCTCTATCTTGTCTTTATCAATTATGCTTTTGTGGTTTAAAATCAGCTCTTACATTATTTATTTATGTATTTCCTTTCAGTAAAAGGGCTTGAAATAAAAGCAGTATACATTGTGGGCAAAATAGCATGGCTCTGTTTCACACAGAATAAAGTGTGAAACATAGAATAAACATATTTCTTAGGACTGCAGTTTCATTGAAATTGGATTGTCAGTGGGCCTTAATCACAGAAGATGTTGGTATTAGATGTTTTTCTGTGCTTGTGATTTTCTACTCTTATGTTCCACCTGGACACAGGAGAAAAAAAATAAATCATAGTGTTTCCTGGAACTTCTGTCCAGAGAAATTGATTTTTTTTACAAGATTATTCTAATATTTTCCCCCATGACTTCCCTAGGTGAACAACCTCCGTTCGAAGGTGTCTCGCTTTGCAATCAGCACTCTTGGAGAGCTTTTCAGGGCCATGAAGAAACACATGGACCAGGAGGTGGAGGAGGTCGCTCGAGCTTTGCTCCAGAAGACAGGGGACTCCAGCGAGTTCATTCAGAAAGCAGCTGATCGATCCCTTGGTATTATGGTGGCGAGCGTGACACCTGCACGAGCAATGACTGCTATCCTGGCTAGCGGGGTCAAGTATGTGGTTGTTGTCTTAGTGATATCCCTCACCTTAAATTGTGCGGTAGGGGAAAGAGATGGCATACAGACAGAGAATGGGAAGAGGGAAAGGCTCTTTCTATTGTCTTCTGTGAAGTCAGTGATTTTAATGTCTGATCATCCTCATTCCTTTCCTCTTGTCATCTGCTTCTGCCATGCTATGGCCTACTTGTTCTCACAGTCTGTCAACGCTGTCTAGATGTGGTGAATGAAGGGGAAGCAAAAGTCCCTGCAGAGATTGGCAGTACAGTCTTGTGGCTTTGCGGGGAAAGGGACAATGGAAATTGCAGCAGTGAGTGCCCTTTGATATTTCACAATGCTAACCACAGAGGCGCTGGGAAAAAACATGCATCATCATTATGCCATTAACTTGAGAGACAGGGATGCTAATTGCTGGGACTAGGAGCACACATGGGAGGATGGGCTGGGTGCGGCACAACCTGCTCAACAAGTGCAGCTCCTTCTGAGAGGAGCTTGTTTGACCATTGCGTCCTCAGAGCTACGCTTTCTATTCGAACTGATGCCAAGTGTTGGCTTTGAGATGGTGAGTCACTCCACAGGCGCCTTCACAGGCAGACTCTTATGAGATATCTGAAGCAGATGCTGCCTTAAAATATTAGTGCTGTCTCTGATAGTTTTGAATAGGCACGCACTAGAAAAGACAACCTGGATAAAATGGCTACTACCCTTTCCTTAGCCTTTCAAAAAGTGAGGAAATGTACCTGTTGCCAAGCCTCAAAGAACAGACCGCATTGCTGCATATTCTTCAGATTCATGCTCCAAAGAGGTTTTCCTGTTGTTTCAAGGGTCTGTAGATTTGGAGATAAAAGGGTGGAATAAGCCCCAGTCCTACTGCAGCACTGTCTGTGATGGGAGCCCTCTGATAAGTCAACATGGATTGTCTTTCATTTTCCTCTTTCTCAGGGTCAGTAATTTCAGGAAATAAATTTATTATCAGATAGTCCTGGGAGACTGAATTCCTTCCTCCTCCCTGTGCATTGTTCCTCTCTTTATCTGAGGGTAGTATCGTCTCCTGTTGGTAAAAATTGCAGCAAGGACTCATGCCTGCTTTCCCCAGCAATGACAGAGACCATGCTGTGACCAATGTCTGTATTTCTGTCCTTCCCTTTCCCTCTGCCAAATGTTTGCTCTTGTTTCCAGTCACCGCAATGTCCTGGTGCGGAAGTCTGCAGCTGAACACCTACTGACCGTGATGGAGCAAATTGGAGCTGAGAAGCTCCTGTCAGGCACACGTGACAGTACTGAGCTGCTGGTTCACACGCTGGTGAAGCTTGCTCAGGATTGCAATCAGGACACAAGGTGAGGATCTTAATTTTACCTCCTAAAAACTGAAAGCTGTATGATGTCTGGCCATGATAAAACAACAAAAGAGTGGAAGGTAAAATAAACATCAAGAAAGTTACTTCCTTGTGTGGATAATGGTGTTTAGGGAAACAACTGTATTGGGTAACATGAGGTTGTCCAGCAAGAAGGACCACTGCCAAATTTCTGTGACTTGAATAATTATTTATTCAGATCAGCTGAGCTCAGATTAATCAGTCAAATGACTTTGTTTGGTCCTGTGTGCTCAACGAAAAGCTGAAGCATTGTCCACTGTTCATTACATGAGGATACCAAGCGTTTTTTTCTGGTAAGGTTAGGACTCTCCTAGAAAAATTCCATTTCTCTTCAAGCAACGTGTTCAGTCTTTCTAAATCCCTTCTGCAGATCTAGTTGCCTACGATACTCACATTTTTTCCTTTCTATCTGTTGTATAGTATTGTTGTCTGTGGCTGAACAAATTTCTTCTTGAAGATAGCTGTAGTTTTGCAGCAGATTATAAAACTGGTAACATCAACAATACAAACAAAAAAACACCAATACTTTGACTATGGCTCTAAATTCCAATTAATAGGTGGCAGGAACGTACAAGTAACTAACTGTATACCTGTACTATAGAATAGTAAATAGTAAATGCGAGTTGATTTGTCTTAGCTTGTCTGCCAGTAAAAGGAAGGTAAATTTTTGTACAGTGGCAGCAAGACATTGCAAATTAATCATGGCAGCGAAGCAGATGAACTCCAATCATCCCATGGGATCCTTTGATCCCACAGAAACCATTCCACAGTTTCACTGTGAAATTGTAGTTTCCTGTTGCCCTGTGTCTCCAGTGCTTCTTGTGTTCATCTGGCAGCATTGCACAGTGGTGCCAAATGGAAGTAAATATCTCTCTTTGCTGAATGGATAACACCTTCTTATGAAAGTACTGCATATGAGAATTCAAAATCTCAGCATATTCTATTAATCCTTTTATTTGTTTATGCATAAAATGAGGGAGAAGATGACTAATATTCTGTAGCAAAAACAGTTATTCATTTCTCTCTTCCCTATATTAGGTTTTATGGACGGAAAATGCTGAATATATTGATGAGTCATCCAAAATTTGATGGGTATTTGAAACAGTTTCTCCCCTCACGTGACTTGCGAGATGTTATGGCAACAATTAAGCAGAAAGTAAGTGCTTGGCAGGAGAGATGTCTCCTTTATGCATGTACTGATGTTGCTAATGTGAGATTTAAAATATTCAGTCTTTCTTTATCTCATTTTTCTTCTGTTGCATCGTTTTGCTCCTGGAAACGAACTGCTGATTCTTAGCATGTTTATCAGCAGACAGTGAGGGAATTAGTGTTGTCAGAAATAAAGTGGGTATATGCTGATGTCAACAACGAACAGGAAAGGGAAATAGGAGCAAATGATTTTACCCCCATACATAAAAACACTCTCCGCCCCAAATACCCTGTTACCCACGGCCCCCAAAATGCAACAGATGAAAGAAGTAATTGTGCCAAGAAATTTCCCAAATGTACAAAATATACACAAAGCTATCATAATTAGCGGCTATATTATCTGTATTCTAGGAATACTGCCCTGATGTCATGCTCTCTGCAACTACCTGAAAGGAAACTGTGGGGAGCTGGGGGTTGCCCTCTTCTCTTCTTGCAGATGACTAGTGATAGGACTAGAGGGAATGGCCTCAAGTTGTGCTAGGGGAGGTTCAGGTTGGAAACGGAGACATTTCTTCCCAGAAAGAGCAGTCAGGCATTGGGACGGGTTGCCCAGGGAGGTGGTGGAGTCACCGTCCCTGGGGGTGTTCAAGGCGAAATCGGACATGGTGCTTAGGGACAAGGTTTAGTGGGTGACATTGGTGGTAGGGTGATGGTTGGACCAGATGATCTTGAAGGTTTTTTTCTAATATTTTTGTTTTATTTTTTCTTAATGACTCTATTCTATTCAAAGAAGCTCCAATAATTCAGCAGCCAGTGGAAAATCATCCCCATTTTTTAAAATATCTTCTCCACTTACATTCTAGAATGGAATGTGTCTTTCTGCAGGAGTGGAGAGAGCGAGTGTGAACCAAATCAACTCCCAACATAATGGGCAGAGAGTCCAAAAGTTTTCTGCTGTTCTCTCTGATAAGCCTTGTTCCCTATCAGTTTGTATTATTCCCATTTGTGCTCATGTCTAGGGATTTTATAAGATTTTATACTGCTACCCATCATGGTAACACCTACAACCTGCATTAGGTTAGTGATAACAAAACCTTCAGCAGACATCTCTGAATTTCTGGTCCGTCTCTCTCTAAGTTATGAAATGTGTTCCTAAGCCTATTTTTGTAGCTGTGATCCTGCTTATAATCTTTGTTTTAAACAAACGCTTTCCTATTTTATAAATTAATGTCTATTTGTTTTTTACTATATGTATTTAGGGGATAGAAGACCGCGTATCTGAACTTCCATCTGCCAAGGGCCGCAGGGAGTCTAGGAGCAGCAGTTTGATGGTGTCCCAGGAAAATTTGCCTTCTGATGAAGGGTACTGAACACTCCTGTTTTATTTGTCATAGCATGTGGCAAGCTTTTTGTGTCTCTTCCTCAGTAAAATCTTGCTGGTGGAGCTGAACTGTGCAAGAGATTGTTATCACCAAAAGATTTTACCTTGTTTTTATTTTCCAGTTCAAGGTCCGGCTCTGATGTCCTCATCTTACCCCGTCAGACAGTCCGGCACACATCACTTCGCACTGTGGAAGAGATTGAACAACTCAAGGAGCTTAACAAGCTCCTGACAGCCAAAGAGTTTCAGGCACGAATGGAGGGAGTAGTACTCCTCCTAGATCACTGCAAGAACAACCCCCAGCTCATCTCAGCTAACATTGTCCAGGTATATAGGACATGTCAATTGCTTTTTTCCCTTCAGTTTCCTTCCCAAGCCTGTCACAGTAAAGTTCATTTCATGTGTCTTGGCGCTACATGCTAGTCATTCAGGACAAGCTGGTCCCTTCTCACCAAAAATAATTTAATTCAACTCCAGGTTTCAAGGCAAGTAATTTTAGTCCAGATGTATTTTTCTGTCTTTTGCCTGTTGGTGCTGTTCATGAGTTGATGATGGAATTTATTGTTGCTGTAGCTTCTTCTGTCTCGATTCCTGTATTAGGGAGAAAGAAAGGAAATCCAGCCACCAAAAACCTGGCAATTACTCTTCAGATGAAAAATGGTTTGGGATGGGGGAGAGAAGTATCAGGCTGGATAGATTTAAAAAATAAGAAATAAAGGATTCTCTGTATACTTTATCTTGTCATGTGAAGGCACAACTCGGCCTACTTACTTCCTTTCTCACCCCTTTCTTGATCGGGAAGTCCTGTTTTCACTGTTGGGCTTCTATTTTCTCAAAGAGAAGGAAAATGTCAGGAGACATGGCTTGCTTTTCCTCTTAGCATCTGCTTTTTTCCCCTTTTCTAGAAAATGGTACCCGATAAAGTGATTGAAACTACTTTAATGAGAATCAGCATGGCATGTTAAACTTGAGAAGTCTACCTTAGAGAGATGGTTAGCTAGAGAGATGGTCTGGATCCTGAAGAGTTCATTAGAGCCCTGCTGTCCTCCAGAGCAACGTTCTGAGACAGCTAGATAAAACAAACCTTGGATCTCATCCAGACTCAGTTTCGGCAAGATAAAATCTACCCTCAGTCCTTGAGACAACACTATAGAAAAATGAGAATCATAAATAGCTGTTTTCATACCTGTATGTCAAAGATTTTTTTTTCCCCATTATTAGGGTGATTTAATGATTTAATGATAGGTAAAGAGAAACTCCACATAAACTCTCCCATCCTCATCACAGCCTTGTAATAAAGTATGAAAATGTTTTAAACCAGCATGGTTGTGCAAATACTACAGTGAGTAACCCAAAGGAAAACAGTGAATTTGTGCTAGTAAACACTGGCTTGACAGAAAGGATTACATTCTTCTTTTATTTGATAGGGAACTTGTTTCAGCATCCCTTATAGAAACATATACATTTATGTTTGTTTTCTTAACAGATTTTTGATGTTTTTGTCCCGAGACTTCAGGATTCCAACAAGAAAGTGAATCAGCAGGCACTGGAGGCTCTGGCTTCAATAACACCCATCCTCAGAGACTCCTTACACCCAGTGCTGATCTCTCTGGTAGCAGCAGTCACTGACAACCTGAACTCAAAACACACAGGGATATACACTGCAGCTGTGAAGGTGCTGGAAGCGTCCATTGCTCACCTAGGTAAAGCTGAACTTGGATTTAGACTAAGTGTGGACTCTCCATCTCAGAGACAAGTGAACGCTCAGTCTGTTGATAGTTGTTGTTGTCTGTGGAAAGATTCAGCTGCTGTAAGATGTTTATGAAGTCCTGTCTGAATTCTTTCTATCCCAATCTATTGTGTCTTGTGATGTGCAGCTGAATGGATTCTGCTTATCATCTGGGTTTTATGATTACTAATCCAGCAGAGAGGATGTTATAGGCATTATTCTAAACTCCTGCCAGAAGAGTATGAGGGAAGGAACTGGCATGTCACGTCAGTTTTCTCCCTTCCTCCCAAGAAACTGCATGTGTTTTCTTCTTATTGAATTGTAGTTTTAAGATGTTAATTCCAGTAATTTTATATCCGCTAAAACAAGGTGACAGTAATGTATTTTTTTCTTTGATGCATGCTGTGAGAAGGGTGGTGGAAGCTCTTTGCCCTTGCTGGGCTTTGTTCCGTACTTTGACAGTGATGACTCTCTCAAGCAAATATATCTGGACTTTGCTGACCTAAAGCTTTGAGCTCACTCACTCATTTTGTAGTTTTTAGGTAGTAGTTTAGCCATACACGGCTCAAATGAAAATGTCCCTTTGAAAGTGAAGACCGAGACCTTGATAAGATTATGTTATGAAAAGTCACAGGGGAGATAGATGAAGGTGGAAAGGCTTGCTGGATAGTCAGAAAGACACTGACTAGCATGTATTTCTTAAAAGTATGTGGAGACACTGCCCTGATGTGGTGACTCCCCGCTTCCCCTCACCTGCCACAGGTTTCAATTTGCCTTAATTTGTAGACAGTAACCTACAAATAAGAGAATTAGAAAAGCAGAAAGGATGAAAGTGAAGTACAGGAGGTCTCCACTAACATTTTTCTCAGCTAAGTTTTGTGTTTGATATTAATAATTAACAACAGTGAGCACAAGGATAGAGAACTGGCTAGCACTCTTAAGTTAAGGAGGGGCTGTTAGGGTTGGTTGCAGCCAGGGGACACAGTTAAAAACCAGCCTTAAGTCTGTAGAAAATATTCTCTGTGACTTTTAGCTTATTCTTATGTCCTTTGTTTTAGGCAGCTGGATCCCCTGGAGGATCCCTCTGCAAGGATCTGGTGGAGAAGTGTCAACATTGGCTGTTTTTGTTCTTGCACATGTTTCCACCAGGGAAGGAGACCAAGACTGATCTGTGTAGTTTGCTGGGGGTGTTTATGGATTTATATCTTTTCAGTCTAGTGTTTAAAATTCAATGAGATTCAGACCTGAATCCAAATCCAGACCTGAATTTGCCTCTTGATCTTCTGGTGTAGATTTAGAAGCACATTGACAATACCTGTGCTACTGCTGTCATTATTGCACCTGTGACCGGAGGTTTCCAGTTCCTGGGGGCTCCTCATGTGCTATTTACTACATCTCTGACTTCTATTGAAATGTGAGATGAGAGATGGTGTGTGTGTCTTTGTGCATGCAAGAAGTTTGGTTTTGGAAAGGTGGATGTCATCACTAAAAGTGTTCATAGAAGGTTTTTTGTTTTGTTTTGTTTTCACTGATTAAAATCTACTGCAGAAGAGCAGTTTCCAGATAAAGTGCTTGGCTTCCAGGGTTGATGCCAAGTTTGCAGATCACTCATATCATCTATGCTCTATATCAAAGGACCTAAATTCCTGCCAACTGTAACTGGTAAGCTGGGTAACAAGAAACCACCACGGTGCAGTCCTTATGCACCCATTTTCAGACAAGCCTGAACATGTACCAGCATTTCCCCAAATTCTTGGGAGTCTTTGTATCTGTGCTCCTTGTCTGCTTTGGTACAGAAGGAGCTGAACAATAAATCCTGGTGTACAATTCAGCTAGAATTCAAGGACAAAGGGACTTTTGGAGGTTGTTTGGGTCTGGTTTGACTTCCCAAATTAATTGCTTTGCTGTTGATGTGATACCGGTGCATCAGAACTTCTGCAGAACAGCTTCCTGGAAGATTCTACATTATGGGCACTAGCCGGTCCTGTCTACTTTCTACCTTTGTTCTTTGTCTTCTTTTTTTATTTATTTTTTATTTTTTTAAAGGGAATTTATGGTTTGCCAAGTTCATTTCTTTAGAACAAATAGGTATAAATCCAGGAGTAAATGATGGCTTGTTCCAAATGTTGTTCTGCATGGGGCAAGATTGCTATAGCCAATAATTACATGGCCAAGGTCTGCTGTAAATTACTTTGCCACACGGATTTATGCCAGCTGTGAAAATGCAGCACTGGGTGAATATGCCTGAAAAATTTACTGCTGAAGAGGCAGGCTTTAAAGGGGAACTAACAAATTTCTCCACATAAGCCTCTTTGTGAACCCAGTGAATGTGCTGACCTGTTACCTTCCCATGCTCTGAATATGGGGTTGTGGGGTGCAAGACCTGTCCTGTTCTTGGTCCTATTGTGGTGCTTGGGAGAGGGCTGGGGAAGAGTCACAGAATCCTCCTAACAGGATGTGGCAACCATTTCCCTTCAGGGTTTTGTGTGGAGCTTTCTGTCATCTTTCCCCCCTCACCAATTCTGAGATATGACCTTAAATTTTCAGCACTGGCATATGTCAGAACAGAAGGAAAACACATCTATCTCTTATCAGAAAGACTTTGCACAGAGACATGTTCAGACAAATAATGTGGGGTATATTTATTTATTTTTGGATCTGCTCATTTTTTTTTGCACAAATTCAAACAGGCAACTGAATCACAAATATTTCAGAATTCAAGGCTTAGGGCTTTATTGTTGGAATGAAGGCTCTACTGGCAAAATACCTGAGCTAAACCTTTCCTCATGCTTTAGAATTGTTTGCCTTTACAGTTTCAAACCCCCCAACAACAGAACTCTCTAAAGGATACTGCTTCCAGCTTAGAGTCAGTAAGTGCAATGTCTTGCCCCCGTTGCTCCACTGAGTTTCCTAGCTGTGAGCCCTGCTATTCTGCTGAGACTCTGTGTCGACATGCTGCAAATTCTGAGTTTTAGATGAGATTTCCTCATCTGTCACCTTTAATGATCCATGCAGAGATGAAAGCTGGTTATAAGGTATAAAACCAAACACAAACAAATAAAAACACAAAGGAAACAAGTAGTAATCCCATTCGGCCAACAAACACCACTCTTTTCCTTCTCTCTAAACCAAAAATCCTATCCATAAACTAAATTCTTTCCAAATAAAACCTAAATCATTCATCTAGCTTAGCCCTGAGATCGAGTTGGATGTTCCCAGCAGATCACACACAGCAGCAATTCATTAGCTGTGACCCTGTACCCTGTCCTCACTGGAGGGAGCCACCTCGTAGATGGGGGCAAATCAAGTCTTATCACTTATGGCACCAGGACATAGATCTTGCTCTGCTCCTACATCCATCCTAATCTGTCATCTGTCATGAAAGATAAATCCTTTAGATGGCCACTGCCTGGCACCAGGGTGTGGAGTAAGGCCTGAGTAGCTCCCAGAGTGACCAGCCCTCCAGAAAAGGGAAGGGAAATCTCTCCCATAAGCATTAATGTAGCAAAGGGGAACACAGTGAGGGTGTGAGCACAAAGCAGATTCTTCTTTTGCTTGTATTGCAAATGCTGGACCTGTCCTGTGGCCAACAGGTTTATCTAATATCTAGTACCGAGAATTAAAGCTGAGTCAATAAAAAATGAACTGCCTGCTGCCTTTTTTTTTATCTAACAGCTATTAAAAGCTGTTCTGTCTTTTGGTCTTTTGAGGCAGCTAAAGTAATGCTTGGGTAAATTTGTTATTGACTGGAGCTTTAGTTTCAAAACGCTCAGGGCATTTGAAACCCTTAAATTGCAAGGTGAGTAGTGACTATACATTTAATTTCCCTATAAAAAATAAATATTTCCTCCTCATTTCTGCCAAACCCAAGTGTTTCTATGAAAATCTGTGTAGATACCAATATTATCAATTAATTAACATTTCGTACTGCTTCAAAATCTCCAGATCTCAGAGTGTTTTTTTCTTATTTATTTATTTATCTATCTTCTTTTTAAAGCAGCAGCAGTAAGGTAACTCTCTGAAGAGGAACAGCAAGTGTGAAACAACATCTGCCAATATGGCAGGATTGTGAGGCAAAAAGCTAAGTGTCTGTTTAGAAAGGTGAATGAGAAGATTGTAATTACCAAAGCAGAAAATTAATTAGAATAACAGGATCAATTCTTCACTTCATGCTTGCAAAAAGATCATTAGGGACTTCCTTTTTATATCTCATATAAAAAGGAGCTCTTAATAGCACAGTGCTGCTTAAAACCACTTTGGGACTTGGTTCTGTAGTATTTCACAAAGAAGTTGTCTGTCTGCCTTGTTGGTGCCACTCCTGGAGACACCACGAGGTACTGTAGCACATCCCATGAGCATCTATCTCCAAGAGAAGCTTTGCTCAGCTTATCAAAGTGGTAAGACTACAGGTTTGCAGACCAGTCTGGGCAACTTTTTATAAATTAAAATAAGAACTCAAATCAACAACAGTCAGCATAGGAAAAACTTACATGTTTTAAAACTTACAAGTTTTTAAAACTTACAACAGTCAAGTATTGGGAAATCTTAGTTTTTCAGTCTCTGTGCCAAGTTCTGATTTCAGAGATGTTACAAGAACCCCTGATAGGACATGGTGTTAGTGATGAACAGGTAATTCTCTGTCATACAAGTAACTTGGAGTCTTGTCCATAGGTCCCCCCATGTAATTTACAGATTTAGTGCCAGTTTATCCATAAAGAGTGAATGGATGTCTGGACCTTTGAGCCTTCTCACCCTTTTTCTTCAAGGTTCATCTCTGCAAAACTCCATCATGCAAAACTTACGCCCTGCTTCAATGTGATTTAAAATTTGAGGGCCCTCATGAGAAATATGTAATACAGCTCCTTGTACAGCAGTTAAATTTGTATTTACAGTTGTGAAATGAAATCTTTTCTTTTTGAATTTTAAATCCTTCCAAGTAAGCTCTAATGAAAATGGAAATGTAAAAACACAGAAGCTAGAAGAAATTTATTTTACTTTACAGAATGCCATTGCCTCTGCCTTTTTTTTTTATTTATTTTTTTTTTATTTTTTTTTCCTTGTAACCTCTATTAGTAAGCAGAAATAAATGTTTTTCTTCCAGATAACACATTACTGCTGCAAGTGCTTGCCCACCGAGTGCGTTTCCTCAGCGGTCGAGCTATGCAGGATGTCACAGAACATCTGTCAGGTATTGGCTGCTTCAGTCAATCTCCAGGTTTAAATCAAGCAGTCTTTCACAGAAAATGGCAAATACTTAGAGGAAATTCCTCTGAATATATGGTGCAGTAGCTCATCAATCACTAGAAGATTCTGGGCTTCTCCCTCTTGCAAAATACACATAAAAGTTGTATTTGGCAGGGTTTTACCTGCATGCTTGTCAAGGCATGCAAGTTGTAAAACTGGGACTCCAGTGCTGATCTCTCACTGCAGCATCTCAGGATCCACCTCCAGGAAAGAAAGGAGCTAAAAATACCCTGGCCAGTTCCTCTTATTGAAGGACAGTGCAGTAAAGGTCAAAGAAGTCTCTAAGAGGTCCCTTTCCTGAACTGAATGACCATCCTATAGAAAAAAATACGATAACTGGTATTTCTGAGGATCAGTTTGTTTTGTCAGCATGGGATCCTTGTCTAACTGTTGGAAACTTTTGTGGCTGAATCCTGCAGAGACTGGGAATTGCAGTGCAGGTGAAAACTCCAGACAAAATATTACAGTCAAGGACAATGTGCAAGGCAGGATTTGAGAACAGAGGGGCAGAAGTGGGCAATTGATCCCAACCCACCATGGCTCCCTGCCTGTGTTATGGATATAACGTGACACTGAACATTTCAGAATGTATAAACAGTTTATTTCTATATCAGTGGTGTCCTACACACTAAAAATGCAACTGATAATTGATTTATAATAGTAGCTTACTATGAATGGCAATAGCCAAGGAATGGAAAAAAAAATTCAATCTCTACAAATACTAGAGAAAACTATTTATAGCCTTGCTTTAATTAGGGCTAAAGCCACTGTGAATTATAGCAGCATCTTTTAATCCAAGGTTTAATACACTTTGCTGTTTCATTATGAATCTCAAAAGGACATGTTTAGCTATAGCAAATTAAAAAGGGCCTTTAAAGATAGTTTGAATAAAGTAAATCTCCATAATAATATAATTTAATTTTACAGTTATTTTGATCTCTTTTTCAAATAAAGCATTTGAACATTAATTTGGACAATTTTGGAGAGAGCAGATGTTCTGTCTGGGACTTTGTGGGAACAGACATTCTCGTCTGAAGCTCCACAGTGACTGCTGTGTTTAATAGCACTTAAACTCAAATGAACTTCCATTTTAAACCAGGTGTAATAACCCTGTTCTGCTTACCAGAACTGTTCTTAGGTACTTTCAGCATCTGTTTAAGTGTTGATGACTAATGAGCAGCACAGAGAAAATGGTGGTCCTTCCCCTGCAGAATAATAAATGGTTACTGCATAACGTTTCCACTGAACAGAAAATAAGAGCTGTGTCTCCAGACCATTTCAAATTTTGATCTCTCAGCAAAATCTGCCATGCAAGGAGCCTGTTGGTAGTAAATTTTTGTTTGTATTTACTACAGTTCAGTTCAGAAAATGGGCTGAGAACAGATTTCACAGAGAGTAAGAGGGAATGCTTGTTTTTTGGTTCAGTTTCAGCACCCTGTGAAACAGTTTCTGTCTCTATTTCCCTCTTTCAGGGAACACTGTGTAGATAAATGTCATTAAAGTTGTCAGATGCTCAAATGCCATGGCAGTGGGGTATAGGTTATTACCTTAGACATCTTGAAGCTGGAAATAGCTGTTCATTAGAGGCCACCAAGTATGAGGGAAAAAGCTCAAATCAGAGCATTCTCCCAGAGATATCAGTTACTCACTGATGTTTCTAATAAGACTGTCAAGCATCACACATTTTTGTGGTCTGGAGTTCTGAAATGTGGTATATTACTGCCATTTGCTGTGTGCCACTGAGCAAAAGGGAACTGCTAGATTAGACTTGTGGCATTTTTCATCAAAGATCACAAAAAAAGTAATCATCCTTTTTATTAGAAATTTTTCAATTATTTCTCTAAGCAGCATTTCAAAATCTTTTACAGCTTCTGTATATGACTTCTTAAAGGAAATAATAAGAGATTTGACATTTTTTGTCATTTGTAACACACAAGTAATTAGTTAAACAATTTGCAAAATGTGTATGATGCACTTTACTAAGTCTATCTTGGACACAAAGCCATTGATTTGGAGAAATTAAGGTCCTCAGAGGTCAATTATTCTGTTCAGTGTATGATCAGCCACTGCTGCCTGTTTCTGGATCATTGTGGCTATTTGTGTTTGCTGGCATTAACTGGAAAAGCCTTCAAAGAACCAAAAATAAAGGTAGGAACTTGTTTGCATTAAGGTGTTAAGAAACTTGTCTCTCTTGCCTGGCAGTACTCGTGGCATCTGTTTATCCCCGGAAAGCCCACATGGTTGAGCGCTACGCCTTGCCCGTGCTCTGGTACTTCCTGAGCAACATGATCGGGAACGGGGTCCTGCCTGGCCGGAGCAGCAACGTCAGGGCTGCAGTCACCAAGCTTGCCAAGAGCCTCTACCAAGAGATGGGCCCCAGCCTCAAGGAGCACGCCGCTGGCCAGCCTCAGCATGTGGTGAAAAACCTCTGGCATGTTTTGGACCTGGATGTCCAGTGAAGAAGGCTTGGTGCACTCCATGCAGGTGGCAGTAAGGCACTGCATGGGGCATGTGGAAAAGAGGGTGGAACCCCTGGCATAGGTTTTGTTCTGGTTTTGAAGCACCAGATTTACCCTACCGAGTTTATAGCTACAGATGTACATAGTATATTCTGATGTAAGTTTTTTATTTTTTAAAAGGAAGTATTCTTCAAAAGTTTTATTTTCTTCCCTATGAAGCTTATATAGGTATGAAAAAATAAACCCCATGTGTAAATGCAATTTGTAACTGTAAAAAAGAAAATAATATATTTATATAAATACTTGGAAAGTAAGAGATGTGCATATATGTATATTTACTTATAAAGTAAGACGTGCTTTGAAAACATGTGGTATGCAGGATTAGATGTCTTGCTGCTGGTGCAGTGGCAGCTACGAGAGATGTCCAGGCTCAGGCCTCCGGTGCCAGGACAAATACTGAAGATACCTGAGATTTCTCTCTGAAATCTTTCTAGGTTTGCTGAAATTTCCCTCCTATTTTAGGGAACACCTCTTATTTGTAGTCCTCTTTGCTTCCCCATGCAATGGGCTGATATGGAGAGGTGACAAGTGCTGTCTCAGTGCCTCCAAACACTTTGGGACACTCCTGGGGAGGTGCAGGAGAAGGGTCATGAAGGGGGGCTGTGCCCCCTTGTAGGGGGTGGCAGGTGACACACAGAGGTCCTGGGGCAGCACGTGGGCTGAGGGCATCCTACAGAGGTTGGAGAGAGGTAAGCTGTGGGTGGGCACCGTGAAACAAATAAAGCCAAATTTTTCTTTTTTAATATATACATTTTCTCAATGTCTAAAACGACAAAATAAAATCTGTCTTTCAAGAAATTAAAGTTTGCCTCATACATGTATAAGGTATGAGGCATAACGGGGCTATGGAAGTTTACAAGAGCCTGACAAGGCTCTTGACAGTTACAAGGACCTTGCCTGAGGTTGGGAAGCCAAAGAATACTGCAGGGAGATCTGTCCATCCCAAAAGTCTTGGGCCTTTACATTTATTTGCTGCACCTGTTTAGTATGTCTAAAGCTATATGGGACTCCAGCTGGCTAGATGATGATGTTGCATTGGGTCAGCTCTTACAGAAACACTTTTTCTTTTCAGTACAGTACTGAAGTGGTGAAATTATTTAATTGACTCTTTTAGGGTGTTTCTTTCACCGTTGTTTTTGTTTGTTTTGTTTTTTAACTCCTAACTTTTGGTAGCAGGGAGTGGTCAGGAACTCATTTCTGAAGAGACATGGCATATGACAGCCTACAGACCTGGCTCTGAAACCCAGGTGTGTCTGGAGATCCTGCAGAGCCTGGTGGAAGCCACAGTTCTTGGATATATGCCAGAGTATTTTGGAGTTTGGTTTTCCTTGAATTTTTTTCTGATGGTTCACCAAAGACAGGAATGGCATGATAGTGTGCAGGACTTCTGCAGGTGTGTTAGGACTCTGCAGAGTACAAGTATGCACCAAAGTGCTAAAAGTGAATGATGCATGTTAGAAGGTGGCTGAGTTTAAAAAGCAGATCTTGAACTGTGTCACTTCATTAAGCACCTGAAGTTGGCTACTGTCAGGTCTATTTTAAAAGGTAATTTTTTTTTTTAGCTGGTGGTATCTCTACAGGGCTTCCTGTTTTTGCTTTCTCTACCTCCAAAGTTGCTCTTGCAGTTTACCTCTGCACATTTCTCCCTCTGGAGCCCTTTAAATGCTGCTCTACACAGGCTTTTTTAACTGAGCTGAATGAAAGATGTTTATTTTTACTTCATCTGTGCTTGGGCTCTTGGGGATGTGGGGAGGAGTTTCTGCACTTGGGAGAAAAAGGCTTTTACACACCTTAGAAGAAGCCTCCCAGAGCCTGCTTTTTATGTGTTTTACCTGTAGGTCTTGCAAAGTATGTTTAAGAAGTAACCCATGTAACTTTTTTCTTAACTCTCTGTTGGCCTTGAGTTTTGCTTTCATGCATGCTGTTCCCCACAGTTGATGAGAATAAAGCATTGCCTACTGGTACCTATTTTCTGTCTAACTGTGTTTGTTGGTTTGTTTGTTTTGTTTTGTTTCGTTTTTTAACTCTCCAGCTGAGACTGTTTCTCCATGACATGGCCACTCCCACCACAGAGAAATCAGATTTAGCTGACCAAGTGACAGCATGCAGTGAGAACAGAGGAGCAGGGGTTAATTGGTACAGGTTAAGTCAGCTCAGGTGAGCTCTTCTACCACATGCTTCCACAGGTGCACATATGGTAAGTTATTATGAGCCTATTAAGGTTTTTGGAAGGCAGGAACAAAACTTAGGGCAGTGTTAGACCTTCTAGAACTAGTAAAAAAGAAATAAATATACATTTTAAACTTATTTTGTTCCTGAAATCTCCTCAGAAAGGAGATTGCAAGCTGCACTTACATGGCCAGTTTAATTCATTTGAATGTTGTATTTAATGTGCAGTGCAGCGGCTATTCCAGGTAGCAAATATATGTACAGCAGTTTTGTACATTGGCTTACTCTACCATACAACCTGGCAGAGCCCCAAGAAAGATCCTGGCTGTCACAGATAGTCTCCTGCTTGCTGAAGGTAAGAGCTATTGTCATTAAGGGAAGGTGGGAGTGAAAGGGTAATGTGACTCCTACTATGAAGGGCTGAAGAAAGCTTATGCTCCCATACATGGTGGGTAGATTGTGCTTTTGCAGAGATGCTGCTATATCATGGAGTGTAACTAAGGTGATTCTGGCAGAATTTGCCCTTGCAAAGGTTAAAGGTGGGCTTGGGAGCCAGCTGCTGAGTCCTTCTATCAAGTGGAGGGAGAGGGACTGCACTGAGGTGGCTATTTTCATCCTTGATAAATAGTGATGGTGGGAATAAAAGCACTGGCATTGCTAACAAATCCCCGCCAGCTGACACTGAATTCTGATACCGTAATAAAGCCTTTGATATAAGCAGAAGGGAGAAAACTATCTAGTTAAAATTAGAGTTGACCTGAACCTTTAAGCCTCTACTCTGCCTTGGTATCTGTAGCTGGAAAAAAAAAAAAGTATTGAGCCAGTAAACGGCCCCTGTGTATCCTTAAAAGCTCCCAACTAGTTTTCAAATGCAATTGGCTGTGGTAAAAGAGCTTGTAAAATTTCTGTACTAAGAGCTGTACTCCAGATGAATGAAGGCTGTCCTTCTCACAGTTGTTTAGCACGTTTCACCTTTGCTGCATTTGTGAACGGGAAGTAAAGCTCTATTTTGGAGGCTGCCGTGAAGGCTGCAGGACGTGCAGGTTTGTCATTATCTGCTGCTTTCCAGGACATCTCTGCCGAGCAGCTGTGCCCAGGTGACTGCAGCCATGCCCAGGCTCTCAGGGCATGTTACTTGTGATTTGACTGCTGCTGCTTTAGCTTCATGTACAGGAGTATGCACTCTTACGCACTCATGTCTGTATGTGTTACTTTGCACGTTTCTTCTCTTCTGTGTCTGCTGTTAGTGTATGCAATATAGGCTGTAAAGTTGCTTAGAGCTGATGTACTTTTGTCAGTGCAAATACTTGAATGGTAGGCATGTTTCAGCACAAGAAGGAAAATTGGCTGTACTAACAAGATGACTTCCATACGGATATAATTGTGCCAATATTAAGATCTCTTTCTTTGGCTGCTGTCTTGTTCTGGCAGCTCTTTATTTTCAGCATCACTCAGGGCAAACAAAACAAGAGATTCTTCTGTTTTCTCAGGAGACAGCTGCCTTCCAGCTAAATCAGCCCACTTGTTCTGTTAAGTGCCCTTCCAGGCTGGACCTCTTGCAGGTTGCCCATGCAGCTGTAGGATCTCATTGTGCAATCTGGCAACTGCTGGCAGGTACTGTTGTTTCGTTCCCTATTGATCCTGCAATTAATAATTCCTTTAAAAATAATGGTGACAGTGTGCCCATACCAGGGTTTAGAGTAGTACACATCTCACATACAGGAAGATTTTCTTTTTCAGACTCGTAGTTTTTCCTTACTGCAATTTCTATAAGGAAAAAATTTGACCCACCATATTCTCTTCTTGCTGGTCCTCTCTTTCCTCTTTTGCCAAGACTTCTTTGTGTCACCTGCTGCTGCTATTTAGTGTTCCAATGGCATCACTTTTTAATATGTTTGGGACATGGTGTATGTGGAGAAAGTCCTGTATAGAATAGATTTTTCTAACTGTATGTAATCTGTACTCACAGAAGGTTTGAACAAAGAAAAATTGGCCCAAATTCCAAAGCTTTGTACATTTGCAATTTGAGTTATTTCTGGCACATAGCTGTCTTCTATCTTGTTTTATAATTAGGAAAATGAATAATCTTTTAGAAGGAAAAGATGCAGTGCTTTTCAAAAAACATATATATGCATATTTACCTGGAACGGCAGTCAAATAGTGTTGTTTGTGACTTGCTTGCAGGAGGATGAGTTGACCATGAGGCCAACAAAGGTGAGAAGGGTCACTCAAATTTATCATAGAATAGTTTGGGTTGGAAAGGACCTTCAAAGATCATCTATTTCCAACCTCCTGCCATAGGCAGGGATGCCACCTGCTAGAACGGGATGCCCAGGGCCTCATCCATCCTGGTCTTGAACAACTCTCATCACTGATCTCCATCTGGACATTGAGTCATTGACCTCAGCTCCCTGGAGGTGGCTATCCAGCCAATTCCTTGTGCAGTGAACAGTCCACCTTTCAGATCCATCTCTCTCCAATTTGGAGACAAAGATGTTGTGTGGGACTGGATCAAAGGCCTTACAGAACTCACTCCATCATAGAAGGCTAATAGGTCAGGCACAATTTGCCTTTGCTGACGCCGTGTTGTCACTTCCCTGTCTTCTCTATGCCTTAATGTGGTTTCCAGGAGGATGTTCCATGATGTTCCCAGGCACAGTTGTGAGGCTGACCAGTCTGTGGTTCCAGGGGTCCTTGTTTCTATCCCTTATAAAAATGTCTGTGCTGTTTCTCTTTCTCCAGTCAATGGGGACTTCATCTGCCATGAGCTATATTTATACCTAAGCCAGAGCAGCCGTTCAGCAGAGAGCTATGTGATAACTTATTGCCATGGGCCAGTGCTGCACAGTGTAACAAATTCCTCTGTGGCTGGAACAAGCACTTCTGGATTCAGCTCAAACTCTTGGTGGGCCATGCAATTATTGATGGCGCTGCCTTTTAAAAAATATTTAAGTTTCATTTCATAATCATTTGAATCTTTTAAACTTACATATTAATTTGTAGCTGCCATTATTGCTCTGCCTGAGGGAAAAATACTTTACAGGCTAATGTAAACCCTAACATTTTGACAGCAATTTCTGCACGGTTGCCAGTTTCTGATGTTACAGAAGAAAATATATGTGTGATGTGTTAATTAGGCTTTCTGAAGGACAAAATCTCTTTTATGTGTCCGTGTGTATTAGCTCAGCCATGGATCTAATCCTGGTCTCTGCATAAAGTCCAGGAAGGTTAGCATATTTCAGGAAAAAAACAAATCTCCCCTTCAGTCTGTGAGCACATAGGGTCGCTATTACCATCACAGTGAATCTGCCCTTTCAGGGTTTTTCATTGAAGACAAAATTATGGAAATGACTTCCTTGTTTAATTCCCCTTCCAATATTCTTTCAGAACTTTTTAACACATGATAGAAAAGACAGTGAAACTTAATACCCAGCTGGTGTCTCCACTCTTTGAAGGGTAGCATTTTTTTTCTCCTTTTAAATTAATCCCTCTTTCATACCAGAAGAATTTCTTATTTTTCAAATGTAATAATAAAAACATGTGGTTGATGCAGGGTCCTCTTTATGATGCTTGTGAGGATTGGTAAGTGCTTGGCTAAAAATGTAGATATAGCTTGGGTCTTGGATCAGTTTTATGCAAATTTTGGAGGAAAAGAAAATTCAAGATGCGATAATTGGATCCACTGGGCACCTCGCTAGCTTTCAGTGCTGCTTATCTTTTTACAGTACTGGACTGTGCACAAGTGGGTGGGTGAGAGACAGTCATCCCCAGTGCTGTTGGTTTGTACTTCTGGACATGTCGGTCTCCTGGGAAGTATTATCAGAAGACTGGAGAAGGTCATACAAGTCCTGGTCTTGTTTTGGCTGAGAGGAGTTTAAATTACACTTATCAAGTGCCTCTTAAAGCTATTACTGCACTGTTTATTTAAAGAAGTAACTTTCTATTTTTTTCTGGTTTGTAAACAACCTTTGAAGAGGTCACAACAATCTTCACTGTGTGTTGGGAGTAGATGAGCAAAGGAAAGTAGGTCAGCCAAAGGAAATTGGGAATATGTTGAGTACCTCAACTCTGCTGCATTCCCTGTGCTGTGGTGTTCACAGAGGTATTTTTTTTTTTTTTTGCTTTACCTCTGTGGAAAAAAATAATCTTTTTTGTTGTTGTTGTTGTCAAGGGAATAAGGGAATGCTGTAGAAATTGAAAATCTTTGAATTGTCAGGGTTAGCAGAGCTCAGACATGCAGTATATGGGTTCTCTCTCTATTGGCTATTTCTATAATAAATAGATCTGAAGAACTGTGTTTTTTGACTTGAAGAATGTGCTGTTATATGTATTTTTAATTGTCCATTATATTTTCTACTTTATTTCTTTATTTTGCACTTTAATTTGCTACATGGATTGTTGTGATATGAAATTTATCTAAGGCTCAGAAATAGGTAATTGACTACCAGGACTCCCAATCACTATGGGACAGTAGAGCATCCCTGATGTTTTTTGTGTCACCCACATGAAAAACTGTGATATGGAAAACCTATTTGCATGCCAGGGCTGTTATGATAAATGCTTGTATACATATGCATGTGTTTTCCCTGAAATACAAATATGAAGGAATTTACATGGATATCAGGTTATTGATTAAAAAAACTTGATATTTAAAACAAACAATAATAATAAAAAAATAATCCAGTAACATGCATGGTCTTGTGCCCCGATTGTCCATGTGTAAGCAAAGAGACACAAAGCTTCAAAATGGAGGAACATGTTTTCAAAAAGTTATTATATTACACTGGCAAGCTTAATTTCCAGTTTGGATGTAAGAACTATTAAACCGATATTGGGCATAAGAGGGAGTAAGGCTGCAAAATGGAATTGCCCCATTAGATTGACTTCTTTGGCTTGCTTTTAAAAACTGAGCAGCTAGTGAATTTCTTGGCTTTATCTCTAGAGTAATCTTGACCTTGATGCTTTGTGTGTCTGTTGTGAAGACTAGAAAGCTTTGTTCACAACTTAACAGTTACTGCTCTGGGGAACAATGGGTCTTAGGCTTCAGCTTTGATTCCTTCATATATTAAAAGACCCAATGGCTCAGTAGTAATAATAAATGATAGACCATCTGTAACAACGAAAGCTTTCAGTTTCTCTTTGTTATATAATCAGCTCATCTCTGCCTGAAGCAGAAAGGATTCATGTGGAGTAAGATAGGCTTATCGCCCCTTTCTCCTTTAAAATAATACATTTCAAGGGAGTACCCTGTACGGTCTATCTCCAGAAATCCTCATAGGGTAACAATGCAGTCACAGAGTTTTGTATTAGTAAAGAAAGAGAAAAGATTATGATGAAGAGAGTAAAGTAAGAGGCCAGTTCTTGAATTTCAGACCACCAGTTAAGTGTTCTTTCAAGGTGGTGAAGGCTGCAAATGATCTGGTGCTAGCAATGGAGGAACAAAATAGATGCAGGGCAGGTGTGTGAGTAAGCTTGGTCTATGCTAGAGGATTGCTGATCTTCTGCTTACTCCTGTTTATCAAGGGTTCATGGAGGTGTACTTCACCACCGTGCTTTGATCCTCTCCATAGTAAGGCAGGGAGCTCAAGCAAGTCTGATAGGGTGCCTCCAAGTCTATCAATAACTATGCTACTTATGCTACAGTGGTAGCTATTTTGGGGGATGTTCATTTCTGCTGTTTTGGCATTTGCCAGGTAGTGCCTTGCCTTGAGGTAGCAGGTAGGGTGGAGGTGGGATTTTTATTTATTTTTTACATGGGTGCTAACTTTTGCCATTAGTGAAACATTTCTGATGTTGTGATCCCATTTATTTCTGATTGTGGGAAATCAGCTTGCCTAGGATCATTCCACATTTGTTTCCTTGTCACCCATGATGTAACTCCTTTTGGTTTTGCTGGCTTTCCTTTGTCCACCACCTGCACAGATGGTCCCAAATTATAGCTCCAATTTCCCTCAAGGTATTTGGTAGGGCACCTCTATTACCAGTAGCACTTCTGACAGCTGTTATAATCAAAGGTTTCAGTGAAGGAGGCACCCCTCTCAAAAGCTGCGTTTTTATAATTCTCATTACTGCTAACCTGCCTGGATTGGATCCTGTAATTAATGCATGAGCCATACTCATGAGCCACACTAAACTACTACCTTCTTTCATTGTACACCATTTTCTGAGACACTACACTATTTCGGCAAGATCTGCGTATGTTGTGAGAACTGCTGCACACAACTGTTGATATAGTGTAGGTACAAGTGATATCCTGCCCTTCAAGATTCCTGATATTCTGTAATTGAGCATGTAGGGTTTACTAAACCTTTTCCACCCATTAATAAATGTTAGAACCATAGAATTGTTTGGGTTGGATGGGACCTTAAATACCATCTAATTCCAAACCCCTGCCATGGGCAGGGACACCTCCCACTAGACCAGGTTGTTCGAAGCCTTATCTAACCTGGCCTTGAAAACCTCCAGGGATGGTGCATCCATAGCTTCTCTGGGCAGCATCAGAAAAGTACCTTTAGGTACTTGAAGGCTGCTCTAAGGTCTCTCCAGAGCTTTCTCTTCTCCAGGCTGAACAACCCCAAATTTCTAAGCCTAATCTTCATACTGGGTGTTCCAGCCTTCTTAGTATCCTTGTGGCCCTCCAGTGGACTTGCTCTAATAGATCCATGTCCTTCTTTTATTGGGTATCCCAAAGCTTAATGCAGTAGAGTCTCATGAGAGAGAAATGAGGAGAATCACCCTCTTTTTTGTTGCAGCCCAGGATACAATTGGCTTTCTGGTCTACAAGCACACATTGCTGGCTCGTGTTGAGCTCCTCATCAACCAACACCCCCAAGTCCTTATCTTCAGAGCTGCTGTCCTGCTCTCAATCCATTCATCACTCAACCTCCTTCTGCATGCTCCTGCTGCTCCCTTATTTGTATGAGGTGTAGTGCTCCTACCATCTTCCTACCTTCTAAATCTGGCTCAAACTCAGCCTTGGAGACAGGACTCTGTAAGAGCACAAACTCGGGAAACTGAAACCTCACTTTCTGTATATCTGCACTTTTGTTAGTAATACACACCATCAGCTACTCTATAGTGCCTTACACAGCCCTGCTATGAGTAGCAATTATTTCTTGCACAATCACCTTTGTGTCTTGTAATATTCTGTCTTCTCCTTCTAACTCCCTCATTTTACTCTGTAATGATACAACTTCATGGTCAAGAGCTCTACGACTGGTAGCTAATAGCAATCCCAATCTCCCCTAGCTTGTGAGAATACTTTGATGCTGCTTTCCATGGCAATTCATGCATAGCTGTCTCAGTCATCTGAGGGGTAGCCACTGCTTTGTCATCTATTTCGGGCCATACTTCTGATGGTGCTAATGTAGATAATAAAGGGACCGAGGTGGCCCAGCACTCAGTACTGAGCCATCCCAGACTGCAGGGAGTCACTGTTGTGGCCTTCCCAATTCCCAGTTTTTTTGCTAGCCATGGCATGGCTGTTTCTAGATCCTGCTGACTATGCCAAATGTGTGAGTCAGCATGAGCAGGAAGCAGGAAATGCAGAGTATATTCATTTTTGTTACCTTGCGAACTGGGGGATCCCTGAAGCAACACCCAGGCAGAGGCACACAAGTGTGGATGCAGGCACTGCCAAGCTCAGTCTGTGCTAGAGGATTGCTGACCTTCTGTTTACACCTGTTTTCCAAGGGTTTGTACAGGTGTGGTTTACCACCATGCTTTTATCATCATTGTGCTTTGATCTTCTCTGTACTAAGGAAGGTATCTCAAGCATGTCCAATAGGGCACCTCCAAATCTACCAAATACCTATGTTATCTATACTCAGATGCTGTACTCCTCAAGCATGCAGAAATAAAAAAGCAATCAGTAAGATACATGTGTTTTCCTACATTAAGACTCTCCAGGCGTTAGCTGTTCCCAGCTCTGAGGTCACTTGAGTGTATTTACAGTCATCCTTACCAATCTCCAGTTCTCACCCCATCCTCCTCACCGATCTTCCACTTTTAACCCATTCCTCCCAACAGCAGGCATACATGAGGTGTGTGGAAATGGGATCAGAGGGATAATGTGGTCTTCGGTCATGATCGTCTTTCCCTGCTTAATATTTACTGTCATGTCTCATCACTAAGAAGCTGCCAACATCTGAAAATAAATTATTCTAGATTAACAATTTGTTAATCCTTCCACATCGGATAAACTTAGTGCCATCATGACTGCAGCATGTATAGATGCATGTTGCAGGTACGAACTTCAAATGGAGATTTTGCTCTTGCTGTGAAAGATACTTACAGTATCTTCACAACTGTATATTGTATTATCTGAAAATCTGGTGCAAAGATCCCAAGCAGTACCATGGTACTGAGTATTTTCCAGCTGTATCAGTACATCTGTTTTTTATCATTAGTATTTTCATTATTCATCCAAAAGGGATAGTGGGGAGAAATGCAGACTTGGGATCTTTGCACCAGATTTTCAGATAATGCAGATAGTCCACTATTTCAGGTAGTGATGAGACATGACAGTAAGAACAAATTACTTTCTCTCTGTGTTGTGATTTCTTTCGTTCCTATAGCGAAGGGCATAATTCTCAGAATATCTTTCTTAATAATAGAACTCCATAAATGATTGTAAAATGCTTTGGATGTTAAGAAGTGTGGCAGAGAAGACACTGCAATATGTTGTTTTTATTGATAAAATGCATAGTATTCTCAATTATGTTGCTAATATATGGTGTATTTCTTGAAGTCAAATAAAGTAATTGGAGTCAGCGTAGTGCTTTTGGGTCACCCTCAGATACTGAGAGCATGAAATGGCATCTCCCGTAAAGGTTTCAGGTTTGAGCAGTGCCAATGGAAGCAAGGGCAACTGCCAGCTTGTTAAAGGTCTGCAGATAAAGTGTAGCACTGAACTCTTAGTTGCTGGTTTTGCAGCTATGAATCCCTGGCTGGAAAACTGATACGGCTTCACAGCGTGCTCAGCCCTTCTGCAATAAGACTCCGAAGCACAATGTGTGCTCTGGCTTTAACCCCTAGGATGAAACCACTACTCCATGCTCAAGGTAGCTGCGTTTGTACATAGCAGCTGTGAACAGAGCACAAAATTGCCAGGTAGCTCAACCTTACTTCAGAATAAGTGAAGGTGGAAGCACAGCTGATGTCTGTTTTGGTCTGTCAGTGTCCAGGCTGGATTTTGTGTTTCCATTAAGCAAATATGTATTTTTATGCCACAACTTAATTTAATTGATGTCTCAGTAAAACACAAAACAAGACAAGCTTTTACTGAGGTGGGGAGGAAGGGAGCAAATGGACTTTTTTTATAAAGGAGAGGGCATTAGTTAGTGCAGTAAGTAAGGAATCAATAATATAACTTTGGTCTAAGATGTAAGGTAGCTGCAGACAGAATTTAAGGGAGATCAAATACAACTTGTGTATAAAAACTCTGGTTTATTTACATCAGTGAAAAATAATTCTTGAAGTTGAGTATGGTCTTAAAAACAACAGTATTCCAGAAATGTTGGATTCATGAAAAATGGAAATGTCCAAAAAAAAATTAGAAAAAAAATAATTCAAAGTGAACAGCTAAACTGTGATTTCCTACATTAGTTGTGCTTAACCATATGCTTGCAATACAAATTGAAGAATTTTGCAAGAGTCCTCCTGTAAATTAACTGTACTGAAGAGAATCTCTTAGCTATATGTGGTCATGAGTTCATGACGCATTCTTGTAGATTACTACTGAAGGAAACTCTGTTTCTTGAATATAATGCTAAGTTTGCTGCAACATCCTTAGGGCAGCATTAGAATTTTTCAGCAACTGCAGTGTTTAGGTGGGATAGGTGATTGATTTTTTGATGAGTGTCCTGATGACATGGCCCTTAGTCAAAGCTGGGAGAGATGCTGTACTAGGATGCTGGCTGATGTGAGGCGTCTTCAGGGCAGCCTGTCTTTCAGGGAAAGTTGCTTTGGCTGACTTCATGTCCAGCCAGCACATGTGAGCAAGTTTCCAGCTTGATTGCTGAAGTGTTTTTCTGTGTGCTGATATAGCTCTTACACTGTAGAAGAATTTGGTGCTTAGGGATGTAAATACTTCTCAGTTACTTCTCAGCATCCATCATGGATGCTGAGAAATTTCACCATTTACCCACAAAGAGAGAAAAACGATTGTACTAACTGAAGAGAAGCTGTCCTCCCACTCCTGCATTTTCATCTTCAAAGCTATATTTAGGCATGCTAAGTGCTGTTTTTCTGTTGTTGTGTTTCTTGTTTATTGCTATTCTGGGTGGTTACTGCCAGCAGAACAGAAAAACCCAAAATGCATACGAAATGTATTTGTATTTTTAATGCAGATTGGATAGGACTCCATTTCTGATGAGTGGGAAGACTGGCTTGCACCTTGCGTTGCTGATGATCTTTAACATATCTCTTGGTGACTTCCCTATTTAACAGGTGATGGTGAAGCTGTCTACGTGATTACAAGGTGGATCTGTTGAAATCTGTCTGTATGCTATGGGTATGGCTATTTTGTCACCTCAAGCTTGCAACCCCCCAGTGATCCAAAGCACCTATCTGCTGCAATTTACTTCTTTATATTCAATACCTCACTGTAAATATCATAATTAAGATTTCCTTGTGTGTGTGGCATAAAATGGCACTGAGCTTATTGAAGAAGGACGGTTGTGATTAAGGCAATATAATAAAACTCAGGAGTTCAGTATCCAAAGGGGTCCCTTGTACAGCATAAGGCAAGCCTCAGTTCCCTGATCATGGGCAGGAAGGGTTAAAAAATCTGTGTGAAGATGAAGTGCTGTCATCATGAAGACTGTGGGGAAAAACTATAACTATTCCCATCAGAACACAACTAGAAATAGCTCTTTTTCTGGATCTTGTTCTATACTAAAGTTGCATATGAAAACATGTCAAATTAAAATAATTAAAAAGTTGCATCTTAAGTCTGATGATAAACTATTTCTGTGAGCAAGATCCAGTAAATTCTGAAACTATTTTAATGTGTGCTGTAACAGCCTAGGATTAACCAATTTTCAGTACCTTGTGTTTTCATTAGCAAGAATCTGTCTAGAAATTACAATAAATCCCTTCAAACTGCATAAATCAGAAAGAATATAAATGTCTTCCTGGGAAAACAGGATTCTCTGTGCTAGAGGAGAGGTTTCTTTCTCTCAAAATGTCCTTAGCTGCCTCCGGATTTATAATGCTGTTTGATTGGGCTCTTACAAAACTACTCTAATCAGGATTAAGCCTTGTATCTTTGGAACCAAAGATGATGAGATTACATGATAATCAAAGGTGTTTTAGAAGATCAAAGCCTTTTTGAGGTAATAATATCCCTAATAAAACCCCTTTAAAAAAAAAGGGTTATTTTTTGTTTTAACTTGTTTTTGACATTTTTCTTTCCCTCCATACTCATAAATACCTAGTGTGAAGTTGTGGCTTTGCTGAAGCCACTTGTATTATTGCAATAGAGTACAATTGGTCTGGGATTTTACCCAGGGAAAGGTCACATCAGTCACTTTTTTACACAACCAAAGCTGTGATGTCTCCTGAATAAATGACATGTCAAATAATGATCATTTCTAAAAGTTTTTAAACTCCTTTAGCTAAATGGTGAAACAAAGGACTTGGCTTCAGGTCCTACCTTCATGGAATCAATTTGCCTCAGACTTGCAGAACTGGAAAGTGTATCTGTTGCTAATTGTAAAACTTCAAATTAAACCTAAAATGCAATCAAAAGGAGAAGCAGCTGGCTACTGGTATTTCCTCAGACTGTTGGGAGCAGTTTGTGTTTTCAGATGTAATGCCATCATATTGCTTCCTTCTGGATAAGTTGTGTTTTAGAGGTTTGGGTAAAGCTGCTTCCTCCCTCCAGAGCCTCTGGCCTTGCTTGTGCTTCCGCCTGCCCAAATGTTTCTGCTGTCAGTCCCTCTGCAGCCCCTGGCCCACGATGTAGAGCTCAGGGTGGGAAGTGGATCTGTTGGACTCCTTGATTTCAGGGGCACAAGGGTTGCTCCAGCAGTCGCCTGCTTTTCCAGGGCTCTCCTCCGCACTGCAGAAGGGAAGATAGTGAAGTTAAGAAGCTTACGAATGGTGACTTTTTAAAACAATGATGATTAGACCACATTAACCCATGAAGCACAAATCCTGCAAAGTACTAGGTAACTCGGTGTCTCCTGCGTACATGGTCTTTCTTGATACACCATCAAGATGTTTTTACCCATGTTCCCTCTTCTGTAATGCCAGATACTCTGTACTCTCCCTTCACAAATCTCTCTTGGGAAGAAAATATTTAAAATGTTTAATGGGGGATCAGTACAAATCTGAGTTCACTTGTGGATGGGGACAGATTTGAGTGAAAAGTCTTATTCCAAATCCAGACTCTGCTGGAGTAAAGGTCTTAACTCTGTTATGCATCCACTTAGTATTTTTACAGTGACATTTGAGTATGCCAACATGACAATAGGATATGTGTTCTGGTGGTATAAATCTGCCACATTGCAGACAGGAGAACTGATACACAGAAACCATGCTAAACTGAATTATCTTTTGATTATAGACAAGCCGTTAAATTCCTGTTCTGGTAACTAGGACTTCCATGATTTGTGCTGCTGGATGAAGATATTTGTGATACGTGACTAGTCATGAAACTCTAATCCAGATTCAAATGCCCCCTGAGCATAGGAGGTCTCACTTTGACTTCTTGCTTTGGGCTGATTCAATTAACCAAATCCCTTGCCTTCTTGAACAATATCTTAATGGCAATAGCATTTAATCTTTTATCTCTGCTCTACCTCTTGGAAGATTAGCAGCCTCAATTAAATATTATTTTCAGTTAAACTGCACACACAGAAATCCTATTACAGATTCACAGGGTTTCTATAAGCAGAATAATTTCTCATGCTATGCCCTGATAATATGCCAGTAACTGTTGACTGCTGTCAAACGACCAAGCTTAGAAAACAGCAAAATTAGTTCAGTAACTAACAAACATAGGCTGTCCAAATGATTTGTTCAATTAGTTGTTGAACTTAGAAATGGAAACCTTAAATTGAAACTCTTGTCCAAATACAAAAGCTGTAGCTCCAGCTCTAGCTAAGGCCAGTGATGTTTTAAGTCCTGATAGTCCACACAGCATAGGATGGGCAGCAGATGTACTCGGGAAAGGAGCACTTCTTGCCTTCTAGGGGAGCAGTGAGTATGCAGGCGATGCAAATTTGCACATAACAATGGCATTTAATGCCTGGCAGTGCTAGCTACCAAAATGAGATGGAAGTTGCTTGTTCTTTTGGTGTTGCTGCTAAAATGGGGTGGGGGAAAGGGAATTCTGCTGCCTGATGACTTACTGGAACATGTTACTTTTACAAGCTCCTGGAAGATTGTATTTAGTAATCTTTTCTCAGAAAATGGATGGTTTAACTGGGCATGGAAAAAATGGAGGCATATATCCCAGAGTTTGCAGAAGCATGGGAGAAAGTAGCTAACTCATTGATTACCAAACTCTTTTACTATGAAGTCTGACGCTATTGCAGGTTTGCCTGTGTCTTCCTCCCCCCACTCCTCCCAACTAGCACTTGAAGATGCTAATAACACACACACAAATAACAGACACGGAGGCTTAAACTTGGAGAGGAGAGGAAGAGCAAGAAAAGGAATGAAGGAAAAGAGACTAACGGGTGGGAATAGCTTGCGAATTTGAGACCAGATGTAAATACTGCCAGAATGAGGAGTTTTAGGAATATAACATCTAGGGAGATACTTTGAAAATTTCCTGTTAGCTGAATGAATTGCAAAGCAGAGGAAGCCTTGCATGATTAATAAACCATCCAATAAACTCAGAGTATGGTGCACTAGACTCGAAATTAGCATCTGAAAGCTGACATGACAAGCTCCAAGTTTGAAGCTATAATGTCCATACAGATCCATGCCATTATCTGTCCATCATTCTTGCCAGCTGATCTGAAATATTTTAACACAGATTGAATTGTTGACTTGCTTAGAGGCTGATGTTAGGAAAGACACCCTGGCCTATCTTCTCATAGTTATTTGAATATATTTATAACCTGAAGGCTATTTCATATCTTTCAAGAATTGAAAGTGGACATCCTTAGCCCCCATACAAATAAAGGAAGTTCAATAGCATGCTACTGAATTTTCTCTAGATGAATTGTAAAGCTTGAGCAAGCTGTGGGAAGTTAACTGAAATCTGGGGCAAGATGATGTTATCTTTCTCCAGCCATCTGTTCTGTGCAGGAACAGGGCACTTTTATGGGGTATTTCTTAATAGCAATAAATTCCCATTACTAGTTTAGAAAGCCAACACAGTGCAATACATCTGCTTCTTGACGTAAAGTAGAAAGATTCTTACCTTGCTTGGTTAAGAGCGGGTTCGCTGCCAGCTGTTACGGGAGCTGGAAGATAAAACCGAACCCCAGGTCTGCGGTCAGAGAAACTTCTCCTCACAAACGGCTGAGGGTTGGCAGCGCTCAGAGACAGCTTTCTGGTTCGGTCTGCAGGCTGCTGAAGTAGCAGACTGCTCTTTTGGGAAGGTGGTGAAGCTTCAGTCTGTTTGGTGACTTCCACTGTGGGTTTGCTGGGTGCTGGTGGAGGTCTTGCTTCAAATAAGGAAGAAGTGGCTGGGCAAAATATTGAACGTACATTGCTGCCCTTCTTGGAGGAGGCAGGCTGGTACTCAGCCCCAGCATCCAGACCAGCTTTTGATCCCTTGTAGGAGCAGGATGGAGAGGTTGGTGGGGACGAGGCAGTGAGGAATGGAGTGGGGCTTGCTTCTCGGCGGTAGACTGGGGAGCCTGGCAGCCGGTGTGGTGTTGGCGAACTTTGCTTGTGCTCTGCAGGAGGGCTGAGCAGTTTCCGCTGGGCTGGTGGAGAAGGCAGCTTCTTCTGTAGGGGTGGGCTGGGCCCTCGGGGTGGGCTGGGTGCCCTGGGGCTGGTAGGGGGACTGGGTTTCCTCTGCATCGTGGGTGAGCTCAGCTGCTGGCTGTTAAAAGCCTGCAGAGCACGTCTGTGGTGTACCGGAGGGCTGAAAAGCTGCTTCTCAGTTGGTGGAGAAGAAGGGGGAGTTCTTGCTGGGGACACCCTCCTGTTGAACGATGAACCTTTTTCATTTCTCCTCAGTGAGTCGGGAGAACCATGCTTCTGATATGGCACTGAAGTAGCAGGTGGACTGGGCTCTTTGCTCTCTGAGCTATTGTCATGTGGTTTTGAAACTCCACTGGGATTTTGAAGAGGAATAATTTTATGTGTTTGCTTGTACAAATCTGCAGCTTCTTTTCTCTGGGTTGCTAATATCTCCTCCTGGCTAGGGATGTGTGTGTTGGTAGGGTTCAGCTCCAGAGAGTATATCTGCAGTTTCTCATCCTTGGGTCCGCTACTCCTTGGAACTTTGTTAGCAACTGCGCTGGGGCTGATGTTTTTACTTGGTAATAAGTCAATGGACTGGAGGGAGGCTTTCATTTTTGGGGAAACTTGTGCTCTCTTAGTAGCATGAGATTCTGTTTTGGCAGGCTTTTTGGCATCTTCCAAAGAGTTTTCTCCTATTCTTGCTGTTTCTTCAGGCTCAGAGAATTCAAAAGAAGTGTCCATTAGCATTTCAGGGGGTGGTGGTGGCAGGTTCTCAGTGTCTACCTCAGGTTCTTCCTTTGTGTCCTTGCTTAATTCTGCAGCTGGTATAGGAGGAAAGGCATTTGAAAAGTTAGAACAAGCTCCATTGGTGTTTGAAAGGCTTGTGTCTTCTACTGGTGAAATACGATGCTTAATATTTAAAGGCACCAACCCTCTCTGAAATGGAATGGTGGGTGGGATGACTGGAAGTCCAAATTTTCTGATGCACTTAATTGGCCCTAAAGGTCTTAAAGGTGTGGCTTTTTCAAGATCGTCTGTCGGACTGAACGTTTCAATGAGCTTTTTGACAGATTGGCGGGGGGCACAACTGCTGCCACTGAGAGTTTGTGCTCCAGAAGTCTTGTCATCTTTGCTCCCCGATGTCTCCTGGGCTGGCACAGTATCTCTGACAGGCTTCTTGCATCTCTTTTCATCCAGCTGACTGGCAGGATTTTGATCAACCATGTACAAAGGGACTTTATCCTGGTTAGGCAGGATGCTGAAATTTTTTGAGAGGCATGCCTTAAGTTTGCTAGAGGACCTAGATGTAATTTGCTTGTCCTGCAAGTGACGTGTTGATCTAGGTTTCCGAGGCTCTTGGTTGTTATCTGTATCCACCTTTCCATAAAACATTTCTAGCCTCTTGTTGAGCTCCTTTTGAGTTCTCTGAAGCTCTAGGAGGGTTGGGTCCTCTGCCTGGCTTCTGAGGGACTCCGTTGATCTGGACCGTCGCTGTTTCCCAGAGGCCTTCTGCCTTCCCATTGCTGTACTGGGCCTTGCTGTTAGGACTGCTGTTCCGCTCTCATCCTCCACCCATTCTTTACGCCCAGATTTAGCTGGGACAAACTTGATTTTTTCACTGATGGCATCTTTCATCTTCAGAATGATTTCCTCTGTCTCCACATTCTCTGTCCTTTTGGTGGACGACTGTCTTTGTGTGTTATCGGTGACTGCAGGTGAAGACTGGGGCCTCTTTGGCAGGGCATCCTTACCCATTTCCGATAAACTTGTATTGTCATCATCCTCCCCCAGGGTGCTCTCTTCATCATCATCTGAAGGAAAATCTGTTGATTCAAAATGTTCGCCTTCCTGAGTAGAATCAGACTGGAAGGAGTTACTGGAGTGCCTTTTGCTCAGGCTTGCATATTTTGCAGCAGTGGAAGTACCTCCTGGTACTCCACCCTGACAAGAAGTTTCTTCTCTGCTCCATACAGATGAATAAAATGTATCTTTAAAATGCCATTCAAGTGCACAGCCATGGGATGTGGCTGTGCCTGGTGACATTGTCCCACTATGCATGTGCTCCATTGTTCTGGTGTGGTTTTGGGACAGAAGGCCACGTGCACAGGACTCACAGCTTGCTTGTGCTCCAAGCTGGCTGAAAGGACTGAAGTCTTTGAGGGACTCACTGTCCACGCCAATGCCACTATCCTCAGAACAGAGAGTCCTGTCATCACCATGGGACTGCGAGCTTCCCATGGTTGAGGCTTCAAGCAGCCTTACCGCCCGAAAGAGGCGCTCATCATAGCTTTGCTTTGCTTTCAGTTTTCCTTCCAAGTTGCTTGCAGCAGACTGCAGGTAGCTGCAGGTTTCCTGCAGGGCATCGGAGGTGACAGAGGCCAGTGTTCCACTCACTAACTGCATTTTATTGATTGTGTACTGAAGTAGTTGTTGCAGAAGATCAGGGTGCTCCTTCAAATCATCTTTTCCTGATGGCCATGCCAGATATCTACCCACGTCTTTGAGAAGATTTTCCCCATCATTAGCAATTTCTTCCAAGAGCTGGTTGATTTCATCAAAGCGAAGCATGAGGAAGCTTACCATCTGTTGTAGGAAAAGCTGAGTTTGGGCAGCCTGGTTGGCCATATGAAGTATAGCTTCATACTTGGAGAGGTTTGGATTTAAGTAGGCATATGCATTCTGATGAGCCTTAACAAGCAGTTCTGGGAAATCTACCTTTTTCTCTATCTCGCATGGGGACAAAATTGACTTTTTTTTAGTTTTGCTAGGCCGACCTTGCTTAGCTAATTTATGATTTTTTGGCTTCCTTCCTTTCTTTAGGATTTGCTTTGCATTGCTTTCATTCTTGTCATCACAAATGGAAGCTGATGCTTCTGATTCACAAGAGCTTTGCTTTCTGATCTGCACAGCCTCAATGATGTGTTTTTGAGACTCAATCAATTTGGACATAACTTCAGCCCCTGTGGCTTTCCTCTCAGTTATGTTGTCTTCCCTGGAAATGTGAGGATCTGAATGCGATTTGGAGGAAAACTGCAAATAATCACTTTTGTCCTGCTCGGACAGTTTCTCCTCAGTTTCGCTCAGGGAGCTGTTCCTCTGAATTTTGTATTGGTGGAATTCATCAATATTGTAGCAAGATGAACCTTTAACTAGCAGTGGGATTCCTTTATCTGCTGGATCAATACGCAAAACACCTTTGGGTTTATTCAAAGCCTTAAAACCATTTCTTGCAAGAGTATTAACGATCTCGCTGTGAGATGGTGTGCACCCCATCCTTTCTCTGTCTTTGACTGTATTTCTGATTAAAAATCCAGAAGAACTAGGAAAATAAAACAAAGAATTAAACTCACTGTCTCATCCTGAACTGCAGACTGTCCTTTTCCTCACAAGTTTTCCATCACAATCCCAGTTTTGTTGTCTGTCTTTGTTGTTTGCCTTGAAATTTCACGTGCTTACTGCCCAGGATCTGGTCTTGAAGCTGTGCTGTTCCATTGTATGTTTCCGCTCAGGTTTTCTTCTTTGATTCAAAAAAGGAGTGTGAAAGCTCTGCTGGATTTAGAGCTAATGGATTAAGAGGACTTGAATGCCTCACTTCTGTATTGACAGATGTCCACTACAAATAAGACTTTAAGCTCATTAGGGTAAGCAGGCACCAGCCAGTCAGCACCCATGTTGAAGATTTTTTTCTGTGCTATATTGGGAGGCAAGAGGACTTGGTACCTGCCCCTCCTTTTTTCCCTTGTTGCAAAACCATAACATGTAATTGAATGTAGAGATCTAAAGAGAGAGACTATATTTTGAAGCCCTTTTTGAAGGGGAGCTACTTGAACAGGTGTGCGAATACCACTCAATACTGCTTAACCAAGGAAAAGGTGATCTTGATGGAGTATGTACCAGCTGGAGAATGTAAGACATGGAATCAAATGGGTTAGAGATACTTGTTGTGCTTCTGCCTTGATGGTCTTCAATATTTTCCCCCTACTTTCAAGTGACAAGCTGTTTACTTCTAAGTCCTTCTACAATTTCCAAAGATTATTTTGATTTTTTTCTCGGTCACGTGATAATTATTGGAAGGTATTTTTCTCTTCAGATAACTTCCCAACTTGAAAGCTGAACTTTCAAGAATAAGTTTTGCATATGTGGTTAAGAGAGCGTCTACATCTAGTGCATCTAAACTGTAGAATTTCAGTACTAAACAAACAAACAAACAAAAAAACTACTCTTGTCATTGTAAATGCTGTTAGTTGAACTTTCCACAGTGCTCAGTGTTCAGTTCATCTGTCTTAATTTGGGAAAGAAGTCAAATCACAGGCTGAATGGACGACTTTAGACTTTCAAAAATATGGGTTAGGGCCACAAAAAATCATCCGGTTTCCTATAAGATAACAAATCTCTAACTCATCTCTAATAAAGGGTTTTCCTTCCTCTGAGTTTCTTGGGATAAAGTGTTAACATGTTCTTTGCAGTCAGAAAAGTGACTTGCTTGCCTTTATTTCATTGTCATCTGCCAGGGCATAGTTCTCTTGATGGCAAGACTTCAAGTGTTAAAACTCTAAGAAAAAAAGGTTTAAAAAAGAATAAGTATAGACTCACTTATAAAAAAACAAAACCAAAAAGTTCTTCAAACCACTTCTACAGCCATGAAAGAATTATTCCTTTCATTACTTTTGTTACCATTATCACTTGCTGTTTCTCTTACTTGGGAAAACAAACCGCAGAATAATCCCAGTCTGAAAGAGAAATTAAAGAACTCAAAGCAGGAAATGGAATGTTGTGATGAAGCAGAAGATATTTGTATTTTCCAAGTATTTATTTATGAAGGGCAGTGTGTGGATGAGGATGACAATAGCAAATGCCACCAAGTTCCCTCTTCTTTAGTCAGATTGGATGGGTTCATCTTTTATTTTCCAGATGTAGCTTTTCTACTGAAGGTATCTGTTTCTCAGTGTCAGAAAAGGTTACAGAAAACAGTGGCTATCTTAACACTGGAAAGAAGCCTACTACTTTTTCTAGCAATGTGATTTCTGCGTGATTGCAGGTATCTCATCCAATTCCCCAAAATCTTTTTATGCTGCCAAGCCTATAAAATGTTTTCAGACTTATGAATGAGCTGCTTACATGATTCATTTGTTGATGCTGGACTGTGGTAGCAGAATGTCTTCATGGCAAGTCATTATTCTCTGTAGCCTTGCAGTTTTCATTTGTTCTGCTCAACATGAGCAGCAAACTTACCTTGATTTACAAGGGAGAAGGCATGCCAGTGACTCCCAATAAAATTTTTAAAACCCTACCTGCTTTCTCTACAGTATTTTTTCTGGAACACATAAATTGTACTTAATGCATGTGATGTCACAGTCATTGCCCTCTAAGCTTTTCTGGAAAGCATCAGGTAATTACTTCTTGACTCTGCTTCTTGCAAGTCATGCAGCTCATGCTCCAGCTGCTTCTGCATCCCAGCATGATGTGGCTTGTACACAGTAGTCCCAGATCTCCACAGCATTCCCTTTTAGGCACATATCTAATGTGTTCAGAGGGAAGAAACACTGCAGGTGTAGGCAGCTGCTTCATCCTAGTGATCCTAAAGGTCAGAATGTTGTAGCCCTCCACAGTAAGTCAAGGAAAATACAACAGATCAATCACGTAGCTTTAGTGTATCTCTTCCAGTGAGTTGAGAGACCTCTTTACATAGCTTGCTGAGTATTTGTTGTATAAAGTACTCTAATGATTTTTATTTGAAAAGCAATTCCAACAGTTCCATCATCTCTGCTGGGGATTAGCCTCATGTGGATTGTTTTTGGAAAGGTCTTTTTCTTCACTTTTTCCTTTGATTTTAGTGTCATGCCACCCTCCCATTTTTTTTTTCTCCCTAGTTATTTTCAGCTCATGTATTAACATCTGCTGGCAATATATACATGGGTCAAAAAACATAAGACGCTGGTTTATGATTCTTATGTATTTATTATTTCACAATTGATATTAACATTAGTAAATGTTAATTTATGTTCAGTTCATTATTATTTATTCTTGAATAGAGATCCTGGGTCCTAGAAAAAATGTTTTAACAAGGCATATGTTATATATGTAATATAAGTAAGTCACATAAAAACAGTGGTAGAAGAGAATATTGATAGGAGAATGACAAGCAAATATTTTGAGAGTAAGGGAATGAGATGGATTGTCATATGTTGTTTATGAAATCATATTTTGGTTTACAATGCTACTGTTTACAGAACTCTTATCAAAAGGAAAACATTTGTCATGTTTGAGCCTACGTTGTTATCTGTGAACTTGCTGAATTGAACAATTTTACAAGTGTCCCTGATGAACACAAAACTGTGTTTGAGGAACAGAGCCTAGAGAAGAAGCAAGTAATTGTATAAAAGGCTTTTGTTCTTCCTTTCATATATTTTCTTCCTACTGTTAAATTTGGCAGTATTTTCATTTTAAGCAAGCTGCCCGGTCACAGAGTACTCTTGAAGGGAAGAGATTAAATATTCTTAAAGCCTGCCAGAAATGTCTGGTGCACTGGATGATAAAAAACAGACTAGTCTGAAAGTGGGAAGGGGACTAGTAGAACTGTGCAGGTCCTACCAAAGGCAAGAATGAGACCTGAACCTTGATGGACATGTGTGGTGGACAGGCTCCAGAGATGTTGTCAGCGTGGTAAACCACGGGATGGATTTTAGGGCTGGATGATGGGAGAATTGATTGATAGAAACTCTGTGAGGTTTCAGCATGAAACAAGTAATGTAAGCTTAAAAACTATGGAAGCAAGAAAAAAAGACAAGGTAGGACTGCTATCCTTTGCAAGTTTGCAGTATTTAAAAGGGAAATGTGCATAAATGCTCACATCAGGTCTTAAAAAATTAGGGTTTGTATTTGTGTTTGACTTCTGAGGAAAACTGAGTTTCTGCTCACTGAGAGATTATGAAGAGCTTAAGTGACAACTTTAAAGAGGTCTTTTCTTCTGAAATAAATAAAGCAGGTTCATTTTTTTATGTAACAGTTCATGGTTTTGTTTGGGATCAAATTAATCACCTTTGTAAAGGCTCACACGGTGCTGTGCTTTAGATTTTTAATTAAAACAGCTCATTTTTCATAGCTCACTCACATCAGCTCTCACCAGTGGCAGCAGGCTTGTGCTTCTGGAGCAGCTCAAAGAAAAGCAAGTTTCAATTTCACGAAGGCTTGACACCTTCAATGATCATTTAAGCAGCTCTTGGTCGGGATGGCGTCGGTGTTGCCCCGGACGGTGCTAGCAAGCTCCCCCTGCCCTGCTGCGGGCCATTTCTGAGTGCAGCCCGACCCTCAGCCCGCCACACGCTCCCTGCCACCCCCTGAACCTCCCCGCCCTGTGCCGCGCCTCAGGCGGGGACCCGGCAACCTCCCCTCAGCCCGGCCCCGTCAGGCGCCGCCATCACCGCGCAGCGCCTGCCCGGCGGGGCGGGGCTGAGCCGCGGGGGGGCGGCGCCGGCCGCCGGTAGGCCGAGGGCCTGAGGTGCGGGCGGGGGAGGCCGCGCAGCCGGCTGCAGGTACGGGGGGTCGGGGAGCGGGGCCGTTGGGACCGTTGGGGGCCGTTGGGAGGGCGCGGGGCTGCCGCTCGCCTCGCCGCGCTGCCCGGTGGGGGCCGTTTAACGGACCGGGGGGGCTTTGGGGGTCGTTGCTCGCACCCCGGGGTCCGGCAGCTCGCGGTGCTTCGCCCGCCGCTGCCCCTCACGCCGGCGGGGCCCGAGCTGCTGAGGGGGCGCCGCGCGGACAGCTCCGTGAGGCGGCGATTGCGCGGCCTCCCCCCAGCGCCTTGCCTCTGTCGTGACAGCTCCGACAGCAGAGCTGCTTCAAACTTTCGGCTCCTCGACGTGCTGCGTTGCAAGATATCCCCCCCCATGCACCAATCTGTAAAAAACGGCCTTGAGTGTGTCTATATTCACGCATCTTTCGCCCATAACGTAAATTTTAAAGATTGGTTAGTTAGTGTTTGTACAAGAGCCTTGTTCTCTGGAGCTAGCTATTCTTCTAGCTTTTAAATTTTTGGACCCCTAAGTAGTCCTTTAGATGTGGTCATTGCCAAAAACAGCATCCTACGTGTGACAAGTCCTGCTGCCGAAGTCCTAGCGCCATCCCATTGCATCTCTTGAAGTACGGCAGTATTTTATAGTAGTTGCACAGGAACTTTCTACTAGTACCGTAACATAAGGTTGCAAATTGTCTGGAGTACACAAAAAATCTGGATCCTGTGTTAATAAAACTTTTTTTTTCTTTTTAAATAAACCATGCATGTTTTATGTAATGTGTGGGCATTGAAAAGCTTGTCCTTGCTCTTCAATCTTGCCAACATAAAAGCATGTACATCTGATCATCAAGTTTTCTTAATTTTTTTCTAATGATATTTCCCTGTTTTCAGGTTGCACTTGGGTTACAACAACATATGACTGGCAAATAGTAAGTGGTATTTTCTTTTGGGCTGAACTGCAATTAATAGTAGCATAGCTCGTCAAAGCTATGAAAAGGAAGACTTGTTTTCTCATTTTATTTATCTAACCATTTCCTACTGTCTCTCTGAACTTCTGATCTTACTAATGTTACCCCTTCTATAGAAACATTGTTGCTTTTCTTGAAGATGTTGCATTTAGGGACTTCCCATCTGAGTCAGTCTGTCTTGGATATTATTAATACCTCAACATTGTGTTTTTCTTCAGAATAGAAGTTATTTTGAGGACCAAGTCTTTTTGGCTTTTCCATTTCTTTGAAATTGTTTTCAAACTTTTGCTTTCCTTTTGCCTTTCCAGGTGTTGGTGTGTGTATGTATCACACTAACCAGTTGTGATGTGCACGTACTTAAGCTAGCAGTCTCTGGGGGTAGTCATGGGTGCTTCCTTGAAGTTATATGGTTCGGTATTGTGTCATAAAATGGTAATATATTTCTAGATCCAAATGAAAACCGCGTGGCATAAGGATGCACACGCTTACGTCGGAGGGTATCGGCACTGGTGTAAACGTTTGATGCCTTGCTTAATGGTGTAGGTGGGTGTATTCATCATGGCGCTTGGGTCTTCATGTCATCTGCCCAACAACATGGGTTGTTTTCCTGTCTGGTTTACTTTGCTCTGTTGTATATTGAATTTTTTTGCCTTGACACTTTGTCTTATGTGTTCCTTCAAAGTAAACAATGACTTGGATACTTGAAAAAGCACAGATTTTACTTTGTTCAGTCTGTGTGCAATAAACATCTGTATTTTCTCTATTAATTTGCAATTGTCTCTTCTGATCTCTAGTTTCAGCAGCTTTTGTAATCACATGTTACAAATCTCGCCTCTTCCTGTAATGATCTGCTCCATCAGGTCTGACTACTTTTCACGGTGTTTCTTTTTCTTCACTGTTGTACTGAACAGCACTGTGCAAAAAGGATATAAATCATTTCTTGTGTGTTTTTTTCTTTCTTTCTGATTTAACAGGTTCAACTGTCTTCTATACACATGCATATTACTTGTGCGCTTTGTGAGAGTGTCTGATGTGCTCCCCATGAAAAACTGATGTGGGGAGACTTTCTGTTTCATAAAACTGTTTTGCTTTGATTTGTCCGCAGCCTCTGAACAAATATCACATTGTAGCAAACTCATTTCACTGCTTCCTAGGAGAGATTAAATTAGTCACTTGTATTTTAAGAGAAATCTTAAGAGTCCATAGTACTGACAGCAATGACTTTCTTGTGTTTGGGATGTTTTTAAATGACATTCAAAACGTAAAGTCTAACTTTTCCTTACTGGATAAAAATAACAGTTGAAATAACTAGTGATACTTTTGGCTTTGTTGAATCTAAGGATGCTTAAGCCAATGCAATTTGATAACGCATTAAGAACGGGAAGAAATAGTCCTGCCTGTTCCTAGTGTCCTCTTCCTTGATCTTTCCTTTGTGTGAGCACATGGATTTGTACAGCTGTACAAATTTGAGGAAATGAGTTAGTTGGAGAAAAATTGTAGTTTTTCATCTGGATACCTCTTCCAAGTTGATGACAGGGTGAACTGTACAAGATATGGAAGAGAAGAGGGATTTATTTTTATTTATCAAGGTTAGCATCTGCAACCTATTTCTAAAATGCTTTTTATATTTGAATGAAAATTGTGCAAGGTTCCCAAATAAAGTGGCAAATCTATTTGGAGGAAATATTAGAATAAATTCATTCACGTAAATTGCTGTGTGTAAGACAGAAAAAACAAAGTAAGTCTTAAAACAAATAAAAAAAATTACTTTTTTCAGTCGTGTAGGTTAAGTGTAATAAAAATAAACATGCCTTGAAGCTTAATGAATCCTTTCTATCAGACAAAGCTTTTAAACAAATTCCTGAATTTAAGAGGACTATAGTATTCTCCAGAATGAAAATTTTAGGTTTGTTTATTGGAAGTGATATTTTTACTCTACTTAGTCATGAAGACTCAAGATTCAGTTTTTCATCTGTGAGATGTAGCCTCTGTTAGTCTTTGTTTTTCTCTCAAGAATAGCTTATTTTTTTCCAATTTATTTGTGAATTTGCCTAAGTTACAAGTGGTAGCCAGCTTTTCTCTTATCTTAGCATGCAGGCTGTAACTAAAATTTGACTTGTCCTGGTTGTTAGAAAATGTCACTAGAATTCTTTGTGGCTGTTTTATTTTTCTTCTCTTTCCTAGGTTGCTGCAAGGCTTGAAAAGTTGACTGGAAACAACACCAGGGTGGGGGCTACAACACTGTGGTAAGTATGCTGTTTTAAAAGCTATTTTAAAACACAGAGGGGAGAAGCTGGGAAAGGAGATGACAGGGAATCATGAGTCCAGGAGTGAATCACTCAGTAATGAATTGTCTGTAGCTTTATGTGGGAAGATTGAAGTCACGAGAATCTGAAGAGAGGAGAAAGCAGTAGCTGGTAGCATGTTCTTGCTCAGGTTTAAGGAGAGAAAGACGCATGCTGAGTATGAGGAAAGGTACTTGATGCCTCACCTTTTCATAAAGCTGTAAAACAAACTAATCCATTCATTATTACTGTGCAGCTGCTAGTTACAGCATCATTCTTTTCATCACTATCCAAGTGGAAAAACTGGGAGAAATTTCATGTTTTCCCTTAATAACATCAGAGTTTGACAATGTCCAGTCTAGAAGTTGGGTATCCTTGGCACCATACTCTACTAGCTTTTATAAATTTGTTAATTTTATTGGTTTGCGAGGATGTGATAGTCGTAATAATTTGTTTGCAAAAGGAAAGATTTTAATCTCATACATTATATTTTACAATTATAGAACTAATCCAGAGTATTTCTAACAAGGCTATTCATTCATTTTTCCCTCCTACTAAAGTGGCTTTCTAGAAGATGACTGTAGAAGATCTTCCAGAACGTTCCTTAGAAGGAGATTCTCTCACTGAAAGACGTTGTTTTTTATTCCCAAACTCTGAAACATCTGTTACTTTTTCTGTTGCTGCTGCACCAATGCCTTCAGACTGTGGTATGTACGTTAATAGAAAATGATTTTGTGGTGAGCAGAGAGTAAGTTTGAAAAATAAATGGTAAGAAAAACTACCAACTCTTTATGCCCTCTTTTAACAAAAAGCTTACTGCTTATTAAGTGGATTCTCTATTCTTTTAAAGAAAACTGAAAGATGAAGGCCCACTCTTTCCCCAATTTTCTTATTGCATACATTTTTAATTATAATGTCTTTTCATTTTAATTGTTTCTTCTGTACACATGATTAGATGTTTGTAAGCAGAGAGCTGGATATTAAGATGCAAAATTGCAATTCAAATTTTAATGTAGTTAAGCATTTACATCACATTTAAAATCTGTAGTGTTACACTTTCTCAGTGTGATTTCAGTATTTGAACTAAACTGTAGGGGAATATTTTTGTTGGAAGCGTAGTTGTTTGCAGTGGTAAGGACCATGGAACATGTTTTAACAGAGAACTAGCAACTAGGTGATTGTCTTTTGAAATAATGTTGATTTGTCTTCACATGTATGAATTATAATAATTTTTAAAACTGGTTATATAATATATTAAAATGTCTCTGTGGCTAAAGGATCTTCATAAGTAGCTACAATTATAATATCTTTGAAACAGTATCTATACACCTTAAAATTATTTTTTCCTGCTCTATTTTTCCTGCAATCAGTTGTTCTCAGGAAAAATAAACATGCGTAAAGTAATGTTCTGTCTTTGCAGGCTTGGCGTTCTTGAGACACATTTGATGAGTTAGTGCAGGCTGGACATTTAAGTTTCATATGATAAATTAAGTTTCGTATGATATATGATATTATCAATAGCCCTTTTTCTTGTGGGGGATTTCAATTTACGAATGTCTGCTGGAAATGCAGTAGAGCAGAGAGGAAGCAGTCTAGGAGATTCCCAGAGTGTGTGGAAGGTAACTTCCTGACACAGCTGGTGAGTGACCCAGCTAGGGAAGGTGCCCTGCTGGAGCTTTTGCTTGTGAACAGAGAAAGGACTTGTGGTTGGAGGCCGTCTTGGCCTTAGTGATCATGAAGTAATGGAGTTTTTGATTCTTGGAAAAGTAAGGAGAAGGGTTAACAGAGAGCAACCAAGAGGGCAGATTTTGTCCTGTTTAGGAGACTGGTTTACAGAATCCCTTAAGGAGGAGTCGTGAAGGGCAAAGGAGCAGGAGCAGGCCATCCCCATGTTCTAAAAAATGAGCTGACTGGGAAGAAGACTGGCCTGGCTGAACAGAGAGCTTTGGATAGAAGTTGGTGTGTGTGTGTGGGGGGGAAGGATTATATGATCTCTGGAAGAAGGGGCAGGCCACTTAGGAGAACAACAGAGATGTGGTGCTATGTGGGGAGAAAATTAAAATTAGAAGGGCCAAAGCTCAACCAGAACTTAATCTGGCTGCTGCCATTAAAGACAATAAAAATACTTCGATAATTATGTTAGCAAAAAAAGGAGGACTAAAAATCTCCATCCTTTATTGGATGTTGGGGGAAAACATAGGATGAGGAAAAGGCTGAGGTACTTAATGCCTTCTTTGCCTCAGACTTTGATAGTAAAACCAGTTGTTCTACAGGTACCCAGCCTCAAAAGCTGTTTTGGTTTGGTGGCTTAATTTTGGAAGATGTTTGTTACCTGCATCTGCCACCAGATGCAACTGATGCATTTGTGATGTGGAAATTATGGAGGCCGCAGAATACATTCCTGATTTGTGCATGTTTTGGTATGTTTTATGCCAATTATGATGGAAGAAGAAGGAAAAGATGTTTTATAGCATATGGAAAAATCATGTACATGTTTCTTTGCTCAGCTGAGAGATCAAGAGGCTTGTCTGTGCTTGGGAACATTTTAGAATCTTCAGTGTTTGCCTAGCTTGAAGAAATAAGGGTAAGCTGTTATTAGCCTACTCATTGCCCATCTCTGTAGGTCCTTGTCTAAACTTAACATCAGCCTTTGCAGTACCATTGCATTGGTTCCTGGTTCAAAGCTTTTTCTGAAGTACAAGCAAGACCTTAGTATAAATAGTACAGACATTAAGGAACGCTTTTTGTATTTATCATATTCTCACTTTGCAGCGTGATTATTAGTGGAGCAAATCTCTTGCATTCTTTGCATCTGTGACTGCAAAAATAGATGCATTCTTAGAGCATGTTAAACCTTACAGTTGTACGTAATTATTCCTTTTTTTTTTTTTAACAGAGTTTTCCTTCTTTGATCCCAATGATGCAGCATGTCAAGAAATACTTTTCAACCCCAAAACATCAATTCCTGAGTTGTTTGCTATCTTAAGACAGTGGGTTCCACAGGTCCAGCAGAATATTGATGTTATTGGGAACGAGGTGAGGAAATCCTTGAATGCTTACAGCATTAAAGAAATATTATGGTAACATCAATTAAAACAGTTGATTCAAAAGCAGAAATAATCATAAATACAGGTACAGGTTTTGTAGGTCACAAATGATTACCAAGCAGTGCCTTGTATTCCACATACCTTCAGTTTTAATTTGGAAGAAGGAATTTCAGCACATTTGGTAGGTGGTAGAAATTAAATATTTCTTCTCAAAATGGTTATTTTTCAGAGGCCCTTCACCTTGGTGCTTCAGTTTCCTATTTAACAGTAATGTAAAACTGATAAATGAAGTTACAGTGAAGCCTGACCAAGTGCAATGCTTCCAAGGCCCAAGATGAGATAGGATCTGAAATCTTTTTGGGACTTTGTAATCGGTTGCGTTCATAGGACACCTCGTTTCTTATTTTATCCTACATTCTTATTTTTGTTCTGGATTATAGGCTTTTCTAGACAGGAGAGGAAGTATGTTAAAGTTTCTTCTTACCATAATATAACTGGGGGCTTTGTGTAAATAAATAAAAAACGTTGAGAGACCAAAGAACTGTGGGAGAGACTTTTCAAATGATACAGTTTTCCTATTGTTCAGTAAAGCCGTTAACTTTTCAGCATGCAAAAAGTATGTTAGAAGTAATAATATAAGGAAGAAAAATTACAGGTTAAAATTTGTAAATAGTGAAGTTTAATCATGTTCAGATAATGCTGAATTTCGGATTGTTCAGATTTATTTCATTTGTGCATGTTCCTCAGTTCAGCATTTACATTGTATTCTAGGAAGCTTCTTTGCTACTAGCCATTAAAATGAATTACAGTATTTAGTAAGTTACGGTACAGCTAAAATTCGCTTCTTTTCCTCTTGTCTCTCAGATCATTAAAAGAGGTTGCAATGTGAATGACAGAGATGGACTGACTGATATGACTCTTTTGCATTACACTTGTAAATCAGGGGCTCATGGTATTGGTGAGTAAAAAAACATCATTGCAAATGCAAAAGCATATTTAATTAAGAGGGCTACTTCCACTGAGTATTACAGAAGGTTTTCTTGAAGTAGACTTTTTTAGTGCTTAGTTTTGGCTTTTAGTGGCTGTGAGAAAGGGATGTATTGAAATATGGGATTATTGCTGTGGCAGTTAGTGGTAGAGGTATTTCAAAGAATAGTACTAATTTACACATACATTTAATAACAGCAAAGGCTGTTTCAAACTGAGGTGCAAACTGTGAACTAAGGTATTCACAGTCTTCTTAGGTCAATAAAACTAGAACATTTAAGTGACTGGCTGTTTTTGTTTTTCTTTTTGCTTTCACCCTGATCATGTCAGAAGAAAACAGTAATCTTTCTTTGTTTACATTATGATGGTCATAACTACTGGAAATAAGAGCTCTTTTAACTCTGAACTCCCCAGTTGTATTTGTTGCCCCTGAACCCAGTTCTCCTTGGAGTTAAAAGTTTCATAGCAAGATCTGGCAGAGGCTAGCTTTCCTGGTGGTGGAAGATCTCTTAACATAAACCTTATCATTGTGGAACTTATTTTTTCCTCTTCCAATCAGATTGCTGTTCTTTATGTTGGAGATAAGCAGGTTGTGTTACATAATGTAGCAGAGATTTTGGCTCTTTTATCATAACAGGCAAAGACTTTTGCATTCTAATACTAAAAAGAAGGGCATCTAATAGTAGTTGCTCCTCTGTAAGGTTTAAGAGCTTGATGTACCTTTTGTTACACATAAGCATATGCATATTTTTTGAGGTCCTGTAAATAAATCTCTAATGCATGTTTTAAAAAAAATTGCCTTGCAGGTGATGTTGAAACTGCTGTAAAATTTGCAACACAGCTTATTGATCTGGGTGCCGATAGCAGTTTACGCAGCCGCTGGACAAATATGAATGCCTTGCATTATGCTGCTTACTTTGATGTTCCAGAACTTATTAGTGTTATTTTGAAAAACGCAAAGCCAAAAGGTAGGTATTACTGTTATTTCATATAGTTGTCAGTATTTTGTTCCTTTGTTGATCCTAAGCTGATGTGTAGTGGTCTTTAAGTGTAGGGTTTGCTTACCCATTTTACATTAAGAATTTCTAATTTCTTATTCTTCTAGTCAATTTTGTTGGTGTGTTTTCTCTTAACCTATTTTTTTGTGTGTGGTTTAATGCACAGAACACATTGCTGTGTTTTAAAGTTCATAAGCTTGAGCTTTGTACAAAATGGTAGGGAAGTATCTAACAGAACTGAATGCAGCTAGCTTAATTCTAAGTTCTTGTTTGAGGAATAAGAGAATATATGCACAAGACCAAAGATGTAACTATTCTGGCAAATTCTCAGTGTTTTTAAGTGCCTTAATCATTGAGAAGTGTGTTTGAAATACTGGGAGAATGGTAAAGGAGAAGTGGAGATTTGGCAACAGCACGTGACAGACTAGGGGCTGAAGCAGCTTTGACATACTGATTTTTCTTCACATATGTGCTATCTGAAAGGTCTGTTAAGGAACTGTTTTACTTTAGTGTTTGACATAAATAAATATGTATTTTTAAAAAGATTAAAAAAAATAGGGCTCCAATAATCAATTGCAAAACTTAAAATTTGGTATCTTTCATCTTTTTAAAGTTGGTCAACCTCTATGTATAAAGTCGATGTGCATATACATATTCATGATCTATATGTCTGTTATATTTTGTGCCCTAAAATATTAATTCAGTATAAACATATTAGAATGTTGATACAATTGAGATAAATTTTATTTATCAATTTGTGGAAAGGGTTAGTGGGATAGAGACTGTAACTGGAGAATGCTAGAAGACTTGTACAGCCCTGAGGTGGAAAGTTTTACATCCTTCACCAGTATTTCAAACTGGAATATTATTGTTAAATCCTTCCTGGCTTTTGGATTCTGTGTGAGATCAGTTGGCATTTTAAATAAATGGTTATATTCTTAATTGACTCAAATTGACATCTCTTGTATAGTTTAGGAGAGGTGCCAAAGTCTAACTTCACAGCTGATTAAAAGATACGCTGGGAACAATTAATGGAAATGTGCATCATGATAACCCTCTTCTAGTCAAATGCGGTACTGTATTTTCCAAAATGTCAGTGCAGGACCCTTTTGAGCACCATTCTTTGGAAACACAGGAATTATAAAAATCAGTAGTTTTTATGTAATTCTTGGCCATCACTAATAAAATTTGTGTAAGGCAGAGGTATAGTCAGTTTTCCCTTGTCCCACTACCTGTTCATAAAGGAAAACAACTGGTTGAAGTTGCATCTCATTTTAAAGTTTAAAGTCTATAAACAGTAAAATATAAATATCAATGAAACATTAATTTATATTCAAACCTAAAGTTACTTGTTAGTCTTAGCTCAGTGCATTGGGTATCTCAAATAGCGGTATCAAAAAATAAAGTAACTGCTCATCTTCCAGATTTGATCATGGTCTGAAAAAACATATGCAAATAAGGTTAACATTCTTTGTAGAATCACTTCTCATACACATTTAGCACATAGCTAACTGTGTTTCTGTATAAATGTTGATATAAATTACAAAAATTAATGTACTTTCATTAAAAAAAATAATGTTCTCTCAAGTAATCTGTAAAGTGAAATATTCAGTTAACAGACTTGCATATCTCACATGATATTTAATTGCAGATGTAGATGCAACCTGCAGTGATTTTGATTTTGGAACAGCTTTACATATTGCTGCATTTAACCTATGTACGGGAGCTGTCAAGTGTTTACTGGAACATGGAGCAAATCCTGCCTTTAGGGTAAGGTGTTAGGTTGTATATAAGTCAAAAGGCTAAGAATTAAATGATTTGATTATCTGGGGAAAAAATATCTGGAAAAAATAGTATGGCACATATGGGTTTTGGTTAGCTAAAAATGTATCATGTGGAGTGATAGTGACTTTGAAAAATTACTCCAAACTTGTAGTGGATGACTTTCTATGCTTTGTCATACTTCTGTGTTGAATTTTGTGTTTTTAAGTCTTGATGTGGTTCATTAGTTCAAATAGTGTTCAAGATGTTCTGTTTTGATGCATCAATTTTCATTTGTTAAAATGCCTGTGTATTTTGCAACAGTTGTCATGACAGGTGGATCTTTTCAGAAATACAGGCGTACAGTATGTGACCTCCAGCAATTCAGTATATTGCTCAGTAGTAAACTTAGTCTTAGCATGAGTAACTGATAATGAAGAACCATTAGCTGCTCTTCTTACTAACCAAATAGTAGGCCTGAGTTACAGTGTAAAACGTTGCTCTATGTGTGTAGCCACTTGTCCTGGATTTTAAGTGTAGGTGGTATCTCAGTTCTCCATTTTCAAATTCATTTTTTTACACAGATAATTGTGCTTCCACAAACTGAAATTTGGAAGATGAGTTAAGATTTGTACTAATGCCTTTGAAGAGAGGGTAGGCAGAACTTGCCGTTGTAGCAGCCTGAAGGCCAAACAGTGTATATGCTCTCTGATCAACTGGCCTTGAGTTAAGGTTAACTTCAGGTTAGTTAGTACTCTGCTGACTCTGGCCTAGGGCAAGCATCTCACGGGACATAGAGGAATCACAGTAACTGCTGTATGGACGTGGAAACTGTTTGGAAAGGATTTTTAATCCTCAGTGTGTTTCACATGCAGTACTCCATATTTGAATAAATACATGAATAAAGTTGTTCAAGTTTATGTGAGACACCAATTTTTTTGTGTATTCTACACATGCTATATGTGTTAATTTAATGATATCTTACAATTGGAATAAGCCTCACCAAGGATTAAACTGTACACTGGGGAAAGATAAATTCTGTGGGAAGTATTAGCTTTATAGTATTGGTATGACCAGAATTCTCTCTTACTTGACTGAATCTGTGTTAGGGTAAACAGATTTATCTAGGTGCTTTTTTTTCCCATTCTTTCTCGTGTGTCCAGAGTACTAATAATGTTGTTAAGATTAACAATTTTGGAAACTTAGCACTTCTGAAAATATGACACCATAAATGTTAGCTTATTTGCCTAAGGATGTCTTGGCATCCTCATTTGAAAATGTGGATGTTCTTATCCTTGTTTATGTTCTAGGAAAAATAACTAATTAAGTGGATTAAAAACTTCATAAACTGCTCCTTTTTTTTTTTTTCTAATCAGTTGTCACAACATTAAATCCAGTAGTATGTTATGTTTTTACAGAATGACAAAGGGCAGATCCCAGTGGATGTGGTTCCTGATCCAGTAGATATGCCACTGGAAATGGCAGACGCAGCAGCCAGTGCAAAAGAAATCAAGCAGATACTGCTGGATGCAGTGTCTCTGTCATGTGATGTCTCAAAAGCCGTGATTCCAAACCGTAATCATGTCACAGGCAAGGCCATGCTTTCATCGCTTGGCCTGAAGCTGGGAGATCGTGTCGTTATTGCAGGACAGAAGGTACGCTGAGTAACTTGGTGGGCTGGCAGATGACACCAAGCTGGGTGGTGTGGTCAACCTGCTGGAGGGAAGGGATGCCATCCAGAGGGACCTGGACAGGCTTGAGAGGTGGGCCCGTGCAAACCTCAAAGAGTTGAACAAGGCCAAGTGCAAGGTCCTGTACATGGGCTGGGGCAATCCCAAACATGAATGCAGGCTGAGTGGATTAATGAGAAGCCCTCATGAGAAGGACTTGGAGTTACTGATGGATGAAAAACTAAATGTGAACCAGCGTTGTACACTTGCAGCCCAGAGAGCCAGTTCTATCCTGAACTGCATCAAAAGATCGGGAGCCTGAGGGAGGGGATTCTCCCCTTCTTCTCTGCTTGTGTGATACCCCACCTGGTGTACTGCATTCAGTCCTGGGGCCCCCAGTATAAGGAAGACATGGACCTGTTAGAGTGGGTCCAGAGAGATGGGGAGGGACTCCTTACCAAGGCATGTAGGGATTGGACAAGGGAAATGGTTTTAAACTAAAAGACGAGATTCAGATCAGATGTTAAGAGGAAATTCTTTACTCGCACGGTGATGAAGCACTGGAACAAGCTGCCTGGAGAAGTTGTGGATGCCCCATCCCTGGAGGTGTTCAAGGCCAGGTTGAATGAGGTCCTGGACAACCTGGTCTAATGGGTGGCATCCCTGCCTATGGCAGGGGGAGTGGAACTAGATGATCTGTAAGGTCCTTTCCAACTCAAAACATTCTATGATTCTGTATTATCCTTATAATTTCTGGATAGTCATATTTCAAATTTGTGGCTCTAAAATGCTGTCTGAGAAGTATGAACTCTGGCAGTAAGGATATGGTTACATGAAGTAATGAGCCAAACAGTTAGCTGGTAAAGAGAGTCACTCCCATGGAAAGCAGTTTTGACAGACAACATCTGCATCCATATACAGAATTTTAACAGTATCCTGTAGTACATCAGCATCATTCAGTTTGTTAACACTTTTGGTGTTACATTAAATTATAGTAACATTTACAGATTACTTTGTGAGTTGTCCAAGTTTCAAAGTTGCCAGTATTCATTCACTAATGAACCCTGTCAGTTTCCAGAAGGCAGCAGAAAAAATCTTCAATTCTGCTTAGCCTAGAGTAACCCAGTTTCACTGGTGCAATGCAGCTAAAATCTTTGAAGCAGTATTGTGCCAGAGGGATCATTATATTGTTCTGTAGACGTATAAGAACATTTAATACTGGTCCCGCTCAGATTTGAATAGCTTTTAAGAAGCTAACTTGCTAGACACTATTTAAAAATGAATTTGAAAAATTTAACATTGTTGCAGTTAATATCCATACCTTTTATTTGCAATAGCAAGGGCTCAGAAATGATTTAAGAGTGCTAGTATTCCTTTTACGATTCCTAATATTTTTTTCTGGTAAATACTGAAGACATTTGTGAGCAAAATTTTATGTTTGAATAGTTTTATGTTTAATAATTTTTCTAGTATTCTAGTATTATTCTAGTATAACTTTGTAATTACCAATTACCACAACTGAAGTGTTTTAAAATGGACCCCACTGAGAGTGCAGAGCTGCCTCCATCCTGCATTTTTGTGGTATGTTCTTGGAGTCAGGTCCAAAGAAGTTAGGGAATCACTACCTGTGCAGAAGGCATTTTAACTGCAGTATGCAGAGGAAGCTGCCTGCTCTTAAAAGACAAATAACAAATCCATGGAATTTTCTTTTACAGAATGCTGTTGCACAGCAAAAGCAAGGGGAAATAATATAAATGCAAATTAATAAAGATTCTATAGAAAGAAAGGGAAGAAATTAGTACTCTTGTGTATTTTTGCTAGAAATAAGGCCCGCAGTACTCATTGGACTGTAATTTTGCTTACTGTGTGTGGATAAAGCTTTCTGAGTTGCTAGCATTTATTACAGGAGCTGAAGCTGTCGTATGACAGGTGGGAAGGAAGAATGTGGTTGTGCTTTTCAGTCTTCCTTTTCCACGTCTGCTCTCCTCCCTTCCTTCCTTTCCCTCTGTGTGAGGAGTGCTGCTTCCCACCCACTTTCTCCATTTGCCTGAATGGAGAAGTTGATTTCAGACCTGTCTCCCCCTCCCCATTTATACTCATAAATGTGTGTGGGATGGAGCAGAAGTGAAAACAGAGTGATGAAAATGGTACCCAATTCCTAACGTTCTCTTTGATTAGTTTTCCAGAATACAGAAGCTGGAATGAGGCACTGGAGTAGCAGTGTTTTTATGAGCCATATTTATAGATACCTATTTTCTTTCCTGCTTCTGCAGTCTCCTAACTTGTCAGCTTTAATGCAGATGGAAACCCAAGTGTAGTAAATGATTCTTCGTGATTGCTGCTGCATCTGCTGTTGTAGTTGTCTTACTTGGTAGAAGCCTGTAAAAGCAAATACTTGTGTGTACACAATTTGGGGTCCCACAGCTTTGCTGGCTCCTACTCTGCTAAATTTTGTTACCTGAATGGATGCTCAAGTGAAATGTGTCTGCAGAGAAACCAGTGGCTGGGAGGAAACTTTTTTCCTGCTTCTGCTATGTATCTCATGGCCTGTGTATCCTCTGCTCCTTTCTTACTCAAGTCCTAGGGTTTAAGATGCCTGCTGGTCCCTTCCCTCTGTAAGCGACCTTTGTTGGAGAGTGGAAGAATCTGTTAGGCCACTTAGTCAAACTTCTCCCAGTTGAATTTGATGTGTGGGTTGGTAGCTAAAAAGTTTGTGTTTAGATGTTATGTACCTGCCCATAACAATCAAGTTTAAAGATCTTCAGAGTAAAAGAAAAATAGTCTCTGGGTAATGTTTATTTCTTATAAAATGTTAAGAAATCATAGCCAAGAAGTTGTAGATTAGAGAAAAAATAGGTTCCTGTCTGTTTACTCTCTGAAGACTGGATTAGACAGTAAAGTCATGGTAAAAAAAAAAATAAAAATTAACTAAGATTATTAAGGTCACAGGGGATGATGAGAACTGAGCAACTGAAAGATGAAGGGTTTTCATTACTATAACTGATAGGAATGTTTATATGAAAATGAATTGAAATCAATGTTAAATACTTCTCTCTTAGATATTGCTCCCTGATTTGCTTGAAGTTAGTGTGCTTATAATGTGTATTTGTGCAGAGTAAATACAGGTCCACTAGCAAGACTAATGTCTTAAGTCCACATAATATATATTAAAACAACAACAAAATATTTAAAACGTTAGTTAGATTTTTAAATTTTCTTTAATCATAAGAGGGGAATAAAAGACTTAATATTTTCTTTGGAAAAGATTAATATGTTCTGAAGGCAGTGTTTACCTTTAAACCCTTGTAACATAAATAAAAAAGTTACGGAATTTAAAATCTAATATTTCCATGGAATTTTCAATTCAGCAAGTTATCAAACTGGGTTTCTGGAACTACTTTTATGGAGGTCACTGAAAGTAGAACTTCTTGTTAGGCATATACTCATGTACCGTGCTGAGTTTGAGTTGTATTGTACAATGGTGCTTACTGTTGAATTCTAGTCTGTTATGAGAGCTGTCAATAGCCACTGCTATTGTTCAAAATATCCACAGAAGGAATAATAAGTTTTGGAAAATGCATTTGTTGGCATTGAAAGATAGGAATGTCAATCATCAAGAAAGATCATTATGTTTGCATTTCTCTATTTGTTCTGATTAAAAGGTTGGCGATGATTTGCTCTCACCTGCATAATGTATACTACGCTCTTGCAAACAATGCTTTTTTAACAGTCTTTCTATGTTGATGCCTTTTGCTTTAGGTTGGTACGCTAAGATTTTGTGGTACAACACAATTTGCCAGTGGCCAGTGGGCTGGCATAGAACTGGATGAAGCAGAAGGAAAGAACAATGGAAGTATTGGGAAAGTACAGTACTTCAAGTGTGCACCAAAACGCGGTATAACCTTTTTTTATACTTTATGTCTTAAGAGGATTAAAGGAAAAAAAAAAACACTTTTGGAAGATATAAACTTTTGGGGAGAATAAATGCAGATTATGATGCCTTTTTTATAGTTTTCTTTTTACTGATTCTTTTAAGTGTTCCTGGCCTAGCTTTTTGGCTGCAAATATTTGCAAGAACATTGAGACAAATAATGAAAATTTATGGTATTCCTTGAAACTGAGATAATAATCTGTCTTGTTTTTATGTCTGTACTGTTGAAGCTACTTCTCTTGTAAGAAGTAGCTTCATAACATAGTCATGTTTCTTTACTTGCTTTGCTTTCCTTTTTGAAAGGAGGCATGCTTGTAGTTGTTCTCAACCTGTTCCAGTTTTCATTGATATTTCATGAATACTCATGAGATAAAGTCTTGCATTTTATAGCAGCGGAAACTGAGTGTTACCATTAGGCCTAAAAGGAGATCATAATTGATAGTTCTACTGACTGCCTGAATTACTTTGTTCAAGTTGCTTCATAAGACTTTTGGTTTCGCAATTCCATTTGAGCTAGTCCTTCCTACTCTACGAGAGCTTTAACAGCATAACTAGCCATGAATGTGGCTGAAAAAATACCTAAATTAACTGATGTAAGAGAAAGACATTACATTAATATTATCTCTGATTCTTTTTGGCCCATACAATTTTCTCTCCAGGTATCTTTGCACCTCTTTCTAAAATAAGCAAGTCTTATGATCAGAAGAAACCCTTTGTACGGAGTACTTCCATGCGATCTTCTCCTTTGGTCAAATCCAAGAAAATAGATGTAACGCACGTAACTTCCAAAGTGAATTCTGGTGAGTATTTTCTTTCCTGTTGAGACAGGATATAGAGAAGCTAATTTTCAAGAATTACCACCAGTCCTGTAAATCTTGATATTAAAGTACTTGTTTGGAATTAGTTCATCACATGGGATGAGAAGGTACCGTTGACTGCATGTTCCTGGTAGGACGCTGTGTATAGCTGCTTAGGGACTATGTGCCAATAGAGGTTCTTGTCTTTATATACTGTGTAGTTCATCATGGCATTTATTCTTGATCCTTTAAAGTAAGTTCTGATTGGTTGTGATATTAATTACATGTCTAAACATAACCTGATTTCATTTACTACGATCTTCCTGGGTAACTTGAAACGTTGAGATTAGTTTCAAGATTTTCACCAATCTATATACAATTTTATGTATAGAAATTGAATACAATTAATTTTCTGGCAAAACAATCAAGTAACCATTTAACTGATTGTGTTTTATCTGCTAGTTAAATTATCTGGGTAAAACCAGAGGCAAATTAGAAGAGAACAGATGTTACTGTACTAAGGCCTTAAACTACTGGTTAGAGTTACAGGCTCAGTCCCTGGCACTGGTTTCGACTGTTAGTGATTTATTCAAATAAACTTATACGGAAGGATTAATTTACGACTTGCAAAGTACAAGTGATGCATCTCTTCTCATCTGTTTAGATTTCAAGGTTGAGAACAGACTCTTTCCTGCTGTGTACAGTGCCCACCATGCATAATCAGGCTCTATAGCTGGCTGGCTGACAAATAATGTTATTAAATATATTACATTAGGATGTCTTTAGTCCTTTGAATCCGTTTAGATGATTCATACTAAGGCAACACAGCTTCAAGGATGGAAGAATATGCATACATTTTCTATGAATTTGCTCATGTACCCTAAAATACTCCACTCTTTACCAATGTGGCAGGTTTATGCAGGCTATTGAAACAATGTGACAGGCTGGTAAGAGGGGTGTTTTGGCAGCATTTTGGATGATTCATGTACCTCTGCATACATTGAGGGGGAAAGTAAGCCCTAATTATGTGTATTTGCAATTAACACAAGATTTAAGCTGTTTAGAAATTGATGTCCTGCATAAAATATGTCTCTGAATAATTACTTTGTTAGCTGTGTTGCTCAGGAGCAGATCTATGCAATGCTGACTTCATTAAATTAATTCTTTCAATGTTTGATTCAGTTTGGTGTGAACTGTTTAAAACTTGTTAAACTGTAATGGAGAGGTCTGTTTCCTTTGCCACAGACGGTGTGTTCAAGACAGTTTACCCATAAACTGTCTTTTCTGTCAAAGTTGCATGTCTTTGTAAATTTAAAATGTTTGATGCTTGCTGTAGGTAAAATCAGAGTGAGTTATGCCCAGCAGAACTTACATCTACTAACAGTAACCTTGAAGCTGTTATTTTTAAGATGTTCATGTTCTTGTATCGAAAGGGCCATTAGAATGAATGTGCCTGGCTGTTTCACTATCTAGAATGGGAGGATAAAGCTGTATAACGCAGAACTTTGTTTCGCAGTGTTTATATGCATCACCAGATTAAATCTCTTCTTTCCTTTAAACTTTGTCTCTACAGTTAACTGGCTTGTAATCCAGGAAAAAAATGTGTTTTGTAGATACAGTTAAACATAGTTTTACGGTGCAAAGTGAAATATGATACTGTGTAGAGGTTTTCAAATTTGATTTGTTTCTGCTGGATTTGAATCATCCATTGGATTGATGATAGCACTTTTTCAAGATTTTAGAAAAAGGATTACTTTAATCAAATTGAGAAATGTGTTATCAGTCACAGATTTTTTTTTTAAATGGCTATGATATAAAATTTCTGCAAATTTTTCTGTAAACCAGTGCAGCCCCTGTAGCTGAATTAAGATGAGAGAGATAGATAAATAAAAAATATAGGATTTCTTCTTCATAACAGGGACGGGGCAAATCATAAAAAAGCTTGTTATTTGCTGAGTTTGGTTAGAACACAGCTAGAAATGTGAAACAGTTATTTATAGAATGTAAAAGGTATGAATACTAGTTCATACGCATATCACGACATTGCTGCTCTAAGAGTAAGGATCTTTCCTTAAAAATGGTATTGGTATACTTCATTATTTATAGATTGAAGATTTGATCTAAAAAATTTTCTGTAATCTTTAATCTTTAAATATGAAATTAATAGGAGTGAATAATGTGCCTTAAATACTATGAAAGTATTGTTGTGTGTTATTTATGTAATAGATGTGAATATTTGAAAGGCTTAAGTGAAGCTCCTTCAATATAAACATGAATATTTTGCAGACCATGTAATAGTGTGGCAAGATAGTTTGGACTGTTTTAATGTGTTAAGGTGTCTAACATCCATTAAAACAATTCTGCAGTCATGTTTTACCTATTTAGCAAGAATTTAAAGAGTTTTACAGTTTTAACCATTTTATCCATGCATCCGTTAATCTGCAAATCTTTCAAATTGATTTTTTTACACGATTTTCCTGTAAAATTGCTGTTCATTGTTAGGATACAATTGAATTCTATAGATATTTATATATATGTATATATTTTTATTCCAGGCCTAAATATGTCTAAAAAACCCAGTGCTTCTGAAACCAACTTAATGACTGTTAACAGGGGAAAAATGCTACCTGCAAAAGAAGGTAACTAAATTAATTTTAAACTAATTTTATTTTTTTAACATTTTGAGAAAAAATGAGTAGAGCAGAAGTATTATGGCTGTTTTGCCTCTGTAAAAGCCTTGCATCTGCAAGGCTTACTTAAAAAAAAATAAAAACCTTGTCTATCTGTTCAATTTCCAAGCAAGTACACGTTAGTGTATTAGGAGCAAGGGTAAATTATGTGAATGTTGCCTGGCATTCTTTGCTGGTTTGGCAGCAACAACCTCTACCCAGATACACGGCCAAGAATACAGACAAGTCCGTAAAGCTGAAAGCTGTCTCTTAGTAAATGACATTCCAGAGTACCTACAGATGTACCTTATGTTTCTAAGGGAGACCTTTTGCTCTGTGCTGCTCATTTTTTGATGATGGGTATCATGGAAGACACAATTGCAAGCTTTTTATGAAAAATGAAACTAGCTTGTTAAAAATTTCCATTTAATTATAAATCATTCTCTGCAATCATCTAGTTTCAGAACTGGATTATGACTTTGCTGAACCTTTTTTTTTGTGTGTGTGTATGCTGAATTTAAAATGTGAAGGGACCTCACTTTCAGGGGTGTTCTTAAAAAAAATAAAAATCAAATCGCCTTTGGGATTTCCTCTGTAAAACCATATTGCCATTGTTGGTAAAAAAAAAAAAATAAAAAAAATAATCAAAACAGTACCGTGGGAGTCTTGAAAATGATGGAGGAAAGTTGAACGTAAATCTTATTGGACAGTTTAGATATCAGGGTTTGCAAATGGTGATGAAAGCTCTTTATTTCCACTTCTTATTGTATAAATATTAATATTAACACACAATGGAAGAGAATATAGTAGGCTTTAATCCAGACAATAATTCATTCACATACTGTCACCTTCCTTCCACTTCTCATCAAGTCTTTAAAAGTCTAGACAGTGTGGTGGCATGATCTCTTAATATTAAGGCTTCCGTGTTCTAGTAAATCTGCTTGGGACTGTCTAGAAAAGTTTTCATGGAGTAACAAAGATGGGACTTTTGGAGACCTATTACAGCACTAAACTAGCACCATATTCCCAAGGGAGAACCAGGTCCACCTATGTTATTCCTGGCGTGTGTTTGTTTCACTACTACTTAAACAAACAAACGAAAAAAAAACTTTTAATTTTGACCCTTTACTTTGCATTCTTCCCACTGTATGGAGAACAGATAACTTCCCTCATGCAGGAGCTTTCTATTCTGCTTAGTCTGTCCATTTCCAAATGTGATCTCTGAAGGGCTATTTCCTTTTGTCTTGTAGGTTTTCCTGGATACAGCAGCTCTTCCTCTTCTACTACGTCCTTAGAAGGCAAGCAGAATTATTCTAAGAAGCGGAACTCAACTAGCAGCAATAAAAAGCCACTTACTAGGGCATCTTCTGTTTCATCTAAAATTAGTGCCGGTATGATAATTTTCTCAAGGAATATTTTCAAGTTAGAAAGTTTACTGTTGTATTAAATACTTACGTGGAACTACTTGGGCTGTTTCAGAATATGAGATGGTTAAAGAAAGGCACTTGGAATTAGGTTATTGATAAACTTAAGCTTTGCGGCTGCGTAATTTTCTGTAACATCTTCAAGCAGAAAAATGTTATATCTTGCCACTGTGCCTTTCAGCTCATAGAGAAAAGGCTGTAGTCCACAATGGTCCACTGGAGCAAAGCAATTCTTTGTCTAAGCAAATTTGTGTTGCTATGTATTAAAGGTACACTATGTTACTTGGATATTTGGATTGATATTTGACCGATCAAGTGGTTTACTATCTACTAAGATTTTCTTTAAAATTAAAGACATAACATTAATGGTTTGAAATCTTGTTCTTCTCTTGAACAGGGCTGTACAGTTCTTCTTCATCTACGAGGAAATTTCCTTTCAATGAGGGAGAAATTCAAGTTGGAGACAGAGTACTGGTGGTAGGACAGAGAACAGGCACCGTTAGATTTTGTGGGACGACAAAATTTGCACCAGGTAGTTGCAATACACCTGGTGTATGTTGTAGAACCAATTTGAAATAGCTTGCACATGAGGACAAGAAGGAAACCATTGATAACTCCTTATTCTTAACTCCCTCCAAAATATTCTAAATTTAGTGGTTTGTTTTTTTGTTTCAGAGTTCTCTTTCTCCTATGTTTCATTGAATATATATGTGTGTGTGTGTGTGTGTGTGTAAATTAGGAAAAATATAAAAACCATGTTGCAGTGTATCCAGACATTTTCAAACAAATTAAGTTGACCTAAATTATGGAAACAGTTTTTTGACTACTTATTCTTTTTAAACCACATTCTGTTCTTTATGTCTGTATCTTTTAATAAGATTATAATATTATTGTAAGCTCAATGCATAATTGCAGTTGGCTGGCAAGTATTGGTTTAAGTACCTGGTTTAAGGTCCACTTAATTGATACGTAATGAGCAATACTCTTGATCTTTGGTGGCATCAACATTTTAAAAAAGAAAAGAATATGTGAGATTGCAGAGCAAACTACATATTTCCTTAATTCTCATCACTTCCCCCAATTTCATTTTAGGCAGTCCTTGCTTAAGATACTGAATTTAACTAATTCTACACTTCTGTGTGGTCACTCTTACATTCTTATTACTTCTTACGGAGTAAACAATGAGAAAAGGACCGGTTCCTAAATACACTCTAAGAAGTTTAAAACCAGAACACTGTTTGACAGTTTGTATCCTCCCTTTCAAATCCAAATTAAGGAAAGATTTTTTTTTTTGGTGAAAAGTATGGTATTGCAAGAAGCAAGGATGGGAAAAGCTAGTAAAAACAGCTCTGCAAAGCTAGTAGTAACATGCATTTTTAAATTTCAATTTTAATATCAAAGCTCTGTCAAGTTACCAGAACTCTATTTCCTACTCATTTTGCTGCAAAATGCAGATATTTATTTAATTCTGAAAACAGGAAGGAGAGAGTTTCTAACAAACCGAGACCTCCTAATTCATGAGTTGTCATTCCTGAGTTTCATGAGCTGATTATTAGAATTACTATTTTATCCAGTGCCTTAGCACTAAGTGACTTTAATTAAATTTTTGAATCTTTTGGAGATGGATATCATAAGGCCTGCTAATGGAGTACAAAATTTAGCACATTTACATAATTAGCTCTCATTTATCATGGGTTATGAACGATCAGGCTTATTATCATCTTGATGCCTACTCAGTATGCTGTATGAGATGAATTGCTGGCAAGTTGTGATTCTTATATCCTATTCTCAATATCATACAGTCACCCTTAATATTTGCAGTAATTGTAACTTGCTAGCTGGAGAGAAGGAATGAATTAATGTCAGAAATTAAATTTTAGCTTTGATGATCTCAGATGAGGCATAAATCATGTGGTCAGAGGACTGAAGAGGGAAACTTGAACCTCCACTACTGTTCTTTCATATCTCCTTTTTGTCAAGTAGCCCCTGTTGCATTTGGTAACAATTCCATTCAACTTAATTTAAATATCAAAGGTTTTTACTTTGTGTTAATTAAAATGCTATTATTTTTTTTGAAAACATATACAGTAAATCTAAAGATAATTATTCTGGTACTTTTTTTTGTAATAAACTTTTTTTTTTTTGTATGTATGTTATTAGGTAGATAGACAGTTTTTAGCTGGAAACTGTTTTCTTAATGTGGGTGAGTATCAACTGTACCAACAATCTGGATAAAGGAAAGCCTGTGGTGTGTGGTGGTTTTTTATTTATTTATTTATTATTATTATTAAATAACCATGATTTTATTGTTTTTAAATCTTGTAGGGTTCTGGTGTGGAATTGAATTGGACAAGCCTCACGGTAAGAATGATGGTTCAGTAGGAGGTGTTCAGTACTTCAGTTGTCTTCCTAGATACGGTATATTTGCACCACCATCTCGTGTTCAGAGGTAAGCACTGAGGAAGGTTTAATATTTGTATTGCCAAACACTTTCGTAATACATTTCCAGTGGGAAAAGAAGTTTTGCAGCAGATATAGAAGAAATAATCTCTTTATTCTGCTAATGGAAGTTTATTACCTCCATTAAAAACTTTATGGTTCTTAGATCAGCTTTTTGAAAGCAGAATATAAATTGGAAATGCAGCTCCATTTCCGTTGCTGCTACTTCAAGTATTTTCATTCCAGGGCCTCCATTTCTAGGACAATCTGGGTCATGAAAGTTAGATTTAATGAAAACAATCCTGATGCTCCATGCAAAATTTGGTTACAAAAGGAAGCCTTTGGGCTTGACTAGAAATACCATTTCATTCCTAATTGCACAGAAGACCCAAAACATCCACCAAGCTAATTTGTAGCCTCTCAGTTTGGTTTTGGAAGAAGATCTGAGATATACCGTGCTCTTTCCTGCTATATTTGAATCCTGTTACTCTGCCAGAGCTTCTTTCTTTTCTTTCCCTTAACATCCTATCTGAGCTACACTGTTTAAGAACTTTGCCTCAAAATTATACATGCTCTCTGTCTGTTAATAAAAGACTTTCCATAGTAACTTGCTTGTTGCAAATCAGTAAGTTCACCTCTTACATACCAGCCTTATTACAATTAAAATGTTAGTGTCTTTTGAGAGTGGATGGGGAAGGGAAATGATTAGAACTTAATCAACATTTGACAAGAAGTACTCCAGCAGGAGTTCTGTTAAAAGTTGAGTTTAAATGACTTCTTCATTTTATTATTGCTTTTTTAGATTAACAGGTTCACTGGATTCTCTCGCAGAGACTTCATCAAGTAAAATAAATCACAGTTTTCCAGGTAGGTGTGAAAGACATTGATTTGGTTTACGTAGCCTTCTACCATTCTTCAACTAGTACCTACTACACAAAGCTAACCTCTGTGAAAGCAAAAGGGATTTTCAAGGAACCCAAATGCTAGCAAACGGTCTGACTGTTCCCATCCTAAAAATGAAGCCCGCAGTTACTGGCTGCAGAATGAAATGTGGAGTACCATGTTATTAACCCTGTCCTTGTGGAAATAATTACATCAGAGTTAAGACTCTTGACGCTTTTCCCTTATTACTGTATTGCACTCTAATTATAGTAATCATAAATTGAACCCGGTCCTTCATCCCCTGGTGAGGGGATCAGTGCAGGGAGAGGCGCATACAGAATTGCTAAAACTTCTGTGAGATAGTTGAAGTAGTCACTTTTGGTTTTCCTTACCTAAGATTTTTTGTGAAAAGGCTGCTTCAAATTACCTTTGTTTGGTTTGTTAAATTTATTTCATCTCGGAACATTGAACATGTTACAGACGCTAATTTTCATGAGAAGTTTCAACATTTAATTTCCAAATTGGCAGGGAGACCATGTAGCAAAGGTAGTGGAAACAGTATAAAAATAAAAACAGAAAAAATGAGCTCATAAACAACAACCAAAAAAACCACCTGTAAGTTCTACACAGTCTATTAACCTTTTCATTTAGGTTTTAGACGCAGCTTAAGCACAACTTCTGCATCTTCACAAAGAGAGATAAACAGAAGAAACTCCTTTGTTAGGTGAGTATTTAAAATGGGTGGGTGAGCTGGCTGTTAGCTTTGCTGTTTCTTGTTCAGAAGAAAATATTTGTGCTTAAAAAAAAATAGATACATGTCCACTCTTTTTTCTTGGAAGATTTTTCTTTGAAGATTAAGCAGTAGTCAACCATTTTTCTGTGGATATCCAGGAGTACACTCCTGGAACACAGAATATTGTATTCAACATTGTATTCAAGAATACAATATTCAAGGTGGCATCAAAATGGTTTTCCAATTGTTAATCACTGCAAATTCTCCAAGTTCTTGTATTTTTCACACAGCTCTTTGAAGTCCAGAATACTGACTGACCTTTGCACATTAAAAGTTGTTTTGGCTAAACTCTTTCAAGCCCCAAACAAAATGTGTTGTACTGCTTAATTTGCCAATATTGTCAACTGTGCTAAACATCAGGAATCCAAGCATTTCAGAGTATGGTGTATTCTAATATATTAAAATTATGTTTTACTATTAACATGAAATCAAAACCATTTTTTTTTTTAAAGGAATTTGAGAGTTTTTCTTGCCCTGCATTAAATTACAAATTTGCCTTGGGTGTTTTACAGAAATAAAACTTTATTTTCTGCTTTTCAAACTAGGTCTAAGAGCTCTATGTCACGGCACAGCTGGAGTAATACCAGTGCAACTACCACTGAGGGACTGGTGAAGCTGCACGAAGGCTCACAGGTTCTTCTGACCAGCTCCAATGAAATGGGTACAATCAGGTATATTGGTCCTACAGACTTTGCACCGGGGATATGGCTCGGACTTGAACTCCGAAGTGCCAAGGGAAAGAATGATGGCTCTGTAGGGGAAAAGCGCTATTTCACCTGTAAGCTGAACCATGGGGTCTTAGTTCGACCTAGCAGAGTAACCTATCGCGGGATTAATGGGGCAAAACTTGTAGATGATATTTGCTGAGCCAAAATATGCTACAAAGTAGGAAATCAAAGCACACAAGAACCTCATCTGGATTTCCACCTTATGTTTTGAACAAGTAAACCTGTATTTGTATTTTACATATATATAATATATATATGTGCATATAAATATATATATATTGTGTGTGTGCGTATGTGTGTATATATATGTATATACACACATATTAAGAAGTAAACACACTATTCTGTTTCTCTTAATGAAACAGCTCTTACCTGGGAAAAGGTACTCTTACTCCAAAGGCTTTTGGGTTTGAGATGCTGTATTATTTGAATCATGCTCCAGTTGGAGAACGCTAGTATATCCAGTGTTCTCTAAAGTTGCTTCATGATTCATATAGTATTTAAACGATTTTCTTCCATGTAGTAATGAACTGACAATGCTTCATGCATCGCCTGCTTTTGATAGAGGAGGTGGTTAATGAGCGATGTGTGTTTCCTAGACACTTTGACAATTTCAATACCAGCTGCTAGCAATAAAAAAGGCAAAAAAGACATTTTTTTTCAAGCACTTGAAGTATTTCTATGTTTTATCATCAGATCCATACTCTCTTTACCCACCTGCCATTATCCCCTCCTGAATATAGAAGGGCTGATAAATGCAAGTATTTGCGGCTATCCTAGTGAATGAATTAAGTAAAAAGCCTATAAAAACACACAAAGACACTGCATGTAGTTGTTAAATGCACTTTTTGTTGTATGTATTTGTTGAAAGAGCTTCCTGTAAGAAGCACTCTTTAAAATAATGCACTTTGCACTCTCTTGGAGAACTTTCCCTCATTTTTAAAGGTATTTTTTTGTTGTTTGGTTGGTGTGCTGCAGGCTATGAGTATCACAATTTTTAAGTGCAAATGAACCCAGAGTGGAACTACACATAATAGATACATTATAAATATTAAGTCTGTATAAGTACAGCATGGTAATTCCTGCCAGTGGTGTGGGTTATACGCAGGGTTTTCAAGCAAGCTATTAACTAGCTATTTGTTTGTTACTGATGTTTCTTTTTGTTTTGTTTGGAACAGTATCCAGTATAAGTTTATTTTAAGAGTCTTATGCGAAATTAAGGCTAATTTTAGGAACAGCACTGTAACACAATGTGAGGTGACATTTGCATATCAGCTTTTTAAAAAAACAGATAGTATTTTGCCCATGTTTTAAACATGTAATGTATTTTAATTGCTCACTATCTTACTGAATATTATCAGGGTGGTTTTGTATTCCAGAATGGTCATTTTATTCTTAAATGATCTGCCTGCTTTTATCTACTTGAAAGAAGTGACACTATAATTACATCTTAATATACTATTTTTAGACAGAATTCTGCTGCTATTATGTTATTTTAACAATTAATGTAGCTATTTTTCCTGAGCTGTATTTAAAATACTGCATATTGTATTCTAGCTTATGGACATTTAAATTGAATATAAAAGCTGTAAATTTTTAATGTAAAAAATTAATGCTTTATATTTGAAGATGTACTGAACATTACTTTGTCCAATATCTGTTTCTTGCTGGTATTATTAAAATGAAACCCTGGTGAATAGTATAGGATGGTAAAGAGAAATTTCATTATTTCCTTACAGAACGTACATCTTTTCTCTCACTTCTGTTCTTATGTACAAATTATGTAAACAGGATGTTGTAGTGTGCTTTGCAGTGCACAGGAGAGGTCCCTTTTCAGTTAAGAGAGGAAGGAACCAAAGCATGTGTGGGGAAACGGAGAAGAGAGGTGTGTGCCTAAAACCTGCTCAGGAGTTTTGTTAACTAAACCACAGTAATATCTTGCCAGGGGATAATAAGCACATGGATAAACAAGTGAAGGAGAATAAATAATTCTATAAATGTTGGTCCTAATTTTAAGGAATGTTTCTTGAGAAAGTAGATACCTAAGATGTAGGAGTGGAACAGACGGGAACAAGGGAGCATTTCAGGGCAGGAGCTCTCTTTTCCTATGCCTGTCATAGGACTTACCTGTGGTACTTCACTGTAATAAGTTTATAATCAGACCTATGAAAAGTCATGTTGTTCTCTGTTTATGCTAGCTACTTTCCTTTGGGTGAAAGCCAACCTTTGTTGCTTGTAATAGAAGGAACAGCACCTTTCTCTTCTGTAAGAAGCTTGGAGGGTACATAGATTTACAACACAACCAAGTCTCAAACATGTGGCTGCTAGCCAGGAAGATGGCAGTCTCTGTTTGGCACCACACCTGCTCCTTTTGTGCAGGTGTGCCTGGATACTTCTTCAACTGACCTGATGCTGATACAGTCATTATACAACCCAACACAGAAGAAGCCATTTACAGTCATTTTATTTGTCTTCATGCCTTTTTGGTTCACTACACTTGTTTACAATACAAATACACTATTCAATACAAAATACTCAATGACCATATGGTAGTATTTTTCTTCATAGTATCCCTGAAGTGCATAGGCCCTTCCTTTATCAACAGTGTTGCATAAACTACTGTACATGAGACAGACATTCCTATAATGAAGCTTTGTTACTAGAAGAAGCCAGGTGCAGACAATTCAGGCAATTTCCTGTGATGGGTTTAACTTTGGGACAGATGCTTTGTGATGTCTTTGCAGCTGTTAAAGGCTGTTTTATGCTATTCCTATGTCAAAGTTCTTGTCCCCAAAAAGACAGGCTCAGTAAGAGGAGCAAACGTGCAAAAATCAATCCTTCATATTCTATTTCAGACCTCTTACCTCTTGTCTAAACATTTGTGCCCAGTGGTGCTGCAGTTACTCTCACACTGAGCCTTTGTCCTTTTGTGAACACACAGGAGTGAAGTGAAGCAAGTGGACCAGTGACATTACACCACTGAAAGATGTGACTCAGCCAAATTTACGCAGATTTTGAGCTTTTAGTCTGTGGTACCTGACCTCCCTTCCCTGATACAGCAAAGTCCCTCTCTTGCCACCACTCCTTCTACTGTTCCTTGAGGAAGCAGAACAACCAGACTTCTGGCCTTTGCTTCATTTCCAAGCATGTGATACAGAAGCAAGGTTCAGTAGTAAAAACAAAGATGAAAGCACAACTGGAAAGGTAGATAAACAGGCATCCTAACCTACTTTACCTTCAGCAGCTTACAAATCAGCACAGAGTCAGAAAATCTACCTAACATCTACAGGAAACAGATAACATCTACAAGGAAACAAGTTGTTTTCAGAGTATGAGAGTGGTAGCACAGGATTTTCGTATTCGTTCTTTATATCCTGTAGATCGTACTGCTTTCTGCTTTTCCACTGCAGCATGAGGAATATACATAAGACTGGAATTTAAATATTAAAAATGAAAAAGTTTAACAGTTTAAAAGCAAGTTCTGTACTTGCTTTTACATTTTACAATTTATGTTGTCTCAATAAATTGTACTAACAATTAAAAAACAACAGACAAAATTTTGTAAGAGATTGTAAATGACTTCAACTGTTTCTTCTACAATACTGTAAGCCTAGTGTGGAAGGGTTTAAGAAGGGGATTTACACATGCTGGGGTGCTCTTTGGTCTGTAACTTAAGCCCATGGCTCACTGGAGCTTTCAGAACTGATCAGGTGTATCTTCCCAGACACAGAAATTTGGTATTTGTACCTCAAATAATTGACTGGACAAAATGCTTTTGCTAGTGCTTTACATCCAAAAGAAACAGGCTAGAGAGCCAAACTGGTAGAAAGTGAAATATAGACGTGGACAATGACTGCTTCCAGTTATAACAGAAATGCTATAATAAATTCTATTAGATATCTTCTTGTACATAATTTAAGGTACTGTCTCATCATTAACAACTACAACAAGTTACTCAGCTCCTTACAGACAAACGGAGTCCATTACGTCTAAAACATCATCTGCTAGCTCCCCCCAACCTCTGCCTGGAAAAGACAGTTATTTTTTTTCCTACCTCTCTGGACGAACTCCTGCTGGTAATTCTTCAACCCAGGGTATAACTGCAGGGTAACTGCAGCTACCGCATGTGTACTGCTACATGAAGCAGGACTTCATAGACAGATAATTCCTGTCACAGCCCTTCAGATAATTTTGGGTGGGACAGCAATGAAAAGTGAAGTTTGAGTTGCTAACTTAGCAATAGAGGAAACTGGGTTTATTATTAAGGAAAGCTTTCTTTACAACATCCCAGTGGTTGATATAAATAAAATGGTGTTTTAATACTGAAATCCTGGAATGATTTCAGCAACAGGACATACATTCATTCGTTTGAAGTTAATGCAATCAGAGAGTGACCAGGAAACTGTCATTGACTCAGCCTGCATGGAAGTGGGAGAGAACCCTTTGGTCCAGTCAATTAATTCATAGAAATAATTTGTCATTGATTCTAAGAAACGAGACATGCAAAATCTCCAAACTTTGTTTCTGAGTATCGCATTTTGATCAGCATCAGTGCTTACAGAGCAGTTTGTGTAAACTGGGGCTTGGAGCTTAGACAGCAACCTGGTACACAAAACTAAATGCTCACTGTGGGCGAGCTCAGAGATGTTTTTTTACATTAAAAAAGTACAAACTGGAGTTCTAAAGTCCTCTGCATTTCAAGTGTTAAGAGGCAGGGGAGGGTTTTTTTTTTTTTTTTTTTAAAATACACAACAACAACAGAAAACACCAAAGCCAACAACAAAATAAAAACAACCAAAAAAAGCATTTCACTTTGGAGACACAAAGGAAGCTTACTTAAAGCCTACTGCTAGTGCAAGAACCATACCCAATGGACTGGAGAATTTCAGTAGTAATTCACCATTTTGCCTGACCAGTTATCTTCCTCACATATTGCATAGGTAAGAAGCAGTAACATGCTCCTTCATCATTTACAATGTTCACTCTGTGAGACTATTTTGTTCAAACTTTTATGATAATGTAACTGCACATCACAAACAGCAGCGTAGTACACATGCTATCACCATGGCTGGAGAAAGCATGCTCCTTAAGCATGCATCACATTTTGCTGCTTGTTCTTTTAAGCTTCTCTAAGAATGCTACATCATAACCTGGTAGGTTATCTGCATTTCTGCAGCAGCAGAGCTGCTGCCTCAGATATAAGAGTAATTTCAACTCAACAAAGATCATTAACTTTCAATGTTTTTGTTCTTGTGTATTCTGTAAGAATACCCGTCAGTACACAGTTCAGATTCTGTCCTCAGTCACACGTAAGAGGCAGGACAGCAAAAACTCTACTTCTATGCAAAGATGAGCTACAGAAAACAATGAGGAGCTGCAACCCATTTGAAAATGAGAAAGCAAGAATATTCAAATGAAAATTGCTATTATATGTGAATAATATTGTGGTGCAAGAAAATTCTCTGATAGTGCTTACCTGCTGAATTAATCAGCTTTCCTGAGACTCCACAAACCTACCTCATTGACTTTACTGAGGTAGAAAGAGTGGCCAGTGAGACACTAACACAGTCTTAAGCTAGACAGACTCCTTCTCCAGTGGCTAGCGGCATGAATAGAACTACAAACATAGCGACCTCACCAATCACAAATATTTTCTTAATTCAAGCTAAAGCAGCCCGCATACAGCAGCAGAACACCCAAAGGTAACCTTAGTTATCACCACCAAGCTCATGCAGCAGCGGTGCAATGGATCACTGGCAGCTCCTCACTCAAGCTTGTCAACACAAGAGCACATCTCCATTAACTGACTACTACGCACAATTTGGCATTATTGCAAAGAAATAAAATAGTTCTACATACCAGAGATGTGAGAAAAGCAGGTTAGGAGAGAACACTACTTCTCTCTGTGCTCCTCCCTTACCCCCAATTACTTTTTTTTTTTTTTTTTACAAGGGCGGTGTCCCAAACCAAGCCCTCTGATTGCCAGCTGCATATCTCAAAGGTTAACGGCATGTAAACGCAGATACTGGTTGGTTTGCTTAAGCAGACAGAAAGCTTACCTCAATATTTGGAGCCAGGGCCAGATTCAGAATTACTTCACTGAAGGCAGAGTCTTGGCCTGAAGAACACCTTCATGTTCCTTTGCTGATGCCTCAGAAGACTCATTTCTATAGAAATAGGCACCTTCTTTTCAGATAATTTTCATTAGTGCTATAACAGCTCCGTGCACCTGTGAGTTAAAGTTACTAACGCACATCTTTACACATGAATCATTTCCTACATCTATGTTTTGACAATACAGTTACTGGAATGTTTTTCATGCACAAGGTGTACAAATGAATCAATACAGTGTTTGCTTTTAAATCACGATCATACACATATTTTGTTAAAAAACAAGGGCTCTAAACCCTTCAAATACAAACAGTATCTGGCATCTGGATTGCGGCACAATGTCAACAGCCTTTGTGTTGTTCTTGCTTGTACACGGTATGTGAAAGGCTACTTTAAACCTCTGAGATATGCAGATGGCTGTCCATTTTCAGGACACAGCTGAAGTTTCTGTCATAATCATGGTCCTTTAAAGCTTCACTTCGGTTCCATGTGACATGCACAAGTTGTGATGAAGGACATTCCTACTTCTGTAGGCCAGAAGGAATTTTACAGGGATTTACTCAGTTTTAGCGCTTAAGCACAGGAGAAAAACAAACAACACAGAGAAAACCAACAACCGCCCCCACCAAACCACAATGCCTCACAGCATCTCACCCGTCCTCTATGCTTCCTGTTGCTTCTTTCAAGCAATTCAGTACGACCAGGCTTTCTATTGCCCTGCTATCCCACCATAACTACTATACATTCAAGGACTTTCAACAACTAGGCTGGAGCTGGAGCACAACTTGGGAAAGTGCCATTGTGTCACCAAAGTTGTCTCCTTTCTCACTTTGGATGAAGGATGCTCTCTACCCAAACCCACTAAAACCTCTGCCAGCTGCAGGTGCTCTCCAAGCATTCTTTAGCAACAACAAGTTTGGCACGGAAAATCCCAGACCTGAAACACTCAAGGCAGTGAGCTGTGGCTTTACGCTTAAGCAGAGAATGCACAACTAAGAAAAGCTCACAGGAAGGGCATGACAACAACCATGCGTATGAGTTAATGCGATAGGAAGCTGGGCCTCGCAGTTAACATTTGTTTCCTTTCTCTTCCCGCCCTCCCCCTTGTTTCTTTTACTGTACTGGGGCTCTGGTGATTTGAAGCCTCTTGGGTTATTTGAAATTACAGCTTTGAAGGTGGCACTTTTGGAGCAAGTTGGCACAAATAGAAGGTAATGCTGTCACGTCCCTTGCTTGTGGCGTACTGGGTAACAGGACATCTCCTCAAGGCTTGGGGCCACAGGTGGAAAAGTCAAGAGGGTAGAGGGCTCTCAAGGCCCATGCTGGGTTATGTGGCTCTTGTTTCTAAGGGCGGGGTCCTCGTAACTGCTAGCACAAGGTGGCGTGGAGGCTTCCAAAGGTAAGCCCTGCTGTTGGTATCCGTAGTTGACATTCCCACAGGGGAAGTGACGGAGCCTAAAGAGAGGCACTTCTTTAACACTTGCTGTTAGGGAAGATGGCTCTAATAGCAGGGAGGAGCCTGGTAGCCTGCCAGTCACAATGTTGGGCCCCACAGTACAGTTTCCTTCGTGTCCCAAATTCTCCCTCTCAGGCATCTCTTTCTCCAGCAGAGGATTGTTTCTGCTGGCCTGCTTCTCCGCAAACCAGGAACCATAGGTTGGATTCCAGAGGTTGGTGGGCTTGTTTCTGGAGCCCCGGCCTTTGTGCAGCTCAGAAGGGGGGTTGGACTGGGTGTAGGCCATGTTGATATGTCCCCCAGCTGAAGCTGACTGCACCTTCCCAGGGACTGGCGGTTCCAAGGCTCCCGCTTTCCCTAAAGCTTTTCCAGCAGTGATGGCTGATGGCAGGGGTGGTGGAGATGGCAGAGTTTGCTTGTCATCTTTTCTGTCTTGGTGTGCAGAAACCAAGAGAGGAGGAATTCCTTCTGGGTCTTCTGGGTGTATCGCTACCTTCTCTTCCTCTTCAACTGACGGGCCATATTCTACTGGCAAAGCAGTGTTGATGACATCTGGATCCTGCAGGAGAGACGAATAAGAATTTCTCCATGTCTGCTGCCATCACACATACTCAGACTCATTAAAAACCTGAGACATCTGACAACTGTCATTGCTGTGATCAGAGACCACCTTTCCCAGACCATCTACAACCTACATTCCATGTGCAGAGGAAGCTGACAGTGTAATTAGCCATGAAAGACAATGGGATACCCGTAAAATTGGACTCTTAAAAAAAAAAAAAAAGAGCAACACTAGAATTTACCACAGAACAGCAGAGAGCAAAAAAACAATGAAAAACATTTTTTTTAAATGTCCAGCCAGATTTTCCTGTGGGGATGTTGTTTTGGAATCTATATTGTCTCAAAGTTCATAACATTCTCAGTTAATATTGAGAAAGTTTCAGCCATGAATGTATTGCCTCCACTCAACAGGGAGGAGTGAGAATGCAGGCAGAAGGCAGCACTGACAGATCCTTTGAAGCCCAAATCCACAGATACAGCAGTTTTGAGCTATTTAAGCAGTTTTGAAAATTAAACTGAGAGAAACAGGGTAATCTGGGTAATCTTTAACTATTGCTAGACACCAAGGCAATCTATAGGTAACAGAAAACACTGCCTCTCAATCCCAGGATCCAAACACTCATGAAAAACTGATCAAGCCTCCCAAACAGTGAGGGAAAGCAAGGTGACTGAGAAGAATAATTGCATGAGGTGACACAACAAACCCATACTGAGGCAGGCAGCAAAACATTTTCCAAGCTATTCTGCTCTATACTAGTCAACTAAAAATGATGGTAAAAAAATCTGTGTCTTCATAAGCAGGAGAGATATTTGGTCTGCTATTTGTAGAGCTGTGTAACCATACACCCTTTTGGACATGAAAGACAGAACGATCAACCACCTGATGGGGCAAATGTCCCATCAACTGGTCCCAGGCTGACATCAGCCTTCCTGGACTGATGACTGCAGTAATGCAGTGCCACCTTCTCATCTCACACTCTGGCTTGCCTAAACTCTTCATCAGCTGGAAACGTCTTCACCCATCTCATGGGAGATGAATGAACAGATACCTGAGTGCAGTACTCGATCCTCTCCAGTATTATGGCAAAGTTTGGCCTGTCTTCAGGCTGGTGCTGCCAGCACTGGGTCATAATGCGATACCTGAAAGAGCCGAACAAGAGATCTCATAAATGGCAGATCCTGCTGATACTTAACAGGTAGTCACTATGGACTAGAAACCCTAAGCACATGTTGCCACTCTCATTAATAAAGAGTACTCTGCATTCCCCAAAGTCAGACACCCGATGTACTGGTAACCACTGAAATGTGGCCACCAGTGGGGTGAAATCCACAGCCCATTAGAGAAATAACCCATTTGCCTGAAACCCTTGGGCGATTCACTAAAGGTAGGCAGGGGCACAGGCACTGGAACCCAGTTTTTCCTACCTGTGAACAAGCTTACACACTTGCAGTTTTACAGTCAGTCTAGGACAGAAATATTGCACGACCTTTGACCAAACAAGCAGTATCCTGTACTTTTGAAAGGGGTCCTGAATTCTTCTCCGAAAAAAAACAGAAAAATTACCTGGCAGAGAAGTCACTGGCAATCAAAGTGCAATAAGGGAGACCAGCCAAGATAAAATCAATCTCAAAAGTCATTAACTTTTGACTAGAGAACAATATTAAAACCAGAAATGTATTTGCATGAATGCATCAAAGTTAAAATCTCATACACAGGGCCAGGGCAGTTTTTAGGCGGATCCATCCTTCCTCCATTGGTTACAAATTCCAGAACCTCTTGGTTACTTTTGCTAGGGTAGGGCATGTATCCCAAAGAGAATATCTCCCAGAGCAGTACACCAAAGGACCTGAATACAGAAGAGAAGGAAACCAAAATGAAGGAGACAGGAATGACCATCATCAGTGAGGGGTAATGAAATACATGTACAGTCAGCACTGCTCCTTGCAGTCCATGCTCAATGTGGAAGTCACTGCTGCAGGATTTAGACATACTAAATTCTATAGTTGTAAAGGTAGATTTTGAATCATTTTAAGAATGCTATTAGTTGACTGGTGAGTTGAGTCTACAATATAGGTATGTAAATCTAGTTGTTTTGCTCTTTTACTCAGCACTGCTCAACTAGATGTAACAAATGTGAAAGACTGTGCTTTTCTGAGACATCAGCCACTCAGCAGTAGCCTGAACACTAACAGCAACCTTTTCCTCTTCTGTAAGCTCCACTTCATGAAGTATGCCAGTGAATCCCCACTGATGCTCTGAGTCCCCTAAATTCCTATTTGTACCTCAGAGCGTAGGAAAACAGGAAAACTTTCCCTAGCTAACAGCAGTCCTGGGCTTGTGGTGTGGCTTGCAAAGCCCTGAGTCCAGAGGAGGGCCACAAAGGTGATCAGAAGGCTGGAGCACCTCTCCTATGAAGAAAGGCTGAGAGAGCTGGGGATGTTCAGCCTGGAGAAGAGAAGGCTTCAGGGAGACCTCAGTGCGACCTTTCAGTACTTAAAGGGGGCTTAGAAAAAGGATGGAGATGGACTCTTTACTCAGGTAGATAATGACAAGACAAGGAGGAATGGTCTTAAACTAAAAGAGGACAGATTTAGATTAGACATTAGGAGGAAATCCTTCACTGTAAGGGTAGTGAGGCACTGGCACAGGTTGCCCAGAGAAGTTGTGGATGCCCCATCCCTGGAAGCGTTCAAGGCCAGGTTGGATGGGGCCTTTGCAGGGGTTTGGAGTTGGACAGTCTTTAAGGTCCCTTCCAACCCAAGCCATTCTATGATTTTAAAGCAGTGCCTACATCTGCCTCACTCTTCCTTCCCTGCCTGCTTGCTTCCCCAGCAACACCTGCCTTTGCTGACCTTTCTGTTCCCTCATGTTCTCCAAGATTAATGGCTCTGAAGGACCTTGCTTGTTTTTTTTTTTTTCTTTTTTCCTAAAGGGAAAATGAATAGGAATGTGTTTTTTACAAAATATTAAGACCTTACAAAAAAAGTTACAGTAGACAGGCATACACACATGCACACACAGATGAAGAAGTAAAGGAAGCAAACCATGTGTCTGTTTTTGATGTAAATATCCCTTCCATGAAAGCCTCGGGAGGCATCCATTTGACAGGCAACATTGCACACCCACCCTTCCGATAGTAGCTGGCTCTGCAGAGAACAAGAAAAGCAGAGTCAGCCATGAATTCAGAAAGTGTTATTAATTCAGGATTTGTATAACTATGAATATTAACGTTATCAGCTGGAGGACAGACTAATTTAGGCAAAGCAGCATGGCAGAGAAAATGCTGAAGAGGCCTGTTTCTTTTCAAAAAAACAGTGGAAATGGGCAGGCTGTGTAAGGACTGCTTTGCAACCTCCCTCACCTTAGGCTTGATCCAGTGAACCTGAATTATCCTTATCTACATGCATACTCAAGTGACTTACTCACATAGTAAGATGCTGCTGGCAAAGCAATTATCCTGCACTTTTCAGCCACAACAGGATCTCCACCTCATCTCACAAGTCATCACCTCAAGCATCCCTATCAAAAATAAACAAAGCTTTTCCCAAATATACCCAGTCTTCAGCACTGCAAGTGGAATCCCAAACCCTTATTAAGACCAACAAACAAGAAGGAGAAAGTTTGGCCATTATTACCTGGGACAGGAGATAGAAAAATCACTTCTTATGCTCCTGAGACAGAAGGGACTTCATTTGTTTTGTGATTTTCACTTAAAATAAAACCTACAAGCCCCAAGTCCTGTGCTGTTGGTTACAGTAGACTGCTCATGCAAGTCAGTATCACTGTTCATAACTATGCAGCCTGAGCATCTGAAGGGTATTCTCAGACACTGGAACGTGCAAACTTCAAAAGCAACTCTGAAAACTCAGCACCAAAGCATTCATCTTGACAGGTGGTTCTGCTGACTGTATGTGTGTGACAGATGTTACTTTTTCCCAGCAGAGTCCGATATGACAGAGGAGCAGGGTCTTTTTGTGAGAAGGGAGATAGGGAAGAAAAAAAGAAAAAAAAAAAGGCAGTTCTCATACACTTGGTTTTTGAAAGTAGCACTCTGTTAGCATCACCTCAGGCTGTCATACTGGCAGACCTCAGGCTAAGCAGAGGCAGGCCTGGCTTAGTCATTGCACAGAAGAATCCCCAAGCAGGAAAAAGAGAAGCTGAAGCTCTAGAATAAACAGTGTATGTGACTGAGTACAAGGCTTTTCTTCCTCTGAGTCAGAGGCAAATCAATTCCCCAGCACAGCAGCACATGGTGCTATAGCTAGAGGTGCTATTTAGAAGATGAGATATCAGACTGCAGCCCTGACTGCTCATGGTCATTAAAGGCTTCCTGATGATTCTTGCAACATCAGAGTAGTTAACCCTATGTCCTGGCTGAATTCCAGTTTGTGTGATTACATTTCTCTAACCTTCCTCTGCACCTTCCTCCTTTACCTGCATTAAATTGCAGAGATTTACTGATGACACCAAACCAAAGTGGGAGTGGTAGTATCAAGCAGAGGGATTAAACTCAAAAAGATTTAGGGTCACAAAACAGAAAGGCACATTAGTGCCATTCAGCGTGGAGAAAGTACAGGCAAGAAACTGTGGACAGAGTATGAGAGGGAAGAAAAAAGCCTTCCATAGCCATGAGGCTTCATTACACAGAAGAAAGCTCTTAGGGAGTATGAAAAGTCTCCATAGCACAGTTCAAATACAGGTGAAGGCAAAAAATAAATTAAAATATTAGTTGGGATTCATTGGGGTTGGGTGTCTCCACTCTTGTCGTGCTAGAGTTAAACACAGCAGCATGTGAGCTTGCTGTCCTACATGAACACTGCTCATCTCTCATTTTAGTGAGCTTCCACTTGTGGATACCCTTGGCTTTAGCTGTTACCTGTATATATCCCGGGCCATGCCAAAGTCTCCAATTTTAGCCACTCTTCCAGGCCCTCGGCAGGTAAGGAGGCAGTTCCTGGCAGCAATATCCCTACAAGGAAAGGAAGAAAACCAGGAGTGAGAGAAGAATCACTTAATCATTTAATAACTTTGCAGAATAGTACCTATTTTCCTGAGGTGTAGAGACCACCCAGAAAAGTCAGTGTTTATGGGTAACTAGAGATGTCCCAAATTCTAATCTCCCCCAACAGTTTGAGCAGTTCCGCTCCTTAAAGACTTCCTCCTTAAACTTCACTTAATTTCTCCAGGGAGTTGCAAGCAGTGCAGCTGATTTCGGCAATGTACCAGTCCTAGCATCAAGATATCTGGGGAGTGATCCACTGACATGCTCCTACCATGCCAGTTCAAATGTTGTCAGACAAGCACCGTACTATCAGAGACAGGAAGAACAACATGCAGGTAGTGTTTTGAAGACAGGTATGGGCCTGAATCTGTGCATGCAGGTAAAGCTCCATCTCCATCCCTGCTGAGCTGAAGTACACCCTGAAACCTGAATAACATGGTGGCACCCCTTGTGGATAACTCAGAAAAGCAAACTACAGTCTGGCCATAGCAACTTCACAGCCCCTTGCAAAGACTCATGCTGGTACTGGGCTCTTCTGATGAGTACTTTCATCATGAACAGCAGCAGTTTTGGACTAGCGGGAGCCACAGAACAACTGCTGACAGCTTTACCTCCCTCCTGTTCTGCAGGAGCAGATAACAGTAGTCACAAGGTGTACTTCTGGCTGTACTTGTACAGCTGTTCTTGAAGAGGGAGGAGAAAAGGGCTCCAGGATGAACAAAAAGACACTAAGCAAAATTCACAACGGGGAGGGCCTTGAAGACTTCTGTCACAAGATCGTGTTTCCCTTTGCCAAGTAGCCAAACTGGCTGCATAAGTGCAGGCACTAAAAAAAGAGCTCAGGATCTCTGATAAAACTACAGACCTTTGCAACCTGATCTACAGCAGCATTTCTGTTAATTGCTTCTGTTGTTCGGACTTTATCTGCCTTGCTTAAAGTTGTTCAGCCACTAGAGAGCAGCAGGACATAAACATATCAAACAGGGCATTAGGAGTCCCTCTGGCCTGTCTGCAAGTCATGCCCTTGCTGACACAGATGCCTTCACCTACCTGTGAATGAAGTGGTTCTCCTCCAGGTACTGACACCCACAAGCAATGTCACGAGCCACATGGAGCAAGTCCAGCATGGAGAGGGAGGAAGGCTGGTTCTGCCAAAAGACAAAGGACAAATATGGCTTAAAAGCAAGAACACAGCATGATCGGTCATTGATACAACACAGGACATGCAGGCATGATTTCATACAAATCCCAGACAGAATGAGAACAGCTGGATGAAATTTCCCAGCTTCATCAGGATTCTCCTTTAAAGTTCTCCCCCTGTTTTGCAAGACACAAATGGATTTCCCCCAGTTCTCATGGGAGACACTTCTGAATTTTCAGCATGATAATTTTTTTTTTTTTTTTTTGAGGAGGTATGTTGCCTGAACTGGCCCTCAGACACTTTCCTTATATCATTTCTAGTTCTTCTCTAAAGTCACCTTCAACATTGAGAATGACATTTTGTATAATGGCATGAGTCACATTTACTCTTTCCCTCCTACACATCCGTGTAGGTTTTATCTTGCCCCTCAGAGCATTGACACAGGTTTGCTTAGCCAATGGCTATGGAAGATAAGGGCTGCTAACTGCCTCTGCCTCTGATGAAGTCTATGGCCTTAGCCAGCAGGGGACAGATGCTTTTGTGAAAAGGGCAGGCTGAGCAACAGCTCACATAGTGGGCTGAAACCAAACCACCAGCTCCTGCTCTGAGGTGTTAACCAGTGATCCCTGTGGCCAATCCTGTGGGGGAGGAGGGAACTAATTCTGCCAGAGGGCAGACAACAAACAGCTGGGTGGCAGGGATTGCTTATTCCACAGCAGCCATTTGCCTGGTAAGTGTTTATCTGGGGCCTTAGATATTTGACTAAGCAAACCTCTCCCACCCTCTCTCTGTTGACACTTACCATTCTGCCCAGTGCTCAAAAGGCACACTTGTGCATGGGTCTCTCCTACTGATGAACAAGCCAGCGCCAGTTCTCCAGTAATAGAGACTGCTGGATCTACCAGCCTGTCTGCTGTAGTTGTAAAGAAACTACTCAGAATGATGTGGTGCTGAGCCACTTGCTCTAAAGCACAAATAACTGGGACTGAAAATAAGTCTGTGCTCTGCAGGCAACAGCTAAATACTGGACATTATCTAAACCTAAAAAAAAAAGTCCTCATGTTTTCTTAAGAGGTTAGGAAAGACCTGGCCTCAGTGCTTGACTAATGAAATAATTGAAATAAACAAAGCTTGTTTTTTCTGTGTGGTGTCATAAAACAAAATGACAACATATCACCTGCCTATATGTTATTGTTTACTCAGCATACTTCACTGCATATATATACATATATGCTTAAGTCTATATACATATATGCTTAAGACTTTAAAAGTCTGGACTGTTGTGTGTCCCCCTCCCTCCCCCCCCTTTTTATGCAGCATAGCCATTTCCTAAAAACATGAAAGCCTCTCCCCCACCCACCAAACACTATCTGGGGGAGGGGAGAATCATCTTTTTCACCTCTCTGAGTTGAAGTGACTCACCAGCTCCAACAGAGCTACAGGAACAGAGGATGCCGGTGCCTTCCCCTCCCACCCCCCCCCACCCTTCAGGGAACAACCAAGGGGAAATGAATACCTCAGACTACCCATTCCTCTACATCTGAGCAAGGCTCAAAAACCTGAAGTGAAAGCTGAGCAAAAATCCCCGTTCTTTACTGCATAATCAACTGCAGACCTGAGCTATGCTGCAAGGCAGCCTGTACCTTGAAAACAAGCTGATTTGACCAACATAGCTTTTCTCTCCCTCTTTCTTTTTCTTTTCCTTCCTCTCTCCCTTCTTGGATGAATTCTTTCCACCTTTTATGCTGCTAAAACAGATGTGACTGCCCAGCCAAGGATGCTTTAGCCATGTAATTTGTTTGAAAAATGAAGGGTTTGGATTCATTTTGCAAGAGATGCAGCCTTGAGGCAGCAAATAATTCACTTCACAGCTGTTTACAGCTTTTGCTCCCTAGATGAATGGACAGCGCTCAGAGCAGGGGGCATGCTAGAAGCACTAACGTGTCACTAATGTGACACCTTCCTTCGGCAGCTGAATCTTGCAAAAGGTGAATGAAATTCTGTGTATTGTTCACTGTAATCACTGCTCTGTGCAACAGGCTGCACAACACAACAGGAAACTAGGCTTTATCTTCCAGAATTGTTCTTTGATTGCTTTGCTATGAGTGAGAAAAACTGGCACTGAACTTCTTAGAATGGACAATTCTGCAATGCTCCTATTTCAGGCATCTCTGGATCTACCAGGACTGCCTCTATCCAGAAGAGAGGGATGGAGATATCCTGTAATGGATATGAACTTCATTACAAATGGAATGGAGAAACCCCTCAGGGCTGGGGTTTTCTGGACCAATGGAGAAGCTTGAATCTGAAACTTACAGAGTAGGCCTGGCTGTCATAAACTGACAATTTTCCACGAGTGACTTGCATTGTGTTGGGCAAGCCATCCCAATGCCTAGCCATTCTTTCGGAGAAGAAATGTCTCCTAATTTCCAACCTAAACCTCCCAGCTGCAACTGCAACTTGAGGCCATTCCCTCTAGTCCTGTCACTAGTTACCTGTGAGAAGAGGCCAACCCCCAGTTCCCCACAGCTTCCTTTCAGGTAGTTGCAGAGAGCAATGAGGTCTCCCCTGAGCCTCCTCTTCTCCAGGCTAAATAACTCCAGTTCTCTCAGCTGCTCCTTCTCTGGACACGCTCCAGGGCCTCAATGTCCTTCTTGTAGTGAGGGGCCCAAAGCTGAACACAGCATTCGAGTTGTGACCTCAGCAGAGCAGAGTACAGGGGGACGATCACCTCCCTGCTCCTGCTGGCTGCACCATCCCTGACACAGCCAGGATGCCGTTGGCCTTCTTGGCCACCTGGGCACACTGCTGGCTCATGTTGAGGCGAGCATCAACCAGCACCCCCAGATCCTTTACCTCTGCACAGCTTTCCAGCCACGCTGCCCCAAACCTGTAGCACTGCACGGGGTTGTTGTGGCCAAAGGGCAGGCCCTGACACTTGGCCATGTTGAACCTCATCCCATTGACCTCTGCCCATTGACCCAACCTGTCCAGGTCCCTCTGCAGGGCCTTCCTACCCTCTGGCAGATCAACAATTCCCCTCAACTTGGTGTCACTGCAAACTTACTGAGGGTGCACTCAATTCCCTTGTCCAAATCATCAATAAAGATATGAAAGAGGATGGGCCCCAACACCGACCCCTGGGGAACACCACAGGTGACCGGTCGCCAGCTGGATTTCCCTCTGTTCACCACCACTCTCTGGGCCTGGCCATCCAGCCAGCTTTTACCCCAGCACAGAGTGTACCTGCCCAAGCCATGGGCTGCAGCTTCTCCAGGAGAAAGAATACTGTGGGAGACCGTGTCAAAGGCCTTGCTGAAGTCTAGGTGTACTATGTCAGCAGCCTTTCTCTCATCCACCAGGCGGTCACCTGGTCATAGAAGGAGAAGAGGTTGGTCAGGCAGGACTTGCCTTTCATGCTGGCTGGGCCTGATTCCCCAGTTGTCTTGCACATGCTGTGTGATTGCACTCAGGATGGCCTGTTCCACAACCTTCCCTGGCACTGAGGTCAGGATGACAGGCCTGTAGTTCCCCGGGTCCTCCTTGCTGCCCTTCTTATAGATGGGCTTCACATTAGCAAGTCTCTGGTCATCCAGGACCTCTCCAGTTGACCATGACTGCTGACAGATGATGGAAAGTGGCTCAGCAACCACATCCACAGGTAGGTAAGAGCAGAGTTTAAAATATGTATATATATATATATACAAGTATATATATATACACATATATATGTATATAAGATTTTGATTTTATTCTTTAGATAGTGTCTGCAATGCTATCTAGCAAAGTCCAGGCATGAGGCTCCTCTGTGTAACCCCAACAACACTTGTTTCCTATATGACAGATATAGACAATATACTTCCTCCAGATCAGCCTTCTAGTAATAAAAAACTCTGACTCTCTAAAATGCTGGGAAATAGTAGCTGCATGGATTAGCCTTTTTATAGTTACCTATTTGCCTTGTGTCATCAACGTACTAAATACAATTCAATTTTCTTACCGGTCTAGGCCGTGTCTCTCTCAGGAACGATTTCAGGTCGCCTCCAGCCATAAGCTCTAGCAGGATGAAACGGGGCAGTGCCTGCAAGCTCACTCCAATACAGCGCACAATATTCTGATGATTGAACTTGCTGCGGAGACAGGGAGGCTCAATAATGGATCAGCTTTGATCCAAAAAGCACAATTATAGAAAATAATCAAAATATTTTGCTGTGGGGAATTGTGTTCATTTGTTTTTTTTTTTTTTTTTTCTGTTTGTTTTTATGTTTGTTTTCAGAATAAGTAACAAATCCCAAAGGCATAGTAACTGGATAAAGGCAAAGTGCTACCCTTGCAATCCGCCTGTCTACACAGTGCAGAAACGGTGATTGGAGGAGGAGTGGATTGAAAGAGTGGCTTCCTATATTTTGCATCCTTTTTGTGCTACAGCAAGATTTGTGGGTCATATGAAGCAGAAAATATCTGTTAAGAGTTTATCCCTGCATTCCCTCTCCTGGGGTAGAAGCTGGGATAGGGCAAAATTGTTTCAAATAACATACTGATACAGGGATCATCTTATTGAAGGGATATTCCTCAAGGCCAAGTGCTAATTGTTCCTAATTTCTCCAGGCCTTAATGTGATAGGAAACTATTTCCTTGGATTCTAGGACACAGTCACTGACATATGAAATGACAGCAGCATTGTGTCAATGGCATCTCTTCAGTCAAACCAAAACTCCAGAGGTTTGTTTTTTCTTCATGCTCTGGTCTCTAAGAGAAATCTGGAGCCCCCAGCACAAGAAGGATGTGGAGCTGTTAGAGCAGGTGCAGAGGAGGGCCACAAAGATGATCAAGGGACTGGAGCACCTCTCATGTAATGAAAGGCTGAGAGAGCTGGGGCTGTTCAGCCTAAGGAAGAGAAGGCTCTGGGGTGACTTCATTGCTGCTTTTCAGTACCTAAATGGGGTTTATAAAAAGGAAGAAGGACTCTTTCCTTGGGTAGATAATGATAAGTCAAGGGGCAATGGTTTTCCAGAGGTTAGAAGGACATAACCATTAGAGGTTAGAATGACATTTTTCACTCAGAGGGCAGTGAGGCACTGGAACAGGTTGCCCAGAGAGGTTGGGGATATCCCATCCCTGGAAGTGTTGAAGACCAGGCTAGATGAGGCCCTGAGCAACCTGATCTAGTGGGTGGTGTCCCTGCCTATGGCAAGGGGGCTGGAGCTAGATAGTTCTTGAGGTCCCTTCCAACCCAGGCCATTCTATGACTCTATGCTTCTATGATTCTATGATCTTATTATCAATTCTGAAAACTGGGCCTAAAGATTTTGAATTTGGATAATGAAAACTAGTGTGGACCTTTGTGAAAATGTTGGCCTTAATCATCTGGTCCCTTAGTTTCTTCATTTGTAAGAATAGAATAGGAAAGTAATGCCTGTCCCTACTGTAAAATATGGATCACTGTGGACATCACCTCCCAAAGCACCTTTTTTTTCTTATAGTGCTGGGCTTTGCAGACCTATATAAGTCTTTGTTCATTTTATTCATACACACCTAATAATGAGAGCTTCCATGAGGAAGTCCAGCTCATCTTGCTCTGAACACACTTCTGGCAACGTCTGAAAAAGAAAGAACAGGTTGACAAGGAGATGTTTAAACTGACAGCTGTAGAACACCTGACACAATCAGAAGCACTAACATCTTTGTGGTGATCCTTGTTTCTCCAAAAGAAACCTCACTCTAATAATAGCTAGACCATTATAAACTAGACCGTGAAGCATGTTGAAAGATAAAGATCAGGATGCATTATCCATCAATCACACTGTCATCCTCCTACCAGTGCAGGAAATACAACAGAGTGCAAAGGGAACAGTGCTGATATATGGGACTCTACTGTGTAGAGGAGGAGGAATGAGACCATAGCTCCTGAGCTCTCAGATAGTTCAATACCACTACCTCCCAGCAAAACTAGGAGCTATAACCAGCAGTAGGATTATGCTGTTATATAACGTCTAGGAGAAAACAAGCTAGCCAAGCTTCTGAAGGACTGAAGTACCCTACAAGGGCCCCTTAGGATTTAGCTATGCACCCAGTGCATATCCATCCTGTAATGGAAAGACTCCTGCCTACAGCCTCTTATATGTATATGCCAGCTGCTCTTGGCTACATTAAGACTTCTGTCCCTCTGACTCAAAGACTTTGGACAGGTTACCACACCAGGAAGAGCATGCAGAGAATGGACAGAGGGTGGACTTGTTTCTCATTCTTGTAGTCTACTGCAGCTGTATAGGAAATCTTTGTCTACTTAACTACTTACAATCAACTTCTTTTTATAGAAAGCCCATATGTAACAAGCTGTACCATCACTTTGATGGATGGAAGTGTTGCAATAGGACAGCAACCTTTCTAAACACATCCTTCAGTGCTACAGAAATGTTTAATCCGTCTTCATCTTTATAATGCATTGGGACTCTTAGGTGGAAGGTGCATGAAACCATCATGATAACTCATACACTGTCACTTACTTTCACAGCCACCTGCAAGGGAGTGGGGTCGCTGGGGATCCCTGCCACCTGACCTTCATATACCTCACCAAAGGCTCCGTGGCCCAAACCCCTGGACAGACCAGAGAAGACAAGAAGGTATTACTACAGAGAACACACGTTATAATGCTGTGGTCACAGCTCACAGAATGGGGTCAGAGTTTTCATGGCAGCAAAACAGGCAGAACTGGATGTTGGCACTGTTATTTCTGATAATTCTCCTTATACTACGCAGCAGATGGGACCTTGATGTAATCTTTCCTGGACCCACAATGTCTTTAACTGGTAGGAAAAACAATCCTCAGAAAGGAACTGTCCCCAGTGAAATTGAACTGCTGGCACTACAGAGTGTAATGGGTAGCACTTTCTGCTGCTTTGGTGCCAGTGCTATAGTGGTGGGTTCTCCACAACAGGTCAATAAAGACAGGTCTTAAGCCTTGGCATTTACACACCCTAAGCATAATAGTTCCCATGTTTATGCATCAGTACTAAAGAAAACATTGAACAAGAAACTAGAAAGCACAATGGTTGTCAAAGGACCTGAATTTTAAATTAAGGATCTTTCCCTTGTTTGGTTTGTGATTCTGGGTAAATAAATAGTGATGACAGCACTTTGTAAAGCTCTAGGAGTTCACGCTGAGAATTGTTACTGTCACCGATCATATTATGAAACTTATAGTTTTATTTTGATTAAGGATGCAGGGGAAAAAAAAAGGGGGGGCTTTCACTAAGGCTCTCTTCTACAACACACACTTTCCTGGTAGTGCCAGGTCTGACCTCAGAGCTGCACTGAGTGTCCTCCAGTCTGATGTGGACTGTATTTGCATGGGCCATTGCCCTCCTAGTTCAAACAGGGGCTGCTAAGAGCAATCTACTCTGTTGAGAGCAGTGAAACAACAGTGAGGACTTGCACTGCCCGTGACTCAACCACTTCTTTAATAACATTTTGTAGGTATCAGCTTGAGACACCATTGTCTGCTCTGCCTGACCAACTTATTACAAACTAAGGATATAAAACAGATCTCTACAGCTCATAACTCACCCACCTCCCCAAAAGCAAAACTTCCCAGCCCCATCAATTCCCAGCTGCATCCTTTGTTCTCTGCAGCTTGCCACACTTCAAAAATTCTTTCAGAGCCCAAGTGACAACAGCAGCAGCAACAGAGGGTAAAGTTTTGGTTACACCAGAAACTTCCAGATGCAGTACAGCAAGATCTGCAGGTAGGGGAGAACGTGATAAGAATGTGATATGTCTGCAATGCACTGCAGACTGCATGGGCTACTCTGAACATCATCTTTTTTTAGCACCATTAGGTCCCCTATCATCCAAGCTCTACTTTCTGCTCCTACTTCTTGGATTTTTGTTTAACAAACATGGTACCAGAGTAATGCCATATTCACAAGTGGTGTGCACTGCACAGCACAAGCAGAGCAGGGTGGGAAAGAATTCTGAATTTTCAAGTCTTCTGTAGGAGACTATTTCCAACTTTACAGAAGTTCTGACCTAGACCTGTCTATCCTGCTCGCTTTATATTGCTGTCTTTTTAATTCTGTCTTGCAGCCTCAAAACCATTACTTTTCCGCCTACTGTATTTAAAGATGTCATTCTCTATACCAAAGGTCCCAAAGAGTGCCCTACAAGCCTCAGGCTTCCTAGCATTTCATCTGTTAATGCTGGAAATTGGCCATTCATTCCAAGTCTGCAAAAGATGTGTCCAAATTACTCGTGATGACTCTTCAGTTCCTCTTATGATTCTAGAAGATTAACACAGCACCTGTAAAAGGTTAAGGAGACAGCCGAAGTCTAATCCATTCCACATAAACCTAACTACTGCAGATTTATTATCTTTCTAGTGAGAAGGGGCATGAGTCTAAAAGTGTGTGAGTATTTGCATGTGCCTTTATGAGTTCAAACCTGTGTAAGAGAGCCAGCATATGTCAGTATACAACATGGGGCATAGGGAAGGCAAAGATGAACTTACCGGATGAGGGAGATGTTTTTGCGAGGCACCTCTTTGAGGTCACTAATGGATGTGGTCTTTCCTGCAAAGCAGTAGTTGGGATTATAGTCTGTCATAATAGTGGAGGTACGCAGCTTGCTTAGTTTATATTCTGGGCTCTGTAATTCCATCTGCATGGCTTGTAGTTCCTGGTGTTTCCGACGATATACTAAATGTAGAGAAAACAGTAAACCAGAGACACATATTCCCTTTGGAAGACAACAGTAGCTCTGTGCTGCACATCTCACTGGAATTAGATGCATGGTCAAATTCCAGTGAATCGAAACAAACAGTGACCACTCACATTTCTGCACATCAAATAGTTACAGATTGAAAAGGGAATCTGAAGTTATCCAAAACCCTTTGATTTACATATGTTATAAAGAAGCAGGCTTGCTCAAAAACTGCTTGGAAAAAGTAAAATGAATTTCACTTGCAGAAATCTCTGATTTCACAGATTTGAGGTTTTTCTTTTGTCCTGTTTAGTTTAGTTTAGCCAAATCCAATCTTGAGAGACTCTTGCTATAATCAATTTTTCTAAATCATGTAGAAGTGACTAAAAGCCTGAAATAAATTATTGTATCACATTGTTCAAGAAGGACAGACTAAACTGTTACCTCAGAATAAAATATTGTACATAAAATTTATTTATTTTGCAAAACTTCCGCTGTTCCTAAACAACAGAATTGGACTAAATTTGAAATCAGTTTAAAATCGTTTTGTATTCCTTGAATCACTTCACTGATATCTATGAAATCTCATTGGAAATTGTTAAATCTGTATGTAGGCACACAAATAGTTTTTAGATATTAAGCACCAACAGCTCTCACAAAACCAGTGACACTTCTGTCCTGGCAGCTTTACACCACAACAAAAGCAATAATATCTCTTAAAAGATGCACTCAGTAACTGAAACCTCCTCAAATTGGTCAATGTGGTTAGAAACAACTACAGAAAACTGACGTTAAGGAGTACATGGGGGAAGGTGTCATTAAATACAGCAGTAGCTAAAAACCTGAACCTTTTTTCTCCCAGGGCCCAATTATTCTTGGTTCAGATACGGCCCTCATATGAAAATATCATTCGTAGAGAATCACTCACCAATCATGATTCCTGAAAAAGCCAAAATTAAGGCAGCAACCAATGCTGAAGTCACTACAGACAAGACCAAGGAGAGAGGGAGATGAACCACTGGTTCAGCTGTAACAGAAGCACGAGAAAAAGGAATTACATTTAAAATGATCTTTCAGTACTCACTTTTTTTGCAGGCAGATTTTTCTGCTCTTCCCTCCATTTACTCATCTGCTGCTCCTATAGTGTAGAAGCAACCTCTGATATGATCAGCTCTCAGGATCAGGACCTCAAATATCTCATTATTTCACTTCTCTATTTCTGATATTAATTGATATCAATCCATTAAAACAGACGGTTTTCTATCAAGGAATTAACACGCACTCTCTGGGTATAAAAACAAGACCATAAAAGATGGGGACAGGAGCTGTAGAGATGGAAAGAACATTAAATTGTCCGGTCTAGAGTGCCACTATCAATGACAAATCAGAGCAAAAGCAGGAGGACTGCGATATATCATCTCCTAAATGTGTCTAACCCAGGCAGACAAAACTGATAACATGTGCAGCACAAAGTACTCCATGGCTGCATCCTCACTTGGATCACAGACCTCTCAATGAACATCTATTAAGGTTCACTTCACCCAGCAAAATGACCACGCTTTTTACCCACTTTACAGATGGGGATGGTGAAAGTACAGAACGATTTTCCCTTACCAATGACAAAGCTGAGAGCAAGATCCTGAAACCCTGGAATCACTTGCTGTAATAGCTGGGCAAGAACATGAAGGAAACCTAGTAACTAGCATTCAGTTTCTCAAGTAAAGCAAATACAGGTACTGTTTTCTTCAGAGATCCCTCATGCAGAATTTCTTACAGATTCTGCACATGCACTTTATGTTTCCAAATCTACAGGAATTACACCCTTCTGTACCTTGTACTTTTGTTGTTGTTTTAAGAGGACTGTCCTGGAAGTTAAGCTTAGCTGGAAAATTCCTTCAGTGAGTAAATGTTCAATATTTCAGAGCAAAATGGAAGCATCAGTGCAAACAGACATGCTGCTCTTTGTCTCTAGAAGACAAAATTTGACTCACAACACTCAGTGTTGCCCAGTATGCCAAACATATACTATAAAGCAGACCAGTGACGCTACTGTTTGCACCATACCTCTGCACTGATGTGCCTGTGTTCTAGCAAAATAACTCTTCAGCAAATACCAAGAGGAAAGAAGGTAACATGCAACAGAAAGCCAGTTTTAAGAAAGAGAAAGAAGACTTTCTGCATGTTTACATGCAGAAAAATGGAAATTAAAAAAATCTACAGATTTTTACCATTCATTTTCTGTTTCATACCCTATCAGCCTATCCCTTACATCTACTTACCTACACAAGACACACCGTCCTCAGCCAATTCTGTGCCTGGCTCACAAAAGCAAATGACTTTTTGAGTCTCAGGATCAACACGGCACTCGTCCATCTCACAGTGACTGCAGTTAAGGTGCAGCCTAATATCAACCTCTCCATGCCCCTCTGTCACTAGGGAATGGATGAAAGAAGCCAAGTTAATTACTGTAAAGATCAGTCATATTGTTCCCTTGGTCCTTTTCTCATGTGGAAAATAATGTCCAGCTAAATGAGCCCCGCTGCAGCTGAGGTGCACTGGCCCTCTTTCAGCAGGTAGTTCTACCAGGTTAATAAGGAGGCTGTTGCCAAGACTAAGAAAAAAGGTTTTCTCTTTCCTGGTCCTTACCCCCTCTGCGATAGAACACTGCAACGTTTTCAGAACCCTTTGACTGAATCTATCAGGCCAGTCTGTTTGTATTTGAACATACTTCTGGCTGCTCTAAAGCAAACATTTTTTTGATCAAATATATATTTTTGTTATTTTCTGAACGCACTGAAAACACATCCAACACACAGACTTTTGGGCAAACAGGCTTAGGGAAGACTGGAGTGGCAGTAGTTCTGGGAAGCACAAATGCTTCACTGGACTTTGTTAAGCAATCTTTCTCCCTCGTGTTCAGAATGACACTAAGCTGTATCCAAAGGCTTTTAAAGTGTCCTACAGATGCAAACTATTCTTAACATGGAAGAAACTCACTAAAAGAGACTTCTGACCAACATGAATACCTTTAAGTGCTGGAGTGTATAAAGTACCAATTGGATTAATAAAGGACACACCATCCTCCCCATCCATCTCTGGGTCATTGTCCTCTGCAGCATTTCCACCTACATCAAACCAGAAGTTACCTTAACAGACTGAGGCTCATTAGCACTAAAATACAGATAAGCATGCATGGCTTCAGCGCATTTAGGGAGGCATCCAAATGAGAAAAGAGAATAAATCAAAGTATTCAACATATAGGGAACGCTTAGTGAACTGTGATATGAAACACTGGATTTCCACCTTTAGAACTTCATTTTAATAGCTGCAGATTGCTACACCTGCAGATTGTTACACCCTTAGTCCTGTTTTAGGCAGACTGTTTCAAACTAAGGGAGGAAGTTCATCTTTAACCATTTGGATGCTGTGAAAACATATAAGCCCTTCTCAATATTAATGTGGCCAACAGACTGGAAAACACCAGTGCTCATGGGCTAGTTCAGTATCCTTGTTGATTGAGGTAAGTACTGCATCAGCAGAGGGAATAAATTATCTGCTATCCTTCTTCTCCTTTGCACCCTGAAAGCAGGGTGGTCCACCAGGAATGGAGACTGAAGGAATTTATACTTGAGTTGCTCACTTGTGCTTGAGCATATAGAACATATCAGGAGCAAAGTATGGGAAATACATAGAACGTGGCAGAAGCATAGTATAGGCCATATATTTTGTACTAAAAGCATGCAAAGATCCCCCCACCCCACCCATCTTTATTCATCTTTAACCATCTTCAGTGCAAATCAAAATTATATCATGTAAGGCATTCTGTTGGAAAAAAGAAGCATTACGCAGAAACATTCATACAAAACATGCACTTAATCATTTAAACTCATTACTTCTCAGGATTTCAAGCCTACCATGGACTTGATTTAAGCTGTGGAGAACAAGGGGTTAAAACATCCACCATAATGCAGATGGCTGAAGAAACTACGTGGCCCAGGAGATTAATGATTAGTGGAGATCTTGAACCCGGTCCACACCAGTTATAATCAACATAACGCCATCTGACAGCTGTCCTGAGACCCACAGCACATGGAATTAGTTCCTTGTTGACTGAAGTCAACACCACTGTCACTATTAAGAGGGGTTCTGGCTGGCAGCCTGAGCCCAGGAACCAAAGGACAGTGGAGACCACCTGCATAGGACTGAGGAAGAAGAAGCTGCGTCCTTCCCCTGGCAGAAATATGCCTGGCTGCCAGTCTCCAGGACCAAAATACTCAAAATACAGGTGCTGGCAATGGAGCACCCAGGCTGTGGCTCCTGCTTCTTCAGTGCTGTAACCCCAAATGGGTTAGTGCTCAAGAATCACAGCAGGATCTTGATGGCACATTCTTTCAGAGTGCAACGCCAGGATTACAGCTGAAGGACTGACATCTGGCTGTTTGCTCAAAGGCTAAATGTCGTATGTTCATCTAGTGCTAAAAAGGAAACACACAGACATACTAATACGTAAAGTCTATAATCAAATATGCTATCCACAGGAGAATTATCTATCAGCCTTTTGCTAATCATTAGCACTAAAGGAGGGGAAGGGACACCTTGAACATGAAGCCACTTTACCTATATATCCTCCGCCTCCTCCACCTGAGGAGCACCCCCCTCCACCCCCTCCGAAACCCCCTCTTGTCTCCCACCCCCACTTCTTCATGGCCTGGGGGCAGGATCTTCCTCCAGTAGCACCTTCTAGCAAGGATTTTCCTGACCACAGGAAGGAAGTGTTATCATTCCAGCCACCTCCACCACCTGCAGTTAAGAGAAGAGAAAAGGCATAGCTAAAGGTTATTTTTGTGTAAAAAAAAAAATCTGTAGGGAACTGCGGAACAAGCACTCATTTAAAACACCTCATCTGAAAGTAAGAATCTCATTCCTTTGTTAGAAGAGATGTCCTTGCAATAGAGTGCTACAGTGACCTCGTTTTAGGGCTTTCGACCGTGTTAAACATCTGCACCTCTTTTCACCTACTATGCAAGGACTAGTATTTCCAATGGAAAATGTCAAAAGGTATCCCTACCTACTCCCCAACCACTTGTTACTGGCTTACTTCCCCTTCTCTTCACAAAAAAATACTTAAAAAAAATCCCTATGTCATTTCTAACACAGAACAAAAGGCATTTATTGAAATGGATGTGAAAACATTTCCCAGCCCTGCTCAAAATACAACATACCACTAACTCACTTTCAGCTTTGCAGATTGTTCGGTCCAAGGTCTCTAGACAGAGTGTGTAATTGTGCTTCTTCTGCATGAGCCAGGGAAACTGTGAGTATGTATACACAGCACAAAATCGTGCAAGAAGATGGATGGTCTCAGAAAACTCCCACATCAAAACAAAAACAAAAAACAACAACCAAAAAATAAAACAAACTTTGCTTATCAGAGGTACTACATTACTCTGGGAGAACGTTGCCATTGCTATGGCTATACAATCTTTGATACCCTTATTTAGGCCAAATATCCCATATTGTGGGTACATCCTACATGTATCTGTTATAATTCCATGCTCCTCAGACTGTGTTTTCATGAGCTGCATGTCAGCTCCACTGAATCTGAGAGCACCAAATACTCACAATATTTTTCTTAAAAAGAACAAACTTTCCATACCTGCAGCTCCTGAATTTCCATTCAGCCCTGGAACAGAGGAATCATTCTCCAGCCTTTCTGGATGAAATGTGTCAGTTTTGGCCCTGTAGGCCCTGCCACCACCGCCTGCTGCAATTATCAAGGGGACTGGTTCTCCATTCTCCATCTTAACAAGTTCAGAAATAGAGGCAGTATTCAGACTGAGTCAGACTCACAGATGGAAGTTCAACCACATGCTCGTTACTGCTGAGCACTACAAATTAACATTGCATTATTTATGTACCAACATCCACAAGATTAATGAACTGCACTAATCCTACCAAGTTCTGCAACTGAGAACAGTGGCATCAGCAGCTCTGTGAATTGTACCTACAATACTGATAGATCTTATAAAGCTTGTAATGCTACTGTGTGATAACTTTTATCAAATGAAACAGATAAGGGGAACAGCTCTACCTAGTGCAATACAGTATCTCCACTGCTAAGGGGCAGCTACACTGGAAACTGCCTGAGCATGCAAAGTTATGTAGAATTATGTAGAAGCTGGGTGATTGAAACGTATTAACAATGGTGTGAAACTGGCATTTGCAATGAGTACTGTCTCAGAGAGAACACAACAGTAAAGATTAAGTGTCCTCTAGCTACAGGGTTGCACATAGAAAATATACAGGCTATATTCAATTTTTCTTGTCATTGCATTGTATAAGCCACAAATGTAGCTGAAGTTTAATGTTCTACAATGACAAATTTGAATAAAGTCCTGTGGAATTTGCCCTTTGCTGTAGTTTTATGCTTCAGAATCTTAGCTTGCATTGAAAAGAATCTGATTCAAACTGATGCAAAGGAAATTCCAAGACACTAAAGCAAGTGTGGCCATACCATGTAGCTATTCTGAAATGTGTGAAGAGCCAGCTCAGCTCACCACAGCTATCAACTGGAAATGAAGGACATGCAGAACTCACTGTGTGGACCTTTTCCACGAAGTGCTGTACAAAGGTGTATAAAGGGCTCTAAAAATTTTCAAGCTGTGATGTTGGAGGCAAGTGGCAAGATGTGTTTATGCTGAAGGTGCACAGACTATTTCCATACCTTAAATATATAAGTTGCTCCGCCCCCACCTCCACCTCCTCCTGCCCATTCATTGACACTTCTGTTTACACGTATCTCTTCTTCAATCACATTGTTTTCTCCAATACAGACTTTCTGAATAACGTCATTAGTCTGAAAACAGAAGAGCAGGGCTGAATTCTGGCGAGAAACCAGAATCTCTCTGAGATCCTCATATACCCAGGCCTTGTGGTCCCTCTACCCTCCCAAACCACAGGTCCACATTGTCCTCCAGTGAAATGACATATCCAGTGGTGAATGCTCTTCTAGAAGAATCTTTTTTTTTTTTTTTGCTTCAGTCGTGGTTAGAAGAATTTGTTACCATTTTAATTGTATTATTTTAATGTGAAGTTCTGTGCTGATGTCTATCACCATGAAATACAGCTCCACGAACTGTTTAAATACAATATGTAGCAGAATTTCCTGCAAATGTTTTGTACTATTAGCCAGCTGCATTTCACAAGCAGGGGAAAGGAGTAACCAAGTAATGGGTTGGGGCCAGGCAGTCAGTGTATGTCTATCTAGAACTAAGGTGTATTAGAGATGTAGCAGAGTTAGCTTTACGGTCTACAGCATGGACAGTAGCAATGAGCTCAGCATAGATTAACCATTTATCCAGACTTCCAAGAAAGTTTTGTTGTTCCTCTCAAGCTTGTTTTGTAGCAGCAATGACATTATTATTACCAGAGCTAGCTTGGTTAAAGGCTACCAAAACAGGTGCTATCCCACCTTTGATTGCAACGTTGATACAATGTTAAAGAAAATTCATAACCTGAAAGCCTCCATATTTCCATGGTTTTCACCAGTTAGCACCAAATGTAATGAACTGTCTGCATTAGGCAAATCACTGAATTCACTAACTAATCTCAGACAACATTAATCTATCATTCCTAAGTACTTCTGGATCTAAATTAGCAATTAGCAATTTTTTAGCAATTACCTAAAAAGGGTAATTGCTGCTTCGATATTAAATTGGAGCACTAAAGTGCGTGACAAGATGGACTCTGCTTTGAGTATCTGTAAGCTGCAAGCACTGTTACTAGCTTATTTCATTTTATAAGTTTCTGAGTAACATGATCTTGTTATGCACACTGAATTCACTAAGTTAATGACGCTTTATGGGAAAATGCACAAATAATTGTATAGTGGGACTGTTCTTCTGTTTCCATCTGCTTTCACATATGTGTTTTCTTTCAGAAGAGGGACATGATAAAAACATCCTCCTCAGGTTACAGACTATTCTGTTAACACAGCATGTGTTCTAGGTTATGTCAGAGAATGAATGGCATCCATTCTGAGTGTGTAGTCTTGTCTATGGAACTAAACAGTCCTTCTCTACCCTGTCTTCCCTTTCCTTAATTGATTTGGAGTTGGGTGGAGATGATTAATAAAATGGCAAAGTCAATGGCCCAGAGGAGCCACTAGATTACAACTGAATAAAAATAAAAATCCTTCACAACAAAGACATAGCTGATTAGAATCCAATCTAGTAAAGGTCCCTTCTACAAGTCAATACAATCTCTTTGCCTCCATGAAGGAATTACATTAGCACTCAATAAATTCTCACTAAGATTCCAGTGGCCTGCGATTTAATGAGTCCATATGTTAGACTGAGTTGGAATGTCCTACTTATAGACGTTAGATGGAAATTTGAGTTAGGGCATTTCCTATTTCAAAGAGGCTTCTTATTAATGGTTTGTTTGTAGATGTGTGTAATTCAAATTTTAACATTATTTACTTCAGCACCCAGCCTTGAGAACCCTTCTTTCTTGTCTACATTATTCAACCTTTTCCTGCTCTAAAAGACAGCTAAGCTTTCTCCCCTTGGATGCCAGCCATTTAAAGGTTGAGAAATGCACAGCATTTAAATGCCCAGCTCAAACCTGCAGGTAAAATTTCATCGCATAATGCTTAGTTCCCTCTGTAAGAATCTCTTATTCTCTTATCCTCCAACGAATGCTAAAATATTAACCTATTATTATGCCTGAAAAATGGCAGAAGTTGTTCCTTTCCATCAAGATATTTGCAGCAATGTTTAGTTAATAACACAAAGATGAGGATTGACTCAGCACTAATTCATTTATCTTCCCCGTTCCCATACAGAGAATAAGTAAAAGGCCCCGGTCAGGTTGGCATCTCCAGTTGCAGAGTATTATGACAATGGCAGGGCTGGATACAACAGCAGAACAAAGAGAAAGTCAGGGGGTAGGAAGGCAGGGTTTCTTTTCTCTCCAACCCGCCCCCCTGAGATGCTCTGAGATAGCAGATCACTCAGATGCCTGATCAGAAGTGTATTTTCAGTGGGCCCTGAATGTTGAAGGGGAAGTGAGCACAGTGACATGGTACTTTAGCTTTTGACATTCAAGACATCCTAGTAAAACTGTAGCTATCCCTTGAACCACATAACGTTAAATCCCCTAAGGACAATGATTTTCTCTGCAAACAGATAAAACTCCACAGACTTGTAGAACGTATTAAGTCAAAACAGAAAGGACAGTCACTTACACTAGGACAAGCATCTTCTCCTTGCTGTCCCACCAAGATGTACAAAGTATCATCCTTCTGGAGGTCAAATATTCCCAGTACAGACACACCATGGGACCTCACCATAGTGTTCTTCCCTCCTTTCCCACCAGCTGCTCCATAGCCTGAGATGCTGCAGGAAAAAGAAAACAGGAATGTGGAAGATAATATTAACTACTTGTGGGCACTGAGTTCTTTGCACACCTCAAATGTGCATAGTGTCACAGGACCTTGCCCCAAAGACACTCTAAATACATCTAAACCCAAAGTTTGAAGACTGAGGTCTTCTGCTCTATATGGCTTGGGTAGCTACAAAACAGCTTCTTTCACACTGATTTGCTGAGGACACAGTGAGCAAGTCCCTGTAGTTTCAAACTTCAGTATATGAAAACCATCTTGTTTCTCAGAAGGCATACCATTGACAGGTTTGCAATAAGCACTAGGAAGAATGGAAGCAGAAGAACCAACAAATACAATGCATATGGCTAAAAGGACCATTATGTGCAAAATTGACAGAGAGACTTGAGAAAGCAGACCATAACTGGTCCTGACACTGTCGACCAGATGGGAAACAGTTCTGCAGTTTCCAGGACCAGAATGTAGAAGAGTAGATGGTCACGCTACCTGCAGTAAACAAGGAAGGCAAAAGCTCCCTGGCTTAACTCACAGTCCCCATGAACATCACACTATCTCTGGCCAGGAGTGGCTAGATTGCATACAGAGGCTGCTGCAGTCTGAGTTAAGGCATTGGGACTTTTATTTCAAGCAGCCAAGATTCAGAGGTTCTTATTGTTGTTGATGTATCCGAAGATTTGACTGTAGTACTGTATTGCTCAGCTCCTCTCCCTTTCTAAGTACATAAGCATTTTACATATTTGAAGCACTTTCTATTCACAGGCCTTCAAAGCACTTTATACATATCATCATAAAGCACACATCTCTGCTGCAACAAAACATGAAGTTACTTGACTTCACTAGCAAATGAGTGGTAAAGCAAGTTCAATTCAGATTTTATTTCAGCAGGTGATTCTCCACTGAATTTAATAGCTCTAAATAGCTATTTCCATGAGAGCAAAATTCAACCTGGAGTGTGTAAACAGTGACTGCAGGGCTAGGAATTCAAAATTTTCCCTTGGCTTCCTACCCATTACACTAAAGGTGCTGCTCTCTTTAACTCCTTCTCTTCTCTAGCACATGGTGAGCCTTTGCCCAGCACAGTCCTGCAGGCAGTCTATAAGAAGAACAAGCCAGCAGGGCTCCATGTGCACAAGAACCCCGACAAGGTCAGGCAGGCAGCTCCCTCAGGGGACAACCAGCTCACTTTTAGCTATCTCCTTGCCTTAAAGATTAGCACAAGGAACTCACCTTGTGATACCACTCTGAGGCAGCCAGCATGGAGTAATTCTAATGTTGAAGTAAACATGGAGCAACAAGTGCCTCATAAAGCATGTTAGATCCTTGCAAAGTGACATGATTATGTTCATGCCACTCTCAATAACCAAAGCAATCATTCCTCAGTTAGGTTGCACTGGATCCAGCAGAAAAAGCAATGGACACAATACTGGGCTCCCCTGAACAGATGCTGTATGAACCTGAAGACTGAGCTGATTTGCTGTAGCATTTCATAATGGCTAATGAGGTGCACTATCAGGCACAGCAAGCTGGCAGGGCTAATCAGCTATGATTAGGGGACATATTTTTCTGTGTATGAACAGATTTTGCATACAAGCGATGATGTCAGGAAATTTGAAAGAACCCATTTTTGCCTCATTCAAAGGCTGCAGACAACAAATGGCAGATTTGGGTGACAGCCATTCCATATTTAAAACGCGTGTCACTATTTAAACAGATGGGTTATCTTGACTTCATGCTATAGCAGGATTCCTTTCCTTTTTTTTTTTTTTAAATGGGAGGGATCCATTTAACCATACTGTCACTGAAGAAAGACTCAGACCACCCTGAGCATGTGTAAGCAGAACACAGAATATCTTACAGTGTCTTCCTCCTTTTCTTTTTCTATGACATATGTAGGAACCAAAAAAAAACAACGGTGTCTTTGGTAAGGAGCAGAATGTGCATAGGGCACTGACAGTGCAAAGCAGTTCTGGAGAAAAAAAAAATCCCCCTCTAAGTAGATATGTTATGGGAAACACAGGAGATAGTTTTGAGAATATAAAAAAAATGCAGTATCTAGGCTGGCCAAATGAGAACAGCATCTTGCATTCCACAGTCCTAGGTTCTTGCTTTACTTTACAAGGAGAGACAATATGATAGAGAACAGTGGAAGTGACATCAAATGGGTCACACAGCAACATAGACCAAAGAGTCTTGCTTTTAAAACAGAAAGAATTTGTATAATGGATAGTTACATGTAATTTGTTACAGCTTACTTCTATCATACTTGATCTTACACCTAGATGTGGGATGACAAGACCTGAATGCTTAGAAAGAAATCCTGTAAAGAAAAACATTCTTTTATATTGCCTAATTATTATACAAAGTGCAGTCTCGTGGGATCGAACCAGCTGTTATGTCTACATCAGCATGAGAGCATGTAGTACCCTAACCTTCGAATAAAGCAGCCTACAGCACGTGGCAGCCTACCCAGGCCTTCATAGATGGTGGGGTTTTCTGGGTGTGGCCAGCTTGTGTTAGCAGAGTTTTGTAAAAAGTTGAGCTTTCCATCTTTGAATATTAATAATAATAAAGCATATTTTGTCTTGTCTTCACATGAGCTATATTTTTCTTATTAAATTACCAGGAATGTAACTCACTGCTCTACATTACGTAGTGTAAAATATACCGATGTACCGTAATAGCTTTCTTAATAGCCCAACAGCCAGCTGGAGGATTTTATCTCTGGGTCAGGTATATTGGAGATGGCTATCGGACTGACTTATAGGATGCACACTACAGCAGGTCTGCAGAGAGGAGCTGAATACAGGCGGTGGGTCCAAACCCTGGAAAATCTAGAATTGATACTGCAACTTGACATTTTCCTAAGGCTATACTGGGGTCTTTCCTGCCTCTTCAGTAGCTCAGAATCAGGAAGATGTCAAGTTAATGGGCCTAAGGCCTGTAATTGCTGCCTTCTTTCCTCAGGCTGTGAATTATCTACTATAGCCTTTAGAGGTGCAGAAAAGAATGTCACTCAGTTAATGATATTAGCCATTTATTATCTATACAGATTTTAAAAGTCTGTTAGGTCTTTTATAGGACTTAAATAGACAGGTTCTTCCAGCAGGAGCCTCATTTCACCTGTGGTTCATATTGTGTAGCAAAAGTCAGCCTATTTTTACAATAAAATTTTGGCAATTTCTTGACCTGCGTTATTAAAGAAATGACAATGTTGTAAGTTTATTGGCTCTTCTCTTTTGGGCTATACTTTATATCTCTATTTACTGAATGCTGGTCCTGAAAAATTTCATTCACCTCAGGCAACTCATTTTTGATAGCTGAGTAAAATATCATTAATGCTTTTTTCATTACCATCAATCCTTGTGGTAATAGGCACTCAGGTAGAGCTTGAGGGTAGCCTCGCCTAACCATTTTCGCAAAACTGCTTTGCAGTAGACTTCTGTTAGAGACTGATATCTAGTCCGAATATTAAAGTCCTTTTTCAATAAAAAGAAAAAAAAATCAGAAGTAGCCAGTAAGTTTTAACTGAAATTTGTCCAAAGCCTTCACTGGAATTTTCTGCTTTGAAATCCATGGCACCATCATTGATTTCAATAGGGACTGTTGCATTAAAAATACGCTAGATAGTCCTTGATTCAAAGTGACAGTTCTGCTAATAAGCTGATGCATGTAATGGCTTGATGTTACCATTCAGATGTAGTGGGCTATTTTTTTGTTTTTGTTGTTTCCCAGCAAAAGCAAAGAAGAAAAAAAAGTGAAAAAGTGGTAAAAATCAGATTAAGTCGTATTGAGTTGCATCTGATCATCTCCCTTTAAGGATGACTCCACAAAGGGATTTAAGCATTACCACCCTCAGTAACAAAGCCTAAAATTTAGGTGTCTGGCTTCCAAAATCAATTCTACAGTGGTGATCTAGGCTTACAGGTTCAACTTACTATACCTAGATTCAAAACAGTTAGGGTGCTGAGCAGAGCTTAATGCAAGCTTTTTCTTTTCTTCTTTCTCTTTCCTTGCCTTGCCTTTTCTTGCCTTGCTTTGCTTTCCCTTGCCTTTTTCATCAAAAAGTTGCATCTAGTAGTCAACAAATCTGAAACTGGAAAGGCTGGAAATCACAGAATCAGGGAGAAGCAAAACCCATGTACAGTTGACTAAATTTCTGATTATAACAATATATATGCCTAGCATGTATCCACAGCATGGGAAAGTTTCAGTGCAAAGACACAGTACAAGAATAAGAGATGGTTCACTTACCTGTACGTGTTGGTTGCTGGTACTCTCCAGATCTGAATGCCTTGGAGAATCCCTTCAGCTCCTACGACCACACTGAGGTTTGAGTTCCTGTAGGCATTATTGCATTGGCTCTGTGTGGGGCCATAGGGTCCACTGGCACCACATGTTGTGAATAGCCAGTGATCTGAAATGAGGACAAGCATGCTCTGAACACCCAAAACCAAAATGGCTGTTCTGCTCTTTATTCACTTTCTGTTGTTGCTGGATCAAGAGAAGAACCTGGCCCAAATGTTCTAGCCAGAACAAATATTCACAGAACTCTTTCAAATGACCCATAACACTATGCATTTTGGTATTTGACAGCTTTTCAGCGTCAGCTCCTGAAAATTACCACGATGATAAGCATAGCTTTAATTTTTCTAATTTTTTTTTTCCAAGTTGCTTTTTCTTCCTTTTTTCAAGTTGGAATGACATTGTTGACTTCTGGGATAAGTTCACTATAGAGTTGTTTCAAAAGTTAGCACATGTATAGTTGGTTGTATTTGTCATATTCTTGGTATTTGCACATGCTTTGCAGACAGTGTATTTATCACCAGCAACCCAAAAGAACCTGTACGCCTTTTGCTTCAATAAACTTCACCAGTCATTTGCTAGACTGAAAGTGCATTGTGCTATTTGTGATCATGATAATTCAATACAACTACTGCAAGTGCACTTAAAGTGCTGCACTATTGTGCTATTTGCACATCCGTGATCATGACAATTTAATATATTGAATGTGACTGGACTTACAGTGCCAAATTGGGCATCACTCCGAATCTAAGACCAGCTGCCCTCAGCTCCTCTGATATTTGAGGACAAGCTGGAATGCAAGGGGGTTTAGGTCCTGCCAAACTTCCTTGCCCTTTAATGCAACACTAGCCCCATTCAAATATGTTTTTAGAACAAAGCTTTGCTGATTTTTGTCTCACCAATCTGAATTTTTAATTTGAATACATGATGCTGAAATGTCATCCCTTTTCCAAAAAGATTCACTATTAGGGCCAGCACAGCTGCAAGACCACAATGCTCTTGTAAAACCCACCCTAACATGTTTGCTAGTATATCAGGAAATATTTCCTAGGTAATCAAAACTAGGATGGAAAATAAGTAGACTTAGGATATTTGGTGCACTTTAAATGGGAATCATCCGTACTTGTTAACAAGTACCCATCTCTCATCCATACTTGTTAACAAGCTAAAACACAGTATCCAAGAACTCCATTATTGGAATTCATCCTGCTGACATAGAATTTGTTAGTAGAATAAACTGCCATTGAAGTCAAAAGACACATCTAAAAAAATATATTTCTACAAATTGCATCAGGTCAGCCAGTCCTCTTTTTGGTATCATTAAAGGGTAGTAATTTTTCCCCCAGCTTCCTCTAATGCAAAACAACATATGTAGACTCCTTCAGTACTAACTCACTCAGACAATGAGAAGATTAGCTGGATCTGCTTCTTGGCATTTGGAGCTATTGTCTAAGCAGACCTGGTCTAGAAATGATGTTCAACATATTTTTTGGCCAAGAGGTCTACCATTATTGTTCCTGGAGTGGCTTACCTGCCAGAAATAAAGGCAATACACTAGTTTAGCCATGCACAAGTTTTCACAAACTAATCCTTAAGATGGGCTAAATTCATTCTTATTAAAAAGTTCAGTGCACGAAATGGATCAAACAATTTGGCAGGACTGTAAGAAATAAAGTGGCTGGTGCTTCTGAAAACTCTTCAAAACAGTCTTGGCTGTTTCAGAGGCAATGCAAAACTACTTTAGGAAAGCTTCCTAATCATAGTACTGCTGAGAGAGTAAGCTCTTCTGTCTTATTGCAAAATCTACACCATCCTTCCTCCAAACCCTCCTGGATGGACCTTCTAGGGACTTTGCTACCATTTCTTGGTTTATACGAATACTTACACACTTATTTTACTGTTTCTCAAATTCTTCAGCAATGGGTGGCTGTATAAAGTCTTAAAATTAGTAGACAGCAAATGGAAGAATTCCCCTTTCCTCCTCTGAGACAAATGCACCCCTTCACTCCTCCCCTCCAAAAACGTGAACAGGTATGAGGGAAAAGCACCTAAAAAGGCAAGTAGTTCTACAGGTTCCTATGTAAAATGCTTCAGTAGTTCTGATCCTGAAAAACTTAGAGTCTTATACCAGAAGTTACATATGTTTATTATTTTTCTGGAAAAAAAAAGAAGAAGAAAGAAAACCAAAGCAAAATTTTAAAGAAAATGGAAGATGAGACTCATTCTGTCAGCTATCACAGTGATTTAACATTGTAGTATCCCAGTGGGCTAAGCCATCTGCGCTGAAACATATGTTTAGTAAAGCAGATAGGTAAATGTCTTCACTTGGAACAGTAAGAAGCCATTTGGATGTCTCTGGTGAAACATCAAAAATACTCCCAAGGGTAGAAGCAGATGACCTTCAAGGAGACAATACACCCAAAACTGGAGAGAATCAAAATGGAAAACTGAAAGTGATAAAATCTAGCACAGACCATAGCTTGTGCACACTGCTACTCTAGTTACACTTTGCATTTATGATTTACTCCAGTTAAATAAACCTCATTCCTTAGGTATCTGCTCACCTGGCAGAATTACCTCTAGACTATCACACGTGCAACACAGAGCATGGCTGTACCTGAAACTGGCAGCTGTTGACTCTCACTGGGTTCCAGGGACAGGGGATCAATAAACTGTCTTATTCCAAAATGCTATTTAATGATCCCCAATGTCCTGTCAGAATAGAAGAAAAGTGCCCCCCTGCTGTAAACATTATGCCTCTAGACTTGGAACTGAAAAGCATTAGTACTTTCCAGTTCTTCAGCAGACTAAAGGGTGCTTACTTCCAGTGCAGAGGCAATATCAGGGTAAGACCAAATACATTTAAGATTAATGAATGTGCATCTAAGCTCTTAGAACCTGACTTTTAAAGCAGAGTATGACAAGTCTGAAGAATCAAAAGTCACAGACATATTATGCCTGCAAGTATGACATGACATAAGGAACCTGGAGATGACTGAGTACAGAAGGACTTAGACTGCAAAAGTGGTGCTGTTGTGTTGACACTGTGGCATAAGCAAGAATATATCTAAAGCCTCCTTTGTTCTGCAGCTGCTGTAGTCAGTGCTAGCAAACATACTTAATTGCTCAGTCCAGGTGGATGGTGGACAAGAAAGGGATGAAGACATGTTTCAGAAGCAGTAGAGCTTGCCAAAGACATTCTCATAAAACATAGCAGGAGGAAGTCTGGCCCAAGTGAAGTCCATAGGCAGCTGATTTCAAAGAGCAAGGATTTCAGTAAAAGAGAACAGACAGGTGTTGCATGAGCAATGCATTTGTCACTGCTGCACTGACTTGCAAACAGTAGTCTTCCTGCCATTTATATTCACTTTTATGTCTTTATACCAAAAGCTATTCCAACATGTAGCAGCTCTGTTGCTGAATTAAATGGGTCAGAATATGGCACGGGAAGATGTTGACCCTCATTTCAACATGATAAGGACAGATAGGTCTTCATTACTGTTTTGGATAGGTCTCAGTTACTGTTTTGGATACAGACTAAAAACCTCACACTTTCCTCCCTCTTCACTCTTAAGTTACACAAAACCAACCCTCAATCTGCAGATACAGCAGTAACCAAAGGTCTTAAACCACTAACCTAGTATCAAAACAGACTCAAAGTAATCCCTACCTTGGATAACCCACTGTTTCTTTTTTAAGGTACAAATAACCATTCTTTCATCCCCTTTAAAGTACTGGTTTTCCCTGATTCTAGAAATGACTGCAGCACGTCTCATGAGCTCAAAGACAGCATTTATACGGGTTGCTGCCTGACACAGCAGTTTACAGTAATTCAATTTGCAGCATTATTTTAGTATCCAAAGACTAAAGAAGCAGCCCTGGAGTGAAACTCCTTAAGCAGTTAGGTGAGAAACACTGATGCCCAGCTGTGATCTGTTGCGTGCCTCTTTGTTCTGCAGCGTGTGACAGGGTAACACTGCTGGCACCTCACACACACCTGACAGCAAAAAAAGCAGGATTCCCCAGTCTAAATCTTCCCCAACAAGTAACACATTTTGGAATGTTGCCCAACTTCACACAAGTCACAGATGGCTGATTTCCAGAAACAGCTGGGCATTCCCATAATGAAAACTACCGGGCAGCCAAATGCAGGGTCCCTAATATGTTCTGACATTGGCAGTTGGAAGATACTAGCTGGGCTTAAGAACTGGAAATTCCTTTCTGGGATGTGGGGAAGAAAATAAATGAACATTGCTCTGAGATCAGGGTATTAAATTTCAGTGAATAATTTATACATCAGTTCATTTGATAGAATGCCTGTTTCCACAGGAAACTTGACAAAAGAACAATTTGTTCTGCTGCTTGTTCACCCACACATCTGCCCTCCTCAAGCTCCCTGGCAGTCTCCCCACCAAACCACTAAGGTCCCAGGAAAAACATTTTGTAGGAAATGCTATTTGGGGTCTACCTAAATAGATTTTTAAACATTTCTTCTTCCCACCTTTTATTCACAATTTAGATTTACCGATATATTAACGCAGATACACACACTGCTGCTTATTTTCTTCAGCAGATCAAGAATTCTTGTTTTCACCCAGCTTGGCTAGATACATAAAATGTGCAGCAATTAACAGCAGTGGAATTTAGATGCAGCAAAGAGAAGCGATGCCCTGCTTCTGCAAAGAAAAAGAACAAAACCCCATAAGACTTAAAATGACTAATTTAGTTGAGGCTCTGACACAACTTGAAGCCCAAGGTAGCACTGCTGCAAATAACAAACAACAATGAAGGGAAAACAGTGGCACAAAGCCTAAAGTACATTTGTACTGCTAACGTAGAAAGCAATTTCCCTGTCACATACAGCATATAAACTCCATATCACCAAACAGCCACAGGCCTTTTAGCTACACTTCAAGGGCCTATAGGTATTAACTGGCATTTCTTAAATTAAGTTGGTTTGAACCAAGTTTCAACTTGTTCCAAGCCAAAGCTTTACTGTGATTTGAGAAAATCACAAGCTAAGCACTGAGGTGCTGGAATTACTTTGGACTCTAGAGTAATGCACTAATGAAAGCATTGGTGCTTGCCGTGTGTAGGCACTGTGTAAACCATGTGTAGGCGCTGTGTAGAATGCACTGCCACAACCTCTCTTCAGGCCAAGATGCTATCTCTACTTCCACCAGATTAAAAAAAATAAATAATAAGGGTTATATGGCCTAACACTTTCAGGGGCACAGAAACCCCAGTGACTAAAATTATGGAAGCAACTAATTCTATTAATTGTCCCTCAGAAACTTCAATATACTTCTTCCTCTAAGGCAGCTGTGAGTGAATATCATGCCACGAACGAGCAGAACACTTGCTTTATCTACTTGTAAAAACATTCACAAACTCCCTTGCAATATTTGGGCAATATGGCAAGTTAGAGGCTGACAGGATACTGTGCATCTTAACCTTCACTAACATTTGGCTGCCATTAGCATCATGATATGTGTACTAGGATATACCTTTGATTCAGTACATGAGCAATCTGAGTTATGCATTACCAGTAATTCCAGGCTTGGTCTGTGCTAGAAGTCTGTAGACAAACTATACTGCAAACTTATATAAGAAACAGGTTTAGTGCTGTAAGGGAAGAAAGACCTTTAAATTCTGCTGCAGGTTCTATTGTTTAATAGTGAGCAGTAATCTGAGATCACTCTTTTCCAGGATTAAGTTTGCCAGACATTAACAGGACTGGGTAGGTTTGAAGGATGATGGTAAATTGCAGACCTAAGTTTTGCTTACAGATACAGTCTCTGAATAGTTAAACATGTCTACACAAAAACGTTAAGGGGATGTGCTATGTATGAGAATATCACACTATATATTAGGTAGAAATTAGTGAGTCTTGATAACAGTGCTGTAAACAGTTACATAGGTATGGCTAGACTAAGAGGAGGCTGTTTTTTTTTCAGTTATTTATGGAGTTATTATCTCTACCCTGTCTTTCCATTCTGTAAATGAAGAAGGCAATGTGGACATATTTTTCAGTTCAACAAGAACTGCATCTGCACTAATGATGAATGTATGCCTCATTTGTCCTGAGTGTCATTTCAAAGAAATACTCAGAGCTTCTTTCTTTTCTGTATAGATTAATGGAACACCGCCTGGGCATCCATTGGGGAAATTATCTGTGGTCAGTATAACAGGACAAGGGGTGACTTTGAACGGTGTTGAGAATGGCTTATTTCTTGTTACACTTTGGAACCAGGAACTAACAAAAGGAGCATGAAGAAAATTAATTTATTTTTCTCTTTTATATTTCATGTATGGAGAGAGATGGAGTTTTCCTTAAAGGATGCTTAGTGAGAGATGCTATTAACTTTATGGATTTTTTTTTCTGTTCAGAGTTGCAAAAGGTGATAGAAATGCATGTTGGATAACAGAGACCATATCAGGAGGAGGTGGCAAAATCATTTCAAAATATTTCCTGAGATTTATAGCAGTTTCTGCACAATTTAAACTGTTGCATTTTAAGGAGTAGTGGCAGCTTTCAATTTTAAGTTTAAAATGTGTTAACTACCCCGTTTATTTCAATTATATGATTAACTCTGGAGAGCAGTAATTCCAATTTAACTGTTCTATGTTGGTTCTCAGTACTGCACCTCTGCTATTTTTAAATCATCTAGAGAAAGCTAGTGTAAACTCTGCAATAAAGAAATTCATGACTACATAATCTGAGATCCCTCTATCCATCTTTAAACATTTTCTATCACTATTCAGAATGCTACTTTTGTTGGAGAGGAGGGTGCTGAGCTGCTTGTTCACTGTGTTAATTGATGCTTAAAACAAAAATACAATTCTGCAGATACCTTTATTGCATTATGCCAACAGTTCAGTTAGTATAATTGCACGCAAAGAACAACCAAATGTAATTTTCTTTTACTTAATACTCGCTCTGCTGTTCCTTTCAGCTACTTCATCTGATTAACTAATGTGACTCAGAGTTCTTCCGAGAAACAGCTATGTAAGTACTTGTAACAGGACTCTCCCTGACAGAAAAGAAAATCTGTGCAACCACTAGGTGCCGTGGGGAAAAGACTGGAGCTGAAGAAAAATTGTAATCCAGTCCAGAAAATGATTTGATGACAGTTTCTATGCAAGAAAGCAGGGTCACACAATGGCAGACTGGATGGCACAAAACATCACAATATTTGAGGGGGAAAAGCTTAATATTTTTGTTTGTTTTACAACACACCATTTTTGTTCTGTATGACCTGATACAAGTAAGTTGGCAGTGGGATAGATGAGAAGCTGAAACATCAAAAAAGAGGCTATCCTCGTGGTATTTACAGCCTACTCAGAAGCAAAAGAAAGCTTTAATTAAAGCTTGAATACTCTGTTTCTTGTCTCCTTTTGCTTACTGAGAATACTATTTTTTCTCTTCCCAACTTCCATTATTGTCATTCATTTTCCTAGAGTTCCTCACTAGTGATCTCTGTCTATCCTGAATTTCCCATATTCTGCCCTTGTCTGTAGAAGGAAATTGCACTGGTTTTATTTAAATTGGCTTCTTAATTGGTAGTTGAACTCCCTGTAGAGAGATGCTCTGGTTTAAGCAGCTTTCAGTTTTACTTAAACTAATACCCAACTGATATTAAAACTAACCTGAAGTAAGCTTGGTTTACATGTAAATAAACACCACAAAGCCTTTTATACAGATCTAACTATTTCAATCAAAAATCCTAGTTACACTATAGTTACTTCTATCTTCTGGCATAATGGGGCTTTCTTGCAACTTTTTTTGCAGGCTTCTTCCAGAATCAAGTTTCACCTGCAACATTTGAGCAAGAAGTTGGCGTTCCAGTGAGTGACGTGTAAATTAATTGAAAAGGAAAGCCTTTGCATTGCTCTGTGGCTATCTATCTCATGGCCACCTTGCACTGCAAGTGACTGGGCAAAGTAAAACCTGCAGGGATGTTTTGCGTGTCAGTACTGGTCATCGTCAAGAAATGTGAGAGAATAACACCATCACACTATGTGGAGAATAAGACCATAACTAGGGTCTTATTCTCCATGTAGCGTGTTCATCAGCCTGCGTGTTACACACAACAGTGTTGAATAGATCTCTGGAAACTTCAGGATCTTTTAGGGTGTGGCTGTGTTGTATGTTTCAAACCTTTTGCTGGACTCCTGTGTACAAGTTCTGGAGGAATGCCAAGCCATTATGAGCAATGGTAGGGCTGAAGCAATTCACTGGGTACAGGGCCTGAGAACAGAGAGGACAGGGACAGTGGCAATGATGATTGTTCATCACTTCTGCTGAAACTGGATTTCTAAGGCAAAACCAGCAGCTGCATGTAAGAGCTTGTTCTCAGTTACAAAGGAGCAAATCTAGTCCTTATCCTTGAAAGCAATGGAACTTGTTTGGATATACTGTCAGGTAAATAAAGTGGTACCTGTCTTTCAGATCGTACTTCCTGCTGTGCAGGCTGAGCAGGCTCAGGGACCTGGGGAAGGCATTTTATTATCCTGTTGTCTCCTGAGCTATAGGAACAGCATTTTCCTTGTTTTAATATGATTTCTTAAGAAGGAAATACTACAGCCTGTGATCCATCACACAAGCCAAAGATCACATTAGCTGTAATTACTTTTGGCTGAGCTCATATCGGTCAATGCAGTCTTTGGGACTTCAGGGTGGTGCTGATCCTGTTATTTCACTAAAGCAACAGTAAATATGGGCCCATGAAAGCAACAGCCTTGACAGACTCAGCCTGAGGTTTCTTAAATGCATTATAGGATGTAGAAAGTAACAAGATTAAATCTGGGTAAAATGCATAGCCCAGGGACCAAACAAGCATCTGCACTGTTTACTGAGAGCAGGGACTGAGAAACACAAAGGGAAAAGGTGATTTGGTACTGTGGAGACACTCAGAAATGTAATGACTTCCCACTGCAAGAAGCTGCAGCACAAGTTTGCTAATGTATGCCCTGCCTGCACCAAGAGGGCACAAAGAGGGAAAAAATGCTGTAGGAGTGATTTCAAACCCCAAGGGCTAGAGACAATTTTTTGGAAGAGACTTGAATAGGATGGAGGATCAAATGCAGAAATTAGGCAAGATGGCTTCAATATCACAGGAATTGCCTTGAACCTTCACCCAGAGTTCAATACAGATGATTTCTATTGCTCAAAGTACCTCAGTGACCTTTTCTTCTACCTCCATAGAATTTGACTCCCATTATTTCTACTTTCCAATCATTTCTTTAAATTGCATTCTCCATATAGAACAGGGAATAGAAGAGCTAGAAGATGTGTCCCATCATATCAGACCTAGTGAGAAGAAGGAGGCAAAAAAAATAATAGCAGGGAGAAGCCTATTTCTGGCCTAACACCTACACACTCACTTTAGATTAACTTTGTGTCCAAAGTTCAGGCCAATTTCCAATCTGATACTGGTATTTAATGGCTTTTGTGTTACTAAAAGAGTAGGTATCCTGGATAGAAAACTACAGTAGGCTTGGGCAACTACATTACCACATAAGCACGGACACTCCTATGGAATGTCCATAACTTACACTTGTGTGCGGATCCTACCTAAAAACAACACTGAAAGCACTTGAAAAGCGGTTCAACTTAGGCAGGTAATGGAGATACAGGTATCAAAGGAGACATTTCAAAGGATCCACTAGGGGGAGTGGTGCAACAGAATTGTGCTGGGCCTATAATACAGAGGACAAGACATCAAAACCATCCTCTGCTGCAGGCTTCAGTCCCCACCTGGAGTACTGCAGACACATCTGGGACACCCAGCATAAGAAAGATGTGGAACTTTTAGAGTGGGACCACACCAGGGCCATAAAAATGATCAGAGGGCTGGAGCACCTCTCCTATGAAGAAAGGTGCTCTCTAGCTGGGGATGTTCAACCTGGAGAAGAGAAGGTTCAGAGGGGACCATATTGTAGCTTTTCAGTACTTAAAGGGGGCTTAAAAAAAAGATGGAGAGCAACTTTTTGCTAGGTCAGATGATGACAGGAGAAAGGGGAATGGTTTTAAACTAAAAGAAGGGAGATTTAGTTTAGATATTAGGAGGAAATTTGCCTCAATTCAGGTGCAGAATCTGACACTTGCTCTTGTTCAATTTCATGTGATTGGTGATTGCGCAGCCCTCTAATTTGTTAAGATCTCTTTGCAAGGCCTCTCTACCCCTGAGGGAGTCAACAGATCCTCCTAATTTAGTATCATTTGCAAATTTACTTAGCATGCATTCAAGTCCTGCATCCAGATCATTTATGAAAACATTAAAGAGAACCCTAAAGCACAGCATCCTCTCATGAGGGCTCATTCTCCCTATCTAATACATCACTTCTGCACTTTTCTTGCTGCGTGATGCTCAGAACAGAAAATATCAACAAACTCTACTTAATGGGAACTCTTGGCCTACACTACAGACATCAGCCTCCACCACCACAACTAGAGCTCACTGGTTCAGGTACCAGCAGCTGCCCTGCTGAGCCTAATTCAGCTTTTCAAGCAGGCTTTGAAGACTGTGTTGAGCTTTTGATTGCACTGGCCAGACTGCTGCTGGTATCGGAGCTGACTTAACATGAGCTCATGTGTTTCAACAGTACGCTGCAGGTAGAAGAGTGAAGCATAACGTAGAATAGAATAAATCCCTGAGCTTACCCACAAGGTAAAGGAGGTATATACCAACCATGCCCCTGTTCTCTAACTTAAGAGAGGTGATATTTCAAATCAGCAGGCGTCTACAGCCCTATGTGAGGAAGAACAGCTTCACACAGTGCTAAGGGTGGCATTTGTAGCAAATGCATGTTTCTCTCTTGTAGTCATCCTTCATTTACATGGTCAGTCCTGCTCCCCCAGATAGGTCTGGAGTGCTGTCCCAGGTTAGTTGTGGCCACCTGAACTGAATCAGGAAGAAAGAACAGCAAGGAAGAGGGAAAAGCGGTAGACTGTAATAGAAATGCATATGTAGCTCCTGAAACATATATTAGAATGTGTGGGCAAGCCTGGAATGGGGAAGAGACAAATGCCTGGGAGACAGTGATGTGATGGGAAAGGAAATCTTGCATAATTTTGTATCACACCATTACAACTAAGCTGGAAAGGGGAACCAGGGCGAGAACCAAGTATACAAGACTGCCATTTCTGACAAAAATTATGTCTTTAAAATCAAGTCCCATGCTGTACTTTTTCAAATGAGGAATGAAGATATTACTGAAAAAAAGGAAAAGTTTGAATTTTGTTATTTCAAACCAAGCTTATATTAACTACAGATGAGTGTTTAGGTTACCACATGCTGGACTCAGTGAATTTCGACACTTTGGTTTGATTCCTTCCTATTTTTAAATGATCATGAGATCAAATAAATCTGTTTTACAATTTAAAAGCAATCTTTACTTTAAGAAGAGCCTCACTCTGGTTCTTTTCTTTCACAAGCCTGCAATCAAAATCCAAGTTGCAGTTAACAGCTAAAGGTAATTGTTTTCTACATTTTTTGTTTGTTTGAAAGAGACTTGGGAAAAGATCTGAGGAAAGGCTTTGGTTAAAAAGAAGGAAAAAAAAAAGAATCATATTGCTTTTAGCCACATTCAGTTGAAATCTGTACTTGTTAGAAACCTGCTGTCTGAGAATGCTTCTCAGATCAGACAATTACCTGCTGGACCAGAAATGGGGGCAGTGCTGAGTTGGAGATTTCCCAGAAGCTTTTGTTCCCATCCAAACTTTTTCTTGCCACCTCTACTAGTGAGCAAATTGCTTGAGTCTGGGGTAGTACTTCGAGGTATCTTCTCTCCATTGACTAGAAAACAAGAAGTCACAGATTGATTATCACTGTGCTGAGTCAGCATGTAATAAAAAACTCAAGCTAAATTAACAGCTGGAGGCTTCTCTGTTGGGAATTAGAGCCTGCAGACACAGGATATAATAATATTAAAATGAAAGGACAGATTGACTTTCCATTGCTGTAATGGGAACTGTGACAAATGAAAAATAAACAGGAATGGGTGATGGACAAAACAGCAAGTGAATGAAGACACAAAAGAGAAGTATAGAACAATCTCTAGCAAGTGCTAGAAAGTTTCTCTTTTAGCCAGTAAAAATGTATATATTATTTATTAATTAGACTACTTTTAAGGTCTCTGTGATTCTTTAGAATACTGGAACCTGAACGTGCTTGGTACTTATGCACAGAAACCAAAATATATTACTGCATAAATGGAAACACTCACAGCCCCAGACAGCACAAACTAACAAAACACAAAGCAGATGAAACTTTCTGACTGCTGTTGGATGAGGAAGTGGCTCAGAGGTTTTCAATCTACTAAAGATGACGGAAGTTGTAGCCTCAAGCCTAGGAGATGAATGAACACAGTTAACTTCTACCTTTCAACCCAAGGCAGAGGTTTCCTGTGTTCACAGTACCAATCCTCAAGTAAGTTGTTGGTCTGAGGTATAGAGTGACAGATCATTGAACACATTTAAAAATTAAACATTTCACTATGCATGAGATTATGAGCTAAACACAACTGTTCAATAAAAATCTAAATGGGGTGAATCTGGCAGCAGAGGTATAGACTGGGCATATTTTAAAGGCTGGTTGACCACAAAGTTTGGACCTAAATCCATATTTTTCCCAAAAGTAGGAGAGAGGAGAGATCAGGATGATTCAGACTAAAAGGCATGTCAGTCCAAATAAAAAAACCACCAACAACCTTGTTCTAATTCAACTGTAGCATTGTGCCCAATGTTACTGCAAAGTTAGTGTCAATCACTGCCTGTCTTTTCCTAGCCAGAGTCCAACTGCCATTCATTTTGATAACTGTCACACAGCAAGCCAGGTCATGTGGAACTCTGTAATCACAGACTGGCTTCTGCATCAGCCTGTGCAGGTAGGTGATGCTACTATCTTAGCTGGAAACTGACTCTCCCACACCATACGTCTTACTATCCATTTACTGCCAGACTCGGAACCCATTCACTAGTCAGTTCTTCTGAAAGGATACGAATCCGAACAGTCTCCTTCATCTTAGCACAAGTATTTCAGAAACATACCTTTTTTCAAGAGTCTTTTGAAGAGAACAACATGCAATCCCCTCCCCACAGTTTCAACCCCTCTCCAAGTTTCAGTTGCATAGCAAATAAAAGGCAAACCACTTGCAGATAAAAGGAAAACTTACTTGTTAAATAACAATCCAGACTAAGGGAGACATTGTCAAAAGCAATAATGGCATCAGATCCTTCTTCCCATGAAGCAATGATCTGAAACCAAAACCTGCATAGATTGGAAGAACAGGGATTAAAGTCTGGTAAAGGGACAGAACAGAGCTATTCACAACTAAAGCAGTTTTAGAATGGAGAAATAAAAAGCTTTTCTTTCACATACAAAATTATTAAATTGACAGAGAAAGCATCCTAGCCCCTGACAAGCAAAGAGGATCGATCTTTGGAGGGGAGCTGCACATGAATAGACAGAAAAATGAATATGGCCCCTTGTCCATTCAGGGGCTTACAGCCTGAAGCAGGTGCAAGTACTTGTGCTGTGGGGTGTCAGGACAACAGTTAAAATACCCTGACTTCTGGCACAAAAAAATCAGACACCTAAGGTGATTTTATTCTCACAAGTGTTTTGAACCCAAAAGTGCTAGGTACAGTAAGTAGGCTGGAGCTTCTGATGTCATTTAGGAGTTTTTTAAAAGAAGCTGACAAAAGCTGAAAGAAATTCAGTAAGTATTTGGGACTGCTTGAGGAAGCCAAGGATATCTAACAGTCCTGGCAGTCAACCCTCCCTCCTTCTCCCTGCCCCAAAACAAACAAAAAAAGCAACACCAAACCACCACCACCACCACAAAACACAAGAACTGTGTAGTCCATAGGAACTGGAGAATTCTTTATCTCCTTGTTGAAGCTCTGCAGGTTTGCCTTGCAACACTTCCATATTCTCATCTGGCTTTTGCAGGGAGTAGGCTTTTGCCACTCTGATGTTACCAAAAGAAAGATCACTGTAAAATCACCTGCAGTGGTATTACAAGTCAACAGGTAGAGCAAAAATAACATACAACCTAGTATTTCAAATTTGATAGTATACAGACCACAGCATTTTTTTAGGGCTTTCACAGATTTAGGTTTTCTCTTTGCTTAGTAAATGCATGTTCTCCTGATGTGTATCTGTCACATTAAGTCCAAATACTGTGCTTATGACAGAACAACTTATAAAGCAACTGACCATGGCCTGGAAATCAGATACGATATCAAAAGGTTGTATCAAAACTAGAAAAACATGAAGACAGCATACGATACAAGCTGCAAGAGAATAAAAAATGTTATTTAAACCTTGTTCAATTTTGTATCTTGATGTCTTACACTGCCTTACAGCCTTAAGTTAGAGCTGTTTATGTGTTTCTTTAATGTACATAACTTCTTTATGGTTCCTACTCTAGATTTTGGAATAAGAATTTAGCTAGAATGTGTATTCTTGCAGTTGTTCCAGTTTGGATGACAAGCTGATGAACAAAGTACTTTTGTGGAGCACTCCCATTTATTTTAAAAGGCTGTACAAATCCTGTTTCCTGCACTGCTGCAATAATCAAAATGCCAGCAGAATTTTCTTCTCACAGCTTGTAGTCCTTTATGTATGGTTTTTGCTCTAAAACATTTTCTCTCATCTTTTTGGCAGCTATCAGTATTCTTACATTAGTCTTGTTGCCTCCTGCTGTTTTTAAAATCTACCCTTTCCATCACCAACAAACCAAGCTCACAAAAGAATAACCAAGTGACACACCTGTCACAGAGCACTGGCCCTGGTACTGAGCCCTGGGGGATGCCACTAGTGACCGGCCTCCAGCTGGATTTAACTCCATTCACGACTCTTTGGACCCAGCCGTTTTTTAACCTAACAAAGCGTACGCCAGTCCAAGCCATGAGCAGCCGGTTTCTTGAGGAGAATGTTGTGGGGAACGGTGTCAAAAGCCTTGCTGAAGTCAAGGTAGACCACATCCACAGCCTTTCCCTCATCCACCAAGTGCGTCACTTTGTCATAGAAGGAGATCAGGTTCATCAAGCAGGACATGCCCTTCATAAACCCATGCTGACTGGGCCTGATCGCCTGGCTGCCCTGCAAGTGCCACATGATGACACTCAAGATAACCTGCTCCATGAGCTTCCCTGGCACTGAGGTCAAGCTGACAGGCCTGCAGTTTCCCGGATCTGCCCTCCGGCCTTTCTTGTAGATGGGTGTCACATTTGCTGGCCACCAGTCGACTGGGACCTCCCCTGATAGCCAGGACTGCTGATAAATGACGGAAAGCGGCTTGGCCAGCTCCTCCGCCAGATCTTGGCGACTGGCTGCAAAATGGCGGCAGCGCCCAGTTGAAATGGTGTCGCTGCCGCTGCTGGCTCTGCCTGTGCCTCGTCAGCTTCCCTCATGAGGGCTGCCGGGCCCTGGCGGCTCCCTTGGCTGCCTCGAGTGGCCTCAATGACAAAAAAAAAGCCTGACTGCCTCGATCCCTCCACTCCACCACAGAACGCATCTGCCCCAGAGCTGATCTTGGTGAGAGGTGGATAAAAAAGACGAGATGGACACTTGTGTAAAGGTGTAAAGGCTGCTGTTCATCTTTTTTTTTTTTTGTACTTACAGGCAACTGAATACTTCTGAAAATATTTCTGGGCAATTTCCTGAGCAGAACATAAGCTTCACGCTGCAAGGTGTTAACCTTTGATGGTCATGTCCTGCCTCTCCAGACAACAAAAGGTTGTTCTTTCATGAGTTATCACACGGTCAGCCCCTCAGAGCGGGAAAGCATGATGCAAAACAGTATTTCTGTCATGGAGGAAAATGCCATCTATTTGCCCATACAAGAATGCAATAGGTTGTGTTTTACTTAAGGGAGAGCCTTGCCAGTTTCAACTGCAGGAACACTGGGACCAGCACACATAAAAAGTTTCTTGAAGTTCACCAGGGATGAAAAAACTGATAGAAAAGCCCCCAAAACAGAAGAATCATGTGAACGTCAAACACTGTCAGGACCATCAACGCTGCTCTGGTTACTTATTAATCTGTGTTTCTTTTTCCTTTTCTCTCTCTCTCTCTCTCTCTCTCTCTCTCTCTCTCTTTCTCTTCCTTCTCATTTTAAACACGAATGCAGGTTCAGTACAAGCCTTCTCTTGAGACCAGAATTTCTGCAACAAATAGTTCATCTTTTTCTCTTTTCCAATTTAATGCTGCTATTAATTTAGAAATATGATGTCTTTCAAATTCCACTGAAACATGATCATCAGTTAACCAACATTTCCATCATTAGCTTTGGTGGTTCTAGCTTAATGGGCTAATTAAGGGAAATTTAATCAAAACTGAAGATGGAAATGTCACACATCAGTGAGAAAAAAAAAAAAAAAAAAGCCACACAGATGATCTCATTCCCTTCCCCTCCTTTTTCTTCCTTCTGTTTGATCCTATACTTACTGAAATCAATGAACCAATTCCCACTGACTTTGCTAAAGCTGATACCGAAACATCAAAAAGCATAGGCTGCTGTGGTGGCTTAGTGTAATGCTGTAGGTGACAACATCTCACTGGTATTTTCACACAGCTCCAAGTGGGCTATGCTGACTACGCATCCAATACTTGAACTAGTACCTATACAGCACGTATACTGATCCACCACACCATATACACATATTCACTGTTAACACAGACGCTTTGGTGGATGGCAATGAAAGACCATTTCTGAAGGTAAATATATAGAAGCAGTAAAATTAGTGCTGGCAATTTTGTCACAGCTTTGTTGTTTATTAAATTCCAGCAACATCCTCACATGGAATACAATATTATTATGGATAACTCTGTGTTTGTAAGGCAGATTTCTTCATAAGAATCAAAATATGCCTGCTATGAGGGGTTTTAATGACTTGGATATCAGAAAAAATGTTACTTGAGGACTGGTGGAAATTACTTTTTTCTGTCTCTTCTTCTATTTTATTTGAATCCAGGAGCACAGATAGAAAAAAAAGCTCTTTAGATGTCTGCCTATTGGGAAGTACAAGTTACATCCAGCAGAACTGAGCATCAGCTGAGCTGTAAATGGAACTCATAAAAAGGCCCCTTTTAAGAATAAAAAATAAAAATTAAAAAATTAATAAACTGTTTGAGGCTGATGGGAAATGTGGTACCAGGTAGGCAAAAAAATAAAATAAATAAAATAAATAAAATAAAAATTCAAATCTCCCCTTTGGGAACATCACCTCAGTTGTTTGAAGGATTCAATTTTTACCTAAATTTAAAAATCACTCAAGGCTGACTACTGATCAAATACCCCAGAATCATGGATAAGAAGTGCCACCAAAGGCGAAACAAATTGTTTTCCTTTGATTTGTTTCTTTGGCCCAACTCATGAAATTAGAATATAGATGAACAGTTATTTGAAAGGTAGGACCAAGCATATTCCAATTCAGTCAAATCTGACACAGAAACAGGACAACAGTGAACCTTCTGGACTGTAGTCTTCTCCACTCCTCACAATCTTTGAATCCTGGGTTTTACTTCAGGATGGTCAGTATTTGAGCTTAAGGACATCATCTTGAGTTTTCTGTTCAGTTCAGGTCTTCTTTTTCCTTACTTACATTTTCCTTGATCCTAACAGAAGACTGTTAACCCCCCAAATATCTGGGGCTTATCTAAAAAGGGAAATATAGAACCAGAAGTATGAAAATATATCTATAATTATTTTGGTATAGCTGCCATGAAGACAAACTGTTTTGCTTATGTCACCTGTCTTTAGGCCTTCATTTTGCACAGAAATGTTAGCTTTTGGGTGTATTACGTCCTTTCCTATGTGGACAAAAATAAAAAGCATTCTCCTTGAATAGAGGACCTCAGAAAGCTCATTGTATGTGAATTCTCTGCAGCTTCCTCCCTTCAGTAGCAACTCTGAATTCCACCTAAATTTTGTCCCTGGCTCATATGGACCTTCCAGGTTTCTATTATCCAGACCCAGGCAGCTGTCTTCATGCTATTATTTTAGAAAGGTTCATAATAATTATTTTTTTCTTTTTATCATAAAGACAAGGATTATTGAACAAGATTGAATATTCACCTCCCCTGTAGTCAATCTCCCATGAAGTGACACAATCACATTGTACCTTTATGTACAGATGCCATTCCATAACTTGTAATGTTTTGCCTCTGATGGAACTGACTTCTCTTTCTACCTAGCTAAAATAATTATGGCTGAACTTGCTTGAGATTGAGGTACTTACAGAAGAGAAAAGTTTCAGGTCACTAACCCTTATTACATTCAGGTTCCCACTAACTTCTCTGTTAAAAATGATGCATTGTTAGCTCACCTCACAAATGACGTACTATTTGGGATAAAACACATATTTAGGTGGAATGAGATTATTTGGAGAACTACAAGCATATTAACCAAACTCAGTTACAGTGATAGAATTGCCATGTAGGAAGTTACTTACTAGCCAGTAATAAAGGTTGAGTTTCAAAGGTGTTATTAAGGGCAACCATGCAGAATATATACTTGTACAAAATCTATCACAGGTACACTGCACACACAATCACCAAACCCCACTTTTTCAGATTAACAGAACAGCCTTCACCAGAATAATTCTATTTCAGAAGGCGAACGTTATCAAACATAGTTAATGATACAAAGCAGCAGGAATTTAGGGTTTTATAATCATGGCAGAGCCTTTGAGATGACAGGTCCACTGGGGCCTGATGGCACCCACCTGCCGTCATGGGGGAAACATTTCTTAGCTCATAAACTGGTAAGACCGATTGAGATTTTAAACTAGGATTGATGTGGGATGGGGGATACCATTAGGAGTACTGAGGTTAAACCAAGGGGTGGCACTGTCTGAGGGTGCAAAGCTAATGGGAGCACCCATGCTATGCCAGGGAGCACTGTGGGTTCAGGAGCACATGAAATGCTTGTATACCAATGCCTGCAGTGTGAGGAACAAACGGGACAAACTGGAGCCTTTGGTCCTTTCCCAGAGCTATGATATCATTGGTATTTGTGAGACTTGGTGGGATGAGTCCTGTGACAGGAGTGCTGTTCAGAAGGATTATGCAGGGCCGGCGAGGCAGGGGTGTTGTACTATATGTAATGGAGAGATTAAATTGTACAGCCCTTGCCATTAGGGATAACATGGAATCACCTGAAATGTTCTAAGAGTGTTTTTCTGCCAAAATATAATCCACACCCCCAACAACTTTCTTAAACATTTGAGGTGTCTGTTTCTAAAGATAGAAGCAGTCTGATTTCTTGAAACTCGTCCTTCCTTGAAGGGCAATAAGCCAAACACAAAAATTATGGCTAAGCAGCTTTTGAACAAGCATGCTTTTGAGCAGCCTTAGGGCATATTATCTTGTTATTAATAACGCTTTCAATTCAGCTTCCCAATCAAATTGGATGACGCTTTAATTTTGTGTGGAACTGGTACATTAGTGTGCTTTATTCAAGAGCTTCACTTCTGTAGGATGATTTAAGGTTTCTGCTCCTCCTGTAGGAATATTTGTAATACCCTGCTTCACTTGTCTAATGCACACCCTCATAGCTACAAACATGGGAACCAATTAGAAAAAGACAAACAGCAAGCTTTCAGCAGCACCATCATGAAATTCACGTCAAGTAAATAATTCTTACAGTTCATTAAAACTATCAGTCGTTTATCTCCAAAGATAAATGCAATAGCATAAATGCAATACTGTAGTCTCCCCAGTACCACTTCAGTGTATCACTTCCATAGAGTTCCTAAGTTGTACATCATTCTGGATTTCCTGAGAAGCAGACTTCAAGATGGTGAGAAAGATGCCTGCCGTATTTTCAAGTCTCACAGGAAGGACTGGTTTCAACTAAATCAGTCTTTTATAAAAGTCTTTAAAACAGTACAATTTCAGTGAAAATATAAGGACTAAAAACTTTTCAAGAGACACCAAAACTTCAAAGTTGTCTTTGCTTAAGTCTTAACCTCCAACAAACCCTTCTCTCAGTGAATGAACCCAGCTGTCTTTCTCTGTAAGTAATGGGGAAATAAGGATGTCAAAAACTTATACATAATAGCACTGTATATCAGATGGACCTGTGATTCCACATGAACCACTACTAGCCTGGTTCCTAAGATCAAAGTATTCTCTGTCTGACTGTGCAACCAGAGAGAATTTAAAGAAAAGCAATAGTATAAGAGCACAGAATAATTCAGGTAAAAAACATTCCCATGGCAACATTAGAAAATTAGTCACATAAATAATAATGGCAAAATATACCATTCTTCAAAGTAAACACAGCTGAAGGGAATAAAGCAACTAGGTATTTTTACAAATGGTACTTCAGCATTGACTGCACAATGCAGATATTTTTTAAATCTTTGACGCACGCATATTAATTATACATTCAGGACGAAAGCGTTGGCAGTGTCCTTGCTGTATTTGCAGCCTACATGCATCCCCAAGAGCCAGCAAGATAAAAGACATATTCATACAATGTTTGTTCAATTTTCTTATGAGGAAAACTATCCCTTAATGAAATCCATTATTTCTAGGGCGCATATTCCCCAAAAGACAAAGGACACCAGTGCTCATGACACAGACTGTAGATGCATCTTATCGCCTAAAGGCCAGGGCAGCAGGAGGTGAAGTATGTTTGTGTCTTCTCTATAAAGGTCATAGGCCAGAGTACACACAAAAAGTAAACAACGAGAAATAGATTATTCCTTTAAAGCTGACCTGTAAGAAACAGCTAAAACAACGCTCTGTAAACAAGCATATGCTACCAGATTAAGCATATGCTACCAGATAAAACCATGCTTAAAGCCAGACTACAGTCATAACTGAGACCCCTTCATTAAGCTTATCCTCCCGTTACAGCTAACACAAAGGTATTCAGAAGCATCCTTGTCTTGATTTTGCAGCAGGTTCTTCTTCCCATCTCTTTCATCCTCAGATCTAAAGGTATTGGACACTGAGGACTTTGATATCCAGAAAAAATATAAACTACGGAGCTCATATCAACTCAAACAAATCACATAAGAGGATTAAAACAAGCTACTTAAATAATGTGTGAGGACAATAAGTATTTCCAGTCGATGAAACAAAGACACATAAGTTTAAGCTCTTTGTCGTAGAACACCCAATTTGAGAACAACCACCATTCAGGAGTTTTGAAGTTCTGTGCTTTGTTCTAACTACTCAGAGTTTCATTCCCTGGCTGTGACAGAATATACCTCCCAGGGACAAAGCAGTTCCTCTCCCTGAGGGAACTATTTTTGGGAGTGATGTTGCCATTTTAATTGCCAACTAGCTAGTGATGAAGTGACTTATCATCGAGAAGGAGAATGATGAGGAGAGACTCATACCTATCCAGTATATCTGGGAGAGGTAAGATCAACCACTGCCATATTCCCAAACCTTTGCTGTTAGCTGAATGCCATAATGTCCTGCTCTGCTCCTTTCCTGTCTTGTTCTCAACCAGCACCAAGGATATATTTCCCAGCAAGACACCATGGATGAGCCATGACATTCGTAGCTAGAAGAAAGAGAACACAAGAGATTAAACTTCACAAACATTACCCAAAAGTTAACAAAATTCCCAACTCTTCTTTAATTTATTTGTTTTCTAATCACCAAGAATTCAATTCTATCTCCCTTATGTCCATGTAATCCTTTTAGAAAACTTCAGTTTCACCACTGGTGTAGAAAACTGTAATACTTAGCATATGCTATTTACTATTGGAGCTAGTGGCCTTTCTTTTTATTAAAGTTGAGTCCAAAACAACCCTAGTTTTGCTTTCACATACATACTGTAATTTTACAGGGACAAGTTAGTACCTCTATTATCCACACTACAGAGATCACTCTCCCCTTAGATGCCTAAGAGGTTCAAGTTAAGGCAATTACGCAAGTTAAGACTGATTATGTGACAAAACACTAAAACTCGTTTAGAGAAAATTTCAACTCCAGAGAAGAGCAAGGTCTTGCACTTGCCCTGCATGTGAACTCCTTCCTCTGTGTATGGAAGCGAGGGAAGATGATTTGCAGAGTCAGGACTGATATAATGATATGATTGGATGCGTTTGCATAGCATTTTGTTGCAAATTGTACATAAGCTATTGCAATTTTTAATGGTGGGGTTCTCTCCTTCTCATTTCTCTAATGGAAGAGGAAGGGTCTCATGATCATGACTAAACTTTAGTAAAAAATTTATAAATCTACTCTTTGATCCTTTTTGCTTCCCACTCATGGAATGTCCAGAGTCACTTTACAGCTGGGGAAGGGCTGAGTTCATACCCAGACGTTCACCAAAACCAACACTGGTGAAAGAGGCTGACAAAGGTTTGTGGTATAGGAGGCTGATGCCCACAGACTTCAGGATATTTGCATGGATATTCTTAACTGTTAGTGCACACATGGCCTTAATGTCAGGTGACAATCAAGATTAAAGAACCTGATAGGCATTTTATGTTCCCTTCAATACCACTGGAACACCTTTCAGAACTGCTTAAGTGCTTTCCCTTGAGAAAAATTATCAGGACTAATCTCTCTCTCTCTCTCTTTTTTTTTTTTTTTTTTTAAATAATACCTTTGGAAACAAGACAATGACCAGGCTGATGCTAGTGGACATGTAAAGTATTCAACCTATAGTAGGAAAAACAACTCCTCTTACTGACTGTCCATATGTGAAGCAGTTTTAGTACCCTAGTGTCAACACCACTGTAACACCCTATGTGAAATTTCTAATACAGATAAGTTGGGACAATTCCACTGTTCCATTTTGACAATTCAAAATTTGAGAGGTAAAGCCTTTGAAGGTCCTACTACACAGGGTCTTTCAGACTTCTGTCTCCTCTGGAGACCTGCCAGACAGTGAGAGGCAACATCTACATGGTCAGAAGTGAGAAAAGAGCAAGCCTGTGATAGCTATTAATGTAACACTAGAGCAAAAGCTGAAGCAACTGATGAATTGGAATTGATGCCTTTGCACACATGTCAGCTGTTTGAAGGAAAGAAGTAGTTGGCATTAGATGTGGGAGATCAGCTCACTGGCAAAGTGCAATACGCAGACTCTAATGAACTGGCTCTGAGTGAATCGACTGTCACTGTGTCCAAATGGGCATTCCTGGCTATGATTTCTATGGCTTCTAAGCTTCACAGCAGGGCAGTGCAGGTCTTTTCACACCTGCTGCAGTGAACCAGAGCAGATGATGAGCTGGATGCCATACTAAAGACTTCTGAATGGGGCTGGCATTCACTCTACAGAATACGGCATCAATGATGGCAGGTGGTACCATATACACAATGGATCCTGTAAACAGTGCAGGGGAACATTTGGAAAAATTGAATCTGGGCTGTTGGTGGCATATCCCTAACATTATACATCAAACATCTGCCTCTGTCTTAAACTATCAGCAAAATAGAAGCTAGAAACATCATTGAGAAATTAATTAACCATTACAGGTAGACACTGGCTCAACGGTGCTTTGCTTTTTGGCTTTAGAACCCACCATAACCAATGATTAGCTGTTCGTATGCAAACACTCTGACTAAGTAAATGAAACACTCTAAACTGATTTGGGCAAAATTAAATGGAGAGAGAACTCACAGTTAAGACAAGCATATTGTAGCAAAACTTGGGGCACATTGCCCTGTACTGTGAATATTATCTATAAAGAAGCCTTCCGGAGAATCCCCTTAGCCCCTGAGTTTGTGGAATATCTGAACAGACAATCAAGAGACTCAACTCATCCAAGAAAGAACATTAATCCTCACCAATATCAACAAGGTTTTTCAGGTTTAACAGAGAGGTCAGGAAAAACAATGAGGGTACAAGCTGCATAATTTCAAGACCACCTGAGAAGTGAGCAAGACTTGCATTTTATTTTTGTATACTCAAAAGAAGTAAAATACTAAGAACCTTTAGAGTTAGGTTTGGGCCTGCTTACACCTGTGAATCTACTTTAGTTAGAAATATTTCAGGTCTTACCTGGCAGAAAAAGATAAATGATTGCCCATAGCAAAAATAACCAAAGAAAAGGGGAAAAGATGAACATGTTTAGAAGAGTGCTTGGGGTAAAGTATTTCTAAGACAGAGAAAAGCTTCTATCTGTCAAGGGAAAGGAGAGACAGATGTGGTGAAGGGCCTGGAACACGAGTCCTCTGAGGAGCGGCTGAGGGAACCTGGGTTGTTTAGTCTGGAGAAGAGAAGGCTCAGGGGAGACCTCATTGCTCTCTACAACTACCTGAAAGAAAGGGGAAGAAAGGGAAGGGAAAGGAAGGAAAGGGAAACTCGGAGAAACATCTCATCATTAAATAGGAACTGAAGCTGCAAGTTGGATTACAGTTTATGTACAGTTAGACAATGGTTGCCGACGCTTTTGCCAAGTCTCAGTAAGAATTTGTACATGAATATGAAGTGTGTTTGAGGCATGAAGTTTATCACATTGGCAACACTGTGTTTCTTACTAGCAAGGAGAAATGCTTGTACACAACAATATAAGCAGAGTCATCTGTCTGAACTGCTGAACGATTTTGGCTTAAGAATAAGAAAGATGACCAAAACTTCTTGCTCTTGTTTTTTCCTCAAGATTAATAACTGTGCATGATCAGTCTCTTGTAGTCTGCTGAGACTTCTGCTTTTGCTTATAACATAAATATGCAAGCAAAAACCTTAAGTAAATGATAAAATGGTAATTAAACTGATCTGATTACGTAGTTTTAAAATATCTATGCGAGAAAGAGAAGCATATAACTTCAGATGAAGAAATTCCCATGCTATCTATTCTCATTTATTATTCATGTTTACTTTTATAAAATTAAGAACTGAATAAAAGTATCTTAATTTCTGGAAACAAGGAAACAAACAAAAATAAAGACAACATCGAAAGAGAAAGAAAGAGAAAAATGTTGTAATTTTGCTTCCAAAGTACTGTGGAGTGCTCAAACCTTCAGGAAATTTCAGATACTATACATCATCCAATGATACAGAAGCAAGGTGTCAAAAGAAGCAAGAAACAGTTACTGTAAGAATAGAAACAGTGACTAAGCTGTAGAAATATTTAAAACCAGCATTTTAAAATAAAAAAGGGTGCTAACAACATTTTGCAAAATAAAGCACATGAAAGGCTGTGCTAGAGGCATATCTATATGGCATTTTTTCATGCTCACAAATGTTATGAGTCAATGTTATTAGCATGTACCCTTCTAAGTTACACAAAACTCAAGGAATAAAGAGAAAAAGAGACACACTTTGCAGGTGCCATCATAGGGCTCAGAATGCACTCAAGGAATGATTTCTATTATTCATTTACATGCTTAAAAATACAACACTTTTGCATAAAAAAGAAAACTGAATTATTAACTGCAGAGCATGAAATCTATCTTTCATAACCTGACTGAGAGGGCAAACTTCTATTACATTTTTTTACATCAGCATATTATGTTCATTTTCTAGAGAGACTATGTTTAAGTTCAAAAAGTTATTTCAGGTTAAAAAAAAGTCTGGCTCAGTTTGGTACTTTTTTACATTTCATGAAATAGCTTGTTTAAATGAAATGCATCCAAAAAAACATTTTCATTATTTTAAAAATGGCCAAATGTACAAAGTTCTTTTACTATTACAGAGATTCTGTGATTCCCACTCGGAGGAGGGGAATGACACGATGAAGAAAATGGGAGAATAACAATTTTTTTATTGTTTAGTCTTTATAAATTCTGCCTTTAAATAAGGTCACTATTTGGATTAGTTCTTTGCAGTTTATGTGCCTTCCTATGCTCAATGACAAGTGTTTGTTTTTTTTTTCTGATGAACTTTTACATGTGGGATAAAAAGACTATCAGTTTTGATTACTGTGACTCAGTTCTGGTTCCTGATGCATTTTCTGGGCTTTTTGTTGTGTCTCCCCTTTCTGGCAACTTCAGGGTAATGGAGCATCTCTTCGTGGACTATGTGTACTGCTTCCTGCATTCCCCCAGGATTTACTAGAACTGCCAGTTTCCCTCTTCTGTATGAACTGGGCATTAAACACACAGTTATTGGGTCAACAGGCAATGGACTCTAGTGAATGTGCAGCACGAAAAGATAATGAAGACTGTCTGGTCTGCGAACAAGATAAATTCTTTGAAGCCAGGATACTCTAGCAAAGATTTAATAAAACAACAAAAAGAAAAATGAACTGATCCAAGAAGAAAGAGCAGCATCACAAACTAACAGCTCTGACCTGCCAACAGCACTGAAGAACAAAGAAAATGAAAACATAAAGCTGCTCAAAAAAAACAGGAGCCAAGTCCAATACCAAGCTATATACAAAGTGCAAGGCAATTCCAAACGCGTGGGAAAGTACAGGCTGTCTTTGTTACTCTATCTCCTGCATGCATTTTTACTCTGTTCTCATCTTTTGATGCACGTAGGGCAGTACAGAATAGTCAGGCTGATTTTTTCCCTTTGTGAGTTAGAGAAGCATCATGCAGGGCATGGGAAATGCTCGAGGAGCATAGCCTACAAGCAGCCCAGCATGTTCCTGGGCTCAAGGTGGGGAGTGTGCATCATGGTATAATAGACAGATGAAGGGATGTGCCTGTCCTGTACTCAGAGGCAATACCTATGTTAAAGGTCATCCAGGCTCTGGAGTCTCCATCTGCTTGCATCACCACTGCTGTAAACAGTCATCCAGAACCTCAGCAGGGAAGGCATTCAGATCAGTCCACCCCAGTGTCTCCAGGGTGTTAGCAATCATTTTCTCAAACTGCTCAGTCTTCTCTGTTGCAAGTCTAACTATCACAGTGGGAGATTAAACAGTCGGGCTGAGAGAGAAAAATGAGCCTGAAGCATTAGCAAACTCTTTGTGGCTGGCACCCACCATGGACAGTTTTACTTGGCTGTTTCCTTATCAGCATTGAGTCCTGGTTTTATGGGTGTCTGGCCAGATGAGAGATCCCCCCTCAGCATAGTAAACACTACTGCAGCAGGGAATGTTTCTTATTTGAGGTTGAATTAATTTCTATGTACAATTCAGGCTAAAGAGCAGCCTAAATAGTAGCTTCAGGAAACAGTGGGGCTAGTAGTGCCCCAGAGCTTCTGTGTAGCAAGGAAGGAGGGGAATCAAAATCAGCCAACTGTGGATGTCTGTTGGCCTCATTGTTGTTCTCACATTTGCAGCATAAGGACATAAGGACCGACATAAGGACAACATAAGGACCCAAGGCAGGTAGGCTCTAGGCACCCAAGTGAGGTGAATGAACTGTGTAGCTGGGGCAGCACCTTCAACCACACCCCCAGGAGTTCAACTGAACTGGCCATGATGATAATGGGGTAGGCATAAGATACAAGGAGAGGGAGGGATATAAAATGACTGGCCTGAAGACAGCCTCCATCATTTGTGTATATTGGTGCAGAATGCAAATCTGAGGTGAATCTACCTGTTGTACTGAAACGAGCTGTCAGAACTAACCACTATGGTAAGTGAACTTGCAAGGACAGCAGGCAGATATTTAAAGGAGTGTGTAAATTGGATCAAATACAAGAGGGAGAGCAAGTTCATGGCTTGCTCTGACTGTGGAAGAATAAATGTGTCTCATTTGCACACACTTGATGAGATCCCTTTGCCACGTGAGTCATGAGTGAGCTTTGTCAATGGGGTTTCAGTTGCCAGAGAACCTGTCCTGGTTGTGACATGCCAGGTGGAGCTGTCAGCAGTGACACGTAGAAGAAAAATAATCTTTTAGTGCCTGACCTTGAGCTGGTTCAGTTGGGAATTGATTGAGGGTGAAAAAATACAGGACAGGATTATGGTATTTTCACAGCCTCTTTTCTGACCATAATTTCACTATACAGAAGTCGGTTGGCATCTATTGTTGGAATAAGTGCGTAGGGGGGAATATCTCCTTTCTCCTCTTGTGTTACACTGAAAGGTGGAATTAAATTATTCTGCTCACAGACAGATTGTTCCAGTAAAATAGAATTTGAAACCACAAGGGGCCCATTGAGAGGAGAAGCTTTTACACTATATGAAAATGCAAGAGACAAAACCCTTGCCAAACTCCTTTACTCTTTATTACTGACAGCTGCAATGCTGGATGTGTCCGGATGCCTTTTAAGTGCCAAGGGGAGTGACAGAGGTGGGATGGCATGTTAGCAGATGAAATACATGGCATCTTCTCCCCTGATGGCAAGTTTAATTATTTGCCCTGCTGTATACACAAGGAAAAAATACACGTATATTGGGAAATCATTCACTCTGCTTCCCATGTCAGGTGGATTATGAAAAACACTTAACTCTTGTTGGTCAGAACAGAGTCTTAAAATGTTCAGAAACTGCACATGTCTTTGTCAAAGAAGGGAGACAAAACAAAATAGAATGTATTTCCTAAAGAAGGAGGATACGAATATATCAAGAGAGCAAACCCAGTTGTGCTTAACTGTATGAAATGAGATACACAACAGAAGTGAACCAAACCAAACTTCAAGCCAAAGAAATACTCTCTCCTATTTTCATTACAGAGGACTTACAAATGTATCCATTTCTGTCCTCTCTGCATTTTAAGATCATTGGAACAGGGAGCGTCTGATTCTTTTGTCTGTTCAATGCTTGGCCAACAAACAAAAAACTGTCTTGTTAGGATCAATTTTCAAACAACCCTGCTCCACGATCCAGAAGCTTGTGTGATATGTCAGAGTGAGCATTCAAGGTGAAATGGTCTAAGTCACTAGCTGTGACTCAAAATCATAAGCCATAAATAAACACTATCAGTAATAATATAATCTATGAAGCTATAGACCAGAGAAAAAAAGATGCAGACAGGATATCTTAAAGCTAAGGGTTAAATACAACTGATTCATAAACGACAACCAGGTGTTGTGGTTTAGGTGTCATGGTTTTGGCTGGGATAAAGTTAATTTTCTTTGTAAAGATTCACACAATGCTGTGGTTTGGATTTTTGATGAAAACGTGGTGATAAAACACCAATGTTTTTAGTGGTTGCAAAGCAGTGTTTGTACAGAGCCAGAGACTTTGCTGCTTCTTATGCTGCCCTGCTAGCGAGGAGGCTGGTGGTGCACAAGAAGTTGAAAGGGGGGACACAACCAGGGCAGCCGACCCAGACTGACCAAAGGGACATTCCATGCCATATGACATCGTGCTCAGCAATAAAAGCTGGGGTACAGGAGGAGGAAGGGGGAATGTTTGGACTGATGGAGTTGGTCTTCTCAAGAAACCATTATGCATGATGCCCTGTCTCCCTGGAAGTGGCTGAACACCTACCTGCTGATGGCAAACAGTGAATTCCTTGTTTTGCTTTGCTTGTGTGTGTGGCCTTTACTTTAGCTAGTAAACTATTCCAGCCCATGAGTTCTCACACTTCATGAGTTCTCACATGAGAAGAGAATCAAAAAGATTCTCTTCTCATCCCACCTAGGGAGAGCGAGTGAGTGAATGGCTCTGTGCTGCTTAGCTGCCTGCCAGGGCTAAACCACAACAGCAGGGTTATTTGGCAAGCCTTGATATACTTGCTTAAGTTGATGTCTAATGACTGTAAACAGTTCTTCTTGAGTAAGAGCCTGGTTCCATCCTACATGAATTAATCTCTGCACCTGCTAACTTGAGCACTCCTAAGAATAAGGCCTATATAAGGACTGGGAGGTGTGAAGTGCAAGCTTGTTGAAGACCTGCCAGCTTGAACCCCAACCGTACTACAGAAAGAATGCATTGTATTTTCTGAGTGGCTCTGGGGTAGTCCTGCAGCCAATTCTTTCTTGGATCTTGCAAATGCAATGTTTGTTCATGCAGTAAGCTTCTTCCTCTTTGCATTAATGCAACACTGGCTGCTGCCCTGCCCTTAGCACATACTCCTAATTATGAAGATTGCTAATATGTCATCTGAGATCATACAATCAAGACAAGACAAGCTTTTCAGAGAACATTTTGCAGCATTTCAAGCAGATAACCACATCTTGCACGTAGTGGTATTAATTAAGGATATTTCACAGATAAACCATTTATGAAAGTGTCTGCTGGTCCACAGATCAGTGCCTATATTTGAAAATGAAAGGGAAACAAGCTGCTGGTATGTAAGGAATTCAGATAGCTATTGTTTCACATCACTAGAGTAAATTTAGTGAAGCTTTAGGCCACAGCATGAGCTCTGCAACACCTGAACCTGGTATATAATGGTGATTGAGCAACAGTGAGAGTCATTGTGGGGGCGCCTAGGTGGCACCCATGGGGAAGGGGGAGGGTGTGCTGAACAAGGATGGCACTGGCTCAGAGCCTGCCCCAATAACAGAAGCCACCCTGCCTAGAGAGTTAACAGAAGCCATCCAGTCCTGGGCGATAAAAGAAGCCATGGTTTCCTGCAACAAAGAACCACCAGTCTGAAGGAACACAACGTATATCTGTTATGAAGAACTGACTGGACTATAGTGGATGAAAAAAAGGTTGTACAGGTATAAGAAGCCAGGGAAAATTTTGAGCAAGGTTCCTCCCTGGAGGCACCCAGCTTGAGCTGATATATGGGTACCATTAAATTTTTACTGCTTTAACTAAATGTCCCTCTGTGAATGAGTTCTGGATGCCTGGGAAGACCCATTCTGCTAGGGGAAACCATGGAATCCCCTAACAGAAAACCAGTTAGACACACTAAAACACTTTGTAAAAGCTTGATATGCAAAAGAAAAGAAAACACTAGGACTTGCCTCACAGGGGGAGTTCCTCAAAGGAGCTGGAAATGCAGTGCTGGTTATTGCAGTGTTTGCCGCTGCTGGTGCTTTGCTGGTGTCAAAGATCAGCCCACAACCTGGATAAAAGAGCAGGAAGAATGTCAAACTGCAGCACTCACCTCTTCTGGTTCTGGGGCTCGTGAAACCTTCCTAAAGTCTATGTAAGCTGGCTCCTACTACAGCAGGATGCCAGACAGCAGAAAGCTTTTTTCAATTTATTAGGGATGCAGTTTCACCTACCAATTTGGCATACTCAGGAAACATATTTAAGCAGTCTGACTACCTTCCTCTTACAGCTATTTTCTGTTCCTCCATGACTTCAAATTCATATTCCTTGCAAGTGCAAATAAGAAAAAGAATCTTTTATAAACAAAGAGTAACTTGGAAACAAATATATTTAGCTTGGTCAAAACAAAACAAAACAATGTCAAAATAACAGCAGTGTACTATTAATGCAGCTTGAGGTCCCTTTGCTCCTTTAATCATTTATTGTAACCAGAGGAACTGGGGTGGTTTCACCAGGATGGACAGCTAAACTCCACCACAACTGTAAAGGCTCATGGGCTGAGATAAGGATAATTTAATTAAAGGGAGAAGAAAGAGAAGAAATAAGCAAAAAAAACACGTGAGCAAAGAGAGAGAAAATTATTCTCTGCTTCCCATCAGCGAGTGATGTTTGGCTATGTCTTGGGAAGCAGGGCCTCAATATGCATAGAGGTGGTTTGGGAGGACAGATTTTTTCATAACAAGAGCCCTCCCCTCTCCTTCCCCTTTCACAGCTTTTATTGCTGAGTGTGACATATGGAATACCCCTTTGGAGAATTTAAGGACAGCTGCCCTGGTGATGTTCCCTCCCCACGTCTTGCCTACTCCCAGTCTATGAGCTTTGGGGGGGTTGGAGAGAGTCTTGATGCTGTGCCAGCATTGCTCAGCAATAGACAAAACATTGGTGTGATATTAACGCTGTTCTAGCTACAAGTGCAGACCACAACACTACATGGGCTGCTGTGAGGAAAGCTAACTCCATCCCAGCCAGACCCAGCACAGGAACAGGGGCAGTAGTAACACTACAGTTCTTCCATGGCAGCTCGGGATGGAGAGGTGTTTATTTGCACTACTTCAGCTCTACCCTCCAGCTCAGGAGGGTGCCACTACTTAGAGCCTGGTTATTTGGGCTTACACTGAAAATGCCTCTACAGCACAGACAGATCACAAATCAGCAGCACTTTATTGCAATCTCCCCACAGCTACCTCTTTCTGGCACTTTACTTCCTTGTTTACCTATGCATCAATCTCTTTGTGGTCTGCAATACTGTGGGCTGAGCCATCAGGTGGCATAAATCAGAATAGCTGCATGTAGCCTACACCAGTTCACATAAAAGCAGAGAATCTCACTCTTCATGTTTAACTCTGGATCTAACTTTGGAAATCAATGCTGGGATTATACACCATTAACTCTGCTGTTATTGCAGTATCCCTTTAGATCCTCTGTGCCTGAGCAATAAATGCCTTCTATGATTTACATTATTGCATTAGGAAAAACTTATCCTGGCAGGCAGTCTGTTTGTCAAAACTCAACCAGCAGTAGTTCAATGACCAAGGCATAAACCTTCAATGGCTGTATGAGATCGATTAAAAATGAACTCTTGGAATTTGGGTAGTGGAAGCAAATACACAGTAGTTACACATAGAACTGGAACTCAAGGGACAACAGAGCAAAGAGAAGGAAAATTTAGAAGTCTGTGTGAGGGGAAAAAGAAGCAGAACAGAGAAATGGAAGAAGTAAATCAGAAAATCAGAAAGAAAAAAAAAAAACAAAACAACACAAAAACACACAAACAGATCAATATGGTAGGGGGGCACAAAGATGAATACCTCATGGGAAGTTTTTTAGAAACGGTCAGGACTACTCTCTCTGGTGTCAGTCTTGGAAACCTGAGGTACCAGTCTGTACCCTCAAGATAAGAACTGAGCAGGATAGTCTTTTGCTCAAAGCACTTGTAGTAGAAAAGTGTTTCTTGTTTCACTGGAGGCTGAATACATAATCACACAGGAAAATGTGACTCGTGTTTTATTCTATCTCCCTGCTGTTTGCTTATCTTTTTTTTTTTTTCATTTATTTTTTTTTTCTTCTATCCATTCTCTGCACTTGCTATTTACTTTCACATACCTTCTATTGAAGGAAAGCGATCATAGTCTGGACTTCCAATTCGCCATGGAGAAGCACGGGATGCTGATGAGCTGTGTATCCAGCCACAGTCCCCTTCTTCAAATGAACAGTAAAAGCCAGGGGGAAGATTTTCTGAAAGAAGGAGAGACACACACATACAGAAGAACCCAGATGAGCTGTGGATGAGATATCTGAGCACACAGAGAAGCTGACAATTCTGACAGGGTTGTCCAGGGACGTGCAGGCAACCCTACAGCTACTCAGTCCTTCTTTGTGGAGTCACACTTGTGCCTTACCGTAGGGAAGATGGTGGTGAGGGAAGCAACCCCTAGAATAAGTGACTTCCCCCAAATTTTGATAAACCCAAGGAGGAGGACATATTTTGGTAGACACTGTGGGGTCTCCTAAATACCTGGCCTCTACAGCCAGGGAAATCTTGGACAGTGATATTTCCTAATGTGTTTCCTTTCCATGTCTCTAGCTATCTCTAAGTCCGTCCAGCTCAGCATTGTGGCTTCTCCTCTCTGTGAACGTTGCCTTTAATGGAGTAAAGCACTAAATCCTTTTGTGCTTCATTTTTTGTACCTGTGGATCTGTTTGGTGAGATGAATGGATGAAAAGAGAACAGTTTATTTTAAGTAATACTTTCAGGATTTGAAACCCACTCATTCTGTCACTGGCTTGGGATTTCAGGCAAGTTTCCAGCTCCAAACAATAAAGACACATTAACTATGTGTCTTTATAATTAAATTAACTGGTTTTAAAATAATAGTCATCTCATGCAAAGCAACACAACTTCACGCCTTCTCCATCTCCTTTTCTGTGCACATCCCAAGTTGTTCTTACAAAATGTGCAAAGCGCTACTCCTTTTGCCCTGAGACGTAGACTTACATTGCCACAGGTGAACATGCTCACAACTCACCCATTTCCTTGAAAACTTGTGAAATCATTTTTCTCATCATCCTTAATAAACATGCATAGCCTCTACTGCTGTCAGGTTCTACCTTTCCATTTCTGTTCTTCCACATGAGGCCAGATTGTGACCTTATTAAGTAATTTTAGCAGAAAATGAACCTTGTAAAACACCACATAAAACCACTACCACTATAACGTGATTTTCACTTTTAGTGAATAAATAATGACCTATAATACAAAATCTGCACCCAGGGTGAGGCTGACAACTCTGCCACACACCAGAAAGCTTCCCAGTGGTAAAAAGGGCATAAACTGTCTTTTATGGGGAAAAAGGTAGAGTACAAAAGTAGCCTGGGAGAAAAAGATGCAGTTTAAATGCAGAGTTATGTTATGCATTAAAGATGCTAGAAGAGAAGCAAAGAAGAGTGATCATCCCTTATGTCCTGCTATATAGACTAACCAGTCCTTGAACCTGGCAGCACAAAGCCCCTGAACATGCATACTCAGTGGGGGTGGTCTTTCCTCCAGTAAGCAAAAGAAAACTGCTCTGATGACTAGAACTAGCTGTAAAAGAGCTGATGATATTCTTGACTTCTCACAGCTTCTACACCATTTTGTACTCAGCTCTGTGCTAGCTACCAGTGTAACCCATATTCATTTTCTCCATCTCTATTCTCCTCAACTTCCCCTAAAAATGTCTTTGTTGGTTTTTATTTTTTCTTGAAAGGAAAGAAAATGAGACCAGAAATCTGTTTGAAATTGTAAGATAAAAATGAAATTTCATGTGTGAACACATTATAAAACCATATATACAGGAAATTAGTTTTTCCTTTCAACTGCTTGTCAAAGTCAGAGTAAAAATTTCTTGACTTACAAAGAGTTGGTTAGACTACAAACTCCTAAGTTTGGCCAGGTTATACCAGCAATTTCATTAGCTTCCCTATGAGAAGAGGAGGTTCCTGAACTCAGATTTTTTCATGATTATGAAGACAACTTCAGAGGGAAGAATTCTATCTATAAAGTCTGTGCCAGACAATAAGGCACCAGTACCCAGACCCCAGATAATTCACGATGTTTACATCTCATCAGAACTCTCTGACTGAGGTTGCAGCTCAATTAAATAACTGCTCACAGGGCTTCAGCTCTGATTTATGCATAGAATCATGGAATGATTTGGGTTGGAAAGGACCTTTCAGATCATCTAGTTCTACCTTCCCTCCCAGCTACCCCCAAATGGCAGGGACACCTTCCACTAGATCAGGTTGCTCAAAGCCCTATCCAACCTGTCCTTGAACACTTCCAGGGAGAGGGCATCCACTGCTTCTCCAGGCAACGTGGTCCAGTGCCTCGCCACACTTCACAGTAGATATCTAATCTAAACCTGCCATTTTTTATTTTAAGACCATAAACCCCTTTTTCTGTCACTATGGTCCCTGAAGAAGAGTCCCTTCCCATGTTTCCTGTGGGTCCACTTTAGGTATAGGTATGCAACTATTGTCCCCCCGGAACCTTCTCTTGTATAAGCAACACCATCTCTCACAACCTGTCCTCACTGGAGATGGCTCCAGCCCTCTGATCATCTTCATGGCCCTCCTCTGGACCTGCTCTAACAAGTCCATGTTTTTCTTACACTGGGGGCCCCAGAGTTGGATGCAGTACTCTAGGTTGGGTCTCCTAAGAATGGAGTAGAAGGGGGAGAATCAACTCCCTAGACCTTTCTGAACTTCTTTTGATGCAGCCCAGGATATGAATGGTTTCTGGGCTGCAAGCACACATCTCAACAGGAAACTCCTTGGTCTACCCTGAGAAAAGACCTGGGGAACATACCTGCATTGTCCAGACATGGAATATTTGATTTTCTATGAGCCTGAATAAACAACTCACTTCACAGAGGTGACTGAGACAAATGACACCTATTGATTTTTAGTAAGGTCAAATTTGAACCTGGAACTTGACATAGAGGTGAGAGCCATGTTTTACTGCTTTATTTTCCACAGTCATGCAAATCTATTATGTAAAGATCAGAACCTGTACTTGAATTGAGGGGTTTTCGAATCTTCCCTTTAAAATGTCTCCAAATTCATTCAGCCTAGTCTTTAAATGTAGAGCTGTTAAGCTGAGAGTTGCTTCCCTGTGTTTTACCACTCTGCAGAACTTGATTATATTTCATTGTGCAGCCTGAGGCTGAGATCCAAAGAAAATGACAAATTATAATGTGCCCTGAATTCCTACTGAAACAGCTTGGCTTGGTGTCCAGCTGAATTCATTTCATGGTCCTATGTTATCTAGGATGATGTAAACAAATCAGAGCAGCAGGAGGAGTCATCTAAGTAGTAATCCTTGCCTGGAGGCCAGAAAAAGCTCGCTGTAGATGAACAAGTAAGGACATAAATAAGAACCTATTACTTTCCCAGAAAATTTGATTCCTCCTCCACAAATTAATCTTTTATGAATTTTCAGATGCCTTGAACACTGCTCTGTCTTGGAGGCCGGTCACTAGTGGCGTCTCCCAGGGCTCAGTACTGCGGCCAGTTCTCTTCAGTATCTTTCTCAATGATCCGGACGAGGGGATCAAGTGCACTATCAGCAAGTTTGCAGATGACACCAAGTTAGGCGCAAATGAGGGCCAGAGGGCACTACAGAGGGATCTTGGACCGATGGGCCAAGACCAACTGTATGAGGTTCAACAAGGCCAAGTGCACTTGGGGCAGAACAACCTCATGAACTGCTACAGGAAGAGGGTCTGGAGAGCTGCCTGGCGGAAATGGCCCTGGGGGTATTGGCTGAAGGAGGACTTAGCAGGACTAGGGAAGTGATTGCCCATCTGTACTATGCTCTGATGAGGCCGCACCTTGAATAATGTGTTCAGTTTTGGGCCGCTCACTACAAGAATGACATCGAGGTGCTGGAGCATGTCCAGAGAAGGGCAATGAATCTGGTGAAGGGTCTGGAGAACAAGTCTTATGAGGAGCGGCTGAGGGAACTGGTGTTATTTAGCCTAGAGAAAAGCAGGCTCAGGGGAGACCTTATCGTGTAGTACAAATACCTTAAAGGAGGTTATAGTGAGGCAGGGATTGAACTCTTCTCCCAAGCAAGAAGTGATGAGGGGAAATGTCCTCAGATTGTGCAAGGGGAGGTTTAGATTGTATATTAGTTGAAATTTCTTTTCTGAAAGAGTTGTGCAGCATTAGAATGGGCTGCTCAGGGAAGTGGTCGAGTCACCATCCCTGGAGGTCTTCAAGAAATGTGTAGATATAGAACTTAATAGCATGGTTTAGTGGTGGACTTGTTAGTACTAGGTTAAAGGTTGGGCTAGATGATCTTAGAGGTCTTTTCCAACCTGAATGGTTCTATGATTCTATGATCTTACTTTATATACATACAGCACCTACGATTCCATATGTTACTACTTCACAAAGAGCATTTTGGCTAGCACTTCTTCGTTAACATGTACTCCTCAATTTTCTGAATGCTTATGCTTCAAATTCACATTAGCATAAACACTGCACTGATGAGGGAAAGCTAATCTTACCGTATTATAAAATCAATTAAAGCAGGAGTCAGAAGTTATATCTACTGAAACCTGTCATGCTGGATATTATCACCAGTGTCAGAAACTTCAAAAGGTTTAGAACTCATTAAGAGTAAGATGCAGTTTGTGGATTTGGGACAGAGTATAGAGTAATCCAATCACACTGAAGCACTATGAGAATGCAAGTCTCTGCTTTTCTTTGATTGAGAATGTACAGAGAAGCTGTAGGGTGTTAAACTTGTTCTTAACCAAGTATTTTCAGGACTTCAGAATGATTTTAAAAGAATGATTTTTTTTAAGTTAAAAACTTTAACTCAGATTTTCCATCCTTTAATAGCAAGAAAAAATAGCAACTGGAGTATTTTATGATGCAGATGGAGCAGGTTCTCTATTGTTTGCCTCTTGACTCAAAACCAGGTGTAAATGAACAGGTACTATAGTTTAAAATTCAGGGTGAAATTCCAGACATGTGTTATAAAGGATATAAATGTAAAAGACTACTCATCTGTGTATAGACCTTTACCAAATGTAAAGATGTAAAATGTAGGAGAAAATCGCAGAAGGCAAAAAGATCACCTACTCAAGCAATTTAAAGAAGCACATGAATCTTAAATGTGAGCTTGTTTTCAGTGACTGTGTCTGTGCTAGCAAAGTTGTCTGACAAATTCTACCAGAAATGAAGTATAGAAAGGGAAAATACAATTCAACACAGTATACAAAGACTTTTCCTTTAATGCTGGAAGGCATTGCTAAATTCAGAACTGCCAGTAGTTAAAATTCATTGCTAGAGGTGCAGGTTTTGATCAAGAAAGGAACAAAAGAATTTGTGTATGCATGACAGGAACCTTAAGAGAGCACTGCAATGCAACAGGTTGCTACACTTCATTTTGCTTGCAGGGAGAATCTGCTGGGCTGTAACTACCTCTAGGACATAAATGAATCAACTGTTTTTATGCATGGAAAGTAAACTGGCTCCTGTAGAATTAATTATCTTTTTTTTGTTGTTGTTGTTTTGTTTTGGTCACTTGCTCATGTTATCACAAATTCAAACTTTATAGTTTCCTATCCTAGCTGCCATCTGTTTCTTGACAGATGTGTGTGCACTCCTCTGACTACACAGAGTTGAAGCTTGAGTCACTGCTAATATGAATCAGATAGTAGTCCTTCCTATCTTACCTGTTAACGTGATTCCATTTTGTTTAACATTCTTAAATATTTGTTGAGGCAAAGAGTGAAAATTAAAGTGATTATGAGATTCATCTGAAAGGTGGAGGACAGAATTTTCAATTCCTCTTCCAGGTAACATTCATAAAATGTGGAAGAGCAACACCAGGAACGAATGAGTAACCCTTTTCAAACTGCATGTTCCACACCACACTGTCTTGGAAACTTTCAATGGAAACCAGAAATATGTGTCCAAATTCACTTAGAGAGAAAACAGGATCAATTCTGGGTTTGTCATGTCCTGGGTGAATCCTGTAAGCTGTGGGTCTCCAGATAATAAATATACTATCATCACTTCAATTTAGTAATATTCATATTAATATATCCATAACTTTCATATATGCTTTGCCTGATTAACCAATATTTTCCCAGGCTGATTTTTTTTTGGTGGAAAAAAAAACCTGAGCAGAAAGTATGATAGTTTTAGACTAGAGACTAGTTAAAGAATGCTTTTTTTTTTTTTTTCAGTAAAACTTTTACTTTTGCCTAGACTTGCTGCCCTGCAGCAAAAGATTCTTGAACCAAAAGCAAAGATATTGTTACCTAAAAAGAGAAGTACCAAACTACTGAAACAAATTCTCCTCTTTGGTAGTGCAGACCTGTATCAATAAGTATTAATAAAGAATGGAACTTTTCATCTGTCTTGTACCATACCACGCATACTACATACATGATTCTCTGCTCCACTGGGAAAAAATGTTTGTTTTTTTTCGCAAGTTGTGATTCATGATCAGGAATTTACTAGTAAAGACATAAGACCACCACTATCTGAAATCTTAATGTGTGTTTGCAAAGTATGCTCCTGCAAAGTAACTTCCAGTGTGGTGCTTCTATCAGTCTGTAAACTTTTTAAATCTGATCACAGATCAACACAGTTTGGCATCTATTTCTACATCTGCGTCTTTGAAGCTGTCTTTTTCTCCTGTGAGAATAATTGATTATGACTCAAACAGCAACATTTTTTTTCTCCAGGGGTCACCCCTGTCTAATTTTACATTCTCTACAAAGACTAATTGGTTACATGCAGAATGAGCACCATGACTTTGCATTGGCTATTGGGAAATAAAGAGATGTTAACAAACAGCAGGTTTTAGGAGATATTTTTCAGCTAAGAAACAAATAAAAATCAAGTGAAGGGAAAGGGAAAGGGAAAGGAAAAAGGAAAGGGAAAGGGAAAGAAGCATCTAAACAGCTAAAAGACTGTAAGGAAAAACAAGAAAACACCATCTTTTTTTGAAAAACAAACCAATACAAACTACATTCTTTTTTTACATGACCTTTAGTTAATGGTTATTTTAAAAGCTCTCCCCTCAGTTGCAAGCATGGCTACATCTTTTTCTGACAGCTCTTTTGTGTACACAGAAGTGCTTGGGAAAACCCTTTCCCTTCCCTGCTTTATACATCTGAATCACTTCTTGTCATACTTGCAAAAAGCTGGTGGTAACATGCATGTTGCTCAGAACTAAACTGGCAAGTGAAATGCTGAAAGATGACATATGCTTTGTGCTGGGTTGCCATGCAGATGTAACTGACTTTTAAAACATTATTTTTCTGTTCTGTGAAAGCAGCTTTATGCCAATGATATTCAACACAGCAAAGAGGCAGAGAAAGCAGCCACAAAACCGAGTAGGTTTTATGGGGCTAAGCAGACATATCCACAACCCAAGCACTTGCAAGCTAAGGGCAAGCCTGTATTTTTGTTTCTTGCAGTGGAAGATGGTGCCTTTTGGGTCTTTTGGCTGGGGGAAAAAGTCTCATTGCCAGTACCTGTGGTTTAAAACAAGCCATGTGGTCTTCTTCTCAAGCTGGGGAGTGACATTCTGCTAAACAGGTGGTTAAATATCTTCTGCTTTTAACCTTCTCTATATTTTCAGTAAATACTTTGCCAACATAGCTGTAAGCGCTATACTGCTTCATGCCAATAGCTATGGATGAATAATACTGCATACATGGCTAAAAGGCAACCACATAAACCCACGTGGACAGCTTATCTGAAAGTAGGACTGGTCATCCTACCACCTGGCTCACTATGGGATACAGCCTAGCAGCTAATGGCAAAAGCAGAGCCAGACTCTTTATTTGTGAATACTGATAAGACAACAGCCACAGGTGCACCCAGTGTTTGGAAATAATAGGCAAGCGTGTTTCATGAGGCCTGACCTACCCTATGATGGCATTTAGTTTGCATCTGTGACAAGTACAACTCTACCTTGGAGCTCTACTGTTCCCACTAGCATGGACAGCATTACCCTCGCAAGGCAGAACCATTTATAGCAGATAGACAGGACTGTATACCCAGGCGTATACCTGATCCATCTTAAATAATGGTAAATAATATGTCTCTGCACTTCTAATGAAATGACAATGCATTCAACTTAATCATTAGCATAATTGACTAAGTATTTTAAATTAAAATGTAGAAAATAGGAATACCATTATGAAGTCTGAATATGAAGATGATCAAGGGACTGGGGCACCTCTCCTGTGTGGAAAGGCTGAGAGAGCTGGGCCTGTTCAGCCTGGAGAGGAGGAGGCTCAGGGGGATTTTATCAATGTCTATAAATACCTGAAGGGAGGGTGCAAAGAAGATGGAGCTAGGCTCCTTTTAGTGGTTCCCAGTGACAGGGCAAGAGGTAGTGGGCACAAACTGGAACATAGGAAGGGTCTACCAAAGCATCAGGAAGCACTTCTTTATTGTGCAGGTGACAGAGCACTGGCACAGGTTGCTCAGAGAGGCTGTGGTGTCTCCCTCCTTGGAGATGTTCAAAAGCCATCTGAACATGGTCCTGGGCAACCTGCTGTGGGTGTCTCTGCTTGAGCAAAGGGGTTGGATCAAATGATCTCCTGAGGACCCTTCCAACCTTGACCATTCTGTGATTCTGTGATTCTGTTTTAGATCTATGCTGTAAAGTTCTTAGGCAAAACAGTTTTGATACCAGTAATATGAAGCATTATTGGTTCTAAGCAGCTGCAGGACAGCAGTGATGACACTGTTTCTGTGATTAACTACATGACTAAAAAACCACCGCTCCTCAATATCTGTAGACTGACAAAAGGAAACGCAGTGGAGGTAGAACACATAAAGGTACAGAAAAAAGAGACAAGGCATTTTCAAGATGGTTAATGGATGGTCCTAAAGTATCTAATTTAAGCAACACATTTACAGAAATATTTAGGCATAGAGAACTTTTTCAGAAAATGCAGATTGCTATTTAGCTTCTGATTTATGTTATTCAATTACTGGCTGCTGAAGAGAGAACCGAAAACAAGAGTAATTACAAAGACAGGAGTAGGAGCTGGTCACACACAATCTCCTGCCTCTGCTCATTTTTCTTACCTTGGAAGTTTTTTTCTTTCTCTTCCTTCTGCCACATGCTGATTAAGGGTGCTACATTTTGGTTAAGGGCACTAACAAGCTACATGTTTCGTTACTCTATAAGGCATGTAGCTATTTAAGCTATTCTTTCTTTCAATTTTTGGTCAGGATTTTGTTAGATGAAGCACTGAAAGCAACTTAAGAACCTGTTGCAGAACTAATAAAGGCAAACACAGAAACATACTGAATGGTCCATTCTAGGCAGACGTTCAGAGAAAGTGCATGTGTTGTGGAGGGCACTGGTCTTTTGATAGCACCAAATTAGTTCATTACTACTGAAGTCTCAGGCATTAAAACTCAAAACAATCTGTGCTTTTGGAAGCAGCTGTTCAGCTTCTCTCAGAAGGAAAAAGGACATGTCCTGAGGATCTGGATTTACTCACTGCACATATCTCCCTCATCTTCTCCCTCAAGGCAGTCTCTGATGAAGTCACATGCCTGGCCCAGCCTGATCGATGTACCATTCCAGCAGATGAAAGAACCCTCCAGAGCCATTTTTGATACAGAAGCAGATCCTAGAGAAAAAGAAAACAAAAGCCATTTCAGGTTACTGAATTGCCTTTCTCCAAGCCAATAGGCCATAGGATACTAGATAACACTGAACAGGAGAAAGACCTTGTGAAACCCCCTTAGTCCACTACTTACTTGATAAAGTAATTATTTTATTTTTGTTCAACATGTTTGTTTTGCCAAATATCTAACAGCCCATCTAATGCAGAACTTAAGTTCTTCATGCATGTCTGTCATCGTTACTTGGAGGGCAGCTCTGAACCTTGTAAAGAGGGTTGAAATCCTACAGCCTGCTCTATGATACTTCTCAAGAATGACATGATATGCATGATCCCCTCCCCATGAATCTGGGAGTCCTGCAGCAGTCTACATCTACCAGGAAACAAAAATCACTCATTCATTTTCCCTATGCCAAGCAGCAAAAGGCAGCTAACAATGTTGTGGAAAGTAACCAACTCTTGTGACATGTCACCGAACACGTGTACCATCCATTCACAATCAGCCAGTACCATCTATTCAGAAATGATTCTGAGTACTAAGGACCCTTAGTGTGCTAGGGATCCTTACCACAGTCCTTCTTTAGAGGCACTCCTTTCCCTTGTCACTTGAGTAGTCAGAGATCATACAGCCTGATGAGCATAATTTTCCTTATCATGGGACTTCTCAACCTGAATCCTTTGACTGTGTCTGAGATACACACACAACAAGGACTGATTTGGCTATTTAATTTAATTTTAATTTATTTTTTAAATCCATGCTCCAGATCAGTCACCTGCAGGAAGTATGAGTTAGTTAAGACCAACCTACAGTCAGTATGTAAGGAGGAGGCCAAGCTTGCTAAGTGCAAGAGCCCCCTCCACAATAATCTGGATGTAGAAATAAACCTTCCTCATGGTCTGCACAGACATGTTTCCACTTCATCACTCCTAGAAGGCAAGTCTAGAAGTACAAAGAGGTCTGTGCTGTGAATTCCCCACTGCAAAAACTCCTGCCCTGTCTCTTATTGAATGGGTAAGTGCTAAAGATTAAACCAAAGCCTCTGGGCAGAGTGAGCCATTGTTTGCCTAGCTCATCCATGCTTGCTAAACAGTGCAGCTACATCATGTTCTCTGGTACAGCAGGGAGCTGGGAATCATCGGTGATTCAATTAGATGTTCACTTGATAGTTTTATTTATATTGCCTGCCAAAACTAAAAATTAATGAAGCATGGAGGAAAACAACCACTACTTCTCTTCAAGCTTGTTTTATGGTGCAAATCAATTCAGGAGTGGGGGGAATACATGTCAAATTTTTTTAATAAAAGACCCTGGCTCCTGAAAAGGGTGATCTTTGTTATTGTCAGCTCAATTCTTTTGACTGCCTTGGAGCAATTCTGTCTTGCTGCATGCAAGCTGCACGGTGCCCTTGTATTTCAGTCAGGGTCAAAGCATGAGTACAGAGGAGAGTTTCACAGAAAAAAAAATAGGCCAAGTAACTCAACCCAGTTGGTTGCTGACAATTTCTGCAGGCCCCTTGGTAAAGGTTTAAGGCAGTGTAGAATGATATCCTCCTTGCCCTTGCAGTGCTCCTTGCAAAAATGCTCTCTTAAAAGACACTGCCTTTCCTCTTCACTTGCCTCAAACCAGTCCCAGTGTGCAAATGAGAAGTGACTCCAGTAACTCAGTAAGTGATCCCTTCTCCTTGGGGTATGCAATGAAACTGTGGTGTACTGTGTTCCCAGTACACATCTAAGTACCACCCAGGATAAGAGTCAAGACCCAGAATGATTCCATTAGGTTAGAAATATTGTGACATTCTTAAAAATGATGAAGTCCTAGTCAAATTTAGAAGTATTTTTGCTTCTCTGAATTTTTGCCACATATTTGTCAAATACGCTTTTGAAGGAATTCCCACATTTATTACCAGCTCTCATATCCCACTTGGTTTACCTGCAACCTTTTCAGTAATCTCTGTGGTTTAGCCCAGCAGCTGCTGTGTTTGAAGATCATATGCAGATGTTCAGAGGAGGGTCTTGTAGGCAATGGAGTTGTTCTGTTTATTCAATTAATTACAACTTTGTAAAGACACTTGGTTTTCCAAGCACAAGACTGCATTAACTCTAATTTTAATGGAACTGAGGTATTCAAGAGCACCTACTGTCTTCCCAGGTGTCTTTCGTGCATCCCAAAAGCATAAATCCCCTGAAATAAACTCACTGTGGTAATAAAAGCCATCAGTTGCAGCTAGACATTAGGTGATTACAGGAGATTGTCCTTCAAAAGAAACAGCAGGTTTGCATGCTCATTCATTTTTGTGGAGATGGCACTTGAATTAGCTCAGATTTACATTAGATGCACATATTCATACATGCTCTTTATATAGGTTAGAGAACACAAATAGCAAAGCAGCAGCTGAAGGAAAGACTGGGGTCTGTGACAGTGCACGAATGTCTCTGTCTTCTGTTTGCTTGCTTACTGTATGCACAAAGGCAAAATGAATCGGAAAAAAAGAGAAGATAAACTAATAAGACAAATACCTAATCAAAAAAATCCAAATAAAAATGACCCTTTTAATGGGCCACTTGATGCAGATGTTTGCAACCAAGCTCAAGGAAACTTAATCTTCAATTAAAATATTTTGTAACAAAAACAGACCTTTTATCTGACTTTTCATTTCCCAGCCCCTACCACTCCTGGCCAGCTGAGCCAGAATGACCTGGATCACTAAGTTAAGTGGTCTAGACTCATACACAGAAGATGTGCAAGGAAAGGAAAATGAATTGCATCAAATAAGTATCAAAGTAAAAATTGTGGGAGACATCCTTTATATTTACAACAGTGTTTATGTAGCCAGTGGCATCCATAAAGTACAGTAATCATTAAGCTGTACCATGGCTGGCTTGGAGTCTTATAAATCATTGTTTAAGCAACAACTTTAAACAAATGCCATTTCAGGCTCTAAATCAAAAGGAGAAACAAACAACTCCTTGGGGAACAAGTGCTTACTTTGTACCTCACACTTTCTGCTTCTGAACACAGCCCAGTCTTAGCAATATTCAAATCCACTACCAGACCCTGGACAGAAATGATACATCCTGGGCTCTTGATTCACTTGATTCACATGATTTTGGAGTTAGTCTTTGTGCAGCATGATCAGCATGAAAGACAAAAATGGCATGGCTTAGCCTAACATAGGATAAGCAACTTACTGCTCAGACTGTGGGGCCAAGGTGGTTATAATTTACTTTGCAGCAGATGTTCCTCAGGTTTCTTCAGACTTCCTCTTCTGCCATCCTTCCTTGATCAACAGAGAAACTGGCAAGTTCTGGTAAATTGGTCCCTGAGAAGTGTAGCTAAGTATGATGTTTGCTCATGACACTTGCTCAACTGATGGCTGAAAAATGAGAACCTTATACTCACTACCACCACACTTGGCCAAGAGGAAGAGAAGACAAGTTCCTACAGGTTTTTGCAAAGACATCCCTTATCCTGCAAACCGACTGCACTACTAAATATCATGCAAGATCAATCAAGCTGAACATAATTATACCTTCAAGTGTTACATGGAACTTCTCAGGCCATAATTTTCAATGGTACTGATACCTGGGACCACCACAGCCAGGTAACGCACTGCCACTCAGTGCACAGAAAAACAAGAGAGGCTAATGGGTCAGTTACTCAGTTGCTGTGAAAAAGTGAAAACAAAGTGAAAACTTCCATTTTTAATTGCACATAAGTAGTAAGAAATATCCACACGTGGAACTCCCCCTGCTTATCTTGCCACGCACAATACTCCTCAAAAAAGAGAACTTTCCTAGTGTTTAATTACAGCTCTTTAAAAATACTGTAAGAAGCTAGTGTTGCAGTCTCATGCTCCTCCCTCCAGCCACCAAAAGTCACTGAAAACCACGTGTTGTGGACCATTGCTGATATTACTCACCTGCTACAAGTATTCATCATTATCTGCTCATTTTTCTTTGGCGGGAGTTCAAGGCCCTGAGTCAGAGATATTTGAAAAGAGCGTACTTGGGGATTTAAAGGTTGCACGAAACAAAGAAAAACTGTTGCCTAGCTATAAAGGGATAGTGAGAACTCGAGGGAGTTTTTGATTATTGATTTTGCTGTGACTCGCCCATTCCTCATGGGCACATCGTCTCCTCACTCTTCATCTCTAACTTGTCAGCCTTATAGCAGTGCAGGCATATGCAGGTTGATGGGTCACTTGGTGCTGAGGATAGCCATATCCCAGGACAAATTAAATTGTCCATTGTCAGTGAGTCTGTAATACCTCTGCCTCCACCACTGCAGAAGTCAGAACGTGCAAAATGAAGGATGTAGGAGAGTGAAAAAAGCAAGAAAAGTTCATGTTTAAGGGAACTGCAACCATCCTTAGCAAATGGCCAATGAATGCCAACATGATACAGGGCAGACAGATAAAGTACAGCTTTCACAGCCAGCTAGACTGCCTTCATTTTCCAGGTACCCACCCCAGGACACTTGTTTGCAGATCTGCAGAAAAGCCTACCAATCACAGCTGCAAATGAGACCAGAAAGAGATATGCCTGAAAAATACAATGTCCTCAAAAAAGGCTTTGAAAAAAGATTGGATTCTAGATTTCCCAAGCCAGGAAGCCAAAATTAGTCAGCACTTCATGATTTCTGGCTTTAATCTTTGTTACAGCATTAGTACTGTTGTTGTGATTGCCTAGGGATGCAAGTAAAGCCACATTTGTAGGAGGTGGTGATCTCTTGTTATTAGACTGCCTGATACAGGCAGAAATTGCAGCCAATGTTTGTATGTCTGAAAACTTACCCATTTTTCCAGTCACATAAATTGCCTATAAACTTCATATTTTATTTCCTATATGTAAAATGGGAACAAACTCATCACAGGAGCTCAGTGAAATTTATTTCTTTAACACTTGTAAGGAAATAAGATGTTCTGCATGCTAAGGGGACACCACTGCCACAGTGAGTTACTCCAAGGTGAGAAATGTTGCCTCTTAGAGAGATGTAGAAAACAGAATGTTCATTTTACAGAAAATTCCAACAATTCAAAATATACTTTACACTAAAATTAAAATGCCAACATTTTTTTGGAGAACAAAAATTTCCTAACAATTCTGGGTTAGAAATACTGACTTAAGAAATTACAATATGTAACTAAATAGTGACCTAAAACCAAGAGATCTGAAAACACTTGTATTCAAAGATATTTTTCTTTGTCAGGAAACTCAAGTGGGAAGTTGCTGTTTTGGAGCTCTCTTACAGCAGTAATTCATCCAGCTCCGTTCTAACATGCTCTCCCTCTTCGCTGCTGCTGCTGTTTCAAAGCAGGGATGTTATACTTAGCGTGCAAATTTTAAAATGCCTGCTGCTTTAGCCTAGCCTAATGCCAGGAGGATTCCTTACACTGAAGAAAGCTTCATAGCACACCTGAGGAGCATGCACTTGCTCCATGCCGTATTTCAGTAGCATGAGGTAGTGTTCAGACTAGGCAGGCCCTCTGTGTTCTCTTGGAAATGCTTTTGACCAGGTTGAGTTATTTTCCATAATGTTTGTCTGAATGAATTCCCCAAATCAATACTCATATGATGTAGTTTTCCCAAGTTTACAGCAAAAAACTACGTTCTTTAAAATGAAACAAAAATATGGAATGTGAAAGCTGTATTTCACACTGTCCTGTTTTTTAATTCAGGAGGTTGACTGAGGTCCTACTATTTATCTTCATTGCTCCTGAGACAGTAAATAATTGCTGAGCACAATAAATAACATGATAATGTGTTTTTTTCTTCCTATTTATCTTGCCCAAAATGCAACTTTTTTTTTTTTTTTTTTTTTTAGGGTTACCAGTAACATGTATTTTTCTCCTGCGATCTGTTCACTGAAAATAAGTTTCAATAAGCAGAAAATACGTGGCAATAAGCAACTCCAACAGCATATTCAAAAATTATCAAGATGCAAGTAAACAGCAGCAGCACCAGAGGATTTTATAAAGTGTGATTTTCCTATATGCATCAGTACCTACATATTCTAGGGTATCTACGAAGTTGAAAGGGGCCAAAAGCGACAGAAAATTAATACTTGTTCCCAAATACCTATGAAACATTGCGTTCACACAGTCATTAGATTTTTTTAAAATTATTTTTTATATCTCAAACAGCAGATCTTTAAGTTTTCTTCCCTTCATATGGACATTCTAACTTACAACAACATAATGGGACAGGGCAATTTTTTTTGAAATCCTAAGTGTTTTTTTCTTTTTTTTTGTTTGTTTGTTTGTTTGTTGCCAGTGTTTCAGTATGAGACCACATTTGCTATTTGAGTACCTTTTCTCTAAACTAGCATTGCATCTTTATGAGATTAAAAACCAGCAACAAATTAGCTTTCACATCTCTCCTAAAAGCACTGACTACTATAGCAGTAAGCAACTGATTAAAAAAAAATATCGAAGAGAATAACAAAAATAACTAAAAAAAACCCCACAAACAAACAGCAAAATCTTTTCTTTGATTTTCTGTGAATATTTCAAAATACAAACATTGGAGAGAGAGAACAAAAGGCTCCAAATTCTCCTATTAACTCTGCCATTTCCATCAGACCTCTCTGGTCTGAATGGACTTAGAGACCAGCTCCTATCAGCCAACAACCTTCACCATGGGAAACGCTCATTGGGGTGACCGCTGGCTCACTGGAAGGTGAATGCTTTTGCCATATGCAGCAGACTCTGACAGAATCATGAAGTGGCTAACATGCCAAAACTTATTTATAGACAACAACAGCAGATTTAACACTGCTCCACTCTCAACATCAGACATAGAAGTGATTTAAAGAAAACAGAGCTACTGGAGACAGGACGTGAAAACAGTAGATGCTTTTTTTGGGAGGGTAAACCAGTACCAGTTGGTCAGATAGGAAATATGTGTGATCTTTCACATTTTGCTTCCTAGAAGGGTGGGTCCAAATCCACTCAAATTACTGAAGTTTGTTTTTGCCCAATGAGACTCCCTAGTTCCAGGCACAACCTAATAGGGGATTTTTTGCATGCAGCAACCAATTTCAAATAATGACATGAGATCATGAACTGCCAAAACCAGACTACCTCTGATTCCTCTTCCAATCTCTACCTTTTGCACTGAAATTGCCCAGATGCAAGAAAAAGGTAACAGAAATTAGAGACTGGAGAAGACTGCTTGGATCCTCAAGAGCTGACTCCACTGCAGTCAGATATAACCTCTCTCTCAATCTAGCAACAGTAGCATCGAAGAAATCTCTCAGGAATACTCTCAGCATTGCCAAAACAGTAAACAGAGGTACATTTGTATGCCTTGTCACGAAAAATAGAAATAAAGGTATGACACTTACTACATTCAAACATCACTTTAGATAGAAATCACATTTCTCGTTTCTAAAATGCAATTCTACTTCTATAACTGGTTAAAGCAGCATCTCTCCTCTGGCTGTCAGCAGCATTAAATTAAGGTTTACGGCCTTACTGCTGACCAGTTGCTGGGGGAGACAGGTGGAATGGTGCAAATCAACACAATCACAAATGTGCACGTAGATCCTTTCAGCAGGATACCCTGTGATGCAGGCTCACATCACAGCCAAAGGCTTTTCTGTGGAAAGCAGTGGTCCCACAGTGGAAAAGCAATAGTTATTAGAGGTAGAAGCGGAAGCTTACTGGGGAAGCAAGTTTTATGTCACACCACTCTCCACTGCGCCAATCCCTGTGCTGTTCTAACTGTACAAGTGCAACAAATTTTTGTTAAGGAGCAAATCTCCACTTTGTTCAAAAACAAAGCAGCAATAGCTGAAAAACTCAAAGCATAAGCAAAAGGAAATTGCACATGAGCACTTGCTGTGAGGGAGAGCAATAACACTGGTCACTCATTAACAAGTTTGCCACTGGGAGAGACTTAATGTGGATGGGGGCTATCCAGCTTTATGGTTCTGTGGAAGCAAAAGGCCATCAGTGCAGTGTTAGCCTACCTCTACATGCCCTTGAACATCAGTATGTTGGAGGATGGTATGATTCACTGCTGATTCTTCCAGCTGAATGCACTGAAGGCTGCCTACATCATGGTGCTTTGAAGCCAGTCAAAAGGGATGGAGAAGTAGGAGTTCTTTGCTCTTGTGTGCCAAGCTGTACTTCAAGCCTTGCTACACTTTAATGAAATTATCCCAGGAGCAAAGTTGCTGAAGGTCAACAGCACTGGACATCAAACAAAGCCTGGAGAAGGACTACTTTCTGTAGTATGTGGCTCTGCCAGAGGCTTGTGCTAACCCTTGAACATGTGGGAAACTTATGAATTGGAAACGATTACAGCAAAACAACAAACAACAACAAACCCATAGATGTCAGAGCAGAATGCAGTGATTGGCTCTACGTAAGCAGAGGTAGGTACTGAAGATAGCAGGGAAAAACATGAGAAGAGATGACATTACAACTCCAAGAAGACCACCTGGGTTTCAGGCACTACTGTCTTCTGTCATGTTCTCTGGCAAATATGAATATAGGCTGGGCGATGAATGGATTGAGGGCAGCCCTGTGGAGAGGGACTTAGTGGTGAACAAAATCTGAACATGGACCAGCAGTGTGCACTTGTAGCTCAGAAAGCCAGTCATGTCTTGGGCTGCATCATTTTGCTTCATTTTGGATATTTAATCTTCATTTATGCCTCTTAACATATTTCAAATTAAAAAATAAAAATAAAAAGGAAAAGGCGTTACAATTTACCATTTCTTCCCTTATGTTTTTTTTTTTTTTTAAATACGTACTAAATTTGACCAGAATTTTGATCAGTTTTGTCTCACTAAATTTGCATTTTTAACAAACCTAGAATAAAAATGGAGACACTGCATATCCCTTTTGTAACACATGGAGGTTCCAAAGTGGAAGGCTTTACTGATTGAACCAGTAAATGCTAATTGTAATACTGAGGATGACAGAATCGCTAGAATCATTACCACATGCTGTTGGGGCAACTGTCTGTAGAAGCCATGGATCATTTCAGCTTGGTCCTGTCCCCTGAAATCTAATCACTCAGACACTGCACCAAAGAGGAAATTTGTTTACCATGATGTTATTGAAAACAATCTCTCCATTTTATTAAAAAATGCAAATATTGGCTAAATACAGGTTTCACTGAGGGAACCTCAGATTTGCATGACTCCAATGTGAAAAACAACCATTGATTCACTCAGTTTCTCATGAGCTCGAAGGACATAGTGCTCTGCTTTTGCTTTCTCAGTGAGTGACAGTATGGAAAATAGTTAATGGAAACTCAACATTAAAAATGTCACTGACAATTAAGGTGACAGATTAAAGGGATCTACATGCAATCTGCAAACCTGTTTGGCATTCACTGATTAATGCAGTAAATTAGGTACTAACAAATGCAATGATATAAATTGCCAGCTTCACCCAGCAATATGTACAGATGGTGTCATTTCTGGAAGCTAAGTTATTAAGTTTTCTGTAGGTGAAGCACTGAGTACATATTACAATTTTGAGATCATGAGCAGAGACTTTCAATTTCTGACCAGAAAGACTTCCAGACTATCTCTGGAGTACCCAACACTATTAGAACTGCTCAGATTTCCAAAACTCAAGTGAAAATTGCTTTTCATTGTGGTGGAGACTGTAATAGAACTCTACCAGCACCAAGTCTGAATCTAAGCTTCTCTTTGGTGGACACGTGTTTGAAGACAGAGAGATGCTTTGTAAAAGTACTCTCAAAAAATGCCTGTCTGAGTTCTGCTTTGATACTTAGTACAACAAAGGACTGCTTCTTGAGGAAATTGCAGGAAGAAATGGCACAGAAGGGACCTGAGATCCATAACAAATACTTGGCCCAACAACTGGAAACAAGTCATAGTCTCTCTCTATTTTAAGGATGCTACTCTCTGTCAATTAACAGACCCCAACTACTTTCATATATACAGTCAGAAATTCACAAGGTAAAGATATTCCCCTCTACAATTCTCAGGCAGTGCAAGGCTCGAGCCTTAGCAACAACACTTCAGCTTCCCTTTGTCAGTGCTAATGAGTTAAACTGGACTGCAATGAGAGCAGACAGACATACTTCTCCAGCTGCATTGGCAGGAGAGATTAATGCCTTCATCTGTTAAGGACTGCTTTACCTTCTGATCCACAAGGGAAGAGGCATGTGCAAGTACTTCTTAACTTATTTCAGACAGGTGAGTCCAGAACAACATTTCTCACCAACCTGAGGACTTCATGTTAGCTTATCTAATTTTCAAATTGCTGTTGCTCTCTGGGTTGCATTTAAACATCTTACAGACTCTTGTTACCTGCTTAAAGATTACTGGAGCAAGGCCACAATACAGAGGTGCAAAAAGGTAGCGGAACGCTGTGGCTGTGCACTAGTCACTATTCAAAAGATGTCATTCTAATGTGTGAAATAATTCTGACACACAAAAATATTCTGACTATCCCATTCGAGGCAATTTATGGAGTAGTGGGTATTTCCCTTTCTCATTTTTTTAAAAAGAAGACGTAGTGAGGAACATCAGACTTTAAACTTCCATTACCTTTGCAGCTTTTGGAAAACTTCTAAGCACAGTTTGGTCTTGATTAGAGATATTCAGCTCAAGCCTGTTTCTACAACAAGGAGAATGGAATAAAACAGCTGCAGGTACCTTCACGTTCAGTGGAAATGCTGTCTTAATATAGAACTACACAGGAAGGACCTTTCCTTAAATTAAGGCTGGAGATAAAAAGGTATGTTTATGTATAGGAAATCATTTTCAGAGAGAAGTATTTAAAATTATTGAAACAATGAACATATAAACAAAAACAACAACAAAAACTTGCTACAATAATACATACAGAAAAACAAAACAAAACACACACACACACAATTTTGTTTTATATTTTCCTGATAAAGAAAATTGACTATACTAACATAATGGAATATTAATTCTCTGGTGTGATTCTTAATGGCACTTCATGTCAAAGATGTGTCCTGTCAGCTGAAATTTAGGTGAGAACTCAATGATCTAAAAGTACTGGATTTGAAATTACTAATTCCTGAATGTAACCAGATATCCATGCAGAAGTAAGATGAATTAAGGTTCAAGGCAAATGCTGCACATAACACAGCTCTTAACCTCATTTAGACGTAATGTTGCTTAGGCCTTTACTAAGGGATTGAGTTACCAGTTCTGCTTAAACAGAAGTGACAGTCATTCACAGGGGTAATAAGAACAAGCAAGATAATGCAAGAGAGGGAATTGCATCTACTGGGAAGGAAGTAATTGAAAAAACAATGTGGAAAAACAATGCCATCAAAAGGGACCTGGACAGGCTGGAGAAGTGGGCGCACGTGAATTGCATGAGGTTCAACAAGTTGAAGTGCAAGGTGCTGCACCTGGGTTGGGGCAATCCCAGACAGGAGCAGAGACTGGGAGAAGAACTCATTGAGCAGCCCTGCAGAGAGATTTGGGGGTTCTGGTGGACGAAAAGCTTGACATGAGCCAGCAGTGCATGCTTGCAGCTCACGAGGCCAACTGCGTCCTGGGCTGCATCAAAGAACCCCCCCACAGTTCAGGTGGAAACAGTTAGAGACCTGCTGCTCCACCTGCACTGTCACAAGTCCATGGGGCCAGATGGGATCCACCCGAGGGTGCTGAGGGAGTTGATGGATGTGATTGCTGGGCTGCTTTCCATCATCTATCAGCAGTCACCCAAATCTAATATCTGGCTTTATATTTATAACTTATACATGTTTCCCAGCATAGCTGGTGCTTGTTTGCTTGTCTGTTTTTTACCAAGCTCAGACAGTCTAAGTCTGACTGGAAGCATCTTGTCAATACTGCATGCATGAAACTTGTATTGTTAATGTCAGTGTTATACAGTATTCCTGGATAGCACTGTTAGTCTTGCTAGTCTTTTCAGGGTTTATCCTAAGAAACTTTCAATAAACCACTCCTACTATAAAATAATTACTATAGAATGACTTATCTAGCATGCTAACCAGTGAGCGTTGAGGAATATCTGTTTGTTCCTTACCTGATGCTTTTCATTTAAAAGTGAGGGATCAGTGGGCAGACTTTATAGATAACAGGTACTAAAGCACTCACTGGCTTTAAAAGGAGAATTCTGTTAGAAATTCTAGGTTACAATTCTTCAAGCAGAGCATTGTCCCCTTTCTGACACTCTGATGATGCTATGATGCTAAAGGTAGAATGAATTGCTCTCTGAAGTGCCTCTTTTTCTCTCTGTTGACTATAGAGGGACCCTAGAGACTAGCTTTGTCATGATGCCTAACTTTCAGATAGCTGAAGTCACAAAAAATGAATACGACATTGTCTAACTTCATACAACAAAGCATCTGAATGTCTGAACTAAATCTTGAATAGGGAGATGAATCCTGTGATGTTGTGAATTAGATGTATGTCTTACTATACAGAGTTTACTCCCAGATGAGGTCTAAACTGAGAATTATGCTGAACAGCTTGGAAATAAGCTTTGCAAACAGGAGTCTAGGAGAACATTTTTAGTCTCCTATGCACCCAAAATGTTTGTTCAAATTCCGAAAGACAAAAAAAAAAAAAAAAAAAAAAGAAGCCAACATCAGCAACATTTAGACGTTAAGAAAGAGGTCTCCATTATGCTATTAAGACAAAGAAATATGGAGAAAAGGACAACTCCATTGCTTGGCTTTGTAAACTGGAAAAGAAACCGTATTTACTTCACCTAATGCTTTTCCTATGTACTCTTTATGAACAATTGGTACCGGGTAAAACCCACACAAATACAGAAAGTTTCTTAGGCATACAATGAAGCTCTGCAATGACCAACCTCTCTGCCTGAGTAACTTTCAAGATAAATGCAATTTTGTAAGAAGATTCTCGAGAGACAGTATTCAATTATACCAACACAGTTACAGCTTAGGCGATGTCTAGCATTAACTGAAAACTCAAAGCCGACAGCAGTGCTACTCTTTCCTGTTCCATTAGCCAAGTACTTCAATTTAAACTTGTTATGGATACCCCAGTAAACTGTTGGTTATTGTTACTGCCACAAATGGCCTGATTCTGTTCACTCACTATTTCTCTCTCATTTCTAAGACTGATGAAAGGGACATTTAAAATTGCTTCCATTTCCTCCCATCTAATTCCATCCCAGGTGTCAGCTAATCTAATGTTCACTCACTGTGGCCCAGCCAAAAGGTTTTGCTCATCTTTATTCTTCTGTTGACACTTGCCTTACTACTTGCATTAAGGTATTCACAATCTGATTTCTTTGTCCTTTGCTTGTAATCAGTGCACAGCACAGACCAGACACACCTGTTAGTAATGCTCTCAGATGGTATAACAATGTGAATAAATGGGAAAAGTAATAAACTCATCTGTAGTATTTGCAGAACAGAATTGCTGTGCGATTGCAGTATAGAAAGAGTGAAGTTGCAAAACTGACTTCCATTCGGTGACATCCTGCCTCATCACGACATGTTTGCTTTTGTTTTGGCAATCACTTTAATTGTACAGGAAAAGCATGTATTCTGTACTTGAAATGTCAAAAAATAATATAAACCAGGGAGTGTACTGACTGCTATTATACTTGAGAACGACACTGTAATGCTTTACGGACACTGCTGATGTCTGAAACAGAAGAAGCAAGTAGAAACACATTTAAATTTATGGCAAGCTACATGAAGTCACAAACTAGGTGGCATTCTACAGATCAACAAAGAAGTTGAAGACTACTTGCTAAAATATACATTTATAATGGAATAATAATTGCCCTAAAAGTTGCATTATGAGATTAGATAGGCAGGAATGTTTTATGACTAGAGGGAAAAAGGAGGAACAGGCTTGCCCAAATGAGACAAGTTGATTGATTTCACTTGGGAGCAGAGCAAGTTGGAGATGCTGCTAAGGTAAAATTTGAGGAAAACAGAAGGACCACAGCAAAGCACTCTGCGTGAAGATGAACAGGTTAAACATATCTCAGAATAGACCTGTTTATAGCATACCACGAAACAGTTATTTTGGGTTTCTCATTCACTTTCATTAGTAGTACGCTATATTTTTAGAAAGTGCACTTCCTAAAAAATGTATTCTGTGATCTGTTTTTTAAAAATGTATAGTACTTTATAGTAATATGTATAATTCAAACATTAAGCATCAGCTTTATCCTTCTTTACCAACTGTGAAAGAACAGCTATAATTTAAACCAAACTCTTCTGTTGGCTGGGAAGAAACAAGAAATGACAAGACTGAGGTCAAAAACAGTGTTGTTCCTACCAAAAATGTTAGGTGTCTCCTTTTTCAAAAGCTTTTAAATGCACTGGGACAGATCTTCAACTAATGTAAGTGGTCAAAACTCCAACAATGATCGATGAGCAACATGCTTTACAACTTCCACCAGCAGATTTACCCAAGTGACTTCACAGTTACTCACTTTACTTTCCTTACCTCATGAAATAGCTTGCATGCAGTACATACTTGAGGTACTTTGCTGTCTAAGCCACATGGCAATTTCTGTAGACAAATAACCCACTTTACTACTGCTTTGTTACTGATGTGTACCATAAAAGTGCCTGATGAGTTGACATGATTATTGCCAAAACTCTACACTTACTGTTCCTGATCTTACACTGATCTTTTTCCATTCTGTTTTCATTGCTATCAACATATGTCCATAAATACATTTACATACACAGTTATTCCACGAGGTGATTAAGGAGTCAATAATGACATCCTATAAATGAACATTAACACTGATATTATTACAGAAATATAATTTCTTCCATTTAATATTCATCCTGTTTTGTACTGTATACCATTGTGCTGGATTTATGCAGTTGTTGCTTACAGCTCTAAATGACATCTTAAAAATCCACTATATAATTTGGGCATAAGTGCATGGAATATTCAGTGCTGCAGTCTCTGCAAAATCGTTTACTTCAGATTGTGGCTCACACAAATCAACCAGAACAGCTTAGATCCCAGTATGCCACAATCCATCATCTCACAAAAATGGATAGATTGCTTCTCACCCTCAAAGTTTTAAGATATTAAAATAGTTGCTTTGTTCATCTCTATTCACATCAAATGAAAAATCCAACACTGATATAATTTTTGGAACATGATAAATCTCTCTGTATGAGCTGACTAAATTATATTTCCTTGTAAATCTGAAAAGCATTTCTAAACCTTGTTTTGCTTACAAATTTGCTGCTACTCCATCAGTCATGCCCCACGGACAATATACTGCAGTCTGGAATTGGACCCGGAATCCAGCTGACTCATTTAGGTTCTTGCAGCCTCCCAGTGGTACAAAACTTCTGCGTTTCAGTTCTTCAGATTTCTTTTATGTAATAAAACCTGACTGGTATTTTAAGATCTTACCATCTGTGTGTGTGACTTCTGGATCAATGTGTCTTACTAGCAGGGCTTTCAAATTCTCAATTCATAAAAGCATTGTATGCCTCATTTATGGTGGTACTCCTTAAAAATGCCTCCAGAGTGTATAGACTTTCTTTTCACATCATCACAGGTGGAAGGCAAGCCTCAGTGCAATTCAGTAATGATGGAATTTTTGAAAAGCCCTGGGGGACTAAGGAGCACAGTTCTCATTAGTTTGTGCTCCTAAGTCACCTGGCAGCTTTTGAAAGTTCCTCTCTTTCTCCACCTTCTTCCATGACTTCAAAGCAAAAGAGTCACAACACACAGGTTTAATGATCTGATGTACAGCTACTGGTTGTGAGTTTCCAAATACAGCATAAAGAAGTCTGCTTTGTTGAAGGGGAATACACTCCATTTCAGAAAACTTTGGCCCCACATTACAGATTCTTAATTTTTTCAAGAAAAAAAATGATGCATCTGGTTTGTCAGCTGGCATTTCTAGTTATATATTATGAAATTGACTCAGAATTACACTGCTGGGTTTTTGGTTTTAGTTGTTCTATCACAAAGTACCTACTTTACTTTATCCATTGCTGCTGACACTAATGTACCACATCTCTCTCACGCTAGATACAGCCCAGAACTATCAAGCAATGTTTGTGGCATTGGTTCAGCAACTTGTTTGTTAAGAAAGCTGGTTGAAATAATCTGTGCAGAACTTGAACAGTAGTACAAAGCAAGCAGGACTCCCTGAGGCAGATGGAAAGTTTTGTATGAGAAAAGGGAAGGCCCAGACAGGCAGATTAGTAATGAGATGTCGTGGACGGAGAAAACAAACTCAACTCAAATACTTCAGAAAATAAGACCCCAAATGTAGAAGTGCCCTGAGCCAAAATCTAAAGAACACTTTACTGTAATAAAGAAAGAGGAGTTACCCTGTTCTTCAATCCTCCATGCACTGCACCACTACAAAGCAGAAGTATCTCATTGGTGTGTTTGATATCTATGAGTCATGCCAGAAAGGGGGACCAACTTCCACCTAAACACGTTTGTCTTCTCATTTGATCATTTTAAATGTTAATTGATCGATTCTTTTGTATTTCATCAATTTTCACAGTTCACTGAATCTCCCTGTCTCACTTGGTTTCTTTCCCTGTGCTGCCTTGTAACAGATTATCCATCAAGTTAGTTCGGCCTGGTTGCCTATCTGATTAACTTTGATTGTTCTAATTAATTAATTGGATCATTTATTTTAATCGCTTTCTAACAGGTCAAACTTCTTAATCATTTCCACCATGTAGATGAGTTCTTCCTGCCTGATACCCTGTCATTTGTTTTCAGTGTTACTGGTCATCACCTTTCCTTTCTTCACCTCTCCCTGTCTCACTTATTTTTTTGCTCACTCAGTCCAACTCAAAAAGCTTGATCATCTCCCTCTTCTGTTCTGACTTTATAAGCTTCCCCACTGTCTTTCACCTCTTCTCAATGACTACTCTTTTGTTTGTTAACATGAATCAAGTTGTATAGTGAGGTCTTGACATCTTTAAACATCATCAGTCTTGGTCAAATCACCACCTTCCCTACAGCTAGCAGAAAACTTCATGGTTCTGTATAAAACAAAACTCTAAGTAAACCTGTTCTTAACTTTGTTTTAGTAAAATCAGGGTTCTGCATGCCCTCTGTTATAGGCTGGCAGTCTTTTGAAAATGCAGGATTTTATTACAGAAAGAGAAAGGGAGAAATAGACTGTTATCTACTTACACAGTGAACTGACTTGCATAAATCTTTGAATGTGGAGTAACACTGGTTTAAAATCATTGGGTCATCCATAAATTATCATTGTCCTCCCTATTTCTCAGGTGAGTACAGTGAATCCTATGATTGTTTCAATAAATCCAAACAATTAAAACATCACAAGAACTAAGTGGCAGCAATTAATAGTAATAAAAATAAGTTCAATTTGGGGAAAGCAGATTACAGAGTTCATTTTCCTACACTGAATCAATGGCTCCCCTGTTGAAATAAGCCTTAATTAAGGGAGAAGGTCAGGATAAAAATCATATACAGCATTATAAAGATAATGTATCGGCCAATTCTTCAAGGTGTTAAAAAGTACATAGTACCCACAGCTGCCAACATTTGCAGGAGGAGCTAAGGGATTTGCAGTGTCTCACAAGCAGTTTCCAGTACCTCTTAAGAGCAGACCCTTCTCTTTTGATAATTAAAGACTTGAATTTTACAAATTGAGATTTCTCATTTTTGTTTCTTAACCCAAATCACCTAACTTTTTGAATTAGAGGAACCTGCCCACTTTGGTTAAGACAGTAACTCTGTATAAGAAACATTCACATTCAGTCTTTCTGTGGCAGATTCCAGTCTTTTTACCTTCTATATGAGCTCATTGATTTTAAAAAATAGTTTTATGAGCATTATTACACCATTTAAAGGATTTATTTACATCTCCTTCCTCATATCTCACATATCTATCTATCTATAGATATCTATCTATCTATCTATCTATCATCAGATGGCTATTGAGTAAAACAACAGAACACTAGGTCTCATTCACCAACATGTTGGCATGGCAGACTTATGAAAATCAAATCCTTTAGATATTCAGGTTCATCCCTCCCTCCTTTGGTGATTAAACTGATATTTTAAATACTTTAAATCATTTAACATAACCATCACTGTCTAAATTCAGCTCTACAATAAGCAAGTGCTTGCAGTCAGCAACGGAAATGCATAATCACTAATTCATTATTGTTAAAAGCTCTATAATTAATAGAGTTACTGCACTTTTTTTTAAGAAGCAATATTAAGACTAAAAATGCTTATTTTTTTATTCCTAGGTACTATAACTTAATTTTTAAAAGATGAAAAGGAAAAATGAAAACAGAGATAAGTCCCATTACAAGCATATTAAATTTATTTTACTTAAATGGGCACAAACCACAAGTGAAATAATTTTCACTTTGTTTTGCCTTCAAATGATTTAACTTCACTACAGCAACCACACTCATCTTTAAAGCACTTTTTCTCCAACTTGAGTTCCCTAAAGGATTAAAAGACTTCCAGGCTAGAGGTGGTTTTTGGTACACAGCCTGAGGTTAGAATAATCAGTCTTGCCTCATGGGGAGAAGAGGTCAATGGTGATGAAGGTGGTGAAGAATGCATTTGGAGGCAAATATTCTTAAAATAATAAAGCTCTTCCAAATGCCTAATTAGTGATATTAGATCCAAAGGAAAGCAAGCTCACTGAAACTTTATAAATAGAATAGGCCACTCCAAGAAAAATGCAGCCAATCTGCCTATTTTTATTTATTTTTTTTAAATGAAGGATACTTGAGACATAATCCAAACATATGGAATAATTCTCATTGACTTAATTTACTCTGGATCTATCCTCTGTCTTGTTAAGTTCCTTAATTGTGGCATTAATGCCAAAGGCAATTCACCAGCTTCCTTTAAACAGAAATGATCTGGCCCTCCCAAGCAAGTATTATGGTAAATGTTGGTCCTGAACTTTAAATAGAGACAATTACTACTGAAATTAAAGACTACCTTTTTTTCTGTTTTTCAGTTCTATCACAATAGCACAATAGACTGTGCTCATTGTTCTGTTCACTGGTCTTCCTGAAATATCTGAGAAGTGGTGGATCTTCAGACCAAATAAAATGACATGTTTGTCATTGAAGGTACATCTTCTCTACTCTGTCCCATTATTACAGCCAAGCAAATATTTCATAAACAATTATTTACATTTTAGTTGCTTCATAAATCTTCTGCAAACATCTTACTCAAATGAAACTTATTTAAAAGCTATACAAAAAATACAAATTAATTATTAACACCTTAGCTATAGGTGTGCCATGACATGGGGACACGGTTTAGTAACGGGACTCAGAAGTGAGGTTAATGATTGGATTTCATGATCTTGAAGGTCTTCTCCAACCTAAATGATTCGATGATACTATTTCAGTTCTTGGTTTAGAAGAGGTTAACTTTTCTATGTGGTTTTCCAGTAGGAAGCATCAAGAACTTATTTTGAAAATGTGCTCACTGGTATCTCCTTAAGTTAACCATAACTTCCTGTTAGAAAACTCATTTAAAAGACAAAATACAGAAAGCAAGCATGTGTGGGAAACTGACACATATTCGGGTTTTGTCTAAATACACAAATACATAATTTTAGTAATGATTCAGATATATAACTAATCCTGCTTGAAGAAAATCCTTATTGATTTCCTACAGTTGATTAATAAATCTGTTGCTAGATTATTTATCAAAAGGAATCATGAAAAAAATCTATCTGGCAATTGCTCATAGTTCTTCATGTATTTTTCAAGCTCATATTCCTTATTCTTCCCTCACTATCTCTTTTCCCAGTAAAATCCCCTCTAGTTCTTCAAAACCTACCCTTTCTTGAGAAGTCCTTTGCTTTGGATCCAGGCTTTTACTTTTTGTATAACCTTAACTTCAACTTTCAGAAATTTGCATGTATTATTACAACCACAAGATCATTACAGAACTAACTATTTACTAGCTCTGAAGGTACGAAGTGTATTTCTATGTACTTTTAGTATCTCCTGAAAAAGCTATTGCTGAATGGACAGTAGCATTAACTTAAGAAATCAACAACATATATTCTCTCCCTGCTTCAAAATAAATACATTTTTAATGTTGCCTATTAAGCTTGAAAACTTGAAAGCTAAGTGCTTCCTCTTAGACAGGGTGAGCATCTGAAATAACTGTTTTTAACAGCCTCAGAGCATCATTAAACCTTTAACACATTTTAGAAGCATTTGACCTCCATGCCTTTTACATAAAAAGTTACTTAGAATTGGTAAATCAAACACTGCTAAGTAAAACAGTGTCTTGTCATTTACTTGTGCTTACTATTAGGTACTTTAATTAAGACTTTTGGAAGCAAGTTAGCAAACTAATTAATTTACAACTACAATAAAATTGTAAGGAACCCATTAAATATCATTAATAAGTCAATACATTACTTAGGAAATTAACTCTATTTTTATTACTAGAAATTACTATCGACTATCAAATGCCACAGTACCAATTACTTGTAGAAGGGAAAAAAAAAAACACCTGACATTAAATTAGTGTATTACTTCTCTACAATTTGTAATTTTTTATATTTTTGCTTTGTATCACACTGTATAAGTTGTAAGAAAGATGATTAGACAATCAATAGTTCAGGTTTTACATACTGACAAACACGATCCACTTCATGTTTAAGATAGCAACTTAAAATCAATTGGATGTAGAACTATAGGAAACGCTACCTGTTAACTAGCCTGATCCCAAACCTGCAGAAGTACAAGCAGCTTTTTTGGAGCTTTATAATCAGAATCTAGCCCCATGCCTCAGGAAAATTTTCTGTACACAAAAGTATTTAAAAACTTGAATCCATTTAAGATGCTAAAAAGCCCTTAATGAATTAAAGGTAGAGAGGTTGACAGAGTACATGAGAAGAATGGCAGTGATGAACTATGGTAATGGTAAGAGATGTATCAAATACACTTATGGCTCATCCTGAGCATTAAACAAACGGAAACCCTCAGCTTGCAAAGATTTTCATTTTTCCTATCAACCTAACCTGCTCAAGAATAATTAATTATATGATAGGATTTGGGGAATGTAAAGATATTGAAGGAACAAATCACTTTGACTTTCTAATATGTTGAATGAAAAAGAAAAGAGCACAAGGAATGAAATGTGGAGCACAACGACACTGATAGAGTTGTATTTCTCATCAACAAATTTTGGTTAGATGGGATTTCAATCTTGAACTTTTAAATTCAGAATTATAGAAAACTTCAGAATGTTATCAGCACATGATTTTTATTTTTTATTTTTAAATTCCCAATAGGCTGTCATTTTTGCATTTTATATGCAAGAATCCCATTTTTTCCATGATTAAAGAACTTGCAAAACGGAACTTCCAATGTTCAAAAGCAAATCCCAATCCCAAACCTCTACCTTTGTCACACCTCTAGTAACATCTAATTTAGATTCAAACCTATATTCAACTATGGAAATGGTAGACCAATTTCCTAAGATTTTCTATGCCCCTTAATTTGTTTTTGAATTGTACATATTGTGTATAAAAGGCTTAGAAAAGTCAGGCAGAAGAGTTGCTATTGTTTCTTGGGTATTTCTTTTCCAAATGCATCTAAGATTTGGACTCTTCAGTGATATTAAGGTATCCAACTACCTAAACTGCATAGAAGCTTCTAACAGCTGCAGAAAAATTAAATATAGATGAATATTTTCTTATTGCTTCCCGTATTTCCTCCAAGCCTAAAGTGACACCTTGGCTGCTTATCACTACTTGATTTCTAGTAAAATGGGCCCAGTCTTCACCTGTGTGCGGGGGGCATAGCAGTTTCAAGTATCTAAAAAATGAATGTATGGATTTCTTCCCTGGTTGTATTATTCATATAACATGTACTGTAAACAGAATAGAAGAGTAACCAATTGCAAAAATCTGTAGACAAAATAGGACAGTTGTTCCTTCTTATGCTCACAATATATTTTAATAGCCTCAGCAACCAACTTCTGTCATCTTCAGAACTTTTCCTGTGGAGAAGGGCCTGGGAATACTGGTGAATGAAAAACTGAATATGAGATGGTAATGTGTGCTGGCAGCCTAAGAAATCAACCATATCCTGGGCTGCATCAAAAGTAGTGTAGCTAGCAGGTCATAGGAGGTGATTCTCCCCCTCTAGTGAGTCCCCACCTGGAGTATGGCATTCAGCTCTGGGACCCACAGCATAAGAAATACATGGACCTGTTAGAGCACATCCAGAGGAGGGCCACAGAGATGATCAGAGGGCTGGAGCACTTCTCCTATGAAGACAGACTGAGATAGTTGGGGTTACTTAGCCTAGAGAAGAAAAGGCTCCATGGAGAGCTTATAAATGTCTTCCAATATTTAAAGGGGGCCTGCAGGAAAGATGGGGAGAGACTCTTTATCAATGAATGTAGTGAAAGAACAGGGGTAACAGTTTTGAACTAAAAAAGTGTAGGTTTAGATTAGATACTAGGAAGACATTCATTATGAGGGTGGTGAAGCACTGGACCAAGTCGTCCAGAGAAGTCCACAGAGCAATCTCAAAATTGCTCAAAATTTGATCTAGCAGAAGGTGTCCCTGACTTCCACTAGAAGGGGGATTAGAACTAGATGATCTTTAAAATCCCTTCCAACCCACCCCATTGTATGATTCTATGTTGTTATGTGTCCAGTATTGGTATTAGTTTCTATCATGTCTCACTAAAACAACATGAACTTTTCACTCAGCCAACAGTGCTTTTCCTTGTCACGGATGGCTCTCCTTCAGGCATTCCCAAGAGAATTTATGTACTTTCATAGCAGCTGAACAATTTCTGCAGTCTGTTGCAATATACTCCCCAAACAATGTGGAATGAATGACTTCTCTCCCATTTACTTCTTTGATTTGCAGTGTTGAAATACTTTATTTTTCATCTTTACAGTTATACCAAGATGAGTTTTGTATGTCAGGAGAAGAGCAGATGCTTTCTGCCTGAATATGCCTTGCACTTTCAGCACAAGGTCAAGCTGTTCACTGTTGGAGCTTAGGGATCTTCATCTTTATCTATGAACAGTGCAATAAAGCCATTAATACAACTGACCTCTGTGGAGAGTAATGTAAATAATGAAAACAACATATACTCCCTAACAGATTTCCCTGTCATAGTTAGGCTGAAACGGAGGACATGCCACTGAGCAGTATTCTGAGTAAATCAAACTGAGAAAAGGTGTTAAGTGCTACAAGTAATAATATTCACTGACAAGCCACCTAAAGATTCCAGTACGTTTCACAATCTCCATTAAGAAGGTATAACTAAAACACAGCTGCTTCTGACACAAAAGCACTGAATTTAAATACTTAAATTGATAATGAAGCTTGTATTTAAAAAGCTCCTTAACCTCCTGTTAAGGTTGCCCATTACTAAAATTCCACAAGCTGTATCGAGCTATTAGGGGTAACTCCACAATAACTTCTTTGGAACATTTCCAAAGAAATGTATGCTTTATAAAACCAACTTTACCATAGTTGTTCAAAAAAAAAACAACTCTGAAATTGTTACAAGAAACATCCAAAGATGACTTGAAAGATATCTTGTTTCAGAACCATTCATCCGTTCTATTTTCTGCTGCAGAAAGTGAAGTTGTCAGGATATGCATCTGGCAAGCCAGGAAAAGTACTGATCTGTTTTTTCCCAAATTGAATTTTCCTAGAAATTCATTCCAAAAGGGGGAAAGAAAGATCTTGTTCCCTTCAAGAAGTTAAAAACTTCTAACGCAACATTTTAAAAATATATTCTCTGGAACAGAATAGTAAAAACGAATATTTAAGTAACCTGTCAAATGAAAAACTTTAATTCTGTGAAGTTTCTTAGACAGAAAACATGCTCATATCTAAAAAGGCATCAAAACAGTATGAGCCAGAAACAATAAAATATGGTACATTACCTGTGCTGCAGTTCTTTATTGCAAAGGAATCCACGGCCGCTATGCTCTTGTTCCCATGAGCAACATACTCCAGTGAGATCCGAAACGGTTTCTCTAGATGTCCAACTCTCCTTTGAAGCAGTACCCATCTGCACTCATCATACAGAAAAAGGAAAGAACAAAGAAGAATGATAAGAAAAGTTATTTTACGAGGACCGAAGCCTCCAGAGAAGCAGCTTTGCATATGGCTGGCCATACTGTACTTTGCTGTCTCCTCCTGCCCCCCATCATCTCATGGTGCTCCATGGTCAGTGCCTTCCCCTCCCACAGATTTTTCAAAAGTAAGCTTCTAAGCACACAGATCTCCACAGAGTCCACAGACTTCTCAGAGATATCCGCCTGCTGTTTCAGAGAAGCTTAACTTTCTTTACAAAGCAAGCTGTGAAATCTGTAGCACACACGTATATGCTCTCTAGAGATCGCTCCCCCTGCTCCTCACTGGCAAAGGCTGTTAGTCAGACTTGGGCAATAAGCCAGTCTCAAGGACTTGTGCAAACATGGTAATTCCCAACACTGTGGTGCTGGTTGAGGTAGCATGCTTTGCTTCTGATGTGGCTGGCTGGAACGTCTAGATGTATAAGAAGCACTACAACTAAAATATGTCATTTCTCTTTCTTTTTTGTTTGTTTGTTTTGTTTTGTTCATTTTGTTTTGGCCTTAAAGACAAACAAAGAGTTCTACCAAATAAATCAAGGAAATGGAATGGAGAAACAGTGCTGGAAAATAACATAGCTGACTGCAAGAGTGTTTCAACCTGGTCTGCTTGTTGCCACAAGTAAATGAGAACAGAAAATCTGTACGAACTTAGTCTACTCTCTGAGATGTCAGGAGACTTTAAGGGCTTGCCTTCTTCAACGTCTACGTCTACCCTCTGGATTGTTCAGCCTAGAGAAGAGGAGACTGAGGGGAGACCATGTCATGGCCTACAAAGGGGAGCAGAGCGGGAGGTGCTGATATCTTCTCTCTGGTGAACATCAATAGTACCCGAGGGAACAGCATGAAGCTACATCAGGGGAGGTTCAGGCTGGATATTACGAAAAGGTTCTTCACTGGGTGGGTGGTTGAGCTCTAGAACAGGCTCCCTAGGGAAGTGGTCATGACAGCAAGCCTGACAGAGATCAAAAACTGTTAGGGCAATGCTCTCAGACATTTCGTTTGATTTTTGGGTAGTCCTGTGTGGAGCCATCATTTGGAATTGATGTTCCATGTGGGTCCCTTCCAACCCAGGATATTGTATTGTAATTTTATGTCTTTCTTATACTGTAACATCTGTACACCCTAGAAATTTTCATGGAATCATAGAATCACTATGGAACAAAGTAACTATGATAACGCTCTCTGGCCCATTTCATCTTTCATTACTGTGTACAGGCTGCCAATAAAAACACTCAATGACACCATTTGTGAATGGATGCTTTCGGAGAGGCATGCATTACTCCTGCAGCTGTACAGAGTCCATCACCCATTTCACTGGGAACTCACCATAAACATGACCAGAGATGAGAGATTGTCTGTAAACCCATTCAGTCACTACTAACCCACTTTTCTGTTTTCTCTACTACTAATACACACACACAGATTTCTTTTTTAGCATATTGTACTTGGAGAAAAACAAGAAAATGGGTGTCTCATAAAACCTACTAGAAAATGCTCTTTACAGCTCCAGCTGCAGTTTTAAAGATGAGAACAAAAATTTACTGTGTTTCCTGAAGTTGCTTTCAAGTACCCAATATCAAGTATTTTTGTGGAAGACTATTTTTGGTTAACATAATTGGTCAGGTGCAACAGATTTTTCATTGCTCTATTACAATATCCTCTTGAAACTCAAATGTTTCCTTATCAAGTAGGACCATCACCCACCATAGATTTGTGACTGTGTGGGCTGTACACAAGAATACATTTGACTTAAGGGACGGAGAAACCCATTGCGACAGTTTTGAACAAAACAAACCATGTAGCTTAGTATGACAAAGAACCTCTTTCCACAGAAGTATGCCAAAATTTGGATGTTATCAAGCTAAGACACACTTCCAAATGGGAATAACAATATATATATCTACACGTGTTTTTCCCTGCCCTTCCCTCGCTCTGCCATTTGCACCAACCAACCAACCAACATCTGTGCCCACTATAAGGGAGGATCCATCCCAAATCACTGACCCTATACTTCTAATAGCTAGGAGACTTTTCTTTGTGTCAGAGGTAGACACACTTTTTATCTCAGCAGGAATGCAGCAGTGTCACTACCCTCTGTTCAATATGACACAATTCCCACCAGGCAAGGAAGGTGCCAACAGGTATGCTAAAGACCTAAATAAATGTCCTTAAGCAAGAACTGCAAAAAGGAACTGATGACAGCTAACCGTACAACTCACAGCTCTGAAAAGCAAACACTGTGGGGTTTTTCATTTGTTTTTTTATGTTTTTTTTTTTTTTTTTTTTTTTTTTTTTTTGTGGTTTACCAGGTCTCTTTCTTCCTCCCTTTTCAGCAAGAACACTGAAACTAGACTTCTGAGTTTTATGCGTCTTTTACAGTTATCTTCATTTTCCACATTTCATCTCTTGTGCTTCAGGTTCCAGCTTCAGAAGATGATATAGTCATCCTCTCTCTCCTTTCTCATCCCCCTCACCCAAATGGATAACTCTGTTTTTACTGAAATTAAATAAAATGAAGCACTGAAAGTATTTTAAATGCCTAGCTTCTCTGTGCATTATTTCTTTTGATGTCATCTCAAGTTAGGTATATTACAAGGATTGAGGATATGAATTTCCGTACAAACAGGGTAAAAAAGAAGATTTAGATTTAATTTTTGTTATGAACTACAGAAGCATCTGTATGTCGCAAAAATTGTTTTCCTCGGTTTCAGAAGACTGATGGGTTTTAATTCCAAGTACGCAGTGGCTCTCAACAATGATTTCCATTTCTGTGCTACCGCTAACCCTCTGGATAAATGTGCCGAGAGTTTTAGGAATTGCTTTTCTGAGTTACTGGTGCAATAACTTCAGTTTGAAATTCTCGGGCTTCTCATAGTTTACCACAGAAACTTTATTAACTCCCAGAGCTGTTGCCAAGCAGGTATTTTATTTCTCTGCGATTGCAAGATGGGAAAAGGCAGATTCACTCAAGTTCAGATTCACTACAAAATATATTCCTGTTTTGTGGAACAAATTCCTACAATAGGTTGTCTGAGATTCAAAGATTCATGTGAAATTAATTCCCAAGTATCATCCTGCTTCTTCACAGACACAAAAATAAATGATCTGGAGATGACACTAACTGGTAGATTTATTAGGGAGACTAAAATAGCTACCAGGTCAGTACAGAGACCCATGAGCAAATCAAGATTGGAGTCAATTCTGCCATCAGTCTGCGGCAGCATAGGAACTCTGATTTCCAAATCTTTCCATACAATACCCTGTACTTAACAAAACCATACTCATTTGAAGATCCTTTAATAGAGGCCGTCTGGCAGTAGCAAGATGTACTTCAGTATAACTGATATGCATTAGATGTTAGCTAGTAGTAGATTTATTGTGAGTGGCATATGTTATGAATCTAATTTTAGAAAGCATTTTAACAAGGTGGCAGAAAAGCTACTTCAGTGATCTGCTGAGATATATGTGGCAATACCATGTGTGGAGTCTCTTCATCCTGATTTCACATTTCACCAAACTGGTAGCTTTCTATGGTGAGATGATGGGCTTGGTGGATGAGGGGAGCAGTAGACGTTGCTTAATCTGACTTTAGTAGGGCTTCCGACACTGTCTCCCATCATGTCCTCATCAACAAACTCCTGGAACTATAATTTAGGTAATCAGGCAGTGGAGCATCTGACATAGAAAGAGAGGCTGAGAAAATTGGGATTGGTTACCTTGGGGAAGAGAAGGCTCAGGGAGGATTATATCAGTGTTTACATCTTGTGGAAGGGTGTAAATAAGAGAGAACCAATCAGTCATATCTAATGAAAGGACAACAGGGAATGTGCATAGACTGAACTGCAAGAAATCCCTTATAAAGAAAACAAATGCTTAATCTAAGGATGATTTAACACTGGAAGACGTTGACCAGGAAGGTTATGGAGTCTATCGATACATTTTGTTCCTGACTATTCAAAATCTGACTGGATAAGGATCTCTGTAACTTCTTGCTAACCTTGCATAGGGCAAGGAAGTTGGGCTAGTAAATATCAGAGATCCCAACCAACTTCAACCATTCCGTGATTCTGCGAAACTGAGGTCCCAAAAGAAAATTACACCAGATAACAGATTGTTCCTGTTTTCCTCTGCATAACCTCCAAGCAGTGTACGAAATGATGAATAAGACTGGTAAGCTGACAACTGCAAGGACAAACGCATCAGTTACTGTGCATATAGCTATAATCTCCACTCAGCCTTCAATAGCAAAATCTTTTTTTACCACATCAGCCACAATAGCTAGGATGATCTCTCTAGCTCCTGCCACAATCAACAGGTAAGACCATGGCTTAACATCTTAATTTAATGTTTTATGCTGTAAAGCAACACACTATAACATTGTTTAGACACTGCTCAGAGTCTTGATTCAGCAGGCCAGACCCACTCAACAGGACTTTCACTGAAGTTATGTTCAGAAGAAGCTGTCTCAGCTCTGTCATTCTTCTACAAAGCAGAAAATGCTGCTGACAGAAACTGAGCTCAGTACAAGAGTTGAATTTTTAAGTGACCATCTGTACACTCATCTACTCCCTGTAAAGTGAAGGTATGCTAGAAACAGGGCCTCAGGAGTTGCATAGCCCTGAAAGAGTTAGGTGCTCAGACTGTAATGGTGAAGCACTTCTTTCTGACCTAACCTTCCTCTTAGTGCTTCCTCTGGCCTCCCATCCATGATTCAGTTTGCTAGATAGCAGGTGGTGCTTCCCTGCCTCTATCTCACATGCAGTTACCCAGTTTCAGAAGCGCAATTGAGTTTTCATGGAAACTTAACTTCTGAGAGATATTTATAGTTTAGCTATTCTTTGATTGTTTGTGTAGTGTGCAGCTTCAGGAGGAACACATAACTGATTGATTCTAATCAATACACTACTGCATTAGATGCCTTGTTGCACGCTCTTCTGGGTGATGCCAGCAATGATTAATTGCAAGTGCAAGTCAGGATGCTATCTTAGAAGCAGTCAATTCATAAGAAAGATGTGCTAGAATTCTTAAGTAAAATCTCAAGAGAAAATATTTGCATCCAGCATTTGTCTGTCTTTGTGGATAAATGATTTTCATAGTTTTGAATTCAATTAATAACATTACCTGTTGGGTCCTCTTTCATTCTGTTAAAGAGGTGTTCCAAAATACTTGATAGCAACAAACTTTAGGACTTTAGTCTTGATGTCCCATATATAGCAACCATCTTAGTGATTATTCCCCAAATATCAATCTACATATGCAAGATAGAATTAATTTCCGTGCTGCCAGCCAGCTTGACACCTGTGTTACCACCTATGCCTTCACTGTGGGTTTGCCCTGGCTTCTAGCATAGCTTGTTTCACCTTAGGGAGGACAGACTTCTCATAACTAAGCTGAGTTACAATGTGATTTATTTCTCCAAATCCATGCTCTTTCTCATCTAAAGTACTCCTGTTGTTACAAACATTTATTGTGGTATGCCTGAGAGGAAAACGCAAGGTACCTATACAGTCTAGTCTATCCTTGGTAAAGGGTTCAGTGAACTTTGGGGAATTACAAAATAAAATACTAATAATAGCATCTGTATCAGAGTATTTCACATCAAAATCCACCTGTGGCATGAAAAAGGTAGTGAAAAAAATGCCACTTTTTGAGAATGAAACTTTGGTAAGGACAGGATTAAAAGGAAAAACTATCATTAGGAGTCCAAAAGAGACTTTTCCTCCTTTACTAGATGAATTGGTAAAAGAACATAACTTTCTCCATCCTACATCCTATTGCATAATCATACAGGAGTTTATAACAGGTTCTAATCTTGCCTCCACATTGCTCCATGCTTACTTGCCTGATCGCAATTAATGCATACTGCACAAAGGAAGAACCAGACTGGACTTTTTTAGGATACAGAAAACAGAAAATTAAAAAACGTTCTCAGAAGACGCAAACATTCCAAAAGACAGTAGGAAAAAAAAAAAAAAGAACCATAGAAGACTTTTTTCACTAGATCAACCAATACATTATACTGCCTATTACTTTTAATTAACAATTTTAAATTAATTTCAGTTTACTGATCTTAAAATTACTTAAAAGACATCAGGGCCTTAATTTGATGGGTGATGATGTAGTCTTGAAAAGGATCTATTTTCTAAAATGGCAGAAAATAAAGTTACTGTATATTAATACAAGACATTATTTAGCATTAAAGGACATAGTTCTTGAACAACGCAGAAAGTCTGCAGTGCAAACTCTTCTGCTCACAGAGCATTCTATTTAGGAAGAGAAAGAAAAATAGTTTTCCTGCATTGATTTAATGCCAGTTGTCCTGTTGGGGCTGTACCAGGGGGAGCAGTGGCAAGGCCGGAGGATAAGGTAAAGGCCCAGCTGAAGTGCATCTACACCAATGCACGCAGCATGGGTAACAAACAGGAGGAGCTGGAAGCCATCGTGCAGCGGGCAGGCTACGACTTGGTTGCCATCACGGAAACGTGGTGGGACCAGTCTCATGACTGGAGTGCTGCGATGCCTGGCTATAGGCTCTTCAGAAGGGACAGGCAGCATGGAAGGGGTGGCGGTGTGGCTCTCTATATTAGAGAGTCTTTCGATGTTGTAGAACTCGAGGCTAGGAATGACAAGATCGAGTCCCTTTGGGTTAGGATCGGCAGGGACAACAAGGCTAGTGTCCTGGTTGGGGTCTGCTATAGACCGCCGAACCAGGATGAGGAGACGGATGAGGAGTTCTACAGGCAGCTGACAGAAGTTGCGAAATCGTCAGCGCTTGTACTCGTGGGGGACTTCAACTTCCCAGACATATCCTGGAAGCACAACACAGCCCAGAGGAAGCAGTCTAGGAGGTTTCTGGAGAAAGTGGAAGATAGCTTCCTGACGCAGCTGATTAGTGAACCTACCAGGGGTGGTGCCCTGCTAGACCTTCTCTTCACAAACAGAGAAGGACTGGTGGAGGATGTGATTGTCGGGAACAGTCTTGGGCAGAGTGACCACGAAATGGTGGAGTTCTCTATTCTTGGCGGGGCCAGGAAGGGAACCAGTAAAACCACTGTATTGGACTTTCGGAGGGCTGACTTTAGGCTGCTCAGGACACTGGTTGGTGGAGTCCCATGGGAGGCGGTTCTGAAGGGCAGAGGGGTTCAGGAAGGCTGGGTGCTATTCAAGAGGCAAATCCTAATGGCACAGGAGCGGTCTATCCCCATGTGCCCAAAGATGAGCCAGCGGGGAAGACGACCAGCCTGGCTCAACAGAGAATTGTGGCTTGAGCTTAGGAGGAAAAAGAGGGTTTATAATCTTTGGAAAATTGGGCAGGCCACTAGGGAGGACTATAAGGATGTAGCGAGGCTGTGCAGGGACAAAATTAGGAAGGCCAAAGCTCATCTGGAGCTCAAGCTGGCTACTGCCGTTAAAGATAACAAAAAACGCTTTTATAAATACATCAACACAAAAAGGAGGACTAAGGAGAATCTCCATCCTTTACTGGATGCGGGGGGAAACTTAGTTACAAGAGATGAGGAAAAGGCGGAGGTGCTCAATGCCTTCTTTGCCTCAGTCTTTAGTGGTAAAACCGGTTGCTCTCTGGATACCCAGTACCCAGAACTGGTGGAAGGGGACGGGGAGCAGGATGTGGCCCTCACCATCCACGAAGAACTGGTTGGTGACCTGCTACGGCACTTGGATGTGCACAAGTCGATGGGGCCGGATGGGATCCACCCAAGAGTACTGAGAGAACTGGCAGAGGAGCTGGCCAAGCCCCTATCCATCATTTATCAGCAGTCCTGGCTATCGGGGGAGGTCCCAGCTGACTGGCGGCTAGCAAATGTGACGCCCATCTACAAGAAGGGCCGGAGGGCAGACCCGGGGAACTACAGGCCGGTCAGTTTGACCTCAGTACCAGGGAAGCTCATGGAGCAGATCCTCTTGGGAGTCATCATGCGGCACTTGAAGGGCAAGCAGGCGATCAGGCCCAGTCAGCATGGGTTTATGGAAGGCAGATCCTGCTTGACGAACCTGATCTCCTTCTACGACAAAGTGACGCGCTGGGTGGACGAGGGAAAGGCTGTGGATGTGGTCTACCTTGACTTCAGCAAGGCTTTTGACACCGTTTCCCACAGCATTCTCCTCAAGAAACTGGCTGCTCTTGGCTTGGACTGGCGCACGCTTCGTTGGGTTAGAAACTGGCTGGATAGCCGGGCCCAGAGAGTTGTGGTAAATGGAGCCAAGTCCAGTTGGAGGCCAGTCACTAGTGGCGTCCCCCAGGGCTCGGTGCTGGGGCCGGTCCTCTTTAACATCTTCATCAATGATCTGGATGAGGGCATTGAGTGCACCCTCAGTAAGTTTGCAGATGACACCAAGCTAGGTGCGTGTGTCGATCTGCTTGAGGGTAGGAAGGCTCTGCAGGAGGATCTGGATAGGCTGCACCGATGGGCTGAGGTCAACTGTATGAAGTTTAACAAGGCCAAGTGCCGGGTCCTGCACCTGGGGCGCAATAACCCCAAGAAGAGCTACAGGCTGGGAGAGGAATGGCTGGAGAGCTGCCAGGCAGAGAAGGACCTGGGAGTGATGGTGGACAGTCGGCTGAATATGAGCCAGCAGTGTGCTCAGGTGGCCAAGAAGGCCAACGGCATCCTGGCTTGTATCAGAAACACTGTGACCAGCAGGGCTAGGGAGGTGATCGTCCCCCTGTACTCGGCTCTGGTGAGGCCGCACCTCGAGTACTGTGTTCAGTTCTGGGCCCCTCGCTACAAGAAGGACATCGAGGTGCTTGAGCGGGTCCAGAGAAGGGCGACGAAGCTGGTGAGGGGCCTGGAGAGCAAGTCCTATGAGGAGCGGCTGAAGGAGCTGGGCTTGTTCAGCCTAGAGAAAAGGAGGCTCAGGGGTGACCTTATTGCTCTGTATAAGTATATTAAAGGAGGCTCTAGCGAGATGGGGGTTGGCCTGTTCTCCCATGTGCCTGGTGACAGGACGAGGGGGAATGGGCTAAAGTTGCGCCAGGGGAGTTTTAGGTTAGATGTTAGGAAGAATTTCTTTACTGAAAGGGTTGTTAGACATTGGAACAGGCTGCCCAGGGAGGTGGTTGAGTCACCATCCCTGGAAGTCTTCAAAAGACGTTTAGATGTAGAACTTAGGGATATGGTTTAGTGGGGACTGTTAGTGTTAGGTCAGAGGTTGGACTCGATGATCTTGAGGTCTCTTCCAACCTAGAGATTCTGTGATTCTGTGTCCTATCTTTTTCTATGGCCTCTTCTGTAAGGAAGATGTAACTGTTGGTGATAGTTTATATACAATTAAGACCTTTGTTAGTGTTATTGGATCAGGCCTTTAACATCCCTGTAACTATTACATTCTACTGCTTCCCAGCCCTTCCTTCAAAATGCCTTTAGAAGATGTATTCAAAGAGGTTTTTCCATTAAAAAAGATGGAACTACATGTAATTGTAACGACTTTCCTTTCTTTCACTAAGGAAAAAAAAAAAGCACATGGGCTTTGATGCTTTTCTTTTAAGGTAAAACTAATGACCTCCCTCCAAGAAAATACTGTGTAATTCTTTTAGGTCTGGATAACGGGTCAGACTCACAGTGTAATTACCTTCCTTAGAACAGGAGACCCAGAAGATTTTGGTTCCAGACTGCAATAATACTGCCTCACTTGTACTGGGGGAGAAACTAACTTCACATGCCTTTTAGGACCACACTTCTGGGCCCTTCTGTACAGCTCCTCTCTTTGACAATTGTACTATCTGAGGGATATCATAGTATGGCAGAAATTGCTTTAGTTTTCAATGAAACACGAGTAGCCCACACAGGCTATCTTTAATTCATGCTTATTCTTGGATAACATAGGAAGTTTGCAATTAAACCATTAGAGTTTCATTGTTATTTGGATTTCCTCCTATATTTAGAACACGCTACAAGACCACAATACACTTATTTTACAGACGAAAATTTATTAACAGGAAACAAAAGCTATGAAAAAATATACTCTCCTGTTAACTTAATAGAGTTAGAATATTAAAGTTTTTGCTTTTCTGTGTATCTTGTAGAAAATATTTGTTTTGAAGATTTTGCTTTACTAACCCATTTGAAGTAAAGATCTTGCTCTGAAAAACATTTGAATGCTGCAGTGAATTGAATCAGATAAGTAACTGTGAAGAACTGCAGCCTCACAATTCAATCTATATTCTTGTGATTACAAATGAGAATCTTTGCATGGAGTTTAATACAGACATGTATTAAACTTTTCCTGAAGGAAACAGCATATAAACTTAGAGGGATGCAAAGAAAGGCAATGAGATCAGTCATCAGCTTGGTGAAGGACAAACTTCTTTCCAACTGAGTAGTCTGGCACTTCTGCACTGGAACGTAATCCACAAAATGCAATGGGCATTTTTAATTAAGTTTTGCTTTTTGAAAATTGTGAAAATAGCAACCCAAATACCCAAATACTTATAGGAAGATTCTGTTGCTGATGATTCCAAAATTTGACTTTAATATGAACTTAGCATGGCTATTGCTATGCTAACAAACTTACCTACTCAAAAGGTCTGTTGGCCAAGTAGTGCTGTGACATGAGAAAGCACTGTTTTTTGTTTTTTGTTTTTTGGTTTTTTTGTTTGTTTGTTTGTTTGTTTTGTTTTAAGACAGAACAAACTATTTTATAATTAGCCACTTCTGCCCATCCAATAAACAGCTTTCAGTTTTTGTGAGATCTCCATACTGACATGATGTGATTAACCACTTCAGTAAGAGACTATTGCCATAGCAAATACAGTAGAGCTGGGCAATCTTCATTGAGGAATATGTTCATCTGGCACTCATCTTTTCTTTTTGCTTCCCAGTTAAACTGTGTAAGATTAAAAATGCTTTCTTACACCTCATGAAAAGTGCATGGTTGGAGGCACTCCTGAGATGCTACAATTAGTAATTGTATCTGACATGTAGCATCAAAGCTGATGTGAAAAGAACAATAGCTCAGCATCTTTTTCTGGTGCACAATGGCTCTTCAGTGTCATCTCCTCTTGTAGTCCTCTCCCTATTTGCCCATGAGCTTGATTACATTTCCTTTAATGAAGCTAACACTGCCAAAAAAATGAGATTTCACTCTATGAAACCAGATTGCAATAAGTACTCACAGTATGTAAGCCTAGGCAACCCTAGCAACACTTAGCATTCATATAACCCATTACACCTTTAAATGAAGTCTGTATAACAGACTTCACAGCCCCTTAGCAAAGACATCAAACACTTCATTTTTCAGGTGGATGAAAAGGAGGCACAGGAAGGTTATATGACTCAGTCATTCAATAAATAGATGGCAGAACTAAGATCAGAGATAAAAATTTATGATACTTATTCCTATGTCCTAATCCACTGCATCATGCTGCTTCTGGTGATGGTAATTAAATTTCACGCTTCAGGGAGTAACTTAATTGTCTGTGAGGATCATAAAGAAATTCCATCCTTTCAACCCAATGTACATCACTGCAATTTTTTATTTTTGTTTAGTGTACCAAAAAGCAATCTTAATTTTTTATTTAAATAGTTAAAGTGAAACATAATCTGATCTTAATTACAGTCAAATGTGGTCAAAGCTTCAGGAAGATGGGGAGCCTCTTCACAGAGCAGAGTATAGTGGCAAGGTATTCTGAAATAACTGAGTTCTCAATAGCTGTGTCTGAGAGACCAATTAAACAAGAATTTTTTCTTCTGCATTCAGCAATGATTTATCACAACACACCTAAAGGAAAGTACAGATATTGTGTCTATTCAACATCTGTACAGCAGAATAAATACCTTGAAAGACTTTAGGTTCAAAGGCTGAAAGAGTGGATGAGAAGAAAGGTTTTACTTGAGAGAACAGCTGTGCTTAACTCTGAGTCCTTTAGGGATATACTGCAATTATCTAGTAGCTTTAATAACCTAGACTTCAAAATAAAGTATCAATATATCCAAAGAAAGATTAAGGGCTAGACGAAGTACTCTTTGGATTGTAAGGTTCAGAAGGGTTTATAGAATATCTGCTCCAGGCATTTCCACCCATTTCAAGAGAGTATCCAGCCTCTATAACAGGCTCCTAAACCCCATTTTTGAGTTCAAAATGCATAAAAAGATCCCAGGATCTAAAAATAAAAAAAAAAATAATAATAAAATTGGATTTCAGAGATTCACACACACACACACACAAAGACTGGCAGACAATCCTCAGCAAATTCCACCTTTCCCATATCTTCAGTTATTTGCAGTGTTTGTTTGCAACACAGAGGTGGGCATGCGAGTCAGAGAAGATTCTGTCACCCACTTTTATGGTCTGCATAGAGTGTAGGGTGTGCTAAATGCAGTGACAAATAAGTGAATAAAAATGAAGGACATTGCAAGATAAATAGAAGTAAAATGTCTTTCATAGAACTGTGCAATACAGATGTCTATACGTATGCAACATGAAAGGAAATTGCAGGGGTGAAGAAGAAAGGTTTATTTCCTGATAAACAACTTCCTCCTCCAATTTAATTTGCTTCCCTCAAACAGACATTTGAAAAATATGACTCGTTAGGAAGAATCTGAATCAGGAAAGATGAGCGTTGGAATGCAGAAAGGTTGTGTCTATTACTGCTTGTACAGCAGGCATTGTAACAGTTACCCTGTTACTGGGCAGGAGAGAGGTTCTCTGAATTGTATGACTGAACTTTGAATGGGGAAAACCCTTAACAAACGAAAAAGAGAGCAACTAAAGCAATCACTTAATGACTATATTCAAAGACATGGAATGTGCTTATCAGAGCAAATCGTGCATCAGAGGTTGGACAGACTGTACTGAAATTTCTGTTCTGAAGTGAAACCATGAAAGCGTACACCATGAAAGCGTACACAGCTTTCAATACTGCAGTAAGGACAGCAGTGCAATCACAGTCGATAACAATTTGCTCATTGTGTTACCACATTTGGAATATCATAGAATCAAAGAATCATAGAAAGGTTTGGCTTGGAAGGGACCTTAAAGATCATCTAGTTCCAATCCCTCTGAGCAACCTGGCCTTGAACACTTCCAGGGATGAGGCATCCACAGCTTCTCTGGGTAACCTGGTCCAGAGCCTCACCACCCCTTGAGTGAAGAATTTTGTCTTAATATCTAATCTAAATTTACTCTCTTAGTTTAAAGCCATTGCCCCTTGTTCACTACACTCCATGATAAACAGCTTGTCTGTAGGCCTCCTTTGGATATTGGAAACCTACTATAAGGTCTCACCAGAGCCTTCTCTTCTCTGGGCTGAACAACCCCAAACCTCTAAGCCTGTCTTCATGGGAGAGGTGCTCCAGCCATCTGATCATCTTTGTGACCCTCCTCTGGACTCTTTGTAATACTTCCACGTCCTTCTTGTGCTGGGGGCCCCAGAGCTGAATACAATATTCCAGGGGAGTGTCTCATGAGAGCGGAGTAGAGGGGGAGAATCACCTCCCTCAGCCTGCTGGCCACACTTCTTTTGATGAAGCCCAGGATACGGTTGGCTTTCTGGGCTGCGAGCACACATTAAAGGCTCATGTAGAGCTTCTTGTCAACCAGCACTCCCAGCTCCTTGCCAACAGGGCTCCTCTCAACCCATTCTCCAGCCAGCCTGTACTTGTGCTTGGGATTGCCCTGGCACTGATGCAGGACCTTGCACTTGGGCCTTGTTGAATGTCATGAGGTTCCCACAGGCCCACCCCTCAAGCCCATCCAGGTCTCTCTAGATGGCATCTCTTCCCTCCAGCATGTCAACTGCACCACTCAGCTTGGTGTCATCATCAAACTTGCTGAGGGTGTGCTCAATTTCACTGTTAAATTGACAAAGATGTTAAACAGTGCCAGACCCCTGAGGAATACCACCCATTACTGATCTACACCTGGAATATGAGACTGTGCAACAGATCTGATCTTCTTTTAGTACTGGACATTTCCAAGAGAAAGAATCCCAAGAGGCGAAGAGGAATGCCCTGAGAAGCAGCCAAAAGTATTTGACCACAGCTGTCACTGCCCAGAAAAACAAGTTTAAGCCACTGCCTGGGATATCAACTTCAAAGCTGGAGCACTGCAATGTTTTGTTTAGCATGGCATACATTTGCCTGTTAGTCTCAAGGTTTGGCATGTAAACTCTCTCTTAGCATAAATAAGAAAAGCCTTGACAAGGAACATGACTAGAAAACAGACTCCACAAGATGTTCTAGTGTAATGTACCGCCTTCTCACTGTCAAATAAAAAGCATCTGTGCAGCTGACGTACTGTCAGCTCACCTACTGGAAACACAAACTGGGGAGTAACACCACACTGTGTTACCTGACATTAATCATGTGTTTCGTGTCACATCAACAGGATTTTTCCATGTGTTATTTTCTAGGATAGTTTCCTTGCTGCTCCTCTTGTTCTGTACATAGTACAAACGTAATCCAAAAGCTGCAGGATGACCTCCAAAACACCGCTAAATTTTTAGCTCTTTCTTTCTTATCTTTTCTCCCACATGAATTGTCTGAGTACATGCTTCAGAGTAGGATTTTGCCTCTTCAATGAAAATTTAGATTTAATGACTCTCAAAGTCTCTCAATGACCTCCAATTTTCCTCAACAAACATAATGAAAAAGCTCTCAGACTGTATCTGGCAAGAGCAATCAATACTGTTGAATAAAAACTAGCCTATGGATCACAGAAGCCCTTGAATCAAAGAGTCATTAAGGTTTTAAAAGACCTCCAAGACCAACTAGTCCAACCTTCCCCTACTACCAATGTCACCCACTAAACCGTGTCCCTAAGCTCTAAGTTCAACCTCTCCTTAAACACCCCCAGGGACGGTGACTCCACCACCTCCCTGGTTAGCCCATTCCCATGCCTAACCACTCTTTCTGAGAAGAAATGTCTCCTAATTTCCAACCTGCCTCAGGGCATGGTGAACTCTGGTCACAAGGAAGTTAATGCTGCCTGAATCTGTATAGACATGCTGAGCTGAGCTATGGGCTGGAAGGAAGATGCCATTAGGCAGAAACTGCATCAGAGCATTCAAGTGATTTTGTTTTAGTCAGTAACTCCACCTAAACCACTGCGCTACCCAACACATCCCTGTTACCCACTGTCAGCTGCATCCCCCATTTGCCAGTAGGCCACACAAGGATGACTTTCTGTCATTTCAGTGCGTTCATCTGACATGATGACAGAGTCTGCTTCCGTAAACAGCAATTCAGAAATGGGCAAAATACAAAGATGAGGAAAAGCAATGGTTATGGGAAGGTATACCAAGAAAGGCTACGGGTATACTTGAGACCTTCTGTTGGCTGCCTAAAGTCTTTGGGCTTCAGCAAAGACTGCTGCAGAAATTTAGCTCTTTGGCTGTGGTAACAAGGCAAAAGAGAAGTGTGGGGGCTGCAGAACAACCACAGGCCCAGGGCCTTACTGAATTTCTGAGGGCCGCTCCTAATGCTCTGCTTATTTACACCACAGTTCTTAAAAGCTCTTCTCTGCATGCGGTAATTTGTAAATCAGTACAGAATATAAAGATAATGACTTTCTGGTCTAATATTTTACATTCATTTGCACTTTAAGTCATTGAGAATAACAGACAATTAGGAAGACTGGTCTTATAGATAAAGTGAATTTAGTCCAAAGAGCTTTATGATCTAAGAGAAGTATTTCACCTACCCCCTCCCTTTTTCTTCTCCTACTTTTAAAAGCCAAGAACACTAAAAGCCCTAACAAATTCTCTTCATTAGTACTTGTAGTAATTTTACCCTGCTGGGCAGCTGAACTCCACCGCAGTCACTCTCTCACTCCCCCTTCTCAAAGAAAAAAAGGGGAAGAAAATATAATGGAAAAGGGCTCAAGGGTTGAGATGAGGACTGGGAGATCACTCAACAATTATCGTCACAGGCAAAACAGACTCAGCATGGGGAGATTAATACAATGTACTGCCTATCACTAGCAGACCTGAGCAGTGAGAAACTAAAAGCAAACTAAAAACACCTTCCCCTCCATCCACCCTCTTCTACCTCTTCCCCCTGAGCAGCGCAGGGGAACAGGGAATGGGGGCTGCGGTCAGTCCCTGACACTTCATTTCCACTGCTCCTTCACAGTCACTCTGCCCCTGCTCCAACAGGAGCTCCTGAAATGACCCTGTGTGGGCTTCCCACAGGCAGCAGCTCTTCAAGAACTGCTCCAATACAGGTCTGTACCACGGGGTCCATCCATCCCCCAGGAGCAAGCTTCTCCAGCACAGTTTCCCCACAGGTGGCAGCTCCCCCCAGACCCCCTGCTCCTGTGTGGGCTCCTCTCCACGGGCTGCAGCTCTGGCCCGGGGCCTGCTCCTGCGGGGGCTCAGCAGTCTTTTCCCTTTCTTAAATCTGCTGTCCCAGAGGCCCAAGCAGTGTCACTCACTGGCTCAGCTCTGGCCAGCAGCGGGTCCCTTTCTGAGCCGGCTGGAGCTGGCTCTGATCTGACAAACGGCAGTCTCCGGGCTCTTCTCACAGAGGCCGCCGCTGGCTTCCCCCCTGCTACTAAGCCCTTGCCGTGTAAACCCAATACATCTAACATGTGTCTGTGCGTGAGATTCTCTTCTAACAAAAGGCCCAGAACATACAACAGATACATCAACACTGTCCAAGGTGAATGAATAAAGTACTTAAGAGCGCAGAGCAGCTGTTTCAATTACAGCATTAACAGCCCAAGCCCTAAGCGCTCAGTACTTCTGGAAACTCAGTGGTGGGTAGTGAACAGAGCCATCTTTATAGACTATAATTAAAAGACCAATACGAATTGCACATTCAGAAGAAACACGCAGCAAAGGCTTTTGGTTGCAGTTGGTCATTTTCTGTTTCAGCCTTCCACAATTTTGCTATGCAATATGAATGACCCCCTTCATAGGATGTGAATTGCAAGCAACTCTAGCACTCCTATCCTGCTGCTTATATGTGTCTCGATTTTTACTTCACAAAATATATATATATATATATATTTAAACACCTTCTTCTATTCTCCTCTCCTCTTCTTTTACAGGGACAGGTTTGTATCCTGGGGGACTTGGTGAATGTAAAATGTTCATTTCCAAGCAAGCAACGTCCCATGTAAATCATCAGTCCATTGCAACGAAAGAAATAGTGAACCTGAAATGGTATTTCATTTCATGCCTGCTGATGTGAGCCATGTAAATTCAAGAATTTGTCTTAAAACTTGTTAGTCACACATCTAAGTTTTCAGGCAGCAATGATTCTAAACAAAATAATGGAGTTGGTTCAAAAGCACACAAAGAGATTCTTCCCTGTTGTGGTTTAAACCAGCAGGCAGCTAAGCACCACACAGCTCACTCCCCTCCTGCCCCCCAGTGGGATGGGAGAGAGAATTGGAAAAAAAGATAAAACTCCTGGGTTGAGATAAAGACAGAAAAGAAAGGAAAAATAATAAGGATAAAAAATACACAAAGCAAATGATGCACAATGCAACTGGCTCATCAACTGCTGCCCAATGTCCAGCCAGTCCCTGAGCAGTGGCCAGGCCCCTTGGCCCACGTGCCCAGTTTTATTGTCAAGCATGACTTCACGTGGTATGGGATATCACCAGTCCCACTCAGCTGTCCCCTCCCAGCTTCTTGTAAACCCCCCACCCAGCCTTCCCACTGGCGGGCAGCATGAGAAGCTGAAAAGTCCTTGGCTCTGTGCAAGCACTGCTCTGCAACACTAAAACATCAGCGTATCATCTGCTTTATTCTCATCCTCAATCCAAAGCACAGCAACACAACAGCTACTAGGAAGGAAATTAACTCTGTCCCAGCCAAAACTGGAACCCTTGAGCAAATTTCTGTTCAACCAGACACAATAGAGCGGACAAATAAAACAAATTCAATTTTACTAAATTCTGACAAAAAAAAAAAAAAGAAGTCGGTTTTATTCCCCTGACCATACTGATGCAGCAGTATAATGCAGTCACTTATGGAATGAGACCTATGAAGGTTTTCACAGAGCACTATAGCACATTGATCCCCTTGGCTTGAGTAACAGGTGCCAGGGAAAGATACTCTGAAGTCCTCAACATACCACTAAATAAAGCTTCTTGATATCTGGTTGTTATGAAGGCAAGGAAGCAGAGATACAGCACAGGAATACACTACAAAAGACTCCACTAAAGGCTGATAGAAATTGTGGCCTGAGGTCAGAGTAGTGCATGTGGCAACCTCTCTGAGTACAGCACTTTCTAGGATGGACAGGGCCGGCCCTCTTCTGCTAGAAGCTCTGAACTCAGTCCCCATAAGCATCCCACTTCACGTAAATCTGACATTATTTCTGCCAGTAGAGGAAATATTTCTCAGTCTTACGGTTACGCAAAGACAAACAGCTTCCAGACACCTTGCTAAGTAGAAATTAGATTAATAGCTAATGTAATGTATGCATAATGGCAGACTGGAACATCTGTCATCTCACATATGAGGCAAGGCTGTGAGAAGACTGTTTAGAAGAGAAGGTTCAAGTAGCATCTTATGAATATGTACAAATACTTTGCTTTGAGCAGAGGTATCATACTAGGTAATTTCCTGACATGCCTTTCAACCTCAATTATTCTGTGATTCAGGTAGAAGGTGCTCCATTGACTAAAGATCCCTGTCTTCACTGCTGTTTTCTTTAACAAAACATGCTGAAATACAGACGCTCTTGGATCAATGATGCTGGAGGCTCAATGGAAGGCACATCTTCCATTTTTTTTTCCAGCTATATACCGAGAACTTCAGTTGTATGAACCTAATTAGCGCTGAAACAGGATACATGGATGAGAAAATGCGTATTATTAACAGTTTACTGAAGTAGTCTGTGCTTTACTCCTCTTGATGTAGGCCTTGAAAATGCAAAGAGCCAGAAAAGCACCAAGAGTTATTCCTGAAGCTTCTATCAAATGCTTCAAATCTCGCTCCACTCTCAAATTAATTTCAGAGTCAAAGAACCATTTTCTTGTCAAAAGTGCAAAATGTAATAAGTATTAAGCAGCCTTTCCCTGGAGAGAAACCCTTCAGACCCTTTTCGACATTTGCTCTGTGCTTGTCTACCTTATACTTTGTTTTGTTTTTTTTTTTTGGGTCACTATTCTCTATTTACAGAAGGGGAACGAGAACAGGTTATTTCTTCTTGTTGTTTTGTGCAAACACCAACATTCATAACTCAGAAATATATACATGTGTGTTAATGGGGCTCTAGAGAACACTGGTGAACATGGGCAAATCACATTAAGTCCAGAAAGTCCATCTGTCTAGCCAGTGAGAAGATAAGGAGAGGACAGTGGGTGAGCTGAATAACCATAGCACTGGGGAGCAAATGAATCAGAGTGTGCAAGAACATGTGGATTAGACCAAAATGTATGCAGGAGCGCTAGCTGCATCGGACATGATGCCCCAGAGGTAGCTAAGATTGTGACAGCATTCTCATTGTGGTTCTGATTTGTGGTCCAAACAAGATGAGGAAAAGGGTGTTCTTTGAACACTTCTGGATGAAAATAACAGATTAGCACAAGCCAAACAAAAGCAGTGTATTTAAATAGTTCAAGGCCAGTGTGGACTGACCTTTTATCTGAGAAAATTTCTTCCTTAGTCTCGTCTTGTTTCCCTTTCCTTCAGCCCTTGGGATGTCAGCATGCAGCCATGAATCAAGAGCACAGGAACACTCTGTGCACTATTTAGCATTCTTTAAAGGGCATGAGGCAATCTGTGAAACATTTCATGAAAAATCCATTGAAAAAAGTAGAGTGATCTTTATAGTGTTGAAAACCAAGCTGCACAAATTACAGTCCAGAGGAAATATCAGTTGCTGCTCTTTTTCTTTTTGCTTAGATAATCTTTATGAACAATCCTGTACTTACAACCTTCACAGAAATATCTGTCAATATCAGAAAGAACATATAGCTGAAGCTTATAAGTATGAATCAGAAATCCTATCTAAAAATGCCTAAGAAAAAAATTACTAAATGAAAAGGAGTCTTCATAGTGAATTTCAACATCATCACTTATTCTAGGAAAATGGGGGGAGGCGGGAAGTGGAGGAAAAGAAAAAAGGATGGAGACAAGGTGAAGATAGAAGATGAGGATATAGCCTCCTGAAATAAAGCAATCTGTAGAAACGTGTAAGACTAGTGAACTTCAGTTCATCTGAAGAGGGGGAAAGGGAAGTCACGTTATAGTGGAGAGACCAGAATACCACAGAATAACTAATGCCCAAGGTCTTGCTAGCGATTGTTCCCAGTCTTATGTTCCTAGCTTTAAGTCATATGCTTTAACTCAGCCAAAAGCTGGTGGTGATCAAAAGCTGTTTGCTTCTAACAGCTTTTTAAAATCAAAGAGTGCAACAGATTCAAAGCTTTCTCTCCAGAGAGAAGGCTTGTTTTTTTAATTTATTTTATTTTATAGAAAAAAACAATACTGTCAAGTCTAGATTACGAACACTGATACGGGTTTTTACCCTCTGAGGACAAACTGGGCTTGGACTACAGTTTCATCTCTCTCTCAATTTTACTGAAAAAACCTGCTAAATATGAAAAATACTGTTTTAATTCATATGAACTACAATATTCATGTCAGAGTTCAGTAATCCCTCATTTCTATACTTAACCAAAAGAAAAGAAAATATCTATATATGGGTTATGCATCAGCAATGGAGGCAAGGTGTCAACAGGAACGTATGTACAGGGCCAGGGAAGTTGAAGTGTTAGTCAAAAGAAGATAGGTAAAGCAAACAGAGAAGCAAAAAATCTAGAAACATGAATAAATGAGATGCAGAGACCTAACTTCAATAGACATGGATGCTTTATTCATACTTCTGTGATGTCTGATGAAGTACAGGAGATGAAGATTCATATTCTCACTCTATTCTTTCTGCATTTCAGGGTAAGGTTCTCTTAAAAAGCACACCATGCATCTGTACAAGCTGTGAAGACTAAATCTTTTTCTCACCAATAAAAATTATTCCTGTAGTTTACAGTTGAAACTTACTGGCATTGCAGGAAGATGTTCCTGAATAAATGGAAGACAGTCTCCAAAGAGGGTAGTTCCACTTAATGCATTAAGAAGAGCTAAAAACATCAGATGCATACTAAATGTCTGCAGTCTTTGGAGTCGTGCCTAAAAACTGATGAAAATGGGCATGGCTCTGCTTCTGAACAGGTTTAGGATTACCACCAGCTATGCTCTATTGTAACAAACCACCACAAACGAGTGGGGAATGACAAACTTGGCATGTATTAGCGTAAGTCTCCCTTGAAGGTTCAGACTCATATTTAAACTCTTCTTTCTTATCTGAATATATTTACCTACCCTTAGTCCTGATCCAAAGAAAGTTTCTTGATTGGGCCTTTGGAGTGCTGTAACAGAATTCTTCTAAGCTGTTTTTCATATGGATATATTTTTTTTTCATTTCTCTGTGGTTGCATAGAGCAGAGAACTGCAGCTGAATCATTTATACTCAGCAGAGGTGGGTTTCTGTGGAATAATGTATGAACGCAACAGGTGGCCAGAACACTGCTTTTAACATGTTTTCTCAGCTAAGTGTGCCAAGAAAGTAAGTGCCAGCTAACAACGTACAGCAGCTGTATCCAGCACTTGTTAGACACTGCAACTTGAAACATTAAGTTCAGCTGCTGGTAGTTTTTGCTGAACATACATTTGAAAACTTTTCTTTTAACGAGCCTACCAATAAACCAGGGATTATGCTGGCTAATTACTAGGGAAAGGCCCTCAAAAGTACTACTCAACTTTGAAGTCTGGTATGGAATTAGAGGTGAAATCACCATTAGGAATAGAATTTAGTCTTTCAAGAAAAGATGCTAAAAGTATTAGTTGCAGACACACCCTTCTTTCACAGGTAAGACAAAGGAAAGTTGAGCTGAGGGCAGTGCAAGAAGCCCTCAAAGACTCTGGATGGGAGAAGAAATTTTCATCTTCCAAAGCACATGAAAACATGAGAAAATTCTGGGATAGAAAAAAAAAAACTAGTGAAGTGTTGGCATTGTTTTCCACCAGAACTTTTCTGTTTAGAAGCATATCATCCCAAACCAGAATGAGAAACAGGTGTTTTCAGTAAAAGAGAAAGTATAGGAATAAAGAAAAAAAGGGGCAACAGATCTCAGCTATGTAACAAACAAATACAATTACATGTCAGTTTGCATTATTTGGAAAAAGCCCTTTAGATCCTTTTGGATTCAAATATGTGCAAGCAATTAATTTTTTTTTTTCTTTCTAAATAACAGCTGAGTACACGTATGGTACTCATGAAAAGCCTCAGCATAATTTTACGGGAAACATTACACGAAGCTTCCCCAAAGGGAAAACATGGAACTGACAACATTTGTTTCAACTCTGGATTCCACTAAATCAGAACAAATATTACTCTATATCCATAGTCTAGTGCATCATAAACAATATGAGTTCCTGATAATATTGTTATGGCAAGAGTCCCAATACAAGGCTGCGTATTACAAATTGCTTTTCTTAAAGTGGAACTAAGACAGAAAAAGAAAATATAAGATCTCTGGAAGCAAGCATAATAAAACCTTTGGACTATTCAGACTATTCATGGAGAAAGTCGCTGTCTCCTTGGGGCTCAGATCAGGGGTGTTACCAGTGACCTCTGGGCATTATACAGGCTTCAGACTATTACCCACTCCTCATATTCAACCAGCTATCAACCACTACAGCCACTCTTCCCCCAGCTTGTGGTGCTGCTTGGGGTTGTTGTGCCCCATGTGCAGGACCCAGCACTGGGCCTTGCTGAACCTCATACAGTTGGCCTCAGCCCATGGGTCCAGCCTATCCAGACCCCTCTGCAGAGCCCTCCTGCCCTCGAGCAGATCAACACTTGCTCCTAACTTAGTGTCATCTGCAAACTTACTGAGGGTGCACTCAATCCCTTCATCCAGATCACTGAGAAAGATACTTGAGAGAACTGGCCCTAGTACTGAGCCCTGGGGGACTCCACTAGTGACGGGCCTCCAACTGGATTTAACTCCATTCACTACGACTCTTTGGGCCCGGTCACCCAGCTGTTTTTTTTACCCAGAGAAGCATATATCCATCCAAGCCATGAGCAGTCAGTTTCTTCAGAAAGGTGCTGTGGGAAATGGTAATTTATTAAAAAGTTTATTAAAGTCTAGGTAGACAACATCCACAGCCTTTCCCTCACCCACTAAGCACGTCACCTTGTCAGGGAACCATAGAAGGAGACCAGGTTTGCCAAGCAGGACCTGCCTTTTGTAAACCCATGCTGGCTGGGCCCGATCGCCTGGTTGTCCTGCAAGTGCTACATGATGACACCCAAGATAATCTGCTCCATGAGCTTCCCTGGCACTGAGGGCAAACTGACAGGCCTGTAGTTTCCCAGATCCTCTTTCTAGACCTTCTTGTAGATGGGCATCACATTTGCTAGCCGCCAGTCGACTGGGACCTCCCCAGATAGTCAGAACTGCTGACAAATGATGGAAAGAAAGCGGCTTAGCGAGCACTTCCGCCCACTCCCTCAGTACCCTCAGGTGGATCCCATCTGGCCCCATAGGCTTGTGTACATCTAAGTGGAGAAGCAGGTTGCTAACCATTTCCTCGTGGATTATGAGGACTTCATTCTGCTCCCTGTCCCTATCTACCAGTTCAGGGGGCTGGGTACCCAGAGAACAGCTGGAAAACAATTTAAAAGGAGAAATTAATTTGCAAAGCTTCAAGAAAGCTTTACGTGTAAGCTCTCAGCCTACTTCCATCCTTTTTTGCCTTTGCTGTGTTGAACTGATGAGTCTTCAGAACAATTATATGCTAGTGGCAGTACTACAAGTATTTGCTCAATGCCCACTGCTCTGCTCCAGCTATTACTTTACCAGCAGCTTTTTGTTAAGAAGCAGAAAGTGAGGTCAGTACCCACCATCCCTTTATTCCTTGACCTATCCACTTGTGCTGCAAACAGGAGTGCCAAGTAATGTCAGGTGTAAGGAAGAACGCGATGATCTGGGCGCTAAGCACAGGCTTCTCAAAAATAGGTACTGAGGTGGCTGACCTTTACCCCAAATTAAGTCAGGGTTGAACACACTTGCTTTGCTGGGACAAGAATCAACAGATGTTTATACTTTTGAAAGTCCCACCTAGGTTCATCAAGAGTTATACCAAGTTCACCAACTCATTTCATAAAAAAATGAGGACCTTTTGGACAAAAATCATTTCCAATCTGTGCACAAGATCAAGTGTTCAAATGTTTCCTTTTTTTTTTTTTTTTTTTTTCCTCCCACATAAATGATACAGCATTTCAATTTTGTATTTAACTTCTAGTCCCTCCAACCTAGTCCACCAGGGAACAGCACACTACCTGATCCAAAACTTCACTAAAATGCCCATGATCAACCAAAAAAAACCCTTAGCTTCAGTATCTCATATACCTATATGGCACTTGAGTGTCCACCCACACACCAGAAAACCAACGTTAGTCACACCCATCTTTGACATCTTCTACGTCTCTTGAAGATAATTTTCAAACTAGGACTTATGGTAGCAGTATTTTGGAGCTCTGTGATTTATGCACTTAACAATCCTAAGAAGATCCAGGCCACAGCACAAAGTTGTTGCCCAGGGAAATACCACATGTGATGTCAGGCAGTGTGGCTGAAAGAGCAAACACTCCCAGGACATAATTAGCTCTAATTGAGAAATAATGTCCTAACCTTTATCTGACACTACCATGAACTTTCTTTTATTTTTTTTCTGTGAGCAATCCCCTCACAGGTTATACAGAGCCAGTCCTGTAAACACCTCTCTCCAACAGATTTTGTTAAAATTAAATAAGGTACTTGCTGGGTGTATTTCCTTCTGTAAGTTCTGGCTTCAAAAAGCCTTTTGTTGTTAATCAGAACTGATTAGCAGTCTCTTTGCTGGTGATTTGTGTATCTTGCTGCAAACCACAGCTCTGGGAGACATACGAAGTTCCAGTAAGGGACATGACCATAATCCTGGTTTCTGATCCATGTGGATCTTCAGTGCCATAGGAGTTAGTTAATGCTCATGGTACTATAATTAGACAGAATGAAAGCATATTTTGTCACTTTACAAAGCAGCAGAATGTGTTTTTCTGCAACACTTCGGTCTTGCTTAAATCCTTAGGGATCCCTGTCCTAAATTCCTGTCCTGAAAACAGGAATTTTATAGTGTCAGCATCAAACCCAGTTTGTGAGTGAGTATGCTGGCAAACACAGCTCTCAAAGCCATTGACTGGATGACGCTTCTCTACTCTTTCAAGGTTTTGATTACTTCATGAAATTTTTACATCCTTTCTTCCCTTGAATAAAGGAATTCGTTCCTCAGAATAGTATATGTTGAAGAATTCTTTACAAAGTCATTTATCTCTCCAGGGAGACTTGTTTCCCTCCAATAAACATGTACAGTTGCCTCTAGTTTCATCCTTTAGAATGAGAAAAGGTACTGAGAAATTCATTGCAGAAAGCGTGTTGGGGTTTTAACAGCAAAATCTCCCACAGTACAGTAAGAATATAATACAGAAAAATGAAGTGTTTGTTATTAGATTTTTAGATTTTTGGGAGCGAGATAATGGGACTGTGTGTTTACTGTCTTTTCCCAAATCTGCTAGAAGTCGTAAAGCTATATGATAATTAGTATTTTACATTCTACCTTGGTCTCCTGGTTCTGATTAGGATAGAGTCAATTTTACTCCTAGAAGTTGGTACGGTGCTGCATTTTGGATTGAAGATGAACATAATGTTGATAACATGCTGATGTTTTGGTAGTTGCAGAACAGTGCTTACAGTAGGTCAAGGACTTTTCAGCTTCTAATATTGCCCTGCCAGGCTGGGGGGGCACAAGAAGCTGGAAGGGGACAGAACCAGAACAACTGACCGAGACTGGACAAAAGGATATTCTGTACTATTTGATATCATTCACCATATTCATGCTGAATGATAAATATGGGGTATCTGGCTGGGGACACACCACTGCTTGGGGACAGCCTGGGCATTGGTCAGCAGGTGGTGAGCGATTGCATTGTGCATCAATTGCTTTGTAGATATTATTATCACTATTATCATTATTACTATTTCTTTCCTGTTCTATTAAACTATCTTCATCTCAACCCATATGAGCTTTTACTTTTGTTTTCCCCAAAAAATTCTCTCCCATGGGGGGAGTGGGAGGTATGACTGAATGTCTGGTGCTTAGCTGCCTGCTGGGTTAAATCACAACACAAGGAATGGCTGGAAAAAAATGCATCAATCAAAATAAATATCTAAGGGAGGTTACCCTAGAAGAAAAGACCACATTTTCAAATAGATCCTTAGATTAATACAGTTACCAGATGCATTTCTGTTTACTGTTTGGAAATATGGTAGCTCTGTCTTGGGAAATAAATAACAAATAAAAATAAAAACTCTAAAATATTCCACTGGCTACTGCTAAGAACAGTCTGGTTGAGAAGAAAAGAACCTTAACTGAAAAATCCTTTTTTCAGTTTAGAAGGTTACAGATCAAAATCCCCATCTCAATCACCAGCAAAAGGGAATTCCAAAATGCACCTCTCTGTGGTATCTGCTTCATCTTATGTACCAGGTTGTGTACCATCTTATTATGTACCATTTTACCATCAGTTTACGTATCATTTTATGTATCAGATTAAACATTAAACATGCAGAAAGCAAACAAGAAGGTAAGAAAGGCTCTGTTGATTGAGGTCTTCACCTGGAAGATACCAAGCCCTGGTTCAGTGAGCATTTAATGTTGGTTATTCAGATGGATACTGCTGCCAGGAGAAATTAAAGCTGTAATTCCAACACATCCTGGCATTATCTGTGAGACCTTCTCTAACATAGAAGAACACGTTTGCCCCATCAAACTGCACAGATTGTAACTTAAGAAAATGCTACTAGTTGTCAGAAGCAGTTCCTTCTTACTTAATTTCTTTCTCATCTTCAGCATTTTCCTTCTCCTTCCCCCATGTGGATGATGTAAGAAGGAAGTGGATCAACACTTCAATAGGATCAGGCAATAAAATTGTATTCACCTTTTTTTTTTTTTTTAATTAAAAGATAATTACAACATTGCCTTTGCCAATGCTCCTTTTACAACATTCAAAAGGTTAAAAGCAAAAGAAAAGTTTGTTCACTGACTCATCTCTCTGTGAGTAACAGAAAAACTACAGATTTGTATTGAGGGTTTTTGTTTTCTTTCTTCTCTCTCATCTGTCTTTCACTGTAAGAAGGGGAAGCCTTCCCCTGTGCTGGAAGGCTCATTAGCTGCTAGGTTATGACTTTACGAATGTTATAACCTTGCCATAAACAAGCAGCCCTGAGGGAACATTAAGTCAGAAAACACAAGGTTTATTTTCAACTCCCAAGAAACAAGGTTTAGGGAAGAAAACAAACAAACAAACAAACAAGCCATGCTGTAAAAGCTGCCTTGCCATTCACCTGAAGGCTCAAGAAGCTGCAGCTGTGACAACTGTCTGGAGGAGGTTCCTCCCATATCAAAAGAGAAAGAAATAAAGATTTATTTTTGTGTTTCTCTTACCTAAGAATCTTACAATCTTATCCCTTACTTTAGAAAGGGGCATGGGAGAATAATGGGGAATTGAAATCCCCTTTAAAAATAGTTTGCATAAGCAACATGATTTCTGTGCTCAACACCTTTAAAACACGGAGCTAATCCAGCACCCAGTACAATCTCTGGGTGCTGCTGGGTGACATACAGTGAAGGCAGAGGAGGCTGAGCAGATCAGGAGGGAGTTCCTGTCAGTGCAGCAAAGGCAAGGTGGCCTAGGGCTCAATGTGTCCCTGGAGGAGAGGTTCCTTCAAGCACCATCATCTGCAGGCAAACCCAGGGAGGCCCTGGGTAAGAGCAACTCCCAGAAGAGCCCTGGCTTGCCTTGGCAGTGTTTTAACTTGCAGCATCTCAGAATTTGCCTGGTATAGAGATAATATCAAATGCTTGCTCTCCTTTCATTTTGCACCCGATTACAGTCCTGTAGCTCTGAAGAGGGAATTCCCCGCATTTTGTTACAGTTCTGTTTCTAATGTCCTTTCCTCAAGTATCACAGATTACTGTGCAGATGGATATAGAATGAGGAGATACTATGTATGGTGCCTGTGAAGCAGAGACTGATGACTTTAATCTGCTTCAGGGCTTTTAAACGACACTCATTATTTCAGCGTTTGCCGGAGTCTATATTACTTTCTCATGGTTCTTGCTGTCCTCTCCTGAAAATAATGCAGGACAATTTCAAGCATTCATTCTTCTGGGGTTCACATAATATGCCTTGAGCAAGTCTGCAATGAAAGCCTAATGTTGCTCTGTACGTGATATATATAAAATATTTTTATTAATATTTAGATATATGAAGTACCTATCACCTTAGTGATAAACATTCATTGGAACCATGCTGATGGCAGCGGTAAGAGCAGGAGTTGGCCTGTTAGTACCTCAGCACTTTCTTCCAACCAATTAAAAAAATAAAACAAACAAACAAAAAATCAGTAGCTTAAAATACATCACAGCTTCAGGTTTAAAACAGAGCCTTCTGAGAAGTAGGTAAACCCTTTCAAGTGCCCAAGTTTGCAAAATGGAGATGGTATTATTATTATTATTATAGAAGCTGCTCCAAACCCTAGCTCAGAGTTCTTCAATTTTTGGTCACAGAAGGAACAGGATATCCAAAAATAAAACTTCCCTTTATCTTGAGAAAGGTTTTTCACAAACTCTGAACTACCAAATATAGGGTAGAACTTGCACTGAAGTTTCTTACTCATTCTTACCCATCTGATCAGACCCTATCTGGCTCTCTTCACCAGTGGCAGGTCACAGTTAATATTAATATATGGTTTTCTCTCCCATCATCAGCTGGCAAGAACAAATATACTGCTAACAGAGTTCAGGAACAACCAGGCATAAAGGACCCATGAAGAGACAGAATTAAAACACTTCAATTTGTTAGAGACTTAAGCAGCAGCTATATAATCCTGAGTTACTGGAGAACTGCAGCTTCAAGGGCCTCTCCTTCTGCTTCTTCCCCCTTCCTTAGCTGGACTGAAAAGACTTAAGAAATACAGAACATGGAATATTTTGATGCCACCCAATAGATCTACTGGTCATTTAATGACAGCGCTAAGATACTTTAAAATAATGTATTTGCTCTAGGCTGGGCACATTTTATGCCAATAAGGCTTGGTAGGTCATTTTAAAGTAGGATAAATTCCAGAAATATAGAGCAGGAATCCAACTTCTAACCAGATTCAGATTCTCTGCCTAAAAAATTGTATGCTTCAGTGGCACAAATTGAATTTGCATTACAAATATTATGCCTGGATTTCGACAGTCAAACTCAAAAATAACTCCAAGACTGCTCTGAAGTTTCTGAAATAACTTGGACCCTGTTCCTGAAAAATCTTAAAACGTGATTATTAAGCTTAATCTTAAAACGTTATTATTATTCATGAAAAGAAATTCAATTGATATTAATAGGTCATGACTACACAGTAGTCATAACAGTAAATCAAATAATCATACGCTCATAGAATAGAATCGCTTAGGTGGAAAGACCCCAAAGATTATCAAGTCCGATCATTAACCTAGCACTGTGAAGACTACCACTAAACCATGTCCGTAAGCACCAGAGCTGTGTCTTTTAAATACCTCCAGGGATGGTGACTCAACTACTTCCCTGGGCAGCCTGTTCCAACACTGCACAACCCTTTCAGTGAAATATTTTTTCCTAATATCCAAACTAAACCGCCCCTAGCACAACTTGAGGCCATTTCCCCTCATCTTATCACTTGGCACTTGGGAGAAGAGCCTGACCCCACTGTGCTACAGCCTTCTTTAAGGTAATTCTGTAGTGTGATAAGGTCTCCCCTGAGCCTCCCTTTCTCTAGGCTCAATAACCCCAGCTCCCTCAGCCTCTCCTCGTAGGACTTGTTCTCCAGACCCCTCACCAGCTTTGCTACCCTTCTCTGGACATGCTCCAGCACCTCAATGTCCTTCTTGTAGTGAGGGGCCCAAAACTGAACACAGTACTTGAGGTGCGGCCTCATCAGAGCCCAATACAGAGGGACAATCACTTCCCTATCTTGCTGGCCACAACCTTTCTGATACAAGTCAAGCCATTGTTGGCCACCCGAGCACACTGCTGGCTCATATTCAGCCAGCTATTGACCAAGACCCTGACTGCTATGTAAGAGATTTACATGATCACACCTGGTTTAGTACTAATTTCAAGGAAAGAAAAATTACACCAAAGAGGTAAGCCACTTTCTGATAGAGGATTTTATTTATGGAAGAGTTAGAGAATTAAGTGTTATTCTCTTGAGAGTGTTATACAACTGCATATGGTAGTGAAATGACTGTCTCCAATTTTCATCAGCATTACTGAGAGCAAAGGGTACATAACACCCAGCAGGGATGGTCGTAAGTTTCTGTCTCTTTAATAAACCTGTTAACAATAAATTGGGCCTGACCAAAAGCGTAATAATGCATTTCTTATTGATGAGAGTTTGAAATGTTTACTCCGTAACGTCCAAGGAGCCACTAAAATTACTGCTGTGCAGGTCTTGTTAAACTCTGGTCTAGTTCAGTAAAGCGTATCATTGTGTGTATGGGGAGAGTTACACTGCTCTGAAAGTCATTTATGCCTTAGTGATAATTAAATGCATATTGTACCTTAAAGTTAGAGCACCAGGAAGCTTTTGTTTATTGACCTACTTTAATTAGAAGGCAGTTTACTTATTTCTCAGCCTGTTTCACTGTCTTAAGTATGTTGGTCAAAAATTTAAAGATGGTTAAAATCTTCTCTTTTTTTACTTTGTTTAAATTACTTTTTATAAATACTACACATCACTACCAGAACCAGAACCTTTCCCTTGCAGGTCCAGTTGGTTTCTACTTCCAGTTTTCTTCAAGGCATGCCCCATAATCCACGTGTTTTAGAGAAGTGCACTACGTGCTAAATAGTCACTGCAAGTCAGTGGAATGCCAGGAAAAGAACAGAAGAAAAAAATTTAGGGTTTTGTTCCAACCAGGCTCCCTCTGTTAACTGGTGACTGAGTGAGCTCTACGTAGTCTGTGACTCGGCAATTTGGATTAGCAGGATTTTTTTGGAAAATTTATTTTTTTTAATTCTTAATAGGATACAGTTACATTAAATGAAAGAGGAAGGTGAAAACATGGGGGTATGCATACAAACATGTAATAAGAAAGTGTGAAGGAATTATTTTTCTCCATCATCCTTGCAGGTTAGCACGGATAATAGCAGTTTCCTGTCCTCTCCTCCAGGCTGGGAACTTTGTTCACAACAACATGACTTGATTCATATCATCCCCTCCTCATCTTTGCATAGAAAACATTTATCTCAAAAACCATACAAATACATTTTTGGAATGCTTTTCTGAGCAGCTGCTTGGGACTCATGACCATAAGAAAGCAGCACAAAGCTGTTGAAATTACAGTCCAAATTAGATAACGAATTTGACTTTAGCTCCTTAGATGTACACAAATACAGCCTATACATGTAGCAGAATGCAATGCAGGTAGGAGAAGGCTACAATCAGTCAGGGAAGCAGCCCCATACTGACAGGACCTGGCTACAGCAGGAAAGCTGAGGTGAAATAGAGGTGAAAAAGAGGTGAAATATTGCGCATTGTACTTTATGCTGACCACAGATAGCTAACCCATTGTTCTGAGACCATCAAAGCTTAGCACCACAGAGAGCTGTACTCGCTTCTCTGTGCTACTGTGGTAGACTTCTAAACTACAAAGACAGCTGCTTTGTATTGAACGCAGTCAGTGGATTGTAGGAAGTCTGAAAAGAAAGATGCTGTGTGATACCTGTGCTTTAATCAGACATGCTTGACGGTTCTTTCAATTCAGCTTTAACTGAATATGGATCCAAAGGGCCAGCAATCTGATCTGAATACAAACTGAAATGCAACCAAAGGCAAGACAAGGCACTCTGTTACAGTGTTCCTCCTCCTCCTCCACATTACGCCAGACCTCTGGGATTGAGATCCAGAAAGTTCACAACTTTCATTAAGTTTATAGGCATGTACTCCCGTTTGTGCATCACTAAACATAGGAATGAAGCAGACCTTACTGAAGCTGCTCATAAGGTCTTGCCAGATGCAATCCCGTGTCTACAGCGGCAGAGATAAAACGCTGTGCTGCACCGTGGCAATGACACCGGATACAATGCTTGAACACCATGTTCAGCTGTACAGGGAGCAGTCAACAGAGCAGTTAAAGGATAAGAACATTGCTTTGCTGATCACTTCATGCACTTAATGCATTTTCTCCTCCATCAGGAGGGTACAAGCAACTGAGTCAGTACTAAGTACTAGTGTTTGCTGTTATGATAAGGAGAGAATGTACTTCTTGATTGCATTATAGATTTCAGCCAGGCTTTCAAATGTGGAAGCCTGATTTGTATCCGAAACAGACCCTATGGGCTATAACCAAGACAGACTCTTGAGTGTAAAAATGAGCTACTGACTAACACTGTCTGTGCACAGCAACAGTCATCTATGCCTGCAAAATGCTCTGTCTTCCCAGCTCTTGTGAGTTCATTACAAACCATGCAATGCCTGATGTCTTTCTCAATGTCAGCTATTTATCTCTAAAGTTTCCAGTCTTCATTGTTTAGGGGAAAAAAAAGTTTTAAAAAATGTGAGGTGAAGTTTTAAAAGCCAGAGGCAAATTTGCCAACTGTATAATTTTCAATCCAGAAATGCACGATTTATGAATATTAAGGAGTGGAAATACAACCCGCAAAAAGAAATGAGAAATCACAGTATCACAGAATGGTTTAGGTTGGAAGGGACCTCTGGAGATCATCTGGTCCAACACCCCTGCGCAAGCAGGAACTCCTAGAGCAGGCTACCAAGGACCATGTCCAGACAGCTTTTGAACATCTCCAAGGAGGGAGCCTCCACAGCCTCTCTGGGCAGCCTGCCCCAGGGCTCTGTCACTTGCACAGTAGAGAAGTGCTTCCTGATGTTTAGATGGAACCTCCTGAGTTCCACATTGTGCCCTTTGCCTCTTGTCCTGGCATTCCTGGCACCATGGAAAAGAGCCTGGCTCCATCTTCTTTGCACCCTTCCTTCAGGTATTTATAGACATTGATAAAATCCCCCTGAGCCTCCTCCTCTCCAGGTTGAACAGTCCCAGCTTTCTCAGCCCTCCTCACAGGAGAAGTGCTCCAGTCCCTTGATCATCTTGGTAAATTTAGTAAGAAAGTACATGTTTTATAAAGCTTGTAGCTTAATTATTAGTACTAGGTACACAAAATAAAGAATTTTGGTAGATAATCACATCTAAAATAAGAATCCAGAGCCTTACTCTCCTTAAATAAACTTTATAAACTGCAGATATTTTAAGGCAACCTGAAGTTAACCTCTAACACAAGCAGGTATTAGTTACAGATGCTTGGGCAGCTCCCACCCCTCCTTCTTCCAGAGCTACAAATTGAAATTTACTAGTGAGGTGAGTGAACTTCTCCACAATTCACAGAACGTGAATTAACTTTGCTTTTATTTAATGCCCCAATTTGTATCATTTCTATTACAATGCAAGAAGCAAGAAGACCAGAATTGTGCCCAACTGAACCCCTTGAAAAGATCCTTTTAGCAGAACTGGTGCCAAGGCTGCTGATTTACAGCACTAGAGCACTTGTGGATTAAAGCATTTCCCCAACACTTCTAAACAAAAAGAAGGAAAGAAAAAGCATGACTAAATCAAGCCAGACAATCCCTGAAACATGGCTGGCAAGGCTGGAGTCCTGTCCGTAGGGGCAACAAGGGGCATGCTGCTAGTTACTCAGCAAAGTTTGCTTGTATTTGATGTGCCTGCCTTTAGCTTAATTTTGAAGGTGACTGAGGCTGGAGAAAGAGTTCATCTCCTACAAACATCTCCCCTTAAATGGCAGTTTTTTTCGGAGTATTTTCCTTCAGATATGCCATATGGTTCTTAATTCAATTGCACATCATAGGATCGTGCTGGATGAAGCATACCAGGATTCCAGAAAGAAGCAATGGAGAAAACATTTATCCCCAACAGACTGAGCTGTTGAGGATTTGATAAAACACAACTCTCATTCCTTTTTCCTCCACAATGATGTGATGACCTGGTGGGTATTTTCTCCCATGTCTGCATCCTCTTGTTGGTTTCAAAAAACAAAGCCACTCTCTCACTGGAGTGGCACAGAAAGCAAAGAAACTGGTCCTTCCCTTTCCTGCAGCACAGTCTGTTTCTAGATCAGACGGTTTGTGTGATTCCCACTCGAGAGGTGTCACAGACCAAGTACCACAACATGATAATGAGCACAGCAATGTGTCCAGATGCAGACCACAGCACAACAGCTTCATCCACGCTGTAATGCTGTCAAAGCATCTGCTAATTTGCACACATTTGCAAGCCCTTGCTGCAAAGTCCTGCCCCTCTCAGTTGAATTTGCTGAGACTCGGTCCCATGCTACATGAATACGTGGCATTCAGACCCCAAATGGACCGAGGCCCGTCAGCCCAGAGCAGGGCCAGCACTGACATGCACAGCAGCTGCCACCAGTACAGGAGCCTGGACCTTCTATCTGCTTGGTTTCTGTGGAGTTCTGGGTTAAAATAGAGGACCCTGAAGACACTCAACAGGGGACAGGATGGGTGAAGTGTAAAAATGAAAATCAACCTTGGCACCAGTTTTTGCAGTAAATCTCAATGGTACTAATTATTTCATTTCACATGCAGTTTGATGTACCCGAGATAAATGGTTAGCTCTAACAGAAACAAAAGGAAACCGGACCTTCCACTGTCCCTCGACTTTCCATACCGCCGTAAAAGGTGCAAGTAAGGGAAAGGGTGCTAGGGAATTAGGACGTGAGATTGCCAATGCAGTAATTTAATGTTTATGGAAACAGTCCTTGCGTGTGAAATTCACTTGATTACACACATTTCATTGAGAATGTTGGCATTTCACCAATATTATCTCTAAAACTTATTAGATCAGGAAAACAGAGAATTATTGTTAATTATGTTCTCCTGAAAATATAATCATCAGACTTAAATTTCTGAATCTTCTATATAATCAAAGTGTAGAAACAACAATAAAAATCTTCTCGTTAAACTGAGAACCATTTCCTGATTTCAGAAATGCTAGAATTTAAGGATACATTAAAACTCAAAAACATGAAATGTTACCATGAAATTGACAAAATTAAACTTACAGTTAAGTAGGAGAAAATAAAGTTACAGTGGACTCCGGGAAGTGCAGTGTATGTATTTCTACTCATGCATCACCTGAATATTAAATGTGCCAGATCATTGATTTCACTAGTTATGTAGCCTGCCTCTAGCATACAGACACTACATGATACTTGGGATGAGATAAAATACAGCAGTAATCTTAATGATGTTGTAAACTTTCTCCCAAATTATTGTGAAGACAACTGGGACCTCCTGTGCAAGGTCATAACATTAATTACAGTTTAAGAAGGTAAGGAAAATAACCAGCTTTCCATGCACACACACCTTCTGGGTGGAGAAGGGGCAGTGGGTGAAACAAAACACATGAAGATAATTTACTTAGAAAGCATTTGATTCATTTAAAATTCTGTTAGGCACTGTGGGAAAAATGCAGTTTGCACTCAGAATACAAACACTGTTGTTTGATAATGTCCAGTATCTACAAGATGAAGTCTGTAAATCTGTACAACGTAGAAGACTGCCCATTGCCACATATATCCCTCTAGTCTCATTTCCACACTGGAATATCTTCTTCCATTTAAGCCCAGTGAAAGTGAACCGATCAACACATTCGGCCACTATTAGTGTAATCTGAACTACATGTGTAAATCCATCCAGTGTCCCAAGGACAACCAATTCCTCATTCTGTGAAAGTATTAACTTAAATTTATAGGGCAGAACTGAAATTGCCAGGTGCATAAAATCTTAATTATGCTTACACAAGAAATACTAGATCTTCCTTCTCTTGCCTTGTAGTACACACAATTCTCATTTGAAACAACAGCTGAGTATGCAATAATAATTTGTAATGTGAAATACTGTTAATGTGTTTCCTGAGAGTTTCTTTTCTAGAACATAGCAGAAATTACTTTTATTGCTCAAGTTTTCATTACAGAAATGTCATGGTACATATATCTTTGGTCTCTCATGTACCTTGCTACAGGGCATGACAAGCTAATGACAAGGCTTTTTTCCCCCTCTCCCTCCCCTTCATATTATCATCAGTGCACTAATATTTAGATTTACTTTGGAGCAAATAGTAAATGTCTATGAAGCTGTTTTCATTTCTCATTCTTATTCTGATTAATGAGCCGGAGGAAGATTGCTTCCTTCCCTTCTATTTCTGTAGTTGAAAACATTGAGCTTATGACTCTTCTGTACCATTAAACAAAATTTTTAGAACTATATTCCCTACTGGATGGATGGGACTTGTGTGACATTGATGGGTTTTCCGAAAGGGAATAAGAGTCAGCAAAGCCACCCTTCAGCAGCCACTACAGGATGGAGGAGGTAAGATACAATACCAGACTGAAATATTTTTGAGTGGATAAGAAGGCATCAAAATCCATTTTACACCTAAACAGCCGGGGCGGGGGAGTGCAAATCACTTGCAGTAGGTAACCCAGGGCTGTCACAGGCAAGGAACAGAAAACACAATACTTTCTGATGACTAATTGAGCAACAGCAGAGAAAAGAATGATATTAACCTGCAGAGATTATTAGCATGGCTTGCTGTGCCTGTACTGAACAGCTACATTACAATGAATATTTATAAAACAAACCGTATCACCAGTCAGAAGATAACTGAGCACAATCATGGCATAAATTATTACAGAAGACTACAAACAGAAGTCATTCAGAAAACACCAAGAACGTGAAAAAGCTATCATATCGGTCCTAGAAACAAAACAAGCCAGTAAAAAGAAACAAATTTAAGATTTAAAATCTAGAAATTTGATAGACTTTTTTTTTTTTGACTCAGTGATTAGTAAAGTTGTCCTATACCGTAGTGATTGTTCTCCACAAAATAACTTCACTCTGAAGTCTTAATCCTGCTATGGTTCTCATCACAAGAAGATAAAGATGGCAGAAGCTAACATGACATACTGAAATTATTCAGCCTCACATTTTTGGAAATAAAAATTCTTGCCTCAATCCCTACTGGGCTGTCCTGACTGGCCTCATGATACATACGCACTGTATAATTTTAAAGTAATGTGTTCAGATTCAACCCTTACTGGTATGCTTTTTTTTTTTTTTTAAGAAAAGCAACATCCATGCAATTATGAACATTAGAGGTACCAATACAGTTCTCAGGACAGTAAAGACGTGAAAAATCCCAACGTTTCCTCCAAACGCCAATCAAAATAATTACCACAGCTTATAGCAGCAAAACAGAATTCCCATCTCAGAGGAACAGTGGCATTTCAAGTGCATTTTATCCAAAAATTGGAGGAAAAACTCTCATCAAAAATTTTACCCAATGAAATATCCAAAACTCTTCAATAACGCTTTTGATGTTTGTTCTTGCATTTTTAAGGCAAAACATTCATTTAATCAGCATGTTTTCTTTGCTTCACTGAGCTGACCTGCAGTATTTCTCTCAGACTCAGTTCATCAAAAATGAAATTGCCCTCTCCTGTGCTGTACAACACAATAACTCAAACAGCATCATTATTCTTTGTATAATTAGTTTTCCCATCAACACTCATGCAACTTCCATGGCATGCCACATCCAGCCTGGAGGAGACATGCTGTGTGACCACAGGCATAAAGCACATCCCCAGGAAAAAGGACATAGAAACTTTGTTCCATGTGAGCCCAGGCAGCAAAATGCTGAAGAGACAGCTGAAAGGTGTTTGGGGTCAGTCCAAGAAATCAGTATTTCTTCTAGCTCATCCTAAAGGAAAACATGTAATCAATGCTGAACTTTTCCCATGAAAAGTTCTGATTCCTTGGAAGATACAACTTCTAAGGAAAAGAAATTGTGCACTTGCCCTAAATTAGTTGTGGCATTTCAGTTGGATACAAAGCTCTTCATTTTTATTTTTTTCCCCTTTCTACCTATCATTCCTGAGACTATTAAGTATTAGGGGTTTCAGTCTTTCCAAGTGGTAGTTTCTTAAGTCCAGCTAAAAAAGAAAAGCTCAGTTTGTTTCACCAACTTGCAGTACCTCCCAAAAGAGGTAGGCAATGAACATTTCCCATGTTCTGGAGCTAAAATGTAGTCTATGAATTGCAGCTCTGTCAGGAAAGAAAAACTATTAAGATGGGAGAGAGAGAAATGGAGAGGGAGAGAGAACAAACCACTCAAGTTGAGTGCAGAGGCAAATAACTGGAAAAAAAAAAAGCCATGAAGATTTTGCAATTTTAATTTCTCTGCTCCTTCAGTTTGAAAAAGACATCGGTGTCATCAGTGTCTTAGAAATGGGGAGAATTAATATAATAAGAAATGCTGAGAGGGTCATGGGGAAAAGGATATGGAAAGAGTTATGTGCAATGTCTGTCCTCTGCAAGGTGGAAACGTGATGAGGCAAAGGAGTCAGGAGTGTATGCAGACCTACGGTTTTCCTAGCCTGTGAGTAATTATTTTTCTCTTTGCTTTGTCTACAATGCAACAAGTGCAGCATCTGGATGTTGTGTGTATGCGGAAATTCAAGGGATGAATGTCTCCTCTGCAAACAGGGCCGGGCCACTCACTTGAGGTGAAGGGGATGTACTTTAATCTCTCTGCTGGAATAATTTCCTTTGACTCTGAAAATCCAGACATCAACATTACGTCTCTACATGAAATCCTGCACTCCTCTAGTATACATAATGACAGAAACAGAGTGCCACTCAGCTGTACTTCTACTGAATATGAACCTCACTAATGATCTGCTAGAGTCTCTCTTTAATGCTCGATTGTGCACATGAGTACAGTGCTGCCAACTTCAGCAACGTCGTAATGTTTTAAGAGTTCTTGAGATCACTCAATGAAAGCTGCTGCTGGACAGCTACAGCATCACTTGCTTCACTCGTGAGGCTCTTCCTGTGAAAATTCACCTCACTGAGGCCAGTTGGCAAGCCTCTAGCAGGCTGGCATTTGTATGCTCTTGGCCAAGATTTTCCAACAGAAGTGGCAGCTGGATTCTGCAAGGCAAGGTGACCACTGCTCTCCCCAGACTGCAGCAGGCAGTACCACTTCCCACCCTATAGTCTGGTCTGTGCTTCTCCCATCCTTTGGACGCAGAATATGTTGAAAAAAAGAAGAAATATCTGAGTCAGAGTCAAGGAGAACAGGAGCAAGAGACAGAAAAAGAGGATAAAAAGAGAGAGAAAATGAGATCTGACGAGGAGCTAGAAAGTCTGGTTAGGAGAAATGCCTGGAACTCAGAACTACAAGTGAAGGGTATGCTGAGATGGAGGGAGCAGGGAACAAGCGAGCCCTGGAAATAAGTGAGAAGAGAGAAAACAGCTCATGAGCAAGGGAAAGAAATTCAGTTGTATAAGAAACACCACTCGGTCTGTTTTCAAGTTATTAAGGAAAGAATTCAGCAAAACTATATAGGACTTTTTCCCTTTTGTAATAGAATATCAGAAGGAAGCAAGGAGTGAAGAGAAAGTAAGATGTTCTTAAAAAAGCATTTAAAAATTGTCAGTGCTCTGTTGATAAACATTTAAGTTGATTGTATCTCTCAGTGTGTTTGAGAGAGACTGTTTTAAGAGGTACTGTTCAACTGCCATTGCCTTGATACTGTCAAGCAGAATCCCCTATCTAAAACAGAAGTAGCAAGAGCAGAGTCAATTCTCTTTCAAACAGGCCAGATACATGACCCAGCCTCGACCTGGAGAAATTGCCTACAGGAATGAAAAAGACAGCCGAGTTCCCAGACAACTGGCTTTTACAACAAAAATATTAAAGGGGTAAGGATAGGATAAAGGAAGAGAAAGGGAGAGGGAGAAGGAATCAATTTTTGTACTTGTGTCAGATGTTATCGACTGACCACTAAGAAATGAGTACCTGAATAGCTCACCTAGCATTAAATAATAACAAATTAAAGTCATCATGGTTTTGATATGGATCTGCATTGTCAAAAGCATTAGCACACCCTACCCACACCAGAGCCTCCTGAAACCCAGGCACTTTGAAAGGAAAGGAGTAGGGATACAAGATACAATTGCTAGATTTAAAAACAGCATCTCCTTTCAAGCTTAAACAATATCCAAATGGAACATTTCATGTTTTTATTTTTCTGATATAGTAGTATATTTAGCTAGACACTGTTAAGACATTTGACATCCTCCAATACTCAGGTCATCCACTGCACTTATCATACCAATAGCAATCTTCTAACTACAGTTATCTTAACATATCTGAGCAAGAACTCTGCAGACAATAATAGTTGTTTCACATTTTATTTTTTTTCTTCTGCTAAATAAAATCATTTAGCTTCTTTATTAAAAAGTATTTTAATGTAAATATTTTTATAAAATCTTCCCCTTAGTATAATTTTATTCTATTATAAAGGGATCATAAAAACTGCTCAGTGATCTGAATACGAGAGACAGCTGAATTTGTCTCACTTACTCTACTGCTTGGGTTTGGAGGGGACCTTAAAGATCATTTAATTCCAACCCCTGCCATGGGCAGGGACATCTTCCAGTAGACCAGGATGATCAAAGCCCCATCCAACCTGAATTTAAATGGTTCCAGGGATGGGGCATCCACAGCTTCTTTGTGCAGCCTGGTCCAGTGCCTCACCACCCTCTGAGTAAATTTCTTCCTTATTTAAGCTAAATCTACCTTCTTTTAGTTGAAAGCCATTATGCCTGCTTCTATCACCACACTCCCTGATAAAGAGTCCCTCCCCAGCTTTTCTGTAAATCCCCTTTAGGTATTGGTATTCCTCTCTAGATGAAGCAAAGTCATAAAAACTTCATTGCCTCATGAAAGATTTAGCCTTGTGCTGAATGTCTGCAGCCTTATCCTCATGCAAAGTTCATCAAGGATGGCAGATGGTGCTGCTGGTTCAAGTCCCACATTAGAATAGGTTTGTCTTGTCAAAAGGAACTTTATTATGCATCTTTGTGGCCTCAATCCATCAGCACGAATGGCAAACCAAGCAAGGGATGATCAGAAAAATCTCCAATTACATTCAGTAAACAAACTTCACTGCTGCTATTTCCAATAGAAAATCATATTTAGTCAGCCTGGTATAGGAGGCAACAAATATCACAAGGTTATTGGCTGACTTCTATGAAGAGCTGGCAACTGTACTCATTGACTCAGAGAACTCAATGTTCATAAAAAAAAAAAAAAATAAAAAAAACAGATGAACACAACCTTGCAAAAAGGTAGTGAGAAGGCAAGTAGTTCCAAATGTGAAGGGGAATACTATTCGTTTCTGTACAAGATACCAAAATGCTACTGTGCAAGCCACGAACATTCATGTCTTCACTATATTGATTTCTCTTAAGAACAAGTATTATCCAGCACAGTGTGTGGAAAAACCTTCTGGCACAGTGCAGAAGTCAAGAACTCCGTTGTATATAGCAGTGTGCAAAGCAGATCTGACAACCCTCTCTGAAAATTATGCCTTTGGTGTTGGTGTCAACCCAAAACCATGTTTTTGCCAGACTAGGCACTGACACTAATGGTTTGTTATTGCCAGTACAGAAGAGCCCTTCAGACAACTGGTATTTTGGTATAGAAATATCATTCCTACTGTACCAGATCTGCACCACAGAAAATGAGGAAACTGAAAAGAAAACAGAGGTAGCTATTTGACAGAAAGACATCAGGAAAATGCTTTCAGGTATTAGAATTACTAGTTAACAAATACAGTACACGAGATTTAAATTAAAAGCTCTGCAAAGTGCTTCACAGTGGTGTCAAATACCACAATCATCACTGTATTCCTGCAGAAAGAAGGCCTGCTCTGTACTTTCCCAGATCCCTGAAAAGAATCTCAAGTCTCCTCCTTTGCAGCTGCAGCAAGCATCAGAATCTAAGTAGGTTTTTAGCCTTCATTTCCTTCAGTTTTCCAGTTGGGAATTTATTGAGAATTAACTTGCTAATTTCCGTTGAATAAATCTCTGATTTTTCTTTAACGTACAGATGCAAACTGTAAGTTATTGTCCAAGTTGATCAGAGTTCTCACTCCTTCTTGAGTGGGAAACACTTGATGTATTGGCAATTGAGAATAATTGTCAAGGTTTTTGGTTAGGCATCAATACAGACGATGTTCTTAAAAATGAGGGTGTGAAGTTGCCCTACTGGACTCTAACCCTATTGTGTAAGTCATGAAGCACAACTAAGATAAAAGATCTGAGAATACAGGTTAGAATGCACAATCAACTGCATTAGTGCTACACTAATACTCTCAGTATATAGACAGGTCAAAAATAAGAGTTTCAAATCTTGCAAGTATCATAGTATCACAGAATGACTTGGGTTGGAAGGGACCTCAAAGATCATCTAGTTCCAACCCCCTGCCATGGGCAGGGATGCCACCCACTAGATCAGGTTGCCCAGGGCCTCATCCAACCTGGTCTTGAACACCTCCAGGGATGAACACCTCCACAACTTCTCTGGGCAACCTGGCCCGCCTCCTGAGTGAAGAATACCCTCCTAGTATCTAATCTAAGTCTCCCCTCTTTTAGCATAAAACCATTACCCCTAGTCCTATCATTATTATCAGCACCTGGTTAATCGTTTCTCTCTGAATTTGAAGGGAGGTATAGTACCTTGAAAATTTTATATAGCACCTAATATAGCAGGGTATATTTGCCTTGGATATTAAGGAGATTCTTAAGAATTAGCAAGGAAAGCCCCAAGGCAATTGCACAAAACCACAGGGTATGGTGGGACAGCTGCAGAGGAGATTACACAGAGCAAGGAAGTTTTTTTTTAAGGTAAAAAATAAGTAGGAAATACAAAAAGAAATTATACTGCAGGCTAGTTATAAAACTTTGCCAAGAGCAGAATGACAGAGAACTTGGCTAGAAGGGAACAGAAAATAACTAGAAACAAGGCTGGCAATATTAATGAGGCATGTAGCCTAGCCTCCAGAAACAAATGTTGGAAGCATTTTGACTGTGACAAAAGCATAGTTATATACATAGCAAAGGAACCTAAGAAAGAGCTTACAATTCTGTACGGCAGAAGGGACACCTAAACCATGAATAGAAAGGACAACAGGACAACTTCAGTGTGTGTGTGCATGCCTGGGGACAGGAAGCTTGGGTGGTGTGTGTGTATGTGGTAGATTGTTTGTTTGTTCAGGTTTTATGAAACTGAAATTCATCCTGGCTTGTCTACACAGATATGAAGTGCAACACAGGCTAGTGGCAATACGGGGCTGTAAAGATTCATTCAGGATGACTTCTAAAAATTGAAGCAGAAGCCTCAGGTAGAGAGGAAAACAGAAGATCTATAAAACAAGTCAAACAAGTTAAATGTACGAGAGAAAGCAAAAGCAAGGGAAGAAAATAGACTTCGGAAATTGAGAATAGCATGACAACCACTAAAGAATAGCCTGCAAATAATTCTGAAGACAAAACATAAAAATTTACAAAGACAAATTTTTGTGCTTAGGATTTGGATGGTGTAAAGTAGGATTACATTGTTCAGATTGGTCTGAAGAAATTGTTTCAGCCACGTAAGAAATTATTTTTATTAAAGCCCATTTGGGTTCAAAAGAACAAATACACAAAAAAGCCACTTTCAAGGGTGCCCCATCTCTGGTACCATGCCCAGTTTGGTGTCATTTCTATGAGGCCAGATGTGACAGTCTCAGCTTTCAAGCACAGAAGCAGCTCCCAGAGACTGGGACTAGGTCACCAAGAGGTGTTGCAATTATTTGGGAAGCCACAAGGACTCCTTGTACAAGGCACATTGGGCATTCTAGCTCATCACCTCAGCCCTCCTTTGTTATAGTGTGCTCAGCAGTATGTGAAAGGCAGCAGAGAAAGGTGCTTCACTATGCATCCATAAAACTGAATTCTTACCTTAAAGAATAAGTGTGTTTTTCCTCTAATCTTCCATTCTCTATACAATCTGCCCTGCCAAGCTGTAATCTGCCCTGGTAGTAGGATGGAATTTGTTGGACATTTTTTTTCCTTATTTTCTACTTTTATTTTAACTTAAAATTGCTTTTTCTTTCTTTTTTTTTTTTTTCTTCTCTCTTTCTGTAATTGTAATGGGAAAGAGGCTGCATAGACTTGGCCTTCCGCTTGCATTTAGACCTACCCAACATCAATACAAGACAGCTTTGCCACTTAAAAACTGCCTGATAACTGTTACTAATAACTGCACTTTTCCCCCACTCTCTCCACCACCATTGCCCCAAGCTGATTTCTGATCTGTTTGATTGGGACTGTAATCAACAGCTAAAAAATATAAGCAATAGCTGGTAATTGAACTTTGGTGCTTTTTTGGTTGGTTCAAGATGTCTCATAATATTGCTGCTTCACTACACAATATAGCACAGTACTGAATACCATTCAAAATTCACTTTCTGACAATATTAATACTTCTTTCTTGGTAATAAACGCTTTGCTTCCACATACATGTCTGACAGCAAGCTGTGAAACATACTGCTACAGTCCAATCTCAACTGACAATACAATAAATCCCTCTGGAGCAGTTTGAAGGTACTGCTTTGTTGTACTTGAGCTGACATGCAAAAGGAAGGCACACTCAGAAGTTTAATAATTCTGCACAAAATCTAAGAGAAAAGAACCAGGTTCATCTCGAGAAATAATAAACTTTTTCAGCAGCAAAACCACTAAGAAGCTTGAAAGAGAAATACATGGACATGTACCTTCCTCCAGTGCTAAAGTGACAATTTAATCTGCATAATCTAGTGCTCACGTGGAAGGGGGAAACAGTATTTCTGCATCTGAAGACAACTGTAGATCAGGTTCATACTGTTTCATAAAGCTTTGAAGTATTCCAACTTACACATTCTGAAGGGCTTTGATTTAAATCTCCTCATCTACTGAAAATGAAATAGAGATTAACTCCTCAGGATACCATAATCAACAGAGTGAAAGCTTTCTTCAGAGCTAGAGTTGAGATACTGAAAGAATCAAGGTTTTGTTAAGTGGAGAAGAAAAACTTGTTTCCCAAAACAAGCATCTGTTCTGAAAAGGACTGATTCCTCAAATGTATTAAGGATGGTACATTTTGAAAAGGGAAGGGGAAGGAAAGAGTTACACAAATTGTATTTTTTTTCTTTGCATTTTATTTGCCAGCCTAAAAGGGGCTAACAGTTGGCTAGAAGACAACAGCACAGGAAAACCTTAACTGACCATTTTCTGTCTAGAACTGTTGAAGGCTCCTCTCTTAAAGTAAGGATTAGTGGTGCCTGGTCACCAAGACTGGAGAGTTTAATTTCTAATGAATCCATAAATCCAGATTATTTTCTGGATTAACTGATTTCTCAAATGTATAGTTTGGACTGAATGATTTAAACTCTTTTTTTTAGGCATCAAAATATATCTCCAAAAATTTGCAGCACATTTTAGTTGCACAAAATTCTAAGTCAGGAGTCTAAGTGCTCATATGCAGCACCCCAAATATATATATTTTTATACCTTTTTTTTCCCTTCCAGAAGTTTTTCAGAGAGATATAGGTAATGTGCCCAGGTCATTCAGGAAATGCAGGACAGATGTAAGAAGTGAACTCAATCCAGCAGCTCAGGTCTTATCTTTTGAATCTATGTCTGAACAAGTCTGACCTCCTCGTATTTATGATTAGGTTGCTGATCTGAGGATCTGCACTGCCTCCACTCTTCAGGGAGGCCTAGATTACCTTCAGTCATATGAACCATATTAAGATCTACTTTTTACCTAATATTTTGGAAAACAAAACCAAAAACTTGATTATGGGATTAGTAATAATTTTCTGTAATGAAAGACCAAATTGGAGTTATGGAGTCGTTTGCTATGTACTTACTAAAAAGTTTTGTTTGATATACAGTATATAATATACTCGATTCTTTCAGTATATATATACAGTATATAACACTGCAATTTACCACTAATAGTGCCAGTAGAAATGTAAAATAATAATGGTAATTAAAATGTATGATGCTATTTTTGTCCCTGTCCGGCTCTAGCTTATCTGAAATACACAGATCAAAATAAATAAATATCAGTCCTGCATTACAAACTCTGACCTTGTTGAAAAGATTTCCTTTGTATTTTCATCACTCCATTAAACACATTTATAAGCTTACTAGCCTTATAATTGCAAATTTAACAGATAGGAAAATAATTAACAGGTGAAATGAAATCATTGGCCATGGGGACAGCCTGACAAGCTCTGAGACACTCCAAGCCAACGTTCCAATTGTGGCAGTAACTCTGCTTTTCTAAATAACTCATATGCTATGTACGCATACTTGCAGTCTCCTCAACTACAGTGACACAAAAAATGTAGTCTATTAAATAGCAACTAGAAAGGATTGTAGAGAACACCCTGGGAGCAGAAAATCAGCAAAAGACAGTAACAACATCTATTGACATTTGGGATAAATCAGAAACTGCTATGCTCCATGGCAGGAATTATAACAATTTTTTGCCAATACAATGGATTGACAGCAGTACATGGATTCTCTCCCTGTATCAGTTGCATGTGCTTGTAAAACACAACAGAACTTTAAGGAAGGCTATCCATATCAAAAACAGGACCACAAAGTTAGTTCATCTAGAAACTCTATTGTGCAACAAATCTAATTCTAACAGAATATAGCAATGTGTTGTTCCCCATAGAGTAGTCCTACAGATTGCTTAGGAACTAAATTAGTAAAGGCCTAACCAAAAGTATTCCAAAACTAGTAAGATTATATATAGAGTAAGACTTTTTTGCTTTTTAACAAATAATAATAATAACAAGAAGAAGAGTGGCACATAATTCTGTTGAATTGATAAACAAGGGAATAATTATCTTTTGAGTAGTGAGGATTGTTACAAATATTGTGTAGAAAAGTTATTTAGCAAAATTTCTGGATAATACAAAACAAAAATCCCTTTGCCAACCTCTGCTGTTTCATCACTCGGGAACCACTTGCTGGTAACACTTCTGACATATTCTTCCTGGTGTCTGTTCCATCTGCCCTATCCTTGTACTATGTAACACATCTTAAGTTGTCTTGCGAAATATCTAAATTAGCTTGCAAAATTATCTGAGCAAAATAAAGCACGTGTAGTGAAATATGTCAAGTAACAAAATAAAACAAATATGCATCTTCTAAATAACTATTTCTGTACCATCTAGGCTTCATGATGGAATTTGTACTACTGAGTCCGCAGGCTTGGGCTATTTTTTTCAGACCGAATGAGACCATAAGAGCAAAAAGAACATCGCTAGCTCTTTATCCATTACAACAAAAATGTATATTCTGCTCCCAAGGACAGGATGATTGAACCCTGGTAACAAATAAATACTTGGTGCTATACTGTCTCTATTTTCCTAATAAAGTTTCAAGGCTTTATATATATTCTGCTTAAGATTGCTTCAATATGTTGCCAACCAAAACCCTTGCTTGGCTGGTTTCATGCCAAATGAAACAGAACTACCTGATAGCATCTACTTTTTTCTCTTGTAAATATACATAAGTGTGAAGACCTTGTAAGATATTAGTATGTGCAATTCAGGTTATGAGGTTTAAAAAAAGATACTGACATGGTGCATAGTTCAAGATATGATAAAATCCACCCTGAAATTAATTTACTGCACCCCTCAACTGCAGTTGTTTCAATAAAACATGCTTTTCCTGCTGTAAGCCTGATTTCCAGGAATGGTATGGACTCACAACCACACATACCTTCCAGCTCTTATTTGCAAAACAGTGTGTAAAGTGCATTGAATCAAAGAAGTGTCACCTGTAAAACTTCAAGGCGTTTTCATTTCTAGCACAGGCTTATCAGCTATCGTCCACTCAGAGCTTACAGAATTTTGTCAAAGAATTTATCACAAACCAGCACCATTTTTTTTTCAGGTTCTAACACATAGTATTAAAAAGAGTAAACTATAGGATTACTAATTGATTTAAGAAGTTTATTGAATTATTCTTAACTTCTGATCAGCTGTTCTTGCTTCCTACTTAAAGAAAAGATTTTTACAAAAATAAGATTTGCATGTTTTATTATCAGAGCTTAGATCATCTAATCTAATTCCTCCAACTAAAGGGCACAGGAGCACTTATCAGTTCTGGAATTAAGGTTAAAAAATAATAACAAGTAATAACAAATTGTTAGCCTGCCATCTGTGGCTGCAGTCTGGTGGGTAGGAACTTAACTGTCATTTTTTTACCTTTACGTGGGCACAATATCAGAGCCTTTCTTCCTTGCTGCGCTGGGTAAGAGCTACTGCCTTTCACAGTGATGAGGGGAATAAATGAGCTAACCAGAGAATTTTAATAGTGCAGGCTACCAAGGATTCAACAACACAGAATGGTGAAAGCTCCAGGCATGTCCTTACTACATTTTGTGCCATGGAAACGTTGTTGTGTTGCAAGCTGTAGGTTTCTAAGTGAATGGGACAGGCAAGCTCTAACCAAACCCACCTTCTCTAAAGGCATAGACAACCTCTTCTGTGGCGACAATCTCCTTCTGCCATCTGCAATGCACAGCTGCATAGCCTGTATTGTCTCCAGCAGATGGCAAAAGTGTGCATTTGTTGTTGTAGTCAGTGATCTTTCTCTTCCCTTCAGGGCTCCTTACGTTTGGCACTTGCCTGTGCTCCAGATGTGAGCTAGAGCTCCTCCACGCAGCAGAGCAAAGCACTTTACGCTCAGCAGTACTCCCTGCAAATGCCAAGGAGCAATGGCATTGCCAATGCAGGAGGAACTTTGCACAAAGCACTTTTATTAGCTGTGACATACAGCACAGCATTTTCAAAGAGCTAAGGAAAAAGACAGCTGCTGCAGCTCCCCTAATTACCTTTCCCCAGACGTCAACAGTAATTTACAATTTGGATGATATTGCTGGAACTAAGTACAATTTAGTTCCATACACAAGCTCTCCTGCTCACATTTATAGGCCATGTGTTATATGAAAATTACTTCTATTCAAACTGTTTCTATGACTTAGGTCATCACCTGTCAGCATTTTAACTGCAGATTCTTCTTTTGCTGCTGGAAAATATAGAATTTGCTATAGATAGTAATCAGATAATCACATCTTATTTCAAGCACAAGCCAGCAGGACTTGCTATTAGAAACTCTCAAATCTATCACATCAAAACAAAAAACATTTGGAGCTCTCAGTAAAAATTATGCTTCTTAATACTCATTCTGTGACAGAAAACAAAAACAAAACACATAATAATAATAAAAAAATCAGTACATACAACAGGGACAACATTAGCCTCATATAAATCCAAATTCAGTTCTGAAGCACTCCCCTACTCTAGTGTTTAAAAATATGTACTATGTACTAATGTAATATGTACTATATGTACTATGGATGGCTCCTACTGTTTTGCCACTAACTAAAGTCTGAAGGATACATGGGAATTCTGGCAAATTAAAACATCATCAACAAGTAAGATTAATTGTGCCAAGAGGATAAAACATTTCACACAGTTTCACCCTTTAAAGATGAAAAGCTTTCCTCCACTGGCAGTAGCTCTGAACTGCTTTAGTGACAAGAGACTCCATTTAAAAAATACAAATGCAAGACAAAACTTAAAACTCATGCAGATGCACAAAACTCCAAAGACTCGGTAATATTCCAGCCCCAAAAGTACACTTGGGTAAGGAAGAAGTAAAAAGGAATCAGAGCAAATTAGTATTTACAAGCACTGAGAATAAAGGTGATGTCGACTTAGAGACTCACTGTTCCACGGATCCAGTAGTTTGCTGATGCTTTAAATAATCAAATAAGCAGTCACCAGCTTCTACAACAACTTAGACCCATGCATCTACTCAGTGTGGTGTCCTGCTTGTGGTTGTATTGCTGTACAATTGTCTGTTTCTTCTCGATCAAGTTATGAGTCAAGTGAGAGGATGAGACTTACCCATGTTTCTCTGGATTCTGCACTGACAAGATTTCACTGCTGCTTTCATCAATGGGAAGGACCCGAGCAATATATTCTCCATGTTGCTGGAAAAATTTATAAACAGCCACTTGAACTATGCATTGGTTGTTGCTGCTTCTCAGCCAAGGGCTCAGGATGACAGGGCTTGGACTCCTGGACTCATTGAGGAACAGGAATGAACCTAGGACAGATGAAGCAACAGGAAATCTTTAAGGAAAAAAAAAATATACAAAAAAGTCTCAGCATACGGATTAATACTTGTCATTTTTAGGCCAAAACTCACTCAGCAGCCCTTCTATACTTCCCACTCATTCTAAGATTATTGTTGCCACCTAGTTTGGAAACTTCCTAGATTTAACTACCAGAAGAAAAGGCACAAAGTAAAAAAAGCTACAAATATTACTGGAGGGAAAAACAAGGAACAGCAACTATAAAAATCAATCAGTCAACCAAGGGATTTCCAAATTTAAGCCCAGACAAACCATTAAAGAAGTCTGGATTCTTGTTTTAATGTACTATTACTTCCTGGACTTTATTCCCATCTCTGCAACTTCTCAGGTGTGGTCCAGAGCCAAACATTATGGCCTTGGTCCAGTGGCATCCTGATTTGACAGGTCAAGTATTTATTAAATCTTTGTATCTGTTTTTCTCAGCCAAATAAAGAACACATTCAATAGCTCTAGCTTTGATCTCCTATAAACAGAAGAGAGCAGCATTCTTAAGCCATAAGAGTCAGGATAAAAGCCTGACATCATTTTATTTCTTCAGCAATTCATTCTAACACATCCATTTTATATGCAGCTAATCCACGTTAAACTTCATTATTATCCAGCATGTTGACTCCCCTAGCATAATTCTATTTCAGTACAATTTGAGGCTTATCCTGTTGGACAAAGGCAATGCATTTTCATTACTCTGTTGTTCATTTCAGGTAAGTCAAATTACTCCCCTTTGGCAGTTAACCAGTTTACCAATTTTCCCACAGAGCCAGCACACTGGGATGTTTAGCCAGGTAAGTGAAAAGTCAGCTAGGTAAATGAAAGGGACCGACCCTTAAAGCAAGAAAAAAAAAATTAAATTCCACAGATTCTAGCAAGACTGATCAGATTATCATAAAAGAGGATTTCACTTCCTGCAGCATCCATTACAAAAGCCTGTCTGTTACTACTTAAAATATACAGATCTTATCAACAGTTTAATTTCACAAAGGGAGAAACTGAGGCCCAAGAGGCTGTAATCTGTTTTTAAGTAAGCATGAATTTTAACAGGAGCAGCAGTTTGTTTGTTTGTTTGTTTTTGTTTTGTTTTGCTTTTCAAATACTGAGGTTGAAACTTCAAAGGAATCATTTTCAAAGTGGCTGAGCAGGTACAACCCAAGGCTCTGCTGCTGCCCAGAGTGTCTAAGAAACCCTGTGGAGCCGTGAATGGATCCTTCTCACCTTCACCTCGGTGTCTAAGCTGTGGATCACAATGCTTTTGCAAAACAGACATTCTCAGCTCCCATGACAGTTTATCTCATCCTAAAATGGACCTGGTGAGTTGCCCTTCAGAATTTCCCATTTCCACTGAAGTGAGGGTGATGAGATCAGATTTTAGTAGCTCACTGCCAGATGCCAGTTTACAACAGGGGAACTGCACCCATGGTCACAGATGTCCCCTCTGAAACAATCTGAGTTATTAATTTATCTCAGGTCCCATAGAGGTATAAGACGAAGACCCAAAATGAAACACGAGTTCCTGTCAACCACCATACTTCCCTCCTACACTTATCATAGGGAGCATTTTTAACAAACTTGTCAAAAAACAGTGTCCTTGGCATTGCATCACATTAGTGACATATCTAAAACTAGAAAATATTTGTACTGAAAGAAATAGACAGGAATACATAAAGTACAGCCTTCTCAGGCGTCAAGGTTTGTAAACAGAGATGAGTGAAATGTAGGTGCTACACTTTTTTATTAGCAAGATTCTTTTAATTGAAATGGTAGCCTTTAATCCAGCTATTAAAGGAACGGCTTGATGAATTTAAACAAACTCTGTCATTGTTACAGTTTCATATACACACGATTTTTTTCTGGTCAGTAAAACAAAAACAGAAACTCAGCCTTATATATCATACTTCCACGTCTCTCCCTTTTGTTGCAAACAAAAGAGAATTAGAGCACTAAATCTTGTGGTTTTAATTGTACCATCCCCACAAGAACACTGAAATCTCTGACATGAAAGGGAGCAAAGAGACTTCGGCTGGTGGCAGAAACCCACTAAGCGTTGCAATAATTGCTGATGGTAGCTTGGCAGGTGCGAGAGCCATTTTCTCATCTTACTGCCTTGCAACAGGGAGTGAGATTTCTAATACAACAAAGAAACAAAAAGAAAGCTCACATTCCCCCTTTTTTTTTCCTTTTTTTTTCCTGTAGTGGTTCTGAATAAAGAAGTGTATGCTTTTTTACACCCTCACTTGAGGAAAAATTTGAAACCTCAGCGAGACCTAGTAGAAAACATAGCTAGCTGCTAGAGCAAATGTGTTAGTTCCTAACCCCCTTTGGTTTGGGTACTTTTATTTACAGGGCTCACTCTGGGCAAATGTGGCTTATTAATCATCACAAGAACAGCTCTACCTGTTAAATTACATCGCTAAAAGGAAAACAAATTTGCCACGGTGGAGGTTACCCAGCCACACTTGGACAGCACGTTAGGAACAGACCCATAACACACTGCTGTGAAATGAGGCCTAGAAAATCACTCTGAAGGATGTAGCTGTTATGTAGTATTGCCCTCACCAGTGGTACACAGTCTTGTTAGAAATCTAGGTTTATACTTCTGTGGAGGCAGAGAGAGAAAGAGCATAAATATAACTTTGCTCCTGCTTTTGAAAGTTCAGACATTTCATGGGTGGCAATACTGAGTGCTGTGGTGCTCTCTTTTTGCTCTTACCACGAGCCTAATTCATAAATGCCAAGGAAAGTATCAGAGCTGCATCTGGCTCTGGTATTAACCGGGGCTGTTCTCAAAGTTAAAATGAGAGGGACTTGATAAGAAACAGAGAAAAATCACAAGTTTTGTTACCAAAGATAATTTGAAGATTCCTCCTCGCAAGCTACAAGATCTACTTATTACTGAGCAAACCGGTGAGTTCCTGTAGTAACTAAACCTGACACGAAGTATGTGTTAACATCACACAAATTCTTTAGCATATATGCAGTAGACTCAAAACACCAATTCAGACCAAGGCAATTTTATGAATTTCCTCTCTCTGATGCACATGCAACGTGTCTGTCAGGCAACCACATACACGAACACGCTCACACACAAACACAACAAATGGCTGACGGAGGCCCAAGTCCTGTCTCATCACAGTTGGCAGGACAAGTGGAATCAATGGCGTGAAACCCACAAAGGAAAAATTAAAGTGTCTGAAGAGAGAAATGATATATTTTGAACGCACATCCTCATACTCATCCCCTCCCTCACAGACACAGTCTTTCAGTCATTGCTTGCCTCTGTTCCACACGACAGCCTCCCATGGGATCAATACAAGCACAACTTCTAGGATCAGACTACAGAAAGCTACTTAGAAAGAGCTAAAAGTACATACGGACATTGATTCCCTATCCGCACCGAGAGAGAGAAGAATATTCTGTTTCATCCCAACTTTCTGGCAAAATTGGACGGTGTGTGGTCACTTGATTATTCATTTTGTATTTCCCCCTGATGGGAGGGAAACTGTGCGGCAAGCTCTGAGATCTCTGTGTAGATCCTTAAGACCAGAAGATTCCAACTATAATTTCTTTACACTTATTTTCTCTTATTAGCTCACGACACTAACAAGGCTCTTGGGATCTTCCTGGATGAATAGCTAGAAAAAGCACCGTGGTTTCAAACAAACTTCTGCTGCTATTTTGTTATCAGGGTATATATATATATAACAGGGTATATATATTTATATATATATATATATATATATATATATATATATATATATATTATATATTGGGGTATTTTTTGTTATCAGGGAATATAAGCTGAAATGAAAGGCCACTTCGTGGTGCATGACATGAAGGCACTTCATGGTGCACGGCATGGTGCATGACACCACACAGTGTCAGGTTCTACTACTCACATGAAGGAGTGGTTAAACACAGGATGCCACAGCACAAAATCAAGCTCTTACCTTTCTGCTTCTTCCCAACTGATCAACATGGGTGTGTTGACAGGACCTGTATTTGACAGTGTATGGCACGGCATGGACCTTATAATTGCTAAAATCAGGACTCCGAATGGCCTATTCATTTCCAGAAGATGCTCACCAATGAGTCATTTCAGGATTCTTCCATTACAGGTTTTAAATTGGACTCTGGCTGCACAGTGCAGTGCTGCTATTGAATAGATGCAGTTAAAATAATCACAAATTAACTAGATAACTAGATACACAGCCACAGACCCAGCCACTTAGCATTCCCTGGCTCATGAGCTCATTCGTCATGATCACACGGAACCAAGAAATTGCAGAGGGAACAGCATTCAGCCTTTTGCACCAAATATATCTGTATTTGAACTATATGACATAAACCTTACTACCCGATATTGCTTTGTGTTGTTTCAGAAACTACTGGTCCAAATGGCAAATACTTTATTTTCCACATTCTCCCTAAACCCTCACATGCTGTAGAAGAAATTTACCAACAGTACTCATCTCCTAATAATATTTTGTTCCCAACTTCTTAATACCTGCAGTCATAAAGCAAGTTTTCCTTATCCTCAGCATGTTGCATCTGATAAAGTCTCTGGCAATTTGCTGTCACTTCAGACAAATACAAATTAAAATATATCTACACTTAAGGACGGGTGTTGGGAGGAATGGGTTAAAAATGGACTAATAAAGTAACATGAGATATATGTAAAAAAAAAAAAAAAGTAAAATGTTGCTAATGCACCATGTACATATACAGACACACTATCAATAAAGCACCTGTCCAAACATGGCCTCAAGTTGCACCAGGGGAGGTTCAGGTTGGAAATGAGGAGACATTTCTTCTCAGAAAGAGCAGTCAGGCATTGGAACGGGTTGCCCAGGGAGGTGGTGGAATCACCGCCCCTGGGGGTGTTCAAGGAAAGGCTGGACGTGGTGCTCAGGGACATGGTTTAGTGGGTGATAATGGTTGCAAGGTGATGGTTGGAACAGCTGATCCTGGAGGTCTTTTCCAACCTTAATAGTTCTATTTCTATGATTCTATTTTTACAAACAAAGGGGTATAGACAGGTAAGACTACAACTCAAAACACACCAATGATGAATACCAATCTTTGACCCAATATCCTTGTCTGATACGGATGCAGAAAACAATTGAAACATTCCAGTGAATGCTGAGGCAACCCTGAGATATTTAAAAGAAAGAGCTATCATTAGGCCCTTGGAACTGGGCAAATTTACCGTCATATTGCTAACCCTTTCAAAAGCTACTCATCACCCAAATAGCTTTGAATGCAACCTGTTAACTGCTCATCTCCTAAATCCTTCCTTGTCAATCTTCAGGGCAAACGCAGTACAGAGCAATGTTCTGTGAAATAACTTCATGATGCTAAGTGAGGTCAGCGCACCCTAATGCATCATTTGAACTTTCTGAAGCAGCTGTCTAGCAAAGATGGCTGCAACCCAAAGAAATGACAGCTCGAGAAGTTACAATGGAAGGTTCTCCAGAAAGTGCCAACCAGCTCTTCTGGGGCAAACATACAGGTGAAACTTCTCAATTTGCACATGAGGTCTAGGATTTCATGCGTGGGATGTTCTTGTGTACCAGATACCACACACTCGAGTAAACCTAAAAAAAATACATCAAATGAGGACATAATGTCCCATCAAATGATGGGACATAAAAATCAGTTACAGAAGTGGCATGTATTAGAATTAATGAACTGGGAGGTTCACCGTATTTGAAAATTATTTTTAGCCACACACCCAAGCCAATAATACACACAGGGGAGACATGCAGACACCTGGGACGAATTAAAGTGTCCTTATGCCAATTCAAGCAGATTTCTCCCCTAATAACCAAAGACCATAGTTTTGTTAGTTTAACTTATTTTCTGGAAAAGCAAGGCTCATAACACAGCTAGGCTGACTTAATCTGATCACAGTTATAAAGCAGGAATTTAACAACCCTTTGCAAAACTGATAGATTGTTATTCTGAACATAAACTCCATCTTCCTACTAAAATGGTTTTATTACCTTTCACATACAAGTTCAATACTCTACCAGATTAAATTAGAACTGTAAAAACTATTAACAGTCAACGTCTGTTGGGGACTGTACAGTAGAAAAAAAAATTAAATCAAGTTTTATGTTCTTTGGAGATGCTGACTGGAGAGAGTACTTCCACAGTACCACAAAACATCCCACAGAGCTTCAGATTCTTCATTTTACACTCAGCTTCTAAATTAATTATTCAATCAGAACTCTCACAGCAGGAACTCAGCATTTGGTAAAAGCCATGGAAGAACTGGGCATTAGCTGAGTGACACTGAGAAAAGATACTGGAAAACTTTTTCTAGGTTTACTTACACAGGTTTTCTAATTGCTTCATCAAGCCTCTAAAATGTGCATAACAGTAATAATGTGAATAGTCTCCAGAACTGAGCGCAACGTGACTACATAACCACCAGAAGACTGGCAACATGCCAAACTTACATCTGACTTAAAATTCATGAAGGTAACAGCCTTTGAATTATTACAAAATTTGGAGCTGAACAATTCTTAACAATCTAATTATGGTAATTGGATGATATCTTACCTCTTTTGAAGTCAATTAGAGTTCTTGCTACTGGCTTAATTAGAATCAGGATTTCACTCCTAAAGCTTAACAGGTATGTGAGCTTGTTTGGTTGGATGATGCAGGAGTAATTCAGAAACTCTAATGAATTCATAGTAATTTTTGTGGTCATATAATACATTTCACAAATGGACAAGCTAAAACAGACAGATTAAACAAATGAAAACAACATGTGGCCAAAATAGGTATCAGAGCAGAAATCTGCAAGTCAAAGGTCCTTAAGATTAACTCCTATTCAAGTACTCTTAATTTCTGAAATATAAGGAGAAAGGTCTAAGAACTGACCCACGCAAAATAAAGACCAATTTTGTTCTCTCAGTCAAGCATCAGACAAATTTCATTTCTCTTAAAATCAAAGACATCAATCATATAAAACCATGTCCTTCAAGCAAACAGTATTTACTACGATATTTGGGAACTGCAGCAGTGCTATAGAAATGTAACTTGAAGTTAGAAAAGAGCAGTCATCCCTTTTCTCACACTCCAGTACCAGGAATATTCCCTACTAATTTACCTATTCCCTCAGTGCAACCCTGAAGTTTTACACAAAGGAGCAGCAGTCCCCAAGAGGTGACCTTCATGCAGCTCTTTCACAGGTGTCCCCTGTTTGAATCCCTAGAACACAGCGTGTGAGCTGAAGTCAAAAGGAACACCATTCAACTGAAAAATAACCACTATTATTACTCGGTTTAAATTCTGATAATCTCTAACAAGCACATACGGAAAGCTGAATCCCAACACGCTACTTTCTTCAGATATACAACAATGAAGGAAGATTTTCCTCACAAAGAATTTTACAGCCCATTTTTCAAAAGAAAGAAGTCAGAAGGAAGAAAATACTTAAAGCTCCAGGTACTGCCTGCTGTAATGGGAGCTAGAGCCAGATGCTGTTACATTCCAATTCCTAAATGACTCAGCAGTGTTCGCTCCCAGTTGAAAAGCACCGAACTGAGAAAAGTAGTTAGTTAATTAAAAACTTAAAATTGAATCCAAAATTAAAATATTTCCTAGAGAAAGACAAAAATGTTTTAATAATTCAGCCTTGCACAAATGATTAGCCAACATGCATCTTCTCGTTTAATGCTGACAAAAGGCAAAGGGCAAGTTGCTTTTGATATCTCTGTTCTGAGACTAGAAAATGGGAGAAAATTCCATTATCACGAGCAAGAAAGACACACCTAAAGGGAAAGCCAAGATGAAGCTGGTTCTGTCAATAAAAACAGAGAGGCAGAATGTCTTTTCAATACTTCACAGTGTGCACAACAGCTAAGAGGAAGTTGAGAAAGGAACGTGAATGCTTTGTCCCTCCTTACCACTTTGCTCTTGAGTGTGGTTATTTGATTACACTCAGCAGGCTAAAAGCTTAAAAATTAAGAAGTCTAACAATACTCTGACACACAAGTACTTGAAACATGCCTGGAACAGATTGCATACTGCAGCAACTCACTGTTCAGTAATGTCAGACACCATCTTAAACAAGGAGCACGTATGGTGACTTATTCCCCTGAAGAACTAGAAAATCACAGGAGAAAAAATGTAAAACACCTACTTGGTATAGTCCTCCCTCCTGTCTCCTGTGCCAGGACTAAGCTCACAATATAAAGGCTGCCATAATGTCAGTGTAGTGTGCTAGTGTCATAACTCTGGTGCTCAGAGAATCATGAGCTTGATCCAAAGATAATATAAGTAAGATAAATTGTGAGAAGATGGTGTGTTTTAATGAAGAAGAGGATTTTTGAGGTCTCGTTGAAGGCCAGTGAGGTAGGTAGTGCTTAAGAAAGTCTGTGCACCAAAAAGTCCAACAGACAGCTGGCAGGTATGAATTGGGAGACACAAGAAAACAAAGAGGAGCTTCAGTCATATCAATGGAGACCCTTAAAGAACATGCATCTATAAACAAAATATTTTGCCCACAATAACAAACTGTAATTCCAGTGCCTCATCTCTTCTTTCACAGTTTGCTATTTTTACTGTGTGACTGTACTGTGATCAGCTTCAAAATGACAGTTCTGATGAAAAGAAGCCATTTCTTCTTTACTTATTCTGCAAACTGCCTATTACACTTTTGGGTTCTAAACAGACTAAACTGACTGCAATAAAAATGACATTGCTTTTTCCAACACAAATAAGCCCTCCACTCTTCTTGCAAACAAATACTCAAGGGGCTTCAGTGTGGGTTTCACATGAGTACAAGCTGCAGAAGTTGAAGTTCTTGATGAGTGTTATGGATGAAAGACTGTACAACTCTTTTGCTCTAAAACTCAAACAGAGCCACAAGGGATCTGCTGACTGAACAGGGCATGCCAATCAATTCACATGTTTTAATTCTACCTTAGTATGCCTTTAAAATCAATTCTACTTCTCAAAAGACAAAAGTTTACCTTAAAAAAATAATGAATTTGTATAGCACAACACCCAAATACAACAGAGAAATTTTTCATGAAATTCAGCTAAACAGAACGAAACAATATTTGCTGACTATTCCTGATCACGTTCTTGGCCTCCATGTGCTTGGAGATGACCTCCACGATGAGCTGTTGCATTATCTTTCCAGGAATGGAGGAGAGGCTGACTGGCCTGTAGTTTCCTGCACCCTGTTTCCTGCCCCGTTTGAAGACTGAAGTTACATTGGCTTTCTTCTAGCCCTCAGGCACCTCTCCTGTTCTCCATGACCCGTCAAAGATGATGGAGAGTAGCCTAGCAATAACATCCACCAGCTCCCTCAGCACTTATGGGTGCATCCCATTGGGGCCCACAGATTTGTGGGTGTCAAGTTTGTTTAGATGATCTTCTAAACCTGATCTTCTTCAACCCAAGCAAAATCCTCCTTTCTCCAGACTTTTGCTGTTGTCTCTAGGGTCTGAGATTCCTGAGGGCTGGTCTTAGCATGGCAGACAGAAGCAAAGAAGGCATTCAGCAGCTCCTTCCTTACCAGGGCACCTGTCCCATTCAGCAGCGGGCCCACAGTTTTCCTAGTCTTCCTTTTGCTATTGATACATTTGAAGAATCTTTGCTTACAGTGAGAGGGACTCTGCTCCCTCAGACCTCATCTACAGGTTCAGGGAAATGAGAGATGTGGGAAGGCTGACTGCCAATGAAGTCTGAGGCAAAGAAGTTGTTGAGCACCTCAGCCTCCTCCATGACTGTTTTTAGCAGTTCTCCCTTCTCATTTATCAGAGGTGGTACACTGTCCTTGGCCTTTCTTTTCTGACCAATGTACCTATAAAATTCCTTCTTGTTATTTTTTTGTATCACTTCCCAATCTCAGTTGGTTGTGCAAAGACCTGCTGGTCAAACTGAGGTGCAAGAAGGAAATGCACAGGCAGTGGAAGCAGGGACACATGGCCTGGGAAGAGTTCAGGGATGCTCTCCGGATGTGCAGGGATGGGACTGGAAAAGTCAAGGCACAAATGGAACTGAGATTGGTCAGAAAAGAAAGGCCAAGGAGTCAGCCTTCCCACATCTCACTGTAAGCAAAGAGCAGGTTTGAGACCATCGGGTGAAACTGAAAAGGTGCAAGTCCACTAATATAGTTGCAAAGCCACTCTCCATCATATTTGAAAAATTCTGGCAGTCAGGTTAAATCCCTGGTGACTGAGAAAAGGGAAACATCACTCCCATTTTTAAAATGGGTAGAAAAGAGGACCCAGGGAACTACAGACCAGAGAGCCTCACCTCTGTGCCTGGCAAGATCATGGAACAGATCCTCCTGGAAGCAATGTCAAGGCACATGCAAGACAAGGAGGTGAACCAAAACAGCCTGTGTGGCTTTACCAAGGGCAAATTGTGGCTGACCAGTCTGGTGGCCTTCTGTGACGGAGTGACTGCATCAGTTGACAAGGGAAGACTGATGCAGTCACTCTGCCTTGTAAGGCCTGGAGTACTTTGTACAGGTCTGGGGCTGCCAGCACAAGAGGGATGTTGATCTGTTAGATCAGGTCCAGAGGAGGGTCATAAACATGGCTGGAGCACCTCACTTATGAAGAAAGGTTGAGAGAGCTGGGGATGGTCAGCCTGATGACAAGAAGGCTCTGGGAAGACCTCATTGCAGCTTTTCTCTTTTTTAAAAGGATGCGTATAAAAAAGATGGAGAGCACGTCTGCTCACAAACGGATGCATTAGGGCAAACTGATGCAGCATTTTATGCAATACAGTGTACATGAAAATCAGAAGTGAGCAGAGTGAGTTTAAGGTACTTGTGGCAAACCACCCATGTTCTCTTTAAATTCACAAAGGTTACTTGTGGTCTAGAGAGAGATACTTAGGACTTAGTTTTAATGAGGCTGGGGTACATTTAAAAGCCTGCACTGTAAATCACCAGTTAAATTAATGAAGATTTTACTTGTTAATCCTCTTTTACATCATACACGTAATTGGCCTACATTTTGAATTTCACCTGTAGGTCAGTTTTCTTTGCATGACTATACTGTTTTCCTTTCCTAATTGGATGTGCTAGCACAAGGCTGCCAAAACTAGTGGCAAGGGATAAGATATTTAAGCCCAGTCAAGATTCTGCTTTCTTTGACTTCAGACAAAACCTTATCACCACCTGTCCAATGATCCAAGGTTCAGTAAACCCATGTGTGCTTTTTTAAAGCATCACTTCTGGTCTTAAATCAGTCTGACAGCCTTCTTTTAAGGATGGAAAATAAACTCCCTTAGGAATAAGCTAAGAGAGGCAGCAGACAGCAGACATGTAAGCTGTTATACAACAGTGAAGAGCAAAAAGTCAGTTCTTCTATTTCTTGTGACATCCAGCCACATAGGATTTACCGCTATTGCTTTTCAATAACCCGAATCCTACACAGAGTGAACGTGCTATGGACTGTTATGCAGCAGTTGGCAGCGAGTCCATAAAGGTTATGGGAGATACTCAAGCTTCATTGAAGTACTCCCCCTCTATAAAGGTAAATATTGCAAGGTCATACACAGCAGAAATGCGCTGCTGACAGCACATCGCTACGGAGGCACTAATATGCCCATCGGTATTTCTGCATATATGTCATATTTGACAGCATGCACTTTTATTGTTCTTGCAGGCAGTATTTTTCATCCCAACAGGCAAGGTTTTAATGCTTTTTATTTTATTTATTTTAAGAAACAGGGATAACATTGTTTTTCTGTCCATTACAACTGTAGAACTGATGTAGAACTGATCCTGGAGGGAACACTGCAGAGACCTTTACTATGAGAAGGCTTTCAAACCATTGCCATCTTTGGAGACGAGCTATCAAGTCACTCAATTTGGTTAAGTCTCAGCATTTCTGTAACCCTCGTTCTGAATATAGTTGATAGCTTTTCTCCATTTCAGCAGTTTTATTGGCTTCCTTTTATACATTTGTCCTAAAGGAAAACATAGTTCTTCTTTTGGCAGCCTTCAGTACTGAGCAACTACTCACCCGCTTTATGGCATTTTTGTAGGAAAATATCTGAGTGGGAACTCTGAACAGAGGCAGATGGAGACAGAAAGAATGCCATTAAGTTGTGTGACACTAGTAACCTCTCTCCAGGGCTATATTCAGAACTCAAGGACAGACAGATGAGATGAGGAATTTTAGGACTCATGGAGTTTGAGATACATGATATTTAAAGCTTCTGCTAGAAGCTAAGCACCCTTAAATGCCAGCCAAAAGTGGCACACCTGACTAATAGTGACCATCTCTTGCTATTCTGTAGACACTGGCACCTTCCAGACTGCAAACCAAATCGAACACTAAAACGTGTCCATAAATCTTCAGTCATTTTTATCATTTGCATAATAATTTACCAGTATTAAGGCCAGCATGAGCACTGGACCTCATACTTTGAAAATGCGAAGTTAGAATAAAATCAGCTGATTCCAACAGTTCTTTTTGCTGTGGCCCTTAGCTGGTATCCCTGTCCAGCACTCTGTGAAAGAAAAAGGCTTCTGCATGCTATAGATACTTTAAGGATGGTTTCTCAGGTCAAGTCAAAGCATAATGGTAAATAAAGTTTTTGCCACTGCTTCATGTACTATATTTGTTCTGTGAATGCGATAGGCATTATTTGTACAAATGTCAACAATGTATCTTTGACTAATTTTGCAAAGAAACTAATGAAAATCCACAAACTCTTTCAGGGTGATCCCGATACAAATTAACAATGATGCTATATATACTCTTCTATTCTTTAAAATACTCCACCTTTAAAATATTGTGACTACATAATGCCTTCAAGTGGAGGAATATCCTCCTTTATTTGGAGATGGCACACAACCAGAATTTTGCAGTTCTTTGACATCATCACACAGCATGCAAAGCCAAGAAAACACTCTCTTTGAGAAAACAGCAACTTGGCACAGCTGGGTGGAAATCAGCTCACGTCTTGTATTACAGTAAAACCATCAACAATATATGACCAAAACCACACTCTAAATAGGGTGTAATGATATACAAAGCCATAGAAGCCAACTTTTGTGGTCCTTTACAGTTCAGTCTGCTGTCCTCAAACCAAGAGGCAATATACAGCAAACTCAATTTGATACTATGGCTGGAAATACTAAAGGGCGCTTATGTGTTTGCCTTCAACTTACTATTGATAGGATATAATACCTTGTTGGGGGGAGATGGAGATTGATCAAGGATTATTGTTCATAAAGACTTGAAACATAAAACATTCTAAAATACAACAGCATTCAAAAGAATCAAAATATTCAATATGTCCTAGAGAGTTTAAGTAATGAGTAAGACTAGTACCACCTACATTATAGCATACAGAATAATCATTATTTTACAGAATTAACAGTGACAATTTCTACTTTGGCCTTTAGACTTCCAGGAATTTATGACAGAGGGTTTCTGTCATGTTGATACTTACCCATTTAGAAACTTTGCTGCAGCTGCTGTTTATTTCATGCAGATCATCCTAAAACCTTCACAGCTGGTAATTTTTGTTCCTCAAAATTTCAGTACTTTTAATGTAGTACCTTTCTTGTCCAGCCAGCTACTTCAAATGCACAAATAAATAACTATTTATTCAAATCATGCCTCATGCCTTTCCATTCTGTCGGTGATATAGGTTCTCTATGTGCTGATGCTTTACTCAACTTTACAGTTATTATTTCAGACAGATTAGGAAGAAAAAAAATCACTCTGTCTTTAAAACAGAATAGTAGCTGAAAGACTTAAGAGGATCTCAATTATAAGCGAATGTCAATTTTACAGAAAAGTATATGTCTTATTGTTGCTCTTGTTGCTCCTTTAGTTTCAGGTCCACCTGAAACTAAAACCTTCACGTAGTGAGAAAACAAGGGTATGTTTAGCCCAACCTTTATTCTTTTACAGCTAGCAAATTACCCTATTTAACTACTTTCAGCCTAAATAAAAACAGTCTTTTATAAAAGGAGCTATTCCATGCTTTTCCTCTCCCTCTGTCGGCATGTACTGTCATAAAAAAAGTACCAAGCCTACCAACTACGTCTTTTAGTCACCACTTCTCACATGCACACAGCATTTACTTCAAGGAGAAGACAAGGAAGAAGCATACAGAGAATGTGTGTAACTGGACAAAATGAGAATTTCCAGACAGCTACTTGTTGATGAAGTGAAAATATTTAAAAGATAGAATTCTGACATTCCACTATTTGGGAAATTTTTATTATATCTCCTGGATTTGTTTAATGGATGAGATATACACTCTTGTGTACTATGTTAATGATAATTTATACCTTAATACTACTTTTCCAGTTCTATGCAAAGGCAACTTCTAAACATAATTTTAATATCCCTCGCACATGTAAAAGATGTATTGTGTTTTTGTTTTTTTTTTTTTAAAAAAGAAATCTATGTCTTTACATTAAAGCAAGTCATTCTTTCCAGTCAGCTCTCTCTTCCTCATTGTGCCTGGAATACTCATGACTGCTTTGTGCTACCTTGATAACAAACCAATTAAGAAGTTTTGTTTTGTTTTTTAATGGCCTCCTATAAAATTACTCTGTAGTTAATGAAGCACAGATACTGCCCCTAAAATGGAAAAGAAAACTAAAAATCAATAACTGCAACAATCCAGAAACCTGACTATTAGATATACTAGTATCTGACCATGAAATGATCAGGCTGGATATCCCATAAATTGCACGCATCTCGTTTGGCTGTCGGGAAATTGCTTGCATACAAGTCACCTCAAATCCAATAAGCTTTCCTGAAACTTTGATTATAAGTGAGATTATAACTCTATTACATTAGTCACTGCAGAAAAAAAAAAAAAGAAAAGAAAAGAAAAGAAAAGAAAAGAAAAGAAAAGAAAAGAAAAGAAAAGAAAAGAAAAGAAAAGAAAAGAAAAGAAAAGAAAAGAAAAGAAAAGAAAAGAAAAATAGCCAGACAACACCCTAATTGAGAATAATAAAGATGAATAACATATGATAGTTCACATAGGTGCCATGGCTTTGTAATTGCTAAATGTAATTAAAGGAAAAAGAAGTCAGAGATTCTGCTACTGCTGTGAATTGCATTACAGTTCAAAAAAAAAAAGCCTTTCAAAAACTAGATTATACTGACATCAATCCTACAACATTGATTAACAGCAAAAAAAAGTCTGAAAATTTTCACATAAATGTCAGTATGAATTAACAGCGAACACGCATACATTACAGGAGAATTGTACATAAAAACCATAATAAATATTTTCCATTTCTATAGCACTTTTCATCTGAGTCTTATAATGTAATTCATAGCACATTAGTTCTCAGTCCCTCCCTGATGTAAGCAAATGTCATGCAGGGATTTAATTTGCTCACCAGGAAAAATACCACATTTTGAGAAAAGGCCAGCAACTCATTAAGTGTCTAGCTGTGAAATATGATAAGAAATGAAGAAGCTCATATCCAACTAGGTAAGACTTAGAGAGAGGAATGTCCCCCCACGTCAAGACCTGAACTCCCATCTTCAACCCCCCTTTACAAAAATACTCTTGTTCACTGCTCAGGTGAAAGAGAGAAGGCTCTTGCAATCTCATACATATTAGAACCCAAATCTTCAAAAAGGAGAAAAAGGAGGAATACCTTTACACTCTGCTGTTTGGCTGCTGAAAACAGTCCACCTCATTTCCTAGTGCAATGGCAAGTACATAATACACTAGCTTGCAAACTGACACATTTGGCCCTATGGAGAAGAAACAAAATGTTTTCGATATTACTGGAAGTGGGCATTCGCAGAGGGTCATTTTGACTGCCTATGCACCTTGATGAGATGTTCTCATCATGTTCTTCCACAATGTATCCACCTACAAAATGTATGGAGGGGCTACACAGACCTGTAACTATGTCACAGACATGTACAGGTAATCTGTTAGTACTTTCCAAAGCTAAATTGCAAAGGTAGCAAAGCAATGGCCATGGGATGAAGCTAAGTGCCTGCAGAACAAGACAGAACAAAGATCGCTGAAGCAAGCTTGTTCTAAGCAGAAGTACAAGGCACTGAAGGTTCGTGTACTGGGGGACTCCCCTCCCAGAAGATTTTTTTATTATTATTATTTTCTTGAGGTCAATTTTTTAAAGTTTAAACAAAGTAATGGCTTAAATTGAATTAGCTTTAAGCATACTGAGGTTATTAACAGACCACACAGCAATATGCTTCCAGGGCACCATGCTGCCTTCACCCAAACCTCATTATCTTTCCGAAGTCTTCTGTTAGAAAATATATTTACCTATTTATTTTATGTCTAATTTTTATTAGAGAATTAACTTTTTTATTTAGCATTAGCAATGGCAGCAGCAAAGTGTTTGCATGTTGTGAAGTGGTCTAGGTGAGGTAAAGGGAGTGACTGAATGAACTTTGTTGATGCAAATGGATTGGTTGCATGCTGCAAATTCCTGCAATCAAAGTCACAACTTCTACTCATCCCTCTCTCTGCTCTAGCTGCTCACACACAGCTGCTGTCCTGATAGTCCTAAATTCCCGGTATTAACCCACTGGTATTCATTTTGCATTTTCTATATCTCCATGATATTTTTTCATCATGAGTGCACATTGGCTTCTTTTTAGCTGTTATCTTCTCTGCTGCACGCAGTATTGCTGATACTTCATTATCTCTATCAGCTTCTAAATCCTGCTTGCCAACACGATTCTCTACTAATTTCCTTCTCTTGCACTTCTTTGGGATTCATCCATGAAATCAAAGATGAACCAGATACCACACTTGCTCATCATCATCAGATCAGATTTATGACTGCTGCATGTTCCTTTGCTTCTAATGAGGGAAAACAAAGGAAGAAAAAGGAAAACACCACGAAACACCTGATAACTGTCCAAATTTGTGACTAAGCTATGTTAGAAGGGGCACGCAGCCTAATCAGTGCTTAATAAAGCATGTAGAAACTGATGCCATTACTCAGATGTGAGCTGGCACTGCAGACCCAACAGCAAAGACTGCCTTTGAGGAAGTACGACTATCACACAGTCTCTTTTTCTGAACCATGGCTTGCAGTCTTTGGTGAGATTTATTTTTTTTACGTTGCTTTTAAAGACAAATGAGGCCAAATTCTGTATATAATTGCATCAAGCCCTATGACTAAGGTGATGAGAAACTCGACAGTAACGGAGTAAGCAAGTGAACAAGGACACCGTATCTTTGTGGTGCTCCATCAGGCTGCTAATGCCAGCTTGGCTGCTTGGGCTGCTTACATATCCCAAGCCCTCCAGAAGACCAGTTCCTTTTACAAGTTTTTCTAAATACCTTCAATCCCACAATATTGTTTCAGAACTGCTTCTTCCAAGGCAGAACAGAGCACTTATTCCCAGCTACATTTGGTCCTTGCAGTTTGGTGGACAGGTAATCATCATGTGCAAACCTGACGTGCTGAAACAAGCAGGTTTCTCTCCGACAGAATTTGCTCAGGAAGGTGGCGGCACCACAGCAACAGCTGCAAAAGCACGAATGCTCAAAATGCTGTTTTATCCCCATATTAGACATTTTTATAACCTGATGTGACAAGGAAGCACTGGAAGGCAATCAGAAACGTTTCCCAATAAGTAAATTCAGTCTTGTATTAAAAATGATAAATTCTGTGCCTGATCCAAAGGACACTAACATTATTGGAATTTTTTTCCATTGAAATGTCTGTTTCATGGCCGTTTCATCAGCTTCAACTTTATAATAACCTTTTTCACGTAATTCTCTTCTGCAATAGGCAAGTTTTTTAAAATGAATTTTAGGCTTCCCTGGTCCAGGAATATAGATTTGGAAGCCACTGTGTTACAAATAATATAAATCATGAGATATTCATAATCTGGTATATAATCACATCTGTTGTGTTTTGTTTTGTTTTAAATACAGCTGGTCTTTGTAGCACATCTTACCAGGGTATTTTTAAGGTGCATGGTGCCATAACTGAATTACGAAGGAATGTTCTATTAATTCGATGTTGTAGAGCTCGGGGCTGGGAATGATAAGGCTGAGTCCCTGTGGGCAACAATCAGGGGGAAGGCCAACAAGGCAGACATCCTAGTGGATGCTTGGGGGAGGATGTAGAAGAGGGTGGATGGGGAAGGGAAAGTGTTTTTAGTTTGTTTTCAGTTTCTCACTGCTCTAGCTTGTTAGTAACAGGTAATAAATTATGTTAATCTCCCTGTGCTGAGTCTGTTTTGCCCATGACGATAAGTGTTGAGTGATCTCCATGTTCTTATCTCAACCCTTGAGCCCTTTTCATCGCATTTTCTCCCCATTTCCCTTTGAGGAAGGGGAGCGAGAGAGCAGTTGTGACAGAACTCAGCTGCCCAGCTGGGTAAGACCACCACAATTAGCACACAGGGGGCTTAGAATAGTGTTTGTAAAAGCATTCAATTCTACATTCTCCAGGCAAAAGAGATGGCTCACTACATGATGGTTGTCTTATTACTGGAGTCATACCGTTTTCTGGAGTCATTGGCCAGAATATTCATATGAACCAGAACAGCAGGCTTTCCTTAAAAATCCTTCTTACCACAATCGTATCCTATGAGACACTCATGATCAGCACATGATTTACTCCCATTAGCCAGTTATGCAGCAAGAAGCTTTTGTTACTCTCACAGTTTCTTGGACATGGAGTTGTGTGCATCTTTCAGTTGCTTCGAAGAAAAACACAAAGCTTTTGAAAACTGTTGTCCTGTATAATTTTGAAAGATGTGCCATTCTGCACCCAGGCACACACTTGTACTGGGTAAGGATGCAAAGAGCACTGCTCCAAGCACTTTATTTTGTTTTGAGTTCTACCCTTGGGAAGTGATAGAGGTGTCAAACGGAAGCCTTGGACAACTGCACAGATCAGATTTCACTTAAGTAGCTAATGTCAACCTTGGAGGGTGGAAAATGAGAGTAAGTGTTCCTTTCCAGGGACCAGCACATCTTTTGTGCTTCAAAAGCATTTGAAAGTACATAAATCAAAGCAGAGTATGAACTGACAAAGCTAATTCACTGCCTCGCTGTTTCGTTTCAGTTGCATCTTTCTCAATCTCCTCAGCCAGGTACATTTCCTTTCCCTGAAAGTTACATAACAAATCAAACAAGTGGGCATTGGGGAGGGAAAAAAGGGGAGGAAAGGTAAAATTTATTACTGTTTAAAAGGGAAGGTGACTCATAAGAGAGTGGTATTAACAAAGTGACAGTATGAGATGAAGAGGGAGCACTTTGAACTCATTCTAATGATCTAATGACTAATATAATCCATTAAGAAATGCAAGGGCAAGATCTTTTTCACTGATTAACGTTGTACCTTATCCATGCTTTTAATAAAAAAATTAATATGTACTGCTCCTCAACTATCTGCATGTTTAATTAAAATGCTGAAAGCTTCCAGAAAGTGTTCATTTCATGCCATCAGATGAAATAGTGAAGTATCCAACTCTTAACCATGGATCTGGAAGCAGTAGGAGAATGTCAGAAGGGAGGAAAAAAGGCAAGAGCTGTACCACAATAAGTAGAAAAACACCTGCAGGTTTAGAAGCATACCTATTAAGCATGTTGTGTGAAATGCCTAGACAAGTACTAAAATAATTTAACACTAATAATTTATGAAGCAGATATTTTATTAAAGCTAGATATAGCATAAAACATCTATGAAAATACTGAAATCCTGTTCTTACACTTCACCAATGTATAAATTAAAGTAGTCTACTTTTAGGGACGTACTTGAACTTCATACAATTATAATCACAGTATTTAAAAACTCAAACACCACACTCACCACTTACTCCAAAAGTGTATATAAATCTCTAATGCCCTCAAAACTGAAATGAAAGAGAAGACTCACCTTCTTAATGTCTAACCAAGCATTATGCAATCACCAATCAAACTGAGAGTTTCTCCTTCCAGGAAAGACACAGCAGTGTGTGTACAGCTAAGGTTCTACCGAGCACTGTACCTAGCCTGGTCAGACTGTCTAAATGGCAAGGTATTTTAAAAACAGAATACAACTCAAGTTATCTATTTGATCTATTACAGAACTATTTCAAAAGAATGAACAGGGATCCAGGTCCCTCTACAGGCTGTTACAACTGGACTTACTGCAGTGATTGTACCCTGCTGGGCAGCTGAACTCCACCATAGCTGCTCTCTCACTCCTCCTCCTCTAAGGAAGAGGGTGAGAAAATATGACGGAAAAGGGCTCAAGGGTTGAGACAACAGGGAGATCACTCAACAATTACCAAGATGACAAAAACATGGCAAAACAGACTCAGTGTAGGGTGATTAATTTAGTTTATTACTTATCACTAGTAGACTGTAGCAGTGAGAAACTAAAAGCAAACTAAAAACACCTTCCCCTCCCCATCCACCCTCTTTCACCTCCTCCCAAGTGGCACAGGGGAATAGCGGTTGTGGTCAGCCCATGACATGTCGTCTCCACTGCTCCTTCACGGTCACTCTCTGCCCCTATTCCACGTGGGGTCCCTCCCATTGGATGCCGTCCTTCCCGAACTGATCACTTCAGCCCCCTTGCCACGTAAACCCAATAGACTTCCTGATCATAACCTTAAATAAATTCAAAATGGGTTTCTTACAGAGTTACTGTTCAGCTGACTGACTCAAGTGGTGGTGGAGCAAAAAACTTTTAAAGCACAGTCCCTTCTTCAGAGCAATTTGCTACTGTAAAACCAACACATTCAGCAGTGATTCAGTAGTACCTGTCTTTAGCAACACCAATTACAGCTAATTTTCTGAGGTACCAAAGTAGGTATGAAGTATACTAAAAGGCAGTTTGCTAATTGTTTGCAAATGTCAACATTTCAGCAAGGGTTTCTAACTATTCCCAGGTATTTTGTTAGTAATTTAGACAATACTTATAACTTTGAACAGTTTTGAGCAAATCACTACTCATTCAACTCAAGTGTCTTTTTATTTTTTTTTGAACACAGATGAGTTTTCAAAAGAACAGAATGGAACAACACTGGCATATTGTAAAAAACACACTAAAGGGTTTATCTAAAATGCTAAGGGTTTATTTTTAACTCCTAGAATAACAGTATTTAAAAGAGATATTCAGCTTCATAAAAGTATTTTTAAAAAGTTTAAAGAGGAGACCCAAACATGTCAAATTAATACAGAACCCTGTAGTAATTACTTCATTGATAAAAAATTAAGAGGCAGGAGTACATTTACTTCTAATCTGCATGAGGTTAAGAGAAACTGAAGCCTAAGTTGTTACATGCCCTGATAACATTACAAGCTTCCTACAGAAAACTGACAGGTTTTGTATATTCAGACTTCTAAAGAAGAATTGACTTGGTTCCACATGACATTTTGCTTAGGAAAACACCAAAGAATCAAAATGGTGCAGATTGAATGGCTTCAGAACTGTCTGATGAGTCTTATGAAGTGACAGACAGTTTGTTGTTACTAAGCAAACATTTTCACAAGGGAGAAGGGAAGGGGTGCTGCTATATAACTTACATCAAGAATGCCATCAGCAATAAACTCTGCAACTAGTGTTAAGACAGGGTAATCATAAATAGAAGGTCAAATCAATGATAAAAAGAAAGCCAGTCCAAGTAACACAGACTTCAATAAAGTTCAGTGCCAAATGACATGGAGGAAAAAAACATAGCAATTCTGACAGTATGAAGATACCTGTTCTTGAAGCAGTGGCACCAAGAAGGAAATGGTCATAACATGAGCAGAGCAGCTGAACTTGGCAGCTGCAGTCGGGCACGACTAGCTGTGATGAGAGACCCATTTCACATTCCTCTGACATGACGCCTGAAACGGGCTCCAAGCCATACAGGAGGAGCTGGTACCTGACTACAGATCTCAGAATGACCATCCTGGTTTTGGGCCAGAGGAGTGAGAGGAAGCAGAGCCTGGAAGAAGTTTGACTACAACCAGCCAAATGCTTTTACATAGAGAGGGTCTGAATTTGGCATTCTTAAAAAGGGTTATTTTAAGAAGCAAAAGTAAACATTTTTAGCCTAGCAGCTAAATGCTTTTAGAATAAATGTTGTATAAGGTGTAATCTGAACTTTATTTTTCCACCCCCAAAATCTTTTTCCAATCTTTCACTCTGTTGAGATTCCCACATAAATTACAGGTGCAATGTACTGCCATTATCAGACAGCGCTCAGTGTTCTTCACACACTGCCACTCAATACAGCAAGCAAAGCAAATGACAGCAAGGTGCATTTTTAATAAATAACTTCCTGGAATCAATACAGGGATTACTAGATCAATTTCTATGCACTGCGTGCACAGGAGCCATCTAATGGTCTCCTTTGGCCTTAAAATCTATTAATTAATTTGTTTTCTACAGACAAACAAACGTGGCTCCAAGAAGAAAGTCTTCACAGCCTACCACTTTTGACAAGGAAAGGACGAGGGAACACCACCTTGGCAGGGAAGTGCTTTTTAATAAAATACGTTAATTTTCAACTGATACCATCAAGTTCAGTTTAGTTATAAATCGGGATATAAACACTGTAACTGAGAAGACTGAATTGCTGAAACAATTAATGATGTTTCAGAGATCTGGGAGGAAGTCTTTCAGTCTGTTGACTAATGGGCACACAAGCATACTATCAGTACTGATGCTTAGCTTAAACGTTTTGCCTTTTTGTGTTAAGCTACAGGAAAAAGAACTACAAAAATGTGAAGACTTGGTATCTCCATAGCAGAGCCTGTCCAAAGTAAAAAAATAAAAGATGCACTAGAAAAGGCAAAGAATTCTAAAAGAAACCTGATTAAAATGGGAACTTGGACTTACAATACACCATGTGATCATTGGTCTAGCTTCTTTGGAGTGTCATCTGTGGCAGACAAAAAAAAAAAAGGCAAAATGCTTGCCTTGCAAACAGTAGATTACTGGCCATGAGAAATAATCTCTTACCAATGCCACTTCCAAGTTTTCCCAGAAGGCTGAAGGCCACTGTGTTATACTATTGCTAACTGTAACCTTATTCAGCAAAAGGTTTAGAGAAGAGAATGTGAACTTGAAAATATACAAGGTGTAGTAGCCTTTCATCTGAACCCAGTCACCTATGTTAATGCTTTGTTACTACATAAACTACCTTGCTAGTGCTGTACATGATGGTATTCATTTAGTTTTATTGTATCTGTCATCTTTAACTATTTAACAAGTTTTACCAACCTCACACATTAAATCAAATGTCAAGATAACCATGTCCCTCAAAAGCTCTTCCTAAGCTTAGAAAAACAGCATGCATATGCACTCTCTCTAGAGGATGACTTGAACATAATGCAAGCACTCTTCCTATCAATTAATAAAACTCCTACGATAACATACAGGCTATAAAATCCTCCTAACCTTGATAACAGGGAATTGGTATACCACAAAGGCAAGTGATTGCTAAACTTACATTCTGGAAAAAAACTCAAACAAACAAAACCATAAAAAGCAACCTCCTCAAAAGGAGCTCTGAAGAATGTCCTACTCATTAAGAAAACCCTCACAACCATTCCAGATGCTTTTAAACCACAGGTATTGACTCAGTTTCTCCATATGAGCACATTTGAGGCAGCACTGTACGGGTAAAAATCCAAGATCCCAATCAATATTCAGTCTAATCTAAAATTCGATACAGTGCCATCAACCCCACGAAGCGTGCCTGGATGCTGACCAGCAGCAGTTTGGGAGTAAATCCCCAAGCCCTGGATAAAAAAATGTGAAGCAGCATTGCCCGGCTTTACAAGAATGCAGAGGCAGTGCACGTTGCAACTTCAAGGCTGAAAAGATAGTTAGAAAAGGTGGAGAAAATTAAGATGCAATTTTATCCCAGAATATAGATAATATTACATCAGCTGTCTGTTACTTAGAGCAATGTCTGTGAGAAGATTTGTGCAATTTGTTTTCCAAGTCAGTTGGCCTTGTAATATCTCAGTCATGACAGTACATTTATTCTAATTTTAAGGCCAATGAGCTGAAGTATGGCAAACACCTACATTATGACTTGCTAGACAGCACTACGATTAAAAGTTTCTATCTTCCTGAATTGTTGATAAAAACCCTCCAATCATTTCCTTTAACAGCACTTTTTCTGTACAGTAAAATACACAGAACCCCTTCAGGAAAGGATTCCTTTCCTACTTCTCTTTCATGAAAAGGATGCAATTATTAGGTATTTTAATGTCTTTTTTCCTCAAAAAATTATTAAGCCATCTAACAGTCAAAGCCCATTATAAATGTTCATTAAGCAGCAAATGCTGGGCAGCTCAAGAACAGATTATTGCCATGATAAGCATTACAACAGGAATGCATTATAGACAGAGGGGAACTGCCTGCAGGGGGACAAGTCCAGCAGTGTCTCCCCTGGCAGGAATCAGCATGGGAGTGCCCACGATGCCCCAGGGCACTCAGAAGTGTGTCTGATCCACACGTGTTCAATTCAACTGTTTAGCCCAACTAAACTGATCCAGGAGTTGGGGTCAATGTTTCTTGTAGATCCTGTCCATCTCAGGATATTCTGTGTTTCTATGTGCAATATTTTTGGAACCAGGATGCATATGCATAAATGCATATGAAATACATTTCACTGGGAAGGCCTCTCTAATAGGATGAGAGTGTTAGTCAAAAACAGAAGAAAAATGTTTTTCTCTCTGCTTTTGGGGCAGTTAAATCACAAGTCTCTTTAGTCAAGAATGATTACAAGACAATACAAGCCCTGCAAAAGGTAGCAGAAAATGATATTTCTACCAGTGACTGATATGAAAACCAATTCAGTGGAAAGGGTTTCTTTCTATATGACCCTGAGGGATATGTCTGCAAGAAAAATTTAATAAAATTTTGTGGGGGGAAAAAAAATCAAGCCTGCAGCATGCAGATTGTGCTACCTATACATATTTCACTTTCATTAAAAAAAAAATAAATAAATCAACTTAACTGACTGTACTCTTCTTGCATCTCCACAAAGAATTTATTAAGTTTATATGAAATCAATATAAAATGGCTTAAAGTCATTTAGAAACTTTCTGTAGCCTATAAGATGATAGATATTATTATATATGGAAGTTCTGTGGTTGTTTTTTGTTGTTGTTTTGCATTGAAGAGATAACGAGGACCTAAAAGCTATGAAAAGTTACAGGCATAGATTTTAAACATTTCAGGTCTAAGCATAAATTCTAAGCACTTTCAATTATTCATACCAATTATTTTTACACTGATTCCCCAAAAAGACAGTGGTTCCAGAAGAAGCCAGGTTTACTTCTGGTTTTAGAATCCAAGCTTTTCTGGGACTTTCACTGTATCTCAAAAACATGTTTCATTAAAATGCTTATTTTTTAAGACATTTTAGAAGTAGAAAGGACTTTAGTCCAAAGTTGTGTGAGCACGCCTGAAATGCATGCACATTTGTGTATGCCCTAAGATATCCCAGTGAAGGTTTCTAGAAAGGAGTTGTGGTCATTCATTTGCGGTCACTACCTGCATTTTATGCCACTGAGGGAAGAGGGCTTGCCCCCTTCTACACTCACCCAGCCCCTGCAAATCCAAATCCACAGCTCTTATGCTGAAGGATATTTCCTCTGAATAAATCTCACTGCCACATCTACTCAGCTCCTTTCCCTTCTGAATCTCAAGGTCTTTTTTTTTTTTTCTTGGGGGGGGGGGAGGATTTTTTTTGTTGTTGTTTGTTTTGAGTGGCTCTTGACAAATTCAGTTTGTGTTCACTTTAGAGCATGGAAATCTGTTGCCACCTTCTCTGCTTATGAAGCTTATTATTTAAGTACAAGTCCTTATGCATTTATTTATGTTTTTAGATTTATTTTTTTAAGATAAAATTATCTTTCCAGTCTGTTAGCTACCCCATCAATGGCACAATCTCTTAGCAAATAAACTTTGCTCTTGTAGAATTTGGCTTTGTATCAATTTACACTGAAAATTGCAAACTAATGAATTTGTATTGGCAGAGGAAAATGTTTCTGCTTTTACAGACCCCAGTATTTACTAGTAAACAAGATTACCAGGAACAAGTCCCAGTTTCCCCAGCAACTTAGTTACTTATCTCTTACAAGACTTGTATGTTGATTTGTTCCTCTCTATGGCCCCAGCGTAATGAGTTTGTTCCAAAGCACCAGATAAATTTACAGCAACAGAATGTAGCAGCTTTTGAGTTCTGATACTCTGAAAAGTTGGAGCTACCTAAATGCTGGATACAGGACTTGGTTGTATCTTGATGTCACCAGTGTCCTATGTTTCAGCTTGATGAGTATCCTGCAAGATTTTTTGTGCATCTTTTCAATCATTAAGCTCAAAAATGGATATGCAGACCAAAATTTTTACTTTTCTTCTCTCGTTCCTCCTCCTACCCTTCTGTATTTTAAAACCATGAAACAATCCTTAAGTTGTGAGGCCAGAATTACTGTACAAGTTGGAGCCTATCTAAACCTATTTAACTAGAGTCCTCATAATCCTTGCTCATCTCATCAGTGACTTTCAAGTGCATTATATTTAGAATAATGGAAAGTCACCTTTTAAATCTTGTAGGAGCTTCAGCTTTCCTGAGCAGTTTTGTAACTTGAAAATGCCTTATGTTTGTCTCTGATGTTTATCAGTTATAACTATGTTTTTGTGTAGCAGAAATACACTGTCAGCTCTAAAATGACACACCAACTACATAATCACCATGACCAGCAAAACAATGCTGTTGATGAAAAAAGTAATCAATGGTCTTCACCTATTGATGAAGACCATTAATAAAGATCTAGGAATAATATGGTATTTTTACTAGGAAGTGAATAAAGCCTCACTATTCCAACAGAAAGTTTTTGCAAGACCACTGTTCTGAAGCACTTATATACATTGAAACATGACAATAATACATTTTAGCAGATTTGCTAAGCCTAAATCAAAATAGAAGCACAAATCACTTTGCAAACTACGGAAGAAGTCCATCAAATCAGTGAAAAGTTTTGTCCAGATATGGAAACATTTGTATAAAACATTCTAATTATAGTCTCGCAGACATAAAGAAAAAAAGCACAAATAAATAGCACACACATCTGCTAGAGGCAAAGAGAGATTTTTCACAGGTTGTTAAGTACTTAACAGTGCTCAGTATCTCAATCCCATGGAAATGAAGGAGAGAGTCAGATACTGAAAGCTTTTTACATCAAGATCAACCTAATTTCCTGTATGTTAAACAAACCTCTACTAACATTTGGGGGCGTTGGGGGTGAAGTCTACCATTGCAATGTATCAGTTTGAAAACTGATAAAAGTAAAACCTTTTATACAACAAACTATTAGCTTCTGGAACTCACTGTAATAAAATATTGAAACCAAGAGCAGTAATAATAAGAAGAAAGCATTTTATAGAGATAGTAATATCTACAGCCCCAACAAGATATGAACATGTGGTTATGACAGTGTAAGCCATACCTGCTGGACATGGCTGGGAGCTGGTTTTATGTGCTTATCCCATATCTACATATGTGAGTGTTTCTTGTAGCAGTGCCTCAAAGAGTAGGATATAGTACTAATGTCTGCAACAGTATCTTAGACATGATGAAATGATGGAATGAGAGCTCTCACCTTCAGAGTTAAACAAAATTAGAAACGTTGCAATTTTTGTTCCTAAATTAGGGCTTCCCCAGGGTTTAGTTCACAGGAGGTCATTCTTAAATCTTAATCTCTTCCAAATTAGCACCTGTAGGCAATTCTTCTTTCACTCCTAACAAATTACAGGGGCAGACAAATCATTTCATGAAGCTTCTCTAACAGTAAAATCTATGGATTTTACTGTTAAGCATAAACATATACGCTTACGACAACTGAAACAAGTCTAAGGATGCATGGATTTTTTGTGCTTTGATGAAAATCTGTAGGATTGCAAGAGAAATTCCCTGAAGGTAAGAAACACTAATTCCTCCCCCACACTTTTGAAAATCTATAAAAAAAAAAAAGTCTAACTTCCTACAGAACTGAACTAATATTCATTTTAGCTTCATATTTCTGTTCCAAGTTAAAGGCAAATGAAATTTTACAGGAACATATTTTGACTACTTTCAACTAGATTCAGTAGAGGAAATTTCATCAGAATTATTCCTCTTTTTAAAAGCTCAGTTTAGTTTTGATGTATATCACAGAATGGTTTAGGCTGGAAGGGACCTCTGCAGGCCATCTGGTCTAAACCCCAGGCTCAAGCAGGGCCACCTACAGCAGGTTGCCCACGACCACTTCCAGATGGTTTCGAAGATTTCCGAAGGGGAAGACACCACAGCCTCTCTGGGCAACCCATTCCAGTGCTTTGTCACTTGCACAGTAAAGGCTTCCTGACATTTAGATGGAACCTCTTGTGTTTGAGTTTGTGCCCATAGCCTGATATGAACGGTTAACATGAAAAATCATCAAAGATGTTAAGGAAAGTTACTTTATTTGCTTTTGATTAAAGGGAAGTTGAGCTTGCCAGTATAACTGCAGTAACAGTCAAAGTTCTCTCTACCTTATGTTACTTCCACTGAGTTTATTAAGGCAATGAGTCAGGCTTACCTCAGAGATATCAGATGCAAGTTTCTGAGCCTTTAAAGATGTAACAAATACACCAAACCAGAAGCCACTACACATGAGAACTTAAAAAATACTTGTTCTAAGGACAAAGGTATCTGAGAAACACAGCAAAAAACAAAGTTCTTCTGTTACAGAAGATGGCACCATGCTCAACCATGATGAGCATTTGCAGAATCTAAGTACATAAAAACAGTTAAAAAAAAGTATAAAACTGATCAAATTTAATTTAGCTGATAATGCCATAACAACACGGTACCCACAGACCTCATGCAATTACTGCATTATACTTCATATGTTTGTCAACCCATTTTCAAGCACTAATTTACCAAATGATGATTGCTGGTTTTATGAACTACATTAGCTGGAATAGAGTCCTCGATCTAACTGTTCTTGTCGTCAAAAACATCTTTGCTGCAACTTTTTAGACCAAAACTGATCTGATTGAAGGAAAATGGCTTGCACAATGTACAAAACTAGTTTTGCAGACTAAAGGAAGTTCATACAAATTCATGTATATTTTAGGTTGTCTTGCTACAATGTTCAGCAAGAATAAAAATTCCAGGTTTCATTCATTTAAACCAGTTACTATAATTTAATTGTATTAATCCACAATATTAGGCATAATTTGTAACATTTGCTCAATCAGGAGAATTACTTCTGTTAATATTTTGAAATTTATAAGAGAGAAAAATACAGTATCAGAACTATTGTATTTTTTCCTCAGCTGACATCTTCACAAGATTAATTTTTCTAAGTGGATAGCCTTAAAGAAAACCTAATAAATTCTACAGAGAAAAGCTCAAGCAGACATGCAGAAATATCAGCTCAAGTAACATGCTATCCTGGAGCGTAGTTTTTCTGCCTGCCTAACTTCTAGCTCATGCCAGGCTGTCATGGATGAGCCGTGTGGCTTTTCATGGAGCTCACTGCACATCCACACAGCACTTAACAGTGTGGGGATTAAGTGTCTATTTTCTATTTTATGACCGCAGAACAAATGAACAATAACAATTATAATATGCTTCATCTTTAGTCATCACTAGACACTGATACTCAAATTTTCAGGTCTGAAAGCAGAAAACCACGCAAATTGACACAAAGGACAAAGATGTTCAGCTACAAATGCTCTTCATGAGGGTTGGCAAAGGCTGCCTTAGGTTTTATTGGGATGAAACTATCACAGAAAGAAAAGTTGGCAAGGCACTTCACCCCGTTAAAATTATGTTCTGTTTAAAGAAATCTGGTCTACCATTTGATTTTGCATGTGGTTATGCATTTTTCATTTCAAGCAAGGTTGGAGACAATTCTCCTGCTGGAGAAGAGCACCATTAAAACCATATTACAGCAGTGAAAACTCAGTTCCATTCTTTTTTTTGACTTTGCTCACTATGCAGCAAAATGCCTTCTTGTTAATTATCCACTTCATCATCAAGGGACAGTTTAATCACAAGAATGTCTGTGGTTCAGGCTATCACTGCAGTACAAGCAAGGAATTTTGCATTGCATGTAATTGGCCAGGTAATTTGAATAAAAAATCCTTAATTGCACATTTACTAAATGCAAACAGTGCAGTGCACAGTGCATGATTGGTGGAGGACATGGGGGAGCATTCAGCTGCCAAGTTGCCATTTTTACCTCTCCACAGCACAGCTAAGCAAACAGTGCAGATGGCTTACTGCCACCATGGTCTCTGTGGGGTGGTGGAAGTCCTTCCATTCTGTGCTGTAAAAAGCTCAGCAAATCGCCTGTATATCAGGACATTCAAATCTACATGAAAACAAAACTAGCATTTCTGAGAAGCAGGGAGAACCCAGCACTGTGAGAGCAAGAGCAAGCCAGAGACTGATACACTTGTATAAAGCAGCACAACTGTCAAAACTGACAGCATTACTAGCTCTGTTGGACAGAGTGCAGTTGCAGTCTGGGATTTTTTTTTTTTAACAAGATCTGCACAGTCTGGGCTACAGATGTTTTCATCAGGCTGTAGGCCTGTATAAGTGTGCAGTACACAGCTGTGAAAATCAATCCTGAGCTCTAATAATTGCCTCATGGACAATTCAGATGCTACCACAGTAGGAACTTTAGAACAAGTAAGTACACATCATAATAATACCAGAAAAAGGCAATTATTTAATCTCTTGACAGACAATATCAAGTGCTGTCTTAAAGCTGTCTAGACTACTGGCTTCCATCACTGGAAGGCCAATTCACAGCTCTCATATTTCATATTTTTTTTCTCATTTCCATGCTAAATGAATTCATGGCCTGTTTATGTCCTTTGATCAACACTTCCTTTTCCCTCAGCTAGCTCTTTTCTGTAATTCAGTACTTACCTTTCTTTCCCGCAGCATATTTATAAATATCAGTATCTATTCCTCATGTCATTGACAAAGAAAGGACATTTTGTAATTTCATTTGGTGTAGCAAGAACTCTGCTTTCCAAACAGCATCCTAGGAGCCCTCTTCTACATCTATTTCCATTTTAGATTACCTTCCTCATAGCTGACCAGAGTGGTGTGCAGTACACGGCATTAGGCACTTTCATACTGTTTCATACAGTAGCAATGGTGTACTCTTAACTCTTCTGGAAGCCTTCACCAGTCTTTCAGCTGCTTTATGGCAATTAGCAGAAAATCTCAAGCCTCTCTTTCCACTTCCAGCCGATAAAACCCCTACTTAGAACAGAAATTCTTACTATGCCCCATTGTATACAATTTTTCATTTTCTGCTACATTTTTTGCCTTCAGGACTCCAGTCCTAAAGGCATCAAATTCTGTCTTGATTTATTCCACTACTAAATTAGCAATGTCTCTTGATCCTGTGTGGCCATGTTTCTCCTACTGTGTTCTCTAAACAATCTATAGGTAATGACTTGTAAATTCTTTTATCAGTCAATCGAATTATCTTACACCTATCAGCACTCCTTCAGGAATCTCTCTCTTCTTCTTGTGAATAATCTGTAGTTGCCCATACAGACTTTCCAGATACAACTAAAGCACTTTGTTGGTACTGAAACAGGATAAACCATCTCCAGATGTAGAACAGAAGTGATAGAATTTGTTTATCTTTTATGATGAAAATGTTATTAATTCAGGGTGTTTGCTACTTGTCCATGTTTCAAATTTAAGCTTCAAAATTAATTCATTATTAAATAATAGTGAAAACATGAGATAAGTGTGAAATTCTTACAAAGACAAGCCATATAGAAAACTGTTTTCTTAGTGAGAACAAAAGAAACTTTTGCAAGATGCAGCTAATTCAATTGCTTGTTGCCTAGTGTCCTGGTTACAGCAAACCTGTACAATAGGATTCTCACTGGAAGGAGAAATCATGAACCAGACATAATCATTAAGCAAATTCAATCACCTTTATATTATTCAGATATAAACAGAACCTACTTATCAATGTAACGTGTCTAAACAGCACAGAAGTTTATAGTGGGGGGCTTGCCACCCCCCCCCTTTTTTTTTTGTTTTTTACTGTGAGGCTACAAAAAAATAAAATAAGACACAATACAGCGTAACAAATTCCTTTGTTACAGTCAAATAAACAAAGCAAACATGTAGAGTTTTTATCATAGGGCAAATGCAAATTGCCTTTGAGAAAGTGAGTTGGATACCAAATTGGTATAATCCATGTACACACTCTGAAACACACTTTGTACAAAAACAGTGTCTTTCAAATGTGTTGAAAATACAAACAGTAACATAATCAGAACTTACTTCATCAGGGTTGGACCCAACAATCTCTTGAGGTCCCTTCCAACCCCTACAATTCTGTGATTTTCCATTCCAAAATCATATAAATGCACCACCTTTAATATAGTCAGAAGTTTCGTACCATAGCATAAGATCAAATATCTTGCAGATATTAAGTAAATCATTTCTTTTAATTAATTTTCTTCATAGGCAGCTACTTCAATGGAGGGTCAGTATGTTGGTAAATAGACAAAACGGTGAATTTTAATACAGCTATGTTACCTGGAGATGGCTTAGGAAGTTAGCCAGAACTAATTTAACTTCATGTATAGGACAGCCCAAGCTTGTCCAAATAGCTGGATGAAAACAGCCAAGCTTTCAGAAAAGTTAACCATACACATCCCACATTTAACATGACTAGGACTTGCAGAATCTCAGAATTTAAACGAGCCATTTTTTCATGTTAAGACACATATGTGTTACACAGCTTTGGATAAATAACCTCTACACATAAGGGGTAGATATCTTTTAAACCATGTTCACTTAACAGTAACATTTTCTTACTAAAAACCTAGAAATTGTTTGCCATTAGAATTATTTTGTAAACCACTTTTGTTACTCTAAGTACATTATATTAACAGCACTTCACAATAAGTATTTATTCTGTTAATAAAAGGTTATCAAATGGTCAAGACATTAAATAACCAAATTAAAGCTTACAGGATTCAAAGCTAGAAAATGAATTCATGCTTTACAAGTTTCACTTTTTTTTTTTAAATCATCATTATTTAATTAAGTACAGTTCAAGAATATTCACATTAAACTACAGGAGTTCTGATTCTTAAGAATCCCCTAACTACGTTCTTCATACTTAATGGAATGAAGTAAAGAAGAGAATTTGGGACTTTCAATAAAAAATCTGTTCTCAGTGGAATCTAACAGAGCATGGAAAGCCCTGGTGATAGTTTCAGCCTTACAAAGCTAGCAATCTTCCTTCTATTTCTTCTTTCTGAAAAACAAACAAACAGACAAAACACCTCCAGCCCAAACACTTGCCAGTCCTTCCATTGGGGAAAAACTATAACACATTAATCATATATTTGAAGTACATGGCCTGTTTAAAGAATCCTCTGATGTGAAGTATCATACCTATTTCATGAGATCCTTTGCACCTTACAAAGTTACCTTGAGTCTTTTTCTTTTGCCATCCGTAACTATGCAGTCGTAATACCAATATAAACTAACAGCATTTATCACTAAACTGGGGAGAGGCTCTTTATCATATAATGTATAGATAGGACAAGGAGTAATGGCTTTAAACCACAAGAGGATAGATTTTGATGATTATTTTTTAACATTTGGAATAAATTGTTAACTCAGAGGGTGGTGAGGCCCTGGCACAGGTTGCCCAGAGAAGCTGTGGGTGTCCCACCCCTGGAGGTGCTCAAGGCCAGGCTGGGTGAGGCTTTGGGCAGCCTGGTCTGGTGGGAGGTGTCCCTGCCCATGGCAGGGGGGTTGGAATTAGATGATCTTAAGGTCCCTTCCAAGCCGAACCGTTCTATGATCCTATGATTAATCTGAATCCCTTCGGTCTTTACTGGCTCTGGCACAGTTCTATTCATCTTTGCATTTCATTGTAATACAATTTCAGTTCAGTGACTACATTCACCCTGAGTTAAGATTCACAACTACCCAAGACAAATACTAATAAAGCTATGGCCTGTATCATGATGTGAGTCAAGAGACTAAGAAACAAGAAGCAAAAATTTAATCCAGAAGTGAGCTGGGATTTAACTCTTTTTCTGAAATCACTGCAGCAAGGCCAATCTTAATGCATTTAGCAGCAATTAACACTCAAAGCCAAAACAGCTGCACATTGCTGATGCTCTCCAGATGCAAGCTAAGGAATTAAATCACGGGATAATTCAATTGGAAAATTGCTTGTAATTATGGAGAATGCAGTGACTGCTTGACTGCTCGTGGTGACTGGTAGCTGCTTCAAGAATAGTGAAGTAGTCTATGCAATGCACATTGGATACATAAAAGTGGCTGTGTTAAGAAAAATCTCATTTAGTTTCACAGAGATATGGGTTTTACGTTGTTAAAACTGTATTTGCTGACATTAATGACAATCCATTTTCACTGTGCCATTACTGCCAAGGAGCAGAATGACCAACTATCACTTACACATAGACCAGTAATGTGAACTTACAGCACCCGTCCTCTGAAGGAACTCAGAGTACTTTGCAAACATACCAAAAATGGTCTAACTCTAAAGAACAGTGATCTGAAAAGGGTTTGTTCTTCCTCATCTTATTTAATATACATGCAAACAAACCGACCTGTACTAACATGTAATTTAAATCCTTGGTGCCACAAGGCTGACAACTTCTGGGAACAAAGGAGGGTGCTCCTCCACTTCAAACATTAAAAGTAAAACTCAGATTCAACAACAGAAGAGTAGGATGCAAAGAGGTTGAGCCAGAGAACCTCCATTATTGTTGACAATCAGAAAAAAAAAAAAAATTCAGAAGAAATTGGTTTGACTTTTGGATTTACAGTTAACAGTGCAGGGGAAAAAAAAAAAAAAAAAGAAAAAAGCATCATTTCATCTGTAAACTCAGCAAATGTATTCAGAAAGTAACAGGCTGATGCAGTTTTCTACACTCCGTTTGTAAAATAACCTTACCAGAACTGAACCTTATTAGCATTACAGCATTTGACAGTCTGCAGATTATTTTAAGAGTCTTGCTGAGGGACAAAATGGCTGCTGGGTGTGATCATATGCATACTGACTCTGTGATGGAATGGGAAAAACACCTAGGAATGCTGATTTCCAGTTTTCTAGTTAGCTATTAAAACACACAGCTCTCTTAGTTGTCAGAAAAACAGTTAGGGCAGCAGTGGTTATTATAACAGACTATACTACCTGTGCTTCAGCTACTGAGAATTACTTTGCCTGATTTTCTTTTTATTTACTTCAAAAAGCACTAATACAAAAAATCTTTGTGGAACAAGAAATCATTTATTTACAAGTGGCCTCCGAAATCAATCACCCCACATCAAAAGTTAAAGTTGTTACTTTTAGTACTATCAGCTACACAATAATTAAAATTGATTATAAAGTCACAACCTGTCATTAGGCTGCTGTCAATTGAGAAAAAAATTCTTCAAAAGCAATTATTTTAAGTGATTGTAAAAAGATTCCCATCAATTAAAGAGACATCTGGTAATAGGGAAAACCTGATAAATTATCTCTTGTTCTCAGTGTTAGTACTTTTCAGACCAAAGGTGATGCAGGAGAGAAATCCTTATGGTCATTATCTCTGCCTGAAGAGAAGTAAAAAATCCATTGTGCTGTGGCCAAAGACAGGTCAATCTCCTTCTTTAGATACGTTTGGTGGTGATCAAAGTGCAGGTCTCAGTAACAGAGATGACAGGCTCTCAGAGATGACAGGATAACATGTTCTGTGAACCCAATCTGGCAAAAAATACTCTGAGTATTTGCGTATTGGGTAGTCATAAGAAACAGAGGTGCTTTGTTTTTTTTTTTAAACAGATGACTGTAATACAGCAAACACTGATTCTTAGCAGGACTATGCCCTAGAGCAGTTTTTCCAGTGAACAGATATGCTACTATTTCTACACAACGCATCCCCTCTGTTGCTTCCCTAGAGTTTTTCCGTCCCCGAGCTACGTCATCGTTACAGCTTTTCATTCTGAAGACATAGAAAGTGGTCATCTCCACCGCCAAACTTCCAAATCTCAACAGAGTTCTCAAGAATATAATGCCTGTACCCTCCTGAACTTGTTCTACAAGCTTACAGTACAGGTTGTCAAATTGTTGTTGGTCTAAATTTCTGGTCTAATACTGAGTCTAGAGGGGATCAAAATGATTAAATGGACCACACTGAGAAATGCCCTGTGCAAAGGTCAACCTCACTCCATCTTTCCTATGTCCCCCACCCCGAGCAGGAAGCACATAACGTCAACATACATAACAAGCACCAATTGCCAAAAAGAATAAAAAGGTAGAAAGAAGTGGCACAGCATTACTTCCTTATACTACCAAACAATCTGGCATCTCTAAGGCAAGAAAGGTACTGCACCCACGTTAAAGAAAAAAGGGGAAAAAAAAAAAAAAAGCTGCAGCTCATACCCATACCAGGTCTCACACCTGCAGCTGCCAGTGAGACAATGCACATGGCACATCTGTATCGCTTCCGTGACAGTGTCAGGCTTTAAGGAACAACATATTCTTCAACTTAACGTGCTCCTGTTGCTGGACAATGAGAAACTGGAGGCTTTCAGCAATTTCACAAACAGTCTGATTATAAATACACCTGGGCTAGCAAAATGCCAGTTCCTGTGCTCTGTAACCATTCATTCTGCAAGCTTAAAAGAACAAGAGGGCAGTACCTGTTAAAGATCAAGGGAGAAGGAGGGAATAGGAAGGTGTTTTTCCAAAAACACAACAAAATAAAGAGTTAGGATTTGATTATGTTGCTGGAGTTAAAAAAAAAAAAAAAAAAAAAGGGATCTGAAGTTTCTGCAGTCTGCATTACGAGCAGTTGTCTTAGTTACAAAGAGCTCAATAACTCAGCTCCATCAATAAAAAGGCCTGGCTGCTGGTAAAAGTAGTGTACCAGGTGAAAAAACAGGTAACCAATAAGTTAGTTAATTTTCATAAGTAGCTTAGGTCATTCTTGCTGTAATGGGCATAACTAGCTTCACACTAAGTGCCAGTCTTTGGCGCCCCACCCTCTCTGATGGTTAATGGGTGTGATATTAGATAACACATATATTAATCAACTTATAGCTCTAATACATTTCACCTGCCCACCCACAAAGCAGTCTGAGATGCATAATTTCATGCCAACAGTAAAACACACGGTAGAGAGTGATGAAAGTGTTGCCTGTAACGTGTCCTTTCCACAGAGCTCATGCCCATCTCGTCAGGGATACCACAGCCAAGCAGAAAAGCTCTTCCCCTGGGTTATGCAGTGCTTTACACCCAGATGAGACACCTCACCTGGTTAGAGTTCAGTTATTTCAACGACACTTCATGACTCACTGTGCAATGAAAATGTAAGCCAACAACCACTCAAGGTGTGCCCCTACTCCAACACATTTTTACCTTTCCAGACAGATACATTCTCCCCACAAGTCAGTGGAAAGAACTGGATTGCTCAGCTTCACACAGCACTCAGCCATACCGAACCCCAAACATCTCAGCTAAGCACATAAGCAAACACAACACCAATACCACGGAAAGCATATTAGCTCTGGTATGACTTTATAATGTGACTTCTCACCTGTGCAAGCAAAACCCAAATGCTGGTTCCCAAAGTTTCATCTGCAGTGAAATACCCCTTAATCCTCTCACAGCCTCCTGTCAAATTTCCACTGTACAACAGAGCAGGAGTTTTTGTTTTTTTTTTTAATAATAAACATGTTAATTTCTATTTCTTGAGTTTTCCTTGATTTTAAGGTAATCGGGAATTCACAAGCTTGCTGAATATTTGTAAGCACCTCAAATTTCGCAGAAGTCCATATTCAGTTCAGCTCTACACAGGACAACAATCACTTGAGCCCCTGCCATTAACCATTTGTTCTTCACACTGGCCATGCAGTGAGAAATGCCTGCAGCAGGCCACACACCAACCTTGAAAAAGATGGGACTGCATCTTTATCATTTCTTGCTTCAAAGTCATTACAACCATCTCTGTTTTTTCAGGAGGTTTACAGGTAACGGAACCAGATTTTCTGTTCTCTAACTAGGTAATCAATTCCTTCAGTAAAGCTAAGCCTCCATCTCTGCATCCATTTAATTTTCTCCATAGGTGGCTAAGACAGACACCTAACCTACACTAGTATTCATATTTAAACAAATGTATTTAATGAAAATTGCTATTAAAAATGTTAATTGGTGCTGTTAATCCAGCTGCTGTCACTGATTTGCAAATGCCTTGGCATCTTTACTAAGCAGTATTTTGTAGAATCTGCTCTGGCATAACAGATACGACTTTAGCTTGATTAGTAATTGGAAAATTAATCTAAGAAATTTCAGTATGGAAAATTCCAAGTTCTGTATGTCACAGAGAACTTCAGCTCTAATAAAGTGGCCTTTTTGATGCGTATGACCAGCTCAGCCTTATCCACAGTTAGCAGCCTAAAAAGCTATAATCTGTTACAGTAGTTGAACATAAACCATTCTCTGTTTCCTCTCCACGTAATTCCACACCTTCAGGAAAAACACTTAAGAGTAGAATTAAACCTGCATCAGTTCATTGTTTAAACATGGACTTTTATTTCTGCACTGCTCTGAATCACTGCCTTGAAACCTGAATGTCCTTGCACCTTCAGCTGTTCAAAACTGGTATCAGAGCTTTGCAGCTTGGGCTTTTCTCTGATAACAAAATTACTGTGACAGGTGAAAAGGAGTTCCCATCTAACCTTTATTATGCTGTTTATGTGCCTTGCAAGGCTCCAAATGACTGCCAGAGATGCTTATCTGTGGTATACAGCAAAACGTTTCCCTTCATTGCCTGACCTTTCCACTTCCCCACTGGAAGCACACAAAAACAGTGAGATGACCCACCCTAAAAGCAGCACACAGAACAAATTACTGCAGCTCTGTTCTAAATCAGATTGTTTCTTTTGGCATAGGCAATGCTTTGGCTGTCTGAATACCTCTTCAAATCTGGTGAAGTCTACTCATCATCTTGTTTGCTCATGTTTACACCAGATAATTTATATGACAGCCTCTCAGAGAAGAATGGAAAGAACTGCTCACAGCCATAGAAGAGGAAGAAGAAAAAATGCAGAACAATGACTAAAGCCCACTATTGCTTTTTTTAAAAAAACAAAACAAACAAACAAACAAAACTCTGAAGGAAATGCCATTTAGAAATAAGCTGTGCTTGCTTCTTTCATCTCTGTTGTGACACCTGAATATTCACCTAATAAAAATGACTTATCTGAGTTTGCAAGTAGTATGAACCCACTATTATCAAGTCAAGATTCAAAAATAAAGCAAAACACAAAACATTTTCCTCATTTTAACAGAAGACAATCCCTTGTATTTATCCTTTTTTAAATTCTCATCCATGGAAGGCAAAAGACAAATGCCCAGCATTTCTAGATTAGGTGCACTTGATAGATATGAAAGACTATGCCACTGAGTCTAAAGGGGGTTAAGGGAACTTAGAGGAAGTGATTTTTTACCAAAAGAGGCACTCAAAATATAATTCACTACACAGAAAGGCAAGGATGCTCAGTATAGGACTGGCATCTAGGTTTGCAGATTCCAAATCAACAACATATTGTAGCATGTATCCCAGCAGACTTACAATATAACGTGGGAGTGCTGTATTGTATCGCTCCCCGAAGCCCCAAGGCAAGCCTGTCTGCCTACAGCAAATACTGTGGGTAGTTGCTTCCCTGTCCTGCTTTCCCAGTATGGCCATTCTCATGTTCTTACATTATATGATCTGTTTAATTATTGTGCTCTCAAAACAAGCAAAGAAAACAGATGAAACTTTAGGGATAGCTTCTAACTCATAATTGAATGGAAGATTATTCATTATAAGCTACGCAAGATGTCTGGGGCCACCTAAACAGTCATTGCATGGTATTAAGAAAAGAAAACATCTTTAAAGATGTAAAATGATTCTCATTCAGTATCTTACCTTAAACACTGCGGCCTTCTTTGATGACTTTGAGTAGGATAAAATAAGCATTCTCAGTTTAAGCTGCTATAAGAGAAAACTCTAGAATTGCACAGTTAAGCTCACAGATCCTTGTAGCAAGGGAGTTGGGATCCCTGTAGAAAGGGCCTATACACAGGCATGTAGAAAATCCCATACGATAAACTCTATTTATTAAAAGTGAACCAGGCCAACTTAATGCCAAAAATATTGCAGAGTAACAGGCATCTAACTGTTAGTAATAGTTAAGGTACGAGAGATGCATGAAGTCTGGAAGAGCTAGGAATACAGCTCAGCTTGGGCTATTAATTTAAACATGTTGTATTCTAGTTTTGCTTTGATGACATACAGAAACCCTTCTCCCAGCTCCTCAAAACAGTATGAAGTAAATGCCTAACGTAGAAGGACATTCTCAGACTCATAGGTAAAGAAACAGGAATAACTGGTAATGCATATAATTAGACTATGCTTGGTAAGGAGTAGTTTACAAAGTAGCTACAAAATTTACAGTGCCTTGCTGATGCTCCCTCATCATACATTACATTTTTTATTTACAGAGACTGTAAATAGAGACTACTACTACTGGTGGTAGCTGCTATTAGCATGGCTCTCTCTCTATATACATGTATATATATATACACACACATACACAGAAAACCAAGGCAGCAGAAAGGCTAGAAAATTAAAACTATCAAACAACAATGTGTAAATTCATTGAATGTTCTTTGCACAAATATATGAGTTTTCTGTACTTGAAAAGTACAATAAAAAACCAATGTGCCCATGGAAATAAGCACTCATGGATAAAGAACACTACCCCTACTACACAGGAAAAAAATCACAAGTCTGTGTTAATGCAGTAGTCTTTTCCTATAAAAAGGTTAAACACAGCCAAGAGCAGAACACACTTCCTTCCAGCTGTCCTTTCAGTTTGCCTCTCATCTTGACAAGGAGAAAGTGTCTCTAAGAGTGAGAAAGAGGCCATTTTACAAGCCATTTATTCTTCATTGTCAGTGCCTTTTCTGGATATATTCGTTGAAGTACATTAGTCACAGGTATGCAGCAAGTCCTCAGAGCACACTAACATCTGATGCACACTGAAATTAATTTTTATTTTTCAGCTTGGGGAACAAAATGTTTCATGACGAGTTGCAAGCAAGTCTTCACTGAGTTAAGGAATTAGCAGAGAAGATTTCAAAAATCAACAAACACGCACGCTTCTCCACAGCCTGCATAAATACATACCTACTGTATAAACAAACACACTGTCCTACAGTGAGATGATAATTTGTCTCTTCAGAGGAAGCTCATTAAAGAAAAATAACATTGCAATAACAAAGCACAAGTGTCGTACTAATGAGAAGAACAAGCTGCAAAATGCTAAGAACATCTGGTCTATTTTTTGTACTGAAAGAGAATGAGTTGGAAGCTGACCATCATAAAAAAAAACTTTTTTTCTTTTTTCTCCTCACAGCCCAGCAGACTCTGAAGCAAGTTTGCTTTGTTTTTAGTGCATTAAAGTTATATAAATTCCTACAGAGCCATGTTGCAACACTTGATATGTGTGTTGCCAAGTTGAGGATCAAAATTTAAATCTCATGTAGAGCAACCATAACTGTTCACTGTAAATAACATTTTTGATTTGAAAACCCTCTCTGTTTACAAAGGACGTGACAGTGGCACCTATAAATCCATAAATCTCTCATTTGCAGTAAGACCTATGAATAATTTTGAGCCTATGTGTTGTTTCCAGATCTTGCTTTGTTCTCCTAATATTTCACTTGTGGTTTGTAGCAGATCTTTTAACCCAAACACAACGATTATTTCCACTGATTCAATGGCTAAATCTTACGAAGGAAAATAACTAATAGAAAACCCAATTCCACTCTGATTTTACAAAATAATGGAAGTTTACAAATGTTCATAATATACCTGTTGTTCATCTGAATACTTATAAATAATAAAACTCGGATGGCCTCATACTATAGCAGTATCTTTCTAAAGACTATTTGAACATCTGGACTGAATCTCTGCTGACTAGGATGAGCTATATTGTCCTCTAACATTAAAAAGAAATGTGTTTATTGCACATCACAAATTTTAGAAAAAAATGAAGATGTGAATATATGAAAAAACTTACATATTTTCCCATAAAATTGAAATTCTCCTGAGAAGACAATTCTGTTTTGTTTTCAGACCCACCCTGTCAAACCTCAAACACCATATATTGATTTACTAAAGAAAAGAAGTATAAGAAATACTATGAAATCTTGTCTAAAAGATATATAAGATGGATCAATTCTGTGGGATCAAGGCATATCCTGAAACCAGTCTCAGGATTAATATAAAGGGAAGACTTCTGTCTAGCATGAATCCAACTACTCTGTTTACCCTGTATTCTTTCCCCTAGTAGACAGCTATCTTTTTAGCATTACAAGTGTTTTTTCTGCTTTAGAGTACTACACATTAATTAACATCTGAGCTACTTGCTTCTTGCAAATCCATGTTTATTTATACTCTGCAGTTCTGTTAATAAAGTGATAACCTGAAAGAAAATGTTATTTATTATCTTATATTATCCTCCTCATTCTTCTTTGTCTGAGTAGTCACAAATTAAGGTCAACAGCCATTTGATAATCCTGCAGTTCATTATCTCCCATTTGGTAATACGCTCAGTGCCTTAGCCTTGCTCCATTTCTTTAATAATAATAACAAAATCAAAATTGCATTAACACAACGTGCAGATAATTGTTTTAGAACTTACACAAGAGCTTTTCAACTAATCAGCAGCTGGCTAGGATGCTGTCATTTGCCACTTCCCTTGCCCCCTTCGTGAAAGTTTAATCTACATTTTCCATTAAGGAGTTGCTTCAACTCATATTCACATTTGCAGACTGGCTTATTACTTCCTTGTTTCTTATTTTAAATAGTAGTCGTACCTCCCCAGCTGATTTCGTCGTCTGAAATTTTTATCAAGTATCTGCATATTTTCATGGTCCTGAAATATTCAGATAATAGAAGCTGCAATTCACTTTATCTAGTATCACAAGACTTAAATGAGGAGTAGGCAACACTTGCAGGAGTGGTCAAGCTTCTAATCCTTCAAGTTTAAAACTGTGTTTGCAGTTGTAAACACACACTGACATTCAACCAAGCACAGATCTTGGTCTGGTTTGTGAATACATATTTTGGGTTCCACTGTTGCTGGTCCTTCCTCCTTAAATACACAAGATGAACTTTGTGCTAGTGGCTTCTCTCTTCCTCTGCCATGTAAAATCTATCTCAGAAGCACTGTGCTCCTAGATGAGAGACCCAAATTACTGTCCTCTATGAGCCCAGGGGCAACACAACAATGTGATGTTGCTGATAGGAAGCTCATCCATGGGTTGTCTGGGAGAAGGATAATACCAGCACTGTGAAAAGGTCACAGGAGGGATGAATTCTTGAGTGGCACACTTTCTGATGAATACTAAACCACCCGTTACTCAGTGGCTCTACCGTACAGAAAACCCTGAGTTTGAATCAAGAGTTGAATAAAGATGCATAGAATTTATGGCTGGTTTGACCCACTGGAAGTTTATAAGAGAGGTCAATGACTTTTCCACTTGGGCATGGCAAACATGTTTGACCACACTGCTGCAAAGTGCAGCCTCGCCAGTTCACAAACTCTGTCCTTCTAACCACTGACTGGACTGTGTAACTAGCCTCCTTAGGAAATGCTGCCATGGTTGCATGATCTCCAGTTCCTCATATTTCATTACAATAGACAGCAGTACATTTGGTGGTATAATATACTAGGAAGGATCATAAATAATTAAGAATTAATCACACGTCAAAAAAAAAAAAAAAAAAGCATTCATTGATGCAGAATTCTAGATTTTTATAGCAGTGTTTTGTTTAGTTATGAATTAAAAGAAAAAATGTCTAGCAATGGATTGCCTACTCATTGCAATACATACAGACCAGATTCAGATACCATTAGTAGAGGTTTTCTTGTCAATCATTAGCATATCAGTGGAATTTTAACATTAAGTCTCTAATTCTGCAAAATGTTAAAAAGCTTGACTTGAAAATATTAGTAGCTCCAGCAGATCTTCATGGACTGTGAAGGGCCTAGGAGACGACTGAAGCACTGTAGCACAGAATTTCTGAAAATCCCATACAAAGTATCTTGGCACACACACTTCTACAGATTTCTACAGACAGTCCTGCAATTCTTCCTACCAGTCAATGTTTTTGCACAAGAAATGGTTCCATACCATTTACAAGACTTTCATAGAACAGCAAATAATATTAAATATTTAAGTCACACCTTTTCTCTCTCTAACTCTAGAAGTTGTTCCAAAACAGTACAATTCTCTCCTTTTTCATAAAGGAAGAGAAAATTGGGGTGAAAGATGGGAGAGGAACAGAACACCATGCCAACCCTGCCAACATAGGCTGAAGATCCATCAATGTCAGCCATCTGCTTCTGAAAACAGACAGGTGTAGATACATAGGAACAAATATATGAACAGGGTGAGCAAACAGTTGCACTTTCCCAGATTAATCCTCTGGCCTTCAGGGATATATTGCACAAGGATTTTCTGAGCCAGAAAAGGATTGTAATAGTGGTAATTATTTTCTTCCCTTCACACCTCCTGTGCACCTGCAGAAGGTTTTAGCTCAAACAGTCCCCTCTGGCAACTGGTCCTACAGTTTTATTCTGTGCAAAATACTGAGGGATCTCATTTGTTTTTGTTTTGAACCTGACACCTACTAATTTAATCTGATGATGTTCAATTCTGTATTAAGAAAAATAAGGAATATTCCTTCTATATTCATCATTTCCTTACTTTATAAAGTCTTGGGAGTTTACAAACCTTTAAAAATCTTTCATAAAGATTTTATAAAATCCCATGATTTAGTAAACCATTGCCACTGTTAGATGTCTCTTCTAGGCAGAGAAGATCCCTAGTCTGTTTGAGGGCTCTTAAAAGAAAGCCATTGCATCCTTGTTTCCATTCTTTTAATAACTTTTCCAGATGTATTAAATAATTTTTGATGTATGGGAACCAGAAAAGAATGATGTATTCTAGATATAGGTGACCCACATATTTATAGAAGTGTATTATTTTCTATTTTCTCCTCTTTTCCCAATTAATTCCAACACGACATTTATTTTACGACTGCTAATGAGTTGATATTTTCACAGTTCTATTCTTACTCAAAAATCAGCTTGAATAATTGCAACCAGATCAGAATCTATTCTTATATATGCCAACTCAGACTGTTTCTCCCACCACTTCCATTCACATAATCTACACTAAGTTTCACCCTCCACCATTGTCTGGTTAAGCATCCTTTTTCAATTCTTTGCAAACCAGACCTCCAATTTCCAACACTGAATAATTTAATATCAGACTTTGTCACCTCAACATTTATCCTTACTCAGACCTATGATTTGCGTGACACTACACAATGAATGTGTCAAGTGAACGTAGCACTTAGATGTGACCATAAACAAACACTGAGACATCTAAAACTTGTTCCTCCTCTAGGTACTCAGTTCCATGATGATTTGATCTGATTCCTAGACACTGAGCTGTATCATGCTGCAGGGAATGAATAAATAAATAAATAAGTAAAAATACTTCCAGTGTGTTTCTTCGGGATATCTACCAATGATTTCCTGACAAACCTTTTACATAAATGTTTATGAAGCACAATGAATCATACCTATGGCATTTATCTCTATCAGTGTCTTAACATGACTTGATAGTCAAGTTATAAGGATGACCTAAACCATCTCAAAAGCTGGTTACATTATCTGTTTCTCTCCGTGCATTACTGTCTGCAAAGGAGATGAAATGAGATTGAGATAATTGGAAGTACAATTTGCAGGAACCACTGGGGATTGGAATTACTTGTGCTTAATTATTTCAGAATGAAACAGACCGCATAACTATTTGTGCCAAGCAGCTGTAATTAAAGTGATTTAAAGTAGAGATGCCAGCTCCAAGTGTTGATTTTTCAAATGAGTTTTTATACACAAAAAGTTAGTCACCTATGAGTTTCAGACCAACAGTTCTATTGAGGGGCTTAGGAGAAAATTGCCCAACATATTTAAAAAAAATAGCAATTAAATTAAAAGCATAAAAAAATAAATAAAAAAGACTAAATACAGACAAAGGTGTAACTCCACCAAAGAAAAGCACTACTGCAGTGCCCTGGTCAGGCCCTTCACCTGGAAAACCTTTATTGTTCTCTGTTTTCTCCATTTTTCCCACTCCAGGAAAGCAACAACTATTATTTTTAATTCAAAACAAGCATGTTTAAATTCAAAAATTTCATTAGCAGTCAGCTTGCTTGAGGGTTTAAGAAAAGGAAAAATACTTTCTCAGCAGCAGACATTCTGATTTACCTCAAACTTTCACTTAACTATCTTTGTAGCAAGAAATTTATTATGCATATGTATGTTCTTTGATGTGAAAATTAGAAGATATTTGCATGCATCACAAATGTGGTCCATCTGTTTTAAACACAATACAGAACGCACTAAAATGACTTGGTTTGCTGATGAACCAGTGTTCAAGCAATCGGCCTTGAAAGTTAATTTATAATGGCTTTTTGGGGAAAAGTTCTATACTCTTGCTAAGGATGAGAAAACAGAATTCAAGAACATGAACAAAAGCTGCACTGAAACTTTTCCTTAGTCTTTACTTGAACATAAGAACTGTTACAAGCAGTACTGTCCTATTGCAGGTCTGCAAAGTCAAATGACATCTCTGATGCTGGCTAGTGAGGAAAGGATTTTTTCACTTGCAGCTTTCTGTAATAGAAGCTTTTTGAGTCAGGGACTGTAAGCAGACTTGAATTAAATAACCAGGGATTAATGTGTTCTGCAAGAATTTATCCACCCCTTCTTATGCATACTTCTGGCCACCATAACATTAATTCATGCATCTTATTACCACGATTTACTCAGATACTACAAGAAAAATATTTCCTCTTGTATGTTCTATACACGGTATTTTTAACTTCATGGCTGCTTCCCAGTGCTCTTCAATGCACACTTTTATAGATCTCACAGTCCTCACATTGCAGACAGAATAAAGCATTTAATTTTTATTTTTTTTCCTAATATAAAAACTGTTCCATAATTCCAATAATGTTTGCTATCCTTCCCTATACCTCTTCGTTTCATATTCCTGGTTAAGCTTGTAGCCCTAACTCCACTTTTCCACTTTGTATCTCCATTCTCAACCACCACCCCACCCTTATAGGCCAAGGTTTCAAGCAGATCTTACTAAACAGCAGGAAAGGTGTTAAGAATTTTTAGCTTTCTCATGTTTAGGAGGGTAAAAATATACCTACCAATTTTTTTTTATCACTTAAAATCTTTAAGAAATATACTGCTGTTCACAGTTATGATTATAAGCAGGAAAAGTAATTCCAGCAAACCACATTTTCATCCAAGAAAGAAGAAAAGTGTTACACTCATTTCTCTTCATGTTTCCTAGTTGTCTCTACAGGCAATAATATTTCTTACATTAAGGGCAAAACCTATCTTTTGTTTTCACACCAAATAGAAAACCTAAGCCCTGAACACAAGGATAAACAGCACCTAGAGCAGTGGTAAAACCAGACTGAGTGATTTTAAATATTTTGTTCAACCACGGAATAACCTTAAACATGGGCACCACAGGACTATTCTCATCCAGATATTGTCCACAGAGAGATCAGCCTTATACAGAATTTACACAATATTATGCTTTATATTCTGCTTCTCATATATATAATGTAGATAAAAGCAGATACTTCATATTCAAAGTGACTGCTTTCATTTATCATACTGTTTGAATTCATTGCCTCCTGCAGCGAAAGGATTATAACTGCCTGAAGTATTTAAAAGGACATGGTTGGTTGGTTGTTTATTTTTGTTCGGTTGGTTGTTTAAAACCAACCACTATAATGAAGGCATGACATAGTTGTATTCATCTTACCTTTTGGCGTATTCTCGGAGTGATCTCTCTCTGGCACATCTGGGATGTTTAGCTGTGAGATATCCTCTGCACTCACTCTCAGCCAGGCTTTGTTGGGGGCTTCCTGATCTTTTGATGAAAATGAATATTCCAGCTCACAAGGAGATTCAAAATTGCAATCAAATACTGGAAAAAGAAAACAGACACAGAACATACCAGGTTGATTAAGTTCAGCTTCCTCTGTGCTAGAAAGTATGTTTACACACATGTACTTTTTTAATGAGTAGCAATAAGGGAAGTCCATTCAGAGACAGGCATAAAATTGTACGAAATGGACCACTCTGAGATACATTATGGTAGTAGCAGCAGATCAAGAGGAAGACCCAAAAGCCAGTAACTTCTCTTGTGAACAGACAAAAGGACAGAACAGGCTGAATCAGGGAAGGGAATCATCTAGACTAGTAGCTTAGTCGATTGATAAAAATGAGAAAGAAAGCAAATGTCATCTGGGATGCCTGTTCAAATTCATCTTGGTCCATTATAGTGCAAAGGCTACTAACAGAGTTTATATAGTCATGTTCCATCTCAATGAGCACAGGACTCTGCAAAGCAAGTCGTATATCCTGGGCATATGGGACATGCTAGTAGCCATAGGGACTATACCCTGCAAAGCAACCTTCTGACTCCCTGCGTTTGATAAGCTTGACCTGCTGTTGCAAAACTTTAGTCTCCAAGGCTGTAGAGCATCTGTCTCCAACAGACATTTCTTACTGAGATGTTTCTTTTAGAAACCAATTACCTTGTTGGTATAACTATGATTCGCTTTCGCATGTCCAATTTACTATCAAACCATAATTCAAGTTTCTTAACACAGCATGTATTGATAATGCACAGATTTCACTTTCAGTTGTCAAGACTGCTCTTTTTTTTTTTTGAATGCCCAGTATATGTGGCTTTATTTTTTCTCACTAGTCTGCACTCAACACAATACTCAGTACCCGAAACTATTTCTGAACAAATTCTAGCTCCTCATTGTAGTCTTCTACAATGTCTATTGTGAAATTGAAACAAACAATCTGAATCCACATTAGTCAAATTAACTAATACATTTTAAAATTTAATTACATTCTCTATTAAACATCTAATTTCTTCTTAGTGAGCCCACATTTATGTAGTTCAACCTATTCTCCTGGTGATACAACATCTTCTATTCTGAAGGTTAATACTATTGCCGGCTCCTGACAGTTCTCTTCGCTACTCAGGTGTTTTGTCATTCACTCAGCATTTTAAGTGCTTCATACCACCATGGAAACCACATAACGTAGGGAATCCATACACACCAGAAGTAGTGATAGCAAGGATTTTACATATTTCTTTAAATTTGAATGCACAAGCTGCTATCCTCTTCAGGCTTCCATGCTATCAATGTACATTTTACAAATAAATGCACGAAGCACACTTCAATTTAGGCAGCAGTGAATGGTGGATATATTCACGCTACACAGTTTACTACTACAATATTGTACCCAATCTGAAAACAGCTTTTATATCTAGTCCCTTATTTCTTAAAAAAAAAAAAAATAATAATAATAATAAAAAAAAAATCTATAAAGTGTTGAGTCTATTAAACTTTGCACCAAAGCCCAAATGGACAAAAGAGCAACCAAACACTGAACTACGTTTTATAGAAAATACATCATTATTACTGACTAGTTCAGTTACAGGAACACCTTGATTAGTATGTTCATTAAGGCACTGTCAAATAAATAAAAGGAGGGGGAGGACAGAAAAGAAAAAAATACACAGCTCATGCAAGGGTATCTTCGACAGAACCCACAGAACAATGGAAGCGGAAGCCCAGACCAAGGAAAACACACAGCAAGAGCAAACATTTCAAATCAGACGCTTCATTCTTTGTGGGCTTCTCTCCCTCAACAGTCTTATGTATTTTTATAAGCTTTCTTGTGGTCACTGTTTGCTTCCATTTCTCTACCATCAAGCTGCTGGGAACAGAAGCCTTTGTGCTTTCTCTTACCCTCCTGTCCCCATGCAGAGAAGGTTTTTGTGGACATCCACATGGCTCTCTCATTTTCAAGAACCTCCTCAAAAGAGAACTGTATATTGTTTGTGAAGCATGTAAAACACCAGGCTTCTGACTTACGACTGGGACACTTTAATTGGGATATGTCATTAAATAAGTTATCACATTTAGTGTTATGACCCCTGAAAACAACTAAAGCTTCCATGTGAAGTGGTTAAAATAAAGAAAAGAAGACAAGTAGCAATACTATTTCCTTCCCTTGCAATGAACAGCCTACAGAGAAGTGGACATCTCACATGCTGGTTGTGGTCAAGCTGGAAGGCCTTTACAACAGATTACTCCTTGAAAGAAGAGGAAGCTATTCACATTGTACATCTTAAGAGCACCTGTGATTTAATGAAAACATACCTGCATCTTTAACAGAACTCAACAGTCCTCCCACTCCTCTCCCTACACCACCAGAATATCTGCATTCTTCATAAGCTCTTATTTAAATTAATCTCACATCAGAACAAAATTTCACTTCTACTATCTTATTCAGCACAAAGAAATGATGACAAAGAAATGCTATCTGATGCAACACAGCAGAAGGCAATACAAACATAATCCGGTTTTCCAAGCCTAATGTGAGTTAACTTCCCATCCCCATGCTTTCCATCTTTTACTACATCTTTCACACTGTTATATACTTTATACAAAAAAGCATTATATGTAATACAAATGTATATAATTTATATACTTTTTTTCTACTGACAAACTGTTGTTGGTGTGGTAGGTGCTGCAAGACCATATAAACTACATCTGCAAGTAAAGAACCATCATAATATTTGAATTAATTCCACAAATCACCTTTCTTTTTTTTTTTTTTTTGCCTCTACTGAAGAAAGGTCTTTCAGATTCCTTTTTGACTTTTGTCATAACATGTTTAAATGCAAAACCCAGTGTACTTTTTTCTTGCCCAGCTAAGCATACAAAGTAGTCATTTGCTTGTGGAAGACAAATAAAAGCCACTCTGCCCATTTTTGAAAAACAGCAAACTCTGCAGGAAAGATAATTAAATATGTTAAACACAACCTCCTCTGATTATTTTTTAAACCTACTACCAATACAAATTGACTAGATGCAGAGCTTTAAGACTTGAACAGTGTAGCTAGATAGTCAAGTGTTTTTTGTTTATTTCTATTAAAGAGATATCACAAAGACTTATATCCTGTGTATGCACAGCTATACTGACATTATAGACCCTAGAAGCTCTACAGGAACTTAAATTTAAGCAAATTGCAAAGATTCTTTTTTAATATATTGTTAAACAGCAAACCCTTGTCCAAGAATCTTTCGCATTTTCATCCAAAGGACACTAAAGAAACAGGATAGTTTAATTTATTAAAGTCTATTTTATCTTAATTACTCTTTTAAAGAGGAAACAAAACATGATGTTTCTAATGAAATTAAGGTAAACACCTGTTTAAGAAAGGCTGTAGACATAAATAATTTAATTTTCTGTTATTTAAAAGTGTGTAGGATTCCAACCATAGACTGAAAAGAAAATTAAGCTACTATCTGACCGAAAAGCCAGTGGCATCTGTGTATGTCTGATGATGTGAAGTGTCTTGTAAATGCTTCAATTTATTTACTTTAATCAAAGTAGTCATCAGCAATAATTTATGCACAAGCAACTAAAATATCTGGCAACCACATCTGTTTTAATTAAACTGATTAGAATTTTCCAATAAAATAGTGAGTTAACAGTAGTTTAAGCAATACCCCAAAACACAGTAATCTGCCAAAAATATCCTTTATATTGCTTCAGGTCAGATTATGGATCATTCACTCTTAGGATCATTTTAGATACTTTCTGTAAGCATGCCTCACAGAATAATGTTTTATTTAGAATTATAATAATTTTACAGAGATATAAACTGCCTGTTCTTTTTAAGAAAATGTTCTTTCTTCACCTGATCAATAACAAATTAGGCTTATTTATTTTAAACCAAGCCTCCGTTCAACTACAAAGAAAACTTACCAGCAGGTACTTTCCTCTGAGAATGCACTTTTGTTGTTCTACATTTGTCTGTATTAAAAGGGTCCTTTTCACCCCTGGTCTTTTGGTTTTCACAAATCACTCCTCTTTGTTACTCTCAGCTGAACACCCTTTTGAAAAGGCTTGGTTGCTTTCTTACTTCACTAAAATAGACAAGGGAGAGAGTAGAGGTTCTCTATTCCCCAAAGAACCAGCTCAGAGATGCGAATCCCAAGTGACAATAATCAGCTTAAATATGACTAATTTGTACTACCCCTACAGATACAAGTGCACAATGTAGAGGTCACTTACACTGATCAAAATAGGACCAGAACCTTCCTCAAGCGTACACCTTCTTCAGTAGCAACAATCACAGAAGCAGTGAGGAAACAGGTAAAATATTTTTGCACAGGATGTCCCTTTTTATATAAATACTGTCAGATAGTCTTTGTGGATGAGACAAAATTTAAATTGTATAGTAGAGATGTGCTCTGCTGAGTGAGCTTTGAGCCCTCCCTCAGTACGTGCTAACCTCTGTTATACTCATGCTATGAGGCCTATAAGCTTTTAATTTATGACAGGGAAATGACAAATTGATTTTCCAGTTATTAATCCCAGGGACAAAGCCAGTTCCTACAGCCTTTCCCCATTCCTTCTGAGTAGAAAAGAGCAAAAGGCATTCCATCGAAGGGTCTCAATTTCCTCAAGACATTTCTATCCACTGACACAGAGTTATATGTGTGGGGCGATGCAAGGATGCCTGCAGTGGTGTTTCTCTCAGAAAATAGAGCTTGAACAGGAGATTTGGAGCTCTCAGGCTGTCAGTTCAGCAATCTGCTGAAAAGTTAGAAGGAACTTGTGGAAGAAGGCACAACAAATAGACAGGGCCCTTGGAAGTGAGCGCTGCCCCACTGGCACCCGCCGCCATTTTGTGAACCCATGGCCTCGGGTGGGTGCATGGCCTCTGCTGAGCCCCAGAGTGGTGCAACGGCTTGGCTCTTTGGAGGCAGGCAGCATACAGCTGGGCCCACACCTAGGGGTAGCTAAAAGAAAGATATAAAACTACTGCAGGATCTAAAGTAGGGTAACAAATATGGTGAAGGGTCTAGACAGCAAGGCATATGAGGAGTGGCTGAGGTTACTTGGTTTGTTCAGCCTAGAGAAGAGGAGACTGAGGGGAGACCACATCATGGTCTACAGCCTCTTCATGAGGGGAAGCAGAGGGGAAGCTAGATGTTAGGAAAAGGTTCTTCACTGAGAGGGTGGTCGGGCACTGGAACAGGTTCCCCAGGGCAGTGGTCATGGCACTAAACCTGCTTCAAAAAGTTCAAGAAGTGTTTGAACAATGCTCTCAGACACATGGTCTGATTTTGGAGTCTGAAGGTGGACTCACTGGTCTCTGTGGGTGCCTTCTGACTCGGGATATTCTTTGATTATACAGCTGGGATGTGTCCTGTAGGCTAACTGACCAGAGGTATCCCAGTAGGGCTAAGTGAAAGCAGTCCCCAGCATCTCCCCCCATTTGCCTGAGCCCCCACCCCTTTCCAGGCAGCACATCAATCCTGTCTCTCTGCACAGGCCCCTTCCCCACCTCCTCTCACCTCAGAGGCTTCCCTGCCCCTCTGCCTCCTGCTCACTGCTGCAGGAAATCCCTTCAACAACAGGGCAGAGGCTTAGGAGGCCGCCCAACAGCCATTGCACAGCCTCGCGGCCCTGGCAGGAGGCCAGGCTGGTGACCACCAGTGGGTGTCTACAGGTGCCTGTCCACGAGTGCTGCATGCGAGGAAGGCTCCAGCCTGACGGGTCCGCACGCAGCACAGCAGGCTTGGTTCCAGCACACAGCATCACAGGAGTGAGTCCTGGCAGGCTTCAACAGCACAGCTTATCCACATTGAAAGCAAAACGCCGAGGTTTCCCTCAGGAGGTGCAATTGAAATTAAGATTGTATTCTGAAAAAATAAAATAAAAAATTTTGGAGCGTTGCCCAGCAGGACATACAATGTCACTTGCTCTGCAGAGACACGGCATCGACTGCCGGGAAGAGAGCTCAAGATCCCGACGCTCCGGCTTCCGAGCCAAGTGTGGAGCGTGCTGCCTTCCTCCCTAGGGAGCTCAGTGCTCTCCTAGTGCCAGAAGCTTTTAAATTAATCCCCCGAGGGAAGCGAAGCAACAGCTGGATGAGCCACATCTTAGAGAAAATTACAATAATGCAAAGATTTGTTTATTAGTTAAGTCAATCTTTAAAATGACAACATACGTTTTATATCCACCTGGTCCTTTAGTGTACACCAGGGACTGAATCACCAAAATCTTTGACAGCTGCTTTGTTTGGTGGAAATCGAGCTACATAAAAGAGCCAAGACTCCTTTATCAATCAATTATAAGCACAGTCTTTCGAGACAGCTACAGAAATAAGAGCGAGGAGCGGGTGTGGGTAGCACAACCAGCAACAGTTCTGATTTTCATTCCTCCCACTGTGAAAAGTGACAGAGCTCATCTTCCACGCAAGAAATACTTGTCCAGCACATCTCCCAAGCATGCAGCAAAAACAATAGATTTAAATGCATTTCTAATGCCTGTTCTGAACAAAAGATTGAAGTACTGTCTAACACTGATAGTTAGAAAACATGCTTCAGTTGGCACAAAACAGCAGTTGGATGGAGTGTCATATTTTGACAATTCATACAAGGGACCTCTTGCATGAAGTTTGAAAGATCCCTAGAGAAAATGAATACTTGAGACACAGGAAGAAAAGACATTTGTTGTCTTGCTGTGTATTACTCTATTACTTAAAAAATATTGAGCTGTCATTGCATATTATCTGTGAATGAAAAGAGGATATAAGAAAAAGAATAACTTGAAAGAAAGTAAGATTTTCTCCCTAGTAAATTTTATTTTCCTTTCTTGCTCAACATAGCCTTCAGCTTAGTTAGGGACAAACTGCTTTCCTGTGATTTTCCTCCCCGTGGACTTCAGTGCCATTACACATGGTAAAAACACCACCTAATTGTTGAACAAGAATTTGTGTGCATGTATATGGGGTCACAGCATCTGCTATTTTATATGCAGCAATTCCATTAATTTAGTGTAACCATTGTTGATCGAAGTCTTGCTCTGTTACATTTATAACCCTATTCCCAAAACAGTGTTAGAATACTTTTAAGATTGCAAAACGCTTTCTTTGAAAGTTAGGGTATGTTTGAATTAAGGTGGTACTTCACTTTTACACTACCTTTAATAAAAAAAGCATTGATTCATTTTTCCTTTGAGACAAAGTATTACTCTGCTCATTCCTCTCCTGACTTTATCTCACCTTCCAAGCTGGAATTTGTTGTAACTATTAGTTCATATCTATGCTTCTCACTGCACCATGCAAAGCCAAGTATCATGATAAATTTATCATTCTGAAAATGTCCATATTAGTCTGATTTATTGTAGATGCATAAAACAAGTAGTCATGGGAACATAACTGTAGCACAAACTCATCTAGCTGCTGCCCTCTTTTGTTTGACAATCAGACTCATTGCGTTTCCTGTCAGCAGTGTTTAACTGGCATTCAACTCACGTGAATGAAACAGTGTTTTGAATGCATGCTTATGAATACTTGTTCAGCAAGGGCATTCAGCCTACCAGAGAAAAAAATTAATCATCTGATACCTCATTGAGCAGCAGCCATGTCACTGAGCATCATATACGCAATGAGAATGACCCCAAATCACACCACAGTAAAATTAGTCTGATACATTTTCTTTTTTAGCAAACCCAATTTAGGAAATCATGATCTCTTCACAGACAAGTGTAAAAAGAAAAAGAAAAGAAAGTGTAAAAAAAAAAGTCAAATCAGTTTGCTGAAGTCACAGAGCTGAGTGAAATTATTAATAAGTTATTAATTGAGCCATCCTTTGGATTATGCTTTTAGTGCCTATTAAATCAAAGCTGTGAATAATTATGCACTCTTGAAGGTATGTGCTCCTCCTCTGCTGAACTCACCTTTTCAAGCACGCTAGTCATTTGATAGCTGAATCTGCACTTTTCCCCTGAGTTTTATTCCCAGTTGCCTTAGGAGTCCAAAACATCACTATTACCTTTAGTTCCTAAATTTCAGGGGAAAAATATCTGTAAACGAGATTGCAAGTGTGACACGGCCCAAGAGAGGTATTCCTGTCTTTTGTGCAAAGCTGGTACAGAATGGATGAGAAGTTCAGCTGCTACTGGGGGACCTGGTAAAGACACACTCAGACAGCACAACTGGGTAAGAAGAGCTGAAAAGTAAAAGCTGTCTGCAGCTTTCCAAGCAGAAATAGCTATGTTTATGCCTGTTATTCTCAGAAAACGTGTTCTTCTTTCAAAACAGAATTTGGATGGGATTAACTGCATTTGATTTTTTTCCAGTTGGTAGCACTTTCTGCATTTGCCACCATACTCTGCCAGAATCATGCTCAAGGTTTGGTGTTGTTGACTGCCTGGGGGCACATAGAGGATGGGGAAGAGAAAGATTTACTAATGACATGAATGCTTCCAAGCCTTAAGGGGTGCCTGTTGTCTGGAACCCCTGTTATAGAAGTTTAATCGTTTCTATGCAGAGGACAATTTTTTTATACAATACCTGTACAGAAGAGAAAATTAATATTCAGCCAACCAGGACAAGAAATAAAATACGTGGCTGGATGCAGTTAATCATGTAAGCCTTAGGACAGGGTTCCATCAGTGCTGCAAATGGAGGGCTAATATGCTGCAATAAGTCCACACAGGCAGAATGCATTTAAAATTTGTACTAGCTAAACAGTGTATCTCAAAAAGAACAAAAATAAAATAAAATAAAATAAAATAAAATAAAATAAAATAAAATAAAATAAAATAAAATAAAATAAAATAAAATAAAATAAAATAAAATAAAATAAAATAAAATAAAATAAAATAAAATAAAATAAAATAAAATAAAATAAAATAGTGATTTAAAGACGTCTCCTGCCCTGCAGGTTAATTTCCCAGGTAATTTTGATTTTGTGTTTCTTTAAATCTGTTTTCTGCAAGGCAGGAGGATGAAGCACCTCTGAGATGTTAGATGATTAATCAGTGCTTGGATAGAGACAAATATAGACACTCAAGAAAAGATGGAAAGAATCATTGTAAATGCTTCACTCTCAAAGCATCCTGTTGTGCCAGTGATTATCTTTTGGGATTGCTGCATATAGTTTCAAAGACAACATCAAGCATTGTTCCTGTCAGAACTGGTGTGGCTGTCCATCAGAATGTCCATTCTGAGTGAAGGAAGAGAGAATTTAGTTTGACAGAGGAAGAGGGACCCTGCATTTCAATTTACGAAGCCTTTCAATCAAAAAAAATGTATCCAATAGTGGAATACAAGAAAAAGGTAATTGGACAACTTATATTTTCCCACTCCAGCAATGTCAGTCAGTTAATTAGACAGGTCCCATCAGATGATGAGGGTATTTTAATAGATGTTTTACTGAGCACTCTATAATCTCAGTCATGGCAGAACTGGAAAAACACTCTACTAGTAAAATACTGTTGGGTTTTATTTCTGCTATTGATTTATTGTGTCATTTTGGATTAACTGCTTAATCAGCAGGCAGGGGTGGTCCTGAGACAAGGTTACTAGCATAGAAGTTGGATAATCTAACTTTGTCTTCTGCATTGCTCTGCTGAATCCCTGTGTGACCTTCAGTGAGCTTCTTGGATCCAGAGCTAATAATCAGCTGCTGAAAGGCACAGTTTACATCCCTCTCATGGTTATCACATTTCTGAAAAGAAATTTAGATCCTTGGAAAATTTCTAAGAAACATTCAGGTGCCTAAAAGCTTTCATTGTGCAGAGGAGTAGGGAGAAGTTTTAAGAATTGCTCTTTCAGGCTCGAACTATGCTTACCTGCTCTAGTCAACATACACACAGCAGTTCTCCACATACTGTGTATCTGAAGTGGCAGAAAAGTAGAGCAATGCCATGTGGTGTTCTGGTCTGAAAACATTGACAGCTACTGCTACCCCTTTAATTTACAGGAGGCTCTGCCAACTTAAGGTGCAAAGCTAGCAAAAAACATGACTCTTGCCCCTCTTCCAGATTCCCCCCTAGTTTCAAGGTGCACATCCTGAATTATACCTTCTGAAGGAGAAAGCTTATAATTGGAAACTGGTATTTTCTATAGTAAGTATACTAGTTAATGTTTTGGGGACCTTTTAAAAATAGAACACAAAGCAGAGGAGTATGTTCATCCAATTTTGAAGCACTGATTAAAGATCGTATTTTGTGTAACACATCATCAAATTCCTGCCTTTGCTTCCAAAATAGATGATTGGAATGTGGTAGAATTTGGTCCCATGCAGCCAGCTGAAATCATAATAAATCATTTTTGCTTAGATGCAGTACATTTATCTCCATGTGGCGCTATCAGATGGAATTGATGCTTTTAGATTTAAGAACAAAGTCTTCCCTTAGAATGGTATTACTGAGAATCTAAGAGTTTAGGAAGAAGTAATAAAGGATAAATTAAAAATCATCCTTGCAACTTCTAAGAAAGCCAAGCGGGAGAAAAAGATTGGACTACTGTCCCTTCCAAAATGAAATTCATGTGTCCTCATCGTTCAAGCAGATACAACAGCTAGGAGCAGATATTGTATGCCAGTGGAAAGAATATATATTGCACACATAAAAGGCTGCAACATAAATTTGAAGAAATATGGACCTCCTTCATATAGGTAGGTCAAACTTTTCCCTCAAGCAGATAATTACAGGCTTGGGGTGAGTAAATCTTATTAGCTTCTCAGTACCTTAACTCTTCTCATAGAGACTGGTAATAGGCATATAGTAGACACGTACTACTTCAGTGCTGAATGTGCCTGTGGTTTGCCAGGAAATAGGTCATACCAAAAAAAAGATAAAAACAGATTCCCTGATTTTGGAAAAGTTAGAAGTTGTGGAAGGAGATGCCAAGGACAACTGATTTTGCTACACAGCTCCTCTATTTATATCACTGGATTCAAAGATACCACCCAAATATTTGAAGTATCAGTTTGGAACTTTTTTTTTTTTTGAAGGAGCAGGGTAGGCTGGGGCAACCCAGGTCATCAGAAACCTCTCTGAGGATGGCAATGGGCCAAGTCCAGCTCTTCAGAAATGGTGTTCTTTGGCCCATAAACAGGATTAGGGAAGGCCCCAGGGGAAGCTGATAAGGGACAGTAAGGTTTATTAGTGCCCCCAGGGGATGACAGGAGGGATACTGTATCACGGATTGTTTGATTGTTTTGCCCCACAATTATATGAATATCCTTAAGCAATTAGTTACAGCCTCTTGAGGAAAACATATACATGCTACTTACTGTGTCGTCCTCTATGGGAGAAGAAAGGAGATGTATCTCTCATGACCCAGGTCAAGTTCCAAGCAGAGAGACCGGGGGGAAGATGAGGGCTGTTTGTTGGGAGATCCGGACTGCTCAGACCTTACATTAAAAAAAATAAAATAAAAAAAATATAAGCATTACATATGACATAGTTGCTTGTATGCTACACATTAAGTGCAAATATCAGCTTATATATTGTATACACTGAGTACTGATATTAAACTATTTCTTGGTCATTTTTTTACTACCAAATAAGTCTGTGTTCAGGGAAACTGGAGATAAATTGCTTTTCTTAACAGAGTTACCATCACTTAGAAAAACTGTCAACTTTAGTTCCACACAGATTCTAAATTCTCAATGACCTTTCCTTAAATTTATTTATTCATAAAGTCTTGTTAGCATTCAGACATCCTGTACATGGAAGAAGCAAACATACACAGCTCCTGTTCAACAACCCTATGCATCTAGGAGATGCGTTTGGGGATCAGAATACTGCACTGACCCAGAACATGAAAGTATCTGTACAAAACTGCACTAACTGTGCAAGACCACAGTGATCTTAGAGGTGCAAAGAGAATCTGAAGTAACACGCCAGGTCAACGTGAAATAATATAGGTTTGAAAGCACAGATTTGCCCTGTGAATGTTTACAGTGTGTTTTTTTTCTTTCTTTCTTTCCTGAGGATAACAGGATCTTGAGTATGCTCCTTTCATTTTTTGAACTCTTCAGGGGAAAGGAAGGATTTAACTTTGTAGAAATACAGACAGGCAAAACTTGTCTTTGAGAAACTTGATGCAACAAAATAAACCTGTGGCTTGCTGATATGTTCTGATTTCTCGGTGAAGCCATAAACAAATTGTTGTTCAGAAAGAAAAAATAAAAAGAACTATTAAATTGATCTATTAAATTTTTTGTCAAGCAAGAACAATGCAGATGCTGGCTTGAAGTACTTTAGTTTAGATACAATGCTAAGCTTTGCTATAATAGAAGAAAAACAATATAGTAATACCTCCCAATAAAAGTTTGGTAAAATTTTCTGTAACAAAAGGAATTAACTTAGAGTGATAATTAATTGTGTCAAATAATCATCCTCCTGAATGGGTAAATAATAATGGATAATAACAGAAACGTTTAAGGGGATAATAGTAAGCAAGGTAAATGGCTAAAGCCTTGGCAAAAACATTGCTTTGATTCTGCTAAAGCTCTGCCACTTCCCTCTTTCACATAAGAAAAACTTGAAAATTTCAGAGGGACTTGTCAGAAGCTTAAGTACCAAGTGTTGGTTGAGCCCTACCTCATTCTCAGTGTATTCTTATTCTTAGCAGTCCTGTAACTGAGTAATGGTAGCAAAAACAAAAGAAAAATAACTATTTTTACTTAAGAACTGCAACTTGCTCGTTGCTTAAAGCAATAATCTTCAAGATAAGAATGAACTTTGTGCTGTTTTGTAAGCCATTCCCAAAAATTAATAACCCTAATGGCTCAATTAAATTTGGTCTCTATGCTACGTTACAGTATAATCATAGAATTATAGAATCATTTAGGTTGGAAAGACCACTAAGATCATCAAGTCCAACCATTAACCTAGCAAAATGAGCCTTTTGTCCCTACTAGTATGCTTTTTAACCACAGAAAAAGAGTTTAGACTTGTAAGGGAATGTTTGTGCCCCCAAAATTAGGGTATGGACCTCAAAATTAGGGTTTGGACCTAAAAATTAGGGCTTTGGCATTTTCAGCTTTGGGGGCTGGATCCTAAAACAACTTTCTGATCCCTCAGAATGGGTGTTTGAACCCTAAAAAGAGGGTTTTGGCCCTAAAATTGAGGTCATAGCCCCTAGAATGGGGCTTAAGGCACCAAAAAAGAGCATTTGTCCTCTCAATTAAGGCTTTAGAACCCCAAAATGAGGATTTGTTCCCTAAAATGAAACTGTGGGCCCTAAAAATGTGACCTGAATCTGAATACTTAAGGTGTGGGTGATAAAAAGGTGGTTTTGGATCCCAAACGTAGGCTCAGGATCATGGATCATGAAAATTATGGCTTGGAGTCTAATTACAAGGTTTCAGTTTATAAAATCAGCCTTTAGTCCCTATTAATACATTTTCTAGCCACAAAAAATAGAGGGTGTAGAGCCGTAAGAGACTGTTTGTGCCCTAAAAAATGATGGTTTGAACCTTAAAATGAGGCTCTGAACCCTAGAATGAGGCTTTGGACCCTGGGAACGATTCTTTGAACCCCAAACCAACGTTCTGGGCCCTAGGAAAAAAAAAAGGTTAGGAACCTGAAATTAAGACATTGGCCACAAAAAAGAATGTTTCAGAATCCAGAAAAGGGGTCTCTGGACACTAACATGTGTCTGTGGACCCTAAAAATGATTCTTTGTACCCAAAACTGAGCCTTTGGGTCCCAAAAAGAAGGCTCTGGTTACTAAAACAAAGGCTTTGGGTCTGCAAAAAGTGATTGGGGGTTGGATCCTAAAATGATGCTTTGATCCCTCAAAGTGGGTTCTTGGATCATAAAAGGTGGCTTTGGGCCCTAAAATTCTGGCCTCATCTCCTAGAATGAGGATTTGGGAAATAGAAAATTGTACCTGAAAAAGGCAACTTTGCACCTTAAAATGAAACTGCGGGACCTAAAAATAAAGCACTGTGCCCTAAAAATGACAGCCTGGGCCTAAAAACTGAGGGTGTAAGCAATAAAAAGACAGATTTGGATCCAGAATGGAATTGCAGGGCCCCGAAATATCCCATCATCGTCTAGAATTTAGCAGAAAAAAAAGATGAGGCCAGTCATTTGAGGGTAGATAAGAAACCTAGTGTACTGCCTTCAACTGTGAGTAACAAAGTAATAGGCAACTATGGTATAAGCTTTACATTGGATTTTCCTTCTTAACATGAAGACATAGTTGACACATCTTTCAGTAGCTCATGATATACCCTGATGTGGCAAAAAATGTCAGGATCCATTACAATAGATATAGATGCTGCTAAAATAGATTTCTTCCTACAAATGTGTTTCACTTTGATGCTAGTATAAAATAATATTTAAAAAATAATAATAATAAAAATTGAGCTCCTGTAATAAACTAGTTTTAATATCAGTGGACACAATAAGTGTGTTCGTCTTGATGTGAGATGTCTAATGAGTAACAACATCACTGTAATATAACATCTCCATCCAGTAACACTCCAAAACAAGGAAAGATTTACAACCTTAACACAGGTCACAGGTCTTGCACAAACAACAACTTTGGGGCCTGCTTACCCCTACAAGACCCAAATGAATGTAGATATCATGCATTTAGCATTGGTAGGGAGCCAAGTCCTGGGATCTGAATCCTGTGAAGACACAAACCTGAAACCCTACCTGTTCCCCATGGGAAAATAAGCTGAGAGAAAGTTACACAGATGCATTCTTCTCTTTAACGCTGCAGCCATGGAACTCAAAATTAAATCACTGCTCGCATCCTGACCACCCTTACTTAGGAATCAGGAACTCAATGATCAGCTGCAATACCGTAGATTCCCTGGCACTCCTCACTTTCAGAAATATGCCTCTGACAACTCTAATGCAATACATGTCTCATTCCTCAGAAATCATGCCAGCCTTCAGCCTCATTTAAGTGGATGTGTTCCCTCTGTCACCACTACATAGAGTAAACTGAGATAAAAAATAAAGTTGAACATCTGAGCAGAGAATACAAGGCAGTCCAGGCACCTGAATCTCCCCTCTATCAGCAGTAAGAGCTGCAGAAGAGATAACATCAAAAATTGGAACTCTCTCTCTCTCTCTAACTCTCCCCCTCCCTCTCTCAGAATAGAGTTACTGCAATTCATTTTAACCTAATAACTCATTTTTTTCTCATATTCCTTAGGATTAATTTTGTAACTTCATCTCAAATGATTTGCTTGGGCTATTGGTCTGAACTTGAAGACAAGAAGATTGTATCAGAAGTTATGAATCTTTCCCAATTAAGTTATCTTCAGAGAAAGATGCTGGGTAAAAGGTTTTTTGTAGCCAAGAGGCTACTCTTCACAGCGAGGAGTGATTAGATTTCAGAGTGAGCTGTAGGTTAGGAATAGGAGAGACCTTTCCTCTTCCACCTCCAGGGTATTTTATGACCAGAAGGGTAATTACAGGAGACCTGCATATCAGCTAAACAAATGCTTCTTGTGCAGCAATGGTAATGTAAACACAGAGTACACTGGAGCCATTTCACAAGATAATTTTTTTTCCCCTCTTTGAAACAATTAATATTGAAACCAATAAGCACTAAATTTTTTTTCCCTTTCTTTCTAAACCTACTAACCTCCCATTATGGTTGTCTGCACCATGGTGCTCTATCACTTGTCAACAGTAACCCTAACCTTTAAAAAAAATTAATGGATTACCAACTAGAAACTGACAGCTTCGTTTTTAGTAGCCAGCCATTTGGTGAGGTATAACAGAAGTTTTTTTGATATTCCTGCCCTAAAGGAATATCCAAGGCCAAAACCTGACCCAAGGTACTCAATCACAGCTAGAAACATGCACCTGAAGAGAACATTTGACATTTCTGTTTTTAAACTCGTGCAAAGGAATTTCCTTAGGGGATGTGAAATTCATTCAGCTCACCATTTTGGTTTAAAAAAAATAAATAAATGTTTCATATGTAGGGAAGTCAATCCTCAAGGCCACAAATTCATTAAATAAAATATTTATGTATTATTTTAATGAAAAATACCTCTTTAATAGAATAAGCCTGCATGTTCAAATAAAAATGGAAAAACAAGAAAAGCTTTCTACCCTGGTCATTTTAAAACAAACTGGATTTTTCCCTTTTTCTCCTTTTCTGGGAGAAGGAATGAGTATCCCCAGCCATTAACATATGGAGTTTTCTAAGTTCTGTGTAGTGTAGAAACGTAACAGAATTTTTATTGAAACATCCATGCTATTTTTAACTAAGAACAACAACTTCAGGATATTACTCCCTTTTGATATTGCTTCATTACCCTGTAGATAAGCTTCCTCACTGTGCTGAGCTGTATTATTCCCAGTTTCTCAGAGCTAGACCTCACCAAAGATGCATCCTAGCAGCAAAATAGGAAAGAAAGCTTTTTCCAAGAAAAATACTAAAAACACATTGAGAATCAATGCAGGCAACCCAATATCTTTGTGCTTGGGGGATGCGTATCTACCTTTGTATATAGAGTTGCAGGGAGATATGTCCTTATTACTATTCTGTAAGATATTGGTGGATCTGAGGTGACAAATGTGTATTTACCTGTCATTTAGATTTCACAGTTGCAACAGATATGAAGGTTAATAACTGAGATCAAACCGTATTTTCAGTGACATCTATATCTGGAATAATATCTCAAAATCATTCCTATTTGTTTGCATGGAAATCAGAAGTCAACCTTAGAAGTATTTGTGGCTCCTGTTTGTAACAGCAATCACTAAAATATTTCCTAGCAAATTACATGCTTAGAACCAGCTTCCATTAAGATCTGCATTTTCTAGTCTCTGGGAAAGTCTGACATTTCAAGAAAAGACCAGCAGGATTTTCAGGACTGCCTCTGTAATAGCTGTGAGTGTGCACCCTGGAGAACCTTGCTAAAGGATTTCCGAGCTCCTGGCTCCACAAAAGTTCCTAGTTTCAGATTTTATGGGGAAAGGGATGCAACTGGGGAAAAAAGATTGCCTGAAAATTCCCTGTAAGCTTAGAAAATCAAAACTAATCCTCACGATCACACCAACAGTGTTCATACAGCCTCCCTTCTTCCCATCTGCAAACACAGTCATCATGAATTCTGCGAGAACACTTCATTATATCAAGGTGAACAAGCAACACCAAAGCCAGCAGCCAAAGTTAACACTTTGTGAATGATCCATAGACTCAACTATGTTCATAAAACCTGCTGTCTAAATGTCACTCAAGCAAAAGTCAAAATCTGTTTGCAGTTAAGGCAGAGAACCAGGCAAAGGGCAACCACTTTCCTCACAGTTTCTTGTTCTGAATAGCTGGCGAGCTTTACTACGCTAATGGATGGATGGATTCCAGGGTTTATTTTTACAAACCTTTTCTAAAGTAAGAAAGTGTTCACTTGACAGTCTGTCAAGTTTATCTTTTTCAGATGGAAAATATATTTAATAATGCATTATGTTACAATGATTTTATGTCATCTCGAAAGCCTGGTGAATACAAATAAACGGTAGTATGTGTGTCACCAAACACATACCCGAATGCTGTGGAGAAGAAATTTGCATTTAGTGGGCTGTAGCAGATCTGCAGGGATAGGGAATTCAGTGAGACACACTGCGTGAGGCAACAAGTGATCAGCAATACTGACAGGCAGATGCTTGATGAGTACATTTGGGAATAGCAAATATTTCCTGTACATGAAGCATATGTTAGTAATAAAACTGTATTTAACTCAGCAACTGTGAACTGTGTTATCATTCTGGTCCTACTCTTTTTTTTTTTTTTTTTTTTTGTCTTTTTAGTGCTTATTTAAAATTTTCCATTTACTCTCTTCTGCTAGAAATGTGTCTTTTTGTTTGTTTGTTTGGTTAGTTGTTTTTTTTTTTTTCCTTTTCACAGTAAATACTAACTTTTGATAGAAGAAACTAATGTCTCAAAAGTGACTAACTGAATCAGAAATCAGGTGCACCATGACCTCCTACTTTCCTACCAGGTAGGCACTCCCTCCAACAAGTACATCCATGGACATTTATTGATGCAAGGAAAGTCTGTGCTAAGTCTAGATATGGTTGGCTCAGCAGATCTTGGATGGAAGAAGAGGAGCATGAAGTACCCAAAATACAATACCTTGAAGACATCATGACAGGGAAATATTAAAGAAGTATCATGTGTTGTTGCTCAGTAAACAGAAAAACTAATTTTCCTGGTAAAAAATGTAGGTGAAAATAACGATGTTGTTTTCTTTGCAGATTTCTGTGAATTCGTAGCACTTCTATATGTGTTGTGAAATCTAAAAGCTTTTAAATTTCTACTAGTGGCATGACAAGAGCATCAAAAACAATTACAATGACCAAGCTTATACTCTACCTAGCTCAACTAATATAGCTTAAAAATATACTGCCATCTAGAGCATATTACTGCATTTCAAATGCTCTGTAGCTGCTGAAGACCTACCCACTAAGACACCACAAGTGGGCACTAATAAAGTGTTTGGGGTTTCAATTACAGACCAGACTAGGAATGGCTTAAGGTTGTTACTCATCTGTGCGTGTACAAGAAACCTTTAAACAAACAAACAAACAAAAAAAAACACACAACAATATGCTGATCTTTGCCTTAATAACCATTTATAACACAAGTAAGCATCTCTGTGGGCAACACGGGAAACAAAGAAGTGAGCATTGGTAATTAAACTGCTCCTAGCTAGAGTTGGTCCCCATGTTGGCTGAGGCTCTGCGTGAACTTTTCCTGCCAGTCTAGCCTGCAGTTTTGCTAAACAGCGGGGAAAAGCCCCTTAACAGCAAAGTTTCATGTACAAACACATATTCCAAATTTTTGGATGCTTGCACATATTATCACTTCGAGATATTTTAGGATCACAACTGGAAAAGGAGCAGGGGGTGGGGCACAACTTCTGGGGCTGCACTATTTCAATACAGGGCAATGCTTGTCCTTATCTTTGTACTGATAACCGATGTGCCTGAATTACTGACCAGGTATGCTGTGAAAACCAGAAGCTGTTACATCCATCTGTTTCCTGCAGCACAGAAAGACCTGCAGACACTGCAGACATCAGGGAAATGCAAGATAAAGCCCGTGGAATTGGTAACCTTTCTGCTGAAGTGCAAAGAAGGTTTGCTTCAGGTTACAGATATTCTGATATTTTTTCTGTACCTGTAAAAATAAAGTGATCTTTCCACTGTTCGCTGGTGTATTTGTCTACTGTAGTTTATAAAAACCTCAAGCAAATAACCAAGAGGCAGTGTTTGTGTTTGGTCCATGTGTGTCAACATTAGAGATTTCCTCCATTAGTCCCTGCTGGACTGGCCCCTAGGACTCTACAGTGGTCCTAAACCAAGGAACTTGTGAGCAGTTTCCTACCTGATACCAGTATGGTTCTTACCTTTCACAGCTGGAGTCTGGTTCCCATGCCCTCTCAGTGGCCATCTATCTGCATGTCTCATATTGCTCCCCTATATGCACTTTCCCTTATTCTGTACCCAATTAATTTAACCTCTAGAAAGCACAGCGGCCAGGCTTTCAAACAAACAAGCAAACAACAACAATAAAAAACAGCAGTTGTCCTGACAGAGTTTTAATAATTCATTACACATACTGGCTTCAAACCATATAGTGCCTTTACTTTTGATTTGTGCACGGCTACTTCCATATTCAACACATACATACAGCTAGAGTCACTTATCTCTTAAGTAGTGGGATTAAGGAAAAAGAAAAAAAGAAAGCCAGGAAGAACCTCCTACTCTATGTACACCTAAAACCCTCTTTTATAGTACACATAATGTGTACTATACCGGAATACATACAAATTTAGACCTCTAGGCAGTTATCAGCTTAAGATGGCTGCAGATACCTCAGTACTCAGTGGCCTGCAGTTTCTGCAAATATTCATAAAATCTCAGCCTGTTCTCAACATCTGTCTTTCGATTTTTGTCTCTTGTTTTCAAAATAGGCATTCAATTCTCAATTTTTGTCTCTGTATTTCGTAAGTTCCACACAAAAATTCCTTGAACATTTAGATGTTGAGGGGATGATTATTTGAAGGTTTAGGCGCAGATCTGAACCTCTTTGGTCTGCAAGAGTCTGTTCAAACTCAGAGCAGAAAAGCTACATGACTTGCTAAAGACGCCTTTGTTGACCAGGAGGAAAATGGTGGTGACTCACTTCTCCAACACTTTCATACCACGTCACTACCTCTGGCTCTGGATACATTTAAAACAAAATTTAGAGAACACTTTTTATTTTCATACATAGCAACAAAATGCCACTCTTCCAGTTCTAATCTATCCACAATTACACATGGCCTGAGCATTTAAATCCCTGTCGGAACTGAACTAAAACATCAAGCTTGGTTGGGGGTAGAGGGGAAAAATGTTAATTTCAAACAACAATTTCCTATCTGAAGGAAGGAGGAACTCTCTTCCTGTTATTCCTAGTACAGACAATAATAATAATAATTTCAGAAGGCCCCAGTTATACCTGAGTTAATATGGGGGAGGTGTGTTTATTTCTCTCCAGTTGATTTATTCAGGCTTCCCCAGAAACTCACATTGCCAGTATCCCACACTACTGTTATATATATGCCTTTCTTTTGCAGTGTGCTGTGAGAAATGCTTTTTGGACATGTGTACCATCCTTCTTCCTCAAAGAGCACAAGGTATTGTCCAAAACATTAATGCCTGCTACATCTGGCAAAATTCCACCCCAGAAGCAAGCCAACCTTTTTCCATTGCTTGGAACCATCAAATAATCACAGCTGCAAATGTTGGTCAATAAGTAATTGGTATATGGAAGAAAGCAACATTCAGCATTATCTTTTACTCATTATTATCACTATTACTGTTGTATTATTGCTTCAGTAAAAGGAGGTAAATTCTGTTTACTGCATAAGCAAAAGATAATGCTGACAGAAGGCTCAATAATGGTCCCACATGCAAAAATGCAAATCCGGGGGCTTTCTATAAAATCAGACATCCTAATATTTCACATTTAAAATAGACCACAAGCAAAAGAAATAAAATACAGAAATTTCAGATAAAAATTGAGATTTCATATACAAAACAGACTGAAGTACTGAAGTGTACTATAATTAATAATAGCATTTTATTGTTAAATACTGAAGACTCGCATAGAAACTGTGATTCCACTGAACCACACAAAGAGAATACCTTATGAAAATGACTGTAGCTCTAGAGACTTTGCCCAGTTTTAATATACAAATAATTCTGAAACTTTGCAGTCCAAAGCTAGTATTTTAGAAGAAACTTTTCAAATGTGCCTGCTGTATCAAAACATAAAGTTAATACTTTGTGGAATTACATGAATCCATGCATATGTACACCAGACACAAACTGTTGTCAGTGCCAGTTATGACTTTCCTGCCGATTACATGGCTAAAACCATTTATTTGCTGCACTAGGCATTTCTATTAGATATAATCCTACAGAATAGCAACAAACACGCAGGGTGTTTCCATACTACAGAAAATACTAGACATTGTTATTTGCAGGCAAACTACATTATTCCTAGAAGCAGCAGAAGGGTGTGTTGACTATTTCAATATAAAACCCACCTGTCTTGGCAGTAACCATAAAAACTAGTGTATATTCCCTTCACTAGGAAAGATGGCAATGTGCTTATGTTGCCTAATTTCACCGCAACATTTAATTTTACTTAAGGTAAAGGACATAATCTCTGGAGATAACCTGATTATTTTTTTATTATTTTTTCTTTTCCTCTGCTGTGGCAAAATTTTGCTCTGTATAGCTGCTCTCCAATGAGCCTAAGTGCTAACAAATCCTCATTATTCACATAAGACAGGTGAGCAATGTTGTAAAGCAGCTGATGCAAACAGCTACCACTACCTTCTGCCAGATAGTCCAAGTGGCAGTGATTTGTGTGAGGGACAGAATTGTTTCCTTTGCTGATGAAGGCTGTGCTGCTGTGGGTACTGGCTTTACACAGCAAAGGTTTGGTAGCAGGGAGGCTGCAGGGGTGGCCTCTGTGAGAAGAATCCAGCAGTTGCCCCTTGTCAGATCAGAGCTGGCTCCAAAAGGGGCCCACTGCTGGCCAGCTGAGCCATTGAGTGACGCTGGTCAGGCCTCTGGGAGAGCACATTTGAGAAAGGGGAAAAATAAATAAATAAAACTGCTTCCTGTAGCGGAGCAGGCTGTCCCCTTGCAGCCCATGGGTCCCACATGGAGCAGATCTCCACGCTGCAGCCCCCCCATGGGTGGAGAAGCCCCCGGTGGAGCAGGTGGATGTGGCCTGGAGGAGGCTGCGGCCCATGGAGAGCCCCCACAGGAGCAGACCCCGGGCCGGAGCTGCAGCCTGTGGAGAGGAGCCCATGCAGGAGCAGGGGGTTGGGGGGAGCTGCTGCCCAGCCGTGGGGGCCCGTGCTGGAGCAGTTTGCTCCTGAAGGATGGACCCCATGGTCCGGAGCCGTGTGGGAACAGTTCTTGAAGAGCTGCTGCCTGTGGAAAGCCCACACAGGATCAGTTTGGGAAAGACAGCATCCCATGGGATGGACCCCATATGGAGCAGGGACAGAGAGGGACTGTGAAGGAGCGTCAGAGAGGAAGCATCAGGGACTGACTGCAGCCCCCATGCCCCTGTGCTGCCTTGGGGGAGGATGTAGAAAGATGGTGGAAGGGGAAGGTGTTTTTAGTTTGCTTTTAGTTTCTCACTGCTACAGTCTGAAAGGCAATAAATTATATTAATCTCCCTATGCTGAGTCTGCTTTGCTCATGACAGTAATTGGTGAATTATCTCCCTGTCCTTATCTCAACCCTTTTCTATCATATTTTCTCTCCCTCTTCCTTTGTGGAGGGGGAGTGAGAGAGCAGTTGCGTTGGAGTTCAGCTGCCTAGCAGGCTACAACCACCACACCATGAAGTCCTACCTCTCCTTATATTTTGCTTTTGCTATACACAGGATAATCCAAAAGAGGACCTTTCTCTTTTCACTGTTTCATTTTCCTAGATACTGCTACTGCCTTCCTTATCTGTGGCAAAGCTGGGGAGAAAGGCTGGGCTGAAGAACAGGCCCTTAACTGAAACCTAAGGAGCTGTAAAATAGCTAGGAGTGGACATAAACCACATAGAAAAAATAGACAAAACAGTTTTTGTTTTTTTTTTTGCAGAATTATGTACCTATTATGTGTAAGAGTACTAGGAAACCATTGGATTAAATGACCTGCCCAAATTCACAATGCAAAAATTAAAAAAAAAAAAAAAAAACACAAACAACTCCTGTTTTCCTCTTCCCAGAGGTCCCCACTTCTGATAATCCAGCCCTGTCTCTGCCAAATGACTTTACTCTCTCTTGTGAAAATGAAATTCTGTGTATCCAGAACAAAGCCAGTATGTTGAAAGGACTTTCATCTGCACAAAACCACAACAAAATAGAATAATGACCAGGCATATCTAGCAAGATGGTAAGATATTTTATACAGAGTTTTGGTTTTCATTTTTCCTGGAATACGTGGCTGTCTAAATCCTTTCCTGTAAGAAGCGAAATACCTAGCTTCTGTTCCCCCTAGAACCTGCACTATTCAAAATGAATTTCCCAAAGTGATTACCAAAAGGCCTGTAAGAGAAATGATTACAAATGGCTGAGTTAACTGCTCTGGACAGCCTCATCAGTCATCATAACGCAGTCTCAGCACAAGACTCATCAGGACAGGCAAGTTGTCATGACAGATGACACCTCTTTAAGAAGACTTCCTCCCGTGGCTTTTTCCCAAGAAAGTCCTCCTTGGATAAGGTGCTTGCAAATAATGGTCCTTAAGCAATAATCAAGGAGGAATCATTGCCAGCTGCCTTCACTGAGCTGCTTCAGTGTTGGGCTTTTTTTTATTTTGTAACCTTTATGCTCTGCGTGTGGAATGTTTTATCTGCATGCGTGTCTTGGAAATCACTGTACTTTCGGCAGTTGCTTTAAAAGTGATTTTAGAGCTGATGAGTGACAAATTAGGAGAGAGAAGGCCAGGAAAGGCTGAGACAGCACTGCTAGTCTCCAGTTACTTTTTCATTGCCACCCCCAAGTGCTGTAAAACAATTTGCAATCTATGTATCTTTTTCCTCATCTAGAAAAGGAAGAGTGTACCTATCTGTCTGCTGTGGAAACTGGTAAGTTGAATTTTTTGAGTTATACAGAACCTTCTGCAAGAAGCACCATAGTAATGCCTGTTATAAATAAAAGCCAACTAACTTATTGTTCCATGGATAATGTTTCATGAACTGGAACTTGAGAGAGCTAATTTCATTCCCATCTCTTCTTTTCTGCAATGAGATCTAAGATAAATTGTGCAGTTTTTTCTTTTGCATTTTTTTTTTTTTTTTTAGTAGTAAAATAGAACTAATGATGCTCTGTGTTTGGGAATCCTTGGCTAAAAAGCAGTAAATATCTTGATGAAGAAATTTCTAAGCAAAGTTTTCAAAATACCCTTTCTCTTAAAATCTATTGTTTGCTCTTCCTGTGCAGTATTTACCGTGGCGAGGGCAAAAAGCTTGTTTAAGAACAGTTGGCTTCTTAATGACACACATCTCAGTCACAGTAACAATTTGCAATGAACAGTTTGTTTGTGAAATTTGGCACTTGTTGGCTGATTTCAAACTGTTCACGGACAGACTGCAGTTGATGACTACTTAGAAATTACTCAAATATTTACTAGGAACAGATTTCAGCCCTTGGGGGGTTGTTTGTTTGTTTTGAGTGGTACTCCAGCTATGCAGCAGTTGGTCTGTCAAATGCCCATGGTACTGAATAGGTGCTGGATCTGAGAAGATGCCTGAATTTCTGATTTGCAGAAAACTTCAGGGTTTCTCTTTCTTTCTATTCCATATGTTGGAATGAAAAAGAATAAATAATAATTAAAAAAAAAAATCTTATACAAGAAAACAGTATGGAAATGAGAGCTTTTTTTGAAAGAATTAAAATTCAAGCAGTTTGTGCCAATTTTACGCTAAAGTATCCCATAGTAAAGTTGCAATTGAAATAAATGACCCAAATGCTTTACCATAGTATAGTCAAAACATTTCATTTTGATTTTCTCCCAGCCTGAAAAAGTCCTTTGTGTAGGACAGCATTTTGTGTAAATTGATGCATTCCCATAGGAAGTCTTGTTTTCAAAATGATATTTCCTGGTGGAAAATCTGACATTAGAAAACAAGTAATTCTAATTCCCGTGTATCTGACAAGATATCACTCTGCTCTGCAGATGCCAAGCACCTCTCTGGGAATCCTCTGACAGGGAGCTTGATCTAGAAAAGACACTCAGCTTGGCCGAACTGACAAAACTCACTATGAATCAATAAGGTCTTAGAAAATTTAGCAAACAGCAAAGCACAATGAGCACAGCTATAGTAAACTCATAAAAAAAAAAATCAGATGAAAGAAACTATTGCTGAAAACTTTAGACGAATGTTTATTTTTATTGAGTAAGCTGCATGGCACAAATGAGCACAACTGTGGGAATTACAACAGCGATGCCACCGCTCGTCATATCTTATACTCTTCTTTGATAACACTGGCAGGCAGTTTCAGAATGAAAACCACACATCTTCCTTTCTTTTGCAATGTAAATTGGCCTTTTTATTTGCAAGCTGCTTGCACCTGTAGTCCTAGCTGCACCTTTAACTGTCTGGCAGTGCAAGTGTCTGTTCCAGCACTGAAGAAAGCAAGCTGAACTGGCATGGGCACAGCTGCTGAGAAGTACTCTAAGTTTACATCCCACCAGGGAGGCAGGAGCACTGAGCCTGTTCGTAATTTCTGGTTTCAAACTGGGAGAAGTCTTTAGAAACAGTTTTACTAACTGCCTGTCTTCTTCCAAGGCCTGCCTAATATCCCTCTGTCAGTGACAGTATTAGCAATCACAGAAACTATCGAGTGAGAATTTGAGGTATTTTAAAGCTTCTTTTCATATGGCTTAGTAAGTAGACACAAACAGGAGAACATTTCACCTTAGCAGCCAACCCTGTAGGATTCATTAGTAAACTGACTTTGGATTACCCATGACTACAGTTTGAAACATCCTGGGAAATGAGTAATTGCATGAAACGTAAGTATGTGTATTAAGAAATTGTCATTCAAAACTGTTGTAGAGGGTCTGCTGTCTTAGAGGGTCTTCCCCCCTCTAATCTCTGTGCTATGGAAATGACTGCATGAGCTCTAGACACATACGGACGCTGTCTTGCTTTGCACATGACAAAAATCTCCTCCGATTCAACCCACTGATGTGATATGTCATTGATCTCAGAGACAAACACCTGTACTCCTCCTTAAGCAAAAAATGCTTTGCAAAGGTAAGCAGCCTTCTTCCCATCCTGTTTACCAAAAGAAATCCAGGCAAGAAAAACGGGGAACATATTCTTCTCCCATGATAACTTTATTTCAGGAAAGACTCTGGGCTCAGGAGGTTGTCTTAAATCTGTGAAGTAAACTAGAGCACAAAAAAAGACCAACATCATTCAGATGCCGTGTAACTTGCAAAGAGAGGGAAAGATATGAATAATTCGATGAAACTTTTTAGTTATGCAGAAATGATCAAGTGATGCAAAAGAACAGCATGTTAAGAAGACTTTTACCACTAAATAATTTATTTCACTACCTGGAAATCAAGGCAACTCTCTAACAGTTTGCAGGTCAAGGCCACGTTTTCTCTGGAACATTCACCCCGTATCTCAATGATAATAAGGGCCCCAGTGAGGTATTCTAACATCAACGACATCTCTCTACACCCAGCTTCTTCTCAATATTTTTCTGCCTCTCCCTCAGATGTCTGGGTTGTTACAACCTTCTGCTCATGGATGTCCTATAGGCATTCCCCTGGGCTGCTAGAAGGAGTCTTCAGGAATTGGCCATGTGTACAGACAGGTGCCCCCCTTCCTCTCTCTGCTCCCTGTTTTATATCGCTGCTCCAGCCCTGGGACTGAGCACAGGAGGCCTTGGATTTCTCTTCCAAAGGAGAAGGAAAAATTCTCTTAGCCCTGGGAGCTAGTACCAGAGGGGAAGTTTCCCCTGGCTTTTAGCAGTCAGGTACCTCTCACTAGAGGAGAGGAGCACCCAAAGGACACTGAAGGGACAGCAGGGGATAAGAGCAGCTCAATTATCATGGTGAAGTACTTTGTTCTTCTGTGGAAAGACAAACCCAGCATCTGTCAGGCTCATGCAGAGTTTTAAATGAATATTAATATGCTACCTGGCCACCCATAATCTAGCATTTATCAGGGAAATAGTGCAAACTTGTCCAACATGCTCTTATTGCATTGCAAAAAAAATAGTAATTAACCTGGTTTTCTCTTTCATGCTATCTGTGAAGCACACCTGCTTACACTAAGTTGATCAGAATCCAGTTCAGTACTCGCAGGAATTAACATCATTATCTCCTTGTACAGACTGCCTGAGCTACAGATTCTGTTCCCCAGCTCTCAGTTTTAATCTGCCAGTAGTTCTGCTTTCTGACCACTGAACCCTGGGCTGCATGTCGGAAAGTCAACAACTTTCCCTACTCTTCTGTTTCATCATGTGAAATGCTTCTCAGGGCAGCAGCCTGTGTTTCCAGTAGCACCTAAACCACTCTTTTTATGATGACCACCTAGAAAATGGAAGCTTTTGCAACATGTCCACTAAAAGTGAAACTACGTCAAACTCTCCTGAATTCTGAGGTGTGCAAAATCAAAATCCAGACTGGAGCCCTGGCTTGGAGGGATCTGTACCATCTCACATCCTATTACTGCAGAGTATGATGCCATTTCTATTTTAGTCTAAAAATGATTTATCTCCATTGACAGGTCAATCACAGTACTGCAATCAAAATCTACTAATTTAAGTCTATTTTTGTGAAACCTTGACATTGGACAATCAGAATTGATAGGGGATGAAATAAGCAAGATTGCCCAGAATTTCATCTAACTCTTAAGATAATCTGTTCAGCTTTTTTTTTTTTTCCTTGAGTTCCTCAATTTGGTAGAAACTGCTTCTTTTCCATTAACATAGATTCAAGTATCTTTACCAGCCACAGAAACAGATCAAAATGCTGCGTGCACACCGGTTCGCTTCCTTTCCTCTGTCCAATTTTGCAGGTGAGGGGGGGGGTCAGTTCTAAAACGATCACTTCCTTAACCAAAGTGAATGACACTTCCCAATAGTATAATTCTAGTTCACAGAAATCAGCTGTGTTAAAATATTGTAATGGGACTTTATAGTAAAATGCAGCAACAATACTCGGCTGCACGATGGAAAATGCAACAACCTCGTAACCTGTAAATACGACCTTGGGTCAGAGTTAAGCTGGGTTTCTTGTCCTTGTACAATGTACACAGCAGCAAAAATCCTGTGAATTGAAATTATGGTCTCAGTAAAACCTGTGCAGTCCCAGTGCTTCCAGTGGTCAGGACAGGTTACTCACCAGAACCTGGGTTAACAGTGCCTTTATTGATAGCACTCTGGTGTCTAAGAGCCTCTAAGCTGTGTCAGCTTTTATTTTTGGTGGACATAATATAGGAAGGTAGAGATTTCAGCTTGCTCAAAGCTGAATCAGTTCTGCAATGCTAATAGAAAAAAGCAATAAAACCCATCACGCTGTCACTAACGGGTTTTATATGGGTCTGAATGTACACAGAGAGTAACTCTATTGATTAAGTTAGGATCTTTTTTTTTTTTTTCAAATTGTCATTCTCTAAAGCAGAATAGCATTTTAAGATCGGTAGTGAATTCTATTCATCTAGGGAGCTCATCAAGATTATGTGGCATTCACAATTTTAGCGTGCTCCGGTCTTGCAATAAGAGCAAAACAACCTACAATACCTACCTGTAGGGTTGGTTTCAAGTGGAAATAAAATTCAGCACAATCCATAGCTATCATAGGGTTAAAAGCCAAAGACTTTGCTATTATATAAAGCCATTATGTGCTGGTTATATATCAAGGAAATACTTTATAAATTTTAAAAAATCTTTGTGGTTTAAGCAGTATCTCTACAGTATCTTACTAGGGCCTGAGCTTCAGGCAATACAGAACTAGTGAAAAACACTAAAACCAAGTGGGATCCAATCCAATCCAGCCCCTGCCCTCTAGCAGAATCAGAGAAACAAAGTTTCTTCTGTCGATGTATTGATTTGTCCAGACTTAATGCCTTTTTTTTTTTTTTTTTTTTAATAAGTGTTCTTTAAAACTTAACTTCACCCTGAAATGGTGATGGTAGGGAGGAACGTGGTATATATTTGCTTTTGGCTTTAACTGAAGAAACTTCTGATCCTATAGGTATATGTGATCTGAAAGAGCTAGAGGAGCAGGTTTTGTCATGAGTGAAAACAAAGGCTTTCAGATCAGTGAATTTGCTTAAATTGAAGGGAAAATATCATTTTAAAAAAATTCTAAAGAAACTTACTGATAAATTCAGCAAAATCAGAGGAATTACATGCAGGACAAATAGAGCCCAACCATTCACGGATTTATTTTTCAGTTTAGACTAGGTTTTGTTTTAAAACCCAGTACATGGATGACAACAAACCAAGGGCTGCAGCTGATGTGCCTGAGGGCAGGACTGCGACCCAAAGGCACAAAGCCAGGCTGGAGGAGCAGGCCAACAGGAACGTCTGGTGGGCAACAGGGATGAACGCAAAGCCCTGCATGTCAGTAGGGTAAATTCCCTGCAGCAGTGCAGGCTGGGCCCTGCCTGGCTGAAGAGAAGCTCTGCCAGAAGGGACCTGCCACACAGTATGCGCAACATGGGCCAACATCCTGGGCTGTATCGAGAAAAACAGAGAGCAGATTGAAGGAAGAGCATGGTCCCCTTTATTCAGCAGGTTTTGGACTACTACGTCTAGTTTGGGATATGCAGTACAACAAAACATCAGTTAACTGTAGGGAGTTCAGGGGAAGGCACTGAGATAGCCAGGGCAGGAGCACTTGCCTGTAAGAAGAGGTTTTGAGATTGAGGCTTGTTCAGCACAGGGAATGGATGGTTTGGGAGGACCTAAGAGCAGCCAGCACCCAGGGTGAAGTGACTGAGAGGAGGAACCAAGCTTATTCTAGGTGTATGCAGTGGGAGAAAAAGAGACATGGTCATGAACTGGGTCTCGGGAGGCTCTGACTGAACATAAAGAAAATAAATCCCTATAATAATAGTAAAGCAGTGGAACAGGGGGCCAAGGGACACACGCTGTCTCCATCCTTGCAGACTTTCAAGCCCCATCCGGGCAAAGCCATGAGCAACCTGGTCTGAATTCTGTGTTGGTCCTGTTTTGAGCGGGAGGCTGGACTAGAGACCTTCCCTATTCCCTTCCAACATGATTTATTCCAAGGTTCTGTGAAAATAATAGTTCTGACACACAACCCATTTTAATATGATATAGAGGACTGCTGGGTTTTGATTAAAATGTTATAACTTCTGCTGGTTTGGTAGAAAACCTACTTTGAATTATTTCCATCAGGGAAAGCACAAAAGCAAAATTCAGCTTGACTGCACCCAGCAGGTCAACACCAAAATATTTTGCCTAGATATTTTTTCTGGCTCCCTGGGAAGTATGATGCACTCAATCACTTCATTTTGTGGATTGAGAAGATAGTTTATGTGACCTAATCATATCTGTACAGTTTCCACATCACAGTCCAAAGCTAAGAGATGTGATTTAGTCTTGTTTTGCACCAGAAACACATCTTCCAGGTGTCTGGGGTACATTCTGAAAGCTTTGCATATTGCATGGGACCTTGGCATAATGACTGTAATGTTTTTATGATAATTTCTTGGTACTTCTTTGTAGAATACAATACTGCACAATTTACAACTGAAAAGATCAAAGACTCAAATCTTAGCACTGAACTTTAAAACTCAAACAAACAGGATTTCCTCTTTTTTTATTTTTGTTTTTCATTCTATTTGTGTTTTAGGATACTGGCGTAATAATGCAACAATAATTCTCTAAGCACAACTTAATCTTAAACAATAACAACAAATGAGTTTTATTTGATCTGTTCAAACACAGTGTGTTAGACAAAAGCGCCAAGAGTTGCTGGTGCTAGAGGGATATTGGCAGAAGCTGTTTCCTCAGTTATTGAAAGAAAGAAAGAGACCATTTTTAGCATTTGCTGAGGCAATTGCAGCAGATTAACTTTAGATCAATGAGTTGCTTGATTATTCTACTTCACTCTTGAGCCTCTTTCAAGGTTCCTATTTACCAGCCAAGAAAATAAATACACGGACTTAAAACGCTTTCCCAGCCTTTATCTTCATTCATGAAGAGATTTTTCAAAAGTGCCAGTGTCTCAGCTACAGCAAAATGGAGGTGTCAAGGTATCACAGGGGGTCACTACCTAGTGGAGAGGGGGCACCCAGAGGACTCCTACATACAGCTCCTCCTGATTTTGACTGGGTTCCCAGCCTACAGCCATAGAATTATGGAATCATCTAGGTTGGAAAAGACCTTCACAGTCAAGCCCAAACACCAACTTTACCAAGGACTGTAATGGTGTTTTGTATCTACTGTTGGTACCCATATTTATAAGAGAAATATTGCTTCTAGTTGAGAAATAAGAGAAAATCATGATTTCCATTTTTGCTTATATGAATCCCTCTGAATTCTAAACTAACTTCGCAATTTCTTTCTTCATTGCCCACCATGCTACCCTATCCCCAGTTCATGAGTCACTTGGAGGACTTGCAAAATATTATTGCCTAACATACATATTCTTCAGTCACACTTTGTTCTCAACAGAGCCTGGAAAAGGTGTGTGAAAGAACTGCCTTCTCCACATCCACTGGTGTTAGGAGTCACACATGGTCAGGATCCAACTAGCCCCTAGAAACGGGGGCTTCCAGGAAAGCCTTTTCTCTGAAGACATAGCACAGCTGGGTATTTGGTACCTGAGATTGGTAGATCTATGTCATCCCAGTTTAGAAGAGTTTCGAGAAGAGGGCTACCATAGAAACTTCCAGGCCCTACTTAACAGTCTTTAAAGATCTGAGTTCAATTTGCAGGCAACAGAATCACAAAGATGAGGGTTGGAAGTCCTTTAGTCTTACAGACTGAAAGGGAACATGCACCATGCCCTTCCCAGGAATGGGGTTGATGGATTCTCCAGGTCCTCCACATTCTTGCCTTTCCAATAACCTGGTATTTTGAAAGTGAAACTCCAGGAAAACTCTCTTAAACAACCTCCTGCAGCATATGGGACTTCTTATTCTTCAGCAAGTATAAGGAAAATAGTCAGAATTATTATTTTTCTAAAATCAAAATCACCTAAAGCCAAAATCATTTAAAATCATTTTTCTAAGCTATGCATGTTTCATAGATAGGGTCTGCTTAGCAGACAACCATTTCAAATCTGCCTATGCCCCGAAGCAGAACTGGAGCTGTCCTGAGTTTGTTATTTTTTCCCTTTGCTTGGCTTTGTTTTGTTGCATGTTTAAAGCAAGACATACCTCCCTTTCTGGACTTACATCAGGTTCTTACTAAGAGTGTTCTGGGGTTTCTCCCTCATCTAGCAAAGTTTTCTGTCTTTTTTTGTTGCAGAAGGTAAAGGAATTTTAGTCATATAAATGCATTAGTGTTCAGCAATTTGATGAACAGAATTATATATTTGTACAATACTGCAAATGAGTATCATAATATTTTACTGCCTTGCAACTAAGAACACTGCTGCAATCATTTGCTTATCTCTGTACACAAGACATCCATTGCTCCTAAGGGTGTGATTAAAAAATTTATCAAGCTGATAGACATAGTAAAACAACTGTTAACAATAACATTTTTAAAAACAAAACAAATGTGATGGAAAGCTTACTTATATCTTCTGCTGTGCACCTAGAAAATAGGGAAGGTAAACTTATCCCTTCTTGGACAAACTTAAGAACAGGACTCCTAGGCTTACCACATTCTGTCTTTCACTTCTGTTTCTGCCTGTGATGACCTTCTACAAACCATGTAACCATCCAAGGCCCATTTGTCTTTTATTATGTATTTTATGCCATCATTTAACTTCACACAAACTCAAGAGTCTATGCTAGCATTTTACATTTTTCTTGCACTACTTAATATGCACATGTCCAAAATATCTTAGTTTAGAAACCTAAAATATAGCTAAAATATCTGAAAATATCTGAGCATACAGAGAACAATAAAGTATTTATTATCATCAGATAACAAGTATTTTATAACTCCATTAACAGACGCAAGCCAAGGACATTAAGTAGAAATGGGTGAACTGGAGCAGATACAGCAATATACAGGTTGTTGATACTGCTTCTAACTAAGCTCCCATCTCATTTGCATTACAGCATCTTCTGGATGTTTCTTCCTCCCCCTTCTCATCCACCTCTCATTGCACATGAAAACACAGACATTGCCTGCACTCCAATGCACTCTCGGTTCCATCTTGGACAGGGATCTGACAGAGATCTGGATTCATACATAAGCCTTGCTTTTTTTTCCAGCTGAGGTTTAATCATATAAAGATCACACAAGTAGCACTTCAACATTTGCCCCAGTCTTGCTATTCCTCTTGTGCTAAACTAAGCCCTTTTGGAAATCTCCGGGTTTTTTAGGTTCTTGCTTGTATGGACTGTAAGACAAGCACTAAGCTTCCCTCTAAGGAACAAGCAACACAAACATTTCAAGGGTATGCTAGTATATGAGAACCAGAAGGCAAAACAATTATATGGAAGTGCTGTTCACCTTCCTAAACTTGGTTCCATGTGAACAAATATCATAAAGAACGATGGATGAGGACTAGGAGCCTGGGAGCTCTTCATACCTCTATTAAACAGGCCAGGTATGTTCAAGGATATGATCTTCTGGTATTTTGCAGGCAGGTGTGAACTTGCTTTGCCTGCTTGCCTTGCTTTGCATGCTGTAAGTCAGGTGAGCAAGTAATGATGCAGAGCCTTAGTTACCAGTGCCACTGTGTTCCCCCCTTCAGGCAAGGCACACTGGCTCAGCGTGAGGATTGCTTTCCAGTGGTCACATAACCAGCAGCAGGTTGAGAACACCAACACGTGTTCTTATCTGCCAGGAAAATATCATGTGGACTAGCGTGAGGGAACCTTGTACCTTCTGAGGCTAGACACAATCCCACAGCTGCTCCCCTGAAAGCTGTTCGAAACTTTATTGGGCTTCAAACCCATCATAGAAACAACACCTGGTTTTGTTTCTTTTCTTTTTCTAATGTGCCTGCCACTTCTCCTCACATTCCTTCAGCATCAGTCTTCCTATCAAGTAGGCCCAGTCTTGACTATAGCCATAGTACACAGCTGTACACAGGCTCAATGACAGAATCACATAACCATAGAATCACCTGGGTTGGAAGGGACCTCAAAGATCACCTAGTTCCAACCCCCCTGCCATAGGCTGAGATGCCACCCATTAGATCAGGTTGCCCAGGGCCTCATCTAACCTCGTCTTGAACACCTCTCCATGGTTGGGGCATCCACAACCTCTGTGGTCAATGTGGTCCAGTGCCTCACCACCCTCTGAGTGAAGAATTTCCTCTTAGCATCTAATCTGAACAGCCCCAGCTCTCTCAGCCTTTCTTTATAGGAGCAGTCCTCCAGCCCCGTGATCATCCAAGCTAGGGCTAAGCTGCACAATAAGCATGTAATCAGTAAAATTATAACATGCCCCCGACCACCATGCACAACCAAGGCCTGGGAGCAGAATGGCACTGCAAGGGCAAACGCAGCAAGTGGCTTCACTTAGAAACCTTGCTAATTTTTACCAAGGATCTCACTGATACAAAGTTTTCTTTGAAAACAGAAAGGCAATATGTACTTGATATCATATATGTGACAGCCAGCAGTTTGATTCTTGATGGTCTTACGCATTTCCTGTTAGTTACACATGTACGAAGCAGGCACAAAATGCACAGGTCAGTTGGGGGATTACCATTTCTTATATTTTTAAAGCTACAGCTGGGTTATTTGTCCAAAAGCCTTCAGATTTCATAAAAAGATATTTAGGTTTAACATTTAAAAGTTAATTCTCTCTTGACAATGTTGAGACCTTCCATTATAGCAAAAACTATTATTAGCGTTCTCTAACCCTTTGTAAACGGGCCCATTGTTCAAATAAACTGATCTTCACAGCAATTGACCTTAACATTGCTCAAAAGCTTGACAGTCAATTATCTTCTGATCTCCCTTCAATGAGTCTTGTGGCTGGAATAACCAATCCATCAACGGGAAGGTAAGTATAATAGTGTCTCATGGGCATTTCCTTCATTACTTCTGCCGTAAGCACCCTGCTGTAGAATAAATTCAGAAATTATGTCTCAATCCCTAAAAAGCAGTGATACACCTAAATATTCTCCCTTTGCATGTCTCTTTGAACACACAAAGAAAGCCATGATGAAAAATAACTAATGGGTTGAACACAATGTCATCTAGTTTTCAGCAACACCATCGGACTTGTGTGCAGTACTGGACTACGCCTCCACCAAGTAAAACAACTCCATTAAGTCTTTAGGACATGAGTTTTGGGGGTGCTCAGGAAGCAGCAATTCTTTCTTTTACTTCCAGTCAATATGATCCTGCTGGGGGCCTGGGACTTGCTGCTGGCAGGGGCTTGTAACATGGTTGAGAGCACAATACTCAAGACTTTTCCCTCTCTCTGGCTTCCCAATTGGGATCCCCCCTTCCCCACTCACTGCTGTCACCCTTGCTCTCCCTGTTCAGCCCACAAGGAAAGGAGTTCTCCCGAGTGAGCAAGAAGAGCCTCAGCACAGCAGTACTAACCCTGGGGATATGCACAGGTTGAGGCAGGGATGGATATTGCGGATACTGCAATATTGCTGCTGCCTAAGATTCTCGCATTGTTGCTGCCCTGGTCGTTTAGAACAACACTTTGATAGCCTTAATACATCACTGCTCCCCAGAGTCACCTCAAAGCTAAACACACCATTTACAATAAAAGCTACAACACTGAGGAGTTTCTTTTCAACAAATATCTTCTGCACTTGAAGCTTTGTACTTAATACTAAAAAAAAGTAACATCTGTAATGGCATTTCTGAAATACCATACAAAAAAAACCTTGCATCGAGACAGTTTATGGACTACATTAAGGGTGCAGCATTTCAGGACAAGCCTCAGTTTGCTGGATGTCTCCTTGTATGTGAGCAAAACTCAGCAGCTCCTGTACAGCTGCTCTTTAGCTGCAGTGCTTTCCAGCAGCGTGAAACAGAAATGTTTTAGGATTGAGATTAGAGGACTACACTCCGCATTTACATGCTTGTTCTTTTGTATGTAAAATGGAGGTCATCGACTCTTTTACTTGTCAAAATTCGTATCCCTAATTGGTGTTTGAATTTTAAAATTCTCAGCTCCAAGGAGTTCAGCCCCCTTGGTGGCTTTATATATTTAGCAAAATTCTCCACCGTTCAGGGTAAATAATATTATGCCTCTTGCAAAAGCTGAAGAAATGCTTGTCCTAGGCTTCAAACTCTGAAGCCCAGCGCTAACAAGGGACATATAAATTATGAAAGACCCTGTGAACTGCAACTCCAGGGAAATATTAATGGCTTTCATCACTTGCACACAGCAAGCCCAAAGGGAAGTGGCCACATTAGTGTGAGTGTGAAGAGCAGATGGTATAAGGGACAGAATCCTGAAAACATTCTGTAGTTATTTATTTATTATAATGAGTGATCAACTGTAATATGTTCAAAAAGTGCATCTTCATTAATCCAAACTCTGCTGTACAGCTACAGATATAGCAACAAGATCAGGTAACAGAAATGAGATCTGAGGAAAGCAACATAAAATAGGCATATTTTACTTAAGGCTCGGGTAGCCTGAATCTACTAGTTAGTTTGACTCCCACTTCACCTTGGCCATTACTAAAAGATACCAGAGTAAGTCATTTTGTAAGAGCCAGCATCACATGGAAGAGTATCAGCCAACTCCAGAAAGCATACACGATTTATCAGGATCTTAGAAAACTGTGTTGTAGAAAAATGGAAGCTTTGTATATAAAGTCCTAAAGTCCAGCCACACTTGAGGAAAATTACATTGGTTGCCACTGCAAGCATATACTAATCCTGTTGTGACCTGACTTATCACCTCCAGTCAAAATCAGCTCCATGTTTCTATGCACTGATGCACACAAAAAAATACATTCCCTGACACACAAACTGCATGCTCCAAGTCCACAAAAGATGTGTTGGCAGGGAGGGGATGAGATACTGTGGCAGGAACACAGGTACCTTAAAAACACATGGTAGCTAATAGCCTGGTTCACATCTGGTATGATTGCAGTGCTACACATCAGCATTAGATGTATGAGAGTGAGGCTTTTATAACTTTTAATTGGTGAAAAAGGGTATTTTTGACAAAACTGGGATGCAAAGCATGGGTTGCCATGAAAGTCCTATTTGGGAGAATTGCTTGGGACTACATACCCAAGTTTTACCTATGATTTCATCTCATAAAATCATAGAACGGTTTGGGTTGGAAGAAATCTTTAAACATCATCTGCTATGAGCAGGAAACTCTTTCACTAGATAGGTAGCTCAAAGCCCTGAACAAGCTAACTTTGAACCCTTCCAATGATAGGGCATCCACAACTTCTCTAGGCAACCTGTTCCACCTTCACCTCTCTCGGGGAAAAAAAAAAAGTCTTTCTTGCATATGCACTAAATCTACCCTTTTGCAGTGCAACACTACGCCTTGTCTTGCAACTTCTAGGTCCACTGCGCTCCCTTATTCTGGGAAATGGCTGCTATATTATAGCTGCTATAATAGCTGCTATAGTAGTTATGTTTTGATGGTGAAGGTTGAGGGAGGAATTACTGGGGGTGTGTGAAAAAGAAAAGACACCTCAGTGACAACAGTAAGAACTCAAGCTTTTCTCAAAATGAGAAATTTCTATAACACATAAGTGATATAGGTGAAGTTACTATCAAACTGGTAACATCATGTTACTCGTTCTTCATAATTTGGTGATGATCTGAACTTCCTTCATATCCTACCTTTAGCTAAAGAAAGGAAACACAGCTTAAGTGCCATGGGTTGGCAGGATGGAGGGATCAGATATAGATCGCTTACAATTAAGAAGGAAAGTTTCTTTTTCATTCTTTATCCTTTATAAAGATTAAAAACTTGATTTCACAATTCCCTTCTGGAAACTAAGTAGTCCTTTGAGGAGGACCATCAAACAGATACAACGTGCTTTGTGTTTGTGTGTTTTTAATAGGACGAATAAAGAATTTCTGACAACCCATGACAAGACAACAAATAGGCAACTCTAGCTATTATTATTAGTCTGTGAATATCCACAGAGGACTGCTGTGAGGAAAAAAAAACATTAGGAAGAAAAAAAGAAAGTATTCTGCCATAATTTAAATTCATAAATGCAGAAAATATGAACACATTTCATTGTAGCGTGTAGCCTTTAATGCCAGGGACCTTGGCTCATAGTAAGTTAAACAGCCAACAGTATACGTTTTATGAAAATAATTTAGCATCTCTTAAACAGAAGTCTGGCTAACTCATATGTACGCAGAATGAACACTTGGAAAAACAAAACGGACAACAAAAGCTACTGGTATATTTACCCAAGTCTTAAAATGACATTATCAGCTCGATTTAGGTCCCAACAACACTGACTTGCCATGCTTAGCATGAATACTTTATAGGTTTACAATGACATGCATGTAGATCACATTTTTTCCAGGTCCAATTAACATTAATTCATCTGAAGACACACAGATGGAGGGATGAAGAGAATCTGCAATGACCCTTGTGGTACCACAAACCCAGAGAATGTTACGTGTCAACAAATGAGTGGAAAGTAAAGGATGTGGCTGTACAGGTACTAAAGCTGATGCACAGCAAAGGGCAGGCTTGTGAGGGAACTTGCAGATGCAGACTTTTTGAGAGGGAAGGAACTCATCCTGACCACTGAGGTTGAATGCATTATTTCTGTTTCCTTTTGTTTGGTTTGGTTTTAATGGGAAGGGGGAAAACAAACAAAAAAGCTTGAAAGTCTTCAAGCTGTCCTGCTCAAGAAAATAGATGGCTTCCAAAATCTTGCACACACTTGAAATAATTCCTGACATCACCTAAAATCAAGCCTTGTCATAAATTCACTGACATAGCTTTAGATGTAATCAGAGCTCTTACATAGAGATAGTCCTCACATTTCATTCAATTGGCCCTTCATTAAACCCTATTCCTTCTGTTTAAAATAGATCTTCTGGAAAAGGCATCCAGACTCGAAGGTGTTGGCAGGCAGAGAATTTGCTATTACACTTCGTACTTTGTTTCAACACTTCATCGCCCACCTCTCCTTGAGGAGAAATTTGTGCTTCAAAGTGGAATTTGTCAGTTCAGATGTAGAGGTTTTTCTTCTACTTTGCTCTTTTGGGTTAACATTCATAGCTCCTCTTTAAAAGGAGAAAAACAGGACATGAGGACTTCAAAAGTGACCCGTGAATCTTTACTTTAATCACCCAGCTGGACCAAGCACTTCAATTCTTATCCTATTTTTTTGTCTATTAAATAACTTCCTATGCTTTTCTTCAGTATGCTACAAGTCAGGTGAAGGGAAGGGATGGCTGGTTATGACCTTCAGGTGCGAGCATTCAACCAGGAAACGGGATACTGAAGTTCTGCTTCAAAGAATATTCAATAGTTATACTAAGAGCAAAATAGTTTCCAGCGGAGAAATTGAGAGAGACAAAGGGCTTCATTGGCTGAGATTGTCACCAAAAAAAAGGCCTGGACTTCACATAAAATAGCTGATACTTTCCGAGGATGCCTTCTCCACTGGACACATCAGGTTTGTTACACTTCTACGCTAATACCATGTCAAATACAGGCAGTGCAAGCTCCAGGATGTCTAAGCCTAGCAGTGTAGACATGCCCCTAGTATCAATTCCACGTGGAGGATACAGGGTTTAGTGCATGATCATCCCTCTTTCTAGAAGGTGGCAAGAGTAACTTTAAGATCATCTTACTTCTCCGTGCCAGAATGAGATCTACAGCTAATGTAAAGGCCTGGATTTTCAGCCCTCTTGTGCCTAGTCCAAGCCTCTCAGATGAACACTTACCTCATGCAAATAGCAACATGGTACATTATAAATAATAAAGATTGTTCTTAATTAAATTTATAACAACAGTATAATCTTTGTAGTAGAAAATATGAATGGGCTGGGAAACACCTAGCTTAGCTAAACTGACTTTTCTGATAGGGAAATATTCTGGGACTTCTTTTCCAGGATTATGGGAGACAACAAGAGCTGTGGTAGCCTTGCTTTCTTTAGGGCAGGTTATTAATCCCATACAGCTGACACAGAGCCTTAAAATATGGATTGAATCTCTACAGTTAATGCTAAAATCAGGCTGCTTTTGCACATAAACTATTTCATTTTCCTGTGAAGAGAACCAATTTGCAAGTAAATTCAGCTGTTCAAGACTTTTTTATTTTTATTTTTTGACACTGAAGTTGGTAATTTTATAATTACTGAATGGTTAATTTTTAGCTAACAAGATAAAACCAACAACAGCACACCCCCCCTCATCCATGCCTTTGCTTCCAGACAGCAAAAATATTCAGAAAACATTGAGCATTCGTGTGGGATTTCAAAGATTAATTTTCACTGTTTTTTTGTAACCCTCTACTCATCAGGCACAAACTTAATCTCAGCTGATTTTGTAAAAGTTATTCCACAGAAATTGGAAGTACGGAAACTGAAGTGCTACCTTGATGCTACAGTCATGTTTCCCTGAATCAAGATCCCTGACAAATACTGAGATACAGTAAGGAAGTACTGTTTGCCCTATTACTAAATGAGTTCAGTTCATATCCATCATAATACGGGATTAACCCCAGCGTGCTGGGGAAGTCAGCAGATGTTATATCTGTCCCCCTTTCCACAATTTACCAAAGGTCATGAGAGTCTGGGGAGAACCCCACTGACTAGAAGCTAGCCATTGTTATACCCATGACCAAAAAGGGCACAAGACAAGACCCAGAAAACTACAGACCTGTTAGTTTAATCCCAGTGCCTGGAAAAGTTATGGAGAAAAGTTATGAAGGCAATTAAAGAACAAAGTAATTGAGATGAATGGCTAGAGTGCAGCTCAGCAGAAAGGGATGTGGGGGTGCTGGCTGACCAGAGACTCAACATGAGGTGCATTAAACACAGCATAACGAGCTAGTCAATAGAGGTGATTCTCTCAATATAGTTAGCATTGGTACAGCCCCAACTTCAATACTATGTTCAGTTCTAGGCTTCTTTTTTTATAGAAAAAGATGTTAAGATCCTTGAAAGTTTCCAGAGGAGGGCAACAAAGCTGGTAACAGGGTTGGAAGGCTGAGGACATTTGGTATGTCTAGTATAGAGTAAAGGAGGCTAAGAGGCAACCTCATAGCTCTCTACAACTTCCTGAGAGGAAGGGGAGGTGCTGGTTTCTTCTCCCTGGCATACAATAAAAGATGATTAAAATAACATTGAGTTCATTCTGTCTCCCCTGTCCAAGTCCTGTATTTTACAATGGCCTTTGGCAAAACAATGTATTAATTCAATGCCATTTTCATTTTAACTACATAGATTCCCATTTTTTTCTTTGTCATAAGAATAAATCACTGGCAGTTACACCTTGCCTGTGCACTGGTAAAACACTGTGTAATGTGCTATGGCAATACACCTTTATGTTCTTTGTAACCATGCAGTTCAGTTTTCTGCCATGTGGTCAGGACGTACCAAAAGAAAGGAGTAAGACCAGCTATTGTTAATAGCAATATTGCAAGGCATTGGAGAAGAAAAATGATTCTCCTAAAGAAAGAACAGGCTGTGATTTTGCTGAGATTCTATAGAAATGGGACTTTTACAAAATGATAGCCCCACCCTACACGATAGATGTATTCAGGCCCATTGAACCACTTGATTGAGTTACATTTTGCAGAACTCATAGTGCTGGGCAATTCAGTCAGATGAGGATTTTTCTATCACAGTCAAGAAAGCAGCATCTGGTACCTGTGGAGTAGCAGCCAAACACAGGCTGCTATAAGCAATGGTGACTCCATGCATGACTGAGCAGTGACAAACTCCTGCCCTAGCAGCCACTCAGAGTGAAAGCCTGAGCCATCCATCTTCCTGATCCTGCTATATGAACTCTGATTTTGGATTCTGGCATTCGTATTTATTCAGCAACTTGGATTGTTTTATTTACATCCTCCCTACACAGCTACTAGGAGGAAGTCATATTGCTGTTACCAAATTGCAAATGAAGTCAGGGTATTGGATCACAGCGCTCATAATCCATCAGACACTGCAATTCAGAGGAAGATCTGTAGGACTGATTTGAAAGGCAAGGCAGAATCCAAACACTAATAAAATGGTCCCTAGGAGAGCCAGTTAGATTTGGAGGCATATAGCCCAAAGGGCAGGTGGGGGGGTGGTCCTGAACAGATAGTCAGTATTCAAGTATCACTTCCTCCAAGCTCAAGATCGATGCATTCCTATGAGCAAGAAGGCAAGCAAAGCGGGCAGGAGACTTGCATGGATGAGCAAGGAGCTCCTGAAAAACTCAAACAGACGGAAGTACACAGCATGTGGAAATAGGGACTTGGAAGGAATATCAGGACATTGTCAGAGTATGCAAGGATGCATTGAGGAAGGCCAAGGCCCGTTTGGAATTAAATCTGGCAGGGGATGTCAAGGACAACAAGACGGGCTTCTTCAAATGTATCAATAGCAAAAGGAAGACTAGGAAAACTGTGGGCCCGCTGCTGAATGGGGCAGGTGCCCTGGTAAGGAAGCATACAGAGAAGGCAGAGCTGCTGAATGCCTTCTTTGCTTCTGTCTTCTCTGCTAAGACCAGCCCTCAGGAAACTCAGATCCTAGAGACAAGAGCAGAAGTCTGGAGAAAGGAGGACTTTGCCTTGGTCAAGGAGGATTGGGTTATAGATCATTTAGGCAAATAACCCCAAGCACCAGTACAGACTGGGGGTTGACCTGATGGAGAGCAGCTCTGTGGAGAAGGTCTTGGGAGTCCTGGTGGACAGAAGGCTGACCAAGAAGGCCAACAGTACCCCTGGGGTGCATTAGGAAGAGTGTTGCCAGCGGGTTGAGGGAGGTGATCCTGATCCTCCCCTCCTACTCAGTCCTGGGGAGGCCACACCTGGAGTATTGTGTCCAGTTCTGGGCTCCCCTGTACAAGAGGGACATGGGGCTACTGGTGTGAGTCCAGTGGAGGGCTACTGAGATGATTAGTGCACTGGAACACCTGTCATATGAGGAAAGGCTGAGAGAGCTGGGCCTGTTTAGCCTGGAAAAGAGAAGGCTGCAGGAAAGCCTCATCAATGTGTATAAATATCTGAGGGGAAGGTGTCAAGAGAATGGGGCCAGACACTTTTCGGTGGTGCCCGGTGACAGGACAAGAGGCAACAGGCACAAACTGAAGCACGGGAGGTTACAGCAGAATATGAGAGGGCACTTCTCTACTGTGAAAGTGACAGTGCACTGGCACAGGTTGCCCAGAGATGTTTGGAGTCTCCTTGTCTGGAAAGACTCAAAACCTGCCTAGATACAATCCTGTGCAGTGTGCTCAGTGACCCTGCTTGGCTTGGGCTAGATGTTCTCCAGAGGTCCTTTCCAATCTCAAACATTCTAGAACTGTGAAAACCACTATTATGCTTTGCTTATATATATACTATACTGTGTAGATGCACACTGAACACAGAATCAGTCCCAGCATGGGCCACTGTGCAAGTCTAATGACTCAGTTGTACTATGCAGTTTTCTTGGTAGGCTCAAGAACTTACATCTTCTCCTTCAGTATAATAAAGTCTGATCTCTCCGGAAATAAACATCTCCGGATCTAAAGAAAACATGCAAGAAATAGCAAAACAAGCTTTTCCTTATCTGCAAATCTTCTCAGTTTTCCTACTTTACTCCACTTTGCACCACTGTAAAGTAGTAAATCTCAACAAGAGACGAGAAGCAAGTCAACACCATTGTCACCATTGCACGTATAAGGAAGCAATTAGGTCCAGTTGAAAAGAAGGTTCCAATTAGTAGCAGGCAAGAGACTAAAAGGAAAAACCCTAGTCAGAATAATGCTTTATCCTTATAATTTGTGACATATCAGTGTGACTTAGTCTTGGACATCTCAGGTTGGCTATTAAAGAAAATCTCTTGGAGAAAAAACACCAGAATGGGCCTATATTCTTCTCTTATCTGTAACAGCAGGACAGAGATGCATACTAGTACACTTGAATGGGGAACAATAGGGTCCAGACAAGGTTATTCCAGAAGCTCTGAAACAGAAAAACTCAATTCTTATTTCAGCCATCACTGAAGAAAATGAGTCCATGAAATACACCCAAGGATGGCAGCTGAAACACTGTGTTGGCAGAACTAGATATTAGTTGACATGAGGATAACATCGATACCTGTAAAATGTGAGGGAATGAGACTGGCTCACTCACACAAGATGCAGTAATAAAGCCAGAGAAGTTATGTATTTCTCTGAATTACAGTCAGATCGCCCAGCAGATAATCTGTAATATTGTCAGTTCATAGAAAGATAGAATCTCTGGCAAATGGTTCTGTTTGCTCATCACTTCCACAAGCTCGTTGTTCACGCAAACCTCTCGGTTACTTTAAAAAATGAATGCAAACATGGGAGTGTGCTACTCAGTCCTGGATAGAGGATAACATTCAACTGTTTCAGAAGTGAGCAGAGAGAGTTTTAAAAGGGTGATTATTGCTTCAGCAAGTTTTAGGGAAGTGAAAATACATCACGAATGGGACAGATCAGATTTTGAAGGAAATGGACACTGCTTTTAAAAGTATCTCAAAGCTGGCATGACTTCATAAAATGCATGCTGGTTTGAAAGAACTGTTTGGGAAAACATCCACTTACACCTACACAGAAGTCATCATCTGCAGCACCAGTATCTGAAGAGTATCGTCTCTAAGGGCAGCAATACAGATAAGAAAAAGAAAACAGGGAGGTAGCTGCATGGTGAGTAAGACCCCCTAAGGCTGACCCCCAAGCACAGATACTCATTTAGCTACACCTAAAAACTCTGCTATTCTCAGTACATGGTCATATAATTAACTTTTTTTTTTTTTAATAGTACTTTTGTAATACAAGTGGTATTTCCTAAATACAATATTTATGGTACATCTACTATATACTACTCTAATCTAGAAACTTAAAATGAACTAAAGAAGTCAGTACAAACTAATACAGAAGCCTCTCTCTCCAGTAATAGCTTATAGCATTGGTTCTTACAATTCTCAATTTGAAATGGAAACATGCACCATCAAATACTTGTTAAAAAAATAAGTCTTGTTTTCCAGTGACAGATGAGGAGCTACACAGAAGAAACCAAGGTTGTGAAATTTCACTTTTTTAGGATTTTGTCTATCACCCTTCCAATAAAAAGGAACAAAGCAATCAAATATTCTCTGAAGTAACAGGAAACTCAGCGTCTAACCAAGATACCAGTAAACAAATAAGGACTGTTGAGAAAGAATGAAAAAAAAAAAAAAAAGAAGCAAAACTCACTTGTCTTATTTCATTGGGGGAATAGATGATGAAGTAATAAACAAAAGACATGGTTAAAAGTAATTATATCTACAAAGCAGAATGCTTTAAGGCATATGTTTTCTTCCTGTCAAAAATGGAAACTAGATTTTCAAAACACTTGTACAACTGATAATTTTCATTGTTGGTCTAGTGATTCTGCAAGGCTGCTTTTTACATAAATATATATATATAATTTTTTTTTTTTTTTTTTTATCTTGAGAGCATTACATCAACAGTGCAAATAAAGTAGGCAGGCAGAGACATACAGATGAACAGAAGAGAAAAAGAGAAAAGGAGATCAGAAAGAGGGGGACAAAGAAGGCTAGCTATCTTACTTCAAACTAAGTCTAATAATTTGCGTTAGGTAGTAGGCAGTAATAGCAAGTGTATGTATGGGTCAGTATGCATAATATATTTTGAACAGAAATAGAACAAAATAGATCATATTTCAAGGAAAGACAGAACTGGAGAATGATGAGAAAAGAGCCAGGAACTAATATAGCATTTTTTTCCATTACTGCAGGACCAAATCTAAAGGCTGTACATCAGTGAAGGAGGCAGTTAGAATATTACAGAATGGACATAAAATCTGTAAAATATATGCAGCATTATTCAAAATGTATAGTCAAGTAGAATATTAACTGCAAATCTTCTGGCTCTGTCTATAATATTAGGGTTTAGACAAAGCATTCTGGGGAGCTAACCAAAAGGAAGAAGATGGAGACATGCCCAGCATGTTTCAAGGACTAACAGGAATATCATCAGCTAATAAGGATAATAAAGCCCAACAAATGATACCACAGTAAGGCTTTTCGCAAGCACTGCCACATCCTAGAAATACTCAAATTTGATGCAGACCCATAGCTTTATGGATTTTCCAAATTTGTTCCATGTAATGACTTTAACCCCTTCTACTGCCTCCTTTCCTAAAATTTAATTTCAGTAAAAATAATAATAAAAATCACAGTGAGGCTAGAACAAGGCCTGAACAATATCCTCAGCTTTGGGTTCTCCTTGAGCTCCTGCCTTGCCTCAGGACTTTACAGAGCAGAACACTACATCCTGCCTCCCTCAGATGCAGCTTCTACAGAAGGGCATTAATGAGTCACCTTCAGGACTCATTTATTTAGCAATGCCTTGCAGGACTAAGCCCAGCTAATAAAGGTGGTCCAGTTATTCCTGGGGCTGTAGAAGAGAATATTTTGTATGCCTTATTTTCTTCTTCAACTAAGGAGTACAATTCAGGCAACTTCTCCCTTGCTGATTAATTCTTTACTTTGCAAGTAGCTGTTCTGAGATTAGCATACAATGCATCAGTTTATGGCTTTCACAAGAGCTACCATCAGGCCCTGCAGGCAACATTTCAGCAAGCAACCTTGTAAGCACAAACTCCAGAAGAGGAAATCCTCTGTCAGCCAAATGTGAGCAGTGTGCCAGGGTATGAGCTGCACCTTTACCTTTTTTCAGGTATTAGTTTTTGCAGTGAGGGCTCATGACATCTGCATAACAATAGGTCCTTCTTCCAGCCCCCTCCCCTCCCAAACAACTCAGAAACAAACTAGAATTAATAGAATCAACCCTGAGTTGGATCAAGTCCACAAGGATCAAGTCCAACTCCTGGCTCCACACAGGACTACATGAAAATTAAACCATGTGTCTGAGAGCACTGTCCAAATGCTTCTTGTACTCTATCAGGCTTGGTGCCTTCATCACTTCACAATGGGAACCGTTCCAGTGCTACCCAAGTATACTTGGAATAGTCCTTCAATATGTAAAACAAACTGCATTATATAAGAGTAGTATGTAAACACTAAGGTAACCCTAACCCCTCAGATTTAAAGTATGCATAAACCAAACTGTTATGGAATGTGTTACGGAATGACCCAAAGACAAAGCTGAATTTGATACTGAGATGCAGTGTTCAAGAAGCAGGCGTTTTAACAGGAAACTTATAGACCGATATGAAATCAAACAGTCTTGCTCTCACACTGAAATAGTCCAGTGACTACAACCAGAGGACACTGGTTCTTCAGGAACAATTAACTTAGTTGTTTGAAGTCTTCAAACACTCTCGTTAAAGCCACGTAAATTGTGATTTGTAGCCTAAGAAAAGCATGCTTGTAGAAATGGTTCTTGGTCAATGGCCTTCACCACTTTCAATCCTGTATCTGTTTGATTCTCAGAAAAAAATGCTGTTTTCTTCTTCCAAATCCATGGATAAATCCTTGGCTCTTTCCAATTACATGTCTTGAGTAATGGCAGCCTGTATTATCTACACTGGCAGCACAGTCAAAGAGCTCCCCAGATAACAACCACAGCTCACTGGTAGCAGAACCAACCCAGCCACCTTCAAATTACAACTTCTGCATGTCTCCTCAGCATGTGCCCAGCATCACCCCATGTACTCCTTCACGTGAGGGAAACGGGTACAAATGAGCTTCTGTAGCGATGGGCAGGCACCTCTGGCACTGGTGCCAAGACATGTAGAGAAAAGCAAACAGAGCAACCTGAGCAAAAGCAGAGCTGGCCAGCAGCTTAGGCAAGAGGGAAGAAATTACACCTATGTGATGTGATGTGCAGTGAGAACTGCAGCACTGTTTACACAGAAGAGCTGCATTCTCAGTGCCTTTTGATAAGCCACATTAAGCTATGCAAACAGCCAGTACGTTGGCAGTGCATTTTCCTAAAGCCTGGAGATTTGGGGTGGGTCAGCTACTGTGGGTGTTAGTTATGCTCTTGCTATTCTGCTGTGATTAGAAAGAAAAAAAAAAAAATCACATTTCTCAAGGGGGAAGGGGGAATCTGCAGTCAAACCCTTAGGAGGGAAAGGCCAGGTCTGTTCTGAGTCATGTGCTGCTTGATCCCACACTCACCATTCTGTCGATTCAAAACAAAAACAATAAAGCGAAGAAACGTCTGGTTACTCATTGCCTTTTGCCATTTACATACACGCTACAAAAGCAACTCTGTGAAGACTGTTGTACTTCTGGCCTAGCTACAAGCAGAAAGGAAAGAGCCAACTGCTTGACAATTTTAGATCAACTTGGCAGCAACAAAGAACTTCAGGGCGTTCTAGGTAAATATTTCAATACTTCAGCACTCATTAGTCAACCCCCAGTTCCACAGTTTGTGGAACCTACAGTTATTGCAATGGCTGCAGGACGATGCAGATAAGCGCCTGTGTTGGTTTTAGAGTAGCACTTGGCATAGAGCTACTGCATGCTGCCAAGCCCATCTGAAGGGCAAGGTGCACAACTCAGCTCTGAGCTCCACAATACCATGAATATAACACAGATAAGCTAGCTGAAAGATGTCTGAAAGATGTTTTTTGCAATCCTGAATTGCACCACAGTCTCTTACAGGAGTTCATTCTGACAGCAGATCCATGTTGTTGCTGTTAGGCCTGCTAACAGGTGGGCCCCCTGAAGCAGCAATACAAACAGGGTATCAGACAACTGAAGGAAGTCCAACAATCACAAGCATTGCCACTGGAAGCTTACCATTACCCCTAAAAGTTAAATATGACAGGTATACAACAGTGCTTTCGCTCAAAACTGAGAGCTTTAAATTATGTTTGTCCACTAGATTTAATTAACAGCTTATATACAAGCAGAAGCTGGATGCACTGGCATAATAAAGAGTCAATCAATAACCATGAAATGACAGATTAATAAAGGTTGCTTCTGTCAGAGGATAAATTGAGGACACCAGAAAAGATGAAATTCTACGAATACAATTGACTCATGTTAACAGTAGCATTCAGTTCTTGTTCTGATTAGATGGAATTGGTTCAGATGAGCAAAAACTTCTGAATGCTTTTCTAAAACTGCTGAAGCTTGTCAAATGTACTGCACCAATGCCAGAAAAAGAAAACAAAGCAAAACACCAAAAACTCTCTAACCAATTCTGAAAGAATCCATGGGATTTTGCAGCCATCCTTATCAGTTCCATTTGTGCAGTCCAAGTTTTATCTGCTCTGCAAATTTGTATCACAGCATAACGTCACACTCTGAATAGGTTTGGATGAGTAAGCTGCGTGCTGCTTTGCCTCATGCAACTCTAAGAAAAATAGCCAGCTAGTCAAGCTTAGATTCTAAACTCTTTACCATAGGCAGTGATTATGATATATGGGGTGGAAAATAAACAACTCAAAACTTGATTTTTATGAGAGCAGAATGAGCTAGCAACAGTGGCATTTAGAATAAAATCTTGTTCTGACCTGTAGTGCTGAACAGATTTGATGGATTAGTCACTAGCTGAGAACTGATAATACAGCACCAAATTACTGTATTGGACATTCCTCCAAACACAGTGCATTATATTAAAATAAATAAATCATCATTTGAAAGTAGAGTTCTCTTAGTGTTGATAAAGACAGGAGACTGTGATGTGCCCAGGTGCCTTGGTATTTTGGTACAAGCACACATGAATAAAAACATCATATGAGCCTTATCTGAAGCATTTTATTTCCTTATTGCCCTAGCAGTTCATGTCCTCCTCACAAGCACAGAAGAAGAAAATGTGAGTGAGCATCCTCTGCCTGCTCAAAAAGCAAAAAAATCCTCAGGTAGATTTTGTAAAAACAATGGCAAGATAACTATATTTTGTCTTCAGAGCCAGAATTTATATCCATGGAGATCTGAACACAAGAAAAAAAAAAAAAAAAGAAATATACTGAAGCAGTTTTTGCTCACTGAAATTTACATATAATTCCTAAAAATATCAAAGTGTTTTATGAACTTTAAGCAGCTTCACTACAGAATATCCTTAAGGAGGTAGGCAACAAGTAATAACACTTAACTTCATTCAGTTATATAGTTAGGTGAAGTCACGCATAGAAAGATGTAGAAACATCCAATATCACGTACTAAATCAGTAGAATAGAGGAGTTTGTCAGCTTCAGATCTTAATAAAGGAAAGCTGCTGAAACAGTCAAGCTATCCCAAGCGATAAACTGCTGCAGATAGGAGTTGTGGAAATGACTAACTACTTGCTATCTGATTTTTTCTGTCTTCTGTCCCATGGGGAAGGAAACTGGTATGCTCAGCGAGCTAAACAGTCCCTAGCTTAGAAGCGCAATTTCTGGGGAAACAGTCAAAACACAGCTTCTGACAATTCCAAACCCAGCATTGCTGCTGCTGGCCCAAATACTCAATCTCTTTCACACACCTGCAATAAAGAAAGGATGTAAGATTTCTATCTTAGAGAGTGAAAACCCATTGAATTACAACAAACAGGAATAGATTTAGTACCAAAGAACATATCTGAATGCAGCACGTACACGTGGATGGTACACTGAAATTTTTGCACACCTGCTGAGATGCTAGAGAGCTTCCATGTCCCGGATTTGGGGACACTACTGCATGTCCTATACAGCAGCCCAGGGTCAGTGCTCTAGAATTAAGGTTTCTCAAAGAGAAAACAACTCAGAAACAACCAGGGATACAGTCCTGACTGTCTCCATCCCCAAGCTCATGTATCTTCCCCCACTTCAGCATCTTCAAGTGGAAATGAATATTCACTACAGTGAGAAAAGCCAAACTTGAATCGAGGGCTTATACATTTTTAATAAATTTTTAATCCTTTTCATTAAAGGATTTCAAAGTGCTTTAGTTACCAGGGTAGGCTTTATCAGCAGTCCCAGTTTAGAGGCAAAGGAGCCAAAGGGGTTAGACAAACTGGTCCATGTGTATCAGGGCGCAAACTGCAGACTTAGTGACAGACTGCAGAGTTCTCATACCATCTACAATTATCTTGAATGACATTTCTCTCTCCTCCTTTGCCTTCTTCCATCAGTGTAATTACCCTCCCTCAACACCCAGGATTATTGCTTCTGTCTACTTTGTGGATATGGCAGGAATTAGGCAGAAAAAAAGAAGAAACAAATAGCTTTTAATATTCAAATCAGAAGTAAAGTGTCAAGGTGTCCAGTCTCTCCATCATCCCCTCCTAAGTCTACGCTATCATTTATTGCAAGCTTCTAGACAGCAAAATGAAAGGATTCTGTCTGGTTGTTTGTCTGATTGTTTTCAGTACTATTTTGCTAATGAAAGTGAATTGTTTTTCTTCATTTAGGTTTTCTATGAAGAACAGAAAACAAATTCCCAATAGATCTAAATTTTGTCATTAGATACTATAGGCTGTTTCAGTTTTGAACTAGAGATGAAATACAATTTTCTGTCCAGCAATCTCACTGCTTAGAGTCTCCTTTACATTCATTACAGCCTATTCCTACTTGTTCTCTGCCATAAGGCACATGTAATCGCAAGTCAGTAGCAAAAGATTTTGTTGTAAATAACTCCATCATGACAGTGGCAATACTATATGACCGGGTTCTGAGCCATAACAGTCCGGAGATGAATGGAACAGGGTTGAAAGGTGTCATGTGTCTAGCAAAAGCTGGCAGATCTACTATCTGTACTTACTAAAGTTTTCTGAACAAGGGTAGTGCCTTGTATTCTATCTGCATGGGCAAATTATTTGATACAGCACCATTGAGAGATCAATGACACTGGGAAAGCTGAAGGATAGTGGAGGAGCTGAGAGATAAACAAGGCAGTAACAAAAGCAAAGTACCAATAACTGTATGTCCTAGAAGGGGAACTCACAAAAAGAGGTCTTCAGAGCGTTCTTACAAATATTGCTGGACAGAAACGCTGTAGCTGTTTTCCAGACTGAACTGAAACAACAATATTTTACAGAGCTGTAAGAAGTGTTGCAGCAATTGCCTACTGTCTACGTAAAACAGGGGACTGTTTAGTGATACAGTGACAGCAGCTCACCCTTCTGGGAAGAGGAGGAAGAACATAAAGCCTTAAATGAAAAACTGGATGTCTGGATGGAAGTCCTAGTCTACGGAGAAAGTGCTCGCTTCTCATCCATTTACTGATTAACAGTAATTATCAGCCAAAATAAGACACAAAACACAAGAGTAGGGATTTGCTCTGCAGTGTTCCAGTGGTATGACTTTGAATTGGATCACATGTGCAGCAATTAGTGGAAACAGAAGATGGAAGGAGACTAAATATCAAGTAAAAATACTGTGGAAGCAGGTAGAGAAATGCTGTCTTTAATATGACTGGAGATAAATTCTGGGGGGAAAAAAGTCATTAAAGCTAAACAGCTCTGTTGGCATGTCAGCAAGCCAATACAAATCAATAAGAAGAAAGTACACCTGGAAATGAAAACAAAGCTTCTGTATAGCAGAGGAATGAGGTTGAGCGATAACATTTTAGCAAAGTAATGAGAAGCAAGAATGGAATCTCAGCTTCCTTTTAAAGGGGTTATTTAAATTTGAAATGGAATTACAACTGAGATGTCAGGGAAGTGAATAAGATGACCAATTATATACTTTCCCTTCTACATTTGGTTTGTTTCAGTTCTGCAAGCAGATGAATCCTTCCTATTCCTGGTACAGAATATCTCTTCTTTGTCACAGAGACAATGTGTTAGAGCCACGTGTTACTAATGTTACCCTTGGCCATTGCAATGCTTAAAAGGTAATCCTGTCATAGGGGGGTTGCTCTTGGGCAGTTCTGAAGCCCAGCAATTCACAGGAAAACAAACAAACAAACAAAAGAAACAAACAAAAAAAAAAAAACACAGAAGCATCCAGAATATTTGATGCAGGGACTTCTATTAAGGGGCTTGCTTTAGCATGAGGACATTTTCCAGAGAAACTTCATGTACATAACAACCCCCTAAAGACTATTCAGCTGCTACAGTTGTTCTGTCACTGCATAACTTTCCCTTATTTTTGTCCTTTTTAAAAGCATCTAGTTCTGCTGTCGCTGTACTTGAACTTGCACAGAACAGCACACACAAGCAATCGAACAGGAAACCAAGCAAAGGAGTTGCTTGTTCAAGTGCTGTGGTTCCTGTCCTGTGTGGACAAGGTGGCAGTGCCTTTAGTGTCTTCTGCTAGGCTGTGAAAAAGATGGAAAGGCTGGAGTAAGGCAGTCAAACCTGTATTATTCCTGTCATTATATCAGGTTAACTCTCAGCATAGATTTAAATCCTCATAAAACATGAGCAATCAATTTTTATTTTTTAATTATCATGACAAACTGAGGGAAGTTACTCTAAGATGGCACAGAGACTACCTCCACAACAATCTAAGGCTATGGAGAATTGCATGCACAGCCAAAGAGCCCATGGCTATTAACCATGGTATGCAGCTCAATAGACCCATTGTAAGAGAGCTGCAAAACACAAACTGAGTGCTTCTGCTGCTGAAAAGGGAAGCCCAGTTTGCAGTCAAAATTGCAGTAAAACTATAGTCAAACACTTAGTCACCCAAGAGCTGTTCAGGTCTTCAGTGAAGGAAGAAGATGCCATAGGCAAGTTGCTGCAAAGAAACAAATCCAGTGAATGAATAAAAAATTGCCAAGCAGTAAGAAGAAAGAATACTCTTGTATACAAGGGTCATGGTCCAGTGGACAGGGTGGCACGGGAGAAATAGACCACATGGCGGTGTCCAGGACTGCTCAATCTCCTGCCGTCACCAGAAGCTCATGAGGCTCCCTACCAAAAGCAGGGCGCAGATCTCTGGATAGTAGATAGCCCTGGTGTGCTCCCTTTTGTACAAAAGTTTTGTTTCTTTCTTCTTGTGTGCAGTGGTTTAAAACCATTAGTACCCTACCTACCAACCATGGTTGCTGCAAAGTTAAGTACCTGAGAAGACTATGAGGGACCCTGTACCACTAATTACAATATTAATAATATATACTGACAGGAGTTGGACTTTTTTTTTTTTTTTTAACATGTCCTTGATTATTTTTGGATAACTGAAGGATCTACACAAGGCCCCCTTCATTTCTGTTTAAAAAGGTAAGCCTTTGAGATAATTGAAGCACACTAATCTTCTCTAATTATCTGAACCTCCCATCCTCCCACTACCAAGTCCTGCTTGCCCGGGCAGTTATCCATGCAGGAAACAAACAAGACTTCAACCACACAGACCCTACTTGTATCCCCATCACAGCTGCAGTGAAGAACAAGCTGATGAATGAGGAGAAATACTGACAAGAAGCAGAGAGGTTCATTAACCTCTTCAACAAAGAACAACGAACACTAGGTTTTATTAGGGAGAGTAGGATAGCTTAAGAATCAGCACTCCTTCCTGCAAAATATAATTCAATTGTGATCAACAGCCCTAGTGTAGTTATCCAGCAGTGACTAAATTAGCCACTACTAGTCTGAAGAGAGTAGTTCCCTGAAAATATCACTTCAAGGCTCAACAAGAATCAAATAGGCAACTTCAGGAATTATTAGACAAGAAATAAAAAAATCAGGAAATATAGTTGTGATGTCATTGTGGGCCCGTATTTCCCTTCACTTATTCCCTGAAATCTCAACATGGATATGAAAGAGCTAGAAAAGTTTCTGATGAAGAGACCAAAAATGATCAGCCAAATGGCAGACCTGGAGAGCTCAAATAGGCTGGAATTCTTCATCCTGGCAAAGAGGAGACAGAAATAGATTTTTAATAAGGTAATATGAAATGATGAATCGCTGGGATAGGATGGTAATTATTTTTCATTATTATTCTTGTTTCAATATTTTCATTATTTTTTGTATGCCAAAAACTAGAAACACACAGTAGTCATCTGACAACTTTTAAAACACAACTTTTTCTTAAATAAGATTATTAAATTGTGAGACTCAGATATATAAATACCATTGATCAATATCAAAGGATTCTAAAAACAATGAGAAATTCTTGGAAGAAGGTCTCATTAAAAGCTATTAAACAAGATGATGCTAGTGGAACTTCCATTCGGGAAGTTTCTCAGCTACAGATTACCAGAAGCTGGGATAATAAATAATATCATTACGGAAAACAGTATTTCATACATTTTTTTCTTTTTTTTTTTTTTTTTTGAGCTATGGTCATTGGTAAATGTCCTGGTCTGATCCAGTACAATCACTCTATGTTTGAATGATGTCCAGCTGTTTTTGGAAGCCACTGAAGAAACCTGTGAAGATTATAGAACTGCAGCATCAAATTTCTGCCTTGGTTTCCAATTTGTGCTACCCCTGGAGTACCTAGCTGCAAGTCTGCAAATGGTATGATTTATTATTTTGAATATTGTTGTTCTAGCTGGTTACCAAATCTTTACCTTATCTCTTTTCTGAATTTACATTACTCAGATATTCAGAGTTTCTTTTACTGTAGTCTTACACCTCGTATCAGTGAGAACAATGAAGAACTCTTCAGCATTATTTGTACAGCTGATAAAAGAAAAAACTGTCATGAGATTCATCCAAATGAAAGACCTAATTCACACAATGTAATTTTTAAGTCAGAACACATATCTGGACCTTAAGATGCATAACTGGCCTGCTAGCTGAGGCTAACTACTAAGGGAATGCTGAAAACAATAACTGGAGGCAGAGTATTTTTAAGACTTGTCTGAATTTCCCCAGGAGGGAAATCAAAACATGACAAGTCACCAAAGTGTACTGCCTTATCTATTAGTTCATCCGGATGATAAGACTACAAAATCTTTGCTGCCTGCTTGCATTTGTTCTTGTAACATGTCATGGTTTTAGCATTCATAAGATCATTCAGGCTTACAGAAGCCTCATGAAATATTAAAATGTTTATGAAACCCCTTTCTGTGCTTTAAGCAGCAACAATGAGTTCTGAGTGTACAGAAAAAATAGGTTCCATGTCTCAGGAGAAAACTCTGTTGCAGTTAAATGACGGGTCTCAAAGCCATCGTATGATTAATCAGAGAAGTAATTTTTATGACAGTTAGCACTGCTTTCACCGCTCTTCCTCTCTTGGCATGTGTTTAGAAGCTGTATCTGGACTCAGAGGTATCAATAAGCTAAAGAGCATGCTTCTATTTCAAGGAATTGTCTCTCCAAAATCATTTTGTCCCTACAAGCAGAGCATTCAAGCTGTATATCATGAGATTAAGGTATAAAAATGCATGCCATTTTGCTCAAAGTAGGAGAAGATCTCCACCATACCTGGTTTCGCAACATGAACTGCTTCATGGCAAGCCATCAGGGATAAAGTTAAAAAAAACAAACACAGAACAAACAAGAACACAGCAAAAAAGAGTTCTGCTTAATGTGAAGGGCCTCAGATGTGAGGAGAATACGTGAGGATCAGCTTGCTGAGATGTGCACCTAGAATGGGACCATTTCAGAGGTAGAGATGTGAAACCACAGGGATAAACAGAGCTCTACAGAGAAGTGGCACACTTGTATGCCCCAGAGGTTTCATGGCAATGCCTACACTCCTTACAAACTTCCTTGAAATCTCAGACAAATACAGGAATTCAGACAGAAAGAGCAAGCCTTCATCCCATGCACTTTTCCTCAGCATATTTCTGGTCCTCTCTGCTACAGAAATGTTGTTTGCACTGCGTGCAAGGCTTAGGCTTCCATTCCCTGCTCAGGTCAGGCTCTGTTAGCTACAGCTTTGCCATAGTAAAAATAAATAAATAAATAAATAAATAAAATCAAGTTTAGTCGGAGGTGCGTGAGGTACTACATGATCCCATTTTATCACCACTACATACCCGTTAGCCACATACTTTATCTACATGATGAAGTTAGATTCTAATACCTGTCCAGATGATAACCAAGAATTTTTTTTTGTCTTTATTTCCATCAGCTCCTCTTATCAAATTTCCTCTTCAACTGAAGAGTTAATCTTACTGGGTATTGCCCATTGAATATTTAGATTACGAGACAAAGCCAAGCTGAAAAGTGCACACTCTGCACTTGGTTTGATCATCCCTTACCCACTTGCTGATACGGTGGACTAGGGGTGCTCTCACAAGCACGATGTGGTGCACACACACCAGCAAGTGCCCTGCGGGCACCCCTGGGCTGAGCAGCAATGCTCAGAACAGCACTTTAACAAGGCACCAGAAGACCGTTTAACCCAGTGTTGCAGCCCTTTGGGATGACCACAGGAAGGCTCCAATTACTTTTTTCTTTTTTAATGGCCTTAAAAAGATTTTATTCTTTAGAAAGGCAGAGCTCGCAGCTTTCAGTAACAGCTTGGGAAGCGTGGGTTTGTAAGCCTCCTAACAATGTGCTGTTTGTTACAAACACATTAAACCACAGCATCAGATTCCAACACCATAGCATGTCTTCAGCCACGTAGCCTGCTCTGCACTAGACCATAACAAGCACAGTCTGAGATTTCCCCACCTTGTAGCTAAGCTTAGGGTCTAATTGCTCATGTTAACCCAGCCACACGTTTCCCAGAAATACACAGTCCAGCATGTGTTAGCAGTGGTTATTCGATCCAATGATAAACTCCATGTATCAACTAGTCAAGATTGAATATTGGGAAGAATTTCTTAAGAGTGATTAGGCATTGGAACCAGCTGCCCAGGGAGGCAGTACAGTCCCCCTCCCTAGTGGTATTTAGGGGATGCACAGATGTGGTGTTTGGGGACGTGGTTTAGCGGTGGACTTGATCTTAGAGGTCTTCTCCAACCTAAATGATTCTGAGGGGAAGTCACTGCAGGAAAGAGGGTGCAGTCTTTTTGCATCCACTATCCCCTGCTCTTATCCAGGTCTAAAGCTCCTCCAAGACCAGCTTCCCAGGAAGGTATGTTACAATCAGAAAATTAAAGGGCATTTTATGACATGGGTCTCCTTCAGTCCCTCCTGCAGGAGTTATCCTTTTTTGTACAAAATACTTGAATATTTATGACTAGCCTAACGGAGAAGAGATGATGCAGTGACTTTCTGGACACGTCTCAGCTGGCAGGAGGGAAATAGAGCTCTAGCTCCTGCTCAAAATGAATAGCTCAGAGCTCTGCATGAAATGGAGCAGCATATGAGAGAGCTTTGAAATGTCCTGCTAAAATGTCTTGCTGCCCCCACTCAGTGGAGCATTGCTTGATGGCTTAGGTGCTCTCCATGTAGGACTTGCAAGTCCTGACTCTTTCACCATGGGTGACTACTCTAACCAGTTGCTTAAATATGCAAAAGAAAGGTTAAAAAAACTGGTTATTTTTATAAATTTAACATCTGATATTTTTCCAGCTGCAAGTATTTAGTGATTATATCCAGAATTTGTAGACAGGTCCAAGAAAGGATAGATTTCTTTCTTCAGCAAATAAATTATTCTGGAGAGATGCAGCCAAAGAACAGAGAGCTATAATTTAGACCACAGTTTCTCCATGGCAAGGATGAATAAACTGTTCTCTTTATCTAGTGTGGAACTCCAGGAGAGTCAGGATCTTTTATCATCCTCAGGCAATACTCTCAAGGAAAGAATTAACAACATTTATTAGTTTACAATCAAACAACTGGAATGTTATTGGATAAAATTCCCAACCAATGTAAAAGGCATTGGAAAAATCTCAGTGGCAGGGGCTGTTGCTCTGATTCCGTGAGCTCTTCTCAGCCCCAGTGAAGTGCCATGACAACAGCTTACATGTGTGCAAACCTCCCATGGCTCGTACCTCTGCAAGCATGTCCCTCATGTCACACTGTGCCTGCTTGTACCTCATTTGGAGCAACCTCAAATAACTCCACGTGATGTGGCATGGTGCTGCACAGATGGTCCTCAACACACCACACCGCACTTTGGGGGTTTTTAGTCTTCAACTGAATTGCCCTGGTGGGATCTATGTAGAAGTAGGATTCCAGGAACCTTTGTGGATCTGAGCCCAGGAAATTTTAAAGTTATCAATAGAAATTGATGATAGCATGCAAGAGAGTTAACGCTTCTGGGGTAGGAGGTAATTGTCCATTCAGCTCTTTCCATCCTGTCTCATTAGAACTGCCCAAGGGTTATCAAACCTGTTGCGTTTCAATTAAGGCCTTCAAAATACAGCCTTGTAAATTCAAACTCAATCAACCCAACCAGTAACAGCTTGCAAAATCAAATACAACAAGTTCAGCTCTAGATCATGTTTTAGCCTTTTTAAGTTTAAAACAAAATACATCAGAATGGTAAATATCATCTTGTCTGCTTTTTAGAAGCTAGAAAATCAAATATCTGCTGCTGGTGAATTTGTCATATTTGATTCGAAAAGCACTGATTTTTCTCTTCTGTGCTTCTTTTCTAAATGAATATAAATTCATTTACATTACACATGTAATATATACAGCCTCCTTTCAAAGAGGGCTATTTGTCAATGGTACATTAGCTAGGATTTAAGCTGCCAGCACAACTGACACAAAAATAGAACAACTGCAATATAGAACTCCACGCAGCTCATTGCAGATGCTGAAACCTGCTAATGACATACAGCCAGTTACAGAGCAACTGCAATATTGTCAGGGACTGTGTGACCAAAATATATATGCGTACACAAGTGCAGTGTTTTCTTCAAAATAGCATTTACTTCCTCAAATGCTCAAGGGAACTTTCTGAACATTAATCAATTCCTACCCCCATTTCTTCCCTGCCCTTTGAGTGGACACTAGCATGAAAAACGTGGAAAGAGTGAAGAAATTGGATTTTAGTTTTATGCCCTTATATAGAAATGGAAATTAAATTCTCAAGAAGTGAACTGCCTAAACCATGGTTCCAAACTGGAAACATTGCTACAGCACCTCACAGCAGCCGTACCTGAAGCGAGTCACTCTGCTGATGATTGCTGCAGTCCAACCCCTGCCGTGCACGAACAGGCAGCGACCTTCTGGGTCAGGCAAACTCGCATCCCACTGACGTTCCTGGCTGAGCAGCACCATGGAGGACATAGCCGAGTTGATGCCAACCCCACAGGGAAACTCACTTCTCCAAACACTCTGAAGCAAGCATTCAAATCAATACTCTTATGAAATATCACAATTTTATACCCAAATTTTGGAAGCTAGTTTTGCTCTCCAAACAAGCTTTACCCTTCCCCTAGACATAAAGAGAATTTTAAAAAAGCATCTTCTGATCCAGTTTCTCATCCCTCAGACTTCAGTAACAGTTCAACATCACGGGAATGAGAGAAGGTGCTGAAGAAAGCCTTACATTCCAGGTGAGTGGACAGATCATGGCAGGGGAGAGGAGACAACTTGTTCCCTCACTTCATCTTTAGCAGATATCTACCTATATCTACCTGTGCATTTATTATGTTAAAAATAAAACTAAGGGGGGGGGGGGGGGGGAGGGCAGTGTATTAGACTATTGCAAAATTCTACAGAGTGGGTAACAATAAATAATATCCAGAAATATATTTAAATTAACTATCAATTGAGACTGAGGGTCCAGAAGATTCACCTAGGGTGTGATGAAACTCTTTACCTAAAATAAGTGCAGGAAGAGGCTAAAAATAAATACAGGTCTAACGTCCAAGCATTATATACGGGTCCAGGCCTTGAGCTGTCAGAGCAATAATTGTTCTTTGTTGCTTGAGATCTGGCATGAGTATCTGAGGGGCCTGATTCTTCACAATCCCATGCTCTCCCTGTTCTGGGAGCATGGTCCTCACTTCGTGTCTGTCCTGCTCCCGGTCATGTCACTCCCAGTGATTTCCAGGCATTTTGGTGTCCTGTTGCCATACTGTGCAACTGTGTGAATGCTCACACAAAGTGATCCAGTATCCAGGTTTGGGCCATGTGACAACATTTTGATTTACATGCTGATAAGCAATTGCATACACAGTTGTACTAAACTTTATCTATTAGATCATTAATGGAGATCCACGTTAATGTACTAATTATCTTATTGCCTACCCCTTTCTATCACAAAGATTATATACAGAGTGCTTGAGGCTCTGGATTTCAGAAGAAATCCTTGATTAAGAGCAACTCACAACCCTTAATTAATTAGCAAACATCCAAGCACATCATCGTTGAACTCTCAGGAGAATTAGTGCAAGAGATCTGAGACATTAGTTAGTGCATTTCAGAATCAGACAAGAGCACATCAAGAGAGGAACAAAAAATGATTTTCTAAAGACATAATATATAATCACTATTCCATGCAAAAAAAAAAAAAAATCAGATGCAAAAGTACTGGTCCTAATTTCATCAATGTGTTCTTAATGGCTTAAGAACACTGACAAAAGAGTCTGCTTTACACAGCCGTACTCAGTAATCCTTGCTAAATCACTTAGCTCTAGTCTACACATTTATATAAGCTACCCACCTAATGAAACAGCAGTGAGGATTCATTAATTTTTCAACTGTTTGGAAATCCTTCAGTGAAAGAAGGAAGTTTCCTTGTAGTACTTCAGCCCTGCTAATTCCAGCCTGGCTCAGAAACGTTTTGTTTTGTGTACTGTGTTTTCCTCAAAGAGCCTTAATTAAGTATTGAAATCTCAGAAGGAGATTGTATCAATTTAACCTGTGGTAATAGCTGAATTCCCATTATTTTTTATACTATCTAAAGTGAGATATGGAAGTGACATTCACAGTAAAGAAGTTCTATTCCTATTCTAGGCCACTTTTAGTGGAATTTCTTAACATCTGTTGACATTAAAAAGACTAGAAGAATCAAGAATCTTTTTTTTCCCTGCCCAAGACCATTCTCAAGGGTTACCCCTTGGATACATTTATGGAAACCACCCCTCAGAAGGTTATTTCTTGCTAAGAATGAAGGGCAGAAGAGACCTCCCTGCTGATCTGAAGCGTATAACATCACTAGGCTACCAAATATTGGCTAGTTCAAATCCTGTTTGTTATCCATGGCCTGACATAAGTTCAGCAGATAAAGTCTGTTTGAACTAAAAATTAAGTACAGCTTCTGCACAGTTTAATATCCAACATGTTTTTGTGACACTGGCCTGACTGTTAATTCCTTCTTGGTTCCTGGGAGCTCTATTAATTTGCTTTCACCAAAGTCTGTCACTCACGTGCATGGAAAAAATTACCTGCTAATATTTTTACATTCAGTCCCATCTTACTAACATCCCATTTTTATGCATTGCTTTTCAGAACTAGCTTTTGATGTAAAATCATAAAAGCATTTAAGCAGGTAATGTGTTCAAGTCCCACCATATACGAAACAGAACTTCAGCAACACCCCTTTTTCTAAGGAATCTCCTAATCTAAATTTTGAGTCATAAGCAAACAGTGGAAAAACAAAAAAAGCCAAAAGAAACTTAGCTGTTCAGAAAAGGCCAGTTCCTCACAGGCCAGTTATGCTTCCTCTATCAGGAGACTTCGGAAGGAAATAACGCATTCTGAGCGGCTCATAAAGAGAGAAATCTGTAATGCTCACACAAGAACGCACACTCAATCACCTGTATGTGCCACTGCTGATCTTTGCATGCACAGGTAGCCTGGGCTGAACTTCCATTTTTTGCTGACAGAAGTTCATTTGCCAATTCTCTAATAAATGCATATAGAAAAAAAGTTCTTTGTGTCTGCTTAATCCTATCAGGACCACAATATAGATACAGAAGTGAGAAATCAGTCCTTCCCCCCTCCCAAAATGTAGTTACATTATTTCATGTACTACGCAGAAGAATACATGGTCCACAGAGGAGAATGAGAGAAGCTAGGTTCATTATTTTTTTATTTTTTTTTTTAAAGTTTGGATTGAAATTTTTCATGGAGTATATCTATGGATTTTAACCTCCCATTGTCTAGCTATGCATAATCCTTAATATCTTTGACCGTGTGCCATAGAATGAAATTGTTCAATAATTCTGTTTAACTTGGCAAAAAAATCTCACAACACTTCAAACAATAATTATGTTAGAGGCACAGGGGATAATTGGACTCATAGCCTCTCAGTGCCTTAAAAGCATATCATAAGGCAGTTGCCGACTCACAGACTTCTTCTTAAGACAGTAAAAGAAGTCCTGACCTAGGCTTTTCTCCTAGCCTGACCTTCAAAAAAGACGATCAAGTTGCCACAAGGTAAGACCAAAATACAATTGAAGGATGCAACTATCCAACAATAGGATTAGAACTTTTTCACGTGCTCTGAAGAGGAGCCTCTTCAGAAGCTGCTTAAGCAACAGAAAAGCCAGTCTACACGCTCCAGGAGCTGTAATTATGCATCTTTTTTCCAGAGTTCAAAGTAATATTTGAGAGCTGTTGTTGTGCCAGGTAAGAAAAGAGAAAGTGATCATACAGAATGATCTGTCTTCATATTGAAAGTCACAGACCACTGTTGGGATGTCCACATGCATATCATATGAGGAAGATGTATCCCTTTGTTCATGAACACAGAACATTTCAGAGAGTTCAGAAAAAAATCAACCATGACCATAGTTATGCAAACCAGACCAATAAATAAATGACACCCTGAAGGAAATGTCTCCTACGAGGAGCAGATTTAGGCTTAACTTCAAGAAGCCCTATACAAGTTTACCTCGTAAGGCTGGTTATACCAATCTCTAGAGACTTCAGTCTAGGTCACGTATACATGCTTCAACAGATGGGGGGGGGGAAGACAAGGGCAGAGAGCAGTCTGATAGTTTTATACATTATATGCATATAACATACATCCCTTAAGATTTTCCATTGATGCTTTAGAAGTTTTTCATCTGATTAATGAATTATACACTGCATTTATAAATTAATGTCTAATACTTAGGCCCAAAAAATTCCTGGACTAATATATTATTTAAAAGCATGTAGAAAGATTAGAAACTTGGTTAATTCACCACTACCTAGCTTAGGACTCCAATTTTCTTAGATGAATTCAGTGCGTGAAGAAGCAATTGGACACATGAGGACAAGCTTTCAGATGTTTTAGTCTTTAATCTATTAGAATATCTATGTAAAATGGGGAATGAAGTATAAATCATACTTCAAAATGGGGAAACAGAAACGAGAATCTTCTGTTATCAGAGACAGAACCTGAGAAACATTTCACGAAGTCTTGAATATCCAAAATAGATGTTATCTGTAATGGAAGGAAGCAACATAAATGGCTGCAGAGACCTTCCAGGTTCTTTACTTTCAGACACAGCACAAGCTGTCCATATTCTCATACTCTGTCACAAATGACATGTCAGATTTGGCTCAGCAGAAATGGGGGTGAAGAACATTGTGCCATGATTATACACAAAGGACAAACTACCTGAGAGGCATACATACTATGTAAAATACCTTCCATTCTGAAGAAACAGATTCTGTCCCTACCATTCATGGATGGGAATTTCAGAGTTATAGCAGATAGAAAACCGATTTCTTTTTCTAAACCAGAATATTTGATACATTTTCATCTCATTAGCATCTGCAGATATCCCTAACAGAAATGTTTTTACACTTTCACGTTATTCCAACCATTTCAACAAACAAACAGCAAACTGAAAAACAAAACAAAAAAAACATGAACAGGAATTGATTAAATTCATGTTGTCAAATTCTTTGACTACCTTCACTTTCCAAAAAGATACTGATCAAAAGTGTTCAAAGATTTAACAGTGATAGAGAAATCGAGCTTACAGTTTACATAAACTGTGCAGGTTTTACTTATTGAACGAGCAATGGCTTCCAATCAATAGTTTAATTTAGAATTGGTGGCAACCTTTCAGAAGTCCAAAGGATGGAAAGGGTTGCTTGGCAAAACTTTTCCTACTGCCAGGCTCTTGTAAGTAGTGACACTTCATTATCATGCATCAGTCTTTTGCAGAGGTTGTATCTTCCTTTTTCATCATTCCTTTGATCTAAATGTTAGCTCCATCTATACCAATTCGATATAAGTGCATACAGTCGCTTATCAATTTCTTTAGAATTCAAGGTTTCACACAATAAAACAGCTTAGTATGCTTATTCCTTTGGGAGAATATGTCCTACCTGAAACATAACTCAAGTGTCTTAGTAGATGGTCAGCAAGTCTCTTCAGTGAAGGTTGAAAACTGCAAAAACGTTAGAATTGGAAACTTTTGTCCAACCTTTTCTAGAGGCAGCGTGATCTGAGCTTCAATAATGTTAGAGAACTACAAGATGCCTTTTCGAAGTACTGCATTTAAATGAATTATTTCAGTAACTTTTACACCGTGTCACGTACCACAACATACTAGCTGCTCCACATGCTACTCATTCAGGAGTTACTACTCTATATTCACAATACACTGCACATATACTGCAGTTCAATTATTTCAATTTATTGCCAGCTTTGAAGGGAAAACATTCTTCCCTGAATCCCACTACTCAATAACAGTTGCACGTACAGACCAACAATAACTGTTCCAAAGATAGAAGCAACTCTAAAGCGAGGTCAATGAACCACTGAATAAGTTTACTTAGTAATTGCTAGGAACTCTTCACACCTCAGCGTTTTACACAACTGCACCATGCCTTATATCTTACTCAAATACATCCATTAAGTTTCACAAGCTCTGCATTTTAGGACACTGCCACACAGACGGAGCAGAGAGGTTTATTCCAGCATTTGCTGTATAACCAACCATCACTGTCTTGAATTCAGCTGTCCCTAAGTTAGAAAGTGGTAGGATACTGTTAAACCGAAATCAATGGTCAAGCTTCACATATTACTTATGTTTTACTTTTTCCGGAGCTTTGATTATAAAAAGTAGCACAGAAAAAGCAGAAGTGCATCTCCTGCTTTATACTATTTTTTCTGCTTTGCTACCTTCCCAGTTCCTTGCACTGTTGTACTGTAACCTCATGGAAAGTGGATGAATTTCTGCAGGGAGGTGACGCAGTCACCATGTTTCTCTTTTGTTGGACAGAAATACCATGTGCACTCTTCTATCATTCCAGAAAAGTACTCATTGACAGGAAACAAACAACAGCTTAAATCCAAACTAGGTCAGGAATATCTATAAACAATTGACTTCTGACAGGTGCTAAATGGTGTGTTTAATATTTAACACTAGGCTGAGTGAGAAGTCTAACGGGCTTGCTTGCCAGGACCATCATCACCACAGCTTGCGCTCTCAACTCACGCAGTCTTTGGACCCTTCTAAGAGTGATCCAATTCCTTTTTACTCTTCAAAAGCAGTCTTATGTAAGCAAGAATGAAATTTCAGAGGCAGGAGCTGGTCATGTCACCATCTGCATTACAGCTCCTCAACATGAGTCCTGGCTTTCAGAGCTTGAAGTGCCTCAGAACTTTTGCAATTGTTTTGTGCTATGTGATCAATCATAAACTGATATTGATGAATGGTCAATGCAAACATTTTACTAATATCCCAGACAGTGAAATTTATCCACCAGCTTCTTGACTGTTATTTTTAAAATCTGTTGCACGCAGTCACCAGAGATCTGGAAATACAGTAATTTGTTAGAGCTATAGACAGAGTTTTGTACAATTGATAAAGAAAAGGAGAGATGAGCAATGTGGAGTGAAAGAATATTTTATTGAAAGCAATACTCCAGATGCAGCCAGAACAGTCATCTGGGAGACATAAAACCATGATGTATGGAATAATGTCTTTGTGTTCCTCCCAAAGGATGTAAAAATACAATAAAACTTATAATTAGTACAAACAGAAATGAGGTTAAATTCACAAGCATATATTGCCAGAAAGATTCTCATTGAATGAAAGAAAAACTTATGCAGGCAGGATTTCAGCTAGCAAAAATGCTATTTACTTATCAGAATTATAAGACAGAGAGAACAACAGAACCACTACATTCACATGAAAGTTTCTAAAATTAATTTTTGTTCACGTAATGAACTGCAAGGTTGCCAACACCAACTCCATATACTTTGGAGCCATATACTTCTCTCATGCTAAGTTCCAATTCTCCTAAAGACAACTCTTTTTTTCTTGCTCTAAACACACTATTTTAATGTTCCTCATTGATCAGCTGAATCTTTGACTAGGGGACCTTCCTGAAGGAGTTGAAGGGGAAAAAAAGGAAGTACAGAAGCACAAGATAATTTACATAAGTGCATTGCAATTATGTCTCCTTAATTATGCATGCAACTGGCTCTATTTTAAGACACAGGACTGCACTGCACACTCAAGCACTAAGGGTACCTGTCAGTCCATGTGTCAGGAGTTCTTTTTAACATCCTTAACATTCCTTTAACATTCTCACCCACCTGCCTGAGAGTCACTAGCAGCAAACAAAAAAGAGAATCAGTTAGGTTTGCGTTGTCAGACTGCTGCTGGTGCCTCAGCATATTTCTCTCACTTCAAGCCTTTTTTCTACTGCCTGTATTCAAAGTAGTAAGTCAATTTACTCTTTACTAAGTTACTCCATAAACTTTCCATTCCCTACCAAACTAAGCAACCTCATTTTCAAAGACAAATATGCAGAGTCGTGCAAATCTAAGCTGTCAGTTATAAACAAGCTGAAATAGTGCAAAAAAATGTATTCCAATGTGTCTATATTAACACTGCTTTAAGATGAGGCTATGTTAAACTTTAGTCTCCTCACAAATGACACTGATGTACATTTTTTTCTTTTCCTCAGGGAGATCCTCAGTACATACCTGGACAAGTAATTGTGCTATGTTTGTCCAGCTTTCAGAGCACCAGAGAACCTTAATTTTGGTAAAAATAAATAAATAAATAAAAAACTGGTGTAGTAGGGTGAGTTATGTTGGAAATGCTCAGCACAGTCAGGATCTTTTAGAACAGAATAGGTCAGTTGGAAGGGACCTACAAGGACCATGTAGTTCACCTGTCAGATGCAAGACAGCACTCAGAAAGCTGTGCCACCTGCAGCTGCATGGACCATAGCCATAAAACAGAACCACAGTAAGTCTGAAGCTTATTAACAAGAACTGCCTCTACTAACTCCACAGACCAGAAAAGAAACAAAAATCAAGGCAGAAACACCTTCCCACCTGGCAGCCCAGCAGGTTACACCTATACCATCACATCTGCTCACAAACCTTCTTACATGGATGCCTGTGTTGTTCACTGTCCTCTGGTCCTGTAGAAGTCACGGGAGCTGACAACATACCTCATAAAGACATTAATCTCCAGACCTCAGTACTGAAAAGCAGTCATAAAAATGTGACACATGGTCAATAAGTCTGGTAAAGGTTATACACAGCTAAAATAATTCAAATAATGGGCTATTTCATGATCTGACACCCTATTTAGCTAGAAGTCAAGATCTTTTCACGTAGATTTCCTTTGCATGGACTTCTTTATTGAAATTTTCAGTACTCTGCTCCCATTTTGCTAAATATAGCCTATGCCTAGGAAGTGAACTTGCATGATAGTCCAGCATAAATTAACAGCAAGGCACCATTAGATCATAGAATGGCTTTGGGTTGGAAGTGACCATAAAGACCATCTAGTTCCAACCTGCCTGCCATGAGCAGGGATGCCACCCACTGGATCAGGTTGCCCAGGACCTCATCCTATCTGGTTCTCAACACCTTCTGCGAATGGGGCATCCACAACTTCTCTGGGCAACCTGGTACAGTGCTTTACCATCCTCTGAGTGAAGAGCTTCCTCCTAAAATGTAATGTTGTCCACTATGATGCAGTTACTCCACCACAGAAGGCCACCAGACTGGTCAGGCATGACTTGCCCTTGGTGGAGCTGTGCAGGCTGCCTGGGATCAATTTCTTGTCATGCACATGACTTGACATTGCTTCCAGGAGGATTTTTCCATGATCTTGCCAGGCACAGCGGTGATGCTCACTGGTCTGTAGTTCCCTGGGTCTTCCTTTCTACCCTTTTTAAAAATGGGAGTGATGTTTCCCTTTTTCCAGTCACCAGGGACTTAACCTGACTTCCAACACTTTTCAAATGTGATGGAGTGGCCCAGCATCTACATCAGCCAGCTCCCTCAGCACCCCGGGATGCATGGCATCCTACCACCCCTACCGCAGGGCCCAGTGACACCATCACCTTCTCTCTACTCTTCCTCTCCTCACCTGCCTCTCCTAAACAAGAAAATAAATTGAAACACTCTTGTAGTGACTGTAAAACTGCCTCCAGAGGTAACATTTTCGGTGGGAACTAGTTTTTAAAACCACTGTGAAATTCAATTAGAGCAAGCAGATAATGGTCACTGTCCTTTCTTAATACCAGAGCTTATTTTAATTTCAAATATCATTGTTTGCATTTCATTTAAACTAGGGCACATGAAGCTATGTATTTAACTTCTAATTCATGCTCAAACCAACGCACAGTCAATGCTGGAAGTGACAAAACAAAACAATAGGTCCTAAGATCACACTACTACGTCACTATAGGCTCCAACCACACAGTTATATAGGACCTTAAAAACAGCACTTTGCTTTGTAACACATATAACAAACATGACTTTACCTAGTTTTGAATTTTTGCTTGGGATCCTGCTGTGAAAAAAGTGTTCTCCCTGCCTTTGGTATTATATCCTACAGAAACAGGGAAAAGAGTGATGATGTATCCATCTGGGATAAATTAATTTTGATCACTATAAATTAATATAGTGCATATACCATATAGGTCAATCATTGCTATGACATTCACCATAGAAAGTCATTCATTGACATAAAAACAAAAGGCTGCAGAAAAACAATACACAGACTTATCAAGCACCTGGTTCTAACAGCTATTCTTAAAGCAAAGGATAAGGGATAGAGTTCAGTAGATTATGAAACCATACAAAACCCAGTCATTTGTGTAGATAAGATTTATCAAAAAGCTAGGACACTCCACATGATCTTTTAAGTTATTCCATAATGACATTGACAGATGAAATGCTTGAATGCCTGGTTCCTTTGCCCATAACACTGCCAACACTCCAAGATTTATCAAAATGACAATTCAAAGCTACTTGCCCCTAATTATTATAGAAGAGCCGGTTGGATTTCACGTAAAATATCTAAAATGATTGATGAAAAACTCTGGAGAGGCCGTCTCCATTGCTTTCATCGTATGCATTGAGCTGAAGTGTTAGAGACACTTAGAATAGAACACACTTTAATAAAGTTGTTGATAAAGCGTGTCTTATTTTTTGCTACTAACAACCAAGATTTTCTATTCCTCTGAAAAGCAGATGTATCTGAAAGAATTTCTGAGGAGAAAAACAGGAAGGTTGGTTACAGATGAGGGCTAGACTGTAGAAACCAAGAAAAAGTAGTGTTTAATACTAAGGTCTCCCACACGTCTCAGAACGTCAAAAGAAAATGGTGAATATCTTCCAACATTCATTTTTCTCTATAAGTTTCCAGACCAGACCTATAAAAAAGTCACTATTTGCTAAAATTTTGGCCACATGCAGTACAAAAGGTAACATCTGATACCACTGGAATCCACTCTCCTCTATGACCTTTTGTACAATGTCCAAAAGGTCAATTCCAGAGCTTCAAAATAAGATTTTCCTGAGATTTTCTCTATTTTATTTACATATATTTGGGCAGTTATATGGTTAATTATACCACTGTAAAAGAACATAATCAAGCTCAAAAGAGCAGAGCAGGAAAGCAGAGTTTGTACTTCCTCAGCCTGTGCTGCTGATGCCCTGGTCCGATCCTAGGAAGCACAGGTCTACAGCCGAGCTGGAACCCATCTGTGCATTCCCAAAAACACCAACAGAACATAAAGGACGAGAAACAGCAGTTGTGATTTCTTACCACCAGTTTGTGTGTTTGTTGTTGTTTTTTATGTACAGAAAAGTATAAATTTGATAGTCTTCTGTGACAAAGTCACAAGATCTTCCTCACTTTCTTGAAGCTAATCCCAATACAAGACACTGCTTGTTTCCTACACGCTTTGTAACTTATGCTTTTAGCAGACGTCTGTTCAAAATAAATAAACCACTTTACAAACAGTAGAAAGCCCTGGGGTCAGTTTTACCTACTTCCATGCAACTCAAACTTCAAAATTCAGTTCATTCTTTTCATGAAAATTCTGTGACCATTTTTGGCACTGAACACTTTTTCTTTTCTAGGAGAAACCACATTTTTAATCAGGCTTCCCAGAAACAGCTTTTGCTGATCATAATGTGAAAAGAAGTACATACATACACAGGAAATGCAACTGCAGAGTGACTAGAGTTTATCTGACAGCACAGATAAAGTGGCTTAGGTCCTTAAATCCTCTCTCCTCTACAAACCACAGCAATGGTCAGAAAGCTGAACACTAAAATACAGTTATGTCTACAGACTGCTTGGCTTCCAGCACACATCACAGAAATATCTGGAGAGATGCAATTAGAGCACAAACAGATGCTTACTAATTTGAGTTGTCTCAGTGTCACCTAGTGCTCCCTCACTGACTGTCACGCCTACCTAGTAACCTGCATTTTGTAACTCAGTTCTCAGCTGTGTTGCATTGCCATACAACTATTCAACAGCAGCAGGCTCACATCGATGGTGTGAGCCACTGTCTCCATGAGTGAACCAAATACTAGTCCCATGTAACAAATAGATACCCAAGTCATGCCCCAAAGCAGTTAGAGAACTTGGGCATGACTTTGGATTCATCTTGTGACAAGTGTGTCACCCTCCCAATGAGTCTCCTGCTCTGCACAGTGCTTTATTCTGGAGACATACGTGGTGAGCAATCAGGTAAACAGAGTACCATAAATCCCAAGACAACATTATTCCAGGCAGCAGAAATGTTCAGATTGATGACATTCAGAGAAAAAACAGGGCAAGTTTAAGAACATCTATCGGCCACATGGGGAAACAAACCACATTTCAAGCTGCCCCAAAAAAGCCTGGTCAAATCCTGTTTGGAACTACAAACTCATTATAGTTCCAGGTGTGGCAGGAAACAGATCTGCAGCTTCTGAAACAAACTTTACCAGTCTAGATATTTGCACTTTACAACCTCATCCCAGTAGGCAGAAAATCCACGCACCTCTCAGTAGATGTTTTATTTCAGACTGAAGAGAAGTGGGGATGCTCAGCCACCAAGGCACAGGTGCACTGCAGCCCTGCAGACCCCGTCACCTCCTGCCAAGCACCGACCCAGCAGGAGCACAAAGCAAACTGCTGGCTTTAAACATGTGCCACCACTCCAGTTACCAGCTCTAACTGGAGCGTTATACTGGACCTCAGAAAAAGGGAGGAAAAGAACAAAGTGAAATGTTTGAAGATAAAGATCTGAAGATTAATGAACACAGTAGGTCAGTTTTATCTTCCCTGCAGTGTCAGAGATAATGCCTGATGACACACGTTACAGCACCTCTTCAGCTTAACAACTTTAGAGAGCCAAGTTCACCTCTAATTCCCTGCCACCTCAGCAAGATTGCAAGATTCTCTGAAGTCATCATTTCACTGAAAAATTAGTACTATGAAAGACTATAGAACTGCTTACAGAACCATATCTTTCCACCACTCTTAAATACAGCAAGAGTACATTTAAAGCACGTGAGACTCACATTACTAGAGCTGAGCTTGGCACCTTGTAACTCCAGCTTTGTATCTGAGCCAGAAGGCGTCAGTCTCACCTGTTTTGACCTCAAATAGATCAAACTATCCACTCTATCAAAAACTGCTGTTCAAGGAAAGTGATTAACAAATGAAGTCTTAGCTTTTTAATATATTAGTCAATGTATTATTTTATTAATATGCAAGTAAACATAAAAACTGGTGAAAAAAGAGTCACTCACAATCAGAATGAGTTCAAAAAAACAAATAATTTTTCACTTTATGGATGTTAATGGCTGATTTTGAAACACCAAAACTGCCCTCATCTCTCTCCACTTTCAGGTGTAAAGCTGCCTGACTCATTTTCCATTTAGCCAGCAAAAAGCTTGACAAGCCACTAGTTTATCACCTTGCTGTGAGCCTCCCGTCAGTTTGACACAGTTTTAACGCTACCCAGAGAAATGGCACCACACTGCTTTTACACAGTGCCTTTGAGAGAAGAGTTGTATGTTCAGAAGAGCAATATAAAAAAAGGACTTGTGAAGGGACCTGTGGAGGAAACCTCGTCCAGGTAGGACCAAGCCATGATACTGTCAGTCACAGTGATGCATTACTTCCACGGCCAGCAGCCTCATTAGAAGAAGAGGCTATTTTGGGGAGGGATTCCTGTGGTGGTACAGAACTGTAACATCAGATAGCTTTCTCAGAGAGGAAAAATGTGTTAATAGAAATACTTCTACTAAAGAGAGACAAATGGTTTCACCCAGAAAATAAAATCCAACTGGGCTCTATGTTTAAAGCAGGTGAGACTCAGATTACTTGAGCTGAACTTGGCACTTTGTACCCAGAGTAGGATTTTTGGAGAAGTGATTTTGCAAAACTGAGCCTTCATGGATCTTCAGCTCCAAAAGTCACATTCCCTCCTTGTCCTTAGGCATGCACTGAAAAGAACAGATGAAATTCCCTGTGTATGATCTCATCACTCCTCATAACAATAATAGATGCTACAGAGAGGGAAGAGATACCTGTGTTTTGCCAGGGTAAAAGAGAAGAGCTTCCAGACCTTGCAGGATTCCGTCCCCAAGACACACAGTGATTGTTGTAGAATAATGAAAGTGTCTCTAAGGATCCGGAAACAGCATTTAGTGAAGCGGTGACCTTTAGAAGTGGCCAGGCTTCAGACAAAAAAACATGTTCTCAAAGCTAACTTGAAAGCCAGGCTTTTGTTACTAGCGTAGGAACATGCCCAGAGCAGCTCCAAAAACAACATATAAAGTATTTCTTCTTAGAGCACCAGCATCAAAATCCTGAGGCAGAAAGCAAGTTCATATTGTCTAAAGCGGTTCACAGTGCACCCATAAGACACAGATCTTGCTATGCAATAAGAACTATGAATAAAGCAGGCATTTCAAAGAAGCAAGGGTTGGACCAATTTAGAGACCTGGAAAAAATATTTCTGAATTGTTCTAAGCCTGAACTAACACAAAAAATTACAACTAAAGTGGAAGTGCCTTTTAAATAAGTTTCAGCATGAGTTTTCATTACTTTTTTTGGGTACTTTGCCTGCTCTTCCATCTATTAACTCTGATGATTTGACTTTAATATAATCTATTCTGACCCTCTATCATCTTTTCTGTTCCTCAGACATTTTAATTTGGACCCCCTAATGCAATCCCCAAATGTTTCTTGGAAAAGGGATTACAGTGATGATAAAAGACATGGTAAGATATGAGATCTTTCTCTTAATCTTTGCAGATGGGTTTGACAATCACAGATACTCGGAACAGACTTCAGAGGCAGAAGCAAGGCATTCGGTCTCTTCTCAAATAGAAAGTGTTCCCCTTTCAGACACACAGCTCAAGTTAGCTGACTTTTTCCTCTTCTGAAAGCACTTCCCCCCTTCCAATCCTTTTACCTTATTTTTAAAAATAACTTATTTCCACACTGTTAGGTAACAAAAGACAACTGGAAATAACATCAGCAGTTACTTAGAATGTTTTCATGAGGCATAAAGGGCAAATTTGTCGGCCTTTTAAGTTTGAGGTTTGGAATATCCCATCAACATATCACGAAGGCATGACAACAGTAGCACTCTAAGCATCTGAGTACTGGCTCAGTTATTACTTGCTGTCCTCTATATTTAGATGTATTTTACATGTTTGCTGGCTTTGTTTCCACACACTACCTTCCTTATCTGTGATAAGGAAGGAAAGTTGCAGGCATAGCAATGGTTCTGCAGCCAGCTCCACTAACGTGCTGCTAACTGCTCCACAGGCAAACCTTAGGCATGATATTTGGAGTTACTAACTGCTTGCAACTTACAGTGAGCTGCAAAGAAAAAATGAGCTACACATTCACCTGGTTTGTTTTTTTATCATCATGAATCAAATATTGATCTTTTTTTTTCTTTTAAACATGATATTTGTACTAGAAATAGAATACATCTATAAACTTATATTAAGAAATGTAAAGGGATCTGGTTTTTAAGTACCTTTAAATTGCATGGTTTGTCTAAGATCACAAGCTTCTGCCCCTACAGGAAAATCTGGCTAGATAAGATCCAAGGAGGATTTCGTTGACTTCAGTCTTACACCAAGGGCTCAATGAGATACTTAAAAGACTTGTATTTTGGTTGTAAAAATAAAAAATAAAAATAAAAATAAACCCTAGAGTGCTCAGACCCAGCTACATTCTATTTTTTGTCTCACCCTGTTTTTCCTTATTTACCTGTATTTCTTATAACAAAGAACCATCTAGGTTTCCTTCAACATCACTGACACATAGCCTGTAAATAATCTGAGCCATTAATGTACAACTGTACTCAGCTGCAGGTGAAGTGGGAATTACTATTTGTCTCACAGCTCTTCTGTTACTTAGAAAGGGACTCTACAAAAGCATTTTACCACTTGCAGAGGAAACCCAACTGTCCAACTCCTTAAGACTCGATCTAGTGTGTCATTTTCTGTTTTCAGACCTGAACCGTGTCTTTCATTATACTAAAGGTTTCCGTTCCCATTAATCTTGTCGAGCAGTTCTCTCTAAGCTCTGCTGCTCACAATTTGTGATTCCTTATTGTTGAGCATCCATCACACGTTAAAATTGTTTCTAAGCACCCCATTACTCACATATTTAGCCATGTCAAAGAAAGGCCTCCATGTAGCTCCCAAAGCACTTCAGAATTCCCTTCTTCCCTTCTCCCCCCCCCCCCCGCGCATCAAAAAGGTAAAAAAAAAAAAAAATGGACAAAAGCAGACAGCATCTTATTTGAACTTAACAGGGAGGTAGATTTCCTTACACAATGTTAGGAGGAGCAAGGCAAAAGAAAAAAAGAGAGGCAATTATAAAGTGTAGCACACAGAGTTAACAATGCATTAACTGATATCACAAGGTTCAGCTGAGCAAGAACCCAGCACTGGGTCCTCTGGGTAAATTCTTCAGTGCCAACAGGAGAACTTCCTGCATTGACCCTGTATGGAAACCACCAAAAGTTTCCTCTCTTGCATATTGTGATTTACATAACATAACTGGACATGTCATTTTAGGACTTTGAAAGTATCAGAGCTTTTTCCTGCTCAACCTGAGCTTCAGTTTGGTTCTGGGACTATCTCCATAAACAGTCACAACATATATACATACAGCTATGTCCTGATGAGATCAAGAAAACTTCTGAAAATAATAACCCTTGAAAATGGGGTAACTAAAGAAGTTTTACAGATTTAAGAACTCCCATTAGTGCGATAAGCCTCAGAGGAAGCTGTGCAGCTCTTCTCTAAATAGCATCTCCAAAAATTTGAATTCGAATACTTATTATTAGAAGGATCAATTGCTCTCCAGGGACTATCCACTAATGTACTCCCTTTCCCAGCACAGGATTACTGCAACTCATTCATTCACTCGTCAGAACTCTGCAGTTGCATAAACAGATTCTGTAAACAAAATCTTTTCACCAGCAAAATCCCACTGTGCTAGCAACATTAAGGGGCAAGCATATGAACACCCTGCAGAGAAGCAGAGGCAGCTACTTCATTGATATTTCTTTTTCCTCTTCTAGTTGATACTGCTTTACAATTGATGTTAAAAAAAAAAAAAAGTATTACACCCCAATGCATTAAGTCCCCATACAGACTGGCTGCTGAAGGCTAAGTATCAGTTATAATTATCCATAAAGTGTTATTGAATCAGATCTTAAAATTTAATGCTGCCTTGTTTCAGGAGATAAAGGGCAGTAAGGCTGGCAAAGCAGAGAAGGAAACACTGGGCTTTTCATCAACCTTCATGTGATTTAAAACTATAACAACAAAGGAGACTGAGCACTTTGAATGTTATCCAAAATCCAGTGAGTTGGCCTTGACACAATCCAGGGGCACAAATGGATACTCAGAGGAATATCTGTGGACTTGATACCACCACACAGATGGGAGATGCAACTCTTCTTGAGCTCAGGACTAGCAAATGCTACCCTTTTAAGACACCCTGCTGTACCTCTGGTTGTAATCTGCAATTAGTAGGCAAACCATCCTAACACTGAAGGGCTTCTCTAAACCACAATCTCCCACCACCTACTTGGGCCATTGCAGTGCACACAGCATCTTGATCACCTTCAAAAATAGCCATTTGCCTTCACAGTCCCCCTGTTAATATAACTCCCCATCTGCACAGCAGGTCCTCTGAGAGAAGGCACCAGGCATCTGGTTAATGGAGCACAAAGGCTGCCCTAACACTTGCAGCTAATGAACACTGATCTCCTCCCTGCCCACAAACAGTTTATTCAACTTTCTGCAATCACAATTATCAACAATCCAGAGCCCCCTTTCCCTTCCTGTAGTAAAATACTGCAACAGCCTGAGGCCATTTTTCATCTCTCCAAAGTGCTGTGAGGAGAAAGAAGATTACAGCAGGAGAGCTGTCAAAGACTGAAACAAACTGGTGTGCACCCTCACCCCACCAAAAACCCATAGTGCTTGCCAGCAAGAGCCCTTCGCTCCTGTGTAAAGCAAGTCCCACCTCCTCCCTTCCTTGGCTACTCACAATACTAATCTCAAGCAAACCCCAATTACACTTTCCATCTCCATAAGGCACCTGTTTTGCAACACAACCATTAAACTTTGAAGCTTTAGGGAATACTACATTTTTCAAATATAAAAAGCACTCCAAGGAACTCATGAAGAAGGGTAATAGGAAATACTTGCAGTGAGACCTCATCTGAATTGCCTACACATAGATAAGGCCACAAATTTCCTTCCCTTAAAGATTTTGTTAACCTTTTGCAGATGGAAGGAGTTTACTGATTGAGAACTAGATGAGGTCAGTGCAACAATTATGTTCTGAATCCTCTTCAAATATGCCTTTGGCACAATGTAAAAAAAAAATAAAAAAAAAATTGATAAACTGAATTTTTACTTAAACCTAGTCTTTTAACAGAATAATTAACCTCTAACAACTACTCTGGCCTCCTCTCCAGCTTTGAAAAGTAATCCCTTCTCATTAGTTTCAAGTTTAATTAGTGCCAATAATGAAATGTCCTCCACAAAGAGCCACTGCATCATGTCCCCTAATGGTAATATGCTGTCCTACAAACGGAAAGGCCGCACGGCAATTTCTGAAGACAGGTAGAGGCTCAGCAGATCACAGGTGATCGCAAAAATAAAATGTAAACTGAAATGTAGTAAGTGTGGAACATGACGAAAACAAACATGCCACCACCAAAAACGATTTCCTTGAAAGAAAAACATTGCGAACACAGTTTGGAGCAGACAGGGCTCCAAAGCAGCTTTGCCAATAATTGCTGCAGTATTTCCAGTAAGTTATCAAGCCTCTCAAATCTAATTTATTGATCTTTCCTGGCCTTTTGGCTGAAGCAGAGGAAGACATCACTATGTAGTATATTCTATATGGGAAAATTGTTCTCAGCACTTACAGTCTAACATAAACAAACGCTGCTTTTTCCATTTCTGTCTCCTGTGATCTCTCTGTAAAACAGATATAATGCTTCGTATTGTCACCAGGATGACAAGGCTTAAAGTACTTTGAGAATCTAAGATGGAAGAAGCTGTAAAAAGCCCAGACGCTCTGACACAGCTGATAGCCTGTTACCTAATGGGGCAGTAGAAACAGCAGGCAAATGCCAACATACATATTGAAATTAAAAGTCTGCTGCAAGTTGCAGAGCTTTGAAGATTACCAGAGATTTCTGACAGGTGAAATCAGAGGTGTTCAGCTCTATGCCACAGGCACTACAGTAAGTACATTCATGAAGCCACATATGCTCTCAAAACTGAGCTAGAAATCTCCAATGACATTAAGAGTGCTGGAAAGTCCATGACATGGAAAAAAAAGTTCCCAAATGTCCATTTGTGCACGTCACTGAGTACATAAACAGACTGATAGTACCTCTTCCTAACAGACTTCAAGAAATACATGCTGCAAGAACCCAGATGTGGCTATGCCTAACCACGCTCCCACCCCCACTGCTGCAGTGTCCCTGCTTTTCCCCACACTCGTGAGGCGTTCCCTGTTCTTCACCTCACCATCTTGCACAGAGCCATCCTGCCTCCCTTTACCCAGCTCATAACTCAGAGACAGAGTCACAGCTTTCTTCCAAGACACAATGTTATAAGATATGAGAGGCAGCGAGAAGGGGAGAAGCTTCCAGAAGGACCCCACGCCTCTTCCTTCACAGCACGCTGCTACAGGGCAAATTCGAGTCCAAGCCACTCCAGCACATACGTTTGTTCTGACAGGAAAAGTCATTCTCCTGTCTCAATGTGAGCAATGGATAGCCGCCTACAGACTTCTGAAATTTGTAAAGCAAACAGCAGAGCTGCCAGAGGCAAGTTTATGGAGGAAAGAGCCCTCACTTCTAGAAAGGCCTAGATGAAAGGTTCCTTCCCAGTACCTCGATTTTGCCATTTTTCCTGTCATCCAGGAAGAAATGAAGCTATAAACAATCTCAAGTCCCACATTCCCTGTTAATTTCCAATACCTTAAATAGAAAATCATAAACAACAGACCTTCTCCCGCCATCTCCACGATGTTCTCCCTTCTCAGAACAGACAACACGCAGCCCCCTCAGCAGCCTGGCAGCCAGCTGCACCAGCACCTGCAGCTCTTCAGCACATAAGGAGATGGTGCTCAGCTGCGGGCATTAAACATCCCCCTGCCCAGCTGGCCACCACAAGAGGAACCACAGCCCACCCCATTCCTCCTCATGTTTTGTAGGGTTACAAGTAACCCTGGCCAAAGCCGCAGAAAGTAAAATCTCAAAATGCTAGCAAATCTAAATTTGACCCCTTGGCTTTCAGACAGGATGGTGCTTTAACAGGTGAAGGCATTGCTCATAATTTGTTTACAAAACCACAAATTCAGTCTATTGTAAAATCAAACAAATCTGTTGCCATTTTTAAGTTTGGTAAGTTTGCTATCCAGGATAGCAAGGGAATAGCAGTCCTATGATTAGCACTGCAGACATCAAAATAAATCGACGTGGTAGGCTGTTTTAGCGTTGTCCTTAGAAATCCCAGAGTTCAAAATGCATCTTATGTCTTTATTGAGGTTCTTCGAAAGTAAAAGTAATAGTGATCTGCCAAAAAATAGCATCTTCCACCAATGGAGTCCAAAAGCAGTCAAAACTACCCCTGTTGTGCAAAGGAGGTACCAGCCACAAGAAGTATTTCATGTCACATGGCATGTCAATGGCAGAAGCGTCGATATACAACCCTTCTTCTGATTCTGCCTCCTCATGTGATTCCCTCCTCCTTCCCACTCACTCTGTGCCACATTCACCGATGGAAGACCCAATATTGCAAGACAACTGAGTTGGAAGTTAAAGCAGAATTTGATTGCTGCGACCACTCTTTGTAAAACACTGAAGTTCTTGGGCAAGAGAAAAAAGAAATGCAAAATGTTAACCGATACGCTATTTTCACACCACAGTGATCACTTTGCATTCAGTACCTATTTTTCCGTGCTTGATTGAATCTTTGTACAATAGTTTCCCATTTTCTTTAGAATGCCTATTGTTAGAAAATAGCCTGGACTCCATTTGCAGCAGGCCACCAGCTCTTTCTCTTGGCTACAGCCAGAACAATTCAACCACATCACAGATCCTATAGGACCAACAAGTGCAGATGATTCTCCTTTACTATGACTGACACAGTTTATAGCTCCTGAAAGCAGAGATATATAAGTCCTATCTGTGCTGTCACAGTGCATTGCTGAGTAGCCATGCTCATGCAGGGTAGTGACAACCATGAAGTTACTTGGCTGCTTCAGTCATAAATCACAAGCTCATGTAAACTAGACTTCAGTCTCAAAATGTGTTTCTTGCCTAAATATTTAAACACATAAATAACTTCCAGCCATTTCAGCTTGCCATTTTAAGCTTTCTGACATTCATTGTTCAGAAGAAAAAGAAAGGTCAGGCTTATCAAATCTGCATTTATACCTCCATGACATTTTTCTCCAACCAAATTTTTCTGAATTTGAAGAGCAAGAGAAATATAGCACATTTCATAACGGACCTTTCTTGAATTAGCACTGTGGTCCCGGCAGCCACATTGAGCAGCTCATCAGGAAACAGATGCTATGGTTGGAGGAAAGAAAGAGGTAAGAAAAGCAAGGAACTTAGATTGTTGATTGCCATTAGGTATGTCGCTTGTGACAAAAACTAGATGTCCCCTAGTCTCAGGGCTTCAGTGTCTGGGTAACCCAAGTGGTTACTTTTATCAGATATTTAAAAAAAGGAGATGTCCAGGTACAGCACTGTATTTGCTGCTGCTTGCAAAGAAAATTTGAAGTTGGATTCCCAAAACAGCACCACCCCAAATGAGTTAGAAATATAGTGAAAAAGTGATATTTTCTTTACCATGACAGGGCTCAATTAAATAAATTGTAAAATTTAAAGATGCTAAATGCTGCTAATCTTCCCTCACTTTCTCTACTTTTTTTGACTAATTCACAAACGTTATCACAAACACAGATTATATTTCCTATCATATAGTGTTTTTATGAGATGTGCAGTGAATTAAATGATGAGATTATGTTTGAATACAATCGTCAGACAGCGCAAAACCACCTCTGATTTTGAAGTATGCTCCTGCATTTATATAATAAAGCACTAAAATTTGCTAGTGCACTCCTTTGCTGTAGGTATTAATTCCCTGTTTTTAAGAATGGGGAAATAAAAGCACAGCAAGATTGGAGAAAATATCTTTGTAAAATCTACTATAAATTTTCATCCACATAAAACAATTAACATAATAAACAGATACTTGTGTCCCTTTTGGTGTTCATTTACTGATCTTTTACTGGATAAACTTGTGAATAAGAACTTTTCTAAAAACAATGAGCCATGCCTAAACGTAAATGATATTTGCAGGAAAAGAAAAATGGAAATCATAAAAACACAGTGCTGTAATCCTGACTCCCATCAAAGAGCAGCAAAACCACATGGCTCTGCTTCACCTTGGATGGACCAAGTCCATGTTTCTGGAGAGCACCAGAGACTGCTGTTCCGAAGGGAAGTGCCACAGACCTGAAATTTAGGGCAGCAAAGACTGGGACAGATGCTCCTAAGCATGCTTAGGGTTCACTATGATTTGGTAACTGTCACGCAGTACTCTGGTGCCTTTTGACTACCTAAGGGTAGAAAAAGAAAGCCGCAGTTTGCATTAATTCATGTCTGGAGTAAACTCAAGTGCAAATCCAGCTTGATCTTGAACCTGCACTGGTAAAGCTGGCCTACGAGCCTAGGCAAAGCACAAATCCAAAGCAGAAAAGAAAATGATTTGCACTAAAATGTAAGCGTTTCAGAAGCCCTATTGCAATGATTCAGTCTGAATCACTGAATTTTGCCTCCAACTTATCAGAAGAGGAAGATCAGACCTCACCTCAAATACAGGCAAGGAGGAGAGAAAAACAGACAGCAGAAAGCTTTCAGAAGACTGAAGTCTTTCACATTTTTCTGCTCTTTATTGCACAATTCCAAACTTTGTTCTTTGTAGGCAGAAAAAAAAAAGGGGCGGGGGGGAGGGGGAAGGATGGGAAGGGGGAGGAATAGAAAAACTTGCCCAAAAGCTCTGAAATATGTGGAAAAAAATCTGGGGACTTTCCTACAGTCTGATTCCAGCTTGGAGCTCCAGTTTTCATTTTCAAAATGTCCACTTTCAGAAACACATTTTCATCTAGTCTGAAGTTCTTTCTAATCTTAGGTAAAGGGTTCCTCCTGCAAATAAGTTCAGGTGTATGGTAGCACTACCCTAAAGATGAAAAGCCTAATTGCCTCAGCATTATAATAGCAGTGGTATGTAGTGCATGTAGACAGTTTCAGGGAGAGTATGTGTGGCAAGTTAATATGATTTTAGATGAAGACCACAGTGCAGAAGTAATAGTTCCCCTAGCTGGAGAATGAAGAGTTATACACTGCCATTTAAAAAAAAAATGTAATTGGATTGTTAAATCTATTTCATGAATGAAAGTACTTTGACCTTTACAGGGAGGAATGACTCATTTTCATCACTGTATGCCCCTTTTAACATACACTTCCCACATTTGCATATGTAAGTAGCAATTAGTTCTCAAGGAGAGTTATTTTATGGCCATTTTAGCTTATTAAGCTTCCCAAGTAAACTAAGAAGAAACATTTAGTAACACTTGTGGCCTAGGTTCCCTGCAGTAAGTCATTTGGTTACCTGTGATGTTAACATGAAAGAACACAAGCACCTGTGCAGGGCTAGGCTACCAGGGCTCTGGATCACTATGGAGACCTTGCAAGTGCAGAGCATTTCGCCTGGACTAACCCATGCCGATGCCTATCCAACATCCCACTACCTGTGGGATGAGTCACACAAGGGACAGTCAGTGCTGAGTCCTTTAGCTGACAGTTTCAGTATAGGAATGTTTAGGATTTTTATCGAAGAAAGCTCAAGAGCCTGTCCAGAGCCTACTCAACCAAAGACCTACTGTGAGTTGACATCAGAAAGCAAATCCTGTAAGACCAAAACAAAAACTGGCCAGGACTCTTCTGACAAAAAGGTTTGCTAGCAGATCAGTTTCCCATGGGAACGTACTGATTTTGATTAAACTGATTTTGGAAAGTTTTCCTTGGAGGTAGGACAGAATTTCCAATCAAAACCAAAGGCAATGACAGGAAAGTCACCGGCAATGTAATAGCTGGGAGGCTCACCCGGCTATTGGGACATCTGCAGCGCTGTGACCCTCTCTGAGCTCACCCCCCCAGCTGTGCTTTAACCCAGCGGGCAGCTAAGCACCGCACAGCCGCTCGCTCACCCTCCTGCCCCCCCCACTCTGTGGGATGGTGGGGAGAACTGAAAAAAAAGAGAAGGCTTGTGGGTTGAGATAAAGACCGTTTATTAGGACAGAAAATAAAGGAAAATAATAAGAAGAAGGAGAATATTATTACCAGCAATTGTGTACAAAAAAGTGTTGCACAATGCAATTGCTCACCACCCGCTGACCGATCTCCAGCCTATCCCCAAGAAGCCGACACCCCCCACCCTGGCCAGCCACCCCTATATATTGCTTAGCACGATGCCAGATGGTATGGAATACCCCTTTGGCCAGTTTAGGGCAGCTGTCCTGGATCTGTCCTCTCCCAGCTCCTGCTGCACCCCCAGCCTGCCCGCTGGCAGGATGGAGCAAGAGGCTGAAAAGTCCTTGGCTTGGTGTAAGCACTGCTCTGCAACAACTAAACCATCAGGGTGTTATCAACATTATTCTCAACCTAAATCCAAAACACAGCACCATACCAGCTACTAGGAGGAAAACTAATTCTATCCTAGCCAAAACCAGGACACCTCCCTTCCCGTGCATTAATTTGATTTTTGCTCCAGAGAAGCACTGTGGGAAGAAAGAGAAACCAATATTAGTTCAATAAGCATTTCCAAGAGAGGAAAACTCTCTCTTACCTAATTTTGAAAAGGCCAACCTGACACAGAAGTGGTAGATGGGCTGGGGACCACAGCTCCTGCAAAAGGAAGCTTTTTCTTGCAGGATGCTGCATTACATGAAGATAAGTGTGCAAGAGAAATCTGGCATTGAGAGTATTTGCAGGAGAGCATTGTAGAAATTCCTGTGAACTTTGTCTATTAAACAACAGCACTCCAGTAAGAGTCTTTTACTAATCGTTCAGTAACACACTGAGACAAATTGCTTTATGCTTTGTGCAGAAATGCTGTTAGAATAAGAATGGGTTCACTCCAGTTAAATATCTCTGAGCAAGTATCAGAGACAGTAACAGTTAAAGAGAATAAAATATTATTTACAGGACTCTTTTGTAACCCTAAACTCAAGGGGAATTCAGCTTCTTGAGTTTTTTTCTCATCCTAAATTATATTTCAATCTCCATTCACATGGAGGATAATTTTGTGAAAAAAAAAAAAATAAACAATTGCTTTTTTTTTTTTTCCTAAGAAATACTGCAATCCCCTGTAATAGAGAAAGAGAGAGCGCTAAGTATATCAGCGTAAGTAAAGCCTCTTTACGTTATTGATGGGAGGATTGTGTTGTTTGAAATCCATTTCCAATTAGCTTAAGCAATGAAGGAAAGGCTCAGTTGCCTTAGGAAAGGCTTTAGTTAAGTCCTATACAAATTAGCGGCAATAGTGTTAATAATTACTGGAATCTGCACACTTATGGGCTAGTGGATGCTGTTCATGCTGTTACCACTGTGTCAGCATATTCTGTTGTCAGCGGGGCTATCTATATGGCACAAATTTAACTATGGCAGTGACACATGGTGTTCACGTAAGCAGCGCCTTCACAAAGCAGAAAGAATGGATTTTCAGTCTTCAATATCCCCATGCTACAAATCTAGTGCAAAGTCATACAATAGTATAAATACACAAAGGTTTTGTTGCTAACCAGGTGTCAGACAATTTGACAGTGCCACAACTTTTGTGTTTTAGTCTTGGTGCAGAATTCTGCAGGAAACTATGACTTCTGCAGGAAATAATGAACAGCTGCTAGGAGAAGTAATTGCTGTGAAGTAGGTAGATGCAGTCCATATTCCTTCTGCTCCTCCTGTTCCTGCATCCCCTATGACTGCCTTTGCATGACTGTATTGCAGTAGAAACAGCAGAGCCTTGTCTGCAACATGGTTTTACAGTGGTATAGGTAACCTCTGCTATCTCTCAGCAAAAACATGCATTTCTTCCCAACAGTGAAGACAATAACCAGAGCCTGGGGGGTTACTGATGAACTTTGGTTAAAGCTCCATCTGTGTTGTTACAAGACCACAGCACCTGTTAGTTCATAAGGATACCCTTCACCCAAGCTAAAAACAATTAAAAAAAAAAAAAATCACACCTTTTTCCTCAAAAAAAGACAAATGTATGCCCTCCAGCTCCCTTATTGCTAAAAGCTCTAGGGTTGCGGTGGCGTTGAAAGGTAAGGCTCTATTTTCACCACCAAAGATGGAGATCTTTGAAGCAAAATGACTGCTACTCACAATAAATTCCCCAAAGAGAAAAAACAGCAGGCGAGTTTTGGTGTCTGTATTTTATTATTATTACTGTTTACTGTACCATAGCAAGGCAAGATCTACTGAAGGTAGGGAGCATTGGCCTCACCCAGACAACTTATGGCAGGTGACACCTCTGCCTTTCCCTGCCAAAATGAGCACAGAAAAAGCTAACCCAGGCATGTCACTTTTTGTCTGAAGTATAAGACTGGTTCACATAGAGCCTGCTCTAACAGCCTGCTTTGATTTTTGCTTCAGGGAATAAAGAATGAGATGGGTTCAATTTGCAGTTATTCAAATTGCTGATGGATCTTCTCAGCTGAGTATCTAAAATCAGTTGTTCCAACTTTGTATTCATAGCCCAGCACTGAATTGTCTCACCTCTTGTGAGTTTACTTCTGTTTACTCTGTGGACCATTAAGTAGGCAGCTACTCGGGGACACACCATTGACTTCTACACAGCTTCATAAAAGCTACTTAACTCACTGTGACAAATTATTTGGTCCTGCAGACCTCTAGGTATTACAATCTTTTATTGGGACAGCCTGAATCAGAGCTTGTGTTGAAGGTGCAATGCATGCACAGAATGGAAATCCTCCTTGATCATTGGCCCAAATTAGAGACTTCACTTGATGTAATGGAGCTGCCCCATACCCTGACTGCAAATCACTACCACCTGGAATCAAAAATCTATGCCAGGGTTTCTCTTCAGAGAGGTGTCAGTGATACACGAGCCTTCACAGATAAACAACTTCTTGTCATACTGTAGCTGAGATAGTGTTTGAATATCCTCTATGGTTTTAAAAGGGGTAGAAACTAACTCAGTTCCAGCTTGTTATGGTTTAACCCAGCAGACAGCTGAACGCCAGCCATTCACTCACTCCCCCACAGTGGGATAGGGGAGAAAACTGGAAAGTGCAGGAACTTATGGGTTGAGATAACTATGGTTTAATAAGAATGGGAAAAGAAAATAATAACTAAAAAAAAAAAAAAGAAACATAAAGAATAAACAAATCAAGTGATGCACAACAGTCCCCAGGCAACAGCAGCCCCCTCAGCCAGCTCCCCCAGTTTCATTGCTCACCATGATGCCATGTCATACGGAATGCCCCTTTGGCCAGGCATTAGGACACAGCTAAATGAAACTCACCAGAAAACCTTTTTCTTCCATGTCTCCCTGTCACCCATTACGTTTTATGCTTATAGAAGAGTAATAATATTGATAGCAATGCCAAATAGTATTACTGTATGTTTGATGGTCAATCTCAGCTGTAGAAACATTTCTGCTCGCTGAGGTCTGCCTGCGCATCACCTTGGAAATCACTTGCAGCGCTCTGAGTAAAAAATATCACCTTAAAAAGGGAAGTTTCAGACAACCTGACCTTGCTGTCCTTAGACTAATGACACTTTCACCTCCGGGTCTGGATTGCGGTTGCCTGGCACAACGGACTGCTTGTACCGCATAAAACCCCCTCGGCGCTTTCTAAGCAGCCCTCCCGGCCCCGCAGCCCCCTCCGTACATTTCAGACCGGCAAAGCGCAGCGAGGACGAGCCGTACGGGCACACCGCGGCTGCTCGGGGTGGGGTGGGGGGAGGACGGACACTGCGCCTCCCTCTCCCGCGGGGCTCAGGGTGAGCGGCACGGCGGGGCCGGACACGCGTGGCGCTGCGGGGCACGATGCAGTGCATGCAACGCAGGGCTCACCTGCCGCCGAGACGTGGAAGAGGAGGCGGGGGCGGGCGGCGCGGATGGCCGCCGAGAGCCCCCGCTCGCTGCCCGGCGCTACCCCGCGGCGCTCGGGCATCACCCGCACCCGGAGCCGCCCGGAGCCGGCGCGGAGCCACCAGGCGAAGAGCTCGGTGACGTTGAACTCCAGCTGGGCCCCGCCGGAGCCCGGCGGCGGCTCGGCGGCGCAGCCGTCCCGCAGGCTGCCCTCGCCCACCTCCAGCACCAGCTGCTTGGCTCTCCGCAGCCGCCGCCCGGCTCCGGGCGACCCTCCGGGGGAGGCGAGCGGCGAGGCCGGGGGCTGCCCTCCTCGGGCGGCTCGGAGCAGGGGGGCGCAGTCCAGCAGCAGGCGTCCCCGCGCCGCGGCGCGCCCGGGCGGCCCCAGCGGCAGCAGCTCCCGCACGTAGGTGCGGAACAGCGAGGGCACGACGAAGTCCACCGCCAGGTTCCTCCTCTGCAGCCGCGAGAGCCCGGGGCTCTCCCGCGGCCCCGCCGCCTCGGGGGCCAGGCTGAGGGCGAGGCTGGCGGCGGCCAGCAGGCGGGCCAGCAGCCCGCTGCTCGCCATCTCCGCCCGGCGGCGCCCCCGCCGTGCCCGGAGCTCACGGAGCGGCCGTGCCCGGGCTGCCCGCGGTGCCCGCGCCGCCGCCGCCGCGCGAGCTTTGCCGGCTCCAACTACCCGCCACAACGCGGGCATTACCCGGCGGGCGCTGACATCACGCCCGAGCCTGCCCGCCGGCAGCCAATGGCGGCCCCGGCAGCTGGCATTATGCAAATGAGCGGGGGCGGGGCGCGGGAAGGCTCATTGAGAAAAAAATGGCCGGGCGGCGCGCCGCGCCCCGCGGGGGTCCCCAGGTGCCGGCCCCGAGAGCCGGGGGCTGCGGGGTTTTGGGGCTCCCGTCCCGCCTCCTCCGCGTCCCCGCCGGCAGTGATGGGCAGAGCGGTTCGTTTTTCTCCCTGCCTTCCCCCTCTCTCCCGTTCGTTTCTTACCTCCTTAAAAACCGAGGTCCCCAGAGCGAGCCTTTCCTCGGTAGGGAAAAAAAAATAATAATTAAAAGGAGAGAAGTGCAGAGGAAAAAAATCCTCCAGCACAAGGCATTTTGAAGAACGGAACTGAATTGTTCCATTTCAGCATGCAAACAACAGCTTTAAGAATGGTTCGTGCACCCATTTCCTTTTTTAAACCTATAATAAACAATGTGAAATCACTGTAATTACATTAGTGCTCTAGCTAATCATAACTCATTCATATTTCTGAAGTTGCCCACACGAATTAATGACTTATTATTATCTCTTTAGTTTGATCCTTAATGCAGGTATATTTTTATAATCCAGGTACTTGAACTATATAATCATTAGAGTGCAATTATTCTGTCAAGCAGTTATTCTTTTGCTTATATCAAATTAACGTTAATACACAGATATTCTGGAGCAGAACCCCAGTGTAATTCTTCCATAATTGTAGTGCTAAAGAATGTAATTGCAGGCACAATCCTAGACAAGAAACAAGATCTTTTCAGTACAGAAGAGCTGAAGAAGGCACTTCAGGGCAATCATCGCAGGAATAGTTCTGTACTGCACTTCATACCAAAAAGCACTGCTGTGCCATATTCAGCCTCGTACAGGTGTGCTAATTCAGAGCCCATCCGGGATGACAGTGTTGTCCCAACTCACGCTAATGGGCTGTGTACATGCCTTCTCTTCTCCACAGCTCTTCTAGTTTTAAAATTCATTAGATCCACTTGCTCAATATGCAAACCTACTTCATTCACTTCTAAGTTTTAGTAAAACTTTGGGGTTTGAGCTTCCTTTTCTTAGTTGAGCAAGATGAATGGAAAAATACTGGAATAGACAGAAGTGTTCTGCAACACAAAATCCAATACAGAAGTATTTTAAATTAAGATGTATACTTCTATTCTTTTGACTATTCTTATTAGAAAATGTTAAACGGACTGAATTCACCATGGTCTTTGCATTCAGCCTCTTGTTTTAGTCAAGGGGATAGTCATATTAACATGTACATTCATGGACTGAGAACTAAGTCCTGCCTTCTTCACCAAATTATTTTGGGCTGTCATCTTCCTCTGTCTGAGTATCGTATTCTAGCGAGTCTCTCGCAAGAGGGATGAAAATTAGTGTAGAAAACATCATGTTAGGCACAAAAAATGTTCTAAAAATCTCTTTAAACAGTTTATTGTAGGCTATTTTCCTGCTTTCACAGATCTGATTTCCATCATAGGAAGCTGCTATCATAGAATTTGTGCAGTTTTCACTTCTTAGTATTTTCCTCTCAGATTCAACCAGTTTGAACCTAACGCTTAGCTCATTTCAGTGAACGGAACGTCTCTCATTGACTTGAACAGACCACACAGGACACAGTTCAGGTTTTAACTCAGCTGCTAGAAACAGTAATTAGATTGATTCCTTTATCCCCAACATCCTGCTGAAATAGGCCATACCTGTCATGGCAGCTAGCAGACTGTTATTTAACAGTCCCAAGGAAATCAGGTAACACAAAAGTATGTAGATTTTTCCACTGTATTACCTTGTTTTATTGCCGTGAAACACAAGAAGGTTAGCGCTGAAAGCTAAAATGAAGAGGCATCTTTATTAATAGACATTAAATGAAATAGAAACAGATGTTAATACATTGGAAGAGAAAAAGTGAAAATAGCCCCATTAATGAAGAGAGGCAAAGAAATCAATGAGGGATCTCCCGTGGTTGTGTTGCTGGGCTGCCTTTTATCTTCCTTTCTAAATTCTCTCTTTAAATTAAGAGTGGAAATTTGGGAAAAAGTAAAAGTCTGGTCAATACAATTGCTAATGAGGGACAGGTAAGAAAATACTTTGTGCAATTCTGTGATAGGTTGGGATTGGCCCTGGACAATATGCATCCCAGTTTTTTAATTTAGCTAATGAATTGACAATGTCACTGGCAATTAATTTTGAAAAGCAGAAGAAATCCAAGGATGTCTCAAAGGATGAGGGTAGGGGGAGATTAAATGCAGTACTAGTCTTTGCAGTGGAGAAAAAAAGTCACATTGGTAGGTGTCTAAATTTCAGCACCAGCAAAACAGAAAAAGAGAATAAGGCAGACAGGGTACTTCAGTGGAAGAATAGCAGTGTGCAGACGGAGGGTGTTAGACCCCAAGAAGGCATATTATTCCAAGGGAAGACGTGCAAATCTCAAACACTGCACATTTGTGCCAGGATAATGGTATTAATTGTTGGGGTTCAAACTGAAACTGTGTAGACATTGGAAAAGACACGGAAAAAGTAGTATATCCACATTCTAGTAAACCTTTGCCAGAACTTCATGTGAAATATTAGTAGGGTGATACTAGAGCTGGGTAATATCATGTGGCCTCAAAATTAATCAGAGGAATTGGAAAACTGCATTAGCATTGGAAAATGCAGTAGCATGAGTGGAAGATGGGTATATAATAGACTGAGGTAGAATAAGCAATTGCTTTGTGTTAACCTTTCTGCTAATACTGATAATGTAAACAGTACCGACTCTTCAGGCAACACTGCCTTGGAAAGGCTTCGCTCAGAAAAAAATGGAGCATCATAATTTGAACAGGACCATTAAAGTGTCAGAAAAGCACAAGGAGAGAAATATCGTTGAGGAGCTAAGCCAACTACCAACAAGGAAATGGCATTTAAGAACAATGTGTTTCAGCTAGACTCTAGGAAGAAGTAGCTACTATTGAGTATAAGCACTCCTATGAAGACACTGTTTATCTGTCCCTCCTACCACAGAGTCCCCATCCAAGTCATTGGTTTTCTTTACTCAGGGCATGTATTAGATCTAAGGTGTAGTGGCAAGGTCACAGAACAAAGTATCTGTACACAACAAACTTTTCAAAGAGGGAGATGAGGACTGGGACTGGTTTGGGACATGTCAGGACAGCAGGATGAACCGGCAGTGGAATATAGCAATGTACATCTTGTTTGGGACTGTCTGAGAGCAGACCTATGGAGGAGCAGCATAGTCCCTCTCTGGGGTCTTGCTGCTTAAGCCTGCTGAGCTGAACTGAATGAGAGATGTGTTAGACCAACAGAATCCAATCAATGGCCCAACCTTCACTTAAATAGACCTTTCCTCACTAGGTTTTGGCAGAACAATTGTTCATCAGTTTGCATCTGATTTATGACAGGCATAGACCGATGTCCTTACTCTCTGCCTTGCCACCCACAGTCCCAAGCTCTTTCATCCAGTTTGTAATTGAGAGGCCAGATATGACACCATATAAATCTCAACTCTATTGCCTTAGCGAAGCTACTTTGCATTTACACTAATGAGACAGAAAGTAGATTCTGACTTCTGCTCATTACTTTGTAGTTACTCTGCCTCCTTGAGACAAAGGCAGTGAATCAACAATGCCCATTCTTCCATTCCCCGCTCCACATAAGCTACCTGCCCTTTGGCTGTTGAGTGTTTCTTAACTAGCCTTTCATTTACTGAGATAAAGCATAACAGCCTCTTTTATTACATTTTTTTTTTTCTTCTCCCTCATCCCGTCAATTAGTGTTTGCATTTTAACAGAGATCCTGCCTGAAACCATTCTGGCTGCTAATGTCACAATTAGTGTTTCTTTCTCTTGGACCAATTATAGGTGATAATGTTACTATTTGACAGCGTTTGTGTCCTAATTGAGAGCCTGATTGCAAATCGGGTGCTCAATTCCACCCAAACTGCTGCTTTTTCAGAGGGTTTCCCCTAGTCGCAGCTTTTTACACGTCCCTGGAATTATACACGGAAAATACAAGTAGATGAGTCATCACTCGTATGAAATATTTTCTCACCTTCATCCAGATTCATCTCTCATCTTTTATTGAATACTCAAAGCATTTTTTCTTATTTGGCGAGAATTTTTATCAAGGAAAGAACATGCCACAGATATGAGGAGTATGGAGCAGGATGGAGCTCCTGAATGACAAGTTTAATCCATCACTTAATGCCCACACTGTCAAGTGTCAGCCATGAACCCCCGATGGTTAATATCAACCAACGGCAGGGTGCATCAATACAACAGCTTTGCCCATTAAGTTAAACAAACAAATCAATGCTGAAAATGTGTCAGGTTATAAAATGGGAAAAAACACCCTATAAAGAAGTTTCTGGGATAAAAATAGAGTAAGATGAATTACTGTGTTTATAATAGGGGAAAATGCCATTCTCAATTTGAAAGAAATGAAAGAAAGAACAAGAGGGAGGAAAGGGGGAAGGAAGGAAGGAAGGAAGGAAGGAAGGAAGGAAGGAAGGAAGGAAGGAAGGAAGGAAGGAAGGAAGGAAGGAAGGAAGGAAGGAAGGAAGGAAGGAAGGAAGGAAGGAAAAGAAATCTGGCCCCGTCTTTCTTTTGGTGCTATATAAAATGGCACAGGGACATTTGACTGCATTACCTCTCCTGTAATTCTGCTTGCCTCGCCTTGCATTAATGCAGGAGTCCGCTTTTAAATCTACAGCAGAATTTATGTCTATTAGGAGGCTGGTGTGCACAACAGAGGTTATAAAGCATATGGAAGAGAGCATAAGAACAGAGTAGGGTGGAAGCTGGTACTCATCATGTTTGTGAAACCTGCATTGTGGTTTTCATACCACGTAGTATCAAACACATCACCAATTAAATGTGATTTCTTCCCTGATCACCTGAATGAGCAATATACAGACACAAATATGCACTTGACTTGCTTCAGTGCCCTTAAATGAACTGTGCTCACAGGGGGAAAAGTCCAATTTTTCAGCATTTGAAGTGATGGTTAAAACTTCAAACACAGTCAAGCTAGCTACAACATTCCTGTTTCACAGATACCAAGAGACCTTGCAGAGGGACTCTGTACCTGGGAAGCAATTTCTCCAGGAGAGCTCAACTGACCCCATTAATTCAATAGAGCTATACCAGGAAGGCAAGAACATTTCAGTATAGTGTAATGTACCCAGTGTTAAGCCTGGTCCTATACCGACTGATGCAAACCACAGTTCCCAGAAACAAAACCTCACTGAAAAGATGTTGGTGTAGATTGATTTAACACAGGCAAGAGCTCTCACTGCCCAGATATTCATTACACAGCTTCCAGCTGGGTCTTGGCTTCCCTTAAATATATTTACCTGAATAGACAGCAGAACCAATAATGTTTTGGACATGGGTTCACTGTCTCTGAACCTTACAGAGGAAGAGCAACCTGTAACTCAGTTTATCTGAGTCCCCAGGTCTACTTACTTCTAATCAGTTTTCAGCTCAAAGGATTGTCCTTGTAGGTGCTTTGGACTTACAATTCACTTCTTCAGGATTTTAGTTAAACATACAGCTAAAATATACAGAAATGCTTACACAACGATCTATAAGCACAATCACTTTTTACTTTAGAGGTTGATCTGTGCAAGGAAATAATAAAATATTTTGTATATTTCTCTGACTCTATTTCCTTACTAGAGGAAATATCCTTACTAGAAAATAGTCAGAGATGTCATAGGTTCTCAGGCTTTGAGGTTTTCAGAAATCCTTGTGCCTTGTCCTCCAGTACACAGAACCTGTCTCCCTTGTGTAGCCACATCCCCACTCCCTACCTCTAAAGATGGATGCACTGCCTCCTTCTTTCTTGTCTGAACTTCACATGCCTGAAATCCTTCTGAGTTTTGTCCAGGTTGTCATGCTGTATGGCTTTCAAGGCTCCTGCTGATACGTAGTCTTTCTGAATCACCTGTCTGGGACTTCTCTACTCTTTGAACGCTAGACTCTGTAGCCAAGCTACACCTGAATGCATTTCACATAAAACCCAAGCATTAGGGTTTTTGCTGCTTCAGAGCATCAACCAGACTCCTTCCTTAATACATAGGCATATTCCCCAAACTGTTGCTGTGAATAAAATGATCCAGGTCTGCTTTCCAGGCTTGTGGCTTGGCTTTTGAATCAGCTTCTGAATTCCTTATAGGCAGTTAACGCCTTTAAATCTCATTCTCTGGAAATGGAACAAGTTCACTGAGGTCCTTGGATTATCATGTTAGAATCATAGGTCACATTTTATCTTATTGCAAATTGAGTGGAAATGACCTTTCCTGAGATGTGTATTGTGACCGTAAATTCAGGCAGGTGTATACATCTGATCATTTCGTATAATTTTCATTGGGTTATCACAGAACCATGATTTTTCCCATTTTCAGAGTAAAAAATAGTCACAGCTATTCACCTCCTGTCTGTGAGGTTAATTTAGTGCTGAGTCAAGCATTGCAAGAGAAATAAAAAAGAGCAAGTGCATATGCAAGAGACTTTAGGGAGTGGATTTTGCAGTCCACTGGTAAGCTGATATTTAGGGCTGAGAGCAGCATCAGCAAACTACCTAATGAAGATGAACCCACTGCACTTAGGGGATGCTTTTCCTCATTAATTTCCTGAAGTAATAATACTTCCCCAAAACTCAATGACTGCCTGAGAGTGAATGGCTGTAAGGTCTCCTGCAGCTGTTGCAGGGGGCTGAATGTCAGGAATTCCAGCGGGGAACAGCGGGGATATTGCCTTTCTGTGTGCTAAGTCAATCAAATATCCATTTGCCTTTGTTCTGAACTTTTCAGGTTGGATAAAAAGGACAATAATGCTTAACTGCAGAAGGCTTTCTTTCATGTATGAAAATATAACGCTACTGCAGGCACCTTTGGAACGTGTTTGTGATACTTGGTAGTGATTGCAGTGCCTAACTTTAAGTGGGGAAATGTTCTCTGGGGTCCTAATTTTTGTACACAAAGGACTAATGCCTCTCCCATCAGCTTCAAGAGATTGTTGCTTAGCATCTCAAAGGTCTGACTCTGTACTCCCAGATGTTGCTAATGTCACCTTTAGTCATGCTGCCAATCATATTTTTTTTTTTTTTTACTGAAAAAGTGGAATGACCTCATAACAGATGTCATATTTCATTGTAAATCAAATAAATAAATAAATAAATAAAATCTGTATATTACTGAGTGCAACAGAAACTGTCTTCAGGTGTTCCCCTCACACACCTGCCAATTTCAATGAAGCAGCTGGCTTCAGGTAACATCCAACATAGGTAACAGGTTGAAGAAACCAGAGACCTCTTTCATCATTTTTCTTGGTGTACCATGGCTTTTAAATCCCACCATCCTGATTTATTACTGCTTCATGGATGCTTTGGAATATATAAAAGCAAGTTTTTATTAATATCTTGAAGGTCTTGGCTTAAAAAGCCCTTCAAATCTTTCATGGAGACATGCAGATATATTTTTAATTGCTTCTAGTTTTGAAGTAGACACAAACACTGCAAGTTTATAAACTGTGCATCCTTCTGAGCTAACTGTTAGGAAGGTGTACCATGGAGGAGCAGATCTCCATGCTGCAGCTTCTGGAGCAGCCCATGGTGGAGCAGGAAGAATGAAGGCAGAAGATGAAGAACAAGCTCTTTTCAGGAATGTTCTGCAGCTCTGTAGGAAAATATTCTTAGCAATTAAAGAGGGTGTTTTATAAAAACTGCATAATCAGGTTAGTGTTCTGTTTGGAATGCCCATTTTAGTCAACTTTCTACTCCATGTGATGCATTAATACAACGAATCACAAGCAAGCTAGGGTAACCATTGTACTTACTGTTATTAATTGGTTCCAATCTGCTGCAACATCAGCCCATGTCTCTCCAGGCAATTAAAGATGGTTTTTGCTTTTAAAGAATCTTTAATGGGTGCAGCCAATGGGACATCTATTAGCATGAATGAACTCAATTACTATCTTAGTCACGATCAATATTTGCTTACACCAAGTTAGTAAAATACTGAAAGCTTATAGAGCAGTTAAATGGTCGCTGATGTTAAGACAGCAGGAAAGCTTGAGAGCATTGAGAAATGTGCCCTTAAATAAGTGCAATTTGTCTTGATATTTCTGAAGTCATCCAGGAAATGAGTGCTGATGATCATCTTTTCTGACACTAGTATTGCAAATTTGCATCAAGGAGATAAAGACTCACTAAATCTTTCAGTGAGGAAAGGTTAAAAATTAACTCACTCATTCCCCAGTATGGTTAAGAATATGTTATAAGAAGCAAATTGACTACAAAATAGTCTAAAAATAAGACAAACAGATTTACATTCATATTCATTCATGTGAATAGCCTAGGTGGAAAAGCCAGTATTAGATAATATCTCTGGACTATTGCCAACCAGCTTTGTAGGAACTTAGCAGAGGAATACTGTGTCCCAACAGGGTGACTTTGATTCCCCTGCAAAGACAGCAGACTGCATTCAGAAGAACCAAGAATCTTATAATGGAGTGAGGAGCAAGCTGTAAAAGAACCACATCAACAGCAGCTCAGCAGTGCTGTCTGCATCATTCCCATAAAAAGATTTATTCAGTTCGGAGAGGGGCTAGAGAGTGATTCAAGTGTTGGAGGGGGAGTCTGGAGTTACTAATTTCTATGTTAAATTTTCTCTGATGCCACTTAATCTTTCTACTTGATTCTTGATTTTTTTTTTCTTCTTTTTAATTGGCTTCGTATTTTGAGAATTGAAGGGCAGCTAAGAAGAGAGAGGTTGAATGAGTAGGAGAAGCTAAGGAAAGAGGTCCCACACACATCCATGAGTTTATGACTAAAGGCTTCAGGATAGTTGTTTTTCTTGTTTATTTGTTTTAAGTTAACACTATCTCCAGGCCAGTCAGAATGTTGTTTTTTCTTGGAAGATTCTCAGTGAGAGAGCCTGAAAACCTCCATGTTTTCCAGGTATTGCTGGCTGTTCTAGGTGATTAAGTTTATCTTTGCTTTAGCACAGCCATGAAAGGCTGACCTATATTTCAAAAAAAGGATAGGAGACAATTAATTTCTGTGGGCCCTTCTTGGATGATGTCCCAGAGTATCCATAGAGCCTGCCAAACAAGCCATCAGCAAAGGATTACGTATTTCTGATGAAGAGGTTTGTTGATGATCTATTCCCTACATTGTGATAGAAACATGCTGGCCTGGGGAAAGGAAGACAAGAGCTTTCAATTAATCATTTACACTTCACAAATGAATTGTTAAGTAACAACGGGTCAGTCATTTAATCTTACTGAATCTTAATTATCTGTCTTGAAAATGAGCTGAGATCACTTGCATACATGGTATAAAGTTGAAAGACTATTTAAAGCTCTAATTTGTATTGTACTTTGCAAAGATGTGAGACTTTGCGTGAGACTAACACTGGGGATAACAGTGGGCCTGGTTCTCAGTTACACTAAATCCACTGAGGCAGCATATAAGGGTATCAGCAACGATGGAGTTTTTTTTTTCTTCTATGAATTTGTCTAGTAGCATCTGGAATGCAATAAGCAGTTTGTTCAGATTATTTTCTGGATACCAAGCCACTTGACTGGATATAAAGAAAGATGAAAGAAATTCAGGTCAGAAAAATGCATCAAGGTCTACTAAAAACAAAGTTGTGCTTTCCCCTTGAAACCTTTAATATCACCTTGAAGGCAAGTAAGTACGAGCACAATAGAGTGTCCTACAGCTCATCTGAGGCTTCTTGGCAGCCCTGAGTATCAAGGACATAGCCTAAACAAAACATCAAAAAGAAGTCTGATTTCTTCAACCTGAAACAAGCAAACAAACAAAGAAGTTTTGTAGCATGAAATATTCCCCTATTCCCCTCTTCCATTTCATCCCATCAATCATTTTCAATCAAACAAAATGTCACATTGTTTTTACATTGTTTTTGTTTGTCCTGCTACTTCAAAACTTAAGTGTAATTTTTTTAATGAAATATTCCCTTTTGGAAAACAAACAAGTTTAGCCTTCACACAGAAATGTTTGTTGCTAACAAATTTCAGATCAACATCTGTTCATAATCAGATTTTGATTGACCTGAATCTGCATTTTTCAACAAATATGCAAACAGAAAAGTGTCCAACACCAAATTGGCAGAACTGTTGAATTAGAGCAGCCACTCTCCTGTGTACAGCCTAGTGAAGGATTAGATCTGTTCTCTCTTTCCCAGATGTGCAACATAAAGAAGGCATCAAATTCCAAGTCTAACAGTTTGTCATCATTACCTGCAACAAAATTAATTACCGCCAGTGTGAAGAAGTTTGTTTTCACAAGATGTGGAGTCTGGCGAAGCAGAATGCTCACACTGTTCATTAGAAGTGCTGGAGGTTCCTGAGCATTCTTAACTACCACATTGTACTCAACTACTAAGTACTTGGGTGGACAGCCAAGCTAGAAAAAAAAGGAAATCCTACATGTATTAAAACAAGAAGTAACTATTAATGAGCCATATGTTTAACTGCAGTGTTTCAGTGTGCCCTTTCCCCATTGCTTTCCCCATAATCTTCAAAACAAAACAGTCAGGAACCTTCCCTCCTACATAACTATTTCTGTTATGCCCTGCATAAAAGAAAAAATTTGCGAGAGAAGAAAGTACTTTTCCTAACATACATATCTTTTGACATCCAAGCAAATCATAGAGGACTAACCTGCTGCCCATAAGGAAAACCATGCTTCCGTCCCAGTGCCCAATGCCTAGAAGTTGTCAATGTGATACAGCAGTGAAAAGCTTGTGTGACTCTAAGGTGCATCTGGCTGGGCGTTGTTGGTAGAAGCATGGAAAGATCATACACAGTATTGGTAAGGCCTCATTTCAGATCCTGCAAATCCGGTCACATCTGTTCAAAAAAGATAAACTGAAAATGGAAAGGATGCAGAGAAAGGTTTCTGGGATGAGTTCAGGAGCAAAAGATCTATCTCACAGGGAGAGGTAAAAAGAGCTTGCCTTGTTTAGCCTAGCAAAATGAGGCTAGAAAGGGGAGATAATGACTCTATGCAGATGCACCAAGGAGTAAATATCAATGAAGGAGAAGAATTATTTAACCTAAAGGATAATGCTGGGACAAGATCAAATGGATATAAATTGGGCAGGAATAAATTTAGACTGGAAATTTGGGATGGTTTCCAATTATCGGAAGAATGACGTTCTGGAATAGCCTTTCAAATAGGGTAGTGGTGGATAAAGAACTTCAATTTAAACTTGTGATAGGAGTCCTTGAAAAATCAAGTGGATCTAAAAAAAAATGATTTCATCAACTATCTGTTCAAGGTGTTGCTTATACTACATATTTGCATAGCATGTATGCTATGTTCTGGAGCTTCTACTGATCACCTGCCAGGGATAGGAAGAAACTTTTTCCACCTCATACATAATTTTGCTTTTTGGACTTATTTCTCTCTTTTTTTTTTTTTTTTTTTTCTTTTCCTGAAGTAGCAGAGATTAGCCACAGAGGAAGAGAGGAAGTAGAGATTGGTGCACAGGCATTCCTTAAGGTATTAAGATCTTCTGGGATCTTCTGGGTGGCTTTGGTTATGTAATTGTCCATATACCCGGGTTTGCACTGATTGCCAGATTTGATGTCAGTAGGTAATTTTCTCTTAGTTTGCCTTTTCACTGAAGGGCACTGACTTGTCCACCATGCAAGATCACCTGGGAATTTCATCTAACATATCCTACCAAATATTGACAACGTGATTCTCTTTCTTCCATCCCGATGCTGCTGATGGCTGCAATTGAAAGTCTTTTACTAAAGGTCTGAAATTCATGGCAGGGTGTGGAAAGCGTTCTGAATTGAGGAAGGATGATGGAGTATGGCCAGGCAGCTATTGCACAGGGTGCAGAATTATACAACAGAATGTAAGTCTTCCAGACTTGGGTTAAGTGTGAGTCTCAGCACTTTGAAACATGAAGGATGACAAACTGTTTTTTCCATTGCCGCAAGAATGCCTTTTACTCAACTTTCATTTTATACTCTGTCTTATGACCAAAGAGCAACATGTCATGATGTACAAAACTGTTTCCTATTACTTGTACCAAAGACTGAATCAGAATCCTGAGGGTTTTCAGTATGGTGAGACACAGAAAGAGGTGGCGTTTTGTCAAGGCAGTAATCAGTCTGCGTCATCCCTGGTCAACTGTGCTGCTCCCATCCTGATCATCATACGTAGAACAAAGGAAGCCCATGTCCCCTCCTTAGAGTCAGTTTTCCATTGCATTTCTCATCTTGACCTGTCCAGATATTTATAGGGCAGTCAGACTCAGCCTTGCAGATTTTGCTTACACCAGTAGCCCATTATCTCCAACACAGATACATGTGTTAGTAAGTAAGGGGAAGAGGACTAAGTCCTTGAATTGTGTCTGTCATGTAAACTCCACCTCTTCACTTCTTTACAGAAACCAGTAGTGCATTTGAAGAGAGAAATAAGAATGGAAAGACAGATGTAAGGGGGAAGGGATAAGTTTTCATCTGAGATTTTAAATGAGATGGAACATCAATGAAGCAGAGAAATACAGAAATGCCTTTTCCTGCCAGAAGGCATAGAGGAGACGTTTCATATCCCACCTCTGGCCAGACTGCATGGAGGGAGAGAGAACATGCAGTTACTTGATTACATTAAAGGGCATTACATGTAGAAAAAAAAATAAAATGAAATCTCTCTCTTTAAAGCATGTAGTCAGTTTGTAGAACGTGTTCCAGAGAAAGTCATGCTTCTACCAGCATCAGCAAGATATTGCAGTCTTGGAATTTAAACACTCAAACAAAACTACACAATTACCAGGGAGTATTATAGAGGTACGATGCCACCTGCAAGAACCGAGTACTGATCCCTGCTTGGAGACCAAGCACTTGCCACACTGACCACTACTTAATGCTACTTCTCTGTGACCTTGGTGCTGTGCTGTTCCTGGTCAGCTGGATATTCAAATCTGAATACTTCTTGTTTTGCACAGTCAGAGAAAAAGTGATGTGATGTGCATCCCTATCCATAATCATGAAGGACTGCTGAAGGTCAAAGCTAGGATAACCACTGCTTACTTCATGCAGAGTTGCTGCAGGCTGAAAAGGAAAGAAGATGGGGCTTTAAAAGCTCTCCTTTCTCAATGAACCCTTCTTCATGCCCCGTGCATTTTATCTGCTTGCCTCTTCTGCTCAAAGAGCCCTGGGATCCCTTAGAAAGTATTCAATGTCATTTTGGTTATTGCCCCTCTCTTTCCCTCTCTCCTCACAGGGGTATTAGTTTTGAATTGAAGTACAGTAGTCAAAGTATTTATTCAGGAAGGGAGGGATAAGGATTCATCAGTAACATGCCTACAAAGAAACTTGAGTTTGGGTAGCGAGCAGGGGTAAAGCAGTCCTGTGTCTGCTGAAGCCATCTCCTGTGCAACAAAAAACACAACATTCACGTGCCATAAAAGGAAAGAGAGAGAAACACCGGTAAAATGAGGAATGCCAGGTGAGTTGGACAGTGATAGAGTAGTGCAGAAGGAGCACGTGCTGCTGGCAGGTGGGCACAAGGGCTGAGTGACACAAGCATTCTGCGTGCATCCTCCATTACCAGCTAGAACCACAGGTGAGAAACACAAGGGACCTCCTACTGTTTGCTTCTTAATTGCTATCTCTTTCCTTTGATAAGTGGAGATACCCCTTTTTTAGCGGGTGATGGTAGGGGGATGGTTGGACCAGATAATCTTGGAGGTCTTTTCCAATCTTAATGATTCTCTGAGGAGCAGACCTAAAGTTTGGAAATCACATTCTAGTTTACTCTGATCGAGCCAGGCTCTGTGGGTTCTAACTCTTCACTTAAAAAGACAAAACCAAGTACCAACAATTTGCTTTTGAGGACAAAAAGACCAGCTTGCTAAGGAAGGACTAACAGAAACGCATTTCATCTTAAATTTAAATTAATTTCACACCATCCCACTGTTTATTTACATGTCTCCTTTACTGGTCATCTTTTTGTTTAAGACTCAGAGTACAACAGTTTTTCCTATTGTCCAGACCATGGGCCCAAGTATTTTACTGGGGCTACTTGTACTTCATGGAAAGGGAACCTGCTCTAGATAGGATATGAGGAATTAAGCAGTCCGGATGGTATGCTCTGCCATGGCCTTCCCAGCTGGCTTGGGAGCCATATAATAACATAGAGAGAAGTCCAGAACTTTGATTTTGAAAAGAGGGTTTTAGCTACTTGGCACTCTACTTATGCTCTGCTTACTAATTGTGCCTTCTTGACCAGAAATGGGACCAAAAATAGGAGAAACCTTCACAATGCTAACTAACGAAACAACCATAAAAAGAAGTCTTGTTTTATGACATGCTCCATTGGTATTGCAGCATTCTGCCTATGTGGGCATATTTTCTAACACATTATGCAAAAACAAGTCAGGGAAGATGCTGAGGATTGTAATTTTCTAATTTAATTCTGCCATTTCCAGTAATGGAAAGCCATACTATGGCTATTTATCTTCATAAGTGACAGATGCATTTCATTAAAACGTCCTTAAATAATTTCTCATGGCACTTGAAGGAGGAAAAAAAGGAGTAAGAAGATACCTATTTTGTAAGCATGCACACATCGATGTTTTGAGAGCAGTTGAACACACAAATGATCAATGACACTGCATTAAAGAGGTCAAGCAAAAAGACATTTGTCTGTTTTTTTTGGTTTTTTTTTTTTTTTTGAAATGTTGATGCCTGTTGAACACTTCGTTAAACAATCTGACATTGACTGTTGCTGGGTGAAAATATGCTAATAATATCACTGCGTAGGGATATAATGACTGCCACTTGGGAGAATCCCAAAACTCCGTGTACTGCTCTGACAGGCAGATGCTTCCCTTCCAGTTATTGCTGAAGTGCTGCCATGTAGGAACAGCAGGATGCAGCAGCTGTAGAGCAAGTGACTGCAGAATGATTTAGCCAAGAACTTTGTATTGAGTTAAAACTGTATATAAATAAGCAGCTTGTCAGGGCAGGTGAATATTCACCCAATTTTCATTCTGTGTTGGACAACTGAGAGTGAAGAAATAAAATCTCATGTGAAGAAATCTACATTATGTGCTGTTGAGCACACTTTCAAAGGGTGGGTGCTCTGTGTAAAGTCCTAGCCCAAGTTTTGGCATATAAGAGTTGCAAGGAAGCAACAAAGGCATCAGAGAAGGGAAAGCTATAGGTGAGACCATGTGCCATTTTTCTGTTGTCCTCATAACCAGTACAGCTTAGGGAAACTTGCAGGGTTGCAACAGTTCATAGGGGTCACTGCATCAAGAAAAATCCCCAGAGCCATTCTCCTCACCCATTCATTACCAAGATGGGATGGAATGGCTTAAACATAGCACCATCATCTTGTGCTCCTCAATTCTCACTTTAAAATAACTTTTTCACTAAGGTGGTTGGCAAAAGGAGAGAGTGACAAAGAAAGTCTTGCCCAAAATCCTTTCTCACAGGTCAGTCACCTGCAACTGATACTAAACAGTGATGGCAAAGACCAGTGGCTAGGTGAGCCATTGAGAAAGAATTTATGTCTAGAACAAGGAAATGCTCTTCCATACACTATTAGTACAGAGATAAAAGAAATTTTCATAGTCTGTAGGCATTGTTGTTCTCGCTCCAGGATCCCCTTGTTCAGGCCCCAGCACTGTCAAATGAACTAAATGAGTGCCCTGCACTCCCTGTTGCCATCTCTCTGGCACTCTGCCTATTTGGCCTTGGCACCTTTCACTGACTCTACGTGTACTTTTAGCTCACTGAGCAAATAAACCCAGGCAAATAATCTATTCAAGAATTGCTGTCCTCTTTTTGGTTGGTGAATCATGCAGTCTCTTCTCACTGTCATTCCAAACTACTCACCGAATGTGCTTCATTTGTTATTCTTTCCCAGTGGAGTTTGTTGGCAAAAGTCACGGGGAGTGCTACAGCAGTGTCAGTGCAGACAACACAAGTGGTCTGCCTTCTACACTGACTAAAGAAACACTAACTCTGACTAAAAAAATATCACCTTCTTAATGGAAATGTTAGCAAATGAGTCAAAGCTTGCTTCCTCCAATGTGTTTTGAAGGTGTGGTTTTCATAAGTAAAGTGCTCTTAGTGCTTTTCACAAGGGCAAATCCACTGTGTTTTGAGAGTCATCACCCAGAGTTTAGCACAAAAGCCCAGCCTGGGGCAAGTGACAACCTGGAACCTATCATGAACTGATGTTCATGGGCACCAACTGCCCAGTTCCCTTTGTGTTTTAGCAGGAATTGCCTCCTTTGAAAGCTCCAGCTCTAAAAGTGTATTATATCATGGTCATTCTCAAGTTAAACAAACCTGTCTCTCAGTCAGCACTGAGCTTCTCAAACTATGACTTCGTACAGCAGTAAGAGTTCAGCATGCAAACTGTGTACACACAAAGTTTAGTTGTCTTCCCTCCTTGCTCATCAAGTCAGTCTTCACTAATGCATTATAGAAATGCCGTATGAGAAGGTGAGGTAGAACCTCTTGTGGGCCTCTTCCCTCACTTGTTTTCCTGGTGTTGCCACCACTGCTGCTTAGTCACGCCAAACTCCTGACACTAGCCATTGAGTCACGCCGGCAGGCTGCTCCATCTGGCCCTGTCTGCAGGCAGATGAGACTACCTGTTTGGGCACAGAGGAAGTCGCGCAGAGAATGACTCAGGGAGCGATGCTGGAAATAGGAGCTGATGCTGTCAGCTCCTCAATAAAACCAAACTTCCAAGGAGGGCGAGCTTTCTTACTCACGCTCTGGTGTTTGGAGCATGACTCAGCCTGTTCACATCACACAGCATTTAAGGACTGTCCACACACAGAGTTACCTGTATTTCAGCTGAAACGATCCTGCCGCCGCCTCTTCCTCACCCTTGTCATGTTTTGGTGCAGGTGGTTAGTTAGGACTGATGTTCAGTGCTTCAGTGGGATGGCTGAACAGTTACCAAAGAGGAAGAAAAAAATCTCCCTTGCAGTTAATCACTGGCCACACTGTGAAATTCATCAAACTTTGAGGAAGCAATTGAAGCTATTTGCACTTGTGGAAAATGGGAAAGGCAAAAGTACAGGAAATTGCTTGCTGTTTTGCTTTCGGTACCACCGTTACAATTACTCCCCTGTTAGATGAGATTCCTTTACAAGAAAAGCCTTCCAGCTAAAGCACAAAGAGACCAGTCAGGTTTTGTTTATCTTGTTTGTTTTGAAAAATCAAAAGAAGCACAAAAAATGGTGTTTCTGCTGATCCATAAAGACAATCTTGACGCACTCAAGAAGGGGGTGTACCCCCTTGAAGATGAGGATCTGTAAGGCCCAGCTGAATTCACTGCTCTGGCAGCTTCATCTGACAGATATTTCAAAGTGAGGAGTTAACTAGACCTCTTAATGATTAAGGTTTACCATCAGATGAGGCACACGCAACAAATACAACAAATGCACTGTCCTGAACATCAGGCCTCTGACTCTGAATGGACAGATTGGTTCATCACCTTAGGGTGATGGATCCCCAGGGTGGCAGGCCTGGGACCCCTCTGAACACGCCTGTGTCCTCTATTTCCTAGACTGCCCCTTCAAGATCACTGTGGCCACAGTTGTTCCCAAGACCCTAATCCTTAACAGGCAACCCCAGGACTGGAACCGCATATGGAATAAGGGCTTTCTGAGAACTAACGTGACCCAGGCATGCCAAGAACTTAGCTTGACACCTCTATAATTTTTGTAAATTGTCTCCCTCACGAGGCACAGGTTGATGTACTTGCAACTTGAGGAAACTCAAGAGTACCTCACAAAACTCCATCTACACAAAAAGCACTCTTTGCTGGCCCTTCTGAGGCCTCAGCAAAGTAGGGCAACACTGAAATGAATGGCAATATACTAGGGTGACACAGGTCTTATGTCTTTAAGTGACATAAATCAGTGCAATACCTTGGTCTTCAAGCCACTAGTAGTTTAAAAACCACATCAGTAGGAGTGGCATGCACAAAGAGAAAGTGTCAAAGCTCTGTTTCTCCTTTTCTTGCCCATTTCCTTTGTTATTTTATTATCACTGTCAGAGAGCCATATCAATCCTCTTTATCTCATTACAAGGATAAAAAACTTGAGTCAATTTGCAGTATACAATACATTAGCTTGTAATGTGATACCAGCTGCAATGACCCCATCCAAAGTGAGAAGTAATCAAGTTAATATTGATGGATAGTGGTTTCCTTTTCCAAAATGATAGTTTTAACGTCTGCAGAGAAGCAAGAGAAGAGCCAGCAAAGACAAGAAAAGATCAACATATTTTCTTTTTGTTGCATAATTCTAATAAGAATTGAATTTAGGCCCACTAGAGTTGGGCCTAAACAAGCGATGTACTTGTCCAAACACTAGGAGGATGAGAGCTATGCAACAAATGAAATATGTAATCAGATACTGAAATCAACCTTACACATGTACACAAGCCCATGACAGTGAATGACAGCACTTCAAAACACGACAGAAGCATGGACATGACCACTGGGGCAGTTTTGAGAGAAGAAAATTAGTCTTTTTTTTTTTTTTTAAGATATGATACCATTTTAAATTTATGTGGGGATTCAAATAAACCCCGATAGTAATGCTCCATTGGTTTCTCCAATTTTCTGATTGTCAACAGAACCGAGAGCAACACAGATTTTTCCAATAGTACATGAGAAAATAAAAATCACAGTGGCAAAAATGATGTGAAGGAATAGGAGTTAAGTCCTACCTTCATTTGTGCAGTGCCCTGCCAGAGGACTCGTGGCAGTAACCTCTTGTGGATGTTAACTAGGCTATATGAGATCAGAATCACATCCCATAACTTGCCTTTTAGGGCATGTCATTGCCTAAGATGTTTTAAGGGCATCCATCAAAATATATACAGAGAATGTTCTCATGATGATATACATGGAAACAGCTAATCTGATAGCTGCACCCATTTACAACACTTAAATGTTTGGCTCTGATAATGGCTTTTGTTTCTTTTTTCCTTTATTTATTATCTTTCTTTTTAAGATTTTAGTTGCATATAGTTGATGTAGTTCTTTAAAATTGTTGTTTTCACCTCTGCAGGATCTATTTTAAAAAGCCATCTTGTCTCTCTCTTTCACTCACTGCCTTGCCCTCCTTTTTCCTTCTGACTGTTAAATCAGACTCCATTTTTCCTCCAGTTGCTCCACACAACCTTGTGTTCTGCATCCTGACCTTTCATATGCTGCCGTTTGGATCACCAGCTCTAGCCATTACATTAGCAACACGCAATTACACCCTCAAGGTAGACTCAAGTGCAGATCCTACCTCTCCATAAATACCTTAATGAATGGCAAGATGCTGATGTACATTTGAAGGCTGTTTTCAGCTCACATACGAAAGAAGGATTGTTCAGAGACTTATCACCATGTGTAGTGATGGGAGCATTTCCCAAATGTCTGTGTTCCACCACAGTACCCTCTGTATGGTGCTGCTTTTGAAGTGCCCATGCATTATATACTTTCTAGAGGTCATTGCCAAAGCTGCACCCTGTTGTCATAAAGGAGCTGAGTGCACTTTGAAAAGAAGTGTTCTTGGTAAATTATTTGATAGTTTTTGCCTTTGGTTATGAACTGCTGTCCTGAAATGCTGTATTTCGGTGCATTTTGTTGCTCTTTGGGGAGCAGTACGAGGCCAGTAAAGTACTTACACCATTTTTATTTTTTTTCCATAACTCAACACACATTTTTCTGTGTACAAGTGACATCAGAACTGAAGCAATGCTGGCTTTTCTCCCAACAACAGCACTGGATGGCAAATCTGACATATCAAAGAACTTCCCCCATGGCCACACATCAATGTGGGACATGATATAATATTTTCTTTACGGTCCAACAGTTGTGATAAATTGAGCAATGTGTGAAATGGTGGTTTTCACACAGTTCAAGGCCTCATTTGTCCAGATCATCATGAATAAAATCTGTTCGCAGTACCAAATCCACTGGGAATGAACTATCTTTCTTCCTTTTAGAAGGAATTCCACTGCGAAAGGGAACTGTGAGAAAGGCACAGTGTGAGGCTGCTCTGTACCAGCTTTGTGCAGAAAGATATAGCAGTTTCTACTTTGTCTCCCAGGGGCTTTGCTGAGCATGTAACATTAATTGTGACCAATTTGGCCTAGAAAAGAGGTTAACCACAGGCTTCAATATCAATTAAACCATCAGATGTCATTCTACATAACATGTTCTACCTCTTCTGATTTATAAAAGTCTTGCTATAACTTTGCAACCCCCCCCCACTCCCCCCCTAAAAAAAAGTACTTCTAAAATCTGCAAGGGTAATAAAAATCTGTGGCATTATGGCATGAATGGCAACTCATTTTCTAAGTCTACGAAATCCAGTATGTCCCTTTAATTAACCAAGAGAGGCAAGAAAAAGGAACCATTTCTGAAAGATCCTGGAAGGAAAACAATTTGTTACCAGCGCAGCTTTGCTCCAGCACATTCTAGGTTATGCCAATGTGTGAAATGATGGCTACAACAAAGTCCAAAGTGATGGCATGATTGTGTGTGTGATGAAAAGGAAATTTAGACTCATTTTGCATGCATTACAGCAAATTCAGACTTAGTCAAAGCTTGTCCAACACTGAAGAGTCTTTTCACTGAGATCCTCCTGAGGAAGAGAGATGCTGGGTCAGTCAATCTCAGGATCTTCAGTGAGCATATTGCCCTGCTGGCGAACACACACAGCTGCTCAGCCAGAGAAGCTCTTCTTCAGAGCTAGCAAAATGCTCTCAAAAGTAAGGAAACTTCAAATATTCAATTCATTTTTGCTGCACTAGAAGGAATTAACCACAGCAAAGACTAGCCATGCTCACAACATGGGCTCTGTCAGGATAAACATGACCTGAAACTCTGCAAAGCTTTGGAATCGGGAGAATGCAAGAATCACCTGCAGAAAGGAGAGCTGTTGCACAGACATCTGGAAGTTTAGGTCAGTATTCATCATTCACAGATCTAAGTCCAACTAATTCATTGACTTTGTCCTAATTAATTAGAAATCCAGCTTGCATTACAAACAGCTGGGGAACAAGGCAATCCATAGCTGAGGGTTTCCGAGCAGTTTTATCCCACTGCTAGCAGGGTTTGACCTTGCTTCTTCCTTTGCCTGCAGGGTTTCAGTGCCACACAGTTACTGACCCTGCTGCTGCTATAGGTTCTCCACGGCCTCCCTCCAATCTGTGGTATGCTGTAGGGCACAGTAAACCTTACCTCTACAAACAAGCCACAAATTTGGGATGAGCTTATTTTCAGAAAAATGCAACGCCATGGCATAACCTAGGCTATTGGTGAAGTTTGAAGGAATTTAGGACAGTCATTTGTGACTGGCAGAAAGGGAAAAAATAAAAGAACGCGAAGAAAATTTCAACTTTCTATTTCAACATTCCCTGTTATAAAACCATTTATTCCTCAACCCAATGGGATTTTTCAACCCAAATTCAGTCACACTCACTTTTCAAAGGTTAAGACAAACAAATGAATTTCCCTGCAATGCACAACTGAAACTCAGAACTGAAGTCTCTTGGTCAGGTTTTACTCTGGGCCACCTCAACCAGATGCAAATTTTCCTGCTTAGCCCATGCTGTGGCAGAACAGAAAATAAACTGCACAGCTCAGCCATGAGAATGTACTTCCACATTTAGCCTGCTCATGAAGCAGGTAGAGGGGGCAGGCACAGTGTTTAACACACCACATGTTCCCATGGACACACTTTTCATACAGGACATAACAATACACAATAAACATATTTATGCAATAATTGAAGAGTGGGCTGCAAGCTCTCAGCATGCAATTCTGTTTTCAGTGGGATAACCAATTTTTCATACACTTTGAAAATTTTAGTCCAATTAAAAGAACAAGTAGGTTACTTCTGATAGTCTGTATGGGTACAATAGGACAATGATCTGGTCATCCATTCCAAATCTAGAAATGTATAAGCACTCCAGTTCTAGCAGCCTGATCCACCTGGTGGTTATTTTAATGTTCTTAATGCCATCTGGATCAACATTATTTTCATCCTAAATCCAAAACACAGCACCATATTAGCTACCATGAAAATTAACTGTATCCCTGCCTCAATGAATTGGCTGCATCTTGCTGGACGTATGGAAAAATGGAGGTAGCACCTGTGCTTTACAGACTCCTGACATTTGATCAAAACACAGAGCTGGGAGGAGATCTACACACATCTGCTTCGATCTCTGGAGAACAGTGCTTGTTGGCCTTTACACATTATAGACACGGAGATCTTTGCACAGATTGAATTCAGAGGTTTACAACACCTGGTCATTTTTCTAGCAATGCTCATAGGTAGATTTACATGTGTATGTAAGATTCATGGAGTCCCTTGTTTGTAGTATATCAAAAGTCCTGCTTTTGCTCTTCCAGTAACCTTATTTGAGACGTGATGAGACTTCGTGACATATCAAAAGGAAACTCTGAAATCACACTATGCCTAGGCACAGCAAGAGTAAGTTAAATTCATTTTTGCAGCTGTCCAAGTGAATTTGTTTGCTCTTACTGGTATACGGCTCAGCTTAATATTTTCCTAAGGCAGTTCTTGATTATTCTGTGGACAGATGACTAAAATTAATAACGCAGTAAAGTTGGTCAGTAGTAAAACATATTCCGGGAGGCAAAAGTCAGAGCATCCAGATATTCCTCTCTGGAATGAAATGCTCCTACCCTTTCTGGCCTAGACAGATTTTCTCATTAGCAAGAGAAAACATTATTCAGCAGGTTGTATATAAAAGCTGAAAGAACTGAGTTCCTACCCTAGGTCGCATATTGCCTGCAGTGATCTTCAGTAGCTCCTCCCACAGCCTCAATTTGTTGGACCATGAAATAAAAATAACCTTTTTCCTACAGTACAAGCGGAGTGAGGCTGATTAGATGTGGAATTGCCCCCAGTCCCAAAATAATTAGTCTTGTACGAGTGAAGAAGTCTCTTGAAGCTTCTGGAAAGACAGAAGGAAGAAAAGGAGGGAGGGAGCGAGAAAGAAAGAGATGGATTTGTGCTTGGATATCAGTTGCATAAATGACTTTAATTCTCAGATTTCCTAACCTCACATTCATGTGACTGCACATCAACAATATATGGGGCTGCTTGTGAATAGCACCACTACTTACTGCTGCTGAATCAAATTTTCCTTAAGAAGCAAAGCTTTGTTGCTGTTTGCATTATTAGCCTGCTCTCTGTTTTCTTACAGCTTTGAACTAAACCCAGTTACCACTTTTTTTTTTTTTTTTCTTTACATGATCCAGAGCACTGTGCTTCAGTTCACAGGACTGCAAACTGTCATTTGGTCTTTTTTAACTGTAATCATACAAAACAAAAGAAGTTGGCTTTCCCATAACTACTGGGTTTTGCAGCTCTTTCAAAACAAGACGCAAATTAAGTGTCTGTGACATTGGGCATTTGTGATACCACTTCAAACGTTAGCATTTCCATTTCTGTAGGCTAACCCCTATTCTCTCCTCCTGCAATTTCACATCAGTCCCTAATGCTCTCATTTTCATCCCGAGGGGCTGTGTGCAAACTGGGTATGTCTAATAGACATAGTTAGTGCTTTGCAAGGTCCTTTTGTGCACGGCTGTGACTGACAGAGACGGGTGCTGTTTGCAAATGTCAGTGGAGCAATGACCTCAAGTTAATATGGTGAATGATGAAAGAAAAAAACATTCATTCAGCATGTGAACTCTGTGCTGAGATTAGCCAGAAGTACTGGGCACATACAAATTACTGTGCTGTCAGCACAGTGCTTGGTGGGGTTTTTAAATATTCCAGCTATTATAAGCCATCATCCTCAAGGCAGTGGCAAATGAAAAAAGAGAAGAGCCAAAATAGCATTTCTGATGCAAATACCATTGTTTTAGATAAGAGCTTTGGACCTGGATGCTTAGAACAATTCATGACCTCCTGGCAGCTGCAGTCCTCAGACTGATAGGAAAGGAATTAGAGTAGCATGTACAGAACTGTTTGCAAAGCTCAGGGACGGGACCAGAAGGTATGCAGCCCCTCAGTGGTAGATGCCAGTTTACCTCCAGTCTTGCCAGGAGCAACAGAAAGTTACCAGAATCTCTGCAGTCTGCCTGTCTGCTTGTGCTACTTGCTCTCATTTCATTTGCCTGTGGACAAAAGTTGGCTTTCCAGATTCCATCTCTGCAACTGGTGTCAGCAGAGCAGTCAGGGACCACAAAGGCCATGGCAGGTGACCTCTTGTCTCACCCATGCAGTTCTGTTTTGGGGGCACAGCCTGCAGTAGCATTCAGGGTGTATATGTAATCTGTAGCTAGCTAAAACTTTAGAAGTCTGAGGAAAATATCAATGATATTTTCGGTGATTTCTCCCCAGCTATATAGTTGGTCCTTTCTTGGAACTGAAACAATGGAACTGTTAGCAGAGAGATTGGAAGAAATGCAGTTTCTCTCCCTCCTCTGACCAGTTCTAGTAACAACTATCTCCAGAGTCAGGATTATGGAGAAGATACCAACTTTCTTTCTATCTGTGCTTCCTATTGTTGACTTTGAAAACCACATTCATTTGGGATCAGATTCTATCACAGACTGCTGCTTTGAAACTAGCAAACATCTGGGGCAGGTAAGAAATACAGAATTTAGAGTATAATAACTTCAATACACTCTGTGAAAAGAATCTTCTGTTCACCTCTCCTCACGGCCTGTCTCCCTTATGCATGCTTCTCTTGCCTTTGTACCTAACCATGTTCAAAACCCTCTGCATCATCTATTCCTCTAGCAGTCTTGTTTACCTGGTTGAGCTTCTTCTATTTCCAGTCGTCTATCAGTTCTTCAAGTCCTTCAGAACAGCAAGATCAATAATGTCTTTTCTTAAAGGTGATCAAACGCTAAGACAAAGCTTGCTATATTCTCCCCCTGCAATTCTTCTGCCTCCCCATTTACAGATGCTGCAGGGAAGGGGATGTACAAAAACCTTTTTGAGAGGCAGAGGACAATACACACCTTCTTTTGTGGAAGCAGCAATATCTACCCTGGGATTGCTGCATCCTGATAAAACTAACAGACAGATTTGGGCTTATTTCTGTTACTATGCTCTGTTTTTGTTTTTTTTTTTTTTTTTTTTGTTTGATTGGTTTGTTTTGATTTGTTTTGTTTGTTTGTTTTTGTTACTAGCCAGCAGCTAGTAGCTCTTAGGAAGAAAGATTTTTCTGAAACCTTTTGCTTATTTAATAGTCATTTCACAAGCAGATACAGTTTAGACTGCAAAATTATTTGCAATACTTTTGTACAACATCTGTTTCCCTCCACAGCGATCCCCCACCATGTGCTGACCCAGCCCAGAGCTGTTTATTTTAAAAGACCAAGACTAACCTCAAGCTGATACAGAAAGTGTTCCAGCTGATAGTGACCAGTTTATCATTCTCTATTTGTTTTTCCACTTTCTTTGTTCATCTGCACTGCCTTCTCCCAGGATTTCTCTCTGCTTTTCATGTGGGTCACTTACAGAATTATTCACTATGATACTGGATTGTCATAAAGACACTGAATAGGACATAAGACACTGAAAATTCCTCCTGGTGGGGATAAGCAAACACTACCCATCCACAATCACCTCACCAGATAAGTGAACACAAAATAGTTACTAAACCTCCAGCTATGAGTGCTAGGGAGTAAGCATGAAGAAAAAGAAGAGGGAACCTGTCTTTACAGTTACATAGGTTTCATATACTGCTACTTGTCAATCAAGTGCTCAAGTGGGGTACTTTCATTCACTTGCTGCCATGGGCAAAAGCAAATGCCATCTGTTTGGAACAAAACACACACCCAGAACACACATGTTTGCTGCTGAAAGGATGGGCTGGTCAAACTACCCATAAACTGCAGAGCTGAGTCAGCAGTACAGAATTATAATTAAAAATAAAAAATAAATTAAGACTAGACAGCATTTCTTAGAGAGCTGTGCAAGCTTGCTGGGACCCTTTTAGTAGCCCTGCAAATATAAGTGGTGTGTGGGCAGTTGCCACAAAATGGTTCAAATTGGAGAATTGCAGCAACTCACCACTTTTCCAGTGTCAAGACTGGGAAATGCCTAGTCTATGATTCCGATGTGGTAAAGTAGACTTCCACTGCCACCTCCTGGCTCTTCCAGACACCAAACAAAACTGAATATGCTAAACAGCCTTCTTCATATCTTATTGCCATTCAGGTCATAGGCCTGATCTAAAGTTTACTGAGATGACCAAGCTTCAAGTCAGCCCTTGGAAATATATGCATACGAAAAAAAATGGACACACAGAGACTGCGTTTTGTATCATAAATAAGAAAGAAAAGGTTTGCTGACCTTACACTGCACTCTACACATTGATTTTAAATACAAGTAAAAACATTAAAATACTTCTACACCTGCTTCTCATACGAATGTGTTTCATTATAGTTTCTCACCTTCCAGAAGAAGCAGATCACAGCCTATAGAGGATCCCTGATGTCCTCGCAAATGTTTTGGAATATCTACTTCTTCGTTGTTCTGTTAAAAAAAAAATAAATCTGTAAGCATACAAAAGGCTATACACTTGTTTGTTTTATAACAGAACTATAATATGGAAAAAAAATGTCTCTATTTAATATTCCTTTTCTTTGCTTCCTATCTTGCAAAGTCTAGCGATATTTCTTACTAATGTTGGTGGAGGTACGGAGATAGATATTGACTTTCATCTCTGTAAAGAATTCTGGCTTTACTGCTCCATAAACTGCTCCAAAAGAATCATAATAATATGATATCGTGATTTATAAACACAACATAGCTTTTCTTTTTGCATTTTTATACAATTTCAAATAGCATTTACTTTCAGAGATTCCTTTTATCTGAACTCTACTCAACAGTAAATCTCAAGGAGATTGTCAGCCTAAGGGCATACAACACTTGGTAGCATAAGTCTGGAGGTAAAAAAGGGAACATGGGTTTCGAACTCTCATTACTCCAAGTCTGCCCTTTCATTATCTATGGATTTGGGGCCTATAACTTCTAACTTCCTCAATTAGTAAGGTCTCCCACCTGTAAAATAGGTGAGAATCATACTGCTCTACTGTGTTTCAAAAGGTTTACATCACTCCATTCTTCCACATTCATTAGCACTCTGATAGTTCACTGAGCAAGGTTTCTATTATTAGAAAGATTTTTCAGAAAATATAAAACTAGATGAAGCAGTGAAATCCACATTATCTCTGCTGTGCAGCTGAGTAACATCACATTCACCTGGTGGGAGCACATTCTTTCCTCGGTTTACATGTGTGAAGAGGTGATGTATTTTTAATGAGATTTATTTTCACGATAGGAATTGCACTGACAATTTGCATTAAAGATAAGCTAAATGAGCTGCTGAAAATTAGAACTAGCTTCCTCACATTTGTTTCTTTTAATTAACTTGTACACTGTGTTAATCTTGGATTAAGTCCTGGCTCATGCCATCTATAACATCGAAGTCATCCTTCCATAAAAGTTTTGATCACCTCATTTTCTTTCTATCTGTTTACCCTTTGATGGCACAGAGAAAAATGATGACAGGTAGCTCACAAAGGACAATTAAAGGAACAGCAGTTTACTCTTATGTGCTGCCACAAAAATACATTTTTTTTTCTCTTTTGTCTAAGTGAGATAGTAACTGTAAAAATTTTCAGCTGGCCAGAAATTTGTATTTCTGGCTAGGTTTACTTTAAGCACCTAGCAATTTATTGGAATTAAGTCACTTCCTATGTTAATTGAAAGTAAATGATATTATATGAAACCTTAGTGACCTCCAAATGGAACTGAAACCTTTTATGTCCCCTGTACAAATCTCTGGACTGTGTGCTAATGAGTAACTGGTAGCAGTAGATGTCTGCTATCACCCATCGTATCAGTCACATAAGGGAGAAACTCAATCAGCAAACTTGAGGGATATAGGATACGTACTTCATGATCAGGTAGCACAGATACTTGTCAACAAAGAAACATGGAGACCCAGGGAAACCTTGGATTTCTCTACACCAGAGAAGAAAGAACAGACATGGGGTTGTATAGATGCTGGTTCTGCTTCCTCCCTGCTTATTTTGTTTTTCATCTCTACAGCTTCTTCCTTCCCATAATACCAAGTCCTACTACAGTCTCCAGTTTTTGTCCTCTTTATCTGCTTTACATGCCTGCTGGCCCTGCTCCCCGCTCCTCGCGCAGCACTGCCCTGCCCTCCACCACAGAAGCAGCCAGCTGTGGGTTGCAGGATGGAGCTGCACACAGGCAGATGAGCTGGCAGGGGAGAATTCGAGGACTGGAGGAGGTTCACTGCAGATGTCACCAGCCAGGAATTTAGTTGCCAAATTCTATCAAGCTTCTGCTGAGGGTGTCCAAATTAAAATCACTTAGAGGTTATCACTTGGCCAGTTCATGTTTTCCTGGAGACAGCAAAAGGGGCTTGCTTGATACTGGAGATGCTTCTTTCTCTAAAGCCTGGAAGAAGCACGATTTCTGAATGAAAGCACTATAAGATTTTCAGCAAGTTCAAAAATCAGCTTACTTGCCATACTCTCATTTTCGTGTGTGGCTGAATAATTTTAGATGAAATTTTCCGAAGTATGGCTGACAAGAGCTGTGGAGAAAAGGATCCTTGACAGACAGAGTTGTAAGACCCTTCAGGTAACTCTGCAATGTCTGCCTTCTACCATAGCAGCATGGAGCCTAATCATATTTTATTGTACCTGCAGTACCTGCGCGTGGTTTGTGGGGCTGCCACATGCTACATACCATTTCCAGTAGGCAGCCTGGATGCAGCTACCTTTCTTTGACGGCTGCACGAGTTCAGCTGTGCTTTGCCAGGTGCTTTCAGTTTGTTTACTTGTGGAGAAAGATGCAAACAGGCTTGTAATTCAAAAAAATGGCTGTGGTCACACACAGAAATTTGGAGACTGTACACTTACCACCAAAGAAACATGCTGATTGTGCTTAGGTCTATAAACTTGCCAAGGCAGTTAGACAACCTATTTGGAACAGAAGTTCTTAAAATTGCAGCAAAAGAATACAGAAAAGTGTCAATTTTATACTCGGAGGAGGAGACCAGAAAGATAGCATATCAAGCACATGATTGCAAGGTGAAGCTGAGGACCATTACCATTACATTTGATAAATGTCATTTGCATTTATACTTTTCCCCATTTTCTTCTTATTATGACAATTTGGCAAAATGCTACGAACTGTTTATGAGGAAAAAGTTATGGATGCTGGCAGACAGGGCCATACAGGATCACAAGAGCTTGAACTCGGAGAACATTATTTGCCAGATTCAAATAAAATACCTTTTAGAGCTAGTGAGGAAACATTAAAAGGAACTGACTAACCTGGACAAACAACAACTCCAAAGGTAAGAATGACAGAAGATGCTTTTCAGTTGTATGCAAGAGTACAAACATCATAATGGGAGCAACAGGTAGAAACAGGAGCGTTCTAAAATGACTGGAAGCAAAGGGAAAACTTAGGCAGAACATAAGGAACCCTTACAAATAGACCATCCTTGCAGAAAAAAAAAAAAGAGAATCATATATCTGGGGAGAGGAATGAAGAAAATACATAAGTCAGTCTATCCAGATATGAATTAAAACCAGGGAGTCCAAGTTCAACGGGAATTTCAAGCTTGGTTTTGGAAAGCAAATATGGTTCAGTCTGCCATCCTTTCCATCAGAAGCCAATGACATAGGTGGAGCCGAAGCCTTGTGACTCTGTTGAAATGAAGATAAACAACCCAATCACAGATGATAATTTAAATAGTATAATTTAAAGCAGATGACTATGGAGGAAAGGAAAAGAGAACCACCTACCTGACACCACCAGTCAGAAGTAAGTTAAGCCTAACTCTAGGCTGTAAAACTTGGAAAATATGAAAAGTGCTTAGAAAATACACCAAAAAAATAATATTCTGACAGATAGTGCAGCCCCCTTCAGCCCCCTTCAGATAGGAGAAGAGTTCTGAAGACCTATTGCAGAAGCCACTGAATTACTAAAGGTTTTTTAAAAAAAAAAGAAAAAAAAAAGAAAAAAGAAAAAGAAAAAAGAGAATGATACTGTTCTGAGAATAAAAACAAAAATGTATTTCTGTGTTTAGATCATTCAGCTAAATGATCTATGTGGATTAACTCGGCAGGAGGTGAGGTGAGCCTGCGCCAGCTCCAAGAACAAATACTATGCTGAAATGCAAATCCTGAGGAGCGATTATACAAAAGCCCTTACTAGGCAAATTTTGGGGGAAACACTAAAAATAGATTGTAAAGAACAGCCTGACCAGAAATGAGGCAGCATTGTGTGGAATATCAATTGCTATATCAGGGTGAAGAAATGAAAGGAATGTGCTAAGAATGTCAACTCTGACCCTGCTGTGAAACACTGAAGTTTCCCGAAGCATGTAGCAAGAGTAACTACCCTGTGAGACACAAGCACACGCAGCAAAAAAGGAAGAGCTGGACATTAAAGATGCATGCTCCGGCCCTGGGAGAACACCCTCACCTGCAGGAGAGGGCAAGGTCACTTCTAGACTCTGCCTTGGAGGCTTGATCTCTCACAGCTGCACAACATACTCTCAAAACCAAACTGAGCATCCTGCCTCCCTGGTTTTGCATAGGAATAAAGATCGAGCCCTCTTTTCAGGTTCCTTTAGCAAATTAACATTCTGGATCAGGTGAGATGGATTGCAGTTCACAGACACAAGCAGAGTGTTTTTGTGGATTTCTGCACATACAAAACACTCAGACTCAGACCCTCTCGTAACCTGCTACTTACCAGTCACTGGTCGGTTTTCTGGCATTTACTTGCACAGGATAAAAGAGGCAAGCATGCTTCTTTGTTAACTCTAAGTCCTATAGCAACGTGGCTTCTTGTAAAGAACAAGCAAGATTAGATTTTCTTCTGCACCTTGATTGACACAGAGAAGAAGTAAAACCTTTACAACTGCCTAATTTTCACAATTCATGTGGACCAATTATTGGCCCTAGTATATTAATATGTACTAGGCACTAGCCTTGTACATATCAGCTGCTGCTGCCTGGTTTTGAAGGTGGTCTTTCGAACAGGGTGATGTGGCAGTTCTCTGAAGGGCTACATGTGGTTCCAGCCCATGCTTTGTTAGAGAAGCAGTACCCAAACTTCAGAGTCTCAGCCGTGCAGCCCTGCTGCAGCACTACACTGGAAGGGAAGCTGGGTGACCACATGCTGCATACAGAAGCTGTGGCCAGGAAATATGGATCCTGTCTGCTGCTAACGTTCTGTTAGTGTCAGGCAACAAAGGACCATTCTCTGCTCCAGCACCTCACTTCCACATTAGGGAAGCAGGGGAAAGAGCACTCACATTCCTTTGAAGATCGTTTTTAAGGTAATGGGGTTAGGAGAGAACCAAAAGGAGCCACTGCTGCTGGAGCTAAATAGATGCAGACCTCCTCCCCAGTGCTAGGCATGATAACACAGGGCTTCTAAAATAACACAACATCAGGCAGTTTTGCTCTACGGTCTTATTTATTACTTTTGAGTCTGTTGTCTCTATTTAATCTTCTCCTGCTTGGAAGAACATCACTCCATCAGTGAATCAGCATCTCCAGAGAGGAAATGAAATGGAGCCACGTTCATAGTGCGCAGCCAATCGCTGTCTTGCCACTCAGTTAATGTTCCACAGTGGGTTAAGAATTATTGTCCTCGTCTTTCAGCTTAGTCCAGATTTAGAGCCCCAGTGGAAGAATTAAGGAGTAGATGAAACAGTACATGCAAAGCTAGTTCCCAGAGCAATAAAGGAGCGTGTTTGCTACCTCAGTCACTAAGGCAGGTACTTAAGAATCAGATGTCACAAAGCAGTTCATTTTTCACGAAACCTTGAGTAAAGGGAGAAAAATGTCGTTGGATACCACTTAGGATTTCTAGCAGGAAGCAAAGGAAGATAAGCTATTTAAACAAAACTATTTTAATTAGTATAATTATAGACTGAAATATGACCCCACTGTCCGTGTGTTATTATTTATCACCCGGTAAGGTACTTCATGGATTGGCCACAGAAAAGACTTTGCAGCAGCTGACATGTATGTCCTAAACCTTCACTCACAGAAGATTCCCCCAAGAGGTGAATTCTCCAGTGAGTAAGTAAATTTGAGAGGGATTTTCTCTCCAGTTCCTTCTCTACTCCATGCATACATGTATTTCTGCAGCTCAATATCTAGCCACTGCTCTCCCTTTCTCTTCTCTACCTGACATGTTCGTGCATGTCTCTGATGACTAAGAGTTGTTGAACTTCTGATGCTCTACGGGATTCTGAGCTGTAAAGCGCAGGGAGAAATTCTCCCTTGGAGCTTTATGTGATCCTCGCTCTTCTGCAGCTGCAAGGATCAGTTGTGCAACTGTGAACTCTCAAGGCTGACTCACCGCTCCGAATCTATTTCCCTCAACTTAGCTCTGCTGTGGCAAAATTGCCACCCCCACTCCTCTTGCTGACTGAACACCAAGCAAAATTTAATCCTGATCTTTCTCTCTGTGTCTTCTTATTCCCTTTATACTTATAACTAAGATTATGCCATGTCCTTTTTCCTTAATTTAAGTAACCAGGAGGAAATTCTTTACTCAGGGGATGATGAGGCACTGGACCAGGTTTCACAGAGAAGGTGTGGATGCCCCATCCCTGGAGGTGTTGAAAACAAGGCTGAAAAGGGCTTTAAACAACATGGTCTAGTGGGTGGTGTCCCTGCCTAGGCAGGGGGTTGGAACTAGGTGATCTTTAAGGTTCCTTCCAACCCAAGCCATTCCAGGATTCTCTTGTTCTCTGTATCTTTTTGCATGGTAGGCTAGGTCTAAATACCAATGGTTCTTCCTTTGAAATGTTTCTAAGACTCAGGACAGACCACGCTCTTACCAACTTTCACCTTATCTCCTCCCTAACATTACTTTCCCCTTTCTGGCTTCTCTGACATTTCAGTCAATGCAAAGCACAGCTTCTAGATCAACCTCATGCCCTGCATAATGATTGTTGACACTTTTCCCTCCTCATCTCGAGTTCCCACTATGGCATTGTTTCCTACACCTCTGCATCCCAAAGTCCTTTTATCAACCTGCGTATCAGTTTATGACATTTACTTTGCTGTTCTCCCCTTCATTCTGACAACAAGGAATTCTGAGCACCAGCTATGTTGTGCTTTTCACTCTATCCTCATCCTTGCTTTCATATGCTGCCATGGCATAAGTGTTTATCTCCAGTTTTTGACCCTACAGATCAGTGACTCTTCATTTGCCAATGGAGTTGTCTATGTTCCAGCAGCCATGTGCAATGACACGACATGTGACAATATTATCCATCTTTTTTTCAAATCTCTTGTCAAAACCTATTTCCTTCTAAGACAGCAACAGACATCCTAAAACCAGAATGGCCAAAATACACAGTACCATTTGGCTTGCTGAGAGAACTACAACCATGTATTTCTTCCTTCTGCTGCTAGAAAAAAAAAATAAATCCATCCAGTAAAGGAAAAAGAGACAGTAATTGTGTTACTGAGTGTGTCATAATATAGACAGACCAAGAAGGAAACCACAAGGTTTTGAGTTCATTGTGAACACATTGCCTCTTCACTGCACTACACAGTTGAACTCGCCACTAGTAGCTCCACTGCTGTCAGACTTTTTACACGATCATTACTGGGAGAACCGAGTGGGGCTGCTGGAACACATTACATGTTTTCCACTGACACTGTGCAAGCTAAGTATAGGTATAGGTTTACATGGCAGTATGTGTTGGTTTTCTATCTGCTTCTACAGGGTAGCTGTTTACTAACTGTACTAATAATGTGTTTTTTTTTTTTTTTTTTTTAATATATATATTATTATTATTGGTTCTTCCATGCTCTGTGCTTGTTATTGTAAACTGGTGCCAGGTATCAATCTTAAGCATTCATGAACCGTTCCACTGTTAGGCTGCCTCACTCTAATCTGGCCTAAAGAAAGATGAAGGGAATGCAATTTATTTATTACACTAATATGAGGCTTCTTCCCGAGAGTCCCAGGAATGTCGAGGGCTTGTAATGTCTACCTGTTATCACATTAGAGAAAATTCTCATGAGTCAATTCCTAATACTACCATGTGGACATCACTTCGAATTTGGTCCTTATGTTGACACTCAGTGTAGCTCATGATATTTTGTCATGGGCCTGACCTTGACCAGAAAGCACACAGGTAAGTGTTTTTATGGAAAGTGATGTTAACAGTTGGATTTGGGGTAAAGAAAAGGAATAAAGTGCTTGTGCGTCTAGCTCATACATCATTTCTGCTCGTATTTTCCACATTAGTCCATGCATCATACCAAACAACTTTGTTGTCTGAGAAAATGGGGTGACATCTTCCCTTGTGGGGAGGTAGATAATGCTGTTAGTGTAAAAGAATGAAGTGGACTCTTATGAGCTCTTTGGCCTGTGTTTTCCACTCTCAGTGTTCTGTGATTCATCTAATTAAGGTACACAGCCTGTAAAACAGTAGGCAATTTTGAACTTTCTACTCATTAGCTGGATGTGAATGGATTTTTTTTCCTCCTGGCTGTCTTCCATTTATCTATGGCAGTTCTACATGACTCAGTGAGATGCCAGAAGGGCTCATGATTGCGTGGGTTGCCTCTGGCAAAGGCAGCAGCTTGAAAGTAAGTGTCTGTCTATCAGACTTTTACTTCTCTCTGAAAACAAACATTGAAAAGCCTCTTCCTAGTGAGGCTGACCCAGCTGCCGTGTCTTGTTGGGATACAAGATGATTAATTTCTTTCTACATAGCTCAGTACTTAACCCATACATAAGGGGGGCATAAGGGTTTGCAGATGAAGCAGGGCTAAAAAAAATATAATCTGATTTTATGCTTAATGAAGAAATAATTTTCTTAAGAACAAAAAGCTATTTGCATCTAGTGCTTATAAATTGCACAATTGGAAATATGTATAACAGTACCACAAGGATTATTTCAGTGATTATGGCCGAATTAGAGTCAGGAAAAAATATATATTAGAGATATTATTAAAACAGGAGGTTGTGAAGACTTCTAGGATATATACAGATGTTTTGTTTTTGGTTTTGTATGTAAAGCTGATTTTTAAGTTTGGAAGGTCTGCAGATTAGGCTGGAGGCAGCCAGAAGTGAAAATAAAGGGCAGACTTTCAGATCAGAGGGCTATAGCTTCAGAAAGCTATACTGATTTTTGTTAGCTGACAGATATCAGGCCTGCTGCCAGTGTCTAGGGAGCTATTTGAGCTTTAATCAAATGTGCCAGAAACACAGATAAATACATCTTTGGCAGTACCTTTCTTTGCTCCCCGTGGGTATCAACCTCTTCATCAGCCCTTTTCTTTCTGCACTAGTCAAGCACTCTGACAGGCAGCCTCCATGCTCTGTACAGAGCTCCTGCCACAGCACAAATGCCTTCCTTCTTGCCCAGCCACAGCGGGTTTCACCCACCTCGTCTTCAGAAAGGGAAAAATGGTGACACCTGCAGCTCCACCTCATCTTACTCCGTGTAATGAGATATTTTTGTGTGCAGGAGTAGCACCCCAGCAGGGCTGCCTCAGGTGCGTGGAGTGAGGCTGGCATTTACGTGCTTTGTAAAATACAAATATGGAACCTCTTAGCTCAGCCAAAACAGCCTCTCCTGTTCCTCTGAGAGAACAACGATGAGAGGATAGGAAATGGCTGGCTGTTCTTCAGGACTGAAACACGTTTTTGCCCAGCAACCACACTAGGCCCACGAAAAACAATTCTCTTCCGTCCACAGCTCTTTGTTTACTGCTCAGCTCCAGGATCAAATTCTAGGGTACCTGAGGCCCTTCTGTTGCTCAAATTAAATCAAAATCTCTTTCAAAAAAAAAAAAAAAAAATCAGCCAAACTGTTTTTGCTTATTTGAATTAGGTTTGGACACAGTGACAAAAATGGCGTCACCGTCATCCACTGGGGCCGCGGTCCCGCGCTCCCCCCCTCAGGGTGGCGACGCCATCTTGCGGCCGAGAGAAACTCAGCGGCCAGACACCTGGGGGACGCCCTGGGATGGGCAATTTTGCGCTGGAAAATCTTAAAATTGTGATAAAAAAAATAGGCAGTCTGTTGTAGGAATGATCACCAATAGCAGCTGCATGGGTGTAAGGGTGGCAGGGATATTACTAAACGTGCTACGGGTTTGGTGGCAAACAAGCAGGCTGGAGGAAGGGAGGGTTTTTATATTCCCTTCATTTTTATCCTGCCTTTCCCAGCTGAAATTTCTGTGGTTTAGGAGTTACAGGTCTTATTTTATCTTCTAATAAATGTAGTTTTTGAGCTACCTCTGTGGAGCTTTTGGGGTACTCATAATGCAGAGAGGGAAGAAAAAGACAAAATGAATCCACTTCAAAACTGTGGCAATTCAAGAACCGGTTGCAAAAATGAAGGAACCGTGCAGTGGCAAACAATAGCTGATCTACACAGGCCTTTCTCATAAAGCCACAGGAATTAGAGAAAAAAAAAAAAAAAAAAAAAAAAAGTAACGCAGGGATTTCATTTTAAAATCCCCTTTTTTCTTGCTTTTAGCTGGTGAGAGCATGTTCATTAACAGCATCCCCAGACTGAACAAACAGTCTTTTGATTTTATTGAGGATGATATATTTCCTCACTCTGAGAAAAAAAAAAAAAAAAAAAAAAAAAAAAAAAAAAAAAAGCCATAGTAGTATTTCAAAATATAACTATCACATGAGAAAAACAGCATTGAAGACCTGGAAACTTAGGAAAAGAGACTGCTTATACTGTCATCACCTAACACCTTCCAGGCAGAGGAGCAGAGACTTTTGTCTCATTTTATGCTTCAGTCAAATCCTCAAAATCAGATGATTTTCTGAAAGATCATCTAGATTTTTCTCTCAGTTTGAAGACAATGCTCTTTCAGCTGTGATGGCAGTTGATCCAGAGGGACTGTCATAATAACACTGAGACTGAGCCTTTAAATATTTCTTTCATGAATAGGGCCTAATTATGTTGAGCATAATGTAAACATAACACAGTAATGTTCCTCCTCCAGACAGTTTTGAAATGAAGTCAATAAGGAGAGGCAGAAGTAGAAATGGTTGTCCAACTTGTATTTGTTCCAGTACCAAATGCAGCTTAATATAGCATAAATATTTCAGGTCTGTATATGTGCTGCTGAATTTTAAAATGTGTCTAAAATGGAGAGACAGGGATTTGGTGGATGGACCACTCAGTGGGTAAGGAATTGTCTGGATGTTCGCACTCAAAGAGTTGTGGTCAAGAGCTTGATGTCCAGGTGGAGACCAGTGAGGAGTGAGTGACCTGTAGAGGTGTCCCTGCCTCTCTGGGGAGTTGGAACTAGGTGATCTTTAAGGTAGCTTCCAACCCCAGCCGTTCTGGGGTTCTATGATTCATGAAAACATCTTTCCATCTGAGACCATCTGAGACCGTCTGAGCTATATGTCAGCCACAATGTAGATGGCAAGGGTGTTGTATTGCCTCAGGTTTGAGACTGACGCCTGACACTCTCTGTGGTAGGGTGTTCAGTTTTGGGTCTCTCACTACAAGAGGAACATCAAGGTGCTACTGTGTGTCCAAAGAAAGGCAATGAAGCTGGTGAAGAATCTAGAAAACAAGTCTTACCAGGAGCAGTTGAGGGAACTGGGGTTATTTAGCCTAGAGAAATGGAGGCTTAGGGGAGAACTTATCGCTCTCTATGAATACCTCAGAAGAGGTTGTAGCAGGGTGGGTTGTAGTGGGGTTGCTGTTCTCCCAAGCAGCAAGCAATAGGACAAGAAGAAATGGCCTCAAGTTGCACTAGGGGAGGTTTAGGTTGGATATTAGGGGGGGGGGGAAAAAACAAAACAACAACAACAACAACAACAACAACAACAACAACAAAAACACTGGAAGGGTTTTGAAGCATTGGAACAGACTTCCCAGGGAAGTAGTTGAGTCCCCATCGCTGGAGGTATTCTGAAGACATGTAGATGTGTTTCTTAGGGATATGGTTTAGTGGTAGACCTGGCAGTGCTAGTTTAATGGTTGGACTTGATGATCTTAGATGTCTTTTCCAACCTGAATGACTCTATGATTCTATGATTCTGTTGCAGTTTGGAATTGTTCACCCATTGGGTTGTTTATTAGTCTAGCTGTATGCTGGACATTTGTAGAAAATATACTGTGAGAAACAGGATCAAAAGCTTTGCTGAAATCCAAAAAGATTGCATCATCTGGCTTCCCTTGGTCATCTGGGTGGGTGACCTTGTTATAAAGGGAAATTAAGTTCATTAAACAGGACTTTACCTTCATGAACCCATGTTGGCTGTGACCAATGACTGCACTGTCCTTTAGGTGTTTTTCAATAACTCCTAGAATAATCTTCTCCATCATTTTACCAGGCACTGAAATGAGACTGACAGGTGTGTAATTAACGGGGTCTTCTTTCTTGACCTTCTTGAAAATTGGAACAATGTTTGGCAGTTGACTGGGACCTCTCCAGATTCCTAAGACAGTTGAAAAATAATTAAGAGAGACAGGGAAGGTTGAAGCCAATAAGCCAGAAAGCTTGCCTCTGGGGACTACATTCTTGGGGGCAGAGTAGTTAAATCTCCCACTAGAAATACAAGGAGGTAATCTTGGCCATTATTATTATTATTTTTTTATTTATTTTTTTTTTAAGTGGAATTAGGGAAACAATTCTCCTCTCCGCATTCTACCATGAAAACGAGAATTTATTGTGCAAGCACAGTCTGAAGTACTAACTCCTTTGTTTATATCTTGTACATCGTGCACTAGAGGAGATCTGTAGGTGCAGTTGGCACTGGAGTGCAAGCCTTGTGATGGTGTCATCTGAAATACTCCAAGTAGCTGTTTGGCAGGTCAGTAGAGGAGCTTGGCCAGGCTATGTTGCTACACAAATGCCAGTGGATTGTTACCCAGAGGGAGGTGGCACAGTGAGCACCAGACGCACATCTGCCTGTGCACCTTCAGCAGCAGCTGACCATGCAGGAGAAGTTAGAGTTGGCTCTGGAAGCCTTACAGAGAAATGTTTCCTTACAGAGTTAAAAACCTTGGTAAGGAAAGGAGCATGTTCACTGCATACAAATGAGATGGGGAAAGGAGCCTGCCAGCACTGTTACGTTCACTGGAAAGAGCTTTGTCATAAGCTGCTGTGAGCTGAGCTCAAACATAAAAGATGAAAATCTTCAAAACCAATTACCACTTGCTCCTGTTGAGCCCTTTCTTCTGATTCACCTTCACCCTACAGCAAGTCTGTGAAATGTGGGTTCACCTCATCACTTGGGGTCATCCCCTGGCAGCACAGCCAGCTATTACAAGCCTGTGAAAGAAAATACCATGTTCTTCAGATCAAATTTTTGGAGGTAATGGCTCAGCAGTCACAATGAAGTAATCAAATACCAAGATGAGCCAAAGCAAAAGCAGCTGGTTTGTCCAACTGGCTGATAAAAGACACATCAAATTTATACTGCAAGTTTATTATGGCAATACAATCAGATTAAATAATTTTCACAGCAATTATATTTATATAAGGTATATATTTTTTTTATTCCCAGCACGTTGCATTCTTTTCATCTTCAGTCATGCAGTGAGTAATGTACAAACACAATTATATGGAAGATTTTTTTTCCCTAAAAAAGAGAAACCAAAATTACAAAAGTATGGCTTTATAAGAAAGTTCGAATCATAGAATCATTCAGTTGTATCATACAATGAACATTCATTTGTACTTGGGCATGGCAACATTCATCAGTAAACAACAGCATCGGCCCCTGTCATGCTGAAGACAAAAAAAAGCCAGGGGAACTAGGAGCAGGGAAGAGCCCATCAGTGTTAGAGAATATATCTGTATACCTTCAAAGTATGAAAAATGTAAAAAATGGTTTCAGAGATTAACCATCACATTTATTTATATTCTGAAGTCAGAGTTACGGAGCTTTGAAGAACGCATCTTTTTTATACCAACAAGCATCAGCAGTGGTGCAATTGACTTAAAAAGTGTTAACTTCAGTTGTAAGGAGATGTAACTGAGGTTAAAATCTGGCCTGTTCTCTCTGCTGATGATGCTGCAGAAACAGTAGCATAACATTGGTAAATCGTATGTGGCTGAATTCTGCTGTCAGCCCAGGAAAAAAGAAAGATGTATGTTTAAAAGATTTTGTTTAAAAAGTCGGTTCAAGAATTAAATGTGTCCACTGCCACAAATCCTTTGCTGGATGATTGTGTCTGTTGGCATGAAGAAGCCCTTGTGCTTGATGCTTAGGGACAAAACACCTGTTTCAAAAGCAAAGCTGCTGCCTCTTGGATAGAGAAGAGACATTCTTACCTGTTAGCAGCACAGTGCTTGGGACACAAGCTTATTTCATTAAAAGGTTGCTTTCTTAAGGCATTGATCACTGTTGTGTGCGAGTACTGTGATGTGTAAGTACTGTCAGTCAGTTAGGAATTGTACCAGAAGAGGGCAGACATACGTGTGCACACACACACAGACAGACACACACACACAAGGTCACTCAGAGCTCACTGAAATGATGCTCACCGATACTGAAGGAAAACACAGACACCCCTCAGATCTTTACAGTGCTACTCCTGAAAACTGAAATTAAATAACATAACCTATAATGCACAGGTTAGCACAGACCGAACCCTCTTTCTTTTCTTTCTTGCTTACATTCTTTTCGACAAGTTCTGAAATAAAGAGCTACCTTTACTTACTATGTCTATAAGCAAAATGTAAACATCACTACACAGCACCTAGCAGTTTTATCAGCAAAGTCACTAACATATTTGCCATGCAAGTACAGGGTTTTTTAAAGACTACTGACTGTCAGATTGCAGGAACAGTGGAAAATATAGAGAATTTACTTTTGATAATAACCTGGCTTGGAAAGAATGAAGAAAAAAAAATAACACAGAAAAGGCTGAGGTAGATTTGTCTGTAAATGATGTAATGTCACCGTACTGTAGAGGAAAAATGGACCATCAAGCTAACAGGCAGGGCACTGCAAGATTAGTGAGCCGGGTGTGTGTAAAAGATCCCCTCCCTCCAGCAGAAGGACATCCCACCCTGCACTCCTATGATGGAGAAACGTGTTAGGTAAAAGAAGCACCATGATGCTAATGGCCCTAAACCCTGGTCCAGTGGGACTGTACATTGAGGTCAGGTAGTAGGTGAGCGGCCAAGGCCCAGGCAGTGCTTTATTCTCTCAAAATGGTCAGGAAAAGCTGAAATGGCAGAGCTCTGGTGTGATCAGCTGCCTGTTGCACCCTGGGCTAACAACACCTGAGTTTTTGCATGCTGGCCAACAAATAGTCAGAAGCCTTCTTCCAGGCTGTGACACCAGGTGCAGATATGCCCCAGAATTGGAGTCTCTTGAGCAATTGCTCCGAATCAAGCTCTTCTCTTCTGCTTGGCTGGTGGATAACCTCACGTAGGCATATAAAGCGTTCTGCTTGGTACAAAGCCACCTGAGTGCCCAAGTGCCTGACCCCTGACCTTCACAGTGATCCCCAACTGTTAGGCAGCAAATAATCCCTGCACCATTTTAGAAGCGCTTGCTGCCAGTGGGTTGCTCGGGCTCTCTGGACACGTCCCCCTGCCCTGTTGGAATGAGCTGCCTTGGTAATGCCAAGAGTTCCCACCTGCATCATTTGGTTTCTAAGCGGAGCAGCCCTACTGTCCCTCCTGTCTTTTCTGAAACTCTTTATAGCAACAAAACCCTCATGGTATGAAGACAGTGAAATAATGGTTGATGATTTGCCTTCCCTCCTTCGGATGATTTACTTTCCCTCCTCTCTGCTCCCGGGGCCTAATTACTATTCTAATAATAGCCATCGCCAGCCTCCTCTGCCTCTCGCCCACTGGCATACGGGTAAGATACCACACTGCTGCTGGGCACAGGCTGCATCCTGCTTCCCCAGGCTCCAGGGGTGCCACAGAGGCTGTGCTCTGCAGTCACTCTCAGCAGCCTTGGCCTCCTCCTCCAGCACTGCCCAGCATCTCCAAAGGGTCCTTCCAGCTGGCTCTGGCACAGCCCTGCAAGAAATCTCCACCTGGCCCCGGCTGGCAGCACCAGGAGCCTGGTACATGGGAGGTGCCCCGAACATGGAGAAACCAAGCAGAAGTGCTCCACGTACTAATTAACACAAAAGGCTGCAGCTCTGGCACAGCAGCCCTGGCACAGGCAGGGAATTAGCCAGATGAGACACTTTTGTGCTGAGTGATCCCCCTGTTCACAGATGTGAGCGCACAGGTTGAGCGCACACCTTTTCTTGCGAAAAGGGGTTTGTGCCCCACTGCCTTTTGCACCAAACCTGTTTGAAGAGATGAGGGGTTTATTCACTGCTGCTCAGTATGGATCTTGGAAAATGGGTGATGCTACTTCATTAGAGCACAGGATTACGCCTACAAAGGGAGGAGAACATTTGGGTCCAAAATAAGGGATGTTCCCGAAGAGGGATTTAGGATCCTTCCACTGCTCTGCTGGTGCTGGGCACAGCCAGGAGGGCAGGGCCAGTGCCTTGAACAGACAGGACTCTGCCTGGGCAGGGCACCCCCAGCCCTGCAAGGAGAGCCCACTGCTGGAGAGCTGCAAACACCCCATGCCTTCAGGTCCCCGAGAAATCAGTGGGAACTTTTTGTATTTCCCAGGATCAGGCCCTCTGTCTAGACTGGGGTGACAAAAATACTCTGACAACAAGCGACAACTTCCAATGGCAGGCTGTCATGCCCACAGCTCGGATAACTAACAAGTGCAGGTAACTCTGAGACCCACTGGTGTGTCAAGCTAGTGAGCTGCATCACTTCTGGAGACACATTCACCCCTAAAACACAAGTAAAGGATAAATAATGCCACTCATGAAGGACAGGGCTACCAGTGGACCTGCTCTGGTTTGCAATTTTTTTCCTGGACAGCAGGGAAAATGGTTCCCTCCCCATTGCACATCCTTGTAGAGCCATCAGGGCTGGGTTGCCTTTAACCCCCTCACTCCCATGTGAGCCAGGATGCTTTCCACTAGCTCCTCTGCCTGTCCCTAGGAATACACACACACTGGCCCTAAGTGCACGCACTCCACGCTTCACCTACCATCAAGTAACTCATTAAAATCACACTAACTTTACATCTCTGCAGCATCAGCCGTAGACTTCTTGGCTGTTACTAGAGGATACTGGATCACTGTCAGAAAGGAAACCTGACCTTTCAGTCCTGCTCATACACGGTAGTATTTTTCCTAGTATTTTTCCTACCAGGAGGTAGGACACGGTGTTGCAGTTACACCCTTTGAAAATCCCACGGCAGGAGCTGTTCCTTTTTACCCAGGTACATTACACAGGATAGGGTTATATTGGGAATTCAGATACACTGACACCAGCTGACAGCTGAAAAAACAAACAGAACACAGTCTCAGCTACAGTTAACCCTTCACATGCACAACAAACAGAAAACAAGGAAGGTTTTTGTCTTTAAAAGTGCCGTGCCTGCAATCAATTAGGAAAAAAAAAAAAAAAAAGGAAAAGAAAAAAAAATCACAAACATTTAAAATCTTGTCACAAAATATTGGATTTTCCAGCATAGCCTAATAGGGTAAGTATTAAAATCACACTAAAATACACAGGGTGCTGGGTGAGCAGGTCCCCGAAGTTGCCTTTGAAAATCCAAGACCCAGCAAATAAAGTCAAGGAAAAACATTTACCACGTTTTTTGTTGTTAGCTTTTTGCCATAAGATGGTAAGGGCTTTAGTGCCTGAGGTATAGGTAGTTCCTGGATGCTTTTAGGGAAGTGGGACGGAGGCAGAGTCTGGAGAATAGTTTGCATAGCTTGCAGGTATAAAGAAGCAGGCGTGTTCCCCACCAGGCTGTTGAATTTGTCTTCCCCCAGCAAAGCTGTCCAGTGCTCTGGATGATCCCGCAGAACTTTCCGCATCTTAAATTGGGGGTTAGGCATGAAGAGCAAGAGGTAGTCGAGGCAGAGCTTCTTCGATGCCACGTTGACTTTGGAGTCCCACATCTGTTCCAGGATGACGTCCAGCGGGGTAAGTCCTTTGCTGTCCTCTATCCTAGGAGAAGCTCCATTGCCAAGGAGGATGAGGACCGTCTCTGACCTCAGCAGTTCACAGGCAAGGTGTAGGGGTGTTTTCCCATCTTCCAGATGAAAGCAGCCAGTCCTGTTGATGTAGGAGTTCAGGCTGGGGAGCTTGTGTGCAATTTTGATGATCAGCCCCAAGATATCTCTCCTGTCATATGTGACTGCCATGGCCAAGTGGGGAGCAGACGATGGGCAATAGCAGAAGTGTTCCCCAGGCACCTTGAGAGCCTCCTCTGGGAAATGAGACAGCAGATACTGAGCATAAGGCAGGTGGTTATGCACCACTGCATAGAGAAGGGCTTCTGAAGGTGAGTACGTTCTTAGGCTGGCGTTTTCCTCCCAGTAAAAATATTCCATAGTTCTCATGTCTTCTAGCATCCAAACAGGCTTGTGATCCCTCACAGCCTGATAGAACATATAGGATAAGAACTTGCAGTGCCTGCTCTGATCGTCCGGCAGGCTGGCCTGGTTACTGGCCATGGCTCAGCAAATAAAGAGCTGCTCCCCGTAAAATCGCTCCAGATGGTAAGATCTGTGCACTTGGAATGCAGATCCCGATGCTGCTGCAACCTTCAGGCTGTCATTGCTGCCTGGACCGCACTAGCTGGAATGCATGGGCTGATCATCTCCACCCATTCATTGTTTTTCCCCTCACTGCAGTGGTTTTGTTTAGGTAAGCACAATCCCACAGGCTCGGTTAACCCATGCCATGCAAGCAGATGGTTAGTAAATATATCCTGCTCGGTGTGTGGCGCAGGTTACTGGAACGCTGTCAGACTGCAAGCGATTTTACACACACACACAGCTAGAGAGAAAGCAGGGAGAGACTAAAATTAGCTGGAGAGGTGAGGTAGTTTTCTGTCTGCATTTCATGTCTAACCAGATCAGCTCATATGCTGCAGTAAGTACGACAGCAATATTCATCTATTTTTTTGTATGTCACTCACACACACAGCTTAGTAAATCGTAAAAAGAATATGTTGCAGTTTAAAATGTTCCACAGCTGATAATATGGATGATAATGTACTCACGAAATCAAGGGACTGGTAGCTGTAGCATTAGGAAGGGATCCCTATTTTAGAAAAAATGGTATGGCTGGCCAATTAGGAGACACTGATGTTAATGGATTGTCTATAAGGCATTAGTGATGTTTAAGATCCCAGCATTGATCTCTGCAGAGAAAGGAGTCAAGCAGGATATGGAGTAACCCTTCCCAGAGCCGCAAAGTATATTGCCCAGTGTAAATGCCTGCCTTTGTTTAGCAAGGAAATATCTGAAGTGCCTCTGTTTTGCATAGCAGGGGCATAAACAAAAGGTTAATGGCCAAACCACACTGGTGGATGGAGTGCTTTGATCCAAGCATTTCTCAGATGTCATGTTCCAGGACTGAGATCAGAGCAAGCTGTAATGGGGGGAAGTGGGTTTAAGCAACCTAACTTGTGTAATGCCCTGGCAAGACACAGAGGACCAAGGCTTGATGGGGGCTGCCTATAGGATGAAGCAGAAGGGCCAGACAGAAATTAAATTCATAGAAAATAAATGAATTAAGCACCCTTCATTGCAACTTATGCTTAAGGAAAGAGAACTTCTACACATCTTATAAATCAATAGATTTCAGTAGGACGGTGTCTCACCATCTTGATATGAGAACAGAAAAATACAGCAAATCAAGAATTCTTTTTTTTTTTTTTTAATTTAGCAAGAAGACAACAGTATATTCAAACTAAATAAGGAATGTTCAGGTATCAAATCTGATCATCTCCAAAATGTCTGGAGTCATCCAAAGAGAAAACCATAGCCATTTACAAATCTGGGTCTAGATGTAGCACATCTTCCCATTTTCAAAGGTTCTGGTTGTTCATGCCCTAACCATTTAATTTTAGGGTCAGATTTCATATTGTTAGAATAAATGATTCTATGTCCAGTTTTAGTCCGTCATTTTTGTGCTCACACGTGGAAATACTGCTAAATAGTCACTTGCACATGCTATTATCCAGTTGTATCCATGGCTGTAATAAACCATGTGCATGCTTAGGGGCAGATCCAAAGAATACTGAAGAGCACAGGGAAGTTCCCACTGATTTCAGCGTGCTCCAGCTCAGGCAGTTGTTGAGCACTTGGGAATGAATCCACATTTTGTTTCCCAGGTTGCTAACCCAGAGCAGCTCACAGCTGGGACTGAACCAGGAATTGCCTTGTCTTTGCCTTGGGGTTACAGACACTAACCAACCCTCACTGCTTTAAACATCTGCTCTAGCGTTTAGGTAAATTGAGATGCAGGGTGCATATTTGTGCAGGGAAGTTAGCGTTTGGTACATTGAGAGGGGAATTACAGCATGCTGGTTCCTTCGTGGGGGTTGTGTGCAGGCACTCTCAAAGGACGTAATGGTTTAGTACTAGGTAGCCTCATCCTTGCCAATCTAATCCATCCCACATTGACCTCAGGACAGGCAGGCTCACAGTCATCTTCTCTGGTGTTAAATCCATCTCAAATGGCAATCACCTGAGCAAAAGCTGTTCTGCCACTGCTCCAGCATTTCCTGTCCATGGCAGGGTCATCACCAAGTGCTACCACTTTTGTGGTGCCAATGCTGTGTGGTGACTGCCACGGCAGCCATTCCGCAGTAACACACACACCAATTTTTACATTTCACCTTTGTAGGCTGTGGCACAAGCTAGGTGTTTTTGGACTTAGGTTCCTTTGCCATCCTACTGTTTTTCATGTGCCTTAGCATAATTTCAAGGAGGATCTGCTCCATGCACAACCTTGCCAGGCACAGATGTGAGTCTGACTGGCCTCAGGTCCCCAGGTCTTCTTTTTTATCCTTTTTAAAAATTGAGCACATAAGATACTATTTCTTTTTCCTCCTTACTGGCCCTAAAGCCGTTTTTAGCTATCTCCATATCTGCGTTTCTCTCCATTGGCTGATGGGAATGGTGCAATTCCTTTAAGATCAGAGTGGCCATGTCACGGGACCCCAGCAGTTTCGTGGCTAATTTGAGCTAAGCTCAGCTCCTTCCTGCCACATTTCTGCCTGGGTACACACATGAAAAAACTTCAAGGAAGAAGCTGCTTGTGAAAAGAAGAAGAAAAGCCTTTGAGGAAGATTAGGACTGCCTCCAGCATCCTACATCTGTCAGAAACTTCAATGGTATGTTTCTTGCTCAGTTACAAAGAAAGCAGTGGACAACTTCGTCTATGTGAAGAAACTGGAAGAGTACAGCTAACACAGAAGGTGGGTTTTACTGGGCATGAAAGGTTTCTTTTATACCCTGCACCACAGTTTACCAGCTCCAAGTCAGCCAGCTGACTAAACAAGGCTTTGAGGTATTGGAAAAATCTATAAACAGACCTGTCCTGAATTGCAGAATATTTCACTTCTGCTTGCAGAATTCAAACAGCAAATGAAGCCATCTCTGACTACATGGTAGAGCATGGAAATGAAAATAAGCAGAGCTTTAGCAGTTTGGAAAGCATTTGAATTACATGCAATGGGACCAGCTGATATGCTCTGTGAAGAGCAAATCAATCCCCAGATGGTTGTTTACTTGCAGAAGTTTGGAAGTGAAAGATAACTACCTAAAATGAGACAGTCTTATCTAATATATGTAGGAAAGCCATCTAGAGACAAAATGAGGATCCTCAGATTATGTACACGTGGCCTGTTGAGCACTGCTGTGATCTAGACATGCGTACTGTTCACACTGCTACATTCAGAGCCTCACCTGTGCATTAGCCAAAGACCCACAGCACTCACAAGACAAAGGGGAGCCTGGGCTTGGAGATGGGTCAGGAGCAAGACCCATTTCCATGCTTTTTCTCTGTCAACTCTCAGTGAGGAATTACCCATTTGTAAGGGCAGGCACTCCATAAATCCTGGAATAACTCCAAAGGGGGGATGAAGATGTTGCTAAATCTCACTGAATGTCCTACATCTCTTCAAATATAGGTTAGATCAAATAGCACACCTGTGTCTGGAGGATGTTTTAATCAGTTATGAAAATAACAAGGCTTATTTTATTCCATTTTTAAAGGTGCTTTTGAGACCTGATTGCATAGAGCCCGCATGCCAAAAATCCTCGTGCCTCCCATTTCTGAGAGCCCATTTGTTTCAGTTCCCAATTCCTGTCCTAATTTGAGACTTTATCTCTCAAACAGCACAGAAATAGACAGATTGCCATGCCTATTCCAAAAAGTAACCTGCCAGCTGAACTCTGTTTAAAGAACAAAAAGCACTTGCAGACAGTTTGTGCCTACAGATACATTGAACCAAATGCCGTTTTTTCCAGTGACTATGATGAGACTACACTACAGCCTTGTATTGCTGAACATTTCCTTTTTTCATCACGATTACAGGTACCAATGCCCTGTTTTACCATCCTTCTTGAATATTTTTAGTTTTCAAAACTGAATAAAAGCAATGATTTTTATAAAACTCATAATTAACCTGGTGATTTGGTGCTACACAACATCAGCAAGGTTAAATGCACGGCAATCTCCAAAATAAGATTTTTTTTTTTTCACTAAACATTAAAGTCTTTGTTCTCTGCTTATGCAGCAGCTGACACTACACAAAAACTGCAACTTTAAGGTTCTGCTACCAGGCAGGTGGGCAAATAAATAAATAAAAAATGACACTTGTACCATTCCTCATGCAGTGACGACAAACATGTCTGAACATTCTTAGTGGTTCTAGTGTTCACAGAATCACAGAATCACAGAATCACAGAATTTCTAGGTTGGAAGAGACCTCAAGATCATCGAGTCCAACCCCTGACCTAACACTAACAGTCCCCACTAAACCATATCCCTAAGCTCTACATCTAAACGTCTTTTAAAGATCTCCAGGGATGGTGACTCCACCACCTCCCTGGGCAGCCTGTTCCAGTGCCTAACAACCCTTTCAGTAAAGAAGCTCTTCCTAACATCTAACCTAAAACTTCCCTGGCGCAACTTTAGCCCATTCCCCCTCGTCCTGTCACCAGGCACGTGGGAGAACAGGCCAACCCCCACCTCGCTACAGCCTCCTTTAAGGTATCTGTAGAGAGCGATAAGGTCGCCCCTGAGCCTCCTCTTCTCCAGGCTGAACAAGCCCAGCTCCTTCAGCCGCTCCTCGTAGGACTTGTTCTCCAGACCCCTCACCAGCTTCGTCGCCCTTCTCTGGACTCACTCGATCACCTCCATGCCCTTCTTGTAGCGAGGGGTGTTGTCTCAGCATTACAAACTAAAGCTTGTTGGAAAGGTAATGTCTGTATATTTGTGGGGGAAATGCAAGGGCTAGAAAACTGAACTTCTTTGCAGCATATATCAATTTCATTGCATCTTTTGACAAAATCCATAGTCCAAAAAAGGATGAAGATCACCTCCTGCCAGCTGCTGAGGTTTTGCAGAGCCAATACCCTGAAAGCCAGATTTCATGGAGCCAGTATCATCACAGATGGATTTCCCCTTCAGGGGCAGAGAAGCCAAATACTCAAAGAAAGCTCAGCTTGAGCAGGAGCTGTAGGAGCAGGTAAACTATCTACCACTTGGGAGCATGATGAATCCCAATGTATCCTTACATAAGAATGTATTTTTTTAATTTATTTTTATTGAATTCATTACAAAAGAAATATTCGTGTTGCAAGCAGTTCCATTAATCCCTACAGTCTCCAGTTGTCAGACCATGATAAACTGCTGGAAACTACTGAAAACAGTCTTCAGCCCTAGTATCACAACAAACTTATTTGTTACGGGAGTGTTTATGGTGTCTTCTGAGGTCTCAGATTCTTTGTTCAAAGAATTGTACTGGAATAATGAACAGGGTACTTGGGATGACTTAGTGACAAATTGCTTCCACCACCACATTTAATGAGTTCAGAGCCTGCTAACCTGCAGCTGGTCATCTCTGCTCTCTTCTTCTTTGGGGCTGAGTGTACACGTGGATCTGGCTGGTAAGAATTGACTCAATAGCTGCTGGATTACTAGCAAAACGAAGAGATGTAAAAGCAGGAAATTCCATAAATCTGCTTAAAGGAGAAACATTTTGATGCTTCGGACATGGTGGTTTTGGACTGGTGGTAAGGAAAGAGCTGTTACCACAAGGTAACCAAGGGAAGGGCAGAAAGAAATTAACTCAACATTCAGATCTTTGCTGGCATTTAGAAGGATGGCTTAAATTTCATGATTCATTTGGTCAGTGAATCAAAAATCCAGCTTCTTGGGGGCTGGGAGTTAGACCTGGAGGATGCTGCTCTTCCTGGCATCACGGATGGTGGGAAATCTCAGCAGGTACCTGAGGCAGCCCTCCCTTTGCTTTGCCTGGCAGTGCTGTTGCTCACGATGTTGACATTGACAGACTATTCACAGGGGGCTGCTGTCCCTAAATGCAACGTTTAATGCTATTTGAGATGTGCTGGGGATCTGAGACATCTACGCAGAGCTGCCAGAAGAACCTATTGAAGGTCTTTCCAGAGAAGTGACTGGAGGCCAGGGAAAATAACCTGTAGCTCCAGAAGAGCCTCTGGTGAGGTCTGGCCCTAGCAGGGCTGAAGAACGGTCAGGGTTTCTGTAATGGCCACTCTCTTATCCTTTTACTCTCAGGGCTCTTGTGGAAACCAGGGAGCCCCCTAGCACAACCCTGCCGTGAAAAGCCCAAGGACAAGTTCACAGGTGGACTGGTTACCTGAGCACTTAGGAACCATGCAATCCCTCGAGTAAGGTTTCCAGACAGCTTTCACTCTTGCTGCCCCACTGTTTGGCAGCTCCATCAGCCAAGTGACAGAAGTGACAACAGAGCTGGGATTCCTCCTTCTTCCAGCATCGTGGCCAAACAGCGGCGCCAGCTGGGGATTTCCTATAGTGTTGATGTTGGCAAGATGAAATGCTATTCGTTTCTAAATGATGATGTCTGACTTTGGTGATTTAGGTCTTGATCTGGGGTCTGAAAATATTGCTAAAATAGAATAATCTTTGTGAAACAGAAATTCATTCTCCTGTTGGGCTCCAGTTGTCATCATGGACACAAACATCCAGCCTGAACCAAGATTCAAAACCGTTGGCTTGAAGGTTTGTAAATAAAATCCCAGCAACACCCAAATTGTTCCAAATCATTCTATGTAGAGACACTGAAAGCAATGCCAAAAAAAAAAAAAAAAAAAAAAAAAAAGCTGTGTGCCAGCAATGTGCCTGCAATGCCATGTTTACATTAAAGCCTGTCAAATAGAGTCCTAAAACCACTACATAAATAGGTGGAAATATTGACTGTGCTGCTGCAGCATAAAATGGAAAGTGCAGATGGCTAATAAGTAAGTGTTATCTTCCTCATCTATGAAAGGGAGGACTTCTCTTCCTAAGGGAGAGGCATTGTCCTCCTGGCAGTCATGACTCCTAAAGGATAAATGGGCTGTCATGTGCCAGCGTGCTCTGCAGCTGAAGCTGTCCTCTCCTCACACTGCCCTGCTGTTCATTAGTCCAATTTGGCAGCTCAGTGCTAAAACACAATCTGCAAGCTGTAAAAAACTGATGTAACTATACATCAGGGCCAAATCCTACCCCAAAACTGATATGGTTCCCTGTCTTTTGTACTTCATTTCAGAGCCTTCGTGATTATGTCATACAGGTCTTCATAAGTCTGAAGAATTACTACTCAATTCTCTTTGCAGACTGGGGATTGAGGCAGAAATGGAGTTACTGATGTCCCCAAATGGCTGATGCAGTATTTCTTCCTTTTTTTTTTTTTTTTAATTTATTTTTAATTTATTTGTGTTTATTTTGTTTTGTTTTGTTTTGTTTTGCCTTGTTTTTCACATGCTACACGTCTCTCTGGCTACCTCAGATTTACACAAGAGTGGGGTCTGGTATTTTAATGAGTGTACTGGTGTCTCTGCGGCTTTCCCTAGCACTCAGTGAATGAGCAGAGGGTTGGAGTCCAGGCTAAAAGGCTATGAAATACACTGCTGTTTCTCCCTTTATTAGTGTCTCTCGTGTGCATGATCAGCATGTTCTGCTTAGATGATCAGGATTGACTCCACCGCCAGATATCAAGCTAGGAAAGACTTTTCTTGCAATCAGTTTAGCAGAAACTGCTGGATTTTCCCCCCCTTCTTTTTGCCTTTCTTTATATTTCACTACACAATCCTTTTCTTTGGACAATCTCGAATCATCACCCGACAAATTGCAAAATATCCTTGATCCCTCCTGCTTTATCCCCGCGACAAGCTATGTTTCCTCAGCTCTTACATGTTGAACAATTGTCTCTGGGAGTTGGTGTTTTGTGGTGTGAGAGAGGCCCTGCATGAACACTTCAGGTCCATTGGGTTCTAACATGAGTTGTGTAGGTCTGCAGGGGTTCAGACTCAGGACAGGCTCAATCATCTGCTACGAATATTGTACATTTTTAGCTGTAACAGACCTCACCTTGTTGTGTTTGTGACCACCCTGAATGTTGCCGCTGAGATCGTTTTCACAGCTGTGATCGCCTTTCTCAGCTTCTCCCACTAGAAAGCTCCCTTTTTTTGACATTTTCAAACATTCACTGGTCATCTCTTCAACCTCTAAATCTCCATCCTTCCCACCGCTGCCTTGAACAGCTGAATATTGACATGTTTGACTGATCCAATGGGCTCACTACTGTCATCAACTGCCTGACTTTTCAAGTGAGCTTGTTCTATCTTTTCTCCCACGTTGGCAAGTCTGGGGCACTGACCAGGAAATCTCCATAAACGTCTATGAAACTGGCTCATTTTCCTCTTCCAGATCTTTGCTTTACATTTTTGTTTGCAGTCATGGCTGGAAAAAGCACTTGGCAGAGATGAGGCTGCTGATGTGCTGAGATCACTGGCTCTTCTGCCATCCAACTGTTCTCCTAGCATGTGCTTCCCTTTCTGTATTTCTTGGTCTTGTTGTAGGCTCTCTGGGGAAGGGGCTGTCTTTTATTCTTTGCTCATACAATGCCTAAGATGGCGCGATCCTGGTTGATGGCCAAGGTAGCATGCATTAAGCCTGTGATCTCTCAGGTTCGAGAGGCAGGATCAGCCAACAGACATCAGGCAGGTATTGAGGGATGGGAGGATGGCCAGAGCCCACAAGCTTTCTTTGACCATGCTTCTTCTTACTCCTGCTCTCAGAAACCTGTGTAAACTCCTGCCAGGTTTTTTATATCACTTGTCCTAACATCTCTCGACTTCTTGGACCACTTGGCATTGAGCACTTGGCTTTACCCACGAGTTCTGAGCGTCTCTGTCCCAGCTTTTTATCCGTCGTGACCTGCTTTTGTAGCTCTGTCTAGAACAACCCTGTACACAGTAAGGTGGGCTACACTGTAAAAGCAAAATGACCCTTCCAAACTTGAATTTGGGTATGAGAAGCAGGATTGAAAAACTGAACTGTCATTTAAACCATTTTTATTTATTTATGTTTCTTACCATGGACAATTGAAGTGGATGAATTTGCTGATCTGCCCGGGGTCTGCTTAAGATATTGTTCCATTTTCTTACTGTAGTCTAGGATATCTAATGGCTTTCTTTTTAGGATGTTATCTCTTAACCAGGCACATTTCAAAGAGCTATTCTGCTTGTCTGGGATTTACAGATGTGCAGTAATCCTGCTCTTAAAAATAAATAAATAAATAAAAATCCATATGTATACATTCATGCTGACTCTTTCATCAGTGGCTACTTTGCATTCTGGAATCCTGCATATCCTTGATAATATCCACCCTATTGCTGTATAAAACCCGGCAGCCAATGCTTTCTGGAAAGTCTTGGACTCATTGTGCACAAGCTGTTCTATTCACCAACACACGTCTGACAGAAACTCTGCTGTAAAGGATGTGTGCTCTTCTTGCAAGATGAATTTCTAAAGGTAAACACAACACTACCCATGGTATATTCTTCAGTTATTCATCAGTTTCATGAGCTTAGTGGATTTTGCAATGGACAGATTGGCTGCCACATGTAATTAACATCTTAAAAAGAGGAAAGATGTTCTGCACAGGATGGATGCCCTTTTTTTAATGCATATTTCAGTTTTTTCCTACTGCAACTGAAAGGTTTTGATTATTAAAAATCTTTGTTTACAGCTTTTCAGTAAGATCACTAGCGAAGACCATGAAAATCAACCATTAAGTGCTAAGATCCGTTTCTGTCAGCTAGCAGAACACAAGCAGAAAAGCACTTCTTTATGACTGCTCAGACTTTGATAAGCAGTGTGAGAATGAATCAGCTATTGCTGTCCTCTAAAAAGATGCACCACTATTCAAACTTAACTCTGCAGAGTCTAACACATGGGAAAAAAAAAAAAAAAAAAAAAAAGCGGGAAAAGATCATCGCCTTCAAACACCCACAAGGTGGTGCAATTCACTAATTTTAGCAGGAGAGACCCTACCAAGGCATTGCCGAAGAGAAGCCAAAACACAGCTCCCCTTATGAATTACCACCTAGCGCACGAGCAATTATATTTATTTATTTATTTATTTTCTAAACCGTAGGCCAAGCATCAGCCCAACAGTCATTTGCACTCAAACAGTCCAAAGGATCATATTCAAGTCTTCTGGCTGCTGTTTCATGTCTGCTCCAGCCTGTTCCCTGTTGCAGGGTGGTAGCCACCTCCATATGCAGCTCTAGGGGTTTTCCTCCTGTTAAGGCGGCTCCAAAGCATAATAAATCTCAGAGTTAAGACTGCCTCCCTGTCAGGACATCTCTGCATTGGATTTGCTAGAGATCACCTTTAACCCAACAGCTCCAAAATGTGCAGTTCAGTTTGCTTTGGAATAGTCTAGAAGGCGTGGGAAGGGTCCCTGGCAAAAGTGTCAGCCTGGTGATGATTCCACTTCCCATACAGAACTGCTTGCCTTTTGTGCATCATCACGTCTTGCTCACTCAGACAAACACTGGCCTCATTAGTGACAGGCTCAGGATGGGGGGGACAAACTCCAACGAAGTATTGCCAGTGAACACAACCAATACAGGATTTGTCTGCAAACAGTTGTGGCCTTGTGAGGCAGCACTTCATCTCATTTACTTATAAAGTCCCTTCTCAACGGAGTGAAGAATACAAACCCCTTGTTTCATTATTATTAAGACATCACCAGTTATATTCCACATCAGCTTTCCCACTCCCATGGAGCTGGCTAGGCTATTTTCTAGTAGGCCTTCAATGAACAGAAGGTTTTGAGGACTTGGAGGCTTCCAGCCTGAGACAGATTCAGACAAGTGGCTTAGAAGTGTACTGCTGCCTCAGATCCACCCTGAATCCCTTGCTCTAGTAAAGTTCCTCTTCAGATCGGGGTGAGTTTCTGTAGGGTTCAGCTGGTTGTTACCAACCTGAAGGTTATCTCCTTCCCTTCATGTCCTGTTCTTTGCTGAATGACAAACCGCCTGCAAAATCATTCACTTGTAAAGCATGTAAACAGCATATGTTGACCAAACATTAGAATTGATGCTTGAGGACACATACTGACTGTCATCATAAACATCAGATTAGCAGAGCAAGAAGTCAAAGCAATCTTTCAGAAAGAATTACAGCTCTTTTACAGCTCTTTAGCAGATTAAGTTGTTGCTGTTTTCCTGTGGGCATCTTGATCTGCAGCACTATTCATAATTTTAATGAAATTCAGATAATAATCCAGCTGGGGGTCTTCATAGCTCTTCTGCCTGGAACATTTCTTGCCTGGAAGAATGCAGAGAAAAATTGTATTAGCCTGACTTTCAAAGGCAATGAATTAAACTTGTGAATATTGATGTCTAAAGTGTGTCAGTAAGTCATATGTTTACCATTAAATGATTTCAAGAACAACACAAGTAAATGAACAGGAAAAGTTGTTTGCTTACATCCTCAGGTATTCCTAGCTGCTCTTTACTGGTGGAGTGCCAGAAAGGCAAAGAAGAAAACAGAAGGGAGAGTAGAGTGTCTTGAAGATAACATTCAACTGAATTGAAGTATAAGGAGTTGAATGCTGCATGGAAAAAAGGGACAGAAAAGTAGAATTTGGCATTTGTCTTACATATTCTTTTCATGTATTTTATTATTGCTACTACAGAGATCTCTAAAAGCATGAAGGACAAGGGGAGGATATATAATACACGTTTGCTTATTGTGCTGTCTTGTATGAGGACAAGAAATTACACTAGCAATTAGGAAGTTCTCAACAACCAGGAAGATGTGGCTCTTCACACACTGTGCGTCTCTAAAACTCCTTGCTTCAGGAGATTGTAGATGCAAATCTTTACACAGTTTCAAAGAGCAACAGGACAACCTGACATCCATGCAAAGAACATGCAGTAAGTTCTCTTGGATTCTGTTCCCAAACAGGTACAGGACAAGATAGCTAGGAACAGTCAGCATGTATTCACCGAGCAGAAATCATAGCACCAGCTGGATGGCCTTCATTTGACTGTCTGCATGAGCAAGATGGGGGCAGGGAACGTATTTCATAGAATCATAAAATCACTAAAGTGGAAAAAACCTCCAATGGGGTTGGAACTAGATGATCCTTGAGGTCCCTTCCAACCCAAGCCATTCTGTGGTTCCCCCAGGAATTCTCAGGTGTGGTGTGACTGCAAACAGTCGAGGCGCTAGAAGTGAGATTGCCCAAAGACCAGCTGTCTGTGGGAGCTCCCGCAAGGACTCTAAAGCTCCGAGTTGTAAAGGAGAAGAGCCATGAACTATACTGACCAGTGAGGACACTACACATTTTGATAGATGACAAGATGTCTTAACTTCTGGTGAGCAGCGTAATTTGTTTATTGCCATGAGGTGCTTTCTAATACCATAAGCATGCTTGTTTGTACATCCCCAAAGCAAACAGAAGCAGAACACCAGCAAAATAACCGGCTGTTAAATGGATGCAGGCAATTGCCACTGAAGGAAACGAAACTGTTTGCAGGTGTTGTTTCCATGGCCCCAGGGTGGCACGAGGAAGCTTTCATGGGCAGCAATTCCCTTGAACCTGGAGCCTTGAAGCTTTGGGGGCCTTCAGGCCAGTGAAACACACGGCTTCCTCGGTCTCACTGCCCTCTCCTGACAGCCACGAATGGCTCTCCCCAGCCAGCAGGGCCTGGCCTACCCCAGCCTCCTGCCCAGGGGCTCCCTGCAGAGCCCCCAGCCCCTGGCCCTGCTGGGTGCCCTTCTCTGTGCCCTGCTCCTGGGATCTCTGCTGCGCTCGGTGGTGTCACAGAGCTGGCAGTGACCTCACAGTCTCACTCCTGCCCTTATCCCCAGTGACAGCAGCCACCGAGGCCTGTGTCGCACGGAGAGGCATCTCCCGAGGATGGCACAGACGCTCGTCTCTGGTCCCAGCATGCTGGATGTCCTGGGGCTGGTGCTGCACGGCTGCCTCTGCCTCGGCCCCGGCCTCGTCCTGCTCCTGGTGGCCTGGGCCACCCTGCGCTGCTGCCGCAGCACCTCGGGCAAACGGCGCCAGGTAGGAGGGAGGCTCCAGGCCAGCCCTGCTCAGGAAGCCTGGCAGGGCAGGGACGGGACACGAAGCCTCTCGGTGGGCTCAGACGGGGCCAGGCTCACTGGGGGGCTGCTCTCTGCCAGCAGGGCTGTGCCGGGAGCCGAGGCAGGGGAAGGCGCGGGAAGGCGGACGACTCAGGTAGAGCTCTCCTTGGCCCTGGCGCTGGCTCCTGCAGGCACTGGGGTCCCCTAGGGCCCCGCTGCTGCCGAGCCGGGGGCAGCCGGGCCCCACCACAGAAGCCAGCTGGCCACTGGCCCAGGCACAGGGCCCGTCCCCGCAGACGCTTGCTCAGGGCGCTCCGCGTCCCCTGTCTCTTGCAGATGCTGAGGCGCCGCACGGCTGCAGGAGCAGCCTGCTCTGGGTGGGCGGCAGAGCCCTGGGCACGCTGCTGTGCTACGACCTGGGCTGCGGGCGCTGCAGCCAGGCTGTCAGGGAGAGGCAGCAGCGGCTCCTTGCCAGGCAGGCGAGACCCTCCTGCTGTCCGTACTCCTCCTCCTCTCGGGACTCCAGCGACTGCTGCCGGCACGGGGCCACGGCCAGCTCATTGCGCCCAGCCAAGAGAACACCCCTCAGGTCCTGGTGGCAGCCAGTGCTGCGGAGGAGGAAGCAGAGGAGACTCTTTCCCCAGCACACAGCGCTGAACACCCAGGGGGCAGCCACACCTCCCCGCCATGCTGGGCCTCCCAGACAGGCCGAGGAGCTCGTCGAGATGGCTCCTGTGCACCACGAGGCCGGCTTGCCCCCCACCACAGGCTCTGATGTGGCTCACAAGGATGGCAGCCTGCCCGCTGGTGCAGATCCTTGTCCCGTGGCAAGGCTGGAGCAAGGACTGGGCTTCTGGAAGCTCCTGCGGATGCACACGCTGAGGAAGTCCATCGAGACCAAGCTGGGAGCTCTCCCCGCCATGGTGCAGCAGTCCCACAGGAGGTACACGTACAGGGTGGCACGCTGCACGGCTCCCACGCTGCTGCCCTCCCGTCCTGCCCCCTCCTACTTCTGTTCACCGGAGGCCCTGTTCCTGCATGAGGATGTGCGGGAGTTCCTGGAGATGCACATCCGAGAGAAGAAGCTGCGCCACCACTGGGGCTTGCCTGCAGGGTCGCTGGCAGAGCCCCAGGCACTGCCATCAGCCCCCTAAGAGCAGCGTGCCGCGCTCCACGTTCAGCGCTGCCCTCGAGACTCAGGGTTGGGCACCAGGAAAGCGGGTGTCCGATGGAAAACATCCCCTGCTGCTGTGCTGCGAGGGACAGAAGCTGCGAGGGAACGTGGCGGCCTCCCCATCACTGACTCCTCCTACCCCTGCTCAATCCATTTCCTACTCCTGTTCAATCCATTAAACTCATTCCTATTAAAACTTCCCCTCTTCTGGGCAGTGCACTGATATGAGCAGAGACGTCTGGGAGGGCTCTGAGGCTCACCACAGTGCCAAACCAGGGCTGTGGGATGAAGAACATGACACCCCTGACCATGCCTCCCACCTCAGCAGGGTGGGACTTGCAGAGAGCAGCCCCTACGCAGGGCTCACGGGACCGTTCTGATGCCCCTCTTTGGGCTCTTGCACTGCTGTGAGGGCCTGGGCACATTGGCAGGGAAGTGAAAGGCATGTGCAGGGTGGCCCTGGGAGAGCAAAACCTTGGCTATCCTACAAAGTGCCAGGAACACTGCATACAGGACACGCCAACAGGACAGGCTGGGCAGTTAGCATGGGCAGGGAGGAGCGCAGGGAGGATCATCTCCTCTCACTTTCTCTTCCTCTTCTCTCCTTTGGGAACTCTGCTGCTTATAATTTACCATGGTGGGCACCCATTGCAGCTCACTATTCACAATATTAATTTTATGTTACTAAAATACAGGAGGATCAGTGAGAGTAGCCAACAGTCCCATGCAAGCTCAGACAAGGACTCAGAGCAAAATGGCCAACACTCTCCGAAGAAAGTCTCCAAGGGAGAGAAAAAACACAAGCACAGGCTGGCTGGGGGCTAAAAGCAGGAGCTACCAGACAGGAAAACACAGAAGCGGCATGTGTCAGCCTAAACAATGCCAATTTTTGTTTAAGCACACGTACTTTTTTAGGATTTCGTCTGAGATTACCAAGTGAGAGCCAGGGGTGTGCTGAGGTGGGGAGTGTCTCCCAGCCACAGAGAACATCATGAAACTGTGTCTGTTGAGGAAAATTTAACAAGCAAGGGAATGAAAGCAGAACAGGATGATATGAAGAGCTCAGTAATGGACATATGTAGGACCAGAGACAAGCCACCAGTTTAGAATGGATAACACTGCACTCCCACAGACCTCTTGCTGGGGCAAATAAGCTCTGCTAAATGTATAGGAATCTGCCCCTCACCTTTTCTAGAATTTTTCTGTGGCCTATCTATCCCTTTGCGTCACTGCTCCGGCTAAATAAAAAGCTCATCTTGGTGGTGATTTTGTGGACTCCTGTCAGTTAGCAACTAGAAAATATCATATGTTCTCTTTACTCTCTGTTGGGATGGGGATTATTTGTCTGAAGCATCTCAACTGACTTCAGATAACAGTGTCCTAGAGATGAAATACTTCATACCCCTGGAAAAACCCAGAGCTTTCTTCATGTGCCTTCCTCAGCCTGAAAAGGAAGTTAGAATATGGGAAACAACATTTCTGAGGAAAATGTTTGTGGGAAAATAGAGGGAAAATGTGAAAATCCCTACCCACTTCTGCCTCCATCATTGCAAGACAGCTTGTAGATAGCAAGTTTTTTGTCCAGCCAGATTTTTTAGCAGGTTATTTAGCATTTATATGGTTTAAGATGACTCGACATTTCTCTGAGACTCTGTTGAGAAGGAGTCTCCTTGGTATTAGTCTTTCTTTGGATTCACCACGTGAAGATGGATGAGTTCAAGTTAAGCAGGCTGTGCCTAGAATTTGAAGACATGAAAGTTCCGGACCTGAGGTTCCCCAGAATAACTCTGCTCTGGATCAAATGAGAAATTTCCTTCATGTCCAGCGATGCTCAGATCTGCGAGCTTTGATCTTGCTTGTACATTAATGTGACATTTCTCTTATTACAGCTCTTCTGTGCCAGCGCAGAAGCTTTAATGGAGGAGCCACAGGCTACCACTTGTAGCCACAGTTCTGCTGTTTGAGGAGCAATCAATCAGTAGTGAAACGCCACATTTTGTAATCTTGACAGGCTGGCTCTTCAGAAGAAAGAAATTTTCTAAGAAAATTATCTGCACAGAGTCCTGTAACAATCTAATTTTACCCCATTAACCAATAGCTTACAGCCATCTCAGAAGAAAACTTAGATATGAAGGCCTAATGACAAATATATTAGTGCTCAGTCAATTCATTTGTCTATCTTCAAGGCAGGTGGTTTAAACCCAGGACACTCAGCCCATTAACCTCCCTGATTAATGCTTCCAGACAGGGAAAGGGGAATAACCTGGGAGGGTTTGAGGGAATAAAATAGTACTGGACATCCAACCGCTACTGTATTCATGCGCTCTATGCACTTGTTTTTACTACTAGCTATACAAACAGAAAGGACCAAGGAGATGCCAGTGCTCACATTGGCCTTCTCAGTGCGTACACTAAGGGCTTCAGAAAACCTGAGGAATGTTTTCTGGACACAGCTATGAGAAAGAAGATTTTTCTTAAGTGTATATTTAATTCAGAAATGCTTCTGACTTTCTGGGTGTTTCAGTGCCCACAGTGGGCATTATTTACAGTGTGTTTCCCACATTTATTTTCTCTTGAGTGTTGGGCTGATATTCACTGCTGTGACTGCCCAGGTTTTGGAGCTGTGCTCTCCAGGCAGCTTACTGGGGCACTGCGCAGCTCCTGGGCTGGCAGCCTCACATTGCCACGGTGGGCAGGCATCAGCCCTGCTCTCAAGCAGCAAGGTTTGAGTTGGCAAAGTTGGATCCACCTTACTAGCCACCTCTGTTTGGTATCAGCACCTCACAACCCTAGAAGATGGAAATGTTTTGGTGGGTTTGGTTTTGGTTTGTTTGTTTATTTTCCAAACAAGCTGAGATTTTCACGTTTTACCTTGATTCCAGGAGCTTTGCACTGTATGGAAAGAAAAGCCCAAACAGTCCAAGGCCAATGCAAACAGACAGCACTCCTTTTATCCCCCAAAATGCTATTCAATGTCCTCCTGCCCCCAGTGTCTAGAAGATGAGCCAGTGATACTCCACCATGTTGTCCTCATGGACATTTTTTTGGCCAGTGTACCACAAACAGCTTTGACAGGACTGGAGATTGCAGTCTTTTATTGGAAATAAAATGAAAAGTCCTGCCAAAGCCAGTAGTGACTAATCCACTCACATAATTACTTCTGGTACAAATGATGATGATTTCTTTAACCCAATATTCCCTCTGAACCCTGTGACTGAAAATGCTTTGCAGATTTGTCAGTCCTCTGCATAGGTCTCAGATTTCTTCACTTTTTCCCTTTCCCCTACCAAACCAATATCACTTTTTGTTTTTCAAAGAGCAGAGATTTAGCTCCTCAGAGTGAAAACAAAACAAAACAAAACAAACAAACAAAAAAGGCTAATACTACAATTTTTTTCCACTATCCAGGTAGCAGAAATTACAGTGGGCAGCTGGGATCACTCCTTCCAGATGGACCTGGCAATCCCTCAGTTCCAAGGGTTTCTGCCAGGTAATTACAAAAGGCTGTCTCCCTGCAGGGCCGTCCACACATGGCCTTTTGTCCCAGATTGTCCAGGTAGTTTAGTTGCACTGGTGGAAAGACACCAGGGGCCACTAACACCAGCTGGATGACATCAACCATGAGCCTGCACCGAGAACCATTCCCCATTCCAAGCAAATTGGGCTAGGTGAGAACAGAAAGGGAGATGGTCATATCCACAATATAAATCAATGCCTACAGATCAAATCTGCGCCGCACTGAATTATAAAAGCAGAAAATATTTTCCAAGGCTAATTTTCATCTTGCTGCTTGTTCTAGCTGATCATGCCTCGCAATAGGGATGACCTCCTGAGGTTCCTTGTAGCATTTCACGTGGCTCTGCTTGCTGGCTGGCTGCAGCTCCTCCCATCCAGATAGCGAAATGAGAGTAAGCAGCTTCTCTTTCCCTTCTAGTCCGTATTCTCCTCCAAATGCTCTGCGACAGCCCTGCTTTGTGGCATTTCAAGTTATAAACACTGTCAAGGGAGATTTAAATCCGCTGGAAAACAATTAATCTTTAAATAAAAATGAGTATCTATGAATCACTCCTTTTAAAAATAAGTGCTTATCAGAGTTCTGTTTACAGAAACACTGCTTGGGGGTAGAAAAAGCTCCTGTTTGCCTCTAACAAAATCAAGGTAACCCTATGGCATAAATGTCTGGTTTCCTTAAGGTATTCTTCCCAAATCCTTGCCAGCAGACTGCAGCCGCTGCCTCCTGGGAGTAGGTTAACCCCTTTCTCAGTAGCACCATTGCTGTTCTAAAGGCTATACTCAAGTATCTTCCCATTTGTAACCTTAAATGTTTAGTCTTCAGCTCCCAGATCCCAGTGAGGACTGCAGAGGGCAGGGTTGAGGCTCAAAAAAAAAAGGGAAGATGTGGAAAATTTCTATGAATGAAGCTTGGAATTGATTTCCTTTATACCTGCTAAAGTGCAAGCCTGGGTGCAGTGCGGGTCCTAAGCCTGTGAATTCACAGCAGGCTTCAGAGACAGGAGAGCCAAACTGCACATCCTAATCACATCTGTGTGCTTTTGTACTTTGAAGGGATGTTTATGCGTAACTTCTGTGCCTGGATGTGACCTGTTCCTTTACTTCCCTTCTGCTTTTATATTAGAAAAAAACAAGGTGGAATGGGTGGTTCCTGCCATCATGCAGAGTGCTAAGGATGATTTGCTTGTCAGACCAACAGCAAAGTCCGTTCTCTAGATTTTTTCTTCTTTTCTTTTTGGTGTAGAGTCCTTCAAGCAGAGAATTGCCTTGTGGAGACCTCCACTCCTCTGCATCATAGCACAGACAGCTTCCTTTTTCTCTCCCAGCAACAGACCAGTGCTGCTATGGCTGCATTGTTATATGGAAAACTAACAGGGTAACATCAGGAGGTTATTTCCTACAGTTGCCTTTCCATTTTATGTATGCTGGTTTCTAGAAACAAGGGAAAAGATAAGCAATATCTGGAAAGCTGAGTCCAGCTCAGCCAGTAGGAAAGTATTTCAAGTATTTCCTACCTCAGTGCTGCAGGTCTCAGTTCAAGAGCTGCTGTTATGAGCCAAAAATTGATTTCTAAGTTGCTCTGCCTCATGTTGAGTATTTGTAATTCTACAACACCATGGGGGACTTGGGGGGGGGGGGTCACATAACTTAGCCCAGACTTAGATGACTTCCTAGAGCAGAGAATCAGAGCAGAGCAGCAGAGACTCAGAGCAAAGTCTTGATACTCTGCAGAGAAGCAAGCAGGCAGAGCACAGCAAGGAGGAATGACCTGTAAGAAACTGCCAAACACCGGTTTGCCTGAAGCAACAAAAGCAATGGGCTATGATATTACAGTGAGATATTCATGAAGGGTTTCTTTTATAAGGTAGTTTTCTACTCTAAAATGGTGTCAGGCTATTTCTAAATGGTTTACATAAAAGCCTATTTCAGCTCATTGTTTGCCCCATAGGCTTACTTTAAGCAGTGATATAAAGAAAAATTTCTGTGGGTTTTATTTTAATTTATGTTTATCAGCTCCCTCCCAGCATTACCTAGACTTCTGTGCTGAACAGCTGACTCTGAGCTAGGGCCTACCACTGCCTACATGCCTAAAAAGATCAGGCTGGGGGTGTGGGCTAAAGGACCGTGGAGGAACAGATAAAACAACCACGCTGCGTGGCAGTAACCTAATAGCTGAGAGGGACGACTAAGGGTCAGGTGTCAACCCAGGCAGAGCTATGCCACACAAAAGAAAACTTCCCAGGTTAGCTGTAATAATAACAATAATAAGAAGAAGCAGAATGAATCAACCAAACGTGATCATGTAGCAACCAATTCTTGCTCAGTCCCAGTTGTGCTTGCTGCTGTATTGCTCAGAGGCGTGTGCAGTGAGTCAGCAGCGCACACCAACCTCCTCCCAGCTGAGAGCCACCATCTTCATTTCTCAGCAGCTAATGACAGCTATTAGCAGCCGGGAGCTAGCGCAGAAGGAAGCACGTGGGCTGCCTGCGGATGGCTACATAGCAGTGGAACATGGCTCGTGGGTGCATCACTGTCCCAGAAGGTAGAAATGCAGGCAGAAGGGCGGTGTGACAGATCTGCTGTCGATGGCCATTAATGGTGCCTTCAGAAATCAGGGGGCAATTAGCAGCTACAGAAAATTTACCCGCCTGAGCCTGATACATGGTTCAACTCTGCTCTCAGCTTTCCAGGTGACGAAGTGAAATTGATAGCTGAAAGCTTTTCACAGTGTTTCAATCAGACTTTGACCTATTTATTTTTAATCCATCTCTTGGCTCTGTCATTCTGGTTTGCTGCCCCCTAATCCCAAACTGTTCCTTTCGTTTCATCAGCTGCAATTTTTGTGTGTAAGCTGTTTTTACCTTGTTTGGTTGCTATTTTGGGGAAAAGCATACTGCATTGCTCTGTTCCTTTGTAAGTAAGTTGCCCATTGGAAATCTTCCAAGCAAATAAATTTGCTCAGGACTTACGCAACCTGGAGAAGCCAACTTCTACGCTGCCTGTAAAATGTGAGGTTCTGACTTTGCTTCTTGACGTGATGTAAAAACAACAACAACAACAAAACACAAACTCCAAACCCTAGTAAGTTTGACTACTGGATTTGAACTGGTGGGGAAGGAAAAGTACAGAAAGGTTCAGAGAGATTACCACTGCATTAGAACTGGGGAGACAGGAAGAAAAGAAAGCATTGCTCAAGCATCAAGTTTAAAAATGTCCCAGTCCTGGTTTCTCCACACTGTGTTTCTTCTGGACTTGCTTTGTTCTCCTCTGTTTAAAACTGGATCTCCCCAAAGTCAGAAATCAGAATCAGAAACTGCCCAGAGTGTGCATGGTTTTGAAACAAAAAGCTGCAAGGAATAGGATCAAGATCAGACACATTTCCTCTTGTAAATTCATCAGGCTTGAGCCCAAGATTCCCCCAGACAAATATCAATGCATTTTCATGGATTAAAGTCATGCTAAATTACAACAAATGATTTTTTTTTTTTTTTTTTAATGGGTATCAGGAAATGCCAACGTGTTATACTCTGAGAAGTTCAAGTTAACCTGTTCCTACCACCCTCTTCCTGGTTTAGCAATGCCATTTTAACTCTAAAACACAGTCAGGGCCCTGAGGGCACTCGGAGACATTAATTGCACTGACCAGTCCCACCTGGGGCTACCACCCCATGCCCTCTGCTCATGGGCCCTGGGGGCTCCCTTTAAGTTCTGAATTGTGGATTTGCTCAGTTCCTGCCTGAGTTGGGTTGCAGGTATGTCTGCATCTAGTCTGGCCTCCTGAATGGACCTTCGACTTCCTCTGCAGGGGGCTTTTCTGCTGGATGACTGGCCCCCTCGTGTGGTTGTTGCAGCTTGTGATCTGACCTTGCTGTTCCCTTTTGTTCCTGGATGGAGCACAGACCCATTTCATTGCTTGCTGTGTCTGGTCCTGCTGATTGACCCTGTTACCAGCATCTGGTTCTGCTTGCTGTCTGCAGATCTAGGTTTGTGCTAAGATGGCCTCTGGCTCATGGCTTTGGTGCTCCTTGGGAACAGTGGCTCATTGCTGCTCCCTGACAAATATTTTGGAGTTAAGCCTGCCCTCATTTAATGTAAGGGAAGAAGCCAGTATCTTTTTGAGGCCCTTTTTCATGGTTTACTTTGTGTTAACTCATGCAGAACTGTCTATACATGCTTGCAGATGTGGGTCCCATGACGAACAGGTCTACTTAGTGCTCCCAGTTCCTCCTTTCCTCCTTTTTGCTTGGGGTGGGGTTGACAGAAGACTACTTCCCCCCCCCCCTCCCCCCCCCCTACACACACACCCCTTTGTTTTTGTCTGCTAAAGGGGTCTTCATATCTATCCATTCCCTCCCTCTGGAGTTTGCTTTATTGAATGCTGTTGAGTTAGTGGAGATGGGGGGTAGCTAGTAGTGCAAATAAGCATGTGCTAGGCACTTCTGCTGCCTCTCTTTGTGGTGTGCATTATAAGCCTGACAGTGTCCTAAGCTCTACAAAACGACAGGATGTGCTTGGATGTATAGAAAACCGTACACTCTTATGCTGCAGCTCTACAAGGATCACTTAGCCTTACTAACTGGCCTGTAAAGAAATTGGCTAATTCAATCTAAATAATCTTTTCAAACCAGTCTAGGTTTTAGCAGGGCACCTGTGAGGGTACATTTTCTTTTAGCTTGTTAGAGGCTTACAAAGGAATCATTACTTCATCTAGCCTCCCATATTCCAGTCTGAAGCTGGGCTATGAACAAGTCCCTGTTGCCTAAGCCTCTGTACACTGAAGAGGAGTGAGGCACCTACATGAGGCCTCTTAAAAATCTGTCAAAACACAGTAGTAATAATAATTAGCTGTCACATTACCAGATGCCTAGAAGCTTGACTAATCATGCAACAACAGTAACCATGGAATAATTTTCCACGTTTTAATTGGTTAATTCATGTTGTTGTTTGCTTTATTCCTGCCCTGTGCCCCTCTCAAAACACATGCAGTGGCCATGTTTCTTTGAAGGCTTCCTCTTCCAGTAGGTAGCCCTGTGGTGCCCTCCACCCCACGCTGTGTTGGGTGTGCCTGTCCCACATGAAGGTGTCATTGCTGAGATACTGGTAGTGTTGTATCGTGTGTCTCTGATATAATTGTTGATGCATAATCACCCGTGAAAGCCAACATCCACCTTCACATGTTATGTCTCACAAAGCTAGGAAGAAAGCTGGCTCACATCTGTCAAATGTGAGCAATCTATGTGTAGTCCTATTGAAATAAGAGCACTGAATCAGGCATGGTGTGGGTTGCTTACACACATGCTGTTTTATAGTTGTGTGAGCCCATTTGAGTCTAAACCTGTAATTCTCTGTACTCCTCTTACACTCACCAGTTTCACTGGCTTTAGAGTAACACGGGCTACCTTTACAAGTCCCCCCTGCTAGCCTAAATCAGCCCCTGTCTGGTGTACGATCACATGAGAGAACCAGTGCCACATCATATTCTTTGCCATGTGAGCAGCTGACCAAGTGAAAGCCACCGAGCACCCTGTCCTTTGGGCTCTTGGCCAAAGTGTAGCCCGGAGAGCACAGCAAATGGGAAAACTCCTTGCTCTGTGCTCCTGGCTGAACTCCTGGCCATCCCCACTCTAGCCTGACAAGGGGTTTCAGATGACTTGCTTTGCCTCACTTGCACTCCTGATCTTTATCTCTGCGGCAAGAATTGTGTTGCTCATTCAGACTAGCAAAGTACTTTAAAACCTTTGCATGGATGGTACTGTGCAAGTGCAAGTTCTCAGGGCTGTAATTTCAGATGTAAGACATGCAGCTATCATCCAGTTTTTATCTCCTATTGTACCTGGGTTCTTTCTCAGGCAATCTATTCTCTCTTCTGTGACAATCTCAGTAATGCCCTGCAATAAACTATATATGGTCTCTCCTACTGTATCCCAGGTGCAAAATGGTGCTGTACTTTCAGCTGTACAGCTGGCCTCTGTGTTGACAGCCCCCCTCACAGACCTCTAAAGGGGAGCTAAGCCTTTTTTGTTTCATCAGCTGTGGGCTCCTGTTATCAAATTTCACATGCAAAAACACATTCCTCATTTACGAAGGTGAGGCCACTCACCTGTGCTTACTGAAAACAGATTTGAAGTCTGTATTCTCAAGGTTCTTCACCCTGGAGACTGGTTTTAAACATGGGCATATATTCACTGAGCTCTCCTCCCGTTTTATGTGTATTCTGCCTTCAGAGGGATATTAGACTACAACCATGTATTAGGTTGTAATGCAGATCACAAAACAAGCCTCTCCCCTACAGCTTCAGTGGTATGGATGAAGAGAAGATATTTATTGGGTAAGCTTGCATGTACTGTTCTGTTCCCTTCTAAATTTCTGTGTGGGCTACTTCTTTCCTCTCCCAGACTTTGCTTGCCTTTTGATCTCTGCTCCCTTGAAATTTATCATCCTTGATAAATGTATTTGTGTCGTTATCTATGAACAAAAGAGACTATTAAATATAGAACGGGGCTGGCTCTTTCCTTTACATTCACCTTTGACACCTCCTGAACAAGGGTGGCACTGTTAAAAGACTGACAATACTGAATCAGCTCCAAGAAATTCAAGGAAATGCCATGTTGACTGCAGCTGCGAAGACCCACCTTGAGCTTTAGGAAGAGCAAACAGAAAAGATGGACAATGCTACAACCATCTTTCCTTGCTGTCCTATGAAATGATAAGTGTAATAGAGCAGTTCATTCTCTTGATGTAAGTGTAACCAAACAGAAAGCTATGGGAATTCATCTGGGCCTCAGGTGTGTGTATATGTACATATACCTAATCTAGTATTTTCCTCTGATTATATCAAAAAATGGTGAGCCTGTGTAGCCATTAAAACATGTCCTATTTTGTATGTGCTCTCAGCCTCCCTGTGTAGGGCTCTTTCTAGCCCAATCTAATGTCTTTGTTCTCATCCACTGCTCCCAAACAATAGGGAACACCTAGACTGTTTGATGAACTCAATGTAAACTGGAGTAGCTGCTCTCTCTCAAAATATTTATCTCCTTTCTCGGTAGACAGCTGTTGTGATTTTGTTTGTTTTTGCTTAGTGGTTGTTGTTGGATTTTTTTTTTTTTTTTTTTTTTTTTTCGTGCTAAAGGAATGGTTCCAGCTTTACATTAGCTGAACATTAGCTCACTTGAAATTGTCTGTTGTGAAACAGATGGGAGTTGACGGCTAAATCATTGCCTGCCCTGTTCAGGAGGGTCAATGGAGCACCACCCCACTGCATCTTCTCTCTACTCCCATGTGTGCATCAGATCAAGATGTCATGTGGAGGAAGGGACACAATCAGATGACCGTTATGAAGGTATAGGGCACTTGATAAAATCTCCCCCAAATGAAAAAAAAAGTGAACTCATATGAGCTTGCAGAGTGTTGCCACTATACAGCAATATTTGGGACACAGCAGCAAAGGAAAGAGCAAGCACACACCTGTCATACAGATGGTCTGTCCTCCAAACCTCTTGATCCTTTGGAGCAGGTGTGGTTTCTAAACATTTTCAGAGAAGGAGGGATGGAGTAATCCTGACCCTTGACAAGGAAAAGGTTATGGGAACCTGTAAATAGGAGGAACAATAATCAGTCTATCCTTTTGCAAGAGACCACAACCTGAAAGCTCTCCTCATTTCAGTAATCTTCCTTCCCTGTAGAAAACAGAAAAAGGCCTAGCAATACAAAAAGCTGTGAGATCCCATCATTGATGTGCTTGTATCAACACCCATTCTACATGTACTTAGCAACTGTGCTCTCTTTGCTAGAGAATGGCAGTGAGTACTGTTGATTGCAATAGTGGCTGGCTTCAGGTTGATTTTTTGCCCCTCTGTTGGCCTCCCTGAATGGCGACGTTCACAATGATGACTCTTCATTGACGCAGGAGAGCTTTGTGTATTCCCTGGCATTGAGTCTGCTTATTGTCACTGTTCCTGACATCTTAGTAAAAGCACAAACTCCAAGCTCCCTTTGGACATTAAATTCTTTCTATGATATGGCTCCTGAATGCTTTGGACTTTTATACTTAAGCACCTTCCAAAATCTGACCAGCAGTTTGGGGGGGGGGGGGGCAGTGACAGGGTAATGAAACCAGCTCTGCTGTTACAGAGGGGGCATAGAGAGACCACCTCATCCTTGATCCTAATCTTCTAATCTTTAAATTACCTATATAAATGATTTCCCCTGGCAAAACAATCATCTGAAAAAGTATCTTTCTGTAAATGGTACCTGTGTCCATCGCAGTTTTCAGCTAAAGCAGAAGAAACAAGTTTCAGCTTGCTATCTGCAGGGTGCTGGGAGTGAATGGCCAACTTCTGAGGGGAAAATGAAAAGCAAAATATTACTTTTCTGTCAGTAGGCTTACTTTATAAGAATGAAGCTGCAGGCTGCACCTTCTCCACTGGAAAATACAGGTCATCAGTAACCGTTTTCAAATAACAAGAGCACCTAGTGAAATGAACCCAGCCTTTGAAGAGTAGCAAAGCTGAGAACTCATAGAGGGGATGTATAAGAGTCAAGTTTCTCTCTCGGAAATCACAGCCTGCATGTCTAGCTTCGTATTTTTGCTGCCAGAACTTCTGGGCATGGGAGAAACAGCAATGGACAAGCCTGCTAGATCCTTGCCCAGTTCTCTGGCATGCATGTTTGGTAGGCTCAGCTTTGCCACACAGGAATCCACAAATGTGCTAGAAATGTGGTAGTGTTTCTGGAGACTGAGTAGAAGCAAAAACCACTAAGGTCGAACATTCATCTTTAAAGAGAGATCTACATGAACAGCTTTTGACTCGTGACGCTAATTCAATGGGATAAACCCAGGGCTCACTGACTTCTGCTGAAGTTTTGTCAGAGGTTTTAATTAGATCAATACGCTGGTGCCTGATTTTCACTGTATAGTTTGTGTCCTCAATCACCTCAGTTTTCCTTAAACACCTCCTATAGTATCACTCACAGTAGGGGGAGACTGGATTTAGTCTCAAGGATGGGCCTTCCTAGAACTGTTGGGTACAGGCAGCCACGATCTCTCTCTAGTCTATTAAATTCCAGACCTAGCACCAGGCCTTTTCTGGAGACTGGTTCCTCCTCCCAGGGTCATTTAAGCTATCACAATATGAGTCAGCTGTGGAAAATGTCTTCCCAAATCCTGGCATGTGAAGTATAGGAATAAACTGCTGACTGCACTGAATTTACCTATGCCAGAAGAGAATTAATGAATGTTCCCAGCCTACTTTGAAAAGAAGTATCATGTGGTACAATATTGCTGTTCCTGTTATTCACCCCGTAGCTGACATGTAGCATCTCCCTTGCAAACTAATGGGAAATTTCTTTTGGTATTTTTGGCGTTTTCCAGCAGAGCTGCTAGAGCCTGCTGCTTCATTCTAATAAATGTGCCCTACCTTGCCCTCTCCTGCCCCATTTCCTCTAAGCTCCTTTACAAGGGAGATAAAAACATCGGTCCCTGACACCATCTGTTGAACAAAGGCTAATCCATTCTCTGCTTGTCTCATGGTCAGTTTGGTTTCTTCCTGATTGGTGCTGCTACCTTCCTTATTCCTGAGAATGTAGCATAATCAAAGAATCACTAAGGTTGGAAAAGACCTCCATGACCACCAACAGTCCCCCTACCACCGATATTACCCACTAAACTACATCCTTAAGCAACACTTATGATGGGTTTCTGCAGCCATCCCTGCTGACAGCCAGCATAGTCCCCACAGTCCCACCACTCCCTACTGCCTTGCTGAGGCAGAGCAGGGCCCACCAGCAACCCTACACCATGAGGGGGTCCCCATGTTTGCCAATACTATTTATAGGTTTGTGCTTTGCTTTATTTTCATGGTTATATTACAATGATTGCAATGTAAACGGTTCCCCTGGTGCAGCCTTTATGGCTTTCTTGCCAACCGTACCCTGGGGTTCATCAAGCACGGCATTGCTAGTCGGTCGAGGGATTGTCCCACTCTGCTCTGTGCTGGTGCAGCCTCACTCACCTCCAGCACTGTGTGCAGTTGTGGGCACCACAGCACAAAAATGATGTGGAAGTGTTGGAGAGTGTCCAGAGGAGGGCAATGAAGATGGTGAAGGGCCTAGGCAGGAAGATGTATGAGGAGCGGCTGAGGGCACTGGGCCTGTTCAGCCTGGAGAAGAGGAGGCTGAGGAGAGGCCTCATTGTGGTCTGTTCTCCCACGTGCCTGGTGACAGGACGAGGGGGAATGGGCTTAAGTTGCGCCAGGGGAGTTTTAGGTTGGATCGTAGGAAGAACTTCTTTACTGAAAGGGTTGTTAGACACTGGAACGGGCCACCCAGGGAGGTGGTGGAGTCACCAACCCTGCAGGTCTTTAAAAGACGTTTAGATGTAGAGCTTAGGGATATGGTTTATGGGACTGTTAGTGTTAGGTCAGAGGTTGGACTCGATGATCTTGAGGTCTCTTCCAACCTAGAAATTCTGTGATTCCTCACGAGGGGGTGTGAAGGGGCAGGCGCTGATCTGTTCTCTTGAGCAACCAGTGACAGGACCCACGGGAATGGTGTCAAGCTGAGGCAGGGCAGGTTCAGGCTGGGTACCAGAAGAGGTTCTTCACTGAGAAGTTGGTTGCACACTGGCACAGGCTCCCCAGGGGTGCAGTCACCACACCAAGCCTGTTGGAGTTCAAGAAGCATTTGGACTGTGCACTTAGCCACACGGTCTGAATTTTTGGGCAGACCTGTGTGCAGCCAGGAGCTGGATAATCCTTACGGCTCCCTTCCAGCTCGGGATATTCTGTGCTTCTAACCCCCTCAGCACTTTTGCTGTCCCTGTGCCACCACCCCTGAGGTGCCTGCTGCCTGACAGCCCCCAAAACCCCTTTCCCTTACTCCCCACCACGCAGAGGGAGGCTGAGGCCACCGTGAGCCCTGTCAGCGCTCAGCACCCAACTACCCACACTGAGACCCACACTTCCAGAGCCCACCGCCCCAAAACGGCCGAGATCGACACCCCCGTGAGCGGTCCCGGCCGTTTATCTCCGGGAGCCCTCCCCCGGCGCTGCCTGACGCGCGGGGCGGGGCGGGCCGGGGGCGGGCCGGGGGCGGTGCCGCGCACCCGGAGCGTCGGAAGGCACCGGCCGCGGACCCGCCGAGCCGCCACAGGGCAGGGGGCAGGGGGCAGCGGGCAGGTAACCGCCGGGCGGCCGCTTCGAGCGGGGACACTGGGGCGAGGCGGGGGCTGCGACTGTGGCTGTGACGGAGCCGCTTCGAGCGGGCGCTGCCGCAACTCCCCACCCCCACCCCACCCCGGCTGCTCGCTGCCCCCCTCTCCGCTTCTCTCTCTCTCTCCCTCCCTCCCCCAGCCGTGCCCTCCCGGTGGGGCCGTGCCCGGGGCCCTGCCGGTGCCCCCCCCCCCCCCTCCCCGTCAGCTGTTTCCTGCCGCTTGTTGTCAGGGCGCTGCCGGGGCCGGGCCGGCGCTGGTTGGCTGCGGGCCCCTGACGGAGCCCGGCCCGGCCCGCCCCGCCCCGCGCTTTGTGGCAAGGGGGGAGCCGGGCCCCGGCCCTGCGGCCTGTGGGGAGGGGAGAGGGGGGACGAGGTGTTGGTAGGGTCGTGGTGGGGTCCCGGCCGGAGTGTGTGTGCCTCAGGCTGGGATTGAAAACACCTTGTGGTGAAATATCTGGTGTAAGTGTGCTGTGAGAGCTCGGGGGAAGGCTCTGCGGGTAGGGGTTTCGGGGTGGGGGGAGAGGCTCTTGGTGAGGTGAGGGGGTTACGCTGACAGCCTTCGTGCCTTCGGGGTGTATTTGGGGTGGTCGTCGTCTTCTCGCCATCTCTTTGCTGCTTGTATATTTGTTTATTATTTTCTTTTTGTGACTTCTTAAGCCGTTGGTGTCTCCTGGTGAAGGTTTGTACCGCTCCTGCGCTAAAAGTAATGAAAACAAAACATCGGAATTAGCTCAACTGTAGTTCAAATTGCAGACTGGATCGGTAGACAAACGTTTTGTATATTTAGTACAGAAAAAAATGAAACCCAGGAAATACAGGCTTCTTAAAAACTCAGAAGGGAGAAGATGACCAGGAAACACACGTTGTTACCCGGTTTGGACTCTGTGTAGTAGTGGGGAAGAAATTTAATCCGAATCTATCACTTGTAAGTTAGTGCTTTTATTTATTATCTCACAAGAGCGTTGTGACATGGGAGGCACTGAGGTAAAGGGGCAGTGCTAGAAGCGAGCCCCCATCCGGGTGCACCCGCTGTCACGTGTCAGTGTTTGCATACACCAGCAGAACGTAACTGGGTGCATTTAAACACACTGCCTGTACACAAAACTTTCACTCTACCTGAAGGAAACTGTCCACAACAGAAAATTACACTGCTGTCACTTGCACAAATGCAGTTTCCTGCTGAAAGCCAACTTGTTATGGGTGGGAGCCATGCACTGTGTTCATTACATTGCCAAAGACTCTTCAGTCATTTGTTTGTGTTAACTTCCTTGTGCAGTTTCGTAGGGTAGTGGGGGTGGCTCTGAGGAGTGTAGCATCCTGTTCCAGTTCTTTGCTTTTGGCTACGTGTGGTGCTTTCTGATAACAAATTCTGTATGTAGGCACGGGCCAGAGACTCGGCCCTGTTTGCTTTAACAGACGCAGAAGTCTATATTGGAGGACTGCTGGTTCTCAGACCTGCTGAAAGGCTACACATTTTCAACACGTTTTCATATGCATCCTCACTTGTGAGCAGCAGAAACCTGGCAAGGTAAAGAGAAATTGTGTTTTTTTTCCCCAGTGATTCTTTAATGTGTAGTCTTGTGTGGCTGTGCTAAGTATCCTTTTCCCTCTTTTGTCCATGAGAAGATAAAGCTTAAGCCCTGTTCCTGAGATGAGACAATGAATCTTAAGCTCTGTTCCAGAGTAAGTACATTGTCAGAATGTTTTATTCAGGGGAACGCACCATCATTTTTCAAGGGAGGTTGAGCAGTTGTTTGCTCACCATACAAATGAAAATTATTTTAGTTAGAGGTATGGAGAATGAGAGGCTGTGATAGCTTTGTATCCTTTAACTAGCAGCTGTTTTCTGTTGTAGATCTGAGATGCTGAAGCAACACTGAGGCATCTGCTGTATCTGCAGTCTGGTGTGTGCCTGGTGGCTCTCTTGAGCTCTCACTCATTGCCCTGTGTCTTCAAGAGGTAGACTCTGAGACGAGAAAACCATGACTTGTAATTTTAAAAATGTTAATAAAAAACTCTTTGCGTTACTTTTTTATTCATTATTGCTTACGAAAGTGTGCAGGCTATGTACTACAAATACCAAACACATAGTTGTTCAGGTGGTTTGAACTTTGTGAGCAGATTAGTGGTGAAATTTAACTTGTTGAATGTCAGCTCTTTTACAGCTGTTGCTCGGTGTTTCCAAAATCAACACTGAAAGACGTGTAAGTTTAGGAGCACTCTGCACAGGAATGCACATTACAGCACCCAGGCACAACGCTCATGGTTTCCTGACTGTCCATGCACTTACTGGAGAAGCATGTAGGCAAGAAATGTTTTACAGTATGACTAAGAACCTATATCAAGGCCTGTACTGTCACAATGATGCTCTATCGACAAGCATTACTAGCTAGGGAAGATGAGCTATCACTGATCCTTCTTCTAAAAGTACTCTCAAAGGTGCACGTTGATAGTAGTGTTCTGGATGCTGACTTAGGACATGGTGGCATCTTCCTGAAGTTCATAGAAGTACCTGCCTCTTTGAACTGTTGTGGATTTAATACAGGTTTAACTGTGTAGGTAGATACCTACACTAATGAGATGTAAAGAAATCTGTCATTTTAATTTGGCATCCATGACTTTAATGTTATGACTTGTGCAGGCAGGACTTTGTCAGAGACATATATCCAACAAAAAATACCTAGCTTGACTTTAAAGAAGAAAGCATGGGCCAAAAAGTCTTTTCTCAGACCTTGGTTTTGTGAGTAACAGATATTCTGTCCACTGCTACTGCAACTTCTGCTGGTAGCGTGATGTCACTGGTGCGATTTGGTAGGGTCACTTTCTGGTGTGAATGCCAACAGGAAACTTGGCCAGCGCTCTGCACAAATGGAAGTTACTTTCACTATCTTTAAATGTAAAGAGTGGATGAATGGCTAAGTGCGCTTCCTGTGCATTTTCCTTCTCCCAGGCTCTTGGAGGAGCTTTAATGTTTCATAATTCTTCGACTTTTTTTTTTTTTTTTTAAGAAAGCCTTCCCGTTGCCTACAAGTGGCTTTTTTAGACCATTTACATGTGTAAATGTGAATAGATGGCCGTGCCTTTTACATGGAAGTGAAAACTATGGGGGGGGAGGAAATCACAGTTCTCTTGGGTGACTTTGTACACTCCACTTAGGTATGTAAGGAGTATGAGTCCCGATTCCATTTCCAATATGGAAAATTGCTTTCCCTCGTTCTGTTGTGTTTTTGCTGCTTTGTTTGTTTGTTTTTCCTCCAACGCACAGTGAGTATACCCTTTAGGATGCAGGATCTTTACATAATGAGAGAACAGTCTTTATACACAGCAAGTACCTTCTGCATTGGTCTTAGAAGTGAATACCATGTTTTGTAGCTTGGCTAAAAAAAGGGCGGGGGGGGGGGGGAGGGAGAGGAGTGATTCCAAATTAAAATTCACTTCTCTAAATTATATGTGAAGAAAAAGTGACAGTTCCTTGTTAGTTCATTTAGAAAACTCATGATCAAATGCAGCATTTGGAGACTGTCTAACTAGAAGTCATTTTGTAATTTTTCTACGTTTTATAACTGTGAATAGTAATGCAATGACTATGCAAGGTGACTCGTTTTCAGCTGGATCTTTTTGGATTTGCTGAAATTCTGTAACAATGAAAATGGAGAGCTAATGATAGGAGTTCCAGGCTGTTATTTATTTTAACCACAAATTGCCATGAGGCAGATGAGTGCAGTGGTTATTCGAAATGTTAGAAATTCGAATAGGATTGCATTAAATCTTGAGCATGTTTTTTTTTTTTTTTTTTAAGACTGATTTAAAAAAAAAACAAACAACAAAAACTAGCAATGCAGATTATAGAGGTTTATTTTCTAAACTTTTAAGTATGTTGATTTTCTCAAAAAGACGCTTTCTTTCTGATGTCCTGTATTCTGAAGTGCATTCTTCCAGTACCAGTTGGCCTGTTAGATTCTGCTGGAGCTTTAGCATGAATTCTCACGTCCTTGTGCTGCCATTGAGTAAATCTCTTGTCTTCTTTCTGTTAGGGCTTAATTCTTGTTGGAAGCTTCTCTATCATTTAGTTAATGATGAGGTATCTTTCAGCTCTTTGTGGTGATATGAATAATTGAGGGATTTAGGCCTTTTATTTCTGGACAAGTTTTTCAGACCTGAAGTCTTTAGTTATATTTATTCATGCATTTATTTAAATATTTGGACTTCAGGACTCAACACCTCCATGCATGATGCCGTATTAGAAGTAATATAATATTTGAGTGTCACTTTGACTTTTAACTAGTAAGAATTATACTCAACTTTCTTTAAGTATTTAAATTTTAATCTCAGTGTCTTTGGGTTCCTGTTTTTTGGTGCAGTTAAGTGAATTATGTTTTTAGAAGCTTGCTATCTTTGCATTTCTGACAGTTCTGGTGTATGTTTTTCAAATTACCATGGTTTGCTAGATTAGTCTATGTAATGGATCTGTTTTTGTCACTTTGCAAGGTCAGCGTTTGGGCTGCTCTTGGTAAAAGACAGGCATGTTTTTGTATTTTTTATGTTAGCTTCTAAAAATAATGACAGGGTGAGCCTTTTGTTTGCCCTGAAGGAAACACCCCTTTGCATGTTGATTTCACGCTTACAGTAACTTGTGATCAGTTCCTTGTCTTTAATAGACAATACAATCAACATAAAATAACATCCAAAAGTAGTAAGAATGGTGCATAGAGCTAGGCCAAGTGCCTTATGGGCATATCTGTCACAATTACATCTATTGCTTGTATTTGTGGTTTCTTCTGGTTGGAGATTGACTGATACTCACACTTATTTTCTGCTGATTTTCCTCCATGCTGTCGTTGTTCAAATTTTTTTCTTCATCATTTGCTATGGAAGATAAAGGCCCATATTAGAAAGGTATGGCACTTAGAGGAAATTGAAGAAAAATATTTACTGTATTTTGAGTCCAGTCACAAGGAATTACACCACTATGCTGAGCTAATTATCTGAAATATTTTATCAAACTCAAGACCTGTTATATTTATCCTTCAGGAAGAGCAATGGGTATTGTATCACCTTTAAAGGAAAGTGTCATTCCATTGCTTTGAATTGTTATATATCCTTCAGATGGGGTCTAGAAGATCATAGAATCATAGAATATCCTGAGTTGGAAGGGACCCTTAAGGATCATCAAGTCCAACTCTTGACACCGCACAGGTCTACCCAAAAGTTCAGACCATGTGACTAAGTGCACAGTCCAATCTCTTCTTAAATTCAGTCAGGCTCGGTGCAGTGACCACTTCCCTGGGGAGCCTGTTCCAGATGAGTGATTTGAAGAATCCACACGCCAGGAGCTTACGCTAAAAACACTCCATTCAATATTAGTCATCTTTTTCATGGTTAGAATTTTTACATTGTAAGGAAACAACCTGTTTATAAATATTTTCCAGTGATTTATGATTTTTGTATGTATGAACTACTTGAAATTTTGTGTGTGCAGGTGCTTGTTTTATACCGTTTTGTTTGTGCATCTTGAAGTAAGCTTTGAGAAACTGAGCTTCTAAAACTTGAAACGTGTTTAGTTTAGGTATTTGTTCTCAAGGCATTTGACACAGAATACTCAACTCGATGAGCACAAAATTTGACAGGTTTCTGTATGAACAGCACACTGTCTCCTGCTCTGAAATGTCCACACAATGTGTATATCACAGTGTCAGATTTACTTTGCATTATTGTGTGTGAAAAAACAGTGAAAATACTGTTTTGAGTCCGCATCTGAAGCATAAATGGAGGCATATTGTTTAACTTCAGATATCTAATCATAAAACTTTTCTGCAGTTGAAATGAAAATAGCATCTTTTAATTCCTTTGTCATGTTATCTCATCCTCTGTGATTAAGTTTTAGACTGTCTGATATGCTCTGCGTCTACTCACTAGGTAACTTAGTAATGTGTTGGTTTAGTGTTGAGATATTTTAATTTTCCCTACTAGCAAGGGCTTTATTTATAAGGTATTGCAAATCTACATTTGCTTTTGAAGCTCTTTTTCTGATAGGGGAGTTACTCAGGTGTTTTAAAAGCATCCAGGATGGTGGTATTCTGTGGCTGCATGTGATAAATGTGCAAAACAAGAGAGCAAATATATTTATAAAGGAGGGGATGGGGGTGTTATTTGGGAAAATGACACTGTAATTGTCTTGGTGACTCAATGTATTTCTATGTACTTCATTTCCCAGTGCTGACTAAGCTGGGTGACTCGTTGAGAATATAAACCAGAATGGAGTTTTGGCATCATAATAAGGAGGAAAAGAAAATAGGGAAGAAGCGTAAGCTTCTGGGTTTAAGAACCATGTAGTCTAGGAGGAGGCTGGTCTGCAAATGTCATCACAATATTTGAAGAGTTTCAGTTCATACTTCCCTTATTTAATGTAACTAACTTGTATCTAGGTGTGTTATCTTACTTGTGATGTGATCAATTTTAGGAAATAAATTGTTATTTTGGTTAAGTTTGGTGTTTCTTAATCTGGTGAGTGAGAAAGGGTGAATACAGTCTGTGAGTTCAGTAATTTATATCTGAAAGAACTTTTGCAATGACTAGCTGAATGGGTTTGCAGAATATTCAGCAATATACGTGGGTCTTTTTTGTTTTTGTTTGCTGTGATGCTTTACTTAAATGTACTTTTTTTTTTTCTTTCAGGTCTTGAGTATAGACTTACATAAGTTCCAAAAATGGGAAGAATTTTTCTGGATCATATTGGTGGCACTCGCCTGTTCTCCTGTGCAAACTGTGACACAATTCTGACCAATCGCTCTGAGCTCATCTCCACTCGCTTCACAGGGGCCACAGGAAGAGCCTTTCTTTTTAACAAGGTTGGTAAAAAGCCAAATGTGATCTAATACTTCTGAAAACTGAGATATTAATCTATCAGCCAAGAAGATTTTAACTCTACCAAAAGTGCTGTGTAATTACTATTTTTTGATCTATTCCACTGTATTTGAAGTCAAATTTGGCATTGACTGTTAATGGCAAGCTGTCTAAATTTATCTGTAATACTAAAAGACTATAAAGAAGATTATGAATATTGTAGCATCACCAAAATGTAGGGAGTTATAGCTTTGGAAACCAGGTTCTGTAATATGAACCTCAAACTCATTTTAAGACTATCTTTTTGTCTATCAGAGTTTCAAAATAATTTGCCTTTTATTTACTTAGCTTGAAAGAAAAGAAGTGTAGATCATATTTTTCATGTCTAAATCATTTTTGGACTAATAGTATTTCAGCAAAATAAAAACATATCTTTTACAGGTAATAGTGCGTGGGATTAGTTCAATATTTTATATTTATCAAATTTGATTAAAATCAACTGATTGAAACATGTATGTCATAACCCTGCATGAGTTGTAGCAGTAATTATTAACCCTTTGATATAGACTTCTTCATTAGTCAGTGAGAAACAGTGATCTTCCTTTGCTTTCTCACAAAGTTCCTGATCATGTAACCGTTAGTGTTTTATCTTTTGTTTTGTGTTCATTGAAAACCGTTTTGCCACTGGCTGTTGGCAGAGTTGATATAGGTGTCGAGAATGTCTTCACTTCACTGTGCTTGGTCTGGGGCTTTCTGTCTGGTATTTACTGAATCCTGTGAGTAGTATGAATACGCAAGTAAGTCTGTATAGCTATACAAGAGAGCTGTGCATCTGATTTCTTTCTCATCCAGTAATCACATGGTCTTGGGGTTGAAATCCTGTGTGTTAAATAGTAGGTTTCAATCACAGAAGAAGTTTGACTTTCATTTTGCAGCCAGGACCCTTACAGCTGACGCAGAGAGAGCAGGCATAATCAGGTGGACAGTGTAAGAAGTGCAGCCCCATCTTTTAGAATCTTGCCATGCATTGTCAGTTTGGATATAGTTCTGACATCACTTTTGAGTGAACTATACATCCTGATTTTGTGATGTTAATGCCTAAACAAGTTAAAAATATATTTTAAACTGACAAGATAATGCATACACAAAAAGTGAATGTATAATGAGAAGAGAATGTCTTATGTTCTCAGCCACCAAGCCTTTTTCTCGTATGATTATTTCAAAAGCTTCCCAAGAATTTTACGTACCCCATCTTAATATTTAGTTCTGATTTCTGGAAATAAGCAGTCATATTAGTTCCTAGAAATAGGGTAGATGTATTTACAAGTGGTTCACTAAAAGTTAGTTTTTATAAACTCTTCACCAAGAACATATCACCCAAAGTTGAACACTGTACTTTGCACTCTTGTCTGTCTAATGATAGGGTTTCATGCCTCTCTCCGTTAGACAGTGATCGTGATACAACCCTGTGAAATGTCTTTTAAAAGCATAAACTTTCTCAAGGAGGAGATTTTCAGGGGCCACAGACTATTCGACTTCAGTTTTCAGTTCACACACAGTGTCACAGACTACTATCAAAATGTTGACATTCACGCCTATTGTTTTCAAGGTTTGCTTCAGGCAGACTAATTCTTTCTATTCCCTGTCCCCTGTATGTGTGTGTTAGGTGGTAAATCTGCAATACAGTGAAGTTCAGGATCGGGTCATGCTCACTGGCCGCCACATGGTTCGAGATGTGAGCTGCAAGAACTGCAACAGCAAACTGGGTTGGATCTATGAATTTGCTACTGAAGACAGCCAGCGCTACAAGGAAGGCCGTGTTATCCTGGAAAGAGCTTTGGTCCGAGAGAGTGAAGGATTTGAGGAGCATGTTCCGTCTGACAATTCCTGAAGAGACTTGAGTCTCTGCTTGGGTTCTCTTCATTCGAAACTCGAAAGTAATAAAATCAACAAAAAAAATCTGCTTACATACACTGTCACCTTAGCATCAGAGTCGGATTCATGGACTACAGAGTGGGAAAGATTTTGAGAGTTTTTTTAGATGGAACCTTCCTTTCTTTATTCCTTTATATTTTACTATCCTTCCAGCAGCTGTTCGTAGAAAGAATGTTGTGCAGTTGCTGTAACTTTTTCTCTCTTGCATTTATAACTGTTAGATCTGAGAATGTATCTGCAGATACAGTGGGCTAAAAGGAAAATGTTTGGGGGATTTTTCTTTTGTTAGAGAGAGATCAATTTTCTTTTTTTAGTTTGCAGAAACTGATATCAGTGTAAAGTTATTTTAAAATTACAGGTGTTTTTTTAAAAGTATATTCCAATTTTGGCTTAAGTTTTTAGCTACTTCTTTTTTGACTCGGTCTTTTCACCTGATTTGCTAGCTAAACTAAAGAGATCCGAATTTGTGCCAAGTGCTAAAGGTTCAGTGGTGGTACAGCTTGGGCTGGCCCTTGTGTCATATTCTTGTCGAGGTTGATTGGTAGCACAGAGCCCATTATTTTTTTTGTCATTCTTGACCCCAGGATGTCACCATTTCCTGTTTGTGAAGTCACAGTCACTATGTAAACTGATGTTGATTGAAAACTATTCTTGAAATAGGGCAAAACTGCTTGGCTTCTTTTTTTTTTTTTTAAACTGATGTAACTTATAAGCATAGTAATAATATAAAATAATACCTGTCTGTTTAGTCTTGTGTTGCTTACCAATCAGAAGTTGTGTTTGTCATGATAGGGATCCAGTGGGAAACTCCTGTTTCCGTAGTAAATTTTTTTCATTATTTCTTTATTAATCTCATTAAGTTGGCAGGCAATTGCAGATCTTATTTCTTCAAGTAGCTTTCTTTAAACCCAGAACTTCTTATGTTAAACACAGCTGCTGTGTAAAAGGAGAAGACTGCCAGCATGTTTGTTCATGCATAGAGTTACGCAAGCTGCATCTTGTGAAAAGATTAACTTAAACAGCTTGTTTTCATATGCCACTTCTGGTGTTCAAACTCTCTTCTCTTTCAACTTTGAAATTTTTCATTGTGATGTTACTTTTTTATCTTTCTGGGCAGCAGTACATGTCAGCCTAGTAGTAACTAGTGACTTGGATTTCTGCTTTCTTGTAGAGGTCAGCTCTGCTTAAAACAGTGATGTTGCTTGCCTTGTAGCAAAAATGCTCTTCATTAACTTAATTAACTCAAGGGTGCCCAAACACTTTCATTGTCTTAAGCCATAAGTTAAGATCTCAAGGGCTGCAATTAATTTGAATGTTAGATATGTATGATTCTTTATCAGAGATCCATATTTATTTATTTTTTCTTATTGGGTAAATAGTGGCCAATGTGAAACAAGTTACCCACAGATGTACAAGGAGACAACCAGATCTGGCCTCTGATCTTTCCGAATAACTCTTCTTCACTTGCCACAGCTCCATATCTGAAATTAAAATGTGGAAGGTGACTGTGCAGGGTATTTTTTATTTTATTTTTAGCTGCCTAGTGGCAATTTGGACACCCCTGACTTGAATCTACTGCCTATTTGATGTAAAAGTAGCTTTACTATAGATTTGTCATATAGAAAGAAAACAGAGTAGATCACATACCAGAGCTGTGCTTGAATCGAGCTGCTTAAACAGTAGTGTACTTGTGCCTCAGATCAGTTTTTGCACTGAGTACAGTAGTACCCCGTTATCTTGTGTTTCTGTCCTTCAAAAACCCCCAAAGTCCCATTAGCATGGTCTTCTGCAGTACTTTTCTTGTACTTCTGACATTACAGTAGAATAAAGTATGTTTTGTCCTGAATTGGTATTTGCCAGTCTTTTTCAGTTGTTATTTTATTTTCACAGAGTCTGCCAAATGAATTATATAACCTGTCATCCTTTTCCTTCATTAATTAAATGATTGAATTTCTACTGCATATGGTTATAAGCTGTAGATGAGCATCTCTCTCAAAATAGGTGGCAAGAGAGTATACAGTTGGTTTGGGGAGGTGCTAGGTGCATTTCACTTCATGGATATCACTTGGATACCTAAGAGGTAAGTTCATGAAAAAATAGTAAGTTATGAGCTCAAGTCCATTGCAGTTTTAAAACAGAATCCAGTAGCTCTTTCGGTCTGCCTGCTTTTCCCCTGTGTTATCACCTGGATGGCTCTGGGAGAGTTTCCCATCAAAAATTTCTCCCTTGAAACACTTTATTTACGGATAACTTACCTGTAGGAGACAAGCTGATGAGCCTCAGCACACCTAGCAACAGAGAATGCATTGCTATTTGGCTTTAAGTGTTATTTTGGAATAGGGCAATAGCCTTAGATTCCCAAACAAGGGGTAGGTGCAATGTGCCAGCATTGCAGAAGAGGTGACAGATACACTAGAGGTAAGTTTGAATCTCTTGTTTATAACTTGTGATTCAGGAAAAGTAGAACTGGACATTCACTTGGGCATTGCAGAGGGGTCTGAGGTCCCCTGAAAAACAGCAGAAGATGCTGAATTTAAGCTCTTCGGTTTCTTTTGAGAAACATTGAATGTCACTGTAAGACACAACAAGAAGTGCAGAAAAAACAGCACTGAGTTTCTGGCCTCTGCTTGGGTGAAGGGAGCTGGAAAGAATTTGTCCTTCATGGCAGGTTTTGTTTATGTTTGTATTATCTGAAGCGTTCCACACTAGCAGAAACTTGTATTTCTTACAGAAGTAAAAAAATAAAATAAAATAAAATGAGAAAAGGAACAAAAAACTATGGGAATTATTTGCATTTCCTGAGTGTCAAAGAGGGTCAGACAGGTGGGAGAAAGAAGAGCATTCAGACCCTACGTTCTGATTTAGCACAAGAGGTGTGCTTGTTGATGTCTAGATATATTGCTGTATTTCTAAAACTTGTTTAGAAAGAAATCCATCTTTAGACTTGGGATCTTGCTTTGTCCTACTGAAAGCATTTGATTTGACTGTTGCAAGCATTTACAAATGTTTGGAACATTAGGTTTACTGAACTACAGCAGACTGCGTGCCATAGTGGTTTTAGTCCAATGTCACATTGCAACAGGTGCATTTCGAGAAATAGCAAGGCTCCCGTCCTTTTGGGGGAACACAGGCAGAATGGCCAGATCATACAAGGGTGCTTGACCAAAAATCTGGGTGACTTTATTCTGTCACTTTAGACTGGCCTAAGCACTACTACGTGGTAAGTACAGAAGGAAGAAGAGGATGTTTGTTACTTTTCAGGAGTGGACCTTCACTCCCATGCACAGTCAAGAAGGTGCAGAAATGGCCTGGATGGCTCTGCTCCTGCTGAGCAGTGGTTTAACCCCATCCTACCTGTTTTTTTTTAGATTTGGTCTGGTCTGGAAATCCATATGCAAGTATGCTTTAGTCCACACAGAGTGCTGCTGTCCATGCGCTCAACTTGAGCAAGTTGCTTGAGCTTCCTTATGGTGATCAATTTGCTTTTAGTGATTAGGTGGAAAGTTAAACCTGACTCAGTTCAGCCAGCACCCAGAGGTATGTGGTGAAATGCATAAAAAAAAAAAAAAAAAAAAAAAAAAAAAAAAAAAGCTGTGTAAATCTCTGGCGATTGTTGTGCATTCCCTGCAGAATTAGCAGTTTCAGGATCTGGGGAAGTGTCTGCTTTTGGCAATGTTAGGAGTCACTCCTAGTGTTACTATACCAGAATGACATTCTTCATTGCATCTCAGAAAGGATCCATGGACTGTCTATTCTATGTCAACCTGCTGAGGAGGCATTAGCATAGTGATGTACTCAATAAACCTTCATTCTTCGTGGTGAGGCTTCTCAGCATGATTTCTGTTGTAGCCAAAAGTACATTAGAGAGGTAATTTAGGTCACAAAAGTAGAACACTTAGAAAATGTCAGCTTTCCAGTGGATTAGCCAGCATATGGTTATCCTGTCCTTGCATACATGCAGCCTGGGAATGAAAATGATACGGGGTCATGAGGGTAAGGATGGTACCATTATCACCCTTTTATAGCATCACCCTTTTATAGGCATGCATTCAACTTGCACTGACAACCAGTGTACTACTGTTCCTAAATTTGGACTGTGACTTTTCAATTATTTGGTTGCTAAAGGTAATTTGGATATGAATGTTCCAGTGTGCAAAAGTAAAAGAAACTCAGGTTAAGCATTTGTAATTGCTGGCTTCTTCATGACTAGAATGTGAACTGGAATCCCACACGTTTAGAGCAGTACCTATAACTACTTAAACTTCAAGGCTGATTGATTGCTACTTAACCAACAGCTGTAAGAAGCTTTTCATCTAAGAACACTGAGCAGATGTCAGACTTAGGCTTCAGAGGTTTTCATTTGATGTGAGGTCTCAACATGGAACTGTTCTGTTTGTGTGCTGGTTGTGGTCAGTTTTGTTGTCTCTTTTTTTTTTTTTTTTTTTGTTTTTTAATTTTGATGTCAAAAATCCTGCTTGCATCACATGGAGTCAGGGCATAAGGGCAGCTGCTACAGCCTCATGGAAATGAGGATACCTTGGGTCTATGCCAAGGTCTGCCATCAGCCATCTAGAACCCCTGACAACTGATTCCACTTTCTCATCCTTCAGGTTAGCCCCATCTCATATGAAATAAGGGCTATGGAAGACCTAAATGTCCTCTTAAAAGTATTATTTTGTAGACTGAAGAAGCCATGGCAACATAAAGCTACAACACTGTTAACATCACGAGACAAACTTGAGTCAGTTACTGCCTTTGAAACATCTGTGGTGTGGGCTAAAAGTAAACTTTTCTACCAAATTTGATGTACATTGAAGGAGTTGCAAAAATATCCCCAAAAAGGGGGAATATCGGATAAGAAGGGAAGAAAAAAATGGAGTAAAACGGTTGTGAAATGTCTCAACAGTTGCGCTGCTTTTGTCATTGCTATTCTTTTTCTAGCAGGGTGTTTAATTTACTGGATCCATTGAATCATGATACAGTCAACAGAACCACTGCTTAGACACTTGCTGTTACTATTAAAAATCTTAATAATATTACTGCAAGGAGATGACTGCAGCTGGGGTTTATACCACCGTTTGCTCCTGCAGGGACTGGAAAAAAATGTAGGAGTCTTACCTGCTACATTTGTTCACGTGTATACCAGCTCCTTTTTTGCCTTTATCCTCCACTATGCGAATGTGTATCATTCCTGCATGCCTCTCTCTTCTAGGAATGCATCTCTAGAGATTAAAAACAGGAATAGTATCACCAGATGAGATTTGATCTGGAGAAATGCAAATGTATGCCGTGGAGGGCAAAAAAGTCTCTTCTCTGTGAGAGAAGACTTTAGACATCTGAAGGAGATGCGATGTGGTGGGAACCATTTCCACGTGGCTTTGTGATGTGACTAGCAAAGCAATCTGGGGGCTGCTTGTATAGAGGCAGCACACCCTCAGATCCAGTCACTTACTTTGGTCTATAAATTGAACAAAGGATTCTTATTAAAGAAACACATTTTTACAATGCTTTTCATTTGATTACCTCAACTGTTTTAATAGTCTTAGAAGATTCTGGGGAACAATAAATAAAGAAGCTTTACTGTAACCCTTGCAGCATTTATTTCTATGGAAGTCAATTTTTCTTACTCCTTTCATCCAGAATCAAAAGAAAAAGAAAAGCAAGAGGAAACAAGATGCTGAGGTTCACACCTGATGTTTTTCTCTATATTTTTTACCAAAGAAAGGAAGGAAATGTGATTTCATATAAATAATTTTTCCTTACCTGTTTCTGACTCACTTTTATTGCTTCATTGTACTTAGGCAGAAGGCACTGAAGTGACCTATATGTCAGACATTACAGATGATATTGCAGCTAGAAGCCATTTAGCACAAGCACATTGGGTGTGTGATGCAGCCTTACAGTTTCAAGCCTTTACCACCCTTCTTCCTGATGCAACAGGCCTTACAGTTTCAAGCCTTTACCACCCTTCTTCCTGATGCAACAGGCCAAGGGTGGAAGGACTGCCCCCCATCAGAACTAGTAGTAGTTCCCTGTTCCCATGTAACAGGCGGTCACTCTGAGTGTAATGAACAACCTTTGGAGAATTGTGGATGTAGAAATGCTGGGGCTTTGGTGGGCCTCTTCATCAAATCTTCACTCTGTCTCCTGAAACAGTAATCATCGTGTAATCTTAATGAGAAATTACTTCTGCACTGAAGAAAGCAGAATTCAGGCTCCTTGAGCAGGCCTGTGGCCTTGTGTTTGCAACAGGTATGTATAGCTCAGGCCCTGTCATCTTTCACGTGGTGTCTCTAAGAGCATATAAACCCTCCGCTCATTTTACTCTGCTCACAGCAGCAGAGCCTGCTTGTCTGCTGCTGTCTTCTTTCCTACAGCTATAGTAAATAAACTGTTGCTCTTCTGACCTGACCCAAATCTGTGTTCTTGTTATTCCGCAACAGAATGGAGGAGTCAGAAGCTTGCATTGCATGTGAATGTTGTCCACATCTTAAAAAACAAACAAACAAACAAAGCAACAATAAAAAAAAACAGACATGAAGCTCTACAGTGGGGCTGTTGATGTTGGAGATGGGGCTTGTGGCCATTGCTTTTGAGAACAGTGACCCATGAATGTTGAGGCCGTGCTTTGGAAATGGGGTAAATCACTGATTTACATGTACTGCAAGGAGGAGGCACATTTAATCGTATGTTGTGGGGGTGTTAGCGCTGCAGGAGAAGGTCAAGAGTCCTGTGTTACATCCCATGGCCTGGTAGGACAATGAGCACCTGTGGAAACTCTTCTGTCTGGTGAGGAGAACTGCCTGGCCCCAGGGCAGGGTCACTGCTGGTGGAGCCGAGGAAGGTGGCACTTGACCTGCCCCAATTTTCTGAGGCTACCATTGGATGCTCACTTTTCTTCCCATTATTACGTCTGCTCAGCAAATACTGCCCTGACTGAAGTCAGGGTTGTTTCACCACAACTTGTGCTGCTTATGTGGGCTAGGGAAATAAGACTTACATTAGAAGACATAATGTCAGGTACATAAAAGTTTTAACAGTCCGATCTAAGAGTGCTCATTAACCCACTTATAATGGTACTAACAGTGACTAATATTATCTAGAGTATTAGAGAGAAAAGGGATAAAAGAAAAAACCCTATCCATGGGCCTCAGTGCATGGTCACAGATCCAGGTACAGCCACCCAGCTGTCCCAGCACGGCTGTGCACACCTTGCAGATTTTTCCTCACTCTGCCCCAGGGTCATCATCCATCACAGGGGGTATCCCACAGCACCAGGGCCTCTGGAATCGTCCTGTTCTGGATGTTTCAAGGCCCCACAATCATCCCTACACACATCCCCATGCCGCAGCCCTCCTGCAGTTCAGGGAGGGCTTGCTCTGCGCAGGGCTAACTGTGCTTTGTGGCAGGACGTGCAAAGTGTAGGTGGGGGCCACGGGCTCATCAGTTGCTCTTACAACTATGCAAGTCCCAACCAAAGCCAGAACGATGAACTTACAATCCAAGGCCTTCATACGCAGCTAGTGGCCTACTTCCTGGAGTAGCACAACCACGTTTTCTGGGCTTTTGGCATACACTGCACCACCATGACCCTTCTCTTTCCCCCCAAGAGCCCCGTGCTTTGATTTTTTAGCATAACCAAAGGAGCAAAGGCTGTGTGTTTTCACACAACCAAAAAGGATGGCTGCCTCCATGAATTAAGGCCAGCCTTTACTTCCCTCCTGTCCTCCTCCACACAGGATTCACAGGTGCTGGTGTTTACAAATCTGGAGCTGTGTAAACTAGAAGATGTAATCAGATTATAGCTGAAATGAGACAAGACAGCTAGTTTTTAATTATTCCTGATACCTTTCTAATTTTCACTTCATTCTGAATATTTAAAAGCCCTTCCAAGCGTATTTCACAAGTGTCAATAACAACCTAGTAACTGGATGTGGCATTATAACAATTTATAGTCACTTCCTAAAATGAGGATCTAAATTAATCTCTCTACATCTCACCAGTTTAGCTATCAGAGATATTTTACAAGATAATTGGCTTTCGGTGGCTTTAATTTAATTTAATGTATTAATATCTTACATTTATATTTCATAGATGCTATTTTAATTATTGAACTGATACATCTCAGAAACATAATTCTTTTATACAGCATCAAAGTTTTGCTTTTAGGGCTCTAGAGCCTTCTTAAGACGCTTTAATGATAAATAATAAGTCCTTGTTTATGTTTGCCGTTAAAGTTAATATCAATTTACTTTCGCCTGAGGTTTTCATGATGGAAAATTAGATCTGGTTTTGGAACATCCTGCTTTGCAAATGAGGTTAACTTTATCCTTCAACCAAAACTTGTTGCTTGCAGACTTCCAGCCCTCTGCAAACTTTAGCTGGAGTGAATCAGGAGGTTCCCCGATCAGTGAGGACGGACAGACCACAGGACTGCATGACCCACAGAACTTTGTTAGGAAACCAGCCTTATATTTCACCCCACATCAGAGCACCCCGCAGCCCTCACCACCGTGCAGATGAACGCAGGGCACGTAGGGCTCTGCAATGGAGAAGGAAAAAAAGCCCAATGACCCCCTCTGCTGTCAGAAACTACCATCGCAGAGCCTCTGTGAGCTGGTTTGCTTTTAGGCCTGGAGTGTTTTTAGGTTTTTCGTCTCCCCAAGCTGTGGGGACCAAAAACCGCCGGGAGGGGGGTTGAGGGGAGGGGGGGTGGGGTCCAGCCCCATTACCTGCAAAATGCAGGTGGGCTGATTTTTCCTGTATCAAAAAGTCTGTGCACGGGGAGAGGAGAAACAACCCCGAGTATCTTTTACTCAAGTGATACCTGAGGCCTCTGGGCCTTGAATAAGCCAGGTTTCAGATACAGGCCGATGATCCTTGCTGTCACATTAGTTTGTGAATTCTTGTGCCTAGATGGCAGGTGTGTCACCCGGTGGGTGGCGGCAGATAAATCTGTTGGCAGGAGAAGGGTTTGAAGGAGAGAAGAGCGAAATGAAGTCTGAAGGCAAAGCAGTAATGACTCCTCTTCCCCATTCCCAAAATAAATGAGCTATTGCTTTACTAAGTTGCTCTAGACCTACAGCTGCTGCCCAGTCCCCTTGCTGTAGCACATCATAACCTCGTGGGAAGTGACTGGCACTTGAAAATATTCCTGTTAAGTCCGAAACAACTCTTTTTAGTGGCTAGATGATTGGTCCCACCATGCCCCTGAGCTCTGTTCTGCCAGCCAGGGATGCCTGGGCGTTCATGCAGAAGCAGGTCATGACTTTGGCACTGTGCTCTTGCCCCAGACAAGCAGAAAGGCGAGCTGATGATTTCTGGACAGCTGTAGGACTTCTAGCCCATTACAAAATGGACCAGATTTTTCATCAGGAAACCCTCAGCTGCCATCTGGATCTCTAGCTGTTCTTGAGAGAGGAGTGAGGGGGTCTAGACTATGAGCAGAGGTCTGGGTCTGTCCTTGTATGCTTATGCCACTGTAGTGTGAGCCTTTTCAGCAACCCTGTCAAGAGGCATGGCAGTCAGTGTTGCTTGTCCATTAAAAATAAAATAAAATGAAATAAATGAAATAAAATAAAATAAAATAAAATAAAATAAAATAAAATAAAATAAAATAAAATAAAATAAAATAAAATAAAATAAAATAAATAAAATAACTTCGTTTAGGGACTGGCTAGGGATATCACTACCTTCTGAAAGTAAGATGCACAGGAAAGGAAAGCATCTTCCTAGCAGCCCACTCCAGGTCCTTTCCATTAACAATAACTCATGCAGACAGACCTAGGTCCATCAGCCCAGGACTTCTGTTTAAGGGATCCTAAAATCCCTACTAATTTTAATGGGATTGTGTTCAAGCTGCTTAACCCTTTGCCTGCTGGAAGAAGAGACGAGCCTCTTTGCTGCTGCATACAATTTTTGTGCTGCAGGTGGACTAATCAGGCCCAAGGACAGCATATTCTTGACTGTACCAAAGGAGAGTACATTGTGTTTTCTTCTTGCAAAAGGTTGTTATAAATGGTTTAGTTTCAAGAGAGCTCAATTACATTTGAGAACTCTTGCAACAGGTCTGCTCCTAATTATGGCTCAGGGACTTTGCAGTAGTCAAAAGACAAATGAATGCAGAAGAAAGCAGCAAACAGCAGTAGGCATTTCCATGGTTTTCTCTTTGCTGTCTATTAGCTGTGCCCTGTCCCATACCCAGGGACTGATTTTGAGAGCTCAGTCTGCCCTCCCTCCCAGCGACCTTCCTAAGCTCGAGCACTTCACTTTTCACTTCTGAGAAAGTCAGATTTCTCCTCCCCAGTTTTTATGTTATTGTCTCTCGTTGTGACCACCAAGAACACCACTTGTTGCTGGCACTATCCCATTACCTTTGAGAGAGAAATTTAGAAAACAAATGCCACTGTACCCAAAACACCCCTGTGCCAATGCTGCTCTGCAGCAGCTTTTGATCTCCTTCCAAAGCCCATAGGAGGTCAGTCCTCACAGGTGACTTCTAGCTAAGCAGGATGATAAAACCCATGAGAAGTGACACTGGCAGGAGCTTTTTAATGGGACCCCAATCATCCTGGGTCCTGATAAGTGTCCTGGTTTCATGGGGATTACAGAATAGCTGATAGCTGGCCTTATTTCTACCTGTACTTCAGCTGAATGTGGCCATTGAGGCCAGCTCCTTTCCCTGGGGAGGCACAATCATTGCCTGCAAACCCTCTTGGTGACAGAAACCTTGGTGTCATCTCTGCCCGAGTGCCACTCCTCTGGGTGCTGGCACTGCCCCAGACTTTTTTGCCAGTTAGAGGAAGACATTCATTTTCCTTTTCTCATCCTCCTCAGCTATGAAAGTCCCTGGGATTGTCATGAATAACAGGTGAGATCAGTGGCATTAAAACATGCCTTGGTCTTCCCTGCTTTGTTCACAGTAACAGGGTTGGTGAGGAGATGGAGCCAGGCTCTGCTTCCAGGCAGATAGCAAGAGGCCCAGAGGCACTGAGCACAAGATGCAGGAGGGAAATTCTGATTACATGGAAAGAAAAATGTTCATTCTGGGGATGGTGAGGCAGCAGAACGGGTGCCTGGCGAGGCTATGGGGTCTCTGCTCTTGGAAACGTCGATGACTGAGCTCCACCAGCCCTCTGCAACCTGCTCCAGCTTTGAAGGTCAGCCCTACTCTGGAGCAGGAGCTAGGCAGGAGACCTCCAGAGGTCCTGCCCAAAGCTCTTTAGTGATGTTGCGATTCATGGTATTAGGTTCCACGAGATGTTTCTGAGACTAACCTGAAGGTTTACTGATGGGTATCATTGAGGTTGCTACAGTGCTCATGACAATGAGACAGGGTTAGGGTCAACCCCAGGATATCCTAAAATAACCTGACAAGCCTCAGCCCCAGATTTTCTCAGCCTCCACCATCTCCAGAAGGACAGACCTGTCTTTATTAGCCAGGGGAAGTCACAGGAATTTCAGGTGAGAGATTTTGGTTCATCTCACAGGTACATTTCTCAGCCAAGGTGTTTGACATGAGACTTACTGTGGAGCAGGGGGAAGAGAGCTGTGGTACAGGTTCATCTCCTGCCGGCCAGAGACAGGGAGATCACAGCAGGACATCTCTGCAGTTTGAGGACTTCGCAGTTTTGTTTCTGTGCACTGATTAATATTCGAGACTGAAAGACAGGTGCTACGCAGTGCTGGACCCAGCTGTGTGTAAAAATACTCTGTTACATCCATCTCCACACAATAAACACACTAAGAAAGAATGAGGTGTATCTCTAGCCATCTCCAAGGCTTTATGTGGTCCAAGCTGCATTTTTTATTTTTTACACCAAGTGGAAGCAGAGCAGCATGCTGGTTTCAGGGGAGAGAAAGGAGTGGGAGGCAGAATATCACATCCCATTTCCTCTTTTAAACACTTGGCAAGGGAGCAAACTTTCCATTCCCATCTGGCACAAGCAGACTAAACACAGGTTCCCTTCTGATAGCCATCTGCACTCTTTTGCTACCTTTTCCCACCAGTCCTCTGCAGGCAAAATGCAAACCCGTGCACTATTTAAAGATACCCACATTTAGGGAGTGTAACCAAATGATTCCTTTTAGTTACCTTCCTTCCAAGCAACCAGGCAGTGAGAGCCAAGCCAAACAGTAACACCGGTTAATCAACAGGCTCAGGACATGAAAGCAGCTCCACTTCCTATTTGTGAATGTACAGATGTTGTTTATCCTGGATCTCGCCTTGTTGGTCCCCCAGGATTAAATCACAGGCCTTTAGTTGGAGCTTGAGTGATTGTTTTCCTATTGAGCAGCCTGCAGCCAGGTTTGTGCGACTCTGCAGCACCTTCATCCTCTGAATCTTCCTCTTGGTGGGTCTCTGCTGGACCAGGAATCCTCCACAAGGATTGGGGTGCACCACAGTGCTGGGAGCCTGCATGGGGCACAGCCTCACCCAGGCTTTGGTGATGCTGGTGGCTCTCCAGGTGGAGGAGCTGTGGAGGCTGGGGACCACCAGCAGGGGAGAGCTGCTGCCTCACATGGAGGTGCAGATGTGGGCGTCTCACTGCTCTGTGCTTGTGCAGTCATGCTTTGCAAGATCCGTGTGATTTTGGCCAAGACTGGTGGCCAAGTAGGCATCAAATACTTCAGCTATTCATTCCTGGAGTCCTAACAGAAGCAATTACTACATTGATCCCTGCCTTAGTGAGCTCTCAGGGCAGAAGGCACAAGGATAACTAGCCTCTGCTCTTAAGTAGGAAGCTGAGGATTTCATGGGATTACTTCTTGCTCTTTGACAGATGTAGGTCTTAGGTCAGAGTTAAGGTCATTGCTGAGCATCATGGTGTGGTTTAATAGGCATCAGTAAGAACCTTTCATCAAATCTGGGATGGGATGGGGTCCTGCACACAGGGGAATGTGCAGCCTCCTGTACACATGCATGTGCAAGAAAGAGCAGGGAGATGCGCACTGCCACGGCCTGGGAGGCAGCTCCCAAAATCCAGGCATGCCACAGCTGTGGGGGACCTGGCTGCCACAGGGTGTCCCAGCACAGCCCGGCTCTTGTGTTCTCAGCCCCTCACCTGCTCCTCCTAGGCTGATTTTAAAAGGCCTCAATGTAAAAGGCCAATCCTGTAATCAGTGGAACTTGGGGCTCAGTGTTGGGTGAGCAGTCATCCCCCAAACTTCATTCATCTATCAGTACTGGTTTTCTCTCATTTGTCCTTTTGACTCTTCTGAACCAACTGGGCTGCCTTATGTTGATCAGCCTCTCTCCTCTTCATGCTCAGGACTTGATGCAGCTACTGCAGCCAAAGATAGTGCATTGGCTTTGTTGTACTGGGATGGATGTGACTTACACCGACAGTTTTAGTCCCCTGTCCATGCAGAAATAAAGCTGCAGGTGTAAGAGCTCCTTTGTGCTATTACAGCACAAAACCACATTGCCATTATGCCAGCGGAGGTAAATAAATATAACAGCAGAGACAACATCTCACAGAAACCACACACTTCCCCAGTCAGCTGCCCTGTTTTTGTGCCTTTCTGATGCTTGGATTTACACACTACCTCTTTCCCTCTTGGGCACAGAAATGCTTCCTTACTTTTCAGGCCCTGCTGCCATCCTGAGTCTACATACTAAGTGGTCTGTGACCTGCCGGAGTGTGTGTAAGCCTGGTGTTGTCTACAGGGTCAACCTTCTTCAGCTGAGCACCAATCTGACCGAAAAAAAGTAAGATAAGTATCACTGGAACACACTGTTAATGAAATAAATCCATTAATACATTAAATCCTGGTGTAACAAAAAGGTGAAATACAGTGATTCAGTGAAGGAATCAATTTTTCAAATGAAAATATTTTCCATACACCAGTTCTGGCCAAAACTCACTTCACTTACACTGACGGGATATAAATATTAACACAGACACTCTTTGTTCCTAACTTGTCCTTCTGTACTGGCATGATCTGAGCTGAGCTGAGAGCTTGCGTATCTTGCTGGCTTTGCTGTTGACAATGGACCCTTGGTGCATCTCCAGAGCAGACCAGCAAGGAGACAAAAGCAGGGACAAAGCAGCTTCAGAGCAGATTTCCCTTTGTGTCCAGGCTTTACTGCATGCCTACATCTTTGCTGGGGCTTTTGCTGGGCCAGACAGGGCCATTTCATTTCTCCATTTTCCTGACTGGTGCTCAACACTGGCAGATCGTGTGAGCATGGGCCAAGCCCTACAGATACAGAAGGCCGAGGCTGCGATTAAATAACATTTTAGATAAATCACTAGTGCATTTTGCATATTTAAGTACACGTGAGTGATATTTCTGAGTTCAGCAGAAGGCCAGAGAGAACACTTCTTTCAGAAGAAGAGTTAGAAGGAGGTGCTGGCAGGACATAAATGCCAAAGAAGGGCCCAGAAAGCCCCAAGGTTCAGGCCCGATTCTTCCCTGCTCAGTGCAGTGCACATCTGAGCTCATCCAGGCCCAGGTGCTGGGTGAAACAACATCCAGGAGGGACTAAGCATTAACGAGACGCACTGATGTTAGCAACAGAGAAGAAAAGTGAGGGAAATCAGGTGGAAAATGGGGTCATTGCGTGGTTATTTTAGGCTTGTTGAGCCAGAGATGCGTTGGTATCCTCCATCCCGTCCTCTCCTCCACTGCTGCCCCTCTGCTCTCCTCCTGGTCATCCACAACAGGTGTCACTGCACCAGTAAAGGCCCCAGCTCAATAAAGCCTTTTAGCACAAAGTTAATTATCAGGACAAGCTTAAGGGCTTTGCCACACAGGGCCTCCAGGACCGCGGGGAAACATGCAGAGCCATTCGGCCTCCTCCCATCCCCTTTGCAGCTCCTCCACTGGCTGCTATTAATTTTTTGGTTTATGTTATTTTGTACTGTCCTGATAAACAAAACACTACAGAGAATTATAAAATTAACTGGAAAAAGGAAAGAAAGAAAGCCATGAGAGCTCATCTGGTTTCAATGAGCTCAGCTCCCGGGAAATCAGTTTGCCCCAGCTGAGAGCCCAGAGCTGCTGTTGCTGTCCCCAGATGAGAAGGGAGTCCCAAGTGTTTAAAGCACAAACATAAAATGGTGAAACAGGGATCTGGTGAGCACATTAGATGTGGGAAAAAAAAAAAAAAAAAAAAAGAAAAGAAAAAAAAAAAGTAGAAATCAGGTCATGCTGGGCTTCATTTCCTAGACCTGGCTGTAAACTAAAGACAAAAAATGTCTCTTCATACCTTTCTGGGGCAAGGGAAACAAGCACAAGTTATAGCTATGCTTGGACAGCTGTCCTGCATTGGGAACACATCCTCAGGCTTATGGAGGATCCCCCATCACTGGGATACAAGAACACTTCCACAAAGGCTTTCTTAAGGGAAGAAATGGAGGTTTAATGCTGCTGGTGCATACCTTACCCAAGAAAGACTTCGCTTCTTGGGGTTCAAACATGCCTGGCTCAGCAAAGCACCAATGTGCTGATGGAAACCATGAGGTGTGCCTTTGCATTCAGAAGGACTCTTAATGCACTTATGGTTAATCACATGGATAAATCTCTCAGTGGCTTCCAGCCAGAGTGAGCAACAACAGCAACGATCCCCACGCTTCCCCATGGGCTGACGTGCTCACCACATGAATGGGAAGTAATCCCTGAGATAAGTACGTATGTTTTTTTCTTAGTCCCCCCAAAAAAACAAACAAACAAAAAGGCTGTTATCAAGGTAGAACCATGAAACTATCTGCCTGTGCCAGGCTGGATGGAAAAACAAGCAGCAGGTGAGCAGCTCGCTGAGCTGCTTTTGCTCGGTGATGGCTGCAGGAGCCTTGGGAGTGTGGGTGGAGGAAGGGTGAGCCTGGTGCTGTTCATAGGTCTCTTTGGTTTTACTAAGAATCTGTGGTTTTTGTTTTGTTGTTGTTTTCATTGGCTTTTATTTTCTAACGCCAAGATCAAGACACGTACAGCAGGTATGTGTATGTCTGAGAGGGACAGCCTTGTTTCTGATGACACGTCAGAGGGAACTGAACTACAGCCCTGTCTCCGTGTTCCAGCTGGACACACTAGGAGACGGGAGCACTCAGTGCAGGTGGAAAAGTTAATTTTAAGAAATCTAATAACGTGGACCAACAGCACACGAAGGCCTCTCTCCAGAGTGGTCTCTCAGCCCTTGTACATACCACGAGGCACTGACTTCAATTCTTCTTCAAAACTGTCTTTTACAAGTCAAGTCTTGTCTCCTCTTAGGAGAGTGCCCACATGAGCAAAGCCAGTAAGTGGGACCCATGAGGTTACTGGCAGCCCTTCACAGCGGATTCGTCTGCACCCACCCAATTTTCCATGCATCTGCAGGGGCTAGATCAGCTTCTTGTGATTCATTTTAATCTGGCACAAAGAAGATGCTTGCTGAAGCCTGATGCAAAACACCCACATATGCTATCATTATATAATATGAATCTAAGAAGATTAAAATATCCGGTCTGAGGAAACACATGCACGTATGTATCTGTGCGTTTGTATACAGTCCGGGGGCTGGCAGGGTGGAGTAAAGGCAGAGTAAAGCTGCTCAGCAGAAACACTGAACTTGCTCTTGGTAGTTTGTACACGCCGGGCAAATGATGCACATGATTGGTGCATTTTGCTGGTGCATCAGCATGAAACAACACGTTAAACAAAGACATTCCCTGAATTACACTTGACCTGCCAGCTTATGGCAAGATACCACTCACACAATGAAAAAATGGAGTGGATGCAGGCCCTCAGACCACCGAGCATCTTCCAGTGGCCCTGCGGCTGAGAGCTTCACCTCCTGCTGCCCGCAGCACTCATGCGTTCCCGGGCAGTAAATGGATTTGCTGCATCTGTCGCCTCCTCCTTGCTGCCATCGATTCTTATTGCCTTGCTAAATATAGCTTGGCCTCCTGGAGCTTTTCATTCTGATTTTTCCTTTATTTTTTTATTTATTTTTTTCTGCAGTTAAAGGCACCGCACACAGCAGGTGGCTCGAGGAGCAGGGGCTGGATGACCTCCTGCCAGAATTAGGGGTGGTTTATCTCACAGATCTTACACAGCAGCCGCCAACGGCCACGAGTGGGGTGTGCCCGGGTGGGGGGGCCGTACCGTGGAGCCCCCCAAACACACTCGCGAGACCGATGGGGCCACGCAAAACCCCCCTTTTCCACATCCCTCCCCTTCGGCTTTCCGCCGAGGCCATTCATGAAATGGCGGCGTGACGCGGGGGGCGGCCGCGGGCCGGGCCCCGCCCCGGGGCTATGTAAGGGCCGGGCCGGCTGTGGGGCGCGGAGCCGAGCGGGGCTGTGGGGCTGCTGTGGGGACACCGACACCAGGCTCGGGGACTGCCTCTGCTGGGGCTTCATGTCCGTGCTCTGCCCCCTGCCCTGGTGAGTGCGAGCTTGCCGTGGGGCGGCTGCTTGCATGGGGTGGGGAGGGTGTGAGTGGGGCATCGCGGGCTGGCGATGTGGCAGCGTGTCGTGATATTTTTTTATCGTGATGTTTCTATCGTGATATTTCCATCCCCGCTGGCGGCACGGCTGCGCCCGGTGGCCCGAGGGGGTAACGCCGGGGGGTGCGGGCTGGGGTGACTCGGAACGGAGCATTAAAAACAAAACAAAAACCCTGAAACCAGTGCTTGTGCTTGTTCACGGTGCCCCCCTGGGGACAGGGCTGGAGGAAATGGGGTGAAAAAGCGGCCCCGCTGCTGCTGAGAGCTCGCTGGGTGTTGTTGAGCCGGGAATGGGGAGCGCTGCTGGCGGGGTGCGGGGATGGAGCACCTGGTTCGTGAGGTGCGGTGGTTTGTCCATCCCTTGCCACAGGGGTTGGCAGCGTGTGTGGGGAAAACACGGCCGTACAGGAAGGAAGGGACCAGAAATAGATTGCTGACGGCCTCTTCTGCCTTCTTTATTTTTCTGACGTTACTTAAAGCTCGCTGAGCTCTTCTGAGATCCTCGGGTCATGTGAACGCTGTCTTTTGTTCCCAGCCCCGATTATCTGAGATCAGCTGAAATGACTGAAGTGATGATGAACACCCCAGCTATGGACGAGATCGGGCTGAGCCCCCGCAAGGATGGCCTGTCGTACCAGGTGGGTGCTTCGCTGGCTGCTTGGGCGGCGATCCCCTAGGGAATCACTCGGGACGGACAGCGGGTTTGGTCTGGGGTGCTCTTCTGTGGCCTTACCTTGTAGCGGGTCTTTTGGTGACAAGAATCCCAGTGCGGAGCTCTTCCCTGGCAGATGTGACACAGCCTGCACAGAGGCAGTTGCTCTGAGCGTGCAGTCTAACGAGGTATGCTGCAGGACGCCTGCATATTTATGTCTGAGAAATGAGCCACAAGCCTGTAACAGTGCACCGGAGCGTGAAATCAGCTGAACTTTGGGCCTCCGGTAGAAGTTGAAGATGTGCAGAGGGGAAAAGAGTGTGTATTGCTTTTTTTTTTTTTTTTTTTTGTCAGAATTCTGTGTCTGAATAGTGCAAGTTGTTTGTTTTTTTGCCCGTGTGGGGAAATAGCTGTTCTGCTTTAGTGCTTGAGTTAGTGGAAAGTGTATGACCTTGCCTTCCTCCACTACAGAGGGAGCATGTGGTAACGAGAACGGCTGCTAAACCTGAAGCAATCGGGCTGGTCTGTGCCAGATGTTCAAACAGTTGTCTTAATGGGTCACCACGTGAAGAAGTCTAACCAAGTTGTATGAAATGTTTCTATTATCCAAACTTTCCAGTGAGAGTCAGTCTGGGTGCCTGGCTTGTTCTAACAGTTGCTTCAGTGAGGTTTTCCCCAAGTGCTAATGACCTTGATTAGTCTGTTTAGGTTAAGTAGGAGATAAGCCTCTTTGGTTTTGAGTGGATCATCTGAACCTGAAAGCGTTTTGAGTCATAAATGCTGATAACTCATATCTATGCAGGGCTTATGCATCTTAGATTCCTTCTCTGAAGCAGTCTAGTCATAGATGGCTCTTTCCAAATGCCTGCAAGAGCTGGTAAATACCTGCTAGTGCTCCGCTTTGTTGTCAGCCAGACTGATGGTAGAAAGGGCAGAGATACAGAGGGCAGATGCTGATAAGGCACTGGCAGCGTGTGGGCTGTGGCTGAGGGTTCTGCCTGTAAATCAGGTTAGTGTAAAGAGGATTGAAGAAATGGCTGCGGCCTTCCTCTGACTGCTAGGCTGAAAATGTCACAGTGCAAAGTGAGCTGGTTGAAAGCATCCTTCAACAGTTGAAAACTGAAGTTAGAATAGCAAAGCCAAATTGAATGCAAATGGTACTGTGAACTCTGTCCTGTCTCAGGGTTTGTCAGTCCTTGCTTCATCGTGCTGATGGAGAGTGTTTGGTACATGGAAAATTATATGCTACTCTGAGGGCTGTAGTGTAATAACTTAAAACCAGACAGGGCTAATAGAGCATGACTGCTTCTGCACTGAGGATTGGTCTAAGCTGCAACATCTTCTTTTGCTGATCTGCAGAGCTGGGCACTCACAATGTAAGGGTGATAGCCCTTCTCTATTAGAGACAAAAAAGATCTCCAGACTGGGAGAGGCAAGCTTTTAGTTTCTAAAGTGTCTCTTGTTGTAGTGGTAGAACATGTCATCTGTGTAGTAAAGTAAATACATCAAACTGAGGTTCAAAATGTCGCCCTTTAGGCTGTGCAGAGCAGGGTCTGCCTGAGGACTGGTCTGTAGGGTACTTGGGGTGAGCATGGGGGCTGCTTCTGCCACCACATGTGGACATGAGATTCCTTTGGATCAGAAAAGGGGACACAGAAGCTTTGCTAGAATTGTGAAGCAAGTTAGAATCTGCTGGAGACAGACTTGACTTGCAGACCACACTGTTTCAAAGTATTTTTGTTTTCCAAGCAAAGACCTGGAAGTAAATTGAGGAAACAACCGCCTCCAGACTATAAACTCCAGCAATCTGGTTCTTCCGTCCTGTGGAGTTCACTGAACTTCAGGGCTCCTGGCTGTCTCCCTAGTTATTTTTCTGAGGGAACTTGACTTGTTTGCTTTTTCCTTCTGCCTCTTCCACTCCTTGCCTCTGTTTATAGTCTGAAGTGTCTGTCTAGACATCACCTGAAGCTATGCATCCCCCAGTAAAACTTCCCAGTGTTCTGTGGGCTGACCATTGCTGCTCTTTAAGTACTGATGTGAAAATCCAAACTGCAGAAACCTCATGCCTGTGATAACAGAGTTGCCCATACAGACCTAGTAATTTGTATGCAGTTTCACTTGCAAAATGTGCTTTCTTGGCATAGTTACCTTTTTCCGGTTAATGTGCAAGATGCTTGCAAGCAGATCTAACTTCAAAACCCTTCAATACAGAGCAGTTTTTATTCCTGTATTTGCAAGACAAAGTTGCTCTCTGGGCCCTCTGTAGATGGTGGATGTGAATGGTGAAATCTGGGCATGAGTCTCAGAGCACAGGGAGGCATAAACAGAACAGAAGATGCAGATGAGGAGATGATGTCATGCTGGGTCTTGTGCCTGCAGTGAGGAGCTATTTCTGGATCTTTAATAGATATCCCATAATTCCCAAGGGACTGCTAAACAAAAAAAAAAGCCAAACCAACTCATTGAAATGCAGCTGATGGCTCAAGATGCCCCTGCTGCAAACGGATGTACCTACAGAGGGCTTTTTCCCCTTCCTGCCTGGCAATCTCTGGAGGGCTGGGCCTTTTCCATGCTAGTTGGAGCTAATGTACTGTATTAGGACTGTACTGTATTAGTGTTGTGCTAGCAACAGGTATACTTCTTCTCTGAAAAGCCTCATCAGCACGATGCCTGCTTGTCCTGTAACACCATTTTGCAGCAGCGTGGATGCTGCTATTGAAATCGAGGCTGGCTTAATCATTTCACTGAACTGTTGTTAAAACAGTACCTTCACCTGAATCCCACGTTGTGTCTTGAAAGTGGAACTGGTTCTGAGCACAACTGAGAACGCTTTGCCCAAAGTGTTTTACATGAATGATGTGTCCTAAGCTAAGCATGATACTCTGCAGCCCAGCTAGCTGGTCCTGTGGGGCCTCAGGCTCCCTTTTAAGGGACTGGCATGTGGAATCTGAGCTTGCCTAATGCAATCAGCTGGGGTTTGGTTGTCATGGGGAGCTTGAGCTCTTTAAGTCATGATCACATCATGCTGGGATCTGTCTAGGTTAATCACAGCCACAGTTAGCTGCAAATTGCGTCAGACCGACTGAATCTAGGTAAATAGGCTTACTGCTCCATCCAGTGTCCATGGCAAAAGCTTGGGCTCCCTGTCTCGTTGGGAAAACTGGTGCTGGTGAATGCAACCTCTTCACCCGTCCCTGAAGCACTAAATTTCTCGGGAGCTGTGGTGTTCAGTGATGGGGGACTTGAGCTGCATCAGTATGGAGAACAGAGACGTACATCTAGCTTCCCAGCTAAACTGGGGAGAGGGAAAGCAGTAGTTCAGTGGGTTTGGATGCAAAAGCCTGCATCGTGAAGGGAACAACATGTTGCTGACCTGGGGTCTAGCAGAAAAGGATGGAAGTTAAGGTTCCTCTTGTTTGATTGCAAGGTGCTACTTACCTGTGTAGCCTTGGCTTCTCCTGGGGAAGCCCTGTGTTAGGGCTGGTGCTTGCCATCATCAGGAGGTCTTCAGACTGGGCTGCGGAATTTGGTAAATACAACTGAGCTTAGGATAACTTGATCTCCCACTGTACATAGCACATTTGATGCATTTACTAGACAAAATCCTCAGGCTTAATTATTTTAGGATGAGTTAATGTTTATTTCAGGTCTTGGACCTTAACTGAAGGCATGAGCAAGATACGGAATGAGCAGAGCCCTAACTAATATGTTCAAATCTACCCTCTGTAAAAGAATGTTCTGCTGAAATTCAAACGGAGGACAAACAGCTAATCATAACATCTCAGTGCATGTTTTTTCCTCCCTCCTTGATGTCTCATTACTCTGGAAAATTATGATGCATGAAGTTTCCCTGCCACTGTCCCCAAAGACAGGGCAATGTGTTTGTGACTGGGGAGTTGTCATAGCTCATAAACCTGAGTCACACACTGTGTGCATTCTAGATGGAGCTCGGTTTCGAGTCATGACTACTGCATGAGTGAAACTTAGCAGCATTACTTCTTGTAACTGGAAAATTTCTCCAAAAAGCACACTGAGATGATTTAAATATTTCCTGGAATGAGCTTGCTGTGCTTCTTAATGGCAGCAGAGTTTCATTTCAATAACTAGAAATAATTAGAAATCAGAATTTTGACTTGATGCTGCTCAGGAGGCACAAAACTTACCTTTTAGTATTCAGAGCAGTGGTATGTGTACGTCAGGGTATATCCTGTACCTGAAGTGATAGGCCTCTCCGTGCAGACCTTCATGTCTTACGTTAGTAATACCACAATGAGGTAAAGCTTTCCACCAAAATGGTAACTTAATTTTGAAAGATCTTACCTTAGTCTCCCTAAAGCTGGAACAGTTTTCAGCCTGTATGTGTAGGGAGGCAAGCATTTGAACTATTTGTTTTGGTATGAAGTATATGTTTGAATTTACGAGTGTCACTTGGATTATGGTAGCTCTGAACTAATCTTCTTAATTGTCTGACATCTCTTCTGCTTTTGGTGTTTTTTCCCTGTGAATGCTTAGAGAGGGTATGAGCCTCCCCAGGGCAAAGGGAACTTTCCGTTCTTGTTGCCAAGACTTCATTCAAGGGTAGCAGAGCCAGATCATCTGAAACAAAGCAAATATGATCTTCAGAAAATCATTTCAAGCTTTCATTTTAAACACTGCTTTCACTACCCTTTCCATCCTGAAAGACAGCAGTTCCCAAAACATAATCTGGAGAGGCTTGTGAAAACCAGTCTTGCTGCAAGCAAGAAGCTACACTGAACAGCATACACATGTGCTTAGTACTTAGAGATAGAAGAAGACTCTTGCTACAGGCCAAGATTTGGGACACTGCCACGGAACTGGGGATATACGGAAGCAGTTGTAGTACCTTATCAGGTATATACCTGATGATAATACCACTGAATTACATCTGCACTTGCTTATAGCTAGCCTTCCCAAACAACCAGTTGGTGGCTGTCATTTGTCCCCCATCAAGTAACATAGGTCAGCAGCAGGCATCTGGTACAGCTGTGTGCAGGGCGGCTCCCTCTGATAAATGTGGGGGAGAAGCTAAGCCATCACTGCTGTGCTCTCTGGGTGATGGGGAGATGAAAAGTCTTCCCCTCAGGTGGGTGAGCAAGCAGAGAAGCTTGCAGACAGGTTTTGTTAGACAAGCTGTCCTGGCTGTTGTGTAAAAGGGTTCAGAGCTAGCAGGTCAGATCTGAGCCTGCTGCATCCTCACTGAGAGGGGGAATTCACTACAAGTTTTTTCAGAATTTTTTTTTTTTCCTTCCCATTGTCTACAGCTGGAGTAGGACCAGATTCTGCATATGGGAGCAACAAATGCAGCGTGGCCCTGCTGGTGTGGGACAACAGAAAGCTGGTGCTTGCTGATCTTCATAAAAAGAGCCTGGCAGCTCTGCTTAATTTGGGGCTGACCTAGGAGACTTTTCCATACCATTTCCCTGAATGTGCAAACAGTCTTAATCTGAAAACCACTTCCCTTCAGTCCTTGCACTTGGCCTGCAGTGCTGTCCTGCTTGTCATATGCTAGGAAATTTGCCTTTGTATAATTTTTCCATTGACTGTCCACACCCCTTGAAAATGCAGTTGCAACATCTCACTTCATGCTGCTTCTATGATTAAAAGACATGACTTAGTGGAAAAAATCTTGACCTTCTTAGGTTTGGCCTGTCCTGCAACTGTTTGAGATAAGATTGTGCTGGTTTTTTATTTAAAAAAAAAAAAGCTGCACGCCACATTTCAGGGCTGTTTGTTTTTTAAGGAAATGACTACTACTTAGTTTCTGGGAAAAAAAAAAAGGCAGGCTAGGTCAAATTGGAGCAATTTATTTGAAAATAATATGCTTAAAATGATACCAGTCAAAGGTTAGTTTAATTATTATACTGCTATTTTTCTTGCACAGGAGGCTATTTTCATGGACATTATCAGCTTATATAACCTCATGAACCACACTTCTTTTTCCATTGCAACTTTCTAAACAATGTAATGTCAAGGGTATTTTTTTTTCCTATCCTGAATTTAGATGACTTGATGCTTAAGAGCCATCAACTGTATTTCCAGTAATGCACTAGGTGTCTGAAACTGTCTTTGGCCAAGTAGAAGCCACAAAGCTTCAAGAAACAGTTACGGTCTCACTTACCCTGGGAGTGATTAATAGCAAGTAACTCATGCTGCAACACCCATATGAAGGTGCCTGTGTTCAAAAGACCTCACTTGCCCTTGTACATGTGGAAAGCACGTGGATGGTGTGTGCTGTAGTGGGAACTGGTCTCCTATCGTTGTCCCCAGGACAAAGTGGCTGTGTGTAAGAACTTGTGTATTATGTTGTAAGTCATTTTCCTGAGTATCTGGTCCCGAAGTTACTTTGACTTTGCATCAAGTAGTGGCCTGGCCTTTTCAATAACCTGGTTCACACAAAGATTTGGATTTAAGGGAGAAATATGGCTAAATACTAGAAGACTTCATATTGATGAGGTAATGGTGTGGTTAATAGCTACTAGGTTGAAGAACAAGTTAATTGGGTGGTGTTCCAGTTTAAAATTTGGGTCAGGCTTTCCGGAATTGGTGGGTACCTGTATGGTTGGCATGAGGAGCATGGTGCTTGATGGTTAATGCTTAAGGCTTCAGCACAGGGAACCTGCTTTTGCAGCTTTTCTCACCCAGCAGTTCTCTGGGTGAGGTAGGGCTTGATAACCGTTCTTCTAGAAGGGCATCTTTTGTTTTTTCTGTTCACACTGCCATTTAGTCACACAAACCTGTTAGTGCTCCACTGCAGTGGCAGACTTTCCTGTACCTGCCTCAGTTTTTGGTGGGATCGAATCCTGTAGTCCAGTGGCACTACCAGTGAGTGTGGGCCGTGGTGCTGCTGCCGGCCAGGAGCACATTTACCCTGGCAAGCTATGGGTGGGAGGGAAGGGTTAAGGTATTACTGTGTAGCCGTAGGGGCTGGAGACAAGGAGGTCCTTATTGTTGCACTGGAGTACATAATTCCTGGCCATGCCACAGATACCTCCTGCCATAAGGAATATGGTCCAGTTTCCAACCCTTGGTCTGGTCTCTGACCCTTCCACAAAATACATATCTTCCTGCTGAATTTCATTTCTGATGTATGGCAGCTGAAGCATGCAGAACACTGCCAAAATATCCAAAATGCAGCTGAACTTATCTTCCAGGCTGGTGCTGTTGCCCAGGAGTTGTGCAAGGCACAGGCCCGTGTGGCAAGGGTCAGGACTGCTACAGTGCTGTGCTGCTCTGTGTCTCCCTCCCCTTCTGACGGCAGTGCCTGGAGCACAAGTCTGTTCTCGTGTGTAGTTTGGCCAGCAGCAGGAAATGAGATCTCAGATTTGCAGATTGAGATATCTCAGTTTGCAAAATCAGGAGAACTCATGCAAAAGCTGTGGCGGAGGGGTTGAGGCTTTCTGGATGAATAACCAGAAAAGCAGGGGCCTGTTTGGTGAGCCCTATCCAAGTAAATGTATGCCTTGGAAGAAGGCCTCTGGGCAGTGCTTGTTTGAAGCAATCTGATGTTATAGGAAGTTGAGGAGCTCTTCTCATCACTTAGTTGTTTATTTTGTGTCCGGACACTAATCCACCCTGAAGACCAAGTGTCTTGAGAGTTGTTTTTCTGTCTCAGGCTGCTTGACAGCAGCTCCTCTCACAGACTCTTTCTGGGCTCTTTCAGATCTTCCCCGATCCCTCTGACTTCGACTGCTACTGCAAGCTGAAGGACCGCCTGCCCTCCATCGTGGTGGAGCCAACAGAGGGCGATGTGGAGAGCGGGGAGCTAAGATGGCCGCCAGAAGAGTTCCTTGTGCAGGAGGAGGACGAGGAGGAGGAGGAAGAAAACTGTGAAGATGCAAAGAAGGACAACAAGGAGCAATAAATGGCTTCTAGGGAAAGGCAAGGGACTGCACCCTTCTAAAGGAAGAGCCACACTTTTTCGAAAGGCTTTTTAAAGGAAAAAAAAAAAAGACAAGTTCAACTTTGCACCTGCAAGATCTTAGTTTTTTTGTATTCTCTGTATTGAGAACTGAAGCCCTCAGTGTCAGCAGACCTTCTGAGGAAGGAAGTGTCGCAGAGAAATGTTTGCTGTTCTTGAGATCACTATCTGTATTTTTCCAAGGTGGAGACAGCAGTGAAATTCCGAGCACGTGGTGGAGGGTGACCACACAAGGGATGCTGGAGGGGGGAGCGTGGGGATGGAGGAGTGCGGAGGGAAAGCAAGCACAGCAGTGCTCAGCTGTGAGCTGCCTCTGACCAAAAGCCTGAGAACAGAGGAGTCATCTCTCAGATCTGCCTTTCTTAAAGCTTCCATTTTGTGTGTCTGAAGGTAGAAGGGTGTCCATAGCGAAGCATCGCTAAATGCTCTACTGCTGAGGGGCCCGTAGCTCTCTCCAGTTCAGCACCTCCTAGAGTCATGTCGGAGTCATACATCCATAGGAGTAGTGGGCTTCTTGCTCTCGAGCCTGTACCAGTCACTTTCCTAAAGCTGGTTTTTCCCCCTCAGTTTGCCTTTAGACCTTTCGGTGCTGAACAGCTGTATTTGCAGGGTGATGTTAGGCTGCTGCTTGTCATCTCTGCTGCTGCAAGGATTTAGTCTATCTTGCAGGTGGTTAGCATGAGGTAGTGCAAATCCAATGTAAAGACACGTTCTGTTTGCAGCATGAGCTCATGTAGATTTGAACACCTTGGATTTTTCTCTCCTGTTTGCCAAGGCTGCTGCTGTTGGTCTTGTCTTGTTTCTATGCCCAAAGCTACAGGGTGGGGATTACACCTGCTTGCCTTGGTGTCTGAGGCTGTAGGGTTTCATATCTCCTACTTGCTGCATCATGGGCTTGTGAGGGTTGGATTGGGGGATGTCCTTCAGCTCTGAATTGCAGGGCCTCTCATACCCTGGCAGTACAGGGCAGGTTTGGCTGCTCCTGTAGGAACCTGCAGAGGGGGGAGTGCTGCCAGAACTGGAGGTAACCCAGAGGTTAGATGCCAGATCTAGGGTGGATTGTCAGTGGGAAGGGTGAGGGCTGCCGTGCTGTTTAAAGAGTATTATTAGCCTGAGTATCCTGAGATAGGATGTCTGCTTTGTGGCATGGGTGAAACATTCGTAGGTGTTTAATGAAATGCAGATTGGTTTGCAAAGTCTGTGGTTGTCCTTATTTACCATATCCTGCTCCAAGGAGGAATATCCTGTCTCTGGGGAGGAGGCAATTCTGCTGCCAAACAGGGTAACCCACTGTTTTCCTGGAAAGTGATGCTCTTGTGGCTTTGTGGATCAGCTCAGGGAGCCAGTTGCTCTTGGAATAGGATGAGAACAGTTACTACCTAAACCAAATCTGGAGTCACAGAAGAGGAAAAGAAATGTCAAGGCCTTAACCAAACTTTCATAATAATCCCGATGCCACCCCCCTTTGCTTATAACAGGTTTCATTTTTAAAATATATTTGAACATGTGTATTTGTATTTTTAATACCTCATAAGTAGTTAAGTGCTGGTGGGGGTTGGGAACTACTTTAAAAATGATGACAGGATTGTTTCAGTCTTTGTGTTCAAACATAATGGCAATAACTTATCAGCTCTGCATCACTGTTTCAGACAGATATGAGTTTGGAGATGAGTTAGCACAAAGCAGGACAAATTCAGTGTTCGTACACTGCAGCTGGTCTCTAACCTAGTGATGCAGCCCTGATTATACGTTCTCCTTGACTGTCTGGGTGGATGGTTCATCACCGAATGGTCATGATGTAGTGATGCTACTTTGACAATTGTTTCAGCTGTTATATCTGTAACACTTGTTCTAGTCTTGCTGTCTTAATGGAATGAGCTCGTACACCTGTATACCAGCCAATTGTCCTATTTCTAAGTGTTACTCTGTTGGTCTCAGGCTGTACCACTAAGTCAAAGCTGTATATCAAAGATAATACCATGTTGCAGCAATGAGATGGCAATCCTTGGACTTCAAACCTGCTGTCTGCCCTAAAGACTCATGTAGTTCTGTCTGCATCCTTTTTTGGAAGTATTGTGTATATTTCTATTTGTTGTTGAATGCATCTAAAGAACAAAGCACTCCAGTAAAAATTCCTCCTGTTGTATGATATACATTCTATATTTCTGTAATTCTTTTTTGAGCCTCAGGGAGAAGCTAGCATTTTTTTCAAACTACATTTTTGTCACTGTGACAGTTGTAAATAAAGTTTGAAAATGCTTTCCAAACATACTGGCGTTGCTCTTACTGCTGGGGTGGGCTTGGATAGCCAACTTTCCAGGTAATGACCAGTGCTTGTGTTTCAGGTATGAGGGGTGCTGACTTGCAAGGCTAATGCAAATATCCTAAAGTACTCATATCTATCAGGTTGAGGCTGCCCTTTGAACATGGGGGAACTTGTGTTTCATGTATCTGGTTCACCTAAGACCATGTGAGCCTGAATCAACTTGGAGGGTGAGGGACAGTGTCTTTGCCTTTCGTGTTGCTATAGTTGGTTGTTGCTGTGTGAAAGGCTGCAGCAAAACTGTCCAATTTGCATTGTCCTGGAATTAAATGTTGTCTTTATAAATTTACAGATTAGATATGAATTTAAGATTATATAGTTTTATCTGTAATCCATATCTAAACCCTTAGCTGACTGCATGAAATTGTGGAGAGGTGAGGTTATTCTTACCTGTTCTTCTTACTACTAGTAGTAATACAGTACCTGCACGTGAGAGCAATCACTGTGCCCTAAATCCTTGCTTAAGAAGGAGAACTTTGTTAATGATTTAAACAAATGATGTCTTTTTGCTTGTGTTTGACTGGACAGGAAAGGAGCAGCGTCAGAAAAGCGAAGAGCTGGTCCTGAACCCAGTGGAAAGCACTGCAAAGTTTAATACCACTCTGCTTCCCCCACAGTCAACAGGCAGGCCAGCTATGTGTAAAAGCATTTCTAGATTGCTCTACTGAAGTCAGCGTGAGGTGGCCAAAACAAAAATGAAAGCTGCTGTGTGGTGTTTGTAGTAGAAGGAGGGAAGAAGCTTCAGGCCCAACACCAAAAGGGGGAACTGAGCTCAGAGAAACCTGCAAACTGTGTCACTTTGCTTAGAAAATGCCTTGGGCTGGTGGTAGCGCAGTTTGAACTTGCTGATGAGCAGACCTGGAAAAAAATATCAGAAGAGAGAACACTGCAGGCAGCTGTAAGGTGCTACTAAAGGTCCTTGGAGGCCCAGTACATGTCTGAAGGGTTGGATGTGCAGCTGGGATGCACCCTGTGCCACAATTGCCTTTTTGCAGCTCCTGATGCTTCTTGGGGGAAGCCCAGCTGGAGGAAGATGCGTGCAGGGCTGTAGTTTGTAATGCTGCAGTGTGAGCTGAAGGCTTGGGGTGGTGGTTTGTAGCGGCCTGGTGTACTTTGAGTGCCAAAACTGAGGACAGACCAGCTGGGAAGTAGCCTGAGAGAGAGTCTGAACATTTATTTCTTCATGTATGAGCCTATAATCCTTGCTAGTGAAATACCATTAACAGAAACGACTGTGGTGGGACAGGACCGATAAATCCACCGGCCGTCACAGCAGGCAGCAGTTACAAGTGAGGCCCAGCAGCGTCAGATACACTGTGCTGAGAGACTTGGGTGGAAGCACAGAGCAGGGAGGGAAGCCACAAAGGAAACATGCACCGAGCACTTGTTGGCTGCCAGCTCTGTAACCACACAGTGTTACCGTAGCAGCAACCATCAGCTTCATCTGATAAAAATAAGCAAGCAAGTCAAGTGTATGAGAGGCAGAGGATGTCAGAAGCCAAGCACAAAAATGTCACAGCAGCCTCGCTTTTATTTTCAACGCTTCCTTCTTTACTCTGTGGTCAGTGAGCTCGGTGGCCAGGTATTTCTCACACAGCCACAGCCCTGGATCCTCCAGGCTCCCACTGGCTGATGATGCTTTTGGCTCCACGAAAGTGAGGATGGCTACAAGCTGTGCTCATGAAGGAAAGCAGGGTGGATGAATTTCAAGTACTTTGAAATCTTCCCCACAGGTTGCCTGCATCCTGCAGCCTGAGCCAGGCAGGTTGCAATCAGCTCAACTAATATTTGTCAGGCATAAGCCTTCCTGAGCTATGTTTGACAACTCTTTTCCATTGGGGTGCTGCCAGAGCTGTGGCTGTCGGGTCTGCTGCTTTGGGTGCTGCCTTTTGGGGTGAGGACTAGCTCCCTTTCAAACAGTGCCTACCTGGGGACAGGGACAGTCACCTCTGTTGTGCGGGGTAGAGGTGAGCTGGCTGAGGTCAGGCGGCTGTGCAGGCTGCAGTGGTGGAACCATTCACCACCTGCAAACAGCCCCAAGTGGGAAAACCCTTTGTAGTGTGCTGAGAGTGTCCTCCCTATTTTTTTTTCTGGTAGCATCTGCTGCTGCTGGAGGAAGGGGCTCTGCTGCAATCTCTGCCTTGCTTCATTTAACAGCTAAACCTCTAGCTATTGCTGACCTCTGTAGAATATTTTTGGCCACAGCTCATATGAGGTATAGTATTTAACTGAAGTGAGCACTCAGTGCTTTAAAGAGACTTCCCATACCTTTCTTTTCCAATATACCTTAGACACTTGTCTACATGAAAGGTTGGGCGAAATAGCAGTAGGTTTTGAGAAAACTTGGTAAGAAAAAATATCCAGAGCTACAGTTTTCTGGACAGATGCTGTATTTGAGTTTTGCTCTGGAAGCAAGTGAAAAGCTCCCAGTTGTAAGCACCAACACCACCTCACACCCTGGCACTGGGCTAGTCACGCAGAGTTGCCTTCATCTTAATTAATACCTGGTCATCTAGCTTGAGATAATTGTTTCATCTCTTCCTGTGCTCCGCAGAAGGAGATAAACACCACGCGAAGGTGATTAATTTTAATAGCCTATCTGGAAAGAATGACTTTATGAAGGTCCTCTGGCTCTATCTAAAGAGAAGATGTAGATAACCAAGTGGTTTGCATGCCCAGCTCTTGAGTAACTGAAGTTAGGCTAGCTGAACATCCACCCTAATTTCCTCTCTGCTCTTCTCTTGTTGGGTTGGTGTCTTCATGTGTCGATGCCTCTGTTTCCATAGCTTAAAGATGTCTGTCCACCCACAGCCATCCATTCAGCATGAGCACAGTCAGCTGAGGCAGGCCAAACCCCATGAACTTCCTGTTCCTCAATCACCATGAAAACAAAACAATAAAATAAAATAAATAAAGCAGCAGAGTGTTGGTGAAATAAGATGAAAAGGTGAAAATACCACAAAGGATAATGGGATGAATGAATATGGCAAGAATGAGGAATGAAGATGGAGGGGGTAGAAGGAGGGACTGCAGGGACAATATCTGAAGGTTTATGCCATTAGCATGCTTCTTATGCTGGCTTAGCTTCTGGAAGCCCTTCTGCTCCATAGCCATGTCCATTTGGGCACGCTCATACCCACATCTGCGGTAGATCCCCTTGACTTCAGTGAGATTTAACCTCATGCTGAATGCTGGGCATGTGCTTAAGGTGGTCCCTGAAGCGTGAGAACTTTCTCCAGGTGTGGTCACATAACACAGACCTTCCTTCAGCCTTGAAAACATGTGGTTTAAGCAGCATCAGTCTCCCTTTGGGAGAAATCAGTCTGAAGCATAAGAAAATAAAAGGGTTTGTGAACTCGGATGCATTTTCTGAGCTGTCTGAACTCAAATGTAGCTAGAAAGGCTCACAGACCCCTGCTCCCTTGCTTCCATGTATGTGGGCTGTAGACAGGCCCTTGACCACACCGTTGTCTTTTTGCAGACAGCAAAAAAAAAGTGACAGACAAATACAATCTCCTTACCAGGAATTCTTTGCCTGAATTATTCAGAAAGATTTATTCTTTCCACTCCAATTTCTCATACTAAAATGTTGCCAACTGAGAGATTTCTCCTGGGCATTTTTCTGCTCCCATGTGTTCCAGTCTGGATGCTGTTGGTGCTGGCTCATCTGTGCAAGTTGGCTAGATCAGAATCTGTGATTGATCTTTTAACCTCCTCCTTTGCTGGGACCTTGCAACCAGTGGTAGCAGACGTCCCAACAGGGAAGGAAATAAGGGGACCACCAGCATGGCAGAGCAGTCTCCCCTGTCTCCTCGCTAAATGCAGGCTTTGTAGCACCCTTTGAACCATTTTGTAGGATAAAGACCTGTGAGAGGTGGTAAGTAGCAGATTGCCACTCACTCTCCAGCCAGCTGCAGATAAGTGGCAATGTACGTGTGGTGAAATGTTCTCTGAGTGGGGAAAGACACAGTAGTGCTGTAAAAGCACAGCAGGAGAAGTATCATCAGTGAGGATGATCTTTTCAGTTTGTCTGAGTTGATGCCTGCCTAGCCATAACTAGAAAGAGAAGTGAGAAAATGTTGCCTCTGAGGTTTTGTTTCATGTCCTGCCTGATGTTTGCTGTGCTTTGTAAAGACCCAGTCTGGAGCTACTTCAATGGAAATGATGGAGTGTTTGAAATGAGGATGTGTGGAAGTGCTTGCAGGTTTAGGGCTTATTTCTCTTGCTTAGCTGCCCCAGTCTCCAGACAAATGCCAGCCATGAAAAACAACTGCCAAAGTTTTGTCTGTGACCAAAACAGAGCGAAGGACCAGCGTGAGGACGGGTTACTGACAGGAGCTGATAACAAGCTGGCTTTGCTAATTACTGTTTTTAAAGTCCAAAGTAATTGGAAAAAATGACTGAAGTTACAGTTCACACACCAGCGATGAGAAAAAAAAAAAAGCTGACTGGAATGTCTGAGTCACCGCCCCGTACACTCCTAATTGCACAGAGGAGCACGGCTTATGCCTGCAGTGCGCAGTACCAGAGTGTGGAGATGTCTGGAGAAGCCTGCTGGCTACTACCAGGGATGTTGTTTGCCAGAAAATTTGAGGCTGGGTGGGATGATCCAGTGGGCTGTAGTACAGGGTCATTTTTTTCCCCCACCCGTAGATGATGCCAAAAGGATATCCCCTCTGCAGGGTGGGTGCATGCCTACCCTCCCTATGTGGGTACCACTTCAGGTGGGCAGAGCAGTGACTGCAAGCACCACAGTAAACAGATGCAGTGTGGTCAAGAGAAAGAGAAAGGAAACCTCAAAGGAGCAGCTCTTCCATTCGGAGAAGCACCAACAGATCAGGCCTCTTGAATGTTAAGCAATGCTCAGCCCTTGAACCTGGTTCTGGGGCATCCTTGCCCCATTCACCTGCACAGAGGCCAACACACCTTGCAGGAACTTAGACGTGCCTCTATCCAGGGCTTGTGTCATCCCTTTATGTTTTCGGGGTGCCACTCATCTCCTCGGACCAAATTCAGGCATCAGTCCTCGGTGCCTGTCCCTCTGTGTTAGTGAGAGAACCTGGTGAGGTCTGTTGTACATCACAGTGCGCCTGTGTGCTGTACGTGAGCAAAGAGATGCTACTCCGGTGGCTTTTGGACCATATAAAACCCCAGTGCTCAAAGGCATCTCAGAAGGGCATCTCACAGGGCATGTGTCTGGGATGCTGGGCTACATAAAGGTGTCCTGCCCCCAGGTGACCTCCTGAGGTGCTGGTCCCAAGGTGGTAGACAAGAGTTCAATGGCAAAGGCAGTGCCGGTCCCTGTAATGGGGCATACAGGTAGTGCTTTTCCTGGATTACCTTTCCACCCAGGTGACTGAGCTTTCTCAACAAAGCATGCAAGCAATTAAGGAGCTGAGGCCTCATTAGGAAAAAAAATAATAATGCAGGGCTTGTGACAAGTAGCTGGCGTCTTGAACACAAATACCGGGTAAGTATAAGGCTTTGGAAAAATCCAGCGCGGAAAGGGTTAGGAGCTCAGTTGCATAATTCCTTTAATAAGTTGTTTTGTCATAAGCCTATACCATAAACCAGTGGGAGTGGAGGGAGGCAGTGGTGGCAGAGGAGGAGGACAATGAAGGCTGGACAGAAGGCTGCTTGTAACCTCCACAGGCTGAGGAGGGCGAATGCCACAGGTCGTGTGCTGGGTGCTGACTAATGTCATTATCTATTTTTCCCCTTGTGAAGGTAGTGCCTCACCTGCGGTTTGACCTCATTCTTTTGTTCAAAACACGTCCCCTCCCCTTCCCCTTCCCCTCCTCTCTTCATCCTTCCCTTGGGATGGGAGGGATGTGCCTGGGTTCCCTGTGGGCGCAGATGGAGCGGTCAGGGTGCTGAGGGGAGAGATCCGTATGCAGCTAGGAGGAAAAGGGGCAATTTTTGAAGTTTGTAGCAAAGGTTGCCAGCACAGAGGCTTGTCTTTTCCCAAGCAGAACTCAAACCCTCCTGCTTCCTTCCACCGGGCATGCCACCAAAATTCCTCCAGCCCACAAGTAGAGATGTCCAGAGAGGACAGCCCCGCATTGCAATGAGGGTTCATTGCTTTTTGTGGTTGATGATGATTTTTTCTTTTTTTCACGAAACCTCCCAGAACAATGATGCATTCATATTTTTAGAACACCCAATAGCGGGGCTGATGCCTCCTGTTCCCAGCCACTGCTGCTGTCCCTGGGAAGCGTCACCATCACCCCGGGAGGGAGAGAGGCAACCAGGCGTGGGTATAAGCAGGAGGGCTGGAGATGTGCTTGTGCTTTCCAACCAAGTCCTAGAAGAACAAAGGCAGTTAAGGTGGTAATGACTGCACATGCAGGGACACGCTGGTGCATGTAGGAACATCTCAGCACCCTGTGTTTGTGCGGGTTTATGTGGGACCACTGGGCTACCTTGCTACCTGACAAAGATTTCCCCATAGTGCATGGTGCTGGCAGGGGGTGCAGGGTCTGCCCTGCATTCCCTATGATGTATCAGAGGATGTCAGGACTAGTTTCTCATGGGGAAAAAAAACAACTAACAGGCTTAAGTGCCATAGGAAATGACCCGCTGCTTCTGCTGCTTCTGGGCTGCGGGGGGGTAGTTGTGTCCTGGAGGTGTCTGCTGCCTGCCCCTGGGGGTATTGGTTTGCAAGTCAGGGAATGAAGCAGAAATCATCAAGAACCGATGAGGGATGTGGAAGAGAGGAAGGCTTCAATTTAAAGGACGGCTGTGTCCTCAGGAGGGTATGCAGGGGGCTGATTTTGAGATAACACCCCAGGGTTATGTCATGAGTGCTGTCACACCTGTAATCGCCTCCTTAGGAAGAGGCACGAGGAAAAAGAAATAAAAAGAGAAGTGGGAAATTCTTGGGATTCTTTCCGATGGAAAAAATGTCCACTTACTGCTCAGTGTTAACAGTGGAGGACACCTGTGTTTAACTGCTGAGTGGCAGGCAGCAAGCCAGATGCAAACTTGCGCTGCACCCAGGCAGGTTTGGGTGGCTGCCTCCTCCACTACCCCTCGTCCCCGTGTCTCTGACCATGGTGAGGCTGGTGCCTGTGCTCAGCACGAGGACTGTGCCATGGGAGCTCAGCTGGCAGCATCCCTGGGTCAGGAAATGCCTGCAGCCTCGCAGGGTGCAATCACGCATTCCTCAGCCTGGCTGTCACTGTGCTTCCCTCCCTTTACCTGCCTCCCCCAGACTTCTGCTGCAGTCAGTACGTGGAGCGAGCCCCAGTGCTTGGTGTTTTGCCTGTGTGGGAAGTTAGGAAGGAGGAAGAAGTGAATTGCCCCAACCTGTGGGGTGAGTCAGTGGAAAAGCGACATCCTGCTGGGTTGTGTTCCAGTGCTCCCCAGCAGGCACATGCAGGGCGAGGTGTGACGTGATGGGTGAGCACTGAGAAGCCTTCCAGTCCCCGGGTTTCCTCGAGCTGGGGCTGCCTGGAGTCTCTGCTCCGGGGTGAAATGCCTCTTTGTGAGTAGCAGGGGCATTTTGTCTCATGATGCTGCAACACAGCCCGTCATGTCTGAGCCATGTGCTGCTCACCTTTGCCTCCAGGGAATGCCAGTCTCTTCATGTGCTGCCCTTGTCACATTTCTGCACAAGGATTTCTTAGTCAGCACAACAACGTTCCTTCTCCTCCCGCTGCCCCATCCATCACTCTCACTGCTAATTCCCCAGTTGTGCAACAAGGGGACTGAAAATCATCATGAAGTTTGGGTGAGGTTTTAAACAGCCTTTCCTCTGCTCTCTTCCTACCTTCTCTCAAGTTCTTGCCCATGAACAAATACCAGGGTTTCGGGAGCAGGGCCTCCAAATATTTTGTTTTTCAGGACCTGTTGAATATCGATGTGTTGGTAAGAAGCCATTGCCATGTGATGGCATTGACGGTGCAACACCTATTTTCCATCCTTCATTTCTCACTCATTGTCTGTGTGGTCTTGAGCAAACCGCTCACATCCTACATTAATTTCTTAATTCATACTCCATTTCAGGTTAATTTCTACTTGTAAAGAACAGAGATGATAATAATGAATGCCATTTGTAAAACATGCAGAAATGCACACAGAGATGATCAGTGACTGCTGGACACCCACCTCTGCTGAACATGTGCCACGCTTTGGATAGTTGTGTTTCATTCATTCATTCTATTGCTGCTGCTTTTCTTTTGTGTGGGTTCATGATAATGCCACTGAGATGTTTTCCAGCTAGTTCTTGTAGTTCTCTGAAAAAAAACAACTGCCCATGGGCTTCAGAAGGAAAATGCACAGAGCCCTGCACTTTTAATGCAAGAGCCTCAGCCAAATGGGTACCTTAGAAAGAGGGCTATGTAAGAGCTAGATCAATCTATGAATGTGAAAAAGGAAAGGGGAAAAAAAAATAATATTCCCCCACAGGTCTCTCATTTTTCTGGGATGGGGCCCAGGTTTCTATGAGCAAGGTCGTATTTTTTGCTAATAAGGTTAAAAACAGTGTGAGTTTTTGCTAGCATTGCTGTGTCATTTGGGGAAGTGATTTTTATTATTTTTTTTTTTTCTCACGTTTCAGCTGACCTCCTGGAAGGAGTACTTTCCATTGCTTTCCATCAGACAGTGTCACTTTAACTCTTCTTTAACATTTTAACATTCAATTAGATAATGCTTTCCCCCAGACCAATCCACTAGAAGTGTCCACTAAGCCCTGCATAATTCAGGATCATTTGGTGCCTGTAATGATACAATTACTCTTCAAGGCTCATTTACTTTAAGGTCTTCAGGCTGTAAAGCATGTGAGTGTGGTTAGTTGATTTTCAGGAATGCCTGCACTCTGGCAGGGCTGAAGAAGGAACCAAAAAGAAATGACTGCAAATTCAATGACATAGCAGCAACTTCATAGGCATTTCAACACAGGGATACCCACAGGCAAAGAAACTGTAATTGTTCAGGGGAAATGGGGCCTTGCCAACTCCAATGATTTTATCAGGAGCTTTGTCATTTCTAGAATGTCCTTAAAACCCAGCTGCTGGAGTCATCCCATTGTCAGAGAGTCTCGTTTTCATTTTAAATGAAAAGGAACATTTCCAGCCTCTTCCTTCCTTCCTTCCCTCCTTCCTTCCTTTGTTCCTTCCTTGTAGACACTTGTGCTTGGCAGTCCCTGGCCCGTGCACTTGCCTTGCAAAGAAGCAGGCAGCCTTCAGTGACTCCAGCATGGAGATTCAGTGGCTCTGAATCTCCACCCTTGCCCTTTTTCTTTCTCTTCTCCCCATATTCTCCTGTGACTTTTAGTTCTCCAGCTTGCGGGGGCATTGCCAGCCCTAAGGATGTGTCCTAATAGGAATGCATGTAGCTTTGCTGGCCATGCCAACTACTTTTATGTTGTCTTTGGTTAATACCTGCTGGGGCATTCTGCTCTGTCCAGCACAAGGTCTTACAGTGTAGGTGATGGCAACATCAGGCCCGACTCTGTCCCATGTCCCTTCCAAATCTCTGTGCGGTGGCTTAGTCTGATGGGCATTGCCTCTCCCCTGTGTTTCCATCCAAGTTCACATCCACAGGGGCATTGCAGCTGCTGCCTGTGTCCCCCAGCCTTGGCTGGCACCCAGGTGTCAGAGGATCATAGAATCATGGATTTGATGCAAAAAAAGCTACTGCAATCCAGCACCTTTCCTGTGCTACCCTTGTGCCAGCAGCTCTGCGGACATGGAGGGCTTTGCATAAAAGCCTTCTCTTCGGAAGCTGTGCCCTTCATGTGAAGACTAACTATGAACCCATTTGCTCTACTCTATCTCAGCGAATTCTCTCTCTGTCTCACTGCCTTGATGATTCTGCCAAATGTTTGGATTTGCAACACAGCAAAAAATATCTTACTGAAAACTAAGTCAAGTTTTCTGCAGAAAGCCCGGTGCTTTTCTGTCCAGTAACTGCATGCTAACTCCAGGAACAGAACAGCTGCTATCCTTGCATACTGACATCTGTCTTGGAATTTAAAGAGGAAATGAAATGAGGAAAGGAAACAAAAAATATTAAAGCATCATGTAGAAAACCATGTGAGAGGTATAGAGAAGCAGAAGTTCTCATTCAATGAGGCATTACATGATTACTCAATAGGTCAGCAAATATTACAGGTGAAATTCTAGTTCCTCTGCAGTTAATTTTCAAGATTTGGAGGCTGGATCTTTCTCACAGAATGAACTTTGCACATGTATGTCGTTTGGTTTAAAATGCTTAATCTGCCTTCATGCTGGAAAGCTGGGGAGGGACTTTTTATTAGGGAATGTAGAGATAGGACAAGAAGTACTGGCTTTAAACTAAAAGAGGGTAGATTTAGATTAGATATAAGGAATTAATTTACAAAGATGGTGGTGAGGCACTGGAACAGGTTGCCCAGAGAAGCTGTGGATGCCCCATCCCTGGGGGTGTTCAAGGCCAGGCTGGATGGGGCTATGAACAACCTGGTCTAGTGGGAGGCGTCCCTGCCCATGGCAGGGAGTTGGAATTAGATGATTTTAAGATCCCTTCCAACCCACACCATTCTATAATTTTGTTTGTGGGAGAGGCTGGGGCTGATCCATGGCAAATCAGTGCCAGAAATGCAATCAGCCCTAAGCCAAGGCTGTCCCTAACGTACAAAGAGGTTTTGGTGAACCCCAGCCTGGCTTCTTGAATTCCTTCATTAGCCCTTTCAAAGACCCTTTTCCTGGGCTTTCTCTGAAAACAAGGACATTCTGATCTGTGTTGGTTACAGAGCTTAAGAGGGCATAGAGCTCTGCATTTCTCTCTCACTTCCATTGCTGTTTCTTCATTTCAGCCTTGTCACCTCTGACTGCTCTCCTGAGTGTGCAGTAAGGATTATAATAATCTACTCTCATCTACAAAGCATGCTAATGCCTATTGATAAAAACAATTATAAGATGTTATTGCACTGCAGGTAGGGGAAGGATATGAGCCTTGGCACTCAGGACCTGCCTGGCCTCCTTTGCACGTCAGGATGGGTGACTATGTTACAGTATTTCAGGATGGGAACAAGGCTTCCTGATACTTTCAGTAATCATCTGTAATAATTACTTTAACTAGAGGAGCAGTCTGTAGTGTAGCATCCTTCTGAGAGTCATACTGGGATAAAACAATACATCACTGAATCCTTCCATGGCTATGCCTGAAGTTTCCCAAGTTACAGTTCCATTTTTCTCAACTTTTTGCCCACTTGGCTATGATAATGCGTGTTTCCAGTTTTATCATGCATGTAGATAAACACAACATCTCCTCCTCTAAGACGCTGAGTCTCTTTCCTCTGTCTTTCAAGAACGTGGCTGGTTAGGAGCAGATTTGCTGAACAGGAGAAAAAATATTTGGAGAAGGAGAAGTGAATTTTCACACTGTTTCCAAGCTGAGATTGGAGCAGGGACAGAACTTTTGTGTAACAAGGTGATCTGTCAAGACCAGTGACAGGTGGGAACTGCATGGCTTAGGAGGCTGGGTAATGGGCTATGAATTTCCTCCACCACCAGGCTGCTGGTGTTTGGCAAGGCACTGGCCAGCAGTGAATGAATGTTATAGCTCTGACTGAGCTGTTTGACGGTTTCTGTGAAAATTAAAGGACTTTCTGCTGTTCTGGCAAGCCCTATTCCTCCTGTGGCTCCTAGCAAGTGTTTGGAGAACTAAGAGCTGTTTTGTTAAGACTGTTGTTGTCCCATTAGAAATCTCTGGGAGAAATAACTCTGATTAGACCTGCTGAAACTGATACACATCTGTGACTTGAGCACACAGGTGTTTTCTCATCTGTTTGCTGCCAGATGAGGAAATGGATGAGTGTTCAAATCAAAAGGACTGAAGAGATGGGCTGGATCTTAGAAAGCAGGAACTGTATGGGATAATGAGTCAAGATCTGAAGTGAATGGGAGTGCATTCACTCATGCAGATCAAACCTCGTCAGTGGTAGTTGTGAACATGGAGAATCATCCAAGTTTACAGCCAAGTCCCTGACTGTTCCTTCCCGGGAAATGGATGACCTCATTTGTTGATGGAAACCACCACACGCTTTCATTATCGGTGCCTTATCAAAGTGTTGCTGTGCCACATCCTGGAAAAAATTGCACCCAAGATAGAGAACTTTCTAGCTGAAGGACCAGCTGGCTTTAAGCTCAGAAAGGGAGCCATATAGTAAGCATTTGCCATTCAGAAGAGCACTGGAGAGAGCTGGGCAGCATGCGTTTTTGGCAAGTTTGTAGGGTTCAACAGCAACAAGGCGTAAACCTCCCTGGATAAGGCTGAGGTCAGCTGGAGCTGACAAAGATGATGTAAGGCTGGCACAAAATGTGTCGTGGTGCCTGCGGGCAAGGAGTGTAATTATTGGTTTGACCTCAGGATAGGTGTCAGACAAGCTTGTGCTCAAACACCAGCTGGTTTCAAGAGGCTTGGGAAAGAAATGTTCAGAAGAGCCACTGATGAAAATCCGCAGGAGGGTGAGCTGTAGCCTCAGTGGATGGGAGAGCAGTTAACTGGATTTTACTGGTGAGACTGGTCTAGATGGACCTTTGCAGGAATGGTGATGGAAATCATTGGGAAAGAAGGAGGTGCTGAAAGAAGACAAGTTAGCTCTGGAGAGCTAAAGAGTATGCAGAGGTGGTGAGGATGGAGGGAGATGGCTGGCCAACACCTTCCCTGCGTGGGTGTTTGCTGGCGGTGCTGTTGCCCCGTGGTGCCACACTGCATGAGGCAGGAGGAAACGGAAGGGGCACCCAACCTGCCTTGGAAAAGGCAGATGTGTGAGATGAAAAAAAGCCCCTCATATCTGGGATGGGCTGTGTTAGAGGGTTTTTTTCGGTGGTTGGGGGCTGGGGACTGTTGTGGGTTGGGGTGGGGGTGGCATGGGCGTGTTGTGAAGGTAGCATTGGTGTGTGTGTTTTTTCCCCCTGTCATTCCCCTCCCCCCCTCACCCCCTCCTTCACTCTGTTTCCGAGGTAAGTATACCCACTAATATCCCACAGGGGAAGAACAGGGTTTAGTGACTAAAGCCCTGTGAAAAGGGAGAGCCAGAAATAGAAAGACTGTAAATATAGAAGCCCCAGGCAGTGTCTTCCACTGCCTGGAAGAAGCTTTCCTTACGACAAAAGCTACCCTCTGACTGGCTCTCTGATGGCCCCAAGCAATCAGGGGTAAGTGAGCCCATCAGAGGTATTTTTTCTTTGGGGCACAGTAAAGATTTATTCATAAAAGCAGAAGCAGTAGGGAAGGTGGAGGTGGAGAAGGGGAAAAACAAAGAGCAGTTGCCTGAAGAAGAGAAGGCTCCGGGGAGATCTCACTGCAGTTTTTCAGTTCTTTAAAGAGTGCTTATAGAAAAGATGGGGAGGAACTTTTTGCTAGGACAGATAATGACAGGACAAGGGGGAATGATTTTAATCTAAAAGAGGGAAGATTTAGGTTAGATGTTAGGAGGAAATTCTTTACTCAGAAGATGGTGAGGCACTGGCACAGGCTGCCCAGAGAAACTGTGGATGCCCCATCCCTGGAGGTGTTGAAGGCCAGGTTGGATGAGGCCCTGGGCAGTCTGGTCTAGTGGCTGACATCCCTGCCCATGGCAGGGGGGTTGCAACTAAATGGTCTTTGAGGTCCTTTCCAACCCAAGCCATTCTGTGATTCTGTGACAGACTATTCCATTCTAAATCCATGAGCGAAAGGAATTCTCTGGATGTGGTCCTGTGCAAACTGCTCCAGGTATTCCTGCTTGAGCAGGGTCTTGTACTAGATTACTTCCAGAGGTCCCTTTCAACCTCAGCCACACTGCGATCCTGTGAAATGAACATCTAATGAGACTGGAAGATGCCCTACCTTTTCTGTATTGTACCTTTCTACAAAAATAATGCTTTAGGAAATGGATTTTCCTCTTAAAATTTATGCAGAATCTTTTTGGGTTGAGCCTTTCTTCCTCCTTGGGAGGGTGTTAGACTGGAGACGGTGTTTGTGTACCTAAGGCCAACTCCACCTTGTGAAAAAATCACAGTAACAGTACAGCAGAGGTAGCAGACACTGAATTTAATTCTTTCATATTTCACCTATCGGTCAGCTTACTCAGCTGTGCCCCTGATCTACTGTAAGTAGGACCCCATTTACTAGAAATACTCTTTAATTTTAGTTCTTAGTTAATTCAAGTATCAACTAAATTGCACAAGAAGAAAGTGCAAAGGCCAACACTCATTACTTGAAGAGGTGACTTAGGATTGATCAAGGTATATTTATACAACTGTGCACCATGAATGAGGCTCCTGAGCTATTGCTGTTATCAGAACTGTAAGCAGGAAGCCTCGGGAAACCATCAGGTTATTTCAGTTCTTCTCAGAAGAGGAGCCAGGTAGGCAAGGGATTTATCCCTGAACATGAAGGCTAGGTTGCCACAGGAAGCTGTGCTGGGGAGAGTTGGTCTTGTTCCAGTGCCAAATCTAACTGTCCTCTTAAAATCAGCTTTAGTAAAGATATGATTGACTGTGAACGAGTGAGACTCTGTGTGTGTGTGTGTTTTGGGGGTGTAGGGAGGATGGGAGAAGGATCTCAAGCATTTTCCATCTGCAGAGTTGCAGAGTGAAGAGCTGATTGGGATAGTTTGTTTTCAAGACAAGCAGTGGGATCATTTCTAACACAGTGCTGGGGATGGTGTTGTTCAGTTGGTCATTGACTTGGCCTTTCCCAGTCTCACTAGTGATGCCGGTGGATCTGTGCTCTCAACACCTGGATGCTAAGGGTGGGCTAAAAACCCCAAAGAACCACACACACCTCACTGAGAGGCCCCTGAGTGATGCTTACTCTGGCCCCTGATGATAAGCATGCCTTTTGTTAAAGACCACTTACCCAGACAAAGAAATACAGAGTAGGTGTCACTGGAAGTGTCACATTTTATCCTGCCATATGGATGTGCCATGCTGTCTGCACTGCCAGTGCTGCAAAACTCCTGCGGGGGTGTGAGCCAAGAACAGCACAACCTGTATCAGAAGGGATGGCAGGTAGTACAGAAAGCATTAGGGCAAATTTTTGTATTTTCTACACCATTGACACCAAGGTATTCATATGAGCGGTGAAGCATCTGTTAGAGTCTGCCTGACCTGCCAGATCCTCTTAAATGTCCCAAGAGCTGGCTATGACTGCTGATGGTGGCTGAAATGAACCAGCATGGTTAATGAACATGAGAAAATCAAGGTGGTCTATCCCACCCCGTTGCCATCTGATCTTCCTTGGTTTTCTTCTCTGTTTTGTAGTAGCTCCGCTTGGGTGTTTAGGGAATGCAGCATACTGCAGCAGAATTACTACAGTCTGAGAATTTTAAGAGAACGGCAACATTTTATTTCTCTTTCCTATTTAAATCAGAACAAAGTTGTTCCTCCTTCCTCAAACCGCCAGACTGAAGTTCCAGTCTAGCTTGCTCCCACAAAACCACACTGACTTCAGTGTGTGAGCTGAATTTAACCTTTGGCCCTAAAAGTCATGGTAAGCAAGATGCTACAGGCCAGTCAGTCTCTCCTCTGTGCCTGGCAAGGTCATGGAGCAGGTCCACCTGGAAACTCTATTGAGGCACGTGAAAAACAGAGAGGTGATTAGTGACAGCCACCGTGGTTTCACTAAGGGGAAACCATGCCAGACAAATTTGGTGGCCTTCTACAGTGGGGTTACAGCACTGTAACATCTGACTGTACATCAAGAATTGGCTTGATGGTTGCACTCAAAGCATTACAGTCGATGTCTCAATGTCCACGTGGAGATCAGAGATGAGTAGAGTTCCCCAGGGACCAGTACTGGGAAAGAGTTTTGAGGTATCATGGTTTATAGCTGATAAAACTGAGATTTTGTTGGCCTGTTTTTTCAGAGATGGTGAGCACATCTGGCTCTTGTCTGACTGCACTTGTAGTGTGGGTATTTGCTGCTCAAGATAAGGACATGAACTTGTTGGGCTAGGAGCCTGAACACCACTGCTCCTAAACGCACCTTGGAAACCTTGGCATGGTAGTTTAAAAGAGAGGCATAAAATTAAAGGTGGTAGAGTAAGCAGCTGTTTTCAGTCTTGCTCTCTGCTATGTTTTTATGCTTTCAAAGGACTGTGAAGTGCTGAGAATGAGGGACAAATACTGGATCTTTGGGGGACCAGCATTCAAATTATCCCCACACTGGCATAGGACCTTCAGCAGTAATTGATCTTTGGGCATCTGGGTGAAGGAAATATGGACTCTATCAAAACCTGTAAGCTCCTTCTTTCATTGCAAGTTTGTCTGTAATGCTGGGTGGGACTGAAGTCTCCCTCCGCCACAGGTTTTTTGCATGACCACAGCCAAATTACTTGATTTCTATTCCTGCTGAATGCAATGACAAAATTCTCACTGTCTTCAACAGGATTGGGATTTCAGGTAGCTAGTTAAAAATTAAGATATTTTTGATGCATCCTCATAGGAGCTGACAGCTGTTGTTGGACCCAAGGTCTGTAGAAGCTTGTCTGTGACACTGGGCAGCAGCGAGTCGTTTGGGATAAGGGCGTAAGGAACAGAGCACACGTTAAATACTCACTTGAAATTATTTTTTCTATAATGTGCTTGCTACTATATTAGTAAACCTGTCATTTGAGTCATTCTGTTCTCTCTGTCCCTTCCTTTGGTTATCTCTTTGCTCTTGGTGAAAATTAGTTGACGTGCAGCAAGGCCAACTCAGTGTTTCAAGTCTCCTTGCCTATAAGTGCCTTCTAGCATTGTAAGCAGTGCTATCACGAGCTGGAGTGAAAAGCCCTCCCTGGGCTTTGAATCAGATGCTTTCAAAACAAGCTGCAAGTTCCCGGGAATATTTAAAGAAGCACAAGGGAGGGTTTTTTTTAGCTCTGCATTGACATTCCTGTGTTATCAACCTCCAGAGCTTGTTGCTTGCGTAGGAAGGAGAGCTATGACCAGTCCAGGCATGTGATGTTCCACTCACTTAATCCTGTCTCTTATCAGCACACAGGATGCTGCTGTCTCTTGTGAAGAGCTTTTCCATTGTCATTAGCAGCTTTTTTCTGCTCCCAAAGCTGCTTTGCATTTTATATATATATCCTGCCCCTTGCCCTCACTGAGGTACTCATCCATCCCAAACTACAGTAACTGCATTTTCTTTGAAATTCCCTTTTCCCTGGTTGCTCCCACAAGTCCAGCACAGGCTATTCCACCTTGCTACAGGGGATTTGAACAGTGTCCTTTGCCACCTAATGTATCCCACAGGCAGGCTCACCTCCACGCTTACCCGTATAGTGTCCTTTAGAGAACATCTCTTGGTATGCAGGCAACCACTTCACCCTACTCGGAGGTGCTTTTATATTTTCAGTGACTAATGGAGACAAGAAAGCCTTTTGAAGTTCCCAGCAAAGTTTTAGCATCCTCTGAGGAAGTGACAGCAGAAAATATGTGTTCAATAGGAACATAACGTTTTCTGGCCAGGGAGAGCGGTGATGCATGGAGCAGATTCCATCATCTACATACACGTACTTCCTCAACACAATGGTGAGTGAAATCAAAGCACGTACAATAGGCAGGTATACAGTTATGGGTAGATGGGGACCTGTATTTTTACAGGATGTGCAATCCAGCGATGACTCTGAGGGGCAGAGTTTGCCTTGTGCGATGGGTGCATCTCATTTGCTATGAAGGGCACTGCTGGGACGTGCAGTGGAGTTTGGAGAACCTGATCCCTGAAGGAGCCCTGTAGAGAGCCTGAGGAACACAGCTAGGCAATAAAAAACAACTTCAATATTTAAGAGGTTAGATAAGCTGACAGAAATGTGGAATACGATTGTTTGCACACGGACACATATGCCAGGAAGAAAATTCTTTTCCAAAAATAGATGTTTACTTTATATTTATAGATTTTTGTTATTTCTTTTCCTCACAGACAGAGCAGAACATTTACATAAGGGGCAAGAAGAGATGATGAATAACCATTTCTTCTGCAGACCAAAATCCATCTGGGCGTAGCAGAGTACCAGAATTAGCCAGTATCATTTCACTGCCTGAAGTTCTTAACTAGCAGTAGACAATTTTCTAGAAGTCCAGAGTTTTTTCTTCAAAGCATCTAAATGATAACAGGCCTGGATTATTCAGTCTGAAAAGTTTCACAGGACGCAAGCAAAGGCTTAGTTTGTGCCTGAGCTACAACCTATTCATTTCAGCTCCTGTTTCCATCCTCCTGATCACCTCCAAGCTCCTTGACCAGCTCCCACCTATATGTATAAGGCTGATTCTGAGGAGATAGGGCCATGCTGCAGTTTTACAGAGGAAAGAACCAAGGCCTGCAGAAAGACTAAATCCTCACAGAGTGATTTGGGCACTTGATTTTTGCTGTCTGGTCAACTCCGCAAAGCCTTCCAGTAGACACCTGTGGATCTTTGCTTAAGGCACTGACCCAAAATCGTTCTGAAAACTTTGGGCAGAGCATGGATCTGGTGATGCTACATTGCCAGGCCACTTCTGTGTGCTGCTCTGAGACCAAGGCACAGTCCTGTAGGAGACTTGCTTCCTTCTAGCACTGAACAGGGGCTTCTGCTAAAACAGGGCGGCTGTCAGCCACAAGGCTGCCTTTCCTCCCCTGGTAGCTCACGATGTCTTGTGCTGCCCTCACCTGTCTGGCAGAACACTAAGAAAATAAGCTCTCTGATTCTCTGCTCAAGTTTTGCTGTCACATTTCTTTGTGGGGAAAATCCTTGTGGTGTCCTGGGTGCCAGTGCGTGGGCTCAGAAGGTGAAGAAAGTGGAGAGGAGGCTAGTTGTAAAGAGAAGTCTTGTCCTCTGCAGTGCAAGTAAAAACTTCATCAGTTGCTGCTAATGGGAAGAGGATTGTGAGAGAAAGGGCGTGACAGTTTAATGGGTTTTGAAAATGTGTTCTTCAGCTTTGTATGCATATATTTTAATCTCACAGAGTGCAAAACTAAACTTGGAACACAAATAACTATCCACTTACACATCTTTGCTTACCAAGCTCCCGCAGCTTAAGCACTCCAGTCTTCTGGAGCAGAGGGCTGTCAATCACATCGAAACCATGACTCAGACATGTGAGCATGTCTCCACAATGCACTTTTTACACAGGATGCTCTGCACAAGGCATGTGACAGCAAACGCGGAGCAGCATCCTTGCTCCACGGTCTCAAAGACAAAGCAGGGTGCTGACCAGAGCAAGGAGATGTAGATCAGGAAAGGGGACAGGACAATGCCTTCCCATTTCTTTCCACTTGTCTGTGACTGGGCAGAGGGAAGAAAGGATGAGAGAAGGATTATTTATTTATTTATTTTTATTTATTTATTTATTTTCTGTGGTTTCCTGGAGTTTATTTCATTTAGGTCTTCTTGAACCATGGGCAGAGTCCAGACAGTGAGCCCTTTCTCTGTTCTCTTGCAGCAGGAGTTGTTGGTCATCTGAGACAAACAATTTTAGCTTTCATGCATCCCTGCCACTGTTGTGATCTACAGTCCCAGCCAAGATGTTCTGGAGCTGAAGAGTTTTGAAGTGACAGCTCTCTCCTTGGCCGTCTGCCTAGATCAGAGACATATTCATGCTACGGGGAAAGTTATCTGGTCACAGCCAGAGCTTCACTTGTTCTGGTGACAAACAGGGGACTGTAGGGTCAAGGGTGTTCATTCTTTCCACTTGCACTTTGAGCACGCATGGTTAGAGATTAGTAGTGTGTCATCCTTTTCTTCATCCTGTTTTTGGCAGCCATGCTGTACGCCAACGAGCCTGGACAAGTAGGTGATACTGGTGTGTTTGCCAAAAGTAACACTAGGTTGCAATAACATACTTTGACTCTAAAGGACCAATTCTGCTGAACTTGCTTGTTTTCTTGAGACACCAAGGTGGAAAGGTTTTCGGTTAACAGTAACTGACCTCCCCAGGGTAAGCCTAAGAGTTTTTTTTTTGTTTTTTTTTTTTTTTCTTTTTTTTTTTTTTTCCCTGGGAAGCCAATTATAATGACAGACGGTCACCAGATGCAGTAGTTTTTAAGGCTATCAAAGCTGAAAGCCCACCATGGGAATGAGCTTGTATTATTATTTTTTTTTCCCTTTGCTATCAGGCCTTCTTGAGCAGAGCATCTCCTCAGTTGTCCTCTTCTGTGAGAAGGAACTTTTGGGGTGGGGTATGTGGAAACTATTGGGTCAGTGGGAGACATGCAGTGGTGAATGTACACGTGTGTGTCTGTGAACAAATGCTTACTGAGATGCTAATGGATTCTGAGAAAGCCAGGGCTGGCCATCATGTCTCAATACAGCTCATGAAAGCAGGCTGCCTTACACTGATTCCATTCTCTGTGATGGAGACGTACAGCACTGAAATGTAATTTGTTATGCAATTTATCAAAGTAGTCCTCCTCCAGCGGTTTTAGAGCCCTAGCAAGAAAATACAAAGAAAAAATAGGGACTAGCTTTCTTCAGTGAGATAAATAGTAAATTGCTTTCTGAACACCCTTGGGTGACTTTACTGAGAGTCCTATCTGAATTCAGAACACAGTAGTGCGTTTATGGAAAGGTTCATTTTTTAATCTTAACTGTGTGGAGAGTGGTGCTAAAATATTCTTGTTAGTGACCGTGAAAAGACTATCTTTAAGTTCTCTGTTTTCAACAGCATCAGCTTTGGGTGCTGCTGTTGATCAGGTCTCTCCTGTCTTTCTCACAGAGACACACACACACATCACATGTAAGGTTGTGTGAGTGGTGTACAGTCATATAAGTCAGGGAAGAAACACAGTCTAGCAGATTGGTCACTGGGTCCATATCTCATAGCGCAAGGTTGAGCTATGTTGCATGTAGGTACCATTACTTTCTTCCCAATTGCTTTGAACTCAGCTGACATATTTCATGTCGATAGTTTCTACCTCCAGATATATTTTCTTATTTAGAGAAGTTCAGATATAGCTGAAAATAATAATATAACAATTGTGAAAACTCAGTGTTTTTCCCCAGATTAAATTCTGGCAACTTTATTTTAGAGCAGCAGCTTTAATATTCATACTGCTGGAAATTATGAAATTTGGTGGGGCCTCATCTGTTTGCCAGTCTAGTACATCTAAGTTTTACTATGTTAAACATTTTTGGGGGGGAAAAAAAGACAACACTAATTTGCATATGCTCCTATGGGTTTTACAGAGAAGTTCCCATTTCTTAGAGAAGTTTTACATTCTCCAAGTAAGCCTAAAACAGAGATTGAATAAGACTTGGGCAGCTGTCAGGTCTGGATCCAAATACCTGAACTGGTGCCATGAAAGTTTTCTTCCTGTGCTGTTAGTATTCACTCTGTTACTGCTCAGACCATGGCAGAGATTAAACAAAAAGCCCTGAGAATATTAATAGATAGGCCTACCTTAAAAGCAGAGCTCAAGTATGGTAAAATAAACAGAAGAGGGAGGGACATGAAATGAAATTTTCATTCAGTGAGTGATCACTATACAGAGTAGGAACTGAATGTGGGAGGGAGAAATAGTCTGTAATCATGTAATTGATAATTTTGTTCTCCTGCCTACACAACAAGTTAAGGAGCATGCTCCTGAGTGTTTCACGTTATAGCCTAGGCAAAGGAGTTGTCTTTCAGAGTGGGCTGCGATGAGTTACATGACATGCACATCCCCCAGATATGTGTACCATACATCCTCTTGAGGATGGAGTGGGAAGGGGAATCAGTTTACACAAACATCTCTCCTAGGATGGTCAAAATAGTAAAAGAAGACAGGTTTTTGTGCAAAAGAAAGTCATCTACAAATCTGAGCCCTAGCTCTTCGTTATAAACAGGGAGACAGAGCTAGAAATGAAATATAATTCCCTTGTTGAGTAAAGTTGGAATCGTTGCCCAATGGGGCTGTTTGAGGGCCAGGTACCACCAGAAGTGGCAAATGGCAAGTGATGCAACCAGCATCTTCTGCATTTAAAACTCTGTGTAACTGAGCGAGCTTTTCTCAGCAGTGGAAAGAGAGATACGTGCCTCAGTTTTGTTTGTACCCACAACGCCACACCCATGTCCCTAACTTTTTATAGAAAGGCTTTTGATTCTCTGGGTATGTTTGGTTGTTGTTGTTGTGTTGTTGTTTGCTTGCTTTTCTTGTTGTTATTGTTGTTTTTCATCTGTGGGGATTTATTCCACCAGTTGGTCTAATCAGCTCCCAAAAGCGAGTGATCGTGGGAAGCTGTGCACTGAAAATAACTCATGAGAACCAGAAAGGAAAATGCTTGAGACATCCAGGCTACTAATAAAAGCACGTGTTGCAGAGCCCTGTTTAAGCTTGCCTTCATCAGGGACACAAGTAGCTCCCTGTTCACCTAGGCCACATTTGTTCCAAGATAAGGGGAGGGATGCCTCAGGCTTTTGGTTCCTGGGGTGACTGGCAGCACTGCGGGCAGAAAACCTTCACAGCTGAAGGTCAGTTTGACTTTTAAGCTATCACCAGGCTTCCTACTTCTTAATAAAGTACTTACAGTATTGATCTCCAGTCTTTGCACTATGGAAACAATAAATGAGCTAGTTGTAAAGTTTTCTGTTGCATAGCTAACTTTGCATGTGTGGTGTGGCATTCCCGAAGCTTTTATTTTAATTTCTGCAGCCTGAGAAATGCACGCATGAGGTACATCTTCAGTGGAGAAGCACATTCACAGCCGTGCATTCTCCACCACGGTTTTAAAGATCAGAACGAACCGATTGCTGCAATTACATAAATACAGAAGGAGCTCCATTTACTGCCATCCACATCTTCCAGACAGAACACAGCCCCCACCCTCCGCTTCCCCTGGTATTGTTCTAATGCCAAATCAGCAAACGTTCATGGAAACAGGATAGACCTCAGCTATGAGCCAGCAATGTCATCTTGTGTTTCTTTATTTGTTTTTCAAGTGTGAAATATTGGAGTAGTACGGCATTTAAATTGCGTTGGTGAAGATAATAAGTGGACCGGACAGCTGTAGCTGGGCATATGCTGAGTGTGGGTTTGAGTTTTTAGTTTCTCTTCTTCAAACCCAGATCTATAATAAGATGTTTCCTGGCCTGTGTGTGAGTGTTTTTAATAGCTTTGTTTTTTCTTGCTGGACACTTCTGAATGTGGCTGTGCTAGCCAAGCCCTACACAGTAGCTACAGTGGATATTGTTTTACAGCTTTGAGCTGGGAGTACAGTAGGTGCCATAAACCATCCTAGATGTCTGCTCTGTCAACAGACAAGTACATTAGCAACCCTTTTTTGCAAACTGAAGCAGTGTCAGAGGCAGAAGAAGGAAAGATATACTTCTCCACAGCTGGGAGATGTCCACCACAATAAAATCTGTGCTTTTATTTTATCCATCTCTGTAGTTCTAAGAAGCAGAGGGACTGCTCCTTGATCACCTCCCTCCTGAGAACCATTCCCAGTTCCAGCCCTGTCTGCCTCCCAGCTTTTCTCTGGGTGCTAGCAGATCCCATGGCTATGCAATAAATAGGAGCTGCCAGGATTGAAGGGTAGGAAGAGCTGGTAGGATGCCTCCCACAATTTCATGCATTTGTACTAGCAGATACATCCCAGGCCTTGCCTGAAACCACTCTTCAGATGATGTTTGTTGAGCCTGTACTGCTCCCTTCACCTCATAAACTGAGCTGATTCAGACAGATATTGGCTATTGTTGTCCCATGTAACAAAGGCAGCATGTCCAGAAAGTCATGCTGGGCATCAGCTGTTTTCTGTTGGCCAGGTTTCCACCTCATTGCAAGGGCTAGGCCATGGCCGGTGGATAAAGCAAGGCCTCAGAGTCTGAGTGAGTCATGTGCAGTGACCACTCCTTGCACTGGGCTTTAAAGTAGCTGCCAGCAGAAGCATCTTACTAAATGACCTACAATAGATATGTATTTGCTTAAAATCACCACTGCAGGTGTCATTTGGGTGATGAATCTCACCTTTCACTTAAACAAAACAAACAACGACATACCCAGCCTCAGTAGCTTTGACCTTACGTGGCTCAGAAGCTTGAAGGTGTATCCAAGACACGCTGTTATTTTAACTTAAAAAATTTATTTTAAAATGAGAGTCATGTTTGGGAGAGGCCTGAATTAAAGCCATCTCCAGGCTGGAGCCAGTTCCCATGTCCCAAATAATTAATTTCTAAGCCTCATATATAAGACCTAACCTTGACATGAGTCAATGTCGTAATGAGGCTTTTGTAAAAGGCAAACATCATACCAGGGATGTAGTCTACAATAAAAGAGCAAATCAGCCAGACCTACTGAGACTAAAAGAAGAGAAAGGTGAGGGAAGCAGGTACCCCCAGGATACATCAAGCCATCAAAGAGAGGGAGAGGATGGCCTCTACTTGCTGTATACATTGAGCAGCACTGGCTGTGTTTTGGCTGTGGCCTCTGTATTCCCCTAACTGTGCCCCAGAGTCTGGTCCCTCACCTAGCCAGGCTGGGGAGGTGGTTGTGGCACCTATAGCACTGTCCAGATGAAGGGCAGGGGCTGCCTCCAACCTGCTGTTGGTACACAGCTGAGTCCAACTCCAGCCAGTCTGCATCTGGGGTGCTCCTGGGGACCCCAGAGATGGAAAGGGCCCATAAACCTTGTGTTTTGTAGATGGACAGATAGAGGTCTTTGAAACAAAATCCAACGTGCTGCACTTGGGAATGCTCAGGACACATACCTGTTGTTGTACTAAGATGCTTAGCTCCCACCTCCATGGGATCAAGTATGGGGACATCCCTGACTGAAGAGGGATAATGGAGCAGTGTTGGAGCATTAGCACCCACCCTGAGAAAGACTTTGGCAAGAAAACTATTTACCTCTTTTCAATGTCTATTCCTCATCTCAGGAACAGGAACATCACCATCATTCTGTATTGTGCGTGTTAACAAATCTGAAGTAATCAGATGTTAACATTTTAGGGCTAGGCCAGTTCCTTTGGTAGCTCTGAGTTGATAGCTCTGAGTGGAAAGAGTCAGAAATGGATTTAGGAAAAACTGAACATGAGCATGGGCTCTCCCATGGGTTGAGAGGTAATTCAGTTTTGGGAGGGTGCTTTTCTCACTTCAGAAATTCTTCCTGTTCAAATGAAGATACAGCTGACTGCTTCCCTCCTATGTCAGCTTGTGCTTTCCCTTTTTCTTGGTTCCAGCTCTCAGGTGTGCATGGACAGCTCACACTGGCCCCCAATCAAGCCAACAGAATGAGACCATTGCACCTGTGAAAGTCTGCACACAAAACAGCTTATATAAAAATAATTAGCTTTTTGATTACTCCTGTTGCCACTGTGGAATCATCTTCTTTCAATGTGTTAATTACCATCTTCCCCCAGGGGACGTTTTAATTTTCCAGGAGGATGCAAAGCTTTGATTGCCTGCCATGGAAGTGGAATGCAGCATGTAAACACGAAGAAACTGTTCCAGTGTTGACATCGGGTGAGACCAGAACTAGCTGGGGAAGTTACAGCAGGCACAAGGCAGATCATTCTGCATAACATCTCAGCCTCCCGTTCCTTACGGGTGGTGGACATGGTCCTGAACCCTTCTCTGCTGGTCACAGGTTTGGTCAGCAGCTAGCGAGGAGAGCAAAAGGCTACACAGAGCTTTCATCAACAGCTGGAGTTAGGCATTGAAATGTTCATGGACCTATCCTGGCTTTCCCAGACTTGTGTCTTTTTTTGACTGCCTGCACTGAAAGAGGTTTTTCTCCTGTCCTCGGAAGGAGGGGGGTTGATAGCAATACCATCCTCTGAAGCTGTGATGACAGAAAGGGTCACAAAGCGCTAAAGTGCATGGAGCAGTCTGTGCCAGGCAGCAATACGCTTTGGACATAGAGACGTTCTGTAAAATGGAGTGGTTGCCCAAGAAGGCATAATTAACTTGGCAGTCACATAGGAAGGAACATGTTTGTATGGATTATTTCCAATTTCTAGCAACACCCGATCACTTGCCTTAATCAGGTTTCTCAAACAGGGACTAATCAGCAGTTCCTTGGAAGCCCAATTCTCTCCAGGTCATGGCTTTACCTTTCTATCCATATTCCTTCTGCAGGAAGACATGTTAATTACTACCAGGAAAAGCTGGTGGGAGCAGGAAACCATTTTATTGCAGAGCATCGGTGACCTTTCATAACGTTTAATGAAGTCTCCTGTATCCTGGGAGGCAGGTAAGGACTGTGAGGATGCTGCAGGTGCACCTACCAACACCAGGTCCCCACAGCCCAGCCCCTCATCCCTGCTGTGGAGCACCAGTCATGCTCAAATTTTACAGCAAAGAAACCCCTTCTGGAAACTTGATTTCCTCTCTCGTATGAAGTGACGGGGTTCAGTGACTTAGCTGGGGTGTGCTTCTCCATCCCTCACATCCTTCTGAGAGGAAGGGATGACCCTTCTCATCTTGTGACAAATCCCTGGAGGTGCTTCTTTGTTTCACTTCTGTACTCTTATCTGTGTATTAATCCTCTTCAGATAGCTGTAGGTTGGTGGCTTCTATATCACTAATTTTTTGTTTGTTTTTTAAATAATTTGGACTGAACTGGGTCCTGTGCAGTCTATCATAAACTATTCACAGAGCACAGGCTTACAAGGCACTGTCAATCTGACCCTCTCCACATCTGAGGCCATGCAACCTCATCTCACCAACCCTGCACTTAGTCTGCGGGCTTGTATTTTTAGCTAAAACTTTTCCTCCAGGCAGCTCTCCAAGCTCCCTTTGACCATCTCAAAAGATGGAGACTCTGCTTTTTGTTTCCTTTGGCATTTGCCTTTAACTCCTAAGATTATTCTGCTTGTGTTATTTCTGACTCAGTTTGGCCAGCTTCAGTCTGAAGCAAAAAGTTCTGCCTTTTTCTGATGGAGCCTTTTGGTGTCTAGAGTTATGCACTCGAACACCGTAATCAAATCCACCTTCCCAGTAATACATTGCTCTCAGGATGCTTCCCTACATATGATATATATATAATATATATATATGCCCTACAAGGCATATTCTCCAGCTCTCAAGCAACTTCTGTGGCCTGATTCTGCCCTCTTCTCATTTTTACAGTGTGACCATGGGCACCAATATGTTGTGTTTTAGCACCAGGTTAAAAACTCATATGAATGTGTGTGTAGGGATCTTGTTAACACTGTATGCTACAACATCTCTTGTGTTCATCTGCAATTACACTGGCTTTTTTTTTTTCCTTTTAAAAATCTTTTCCTGTTTTCCTCTCAGTGGTCAATGCTGAGCCAGGGTGGTGAAGGGCAAGCACCACCAGTCTGAGACAGCATGGCAGAGTCTACATATCTGTGCTTGCTGTCATTTCCCTTGGGACTTTTCAGAGAACAGAAATCCCTATTCCCCAACTTGCCTGGTTTATTTTCATGCATCATTTAACACGCCATATAACATTTTATAGACCCATTTCTGTAACTCAATGTTGAGCTATTATTTAATGCAATGATCCCCAATAGAGACCTTAGAACAGCTAATTGCACATAAAAACATGGGGTTAGTGAAGTGAGAGGAATCCACAAATGCTTTAAGTACCAAATTTTACCAATAATAATAATAATAATAATAATATTTTTTAGGCTTGATTCTTCTTGCAGTTCTACACATACACATCAGCAGTAATGCTGATGAAATCTGTGGTGCGGTGCCAGTGCAAAACAGAATTATAATTAGGACCCATATAATTAGTGTTTGCTTTAGGGAGAAGGGGAATGGCATGGAGCAAATCTTGCCTTCAAGCACACGGAGGACAAAGCAACTTAAGGTGAACCTGAGTGCTATTGGTAGTATGAATCACAAGAAGACAGAGGAGTTCAGCTTCTTGTCCCGTGTAGACTTTCTGGCATGTCAGTCACCATCACATGAGGACAGCTTCACATGATGGCTGATGACTATGTTTCCTGCCACTACTGAAGCCGCAGGAAAAATCTGATTGATCCAGGATTCCATGTCAGAGCTTAATTCTCTTCACATTTACTCATGTCTAGTGAAGGTAGGTTCCAGTCAATTGGAAAACTTGCTTAGGAGCTTTATGCACTTTCTTAAGTGTTTAAAGTGCTTAAGTCCTTCCCTTCCCTTCCCTTCCCTTCCCTTCCCTTCCCTTCCCTTCCCTTCCCTTCCCTTCCCTTCCCTTCCCTTCCCTTCCCTTCCCTTCCCTTCCCTTCCCTTCCCTTCCCTTCCCTTCCCTTCCCTTCCCTTCCCTTCCCTTCCCTTCCCTTCCCTTCCCTTCCCTTCCCTTCCCTTCCCTTCCCTTCCCTTCCCTTCCCTTCCCTTCCCTTCCCATTTTATAGGCTTCCTAATAACAACATGTTTGGGTGATGTCTGGCTTTCTGGTCTGAGGAAATAATGGGAGGGAAGCATAGAGGTTTTGGAGCAGGTACAATGCTCTCAGATGCCTGGTTTGTGCAAAGTTGCAGAAAGTACTTCTCCTTGCGTTGCAGGGCCTGACAAACCAGCAAGACAATATAAGCTTACAGCAAGCTGTCCGACAATAGAAAATGCTGAGCTCCCTGAGTAATTAAAGGTTATGTAAGACGGTCGCATGGTTTGCAGGGATTATTAATTCAGTCAAATTTGCATTATAAAAAGGGAATTAGAATTCATCTGGCTTGCCATTCATCACTCTCCCTGTCTGGCACTGCAGCAGCGGGTGCAGCAGTGGCTGCTAGCACGAGGAGAGGCTGCTGGGTCCCAGGACTCCCTTGGGAGCCTGTGATAACATGGCTCTGTGATGAGCACCTTCCCTTTAGCCCCCAAAGAGAAGTGAGGTGGCACAGATCAAACTCCTCAGCCCTAAATGCTGAGCTGCTGAGATGTAGGGAGTGTGGCTGCAATTATTTCCTCGATTCTCCTGTCTTCACCATGAGGGAGCTTTTCAGGCAGCAGCAAAGCCAGTGCTTCTGAGGGAGCTGGAGATAAGAGTACGTTAGAGGATGAGCTGTGCCTTCTGTGTTCTCCATGGAAACTTGGTTGTCACTCAGCTGTTATAGCCAGTAAATCCAATTATGGCTGCAGACAGAAATGTGGGGATAAAAAATAAAAATAGGTCAGGCTAGCATAAATGAAAATACAGCCAGATCCTTCAGAATTGTTGGAGTTATTTCTTTGTTCTTTGCAGTCCCAAGTGCAGATCATTTTTTGTGTTGTGGGTGCACATTCTGCCTCTCTTGATCTGTGATATATTAAATGAGGGTAGCACTTAGCCATGCTTAAGGTGCTCTTCACCAAACTGTTTCAGACCATAGCACTGCTCAGAGTGCTGTCTGGAGCCAGGCACCCACGCAGTGGTCCTGCCTGCTGCTGCAGTGGCTCCTGACCAGCTAAGAGCTGAATGAATCTGTCTGGAAATTGTGGAGGAAGCATCTGGAACCACTCATAACCTGATGTAGAAAACCCCAGTAGTACCAAGTCACAGGTGGATGTCTTCAGCAACCTGCCCTGAACAGCCACCTGTGGCTTTCTTCCAGGGTTTTATAACTCTACAGGTAAGGTCCTCTCTATTGGGCTGGGAATTAAGATATTTTTTGCAACTAAAAAGCCAAGAGCCCTTTTCAACAAAACAAAAACAACCAAACAAAAACCCAAAACACACAAATTTGAACGTATGATGAAAAGCCATTATGTATGGGGCAGAGGGCACAACAGAAAATAACACCGAGTCGCTCATGTAATGGCCCCACCAGGCTTCAGACTGCACCTGCCAGTGCATGGTGCCCTGACCAGTCATCAGCCTGGGGCTGCCTCCCTCGGGAATGAATGTGATTAAGCCATTAAAACCCATTGTAAATACCCTTGCACCCCAAATGGCCTCTTCTTTCTGTGTCTGCCTGCCACCCCCTCACCAGGGCAGCTGGGTTTTGAGGCACATGGAGTGTGAGGTGGTAGAGGATGCTGCGATGGGGAGGGGTTGCCCGGCTGAGCCTGGTGCATCTCTCACACTCCTCGGATGCTCAAGCCGTGAGGATGAGGTTTGGGCAGGAGTGTGAGTGCTTGGCTGCATTAAATAAGCTTCTCCCTTAACTTCTGGGAACATGGCCTTAATTTCATGTGGGTTTCTGTTGGATGTCTAATGAACAGATGTCTAATGAACTTCTGATGAACTGGGGTTGGAAGCAGACAGGCAGTCCTATTGAATCAGCACTGCGTAAGGCTGGCCTTGTTGATGAATAGTCAGACTGACTGCCTGAATCAGAGGCCTCTGCTTTTTCTCTCTTAATTGCATTTTCCAGAGTTCACAGGCCAGAGCAACAGGGGAAATTTGTGGTGGGTCAGAGTGGCTGCAGTTCAGAAAGAATTTCAGGCATCCTTCAAGTGACCTCCTCCTCCTCACGCACAACCACTGCTTTTAAAAGAAACACTGATACTGGGGGACTGATAGAGCTGCCTTGCAGAAATTTTGCCCTCAAACCCCCAGTTTGTAAATCTGCCCACAGGGAGCGGCACACACATGAGGTGGTGAGAACAACACAGAAGAGCAGGGAGCCTGCTCAGCGTTAGGAGCCAAACCCTGGTGGCCCCAGTCTCTTGTTGGAGCACATGGCCCAGAGCCTACAGCAGTGATGAGACATTTTACAGCTGGTGCGGCAGCAGCTTCAGAGCTAGCCACACTCCTGTGCCATCAGCAGGGTTTGTAGTTAAGCTGGAGCCTCGTCAAGTCTTGCACAGCTTTGGGAGCAGATGGAACTTGCTCCCTTCACAGACTGACTGAAGGCAAGGGAAAAAAAAATAAAATAAAATAAAACATAAAGCAGTTCTTTTTTTGCTGACTAAGCTGGCCAGTGTAGCTGTCCTAGTAAACCTTAAGTAAACCAAGTAAAGCTGCATGGAAGGAATACATCTCAGCAGAGGGTTTGCCTGAATAAAGGCTGTAATACTTAGCTGAGAGTGCCCCAAATCCAAGCAGAACATCTCCTATCCTGAAAGACACAGGGTGTCCCAGGTTGTCCCAAAACGAGCACGCGGGTGTGCTAACACCAGGTAAAAAAACAGAACCTTCGGAGGGGTGGGGAGCACTTTATGACTGTACTGGGAGGCAAATTCCTGGGTCTGTAACAGCCCTGTGGTGATCTCTCCATGAAGTATTTTTGATTTCCTGATGACAAGTGTCACAGGCGAAATGAGGTACTTCTAACTCTGCCTGAACAGAGGGCCTGAGAGTGTGTGTAACAGGGAGAGGAAGCCCTTGTGAAAAGCTCAGATCTCAGCATTTCTTCAGGGATTTGAAAAATGCACTTGGTTTCCAAGGCCCTTCCAACATCAAAAGGAGATTTACCTAAGCAGGATCCATCCTTCCTTCCTCCCTCACTCTCTCCTGGTATGAGTATAGGAGGAATGAAACATGTTTTTATGTTTTTTTTTTTTTTTTTTTTTTTTTTTTTTTTTCCTGCTCTTATCCACACTTCTATCCTCAGAAGTAGTAATTATTGAGTATGAGATACTGGGAAATGACTGCACAAGACCATCTGATAGAATCATTTCTCCTGCATGAAAAGGAATTTATTACAAGGCAGCACCGTGGGAAAACTTCCATAGGCAAACATGGTAGATGATCTGGGATGATCTGGAGTTTTTTTATGGGCTAGTAGAATGAAACCGATCCACAAGTATTATCATCATTAGGAGCATGAGCTGAAAAGGGAATAATTCCTATGAAACATGGGATATGTTTCTATTTGGCATGAATAAGTGCTATGAAGAATGAGGGAATGCCAGTCAGTCTCACCTCTGTCCCTGGAAAGGTATTGGAGCAGCTTGTTCTGGATGCCATCTCCAAGCAATTGGAAGAGAAGAAGGTTATGAGGAGTAGTTAGCATGGATTCACCAAGGGGAAGTCGTGCTCGATCAACTTCATTGCCTTTTGTGATGGCATCACCAGCTGGGGGGAGAGCGGTGGATGTCATCTACCTTGACTTTAGCAAGGCTTTCGATACTGTCGCCCATGACATCCTACTAGCAAAGCTGAGAAAGTGTGGGATAGATGAGTGGACGGCAAGGTGGGTTAAGAACTGGCTGACTGGCCGAGCTCAGAGGGTGGTGATCGGCGGAGCAGAGTCTGGCTGGAGGCCTGTGACTAGCAGTGTTCCCCAGGGGTTGATGCTGGGTCCGGTCTTGTTCAACATCTTCATCGATGACCTTGATGAGGGAATAGTGTCTGCCCTCAGCAAGTACGCCGATGACACAAAGCTGGGAGGAGTGGCTGACACGCCAGAAGGCTGTGCTGCCATTCAGCGAGACCTGGACCAGCTGGAGAGATGGGTAGGAAGAAACCAAATGAGATTTAATAAGAGCAAGTGTAGAGTCCTGCACCTGGGAAGGAACAACCTGAAGTATCAGAGCTCTGAGGAGAAGGACCTGGGGGTCCTGGTGGATGACAGGTTGACCATGAGCCAGCAGTGTGCCCTTGTGGCCAAGAGGGCTAATGGGATCCTGGCGTGCATTAAAAAGAGCGTGGCCAGCAGGTCAAAGGAGGTGTTCCTCCCCCTCTACTCTGCCCCGTTCAGGCCTCACCTGGAGTACTGTGTCCAGTTCTGGGCTCCACTGTACAAAAAAGACAGGGATCTCCTGGAAAGAGTCCAGCGGAGGGCCACAAAGATGATACGGGGCCTGGAGCATCTTCCCTATGAAGAAAGGCTGAGAGACCTGGGTCTGTTCAGCCTGGAGAAGAGAAGACTGAGAGGGGATCTCATCAATGTGTATAAACACCTGAGGGGTGGGGGACAGAAGGACGTAGCCAACCTCTTCTCAGTGGTTTGAGGGGATAGGACAAGGGGCAATGGCTGCAGGTTAGAGCACAGGAAGTTCCGCACTGACATGTGAAAGAACTTCTTCACGGTGAGGGTGACGGAGCATTGGAACAGGCTGCCCAAGGAGGTTGTGGAGTCTCCTTCTCTGGAGATATTCAAGGCCAGTCTGGACGCCTACCTGGGCAGCCTGCTCTGAGGAACCTGCTTTGGCAGGGGGGTTGGACCCGATGATCTTTTGAGGTCCCTTCCAACCCCTACAGTTCTGTGATTGTGTGAACACCAGGGCAAGATGAGTACCCAGGTCCTGCCTCTGTGCATGGAAAAGATAAAACACCTTCATTAGAGAGCTGGGGAGGAGGTACTGAGGAGTGCAAGGCAGACTTCTGAAAATGACATTTTGGAGAGTCCCCAGGGTTAATGAGAAAGCAATGTTAGGAGTCTGGATGGTTGTTGATAGGGTTATGATTAAGGACAAGCAGGCAGAATTTCCCATGATCTACGTGCCGAAACAAATCTCTTTACCTCTGCACCTACACTACCTCATCTGTGAACAAGAGAAAAGGAAACACTGCTGAAAGGGAGCCTTGGGGGCTAAATCTGCAGTTTACAGGGAATTACTGCTTCAGAGGAGACTTGGGGGAAGAGATGGGGGGCGGGGGGGAGGGGGGGGGGAATCTGTGATCTAGTGATTCCCCAAACTCCTTTCCTTAAGGAGAAATGATTTCCATACTATTTAATTACTCAGAGTCAGCAGAACTTGTGTTTGTAACTAAGGGCTTTTGAAATCCACTCGTAATTTCCTCCAAAGGCAGTCATTAACCGAAGATGACAAGATCATGGAGGAGAAGGATAAGGTTTGCTAGAGGGCTCATGGCAGTACGGAAGTTGTCCAGCAGTGCCTGCAAGGCCTGAGCCCAAAGGGACAGCCAGGCCAAAACCGTGTTTGTTTCCTCTCACTATGCCTTTGATCGCAGGCCTGTATATCATATCTCTGCTGTTACTGCCCCGACAATCCCCCGAGGTGCTACGTGGCTCTGCTCAGGCTGGGGCACACCGCCACACACTATATTTAGGCTGCAGAATTGCATTGTTAACTTGCTGCTCCTAATGAGCAGGCAAATTACTCGCTGCACAGAGCGTGGGCTGTGGCTGCTTTTGACTGTCTCTGTGTCATGTGCTCAAGGGGAGGGGAAAGGAAAAAAACACCTAGGCAAAATCTGTCTGAGCTTTACATAGAAAAATGGCACCTTTCATTTTTAATAAAAAGACTTCCAGGACTGTCTTCTACTTAAGCCCTGCGTGCTTCTGCCTTGAACTGCTTTGCATGGTATCTCGTTCAAACAAAATGCTCTGAGTGACAAAATGGAAAAACTGGTTACCAATGATTCACAGATATATCCTAAAAATATATGGCTATTGTTCCTTTCCTTATGACCCAGCTGGGATGAGTTGTTTTACAGAGGAAGCAGGAAGATAAACAAACAATTCCAATATGCAATGGTGGAGGCTGCAGTCCAACATTTTTCAGCTGTCTGAAATTTGACTACCAGATCCTCCTTTGCAGTTGGGTCCTTTCTCCAAGCAGGAGGGATGGGAAGAGCAGCTGAGGACACCTCTGTCACACGCAAGGCTGGGCTGCTGCAGGTTGGGAGGTGTTGGGCTGTGGTGCTTCTCACCAGGTCACTGAGTCAGCAATAGGTCGTCGGTGCTGGGAAAGTGATGCATTACAACCCTGGTTTGTGTGGAATGGCCTTGGGAGTAGGAAGCTTCTGTGGGTAGGAATTCTTGCTGCTGGTGGGATCACCAGACTGGCTGTGGCCATGTCACAGCACCTACAAGCCCATCAGTGACACTTCTGGCGAGATGTTTTTGTGAAATCATCTCACCCATCCCAGCCTGCTCCTTCTGAAAAGACCACCATTAGCTTTAAGCAGCTACTGAAGAATGGTAAGGGAAGGACTGAGGACAGAGGCAGGACCTTTGTGTACCACCCCTGCCTGTATCTGAAATGAGGGTGTGGTGATTTTTTCCTTGCTGGGCAGCTGAAATCCACCAAAACCACTCTCACTCCCCCTCTTAGAAGAAGAGGGGAAGAAAAAAGGAAAAAGGAAAAAAAAAAAAAAAAAAACTTACAGGTTGAGATAAGGATAATTTAGGTAGGTGTTCAGCCTGGGCATTGCTGAGCACCAGGACACATTATCTAGCATGCCCCTGAGAAGCTCTTACAGCTCACATTTTCTGTGTTAATGATAATATTCCTGCCTGGCACAAGCTGATCCAGACCCTCTCCTCTCACCCCCCAGCATAGCTGTGAGCCTGTGTAGCACTTCCTCCTTTTAACCCTTCTTTTGAGAGAAGGGAGGAAGCACAGCAGTCATTAAGTTAAAAAATAAACAAGGTGTATTGCAGGCGACATGAACTCGCAGGCTTCAGGATATACAGATCATTGCTTGGGATCGGGAGAAAGCTCCTTCTATTAGCCGGTTGATCTACAAAAGCTCATTTCAGGTGTGATGGTGGGTTTGGAGTTTGCTTGCTTGCTTGCTTGTTTGTTTACTGATACCATCTTCAACCTACTGACCCTGTTCAGAGAGGAGGCAGGTCCCTCAATGTAGTTGCACACGCCTGTTTTTCCACACATTTCCTAAATCACAGTGAGAGACTTAGCACAGAGCTTCGCATGGCCTTGATTTGCCCCCTGACACTACATAAAATAAGAAAAGTTACAGTGTAAGCACAGCTTCTCAGTAATCAGATCTTCAGCTGGTGTAAATCAGCACAGCTCCTTTGCTTTCAGCAGAGTTACACTTTCCAAGCCAGAAGGGGTGTGCCCCTTCACATGCAGAAAGTAGCTCTGAAACCTCTCTCTTAGTGTCAGGCATTGTGCAAGGACCCAGACGGCAATATTTAATTTTGTAGGCACTGTGCCCGGCTGCTGCTTTGCTTTCCTTGTGAGTTGGCTGTTCTCAGCAGACAGGGACAGGACAAGCAGGAGCAGCACATCTGTCTTAGGGCATGCAAGTGTCACTTTGCTCTAATTGAGGCTGTGCAATGGCAGGGAGGCACTGGGAGGAATTAAGCTGCCTGCTCTTGGTGCTTTTCCATTGACAGTCATTTGCCAGTTGGGAAGACAAAGCCAGTGATTATTTCGTGGTGGAGGAGAGAAGTCTGTGCAGTAACCTTGGACCCAAACACACCTGCAGCTCTGGGTACATCTGGGATTTGAGCCTTGAGATGGAGTTTTCTCAGTGTTTCCTTATGGGTTCCTGTGTACTTCCCAGATGTTGTAAATGCAGCTCTTGAGCTTCGTTTATACTGGTACGCTTAGGATGCCGTCTGCCAAGGAGCTGCCAGTGTAGTGTCTGGTGTTTTGAAAGGAGCACAAGGAGTTTAGCAGATTTGTCCTTAACCCTTGATAAGCCTGAAGAGGGAACACCGTGTGGGATGGTGCCCCTCTGGACCTTTTGCTCATAAATAGAGAAGGACTTGTGGGTGATGTGAAGGTTGGAGGTCGTCTTGGACACAGCAATCACAAATTAATGAGTTTTTGATTCTTGGAAAAGTAACGATGGGGATTAGCAGAACTGCCACCCTGGGCTTCCAGAGGGCAGACTTTGGCCTGTTAAGGAGACTGGCTGGCAGAGTCCCTTGGAAGGCAGTCCTGAAAGGCAAGGATGTGGTCTACCCAGACTTCAGTAAGGCTTTTGGCACCATTTCCCACAGCATTCTCCTGAAGAAGGTAGCTGCTCAAGGCTTAGACAGGTGTACGCTTGACTGGTTTAAAAGCTGGCTGGGCGACCAGGCCCAAAGAGTCATGGTGAATGGAATTAAATCCAGTAGGAGGCCAGTCACAAGTGGTGTCCTACAGAGCTCAGTACTGGGGCCAGTTCTCTTCAGTAACCTTCTCAATGACCAGGTCAAGGGGATCAAGTGCACCCTGAATAAATTTGCAGATGACACCAAGTTAGGAACGAGCGTTGATCTTCTTGAGTGCAGGAGGGCTCTGCAAAGGGATCTGGATAGGCTGGACCAATGGGCTGAGGCCAACTGTATGAGGTTCAACAAGGCCGAGTGCCGGGTCCCACACCTGAGGCACAACAACCCCAAGCAGAGCTACAGGCTGGGGGAAGAATAGCTGGAAAGCTGCCCGGCAGAAAGGACCCTGAGGGTATTGGTTAATAGCTGGCCGAACATGAGCCAGCAGTGTGCTCCGGTGGCCAAGGTCAACCGCATCCTGGCTTGTATCAGGAACGGTGAGGTCAGCAGGAGCAGAGAGGTGATTGTCCCCCTGTACTCTGCTCTGGTGAGGCTGCATCTCGAGTGCTGTGTTCAGCTTTGGGCCCCTCACTACAAGAAGGACATCGAGGCCCTGGAGCATGTCCAGAGAAGGGCTATGAAGCTGGTGAAGAGTCTAGAGAGCAAGCCTTATGAGGATCGACTGAGGGAGCTGGGGTTGTTTAGCCTGGAGAAAAGAAGGCTCAGGGGAGATCTTATTATACCAACTACCTTAAAGGAAGTTGTAGTGAGGTAGGGATTGGGCACTTCTCCCAAACACCAAGTGGTAAGATGAGGGGAATTGCCCTCAAGTTGTGCCAGGGAAGGTTTAAGTTGGAGATTGGGAGAAATTTCTTCACTGAAAGGGTTGTGCAGCTTTAGAACAGGCTGCCCAGGGATGTAGTTCAGTCACCATCCCTGAAGGTATTCAAGAAACAGGTAGATGTAGAACTTGGTAGCATGGTTTAGTGGTGGACTTGTCAGAACTAGGTTAAAGGTTGGACTAGATGATCTTAGAGGTCTTTTCCAACATGAATGATTCTATGCTTCTGTGTGGCCTGGTTTGAGATGGACCCAGCATTGGCCCATTTCTGGACCTTTTGAAATCTTAGCCTAGGTACTCAAAAACAGACAACCCAAATCTCTAGTTCTGCTAAAGTAATTTAACCTTTGCCCTGGGTTTACTTATGCATACAAGCTTTTACTGAGATGGCCACAACGGTCTAGTGTGGTCATCTGGGTAAGGGAAGTGGTGTAGGAAAACTGAAATGGAAAGGGGTACAGGCCCAGATGCTTGGGTAGAGAAGAGGAACTGCAGCATAGCCATGTGCTGCAGAAAACTGTCCTGGCCCACGCTTGCTGGTGCTTAGTGCTCCTTCAGGGAGTCAGCCCCTGTTACTCTGGACTCACAGTTTGGAAATTCTGACTTTTGAGGCTGTTGAGGTTGGTTCAGCCTAATGAAAAGATAGAAGCCATTCAGGAAAAAAAAAATAAATACATTTTGGTTTAAGTGTTATGTGCAAAGTCAGGTTGTATGTCTTTGGGTACACTGATCTTTCTTTTATGCTGGCCCGTTTGTCAATAAGATTGAAGGAAAGTCCTCGTGTTATTTTGCTAGCCTCTTTTATGTGAAAGTTTAACAAATAAGCTACAGAGAGGCAACTGCTTCCTAAAGGAGGAACATCCCCTTTCTTAAGGTGTGTTCTTGGTCAGGTATCCCACTTAGCTATGTGGAATTATGGAAGGGGCATAGTAATAAAAATAATTAAATCAAATGAAGTCATGAATTATAGTCACCAACCAAGTATTGTCACCAGCCTTGTGCATGGGTCAAGGCAATTCCCAATCTGAATACAGGCTAGGCAATGAGTGGATTGAGAGCAGCCCTGAAGAAAAGGATCTGGAGGTGTTGGTGGATGAAAAACTGAACATGAGCCACCAATGTGCACCTGCAGCACAGAAAGCCAACCGTATACTGGACTGCATCAAAAGAAGCATCTGATGCTGATGCCTAGTGTTAATTTCCAGCTGTACAGCTAGTGATGGGGCCAGTATGGACCTCACCCATGCCATGGAGTTGTGACCAGTGCCGCTCTAAAAAAGCCAGTCTTTGCAAAGCCTTGCTGTTGATTCCCTCCACTGCTCTAAAAATATAAGCTTATTATTAGTGTGAAAATATCCACTGTCCACTTTGCAGGGGCAGGATCTATTTCCAGTTGGATTTCAGGATATGGAGAGAGCCTTGGCACAAGGAACTGTGCTCTCGGTGCTGCAGCTGGTGCTCGTGGGCAGCTATTAAGGACAACCATCAGTCTTCAGCTAGGGTGGCTGTGAGACATGAAAGTGAGTAGGAGATGGGAATGTGAGTGGTAAGTGATTTTTCAAATGGACTTTGTTAATCTAAATGTGTCAAAGAAGTTTCCAGTAGAAAGAAGAAAGGGGAAAGGATGGGATCTTTTGTTTTTCAGTTTGGAAAAGATGGAGAGAGAGTCTCATTTTTATTTTTAATTTTATGGAAGCAACATTGTTTATCAAAACTTCAGATACCTTGCATTTACTTGTTCACCCAATCCCGGCTTGAAGACAGCTAGCAGTAAAGAAAGGCAAATTAGGACCACAGTCAGAACAGGATAAAGAGAGTCCAGTTTCTTCAAGAAACTCCCATTCCAGGGACCATTAGGTGCTTTCTAAGAGAATACCACTGCTGCACCACTGCCCATCTGTCTTTTGCTTTCTCTGTCTATGTGATCTTCTGCATGCAGCTGTGCTTGTACTGCTTGTGCCCTGAGCTGGGGGCCGGGAGACAGTCCAGACTGAAAGCCACGTCGCTGTGGTTGGCTTGGTTCCCCTCCATCTGGCTTGGTGTACCGCACACATCTGTCAGCAAGAACTGCAGTTAAAGCCTTACTGTCTTTTGGTGGCACGGAGGTATGGTATGGGACCTATTGGTGCTAGTAGGAAAGCATGTTCAACTCTGGGAGAAGCTCTGACCAAAGTATGTTAAGATGTTGCTGCCCACCCTGCTGGAGATGAAGCATCTGAGCTTCATCGACATCAGGTGAAGCAGATGAGTCCATACACTGATCCTAGCTTAAAGCAGGAGGAGGTTTGTATGCATGAAAAAGACAGACAGTAGAGGACAGACGCTGAGGGGATGGTACCAGGTCTTTGTACACATACATTTTTGCAGCTGCATTTTTTTAAGCTGCTTTCTTAAGAAATTATTGCATCTGGTTACCCATTGCTGAAATCCCCTAAAGATTTTGGTTCCTTTAGATCTTCTTATAGATCTGCAGTGTCATTATCATTATCTGCAAAGGATCCCAAGCAGTTTGAACCATATTCACGTAAATAGTCAAATTCTTTTATGACTGGGATTGGGCTAGCCTTTTTCATCTCAGCATGGTGATGTAGACAGCACTTTGGCAGCTCTAGACCAGGACCTCAAGAAAAAGCCCTCATTGCTCTGGGCAGGCAGCAGACATGTGGCAGGGATGCAGGGTTATGAGCACATTCAGATAGCCATGTCACAGCTGGCAGTGTGCTAACGCATTTTGTGGCCTATATGCTTACTGGGACACTTTTCTTTCAGTCAAAAAACATTGCTTTTGAGGAGAACTGAAATATAAAGTAATGTTCAAGTGAGTGGACTTTAAGGTAAAGCTAAGACCAGTGACTTTATGTGAGGTTTTCATCCTGTTCTTTCTCATTCATGAGACTATGAACCTAGAGAGAACTCTGACTGCAGGTGAAGTGTTCATCCTGTACCCACACTGCTGGCTGCTGCATCTCATCATGATATGTGTGTGGTTGACCGCATAGCTCCTAGGTACAACTGCCCGTACAATCTCTTATGAAATTGTCCTTTCTTTAAGGTCCTTTCATCAAGAGCAGTCAATATCTTTCCTGAAGAAAACAGTACGACATTTAGACAAAAGGATACAAAGGGAGCAAATGGCGCGTCGGTGAACTGCCTACCTTCATGAAACACTACCAGGAGTGTGAGACTGCTAATGGGAAAGGAGTGCTGTTTTTCACACACAGGGCCTGCTGTATAAAACCAAGCAAGAGGAAAGTTCCACATATGAATGCATTTCTACTCACTTTAAAATATCCTGTGTAAGAGTCTTTTTATTGAGTGCATGCGATATTGAAGAGAAACATAGAGTTTTTATGGTGTGGCATGCCACAGAGTGATTTCCCATATTCACAACCAGCTAAACTGAGATATGCACCTGGATATACTGCTCCCAAATTCATTTTTGCTTAGAATCCAGGGCTTTGGTTTGCCCATTTTAGAGCAGCTTTTAAGATGGCCCATCTTAGGAGAGGAGATCCCTTCTTAAACTTCAGGGGTATTCACACCTGTTATTGTGTTGCTTTTGGTCTAGTCCTTGTTTCAGATCTCTCTGAACAGGATAGGTTCACCATTTCTTTGTCTCACATGAGAAGAAAAGCAGAAGTTTCTACACTGGGATGATTTTTTTCCTCCATCAGATTTAATTCTGCATAACACACATAACTGAAGTCAGACTTCTTCCCAGTGACAATTCAGATGTGCTGCCTCCCTCTCAGGAGCGGGTGGTCCACACTCCCCTTTCAGCACGTGGGGTGCCTCTGCATGGCCACTGCTGCTGCACAGGGACTGCAACAGCAGCTGTCCCTCCCTCTCTCCAACCCACTCCCACCTCTGCACGTCCATCTCCTCATCCTCCTGTGGTGTCCAGGAGGTGCGTGCAGGAGGGAGGCTGTGCGCCTTCTGTGATGGGCAGGAATGTGCACAGCTGACCTGTGCCAAAACGTGAGCTACCAGAGCTGAACAATTGCTTCAGAGTCACAAGGCTGCAAGAAATCAAGTGGTGCTGGTTCATTCCAGCCCAGTGCAACAATGTAGTATGAAACCAAGAAAGAGAATGAGCCACAGATTTGCAAAGGCTGGAGTCAATTTCTGTTGTACCCTTTGCAAATTCTTTCCCCATGCAGCAAAAAATAACCCAGCTCTTCCACTCCCCCTGATAAAATCCGATCATTTTTATAAGCAAATACCAAAAGCAAATCAAAATATTTTGGAGGTCCTGAAATGTTGATTCACTTCATGTTCCAGCCATAAAGGAAATAAAGGGCTAGAGATCAAAACTGTTTTCATGGTCTTGTCTAAAATGGGAAAAGAAATCATGGCAACTCAAACATGTTTAGATAAACTTTGTTTCCAGTTTGGGGGTTTATGCCTAGTTACCACGTTACTTTATGTGTGTTAATTTCTGCCAGCATTAGGGGCAAAGTTGCTGGTTGTCTGGTGCTGGTTGGGAACAAAGCTATTTGTCAGTGTAGACACGGTCATTTACATTTTAAGCCAGAATTGTATCAATGGGTTTCCAACAGGAGGAAAATTTGAATTGGATTAGTCTTCTGGATTCAGTGGTCGTGCTGGAAGAGTTTAGCAAGAGGAAAGGGAGGGGAAGTAACATATTCCTCCTGAAAAGGCAGTTCAGTGAAATATAGAGTGAAGTTCAGCAGTGGTAAATAGAGCTAAATCGATTGAGTTTAGTTCATATCCTGAGAGCCATAAACAAACACAGGTGAAATTTTATGAGCTTTTAAAAAGAACTTTATGATCTTAGAGGGAGAAGGGGTATAATTTGAAACTAGTAATGGAAAAATAATGTAATATGGGTTGTGGCAAACCTAGAGAAACATGTTAACCTACACAAGGATCATAAAACATAAGCAAGGAGAAGAAGCCTAGAGATCTACTTTATTCTTCTCCAGGACGCTGATCCAACCCTCTTTCTAGCTGTAGTACCTATTGAATTTGCTCTCTGGAGAGACCGTAAGTCTAAAGGATTCATGTGCCAGTGCTGTAAAGGGAAAAAATAAAAAGGAGGACACAAGTCTATTAGTAAGCTCTGCTAGTTCTCCATCACTGCTCTCTCTGGTTTTCCTCCTGAGGGCTGGAGGCTGCTTCTCTGCTCACTGGATAGGAAGCAATGTACAACTAAAGATGCATGGTCTTGTCTGTTTGGTGTAAGAAGGGTGGCCTGCAGCATCACCTGAGACATTTGGCTACAAAATATGTTGTCTCCAGAAGCTCTTATTTTATGCATAAATCGCAGCAGAGGAAGGGTCTGAATTGTGGAGGCAGAAGTCACGCAAGCTCCCTCATGTAACTGGAATTTTAGCCAGATGCATTCAGATGTTCCCCTGACCACTGATTCCTCACTGGTTCCTGCTGAGCTTGCTGTGATTATTTCCTGGTCTGCACCATTTTTAAGCAGCGTTTATCAGGTATTTTGAGTCACAAATCAGACTGAGGAGTGTTTTGGGAAGATGAGATCAATCGTGGCTTTACTCAGTGACAGGCTGGTCACCTGTGCCATCAGCTCCTGTTCATCCAGAGCTCATGCAGAGAGAGGGCTCAGAACCACCCCTGATAATTTCCAACCTGACCGATCAGTTTTTTGAGGCAGCATTTTCACAAGTTTGAATAACCTTATATTATGGATGAGTGGGATGAGTGGGATGCTATGTCAGCAGGTTGGTTCGATTTGATCAGGCCTTGCTTGCTCATGACAGCCCTTCCTTGGAGGAGTGCCATTAAGGCAGGACATGCCCTCAGGAGTCACAAATCACAGGAGATGTCTTTGTGACTAACCAGCCCACTGTCATGCAAAAACAGATTACTAGGAGTGAATTTTCAGTGGACAGCAACTCTTAGACTAGTAATTAGGGCAAAAGCCTATTGTTGAGCTCTTCTCACAGGCTAGAATTTATCCTAGAACAACGGGACCTGCCCAGCACTGCATGTGAGACAGTCTTCTGAAGTAAAGGCTTTATTCCAAATAAAACATTTGCCCCACATCGCTTATCAGATCTGGCTTTGGTAGAAAACTCATCAACAGGCTCTTCTTATGAGGCTAATATCTAAGCTTTGCTAATATCTAAGCTTTGTTGTGTTTGGGTGTATATATTTAAAGCTGCTCTTGTTAATGCACCAAGTATGTGTAAGCAATTAACAGGAGATTGTGTTTGAATACAGCTTTCAAAAAAGTCTCCAGAGAAGTTAGTTCTCGTTACTCAATGAGCAGCCCTTTCAGCCGTGAATAGTGACCTTGGCAGAAGGTCCTGGAGACCATGGAACTAATTGAAAAAGTTTTAATAAAGGCTAGTGCATGGAAAAAAAAAATCTATATGACTAGTGCATTGTTCAGTGGTGACGGTATGTTTGGCAGATACCTATCCAATTACAAATTCAGATATTGAATTCATTGCAGAGCTGTGATTTTAGGGTAGATTTGATGACACACTAGAGAGTGGCAGCTTTAAAAAAAAATCTTTTGATATATTCTGAAAGATGTTTTGCTGTTTGACAGAAGTGTAGGATCGCTTAATGGAACTGTGCTGTGCTTCGCCAGATGCTTTCTTGGAATAACATTTTTCCATGGCATCATAGTTACAGAAGTGCTTGTGAGCACATTCACAATCTCATGTGACCTGAATTAGTTTTCTTAATGAAGAAAATAGTCTTGAGCGTTGATTCAGTTTGCTGTTGTTCCTTTGGTCATATTTTGCTGTTTATGAATATGCTGAAAGATGCTCCCCATCCAGAAAATATTTGGAAACTGGCCAGGAAGGGACATACCCCTTGTGCTTCTTCACAGTGCTTTACTCACTGGGGATACGTTTATTCGCTTCTCCTCAGTAAGTGTCAGTTAGTCATCCAGGAAGCAGAACTGTGAACCTTAGTGTGAAACCAAAAAACAGATCCTCGGATGACTGTTGCCCAGTGAATATAATCCAAATCCCAACATATCTGCAACTAATAAGACTGTTAGGGTAACACTTCAGTTATTTGAGTTCCAGCAATTAGCTTACGCTGATGCTGAGGTGTAATCTGCTCTAGGCAGATGCATGTTTGAGTCATTTAAGTGTACTTTTTGGAGTAACACTTCTTGCCATTCTCTCCTGATGTTGACGCTATTGGTTTCCTGCCATTCTCTCTAAAGAGCAAAAGGATTGCACAAAGATGAGGGAGGTTTCAGCTTGGACCCCACTTCCACATGCTAACTTCTGCCTCTTTGAGCTTCAGTGGAGCTGGGCAACCCATCTTCCCACATCTTCGATTTCATTGTATCCGAAAAATGGTGCTGTGGAGAAGTGTTACAGTGATAGCAACTTGCTGTGCAGGCATGGCTAAGAGTCAGTAAGTTCTTTGAGCTCCTTGGATAACATTATGGCAGTCCAAAGGGCTAGCATACAGAAATATAGCATGCAGGATGGCTTTCTGTCATGCGATCACATCTTATACCAGCAGGTAACAGAACTGTAGAATCATAGAATGGTTTGGATTGAAAGGCACCTTAAATATAATTCTACCCCTCATGCCATAGACAGGGACACCTTCCACTAGACCAGATTGCTCAAAGCCCCATCCAGCTGGGTTTAAACACCTCCAGGGATGGGGCATCCACAGTTTCTCTGGGCAACCTAGTCCAGTGCCTCACCACCCTCTGATTGAAGAATTTCTTCCATATATCTTCCTGGAACCTTTTCTTCTCCAGGCTGAACAACCCCAACTCCCTCAGCCTGTGTTCACAGGCTGCTCCAGCTCTCTGATCATCGATAAATTTTCGATAAATTTTCGATAAGTGATTTTCGATAAATGATGTGTGTTATCAGGTACTAATTTGCTCAAAATGAACAGCATACTTGCTGATAATAAAGATTTAAAAGAGTAGCTGCCTCCATGCCCTAACTTCTCTTTCTCTGAGAGTATAATGAAGAGACCATAGTATCACCTACCCTTGTAAGGCAGTGATTAAGCAGTTACTAACATCTATTCAGAAATCCTGGTCTACGTAATTATAAATCTGTGTCTTGTTTGGACCACGGAACAAAGTTCCATAGGAACTTTGAGCAACTGTATGTGCCTTGAGGTTTCAAACAAAGCTTATCGAAGTCTTTAGGGTTCTTTGTACTGATTTGGATGGGTTTTAGATCGAGTTCTTTTTATGCAGCAAGTTTAGGTGTTTAGGTAAATAGGCATGAGTAGAAAGGTATTTTAAAAGCTCATTTTGTCATCAACAGAAAAAACACTCTGCAGATGTTCAAAACGCACAATTCAACAACTCAAATGGTTTCTTTTTTTTTTTTCTGTTTGAAAAGAGGAAAACACTTTTCAAAAAAAAAAAAAAGAAAAAAGAAAAAAAAAAAAAAAGAAAAAAGAAAAAAAAAAAAAAAGAAGCTTTGTGGGTTCTATCAACCTCAAGCAAAGTTTTCCTCACTTTCCCATCTATCCTCTGACTGAAAACTGCCTTTTTTTTTTTTTTAGCCTTTTACAGCAAAATGATGTGTACAGTTATCACAGTGCAGGAAGATTTACTCCTAAGAGTATAAAAGCCTGAAAACATGGGTTAGACTGGAAGCCAGTACATAGCCAGCCAGGAACCAGCCTTCTCCTACAGTGTGCTTTCAAAGCCATTCTCTGTTTCTGTTTTTATGCTCATTTATTTTAATGTTTTCTTCAAACAACACCTATGGGCAAAAGAGGATCTGAGATATCCTGTCCGAACACCTGTGACGTTTGGGTCTGGCAGAAAATCACAGTGCTGGTGTTGGCTCTTTGTGTAATGGATGAGATCATGATCAGATTGGAGCTGCTTTCAGGGCTCTGGATCTGAGCCTGGAACTGAACTTTACCTTTTAAGAAAGCCCAGCTCTCCCCTGCCTTCCCACCCAGCACCAGGCAGTGGAAGGAACGAGGCAATGGGGACAAAACAGCACACTGCACAATGAAGAGTGTTAATATGAGTAATTATTGCAGTATGTCAGTGCACTATTTTAAGATTGCTCACTGCATGCCAAAGAGTGCTCTGGGCAGGGTTTTCATTACAAAATCCTGCCAAAGCACTTCCTGAGGGGATCGTGATAAATATAGATAGCAGAGAGCCAGTCTGAATCCATTGCAGTGAATAGCAGCAGCACACATGCCTTAGGGTCCACAAGGCTCATAAACCAGAAGACATTGGAGTTGGCCAAGGCCCCGGAATACCTCCAAATAATTTGGCTGACTCTAGTCAGGGATTTTCAGGTAGCTTTTTGGTATGGTGTAGAAGACACGCTGGAGAGTCAACTCCCAGTTATCCCTACCAGAGCTGCATGGGTCACTTTTATTTCTGGCCCATAATTAATTGTGAAGGATCCCTGTGAAATATTTAAGGCCAGCTTCTTTTCTCTTTTGTTACATGGCTTCATTTTTGACCATCTGTATAACATTGCCCTTTGCATTGTGTCATTGCAGAAAAATAAAGGACAAAAGAAAATTATCCAGCTTTTTTTAAACTCTCTCTTTATAGCTGAATGATTCCCAGTTGCACATGTACATGAAAAACACTGCCACTCATTTTGCAAGCAGCTTTATTTTCTCCTCTCAGGCAGCAGGGCTGCTAGAAGTGCCTAAGCCAGCTGTTGTATTTGCAGCGTTGTTTAGGGTTTGAACTGCTCATCTCCCAAGGCTCCTATTCTGGTAGTGCAAAGAAATGACTGTGTTGAAGTATGTGCATGTGGGGGTCTGGGCAAGGCCCCCTCTCCCAGACGAGTCAGCCTGGTGGCCCCAACGCTGCTGCAGTGGAGACCCCAGTGAGCTAGTGACCCTAAGCGTGCAGCAAGGGCTGCGATGGCTTTGGCCTCTCTGAGAACACCACCAGCACTTTTGAAGTAAAAGTCACATCTGATGGGATGGCTATGTGTTTCATAAAGGCTGTTTCACTGCCAGCCCTGCTGGGCAACAGCTGCAGCAGCTGGGAGGTTTTCATGTCCAAGAGACCATGCACTGATGCCAGGAGGGCGCAGAGACGCAATGGACTGTGCTTCTCCTCCCTGAAAACCTGGGGTCCCTCCTTCAGGCTGTCTCTGGGGGCTAGGTTAACTCATTTCTCTGTGTTGTTGTCAGCTGTGGGCAATTGCCAGAGTGTGAAATAGGTGCCCTCTGTGCTTGCTCAGGTTTCTGCCCCACCTTAGTACTAGCAAACCCTCTGCTGAACCCTCTCCTGCTCAAGGCGTGGTGACCAAAGCTGTTTTGGGCCTGGAACTGCTGCCCTGGCATACTGTGAGTTTCTGTGGGTATGTCCTAGTAGAACAGAGGGTGTACAGCACAGGGAGGCTGGATAAGGTGTGTTGTAACACCATGCTAGCCAGCTCAGTGTACCCCAGCACAGTAGGAGTCTGTCTTCAGGAGGTCTTAAGCAATTCTGAAGTTGAATTCTGAATGTTGATTTACTTTGAATTTTTTTCATCTTTGTCAGACACTCTTACGGAAGAGAGGCCTTGAGTCTTCTCCCTAACCTGTCACTTCGTCATGGGATGAAGTGACTTCATCCCCTCTCCCATCAGACACCAAGGAATTTGCCCAGCATATGCAGTTAGGAGCAGCAGGGAAAGCTGATGAAGAGGACCCATTCCTACCGCAAGCCAGAAGCCCTGTCCTTCCAGGGACCCCTTTCTCTAATATTCCCTTGTTATATTTTCCCTTACACTGTCATTACCCATGATGTCCTGGCTTCCAAAGTCATCTGAGAGAGTTCTAGGGCAGGCCTTGTGGGCTCTTTTCTGCCATCTACCTTCCTCTGATCTCTCGTACTAGCTTCGTGCTGTGTTTCATCACCTACACACTGTGCAGGTCTCTCCCTGGGGCATAGGAGGGTAGTGGAAACGTGGTGGCAAGTTAAAGCTTCCCACAGCTTCCAATAAATGTAGAGTGCACTTTGTGTGTTTTTCCAGGTAATACCTGTGTGTTTTGCAAATAATACTGCCGTGAGGGGTCTAAATGTTTGAGGAGAAGTAACATCAGCTCAGTGGAAGGGATGATGGTGAATCAGCAGGAAATGTTCTTTGGTGTGGATATCTAATAGACCCCATGACTCTGTGGGAGGAAAGACACAGACTTTGTGATCTTTTTTCAGTTTTGTTGTTGTTGGTTTGTTCTTGTTTTTAAGGGGTAAGACTGTTCTAAATTCAGAAACTTCAGTACTAGGTAAAGGGTGTGGGCATGTGTGTAGATACTGAACTACTGATTCTTATTATTTATTTTATTATTCATGACAAGAAACCTGGATGAAAGTCAAAGCCCATTCTCTTAGGTCCTGTGCAACCTGTAGGAAAGAGGCTTGTCTTAAACAAACAAACAGAAACCAACACAGCTCTGCCTTGTTAAGCCAGGAGAGATGCTAATTTGCTCTTAAGCCTGTTAAAGGGAAATTGCAGACAAGGTATTTTAGTATTAAGCCTGAGCAAAAATGCAGGAAAGGGTGTTCCAGTAGGTGATGATGCTTCTTTGCAGCACCTGCATTGATTTGGCTGTAAAGTATAATAAGCAAATTTGCAGCAGGGAAAATGACTACTCCAGAAGTTTTGTTCTCTGCAGAGAATTCTCCGCACCTGTCAGGAGAGCTGGATCACTTGACTGCTGCCTAACCTATTTAATCATCTGTTTTTGTGAGTGCTGAGAGCTGGAAAACAGGAATAACAACATGTTTAGAGGCCTGATCCTTTCTCATGACCCACAAGGACTTTCCACCACTCATTCCAAAATGAGAGTTGCAGGTAGCGGAAGTGGAAAAAGTTATGAGGAAAGACAGCTGTGGAGGTTTGGTTTGGACATGTAACCTGAGCTAAAAACAATAATTATTTCCACTTTCCACCCTCATTGTCCCAGACAGCAAACTGAACTCTGGCTACGTGTAAAGACATGCTTTTGACATACTTCTCTGCAAAGTATGTAAGACAACATACATGTAAAGCGAAGATTTGGGGTTTCTTCTTTTTTTCGCCCTCTCTCCTCTTCTTTTAACTCCCTTCTAATCTCCAGTATGTGCCCTGAATTCTCTGCACCATGCCACAAAGGAGCTAGCACAGATTCCCTCCAGGCTGAGCAATTCCTATCCAGCTGAACACATGTTTGACAAGATCCCACAGCAGTTATTTAAGCAAAATGTCTGGTGAATCTGTCAGTGTGGGAGTTAGTGCAGACAAATCTGAACCTAGTCTGAGAGATCAGGGTCCATTTGCCCAGTCATTGTGACCTCTGGGCACTGACACTGGACCAGGTGCAATCTCTCATCTCTCTCCATTATGCCAACACAAAGCCAAGCACTGCATGAGAGCATCCCCAAAGTCGTGTAGCTCATGCTGCTGAGGAGAGCTAGTGCGAAACCCCATGCATGTCCGGTTTAATCAAGACCATTCTCATTTGAGAGTGTTGGCAACCAAGAACCAGACTGAGTTCCCAGGAAAATCATGCCAGTTACTTGTTGTGGGTCCCTGGCCAAGACGTGTAACTTCTCAGTGCTTTAGTTTCCCCATCTGTAAAACTTGGGTAAAAATCCTGTGATGGTGCCTGACAGAATGGTATACAAGTCCATTTCAACCCTGCTGCCCCAACAAGACAGAAAACAAACAAAAAAACATATACAACAACAACAAAACAGTTCAGTAACCTACATGTATAGTGCATTTCAAGTGTTGGTCAATATTTGTAAACCTAAAATAACATATTAAACACCATGTACCTGCTATGCAGTTTTACCTCTATTTTTTTTTTCTCATTTACAACTCTAGAATTTTTTCCTTCCCTTTTCTTTTCTCCTTTTCTCCCTTTTCGGCTAGTATTCATAGATAAGATGTAGGAAGGGCAGAGCAGCAGAGCATGTGAATAATTTTAGTTCTTCATGCCCTGAGGTGATCCATGTGAAGTCCACATATAAGCACTGGTTCCCTAAACCCTGGAGAAATTTAGAGTCTAGTCTGCTGCTTAACTCTTAGGACTCTGGAATCACCTAAATAGGAGGCTGATTGAGGAATTACTTCTCTAAGAAAAATCCCCTCTGCAGTCAACTTTCAGACCAGGGTCTGTGGTGGCTAACTTTTATCCCTTTCATATCTCACTTCATAAAATCAGTGTCAAAAGTCAGACTGATGACCAAACCCAAGATGCACCTACAGCTCCTGTCCTGTCCTGAAGGCTTCACTTCTTTTGATCTCTGGGACAACAGGCTGGCTTTGTCCATGTGCTGCATTTTTCCCTCTAGCAACAGAAGATGGTGAGTGCTTTCTTAAGCATAGCAGTGGTAAAGGTCAAAGTCAAAGCAGATCTGGCTTTGCTTGAAGTGAAAACAGGGGTAAGGGGTTGGGTTCCTCACTGGGACATGAGGGAATGGCTGCACAGAATAGCTTTACATCCTGGATGTCTTTGGCAGTCCAAACAGCACAATTGTTCGGCTCTGTGGGTATCACTGCTACATGGGAACTCCAAAGGCCGCCCTTGTAGGCAGACGGACATCTTCCCAGTCATTAGGTAACTAATACTGCTTAGCACCCTTTTGAGACTGAGATAAGGCTGCAACCACAAATACATATAATCTCAGGTACACAACCACACAAAATTTGACAAAGGAGAGATTCTGTTAGAAAATCATTCAATGGTCTCAACCTGCAAGCCTGAAGCTAAGTGCTTACCCCTGTATGTAAGGAGTCTGTAGTCAACCAGCAGCCTGTTTGAGAAGCCCCGAGTATCCATTATTTTTGCTGTCTTCTCTAAGAGCTAAAGGTCCATAAAATTAATCTAAAAAGCAAGGACTAAGGGAACCATGTTTGTTTGCTTGTGTGTTTTCCCCTGCCATTATCTATCATGACTGTCTGTAGAGCACTGCCCTTTTGTTACTGGACGTGATGTAGCTGGTTCATGATGTGATAGTTTTGAGACAGAAGGGCTCCTTGCTTCATGCCAGGGAGAAGGTCCTAGGGCCATTTTCTCCTAAGACCTTATGGAAAAAGAAGAACTCTGTGTCACCTTATCCAGAAATAGAGGTTTTGGCTTTGAGCTATGAGATGATGATATATCCCCTGCTATGGAAAGTGCACGTTCAGTGACTAGTGTGCAGGGCTGCTGCACACCCTGCTCATCCTATAGGCAACTGCACAAGTGTTGTGACTGGGGTATGTACACGTGGAGAGAGGACAAGGCTCGCTGCCCGGGGGTGCAAATGTTTGGGACTGGCATCCAGCGTGTTCCCATCACAGCCTGGCACGCTGCTCCAGCTGCAGACATGCATTGATTACAGAAGCCAAAGGCTTCGTCTTTCCTTAAGGGGGTTTGGCAGAAAAGTCTACAATGTTTTTTCCAGTCAGCTACACAATAGGTTTTCATGGTACTGTCAACCTGCTTTATCAGTGTCTTGTATAGCGATGTGCAATGGGGCGAGCTTGGCATCAGGTGCATTTTCAGATTTTCTGTGCTTTTCCATTCTGTTGATAGGGTGTCCTAGCCTTTCATCCCTCTGCCCTGAGCTCTGTCTTCTGCAGTCTGGCCCTTGCCTAATCAAGTGAGACAGCTCTCCTGTTGTTACTGTTGAAGCTGCAATAAACAGCATATCCATTTCTCCATTTATCTGCTTTTTGAAATCCAGCCTGTAATGCCAGCAATAATTACTCCATTTCTATATTTGGATATCATCAGCACCTCATGAATATCAAATTGTACTGTTATTATCTCTGCACAATATGGGCCAGTCTCCTATCAGTGTAAACATGTATAACTGTGAATATCAGTAGGACTGTCAGAGATCCCAGAATAGACAAGGCTAAACAGGAGTCTGCCATTGTTTGTTTACTGGGGAAGGCAGGGAGAGAAGCAGAGAAGCCAGCTGGAGTTCTGATAGCACAGAGCCCATCCAGCGTTGCTGTGGGTACACACAGCACTCTACTTGTTGGGACCATTAGGAGCAAGTGCAGAGTTCTCTGAGCAAAGCACCATGTTAAAATCCTTGGCATTGGGGTTAAAATCCTGGGTCTTCTGCAAAAACATCTCGGCCCACAGCAAATTCCTTTGAACACTTACTTGGGCTTTGTTGTTAGACTTTCTCATTGCCCAGGAGATGGTGATGTTTCAAGCTCCAGTCTGACCAGGGCTGATGTAAAAACTTCTTTGTCAAACATCTGAAGCTCAGTGGATTTGGCTGCCTCCTAGGGGACCTCCTCCCCTCTGAATCTCCAGTTGAGGAGACTCTCAGGGGACAGTCTCTCCTCATCACCATCTTTCAGAGCTGTCAGAATACTTCAGCAGCTCATGGCATGGTTTGCCAAGGCTTGCTTGCATTGTTGCAGACCCTGGTCTGGAGGTGAGCCCATCCACATGCACTGCTTTCCACCCAGGTCCGTACCTCCACACCACAAAGATATTACAGTCATTAATAATTGCATGCTTAATGGAATTACATTTTCTTTCTTATTTTTTCCTGGAATTACTGCTCTAGGGTATTTACTTTGTGAATCTGTTGCCACCGTGGCATGGCTAGGCAGGTCCACTTCATGGTAAGCACAGCTCTTGATCTGCTGCACCAGTGGTACCTCTGCACAGACAAAGCACCATGAAGTCTCCCCAGCCTGCAGACAGGTCTTGGTACCTAACTGTTTATACACACACAAAAAAGTTTTATAAAATGAAGGAGCTAAAATGCAAGTAAGGGAAAAGCATAGCTGGTTCACCACTGGCACTTGGAAGGAGCCAGGCGTGAGAGCGACTGCACAACCCAGGGAGGGTGGGCAGGTGAGCCATGGGGCTGGTGGGACAGAGGGACACCAAGAAAATGTTAAAACCTTGTGAGAACAGCTGATTCAGTGAGATTGCAGGTTGTGCTATTCCACAGTAATTTACCCCAAGGTATTGGCATACACACAGCCAAGTACATGTTCGAGTCAAAGCCCTTAAGGAACACCAAAATCAGCCCCTAACATCCTGTTGTCTGCTCCAGATAGATAGAAAAGTCTTAGTAAGTAAAGCTGGCTTCTTATCAATTCCTCGTCCCTGAAATGGCTGTATTACACCCACCCAATGGTTTCTGTCCTAATTTCTAGAATCAGCCCTCTTTTCAAAGAAGCCTCTGCCAAAAGAGGACATGACTAAGCAAAAGAGGAAGCTTAACTGCAGCAAAATGTGAGTGAAACAGAAAATAATCACCGAGTAAACTTGTACTCGTCCGTTCAGCAGGGAAACAAATCTAGATCAGTCTCCGCAGCCTTGGATTGATCTCACTGGCTCTAGCACAGCTGGCCCAGAGACACAACCAGCATTCAAAACAGCAGTTAAGGACCCCAGGGCAGTGCATGGCACCTATCATTTGCATCTGTTTCGCAGGGGGCTGTCTCCTTCCTAGAGAAGAACTGTTGTATGTGTGTTTATACTGCAAGGGAGCTGTCTATGTTTGGTTTGGAAACGCTATGCTTGCTTAACAAAACCTGAATTTATCCCTGTAATCCTTCCCTGCATCTCCATGGCCAGATTGGAGCAGCCTGTGGAAAAAATTCCTGTCTATTTTCAGAAATAGATAAAAGCATTCAGATTACGGAGCGCAAATCTCAGCTCAAAATGACTGGAAAAATCCATTCAGTGTCTCTGTCACTGACCCCCGTGACCTCTCCAAGTAATGAATTTCAGTTGCTTTTCCCCTGTGCTGCTTCCTTCTCCTGCCACCACCAGTGCTGCTCCTGGAACAGACCCCAGTCCCAGCATCTGCAGAATGTCAGCCCTGCATCCAGCTGCTTATCCCATGGGGATGTGAAAGAGGGATGTGAAAGAGCAGAGTTTGTGGAAATTACTATTGATCTCCCTGCTTAAGACTGTTAGTAGTGAGGTCTTTTTATGCCAGTGGATACAGCTCACAGATTTCAGGATAGCGCTAGCATGCCAAGGAAGAAGTGCTCTCTGCCACAAAAATAAAACTGCCTGGAATCTGTTTCTTTGTACACACTCATCTCAGAGCCATGCTCTGCACTTGGAGTTGGCTCTGATGCTGGTCCCTTCTCCCTTGGGAGCTCCTAAAGCAAATGAGCCTTTAGCATCACTTATTAGTTCATGAGATTGAAGATTCAGCAGAGAAGATCACTGCTCATTTAAAGGGATTGTGTGTTTTAGGAAGTCCCTGAGGCTCAATGAATTCTGCTCATGGTGGAATAGATGCCCTGTTAGCAAGCAAAATATTAAATGCAAGTGCAGTGAGCTTACATTTCACTCATTTTTCACTTACGGCTTACAGAGTGAGTCTTCGTAATTAATACCAAGGAAGAGGGCATTCAGCTGAACTACAGCTTTTGAAAGATTAACCTTGATAGGATTTTATTTTATTTTAGACCTTTGTTTTCCTTTCTGTAGTGATCAGAGCAGACCCAGGATGCTGATCCATTTGTGCTGTGCTCAACGAAGCATCTAGCAGAAATCCTGCAGCCCTCCACTGGGATTTACCCAGCTGCTGAGCACCACACCTGCATCTCTTCTGACAAAAACAGGCCAGATCCTGGAAGGTTCTGAGTAACCTGTTTTGGAGCTGAGGTGCTTCAAGATGTCTTTCCATCTGTTTCAGGCTACGGAAGCTAAATGAGCAGTTTGTTGCAAAATGAGACAGTTGGAGAGACCGCCTGCTCTGGTGGTGAGTATGTGATTCTAGATGAGATGACAACTTCTGATTGTTGCTCTTAGTCCTGCTAACCAACAAGGGTTTGGGGCAATCAGCTCATTTCACTAAGAAACACAGAAGTATATCCAATTTGCAACGACTGGGTTAATTTTTATCTACTGTGGATACAGAAATACAGATCCACATCCTTCTTGCATTAGGGGATCCAGACCTGGATGCAGCACTCCAATCAGGGCCTCATGAGGGCAGAGTGGAGGGGGACAGTCACCTCCATGACATACTGCCCACTCCTCTGTTGATGCAGCTGGCCTTCAGGGCTGCAAGCACGCACTGCTGGCTTGTGTTGAGCTTTTTGTCCACCAGAAAACCCAAGTCCTTCTCTGCAGGGCTGCTCTTAATGAGTTCTTCGTCCAGTCTGTACCCATGTCCAGGATTGCCCCAGCCCAGGTGCAGCACCTTGTACTTGGACTTGTTAAACCTCATTAGGTTCACATGGGCCCAATTCTCAAGCTTGTTCAGGTCCCTTTGATGTTATACCTTCCTTCTGTTGTATCAACTGCACCACTCAGCCTGGTGTCATCAGCAAACTGGCTGAGGGTGCACTTGATCTGATTGCCTATGTTGTTGATAAAGATATTAAATAACACTAGTCCCAAGACAGACCTCTGAAGGACACCACTTGTCACCGGCCTCTGCTTGGACATAGAGCCATTGACCACCACTCTCTGGGTGCAACCTTCAAGCCAATTCCTTATCTGCTGAATGGTCTACCCTTCAAAACCCTCCCTCCAATCTGGAGATCAAGATATCACATGGGACCTTGTCAAAGGCCTTACAGAAGTCCAGACAGGTGACATGGCTTGGTCTTCTCTTGTCAACTATGACGCAGTCACTCCATCTTAGAAGGTCACCAGATTGGTCATGCACAATTTGCCCTTGGTAAAGCCATGGTGGCTGTCTCAAATCACCTCCTTGTCTTGCATGTGCCTTGACGTTGCTTCCAGGAGGATCTTCTCCATGAGGTTGCCAGGCACAGAAGGCTCACTGGTATCTGAAGCAAGGAATATTATGCCACTACTTAAGATAATATGTACACAAATAGGAATACCACAGGAAAGGCCATTATTGTCTCTAAAGGTTAATTAATCTTAATACCCCTTAGAATTGTCATGAAAAGATACAGATTGATTCAAGGTTACTGGTTCTGCATATGTAGAACATGGGCTGAGTGCATAAGCCTGAACTATATATATAAATATGCAGTTGTTCATTAGAAACAGAAAACAAACTGCAGTTTGTAAAAAAAAATAATAATTTTAAGGATCTTCAGAAAATCTGGAGGTGTTTCTGTTACGAATTATAACTCCAAGTAAAAACCTAACCTATCGAGAGAAATTAAATGTGGAAATTCAACTCTGACCCATTTGGAAGACAAAATAAGCCTGTGATATCCTGTTCATTCACCAGGGAGCCATACTTACTATTCAATTCTTGCAGCTAGCCAGAATACAGGTATTTCTATATTCTGTATGATCCAAGTGCTTAAAATTCTTTGGACTGCTGACATCAGCTGAGATGAATGAAAGAAATTCATAGGATCAGTGTGATTCAGGATCTTCCTGCAGTGTGTAATGACCGCAGGAATATCTCCTATTTACATAACTCTCTTTTTCATTCCAGGAGTTCCCGGGGCATTATGCAAACCCTTCAAAAGAGAGATCACTGCAACTACCACCACTGAGCTCCCCTGCTGTGAGCTGACAGCTACTCAACAGGAAACAACTACACTGCACAGGCAGCATGTAGGGCCACTTGGATGGGTGCCTTCTGGAGAAAAAAAAAAGGGGGGGGAGGGGGTGTGGAGGGTGGGAGGAGAGAGAGAGAGAAAAGAACAGAGCTAAAAGGAAATGTTTCAACACTGCTGGGGAAGATGAGCCCTGCTCCTCACTGAAACTGCCCAGACAGCCTCTCTCACCTCTGCTCACTTCACAGGAGGCATTGGGCAGCCAGGGGAGTGGTTGGCTGTGTTACCCAAATTCTGAGCAGTGCTCTGCACAGCTCTGCTGTAACACCCGCTAGTCTACACAGCTCTCCTTGGTCATCAGTGCTGTGTAGGGGAGAGAAAGATGAGCAAATCTGCCTGGAGAGTTGCCCATGGGCAATTCCTGTTGCCTCTGCTACTATTTGGACCGTATCTCCAGTCTATCTCTGTCTTTTCCATGTAGTCTCCTTCCTTGGTCCTGACTATGATCCTGCTTCTTTGTGTTCTGGAGTCAAGGTGTTATATTGTTTTAGTGGAGGATTTAAGGAAATGAGAAAGAACCTCTCTTTTCTTCTGGGAAAGATAGTTTGCAAGCATCTCAGGAGGATTCTCTTAGGTTTTCTGAATAGGTTTCTAGGTTTAGGATGGGCACAAGGTGTAAGTTATTTAGGCAAAAGACTGTCATGTGAAAAACCTGGAAAATATAAAAATCCTTCAAACTCAGCATTTTCCACTCACACCTTCCCAATAATTTCTAACTCCACATCTTCATCCCTAAGAGTAATGCGTAGGTTTGAGCTTAGCTGAATGTGGCAAAGAATCTACATAAGTGGTGTAAATCCATCTTTTTATCATCCTTTATCAAGAGGGACCAAGGGGGGTATATTAAATCAAATATTTTCTCTGTTCTTAACCACCTGACAGAAAGGTCACACTAATTCCATCAGATGCATTTTCTCAAATTTCCCTGCTTCTATTATGAGTGTGAGGCTTATCTAAGAGGAACTATTCTGACCACCAGCAAACACAGCCTGTCTTATCCATGTCTCAGTTCCCAAATTAACCAGGTGACAAGGAGAGCCTCATGGGATACAAGTCATGGTGACAGAAGCGGGCAGGTCATGGCTTTTTACAATTTTTATAAGCATGGCAGAAATGATCCAATTCTATTACTGCAGAGCTCTGCCCACGTATGCAGGGGCTGGGAGCACTGAGTTGACAGGCACTGTGCCAGTAGACACTGCTCAAGACTACATGGCATGGACCTTGGCTTAATAGGACCAATGAATGTCTTTTTTTATGCTGTGCGAATGACCCTCTGCCTTTCCTCTAATGCTTAGTAGACATGTTTTGGAGTTGCCATTGTGAAAATCGTAGGAGTGGTGAAGCAGACATTGGCTTGGTCAGGAGATATGGGAAGAGAAATGAAGACCAGGTGGGAAAGAAACCATGTTCATCATACTTCAGATGAGCCTTCATATTCTCTGACAAATGTGTGTCCCTCTAGCAAATACCACAGTATTGCTAATCATCATCTCAAACCCTGCAGTATCACTAATACAAACTGGAGTGTTTGGCTTTTCACTACTTTTCCTTGTTTAGTATTTTGTACTTATTTTCTTAAGTGTGCCTCAAAAATTGGAGATGATAAAACACAGGCCAGCCTTTGGTGGGAAGGATGGTGTGAGGATACTCCTGGAAAGCAGCAGGGTTTAATTTCACAGAATCACAGAATCTCTAGGTTGGAAGAGACCTCAAGATCATCGAGTCCAACCTCTAACCTAACACTAACAGTACCCCCTAAACCATATCCCTAAGTTCTACATCTAAACGTCTTTTGAAGACTTCCAGGGATGGTGACTCCACCACCTCCCTGGGCAGCCCGTTCCAGTGCCTAACAACCCTTTCAGTAAAGAAATTCTTCCTAACATCTAACCTAAAACTCCCCTGGCGTAACTTTAGCCCATTCCCCCTCGTCCTGTCACCAGGCACATGGGAGAACAGGCCAACCCCCACCTCTCTACAGCCTCCTTTAATGTACTTATACAGAGCAATAAGGTCACCCCTGAGCCTCCTCTTCTCTAGGCTGAACAAGCCCAGCTCCTTCAGCCGCTCCTCATAGGACTTGCTCTCCAGGCCCCTCACCAGCTTCGTCGCCCTTCTTTGGACCCGCTCAAGCACCTCGATGTCCTTCTTGTAGCGAGGGGCCCAAAACTGAACACAGTACTCGAGGTGCGGCCTCACCAGAGCCGAGTACAGGGGGACGATCACCTCCCTAGCCCTGCTGGTCACAGTGTTTCTGATACAAGCCAGGATGCCGTTGGCCTTCTTGGCCACCTGAGCACACTGCTGGCTCATATTCAGCCGACTGTCCACCATCACTCCCAGGTCCTTCTCTGCCTGGCAGCTCTCCAACCATTCCTCTCCCAGCCTGTAGCTCTGCTTGGGGTTATTGCGCCCCAGGTGCAGGACCCGGCACTTGGCCTTGTTGAACTTCATACAGTTGACCTCAGCCCATCGGTGCAGCCTATCCAGATCCTCCTGCAGAGCCTTCCTACCCTCGAGCAGATCAACACACGCACCTAGCTCTACTCAAAATAAATTTGCCCAGAGGTGGAAGTGGTAAAAGCATTTTTTGGTAGAAAAGAAAATTGTTGTCATACTTGAAAATGGGAAGCACAACAAAAAGACACAGTTAAAAAGGAAGAGAAGTAAAATGCCATTAGATCTTATTCTTTCAAGATGAAGCTCAGGCGTGAAACTGCAATGTGCGACAGAACTCTGCCACCAGATGGTTACATAGATTGGAAACAAGCAACAGGGAAGAAATATGGTGCTTTCTTACATGATGCAATAAGATGTTGTGCTTCCTGGCCACATATAAAATTAATTTATAACAGAAGCACACCAGAAATGCCTGAGGGTAACGCTAGCCACAGAACATCAGAGCTTTTTTTTTTCTTTCTTTCTCTCCAGCATTAAATAATGGGACTGACATTTTTCTTAAAACAACCTCGGAATGGGTGGTTGGAGAGAAAGATCAAAGATCCATGTCTCATAGGCTGCATCAGGAAAAAGTACGTGTGTAATCTGATCTCATATGCACTAATATACACCTATGTCCTCTGTCACATGTACTAGGGTAACCCTTAAGGTTGTTTTTTTGCAACAGACCTCTACAACGGTGACATTACTAAATTAGTATTATTACTATGAATAATTGTATCATTTTCTCTGATTCTAGTTGTTCTCACTCATTTTCTTCTAATGCATGGTGGTGGTACCCATCACTGGACTGACTGGAAATATTTCATGTGTTTTATGGTGTATAGTTTTAATGTTCTCTGAGCAAAGGAGACAAACTTTTCGACCCTGAAAGTAAGGGACAGATGTGTAAAATATTTAAGCTCTGGGCTCTATCAAGGCCACAGTAACCTATTAAAAAACAAACAAACAAACAAAAACCCTCCCACTGAATCCATTAAGCTTTATCTTAAGCTGAAAAGACCAGAGCAATCAGAGCTGCCTATCAGTGAAAAGAATGGGAAAGATGGATAATCAATCTTGCAATGCATTTTTAGTAGTAAATTGGCTTGACCCAAGAGCTGTGTGTCTCAGAGGACTGAATGACAGTGCTGAGTGGTAGGTGATGAAGGTCCGTGGAGGCAGGACAGACTCAGGTGATGGTTACAACAGTGCAAATCTCCCTTCCTGCAGAAACACTGGACCATCTGAAGCAGGAGAAACCACCACCGGGGAGTAGGTTGAGAGACCTGGATGATCTTAATGCCTCAGTTAGGTCTCTTTGTCTTAGTGTCAGCTCCTCCCCAGCGCTGCACATATGCTTTCCTAACCACAATACTATTTGAAGCCTCCACCTTGGTTAACATTTCATCATTCACGCTCTGAGAATTATCATTTCCTCTAGACGTGCTGACAAAACTCATTGTTTATTGCTCACAGCACGTCAGAACTGCTGATTTTGCTTTGGACTGCAAGATGTTTGGAAAGCCACATGCTTTTCCTGCAGCCAGCCCAATTCCCTCCACGCCGGCCTCTGTTGCTGTGGTTGCTCTCACCCAGGATGCCAGATCCTGTCCCCCACAAGTTAGAGCAGATGAGAAAAGTTGCTTGAAGAAGTGATGGGTTTCATATCTTCAGCATCAAATCCACAGAATCATGGAATTCCTTCTGATAGCCAGATACACAGCCTCTCTAGCAAAGCTGGCCGAGTCTTTTCCACCTTGCTTGCCTCCAAGTCTGTGGATAAGTCCGTCAGAGGAGGGAGCCAGGGAGGATGATCTAGATGTAAGTGCCCACCATTCACTACCCCAGCAGTGCCTCCTACACCCCAGGGACATTACTGGGGTCTCTCCCTGGCAGCAATACTACTCTGGAAAGATTATAACTGGGAGGAGGCCCAAATACAGCACCCAAGTGTTGGCTTTGCTCTGCCCCTCCAAACAACAAACAGGATGATTGGAGTGGGAAATGGGAAAATGGAGTAGTCCTGTGCTCTCAACCTCTCCAACAAGAAATGGGAGTAGCACCTGGCTGATCACCAGCCTGTTATCATGCCACAATCATGAATGATTGCTAAATGTTGCAGCCAGAGAAATGCAGATCATTATTAATTACTGCATTTCATATGACAGGACATATATTTCTCCATAAGTCACTGGCATCTAAGCTAACACAGGTAAGACAAAGCTATTCCTGCAGATCTGTATGTTGCCCATGGCTGCATGGCGGAGCTCTCATTTCAGTCCAGGAAAAGGAAGAGCTGAGTTTTTGATGAAAGCTCAATTTCTGTGTTGCAGGGCAAGTAGTGAACAACATAATCTGATCTACGAAACTATGAGCTATGAAGACTGTGGGCAGGAGCGTGCTACTGGCAGTACTGTCCTTCCTCACTCCCCACCTCACTGTCTTGCTTTACTGCCTCAGCCTGGCAAGCCCCTGTAGACGTGAGCTGTGTTGCGCAGCTTGTTATCCCAAATTTTGTTTGCATCATGCTGGATCTGTCCAGGTGGTTAAGCAAAAGGCATCTTTTTGTTGTTGTTGTTTATACCATGCAATTGCTATGTCTTTTATTAGGCCTTTGCTTTTCCCATGAGGAATAATCTCTGGAAACTTGGATAGGATCCCTTGGCTCGCATTAGAAAAAGGTAATAAAATCTTGGGAACCCAAAATGCTTCACTGTTGTTTTCACCAAACATCTTTTCCCATTTTGAAATGTGCTTCTCTGTTCTAATTTGTTTCATTATTTAGGGAAAACTTCTTCCTAACCTGCCAGTTTTCCTTCTTTCCAGCAGACCTGTGCCCTCCAAGAGCCCCGCAGACCTTAACTGCATTCCACCACACTTCTGACTCTCTGTAGAGCTACAAGGAAGTCGATTATTTCCTCATTGCTCTGGCTTCTCCATCTGTCACTTTACGACATAATATTTACTTACCTTTTCAAAGCACTTTAAATCTCCATAGGAATGCATTATAAAAGTTCATTAGAGTTATTACTGTTCTCCATTGTGTAATGCTGAAAAATGGCTTATGCAAGCCTGGCTCCTCTGTTGCCTCTCTGACCCCATCCACTGTCCAGGTGCTGCTGCCTCCTCTGGGGACAGCAGTAATGCTCCCTTGGTTTCCCAGTCTCTCGGATCCTACTTAGTCTGAGATAGGATAGGATCCTACTGAGCCTGAGAGAGGGACAACTGTCTAGTCTCCTACATGTTGGTTCAGAGACAGGCAGATCTGGATTCAAAGGCTGCTGCTTTTCTTTCTGCACTGCTGTTGAACATGCCTGCATTTGAGTTCCAGTATATGTTTTCATGGGCTCCAGTACGACCTGCGTGATCTCAAAGCTCCTTTTGTGTGGTGGGAAGGCTGAAGACCCTGCTGAGAAAGACTGCCAAATGTTGATGTGCTGCTGACTCTGACCTGTTTTCTCTGCCACAGCGTTTTTCTATTTAGTACATAGTTACATTTTTTTTGTTCCTTTTTATTTTCTGTCGTGTCAAAACACTTATTTTCAGTGATACAAAATGCTGTCAAAACACCGAGTACTTGAACTGACAACACCACGTGGTTGTCATAGGAGCTTCTGCTAAACAGGCTGGTGATAGGAATCCAACGGGTGTGGACTGGTGAGACTCTTCCATGCTCTTCTTCCTCTCCCTCTTCATCCTTTTCTGAGGCATATTGGTCAGCACACTCACCGTTTTATGTTAAACAGCTGCCATGTTTTAAGCCAGAGGTGACTGCATTTCAGAGACAAGCAAATGTACTTCTGTATTGTTGCCAGACAGTGATCTCATGTACTTTAGCCTTGTTTTTTCAAATGGTTCTGCTGGATGTTAGTGGTTCAGCTCTAGCCTGACCCCAACGTAAGAGAGATCTGATCTAATTCCGCTACTTTTTGGCATCCAAAAAATGTTAAGTATATATTTTAGAATAATGTACATTCTGCCCATCCTGTTAACTCCTGTTTCACAGGGACTTGTTCTCCCTCCTAGCCCATTATTTCGACCAGAACTGGTGACTAATGGAAGCAATTTGTAGGAAGCATGCTGTTCCCAACTGACCAACAGCAAATTGCTAATGACTGACATTAGAGTGACTGTTCTCCACAGAGGAAGAGTTGAAAGCCCATCGCAAGCAGCACCAGTCGCATTAACAACAAAACAAACCACCCTGATACTGGCACCTGCCATTTATCCTGGCTACTTCTTGCCTCCTTCTCTGGCACATCTGTAACACCACACCAAAATACACCCTGTATTTGTTTATACAAACATGAAAAGCAATTTAAAACACTTCAGTTTGGTTTTGACATTATGGAGAAAATATTAAAAATACTAATGCACTGCAAGGAGCAATTCTGCACTGCTTAGGAGATGGTGCATGGGACTTAGTAGATAATTTCCATCTCTGAAATTTCTGAGACATGATGAATGGAATTTCTTAGTATTTGAAACAAGAGAGGTATGTTTAAGAAGACTGGAATGGACTGCAGTGTAAAATCTTTGTAATTCAAAAAAGGCAGTCTTGTTTTTTATTGCCCTTTTGGGGGAAGTCTCCTGTGAACCAAACAGCCAATAAGTCAAATAAATATTTCTGAATTAAATCCATCTTCTCATAGGCTTTGGGGAATTTGAAAAAACAACAGTAATTTATATAACCTTTCATGGTTATACCTGCAGATGCCTTTTGAATTTGATAGCTAAAACACTAAACTCCTAGTGTTTCTCAAATCGGCTAAATTCCCTATGTCATCTGTACCAGTTACTATATTTGTAAGGCAGTAAACAGTGGCATTTATTGTTTGCTGTTCATGGGACTGTGCAGAAGAACAAGTTTAGTCTGTTTCCAGAGATGTACACCTACCTTGCTGGCACCAGAAATATTACACTAGCTTAAATCAGTGCAATCTTTCCATGCTGTCACTGCCTTCCCTGTTCTGATGTTCACTGCTGTGCTGATGCCCTTAGAATTAGGGCCCCTTCCCTACTTCTGCTGTTTCTGAAAAATTTAACAAGTGCAGCTTAGGCGTGTTATGAGCAGCTAATGAATTTCACTATCTAAGCGGGTATGTTGGCTCTGATATCTGCTTTCCTTTGTAAGAAGATGGAGAAATGAACGTCCTTATGTTGACTTGTCAAATCCTTATCTTGAAGCCTCCAGAAAAGTAGGAAAATGAAGGCAAGCAGGTGAATGACCCAGGTATCAAGTACCTCATCTCTTCTCATAGGCAGTGGAATTTGCATAGAAAACTCAAGAGAGAGGAAAAATCCAGGTGGATATGGAATGCTGCAGTTTTGGCAAATGAGTGACAAAGTGTGTTAGGGCAGAGCACAGGAATTAGTTCTGAGCAATCCCAGAAGGTTTCAGGACAGAGTGCCTAGAGGTTTTGATGTTGGCATCTAAGATGCTCTCTGGGTTGGAAGTCTCTGGGGAGAGCATCTTATAACCTCTCACCTGTTGCATTTATGATCCCTTCTTATCTTTTTCCTGTGACACAATCCTTTCCTCTTCCTCTTCTTCCCACTCCTTTAATTTACTACTTTATAACAACTCTGAGGCTAATTCTGCAGTTGCTTACATGGCAAAGGACCATTAGGAAAGCATTTAACACATTCCGATCTTATTTAGGAAATAGCCATGTGAACAGTAGACCCAGACCCTCAGCAGATTGATAAGGTGCTTGTGGGTCACATTCTGAAAATATTTTGATGCAAGCTTAACCATGTACACCATGAGCTGTTAGAGAGTCTTCATGTTACAGTGACAGAGGCTTTTGCAAAGAACAAGACATGAGCTTTTTCTTTTTTTTTTTTCTCTCTCTCTCTCTTTTTTTTTTTTTCAGTTCAGATAGAGGCCCCAAGGGAGCCTTGTCTGCAAGTAAAACACAGAACTAAGCAATAGTGATTAAAAAGCAAAATGTTTTAGGTGCACTGCTATTATCAGTGAAGCCTGTTTCAAGTTTCCCCTCCTTTCTGTCGTCACTTTTAGTGGCTTGTTAGGAGCTTCATGATGCCACTCGTAATTCCTGGTGAGCTGTGCCATCACACGACTAATTAAAGGAGCACTCTGCAAATCATATCACTGAAAACCTTTTGTAAAGCCTACACTAGTTACAGCCAAAAAAAATGCTCTTCTCCTGTGTTACTGATATCTTAAATTCTTTTATCTTCATCTATACATTTCAAAGTCCTAGCAGTGCATGGACAGTAGCTTACCTCAGCTCCTGTTTTCACTTTCTACTTCTCAAGTGCTAGCACAACTAAAAAGTTTGAATCATTTTTAATTCCAATCCCTTTCAGAGAGTTCTCATTAATTCACCCCCCTCCCCTTGCCTCCAGTAATCTCTTTTTTTTTTTTTTTTTTTTCTCCACACAAGTATTCCTTACACAGCCACAGTGGCTTTTAGTCTGGCTGCAAGTTCCCCTCTAATAGCTTTTGAACACATCTGAGGAATTTCTGTCCGATTTGATGGAAGGGTAGCAGTCTCAGAAACAATTACATTCCTACAAGATCTGTTAATACTGACAGCATGCCAGAGGAGAGAGAACTAAATTCATGCCCCCAGTGAGAAAACATTATTATTGTTCTTGGCAGCTGGTACACACTGGCCAACCTGTACCTACCACTTCTTGCCTTGTGTGGTTTTTGATTGTGGTGTGGGGAGGAGATAAGATTAATGCAGTAGGGAAGGAGGTAGGCTGAGGGATACAGGGAGCAAATCTGGTGGAATTCAGGCCTCCCTCCTTCCAGCTCTCCCCAAAGTTGTTTTGGGACTAAATTAAATCCAAGATTTTTTTTTTTAATTTTATTTTTTTATTTTATTTTCTTTCTAATATGTCAAAAGCTCAAACAAAACTTCAAATGGCATTATTTTTGTGGACATAAAGCCATTACCTAATAGTTTTAACAAAGCCTTTTGAAATGTACATACATTTGCAGTCAGCCAGATTCTTCCTTTTTCACTAAATACTGAACATTCTTTTCTTCCCCTCGCTGTTGTCTTTGGCTGTAGAAGTTGTACTTTCCACTTTCATAAAAACTGCAGGGGTAATATGACTGCATGTATAGTTTTTGAGTAGACTTCTTGCATTCTGACAAAATGGCTATGTTAACTCATCTTGCAGCGGTTTGAGGGATTGCATGCTTTGCTTGTGTAGCTATGACTGAAAATGCAGTTCTATGTATTTTCTAGTACTGCCATGCTGAACGGTTGAAAAGCTGTCATGTTCTTCTTCACAGTAGGCTACACAACGATGTGATAGACAAAATGATACCTCTACAAAATGTACAAAATTGCTTTGTGTTCTTTATGGAAAATAGAAACGCCATTACATGTTTTAATCTTTCTTAACAATTTATTTTCTCCACAGTTATAAGTAAAAAGTCTTAACTGGAAGATTGTATAGCCAGGCATTGGTGCTGTAACAAGCAAAGCTGTATAGCATTTCACATTTTCTCATCCGTCTTTAGTTAGTATCTCCTGACAGCATTCCCAGCAAAAAACAGTGTCGTTACCACGAGATATTGTGTCCTAAGAAAATGTCTTTACATATCTCTTATCTCTCATTCACTCCTTTATCTCTGAGGGTAGTTTCCCAAGGGATCCTTTGCACTAGTGCCCTAAACAGCCAAAAGTTTGCCTTTCTGAGATTTAGTGTCTTTGATTTTATATTCTGCCCATCCTGAATCCATCGAGACTGAGAATTCTACCAGAGCATGTTCACCAAAGCCCAGGGTATCTCCAGTCTTGATCCCTCTGGTAAGTTTTTCGGCATTGGTGAGCAACAGGTCCAGCAGTGTATCTCCTTTGGATGGGTTTTCTATCACCTCTGCTAGGAAGCTATCCTCAGTGCATTCCAGTAGTCTCCTGGATTGCTTGCAGTTTGCTGTGTTGCTTTTCCAGTAGGTGTCAGGGTGGTTGAAGCCACCTAGCAAGATCAGGGCCTTCAAGCATGATGCTTCCTGTATCCTGTAGCTGAAAAAACAGCTCTTCATCAATATCCCCTCCTCTATCGGGTGGCCTGTAGAAGACACCAACCATGAAGTTTCCTGTGTTGGTTTGGTTTCTTAATTTTCACATGCAAGCTCTCAACCTATGCATTGCTGTTCTTCAAAGACAGCTCCATGCAATCAATCTTCCCCACCACTTTTTTTTTTTTTTTTTTAAATCCCACTAAGTTTCTGTGACAGCAATCATGTCATATTTTTCTAGATAGGCAGTGGCTACCAGCTCCTTCTGTTTTATATTCATGATGTGTGGTATAGAGGTACTTCATTTGGTCTTTTGACTGTCTGACCTTTTTGACAGAACCTTTCTGGAGGGACAATATGGTGATATCCAGTAGAAAGACCAACTTATTCATCTGTGAGGCTGAAAAACTGGTTAATGAAAGTGTCTAGCAGTGAGGGCAAGCCCTGGCCCAACGCAATAGTAAGAAGATGAAGGGTTGAGGCATCCTTTGAAACTATAGGTGGTTTGAAGGAGAGGCTTTTGGACAAGGATTTAAAGTGCTCTGAGAATTCAGTTGAGCATTGAATCAATTTTAATGTTTGGCTTTACAAAGAAAAGGGATGACAATGGAATGTCCAACATTTTTAGGATGAGATTCCTGGAATTTTCATTTACTAATTTTTTTATTTTCAGTATTGGCCAAATTGATTCATGATTTTCAGCTCCACAATGGTACTTATTAAGGCAATGCCCTCTCAATGAATGATGATGATAGGTGCCTCCCAAGAGCTGATGTTGGTCTCAATATTACCTACAGCAGAAAACAAGGATCCCACCAATGGGGTGGCTATGGGGCAATATATCTCAAAATGGTTTTGGGCCAGGTTTTGCCCTGGTACTTGAACTTTACAGATTTGCTGAGGGATGTGTTTGCCATGCACATGAAATGGTTAAGGGGACAGAAAGAGAACCCAGATCACTTTGGCCCTTATCCAGCAGCTCCAGTGAGCAGGCCATGGGCTTGGCTTGGTTTTAAAAAAGCATAAAGCTTCACTTTAAACCTCCTGGAGTTTTCTTTCTTGGGCTGAGGGTTTCACCAGATCCATTTACCTTATAAAAACACGTGTGTGGAAAGAGTACAACAGGGTTAACTGAGTCAACACCGCGCAGCTGTAAAGTTCAGCGCAATAAAGCTGAAAACATTGCCAGTTTCAGAGAGAATTCGGACTAACCGCCCCCAGGCCTGCCCTAACAGCACTGGAAATCATTCCACAGCCCTTTGCTGCTGCTTTTTTTCCTGCCTCACTGACAATTTTACGAGAAAACCCGTTGCCAGCAGCAGGAGGGTACTTTGCCTGTAATGCAGCACGCTCGGGCAGATTAGCTGTCACACTTTATAGCTAATGACAGAATTAAGACGATTTTACTGTTATTATTGTTGTTATTTTTATTATTGTTTTACCACATTTATTTATTTTATTCTATTATTTATTTATTGCACCACACGGCCGCATCACCCAACGGCCGTTGGCGGCCCTGCTTCGGGGAGGAAAAGCCTGGCACGGGTAGGAAGGCGGGCAGAGGAGAGGTGGTGCAACATGAATTCCTCTCATTTTAACCAACTGTTGCAAAACGTGGCCGAAAACCACCCGCGTGTGTGGTTTTAAGGCAGGCCGGGCGCGGCGGCGGCGCCATGGCAACGGCTTCACCGCCGCCTCCGGAAGAGCCGGGGCGGGGCGGAGGCCGCAGCGCCAAGATGGCGGCGGCCATGGCGGCGCGGGGCGGCGGGGCGGCCCCGTGAGCGGGCGGGGGCCTCCCCTCAGGTGAGGTGAGGCGAGGCCGGGCCCCGGCCCCGGGGGTCTCCTTCGGCTGGGTTCCGAGGCCGGGGCCGCGCCGCAGCCGTGGGGCTCGCTGTGTGGCGCGGCCCGGCCTGACCTGGCTCCCCTTTTCCTCCCCAGGCATGGCCGGAGCGCTGTAGGGCCGCGGAGATGCCGGGCGGGGCCGCGGCGCAGGAGGGTGCCTGAGAGCGGCCGGGAGCTGCCGTGTGGGAGATGTACGTCCCGAAACCTCGGCTGCGCCGCTGTAATGCTGTCTGGAGAAACAGTCGCGTGGTTGTTGTAACCTCAAGCCTCAGTGGTTGCCCTTCTTGAGGAAGCAGAGCCGGGGCAGGCTCCTGGGGAAGGTTGCAGTGAAGTTCTGTGCAGGTTGCTTTCAGGTTTTTTCCAACCATACCCGTATGGTTTTCCCTGGTCGCCGTGCCTCTTGTCGCTTCGCCCATGGGTGAAGCCATGCGTGCTGCTATCTCGGCTAAATGTACTCCCTAGCAAAGCTAAACTTTGACCCAAATGCCCCTTGTGCAAGAAGTGCGGGATGGGGATCAGAACAAGGCGTGTATAACTTACACCAGCCAAACCACTGAGAACTTAACTGGCTGCAGAAAGGTGGGCACCAGACACAAATGCGAGAGTTAAACTATATGTGCAGCCTCACTTTGGTTCTCATGTATCCGTTGTGATACAGTTCTTGGATGTAATTACTCCATTTTTAAGCCGTACTTAACCTAGTTCATTGAGTGTGGTGTGTTTATGTAACGGGTTGCATATTTTCCTTATTGATTGCTAAGTATCTCCATAGGAGACATTTCTTCTTTTAAAGACACTGCCTAATCTCTGCTTTTGGTTACATAGACTTTTCAATAACGTTTACTGTGGCGATGTTTTAATCAAGCACAAACTTATTCTGCAGTAACATGGGGAAAAGAAAACAAACAGTCTATTTGTTTTTCTTATTACAAAATAAGAGACTAGGATTAAAAAGTAGAGAAGTCAAAGTACACGTTAAAATGAACACTGCAGAAATGTTGGTTGGTGCATGAGATTTTGTAGTGTTTGTTAATACTCAGAACAGAGAGCTTCAGTGGGGATTTTAGCAGTGTTAAGGTTACTTGATCCAACAAATCCGTTCTGTTTGCTCAAGTGGCAGGCTGTCATGTCTTTCATCTGTTCCTGCAGAGTCTCTGCATCTCTAGCAACTCCTTCTAATGATGTCTGTCCCTTTTTTCTTTCCTTGTTTCTTACTTCTGTTTTCCACTGACAGTCTTTTTTCGAGGTTGTCCCCTTGTTCCCTTGTTTCTTCAGGTTGTGGTGCTGAGAACAGGCAGACAAGATTCCATGTTGCCTGTGTCCGATACCAAGTTGCATAATCTGGTTTAATGTTTTATTAGCTCCGGACTGGGAACTAGCTGGCTTGTTTGCATTGTGCAGCAGTGTTTGGTGAGTTCTTAGAGTTAGAATAGTGGAAAATGGAACCTGTAGAGAGTTGACTTTTTGAAACAGATCCATTCTGAGTGTGTGAAAAGGCTTGCACTTCGGTTTATGTAACTTCTTGTTGACTTGGACAAAAAGTTGATGACTCCTGAAAGACAGCTGTGTTTTATAAAGGCTCTTGTTGCTATTGCAGGATAGGATGAGCAGGTAGAGAGTTAGCAGACTTCTTTGAACCTAGACAAAATATTTCTTCTTTTTTTTAAGGATTTTTTCTCTTAGGTTTTCTAATGGAGCGAGGCTTTACTGATCAATACAAAAATAATTGCTCAACTTGGTTTCAATACACTGTCCTTTCATAAGTTTAAGAAAATTAATTTGCCTTTAATCTGACAATGGGCTTATTCTTTTCTGGGGATTCCTTGAAACAAAACTGTTTTTTCATCTTGCTGCTTTGAAACAGTCTTTTCCAAGACTTTCTCTGTAATACTAAAACTCCTGTGGCTTGCAGGTGTTTTGATCATCCTTTGGTATAAACCGGCTGTTCATGTCCTTTTGGGTATCAAGGTACAAGAAATGAAATGAGAAATAAAACCAAGCACATCATTTCTCTTGCTAAACTGAAGAGAACCAGTAGCAAGTAGTGCTGGTTCTGACAAGCTCACATCATCATGATTTTAAAATAGGAATAGAGTTTGATTTCATGAAACCTTGTCACTTGTCTCAGGCAAAGGTTTAGTTGACTGTTCGTGGTAACTGGAATTTATTGTGGTTGTACATGAAATGAACATACAGGTCTGGGGTTATTGTGTGGTATTTTTTTCTCTTAATTTTTGCTTGTCTGATCTGATAATGATTCAGACCAGATATAAATGTTGATGTTAATTGGGAAGTTAAAGAAAATGCACCTTATGACCTTTCAAATCCAGTAGGAAGACGTTCTCTGGTGTTTGAAGGTGAGAAGTTACAGTTCTGCATGTGAGAACTTGCATGAACCACTTAATATGGCCACTAAAGCGTTTTTAACAGTGGTAAAAGCACAGAGAACCCTTTTTTTTTTTCAGTTTGGTCAGCTCTTGGGGAGACAGAAGCAGTAAACGGTAGATTCTAAACTGTTTTCTTCCTCAAACAATATTCTTTATGTCTGAATAATTAATTCCACATCACTTGGTAATTTTGCTCTTAGGTTTCATTATTGTTTCTCTTAGCTAGTGTTACTATAGATTTTAACATTGATTTCCCACACAAGCCAACAGCCTGCATTTGTTCAGATGGAGTGTTAGCACTGTGTTTGAATTCAGAACATAATCAGATATCTTGCAAATTTCCCAATGGCTGTTTCATCTTGAAACATTTAGAGATTCATTTTAGTTTCTCCTAATTATAACGTTAGGCAGCATTCTAAACTTAGGACGGCACTCTGGCAGTGATATGCTTGTTTTTCTAAACTAAGCATATTTTCTGTGGTTACATTTTCCTTTCATTTAAGTACAGATTTTAATCAGCATAGGCCAAACTTTTCCAACCATGCTTAAAATTAGCTTGAGCTATATTTTAAAAGATGTCCTGCTAATGTGATTTAACTTATTGAGAAAAATGTATGCAGAAATAAATGTTTTCAAGCTGATTAATGCTTTTGAAGTGTTTTTACAACTTATTTCCATCAAAAATGTATAGATTGCCTCAAATATGTCTTGATACTAGTCTTTTTATAATAAATACCCCTGAAAGCACTTCATAGTGTGCTTCTGAAATTTGAAAGGTAGCTGTTCAGCAAGAGGCTGTAAATTCTACTCAGCAAGAAGCCAAGTTACATCAGAACGAAGTGAAATGCTGTTCTTCCAGACTTCTGTGCAAGCGTTGTTTTGGAGATTACTGAAGTTTTCATTGGTTGTCTTGTACCTCCTTCGGCAGGGTGTCAGTACTGCTTTCTGTTAGCAAGCTGAAGCTGTAAATTTCGCTAAATGAAACTGAAGTTAACAGACTGAAATCTGGCTTTCTGCGTTCTGTCTGTAGTCAGAACTTGGAACTTGTTCCTAGCTCTGCAATATAATTTTTTTTAGGTACCAGCCAGAGTTTGGGGCAGTGTGCTCTAGGGAAGTCATCACAAGGTTCTTTAATAAAGCCAAGGAGACCTATGTAAGATTTCTCAAAAAGCAAAACAAATAGAAGAAAAATTTACCTGTTGGGTCTCTACTGGGATGAAGTTTTTTTTGTTTGTTTTTTAATTCTGAGCTAGTGGAAAGCCTTTTTCCCTTGAGTGCAAAATTTCAGGAAGCGTGAGGTAAAACGTTGATGCCAAGGTTATCGAGTGATTGTGTAGAGTCTGGTAAGACTCGTGAATCATTTCCTATTAGTGCCCTGCATAGACAGTACCTCTCTTCTGGTCTTCCCTCTTCAGTGTGACAACACCAGTAAATCTGTCAATTTGACTAGTAATTTCGCTTAAACAGAAAAGAGTTTTAGGGGTATTTTTTTCAGGGTTTCTTGCCAAGGTCACTAGGTTTGTTTTTACAACAAGTAAAAATGGTATTTTGACAGTAAACTACTTATTCATTGACAGGTAGGGGAAAAAATGTTCTGGGAACTCATGTGCATTTCACATGTGGATAGGGGGTGTTTGATATGGTGTAATCTCTCTTAAATAATTGCAGACTGTCTGGGAAGATGAAATGTAATGTTCTGGGTATGTCTGATCTTTCTGTAGTTTGAGATAGACTGTTTTAAAAAGAGGTTCAGTCTTACTGCATTTTGTGCTGTCTCCAGGAGATGGATAGGTTTTGTACTGTAGTTTCCTTAGAAAAATATTTGTGTGTCAGTCTGATTTACAGGAAATGTTTTGCAGACTCATCTATTTGTAACCATTGAAAGTTACAAAGTGTCTCGCAAAATTATGCAGTTGCTCAGAGAAGTGTGTTCTTTTATTAGGAACATCAGGTTTAAATTTTCTCACTTGAATACCAAGTTCTAAATAAAGCTCTGACAGTTACCACTATTTCCAGTGCTTGCATTGGTGTACTATTCATTACAAAATGGATGCTTCATTTTATCATAAATGGTTGTGCCCCTGAGGTTGCAATTTCCAAATTTTCGTTAAAGCAATCATTTGTGTATAAACTTTCTTGAAGACTGTTGTCGCTGCTGTAGCTCTCCAGCCACGTAGTTATTTACAGCCTTTAAAGGGTGTAGGTACAGACTTTAGACTAAATGCCTTTGCCCTCAATAGCCTGTAAAGATAGCATTTCCAGGGATTTTTGCATGTGGGAACATAGTTCTGCATGCAGAAGTGCAGGTCTCCCAGCTCATAAGAGCTTGGGATCTGGAGTTACTGTAGGGGAGTGGCTTAACCACAGGAATTGCATCTCCTTCTGTGAGTCAGGTCTTACTGTCTGTCCTTCTCCTGAGAAAGGTTGCGGTGTGCCTTTCTGCTAATACCAGTGTTTTGAATGATTTTAGTGTTAAGAGTGAAGTTATAAAGAACTTTTTTTTTTTTCCGCTTAGGAAAGTATTTGATACAGAACTGTCAGTCTCTCTTTTCTTAGCTAGATGATTTTTTTTTATTCTTAATATCTCTCCTCTAAGTTGAACTTTACTGAGAGCTCTCAGATTTCCACCAGGCGTGTTTTGAAGACCTAGAACATAAAAGTGAAGTTCATGTTGGAATGCAGTCTGCAGAGAAGCAGAGTTGTGGGCAAGCATTTTTCCTTTTTCCAAATGTAGAGCTAAAGCAACATTAATAATACTTCTACAAAAACGTTACTGGGCTGATTTAAAGCAAAACTCTAAAACTGTTATATCCCACATGGCATGAAACATTCCTGCGTTTTTTCCCCCTGCTGTATTAACTTCTTACACAGAAAGGAAATGAATTTTAGAAAGAATGTTATACTTAAGCCGTTTGTGACATTTTCTGTTAAGGAAATACCAGCTGTCAAGAAAGATGCAGCCAATGTTGGGCTATATTAAAAACATTGTAAAGGAACTGTTTGTCAATGAAAAGTGGATTAATTAAAACACTTTTAACTATTTTTGCTCTGGAATAGGGTTAGGGAAGTTCCATATATGCCTATTCTAAACTCAGCCATTACGAAAAGCCACTTTTTTTTTTTTTTTTTTTTTTGAAAGGAAGTTCATTTACCTAAGTTATTCCCTAATTTATAATAATAATAAAGTAACTACAATGTGATGAGTTGGATTAAAAAAGGAGTCAATATGCTTGGAGTCAATATGCTTTTTCTTCAAATTCTGAAAGCTCTCTTTCATTGATTTATTTTTTTTTTTTTTCTTGGTGGACAGAATTTATATCAAAAAGAAAATATGTTGTATTTTAGGGTTATCATATTAAGGTTTTTGTTTAAAACCTTTTACTTTTATGAGCAATCAATATCACTAGGAGGTATTATTTTGCTTCTATGGGGGGAAATACTGAAACATACATTTAAAAAAAAAAAAAAAAGTAACCTGAATCAGGCGTGTGAAATGCTATTATGATAAGATTTACTGTTTAATCCAGTATGGATTTAATCCTGCTGGCTATTCACTACAGTGAATAACACAGACTTACTGTACTGTTTTGAAACATAAGGGGTAATTAAACCAAAGCTTTGTTCTTTTTCCCTTTAATCTGTTGATAACAGATTTACCCTTTCAAAGGTAGTAAACGTAGAAAAAGTTATTCCTGTTACATCTCTGCTTTTATTTATGTACAGAATTTGAAGGGGATGCTTAACCATTATAATTATGTGACTTCAGTATTGAATTTCGATTTTAGAAAAGTATGAACATAGCATGTGGGGGATGGTAGGTCTCCCTCTGCTTAAGATGCCCTACCTTTTAATTGTAATTATTTTCGGGAAATTCATGAATATCAAAAAGCTTTCTTTTGTCCCTTGAATATACTGAAATTGCATTTCTCAAGTTGCATGATTTCTATGAGAGGTAAGCAGATGTTCCCCAAAATTCTCTTCACATTAGACATCTGATTTTTAGTCTGCATTCCAGTATCAACAAAAACATAGGTACAAGTGATATATTGAGTATGTCTTGTTAATGTCACCCACATCTCCACATACAAATTGACCATCTGCAATTCCATTATCGTATTAACTTTTTTTCCTTAAGAAAATTACTGTTTAGGATGGATTGTATATTAGGAATGCCTTAAGGATCTAAGATGTGTGGTCTGTAGAACCCATTTTACTAGTTGCACATTTGATGTTGTATACTGAACTGAATAAAGGAGTGATGATTAGCTGAAAGTGTCCTTAGTTAAATGCCGCTCTGAAGATTTGGGTTGTGCTTTTTACTTGATAAGCACTTGACACCGACCATCGTTACTAATAGCTAGTTGTAGTCCATTGTAATCCTTGTACTGAATGCTAAGGTTTCAAACTGGACACCTATAGAACAAGGGATGTGAAGCTTCTGCAGCTGCAGTTCTGTATTCCTCCCAGGCTGCCTGTCCTTGCTTCCACCCTCGGTAGGCCTCCTTTTTCTGCATGAATTTGGCCAGGAGATCCTCATTCATCCATGCAGGCCTCCTGGTGTTTTTTCCTCACTTCCTCTTTGCCGGGAGGAGGTGATCCTTGAATATTAACCAGCTTTCTTGAGCCCTCTTCCCTCCAGGGCTTTGTCTCATGGTACTCTACCAAGCAACTCCCTGAAGAAGCCAAGGTGTGCTCTCCCCAGGTCCAGGGTAGCAAGCTTGCTGTGCTCCCTCCTTGCTGCCCTTGGGCTCCTAAACTGCACCATGACATGGTCACTGCAGCCAAGGCTGTCCTTGAGATTCACATTCCCCACCAGCCCCTCCTTGTTGGTGGAAATGAGGTCCAGCATAGCACCTCTCCTCGTTGGCTCCTCCATCGCTTGGAGAAGAAAGGTAGCACCAAGACATTCCAGGAACCTCTTGGATTGCCTGTGCCCTGCTGTGCTGTCCCTCCTACGGATACTGGGGTGGTTGAAGTAAGAGTAAACTTACTCCCTTGCAGAGTAAGGGGTGTTGTTTAGGAACAAGGTTCCTTTTTTATTTGCAGTCTTAGGGCAGTGTGAATTTAGAAGCAAGGAGGTGGTTTTAAACTTGTTGTTGTTAGAGCATTTTAAATGTGCTTTGTAACCGGGCTGCCGGAGAAAAACAACTTCCCTTCCTGAGGGAGGAAGGAAAGAGAAGCATTTGCTGTGTTTTGCTGCTGGTTGTTTCTCTTGTTTATGTAATGGTGTTGCACTATAAGAAGGGACAAAAGTACTTTTTATACACAGGAAAACATGGTTGTTTAACCACCAAAGAAAAAGAGGTTTCAGGAGCATGCACAGTATCAAAAACAACATTTCTCGTTGTTATGAGTGATAGTTTGAAAACTATATAAACGTGCCTTTCTGTTAGTTAAGGAAATCTACCTGACATTTCTGTAATGAAAATGCTTTTAAACAAACATTTCGCAATTTCACAAAATTGTCAGAATTTTGTAGTGCCTCTAAGTTTAGTGATTTCAAAATGTGTCTGTACATTTCAGTTGGCTTTCTCGACACAGTTTTGTTGTTAAATGAAAGATTTCTTCTTTAACAAAAATATTTGCCCCACCTATTTTCATTCGCTAGTGGCGGGAACAGTAATGTTAAAAGCTGTTTAAAATACATGAAGTGCTTCCTGCGATAACACCACCTTTTTTTATTCTAGAACAGTAAAAAGAAATTAGATGCTAGAACTTAATCAACATAAGAAGTGATTTGGGAGGTAGAAATCACTAAGTATCCTGCAGGGTGCAGACTGAGACAATTTACAAATCAATAAGTTTGGCTTCTTCAAGCAAAAATTGGGACTTCTTAGATAATGGACAGTAAATGTTGGCAACAAAGGTCATTTCTTAACTTAAGGTAATGTAGAATACGTTGTACGGAATTATGGAACAAAAGAATGTAAATACCTAAAAAAAATTTTTGAATCAGCTTCTTTTCAAAAGTGTCTTGACCTTTATTGAGTCCCCCAGCTGACATTTTAAAAAGATTTTTAGTACTAGTTTCTTTCATTATAAAGGGTTTATTTGTATATTTGCTCCCACATATTTCATTGTCATCTTCTTTGCCATTTGATTTTTTTCAGCTACAATGGCATCTACGTTTCATATCAGCATGATTATTGTGACAGAGTAGTGATGTAGTTCTGTTTTGTATAGAATTCTAGAACACGTTTCTGTAAGTATACTTGTTACCTTGGTAAGCAGAAGAAAAATAAAGCAAACGTGAATGAAAAAGAATGAAGTAATAAGCACCTACAAAAATATTTGAAAGGTAGGTTAAGTATACTCAATTTAGGATGAAATCACATAATAGTCATCGCACATCCACATCTTTCTTTTTTGTTTTGAAATTATTATCTGCATTTTCTCTTTAAAGGTAATAACATGTTTAGCAAGACTTAATGCAAGTGAATCATAGTATATTTATTGTTATTAAAAAAAAAAAGAAAAAATGGTTGTTAGTCCCATATTTTTGAGGGGAGAAAAACTTTAATCTGTTCTCTGGAAGTTGCTGAGACATTTCATTGTCTGAGATAATAACAAATGGTGGAAGGGTAAATTATACTTTAAATAATGCATACAACAGGAGTACATTTTTTTTCTCTTTTACTGTTGTTAGGTTGGGATTGTCCAGTTTGCTGCTTTTTTTTTTTTTTTTAACCATTCTTTACATTCCTTGACCTGTTAGTAGCATGGGCTGGAAGCTTCCTGGCTTCTCAAGAGCGTCCTTTGCTCCAGTATGGCTGTCTGAACCGATCCCAGAAATAAGATCTAATTTTCTCCTTACTACTTTCCTCTTCTTAAATACTTTGCGCTTTGAAGCCTTTAAGTTGTTTTACATTATCTGAGGTGCTGGTTCACAACTAACAACATTTTCTGGTAAGACATTTAAAAAATTTGAACTTTTCCTTAGAATGACATACAGTCTTTAGACTTTATTTTAAAGATTCAAGGGAGGGGATGGAGGGCATTCTGAGAATTACTGGTGTTTTGCAGTTAAGTTAGTTAAAAGCCTTTAATGGGTTTGCCTCACTTCTGACTACCTGGTACCGATAGTTGCCCGAAATTGTGGCTGGGATTTGTACCTTTGTTACTTGAATGGACAAGTTGTCTGTCTGCTGTCAGTCATTTTCCTTTATAGATTTGGATACTCAGCAACAGTGAAGAAACCTTCAAAGGATGCTGCTAGAACAAAGGGATTAGGTCTGTTTATATAGAAGACAAGCTTAGTCTGTTAATGAATGAGTAATGTTGAGAAGAATATAAAACCATGTATTTTATGGTTTAAGCTAAATGTCAGCAGAGACTAAGAATAAACTTGCCAGCACTGCCTACTGCAGGCTTTCTTCCTGCACTTTCTTATGAAATTTATGGTTCAAGATATTGTCAGACAGGATGGCTGGGTGGACTGATTCAGTTCAGCAACTTCTGTGTTTGTTCTACTGATCATTTTGTTCAACACCATATAAGATAACAAAGTATCTTAGGTATCAAGAAACTGTAAATATTCATTTTCTGTAAGAATGTTCTGTTAAACACAGATTAAATCCAGGTTTACAGAATCTGTCCTTTCTTTACCCTAGGCAATTTTCCAATTTACTGACGGCAGGCAGCCCAACAAACACTCCCTCAGACAATTCCTCATCTTTATCCTTTTTCCAGAATGAAAATCCAAAAATATCATCAGTCGGGGCCAAAATAACAAATGAAAAGTGGGTGTTGCCACTTCTTGCCAGGTTTTATGTAAATGTTGTTCTCCTTCCCTGTCCCAGAATAACAACAAAGCTTCCCAAAGAATCCACACAATAAAGCAAACACTTTTTCAGACTCTCGTCTAATTCAGAGTAGCTACATGAAAAACGCCAGATAACAAGAACTGTAAAGTGTATAGTCTATATCTGACTACTAAGGTTGCAGGGAATTTTAGGGGTATGTGCTTGGTCCTTGATGATACTCAGTTATTACTCTTACTACTAAGGCATGAGTTATGTAGCTGATAGTTGCTTTTCTTTTGCTTGATTGAGAGGAATCTAATTGGGGCATGAATGGGTAGATCCAGTAATTTATGACAGACTGGAATGAAATGCTTTGATGAAGAACTGGAAAACAAAGGTATACAAGCTCCAGAGATTCAAGTGTAGAGATTGTGATCTACATCTGCTTGTTCTTCCTCCAGCTTCAATGGTGTGATCAGAAGCAGTAAGAATGATGGGGGTATTGTGGGGCGTGAGACCTAGAATTGGTGTTGAACAGCAGACCAGAGACTGGACTAACAGCAGAAGGTGTGCTGGCAGAAGAAGTTAATACGACTGAAGTGACAAAGAATGAGGAGCAGGATCAGAAACCAAGACTGAAAAATAGCAAGAGGGACAGGAAGCAAGGTTTTCAGAGCAATAATCTGGATGTTGTTTGGGTTTTTTCTATACCAGATGTGTGTGGCAACCATTAATGGAGTTCACAAGGACAGTTCTTTGAATCTGGAAATGCTGGTGGCTGGTTGCAGCTCAATTGTCTTGAGTTGTACATGCTGCTGTTTTCTGCAGGCTGTTCTTTTTTTGGTTTAAATTCTTGAGGTTACAACGAATTCACTATTCTAAGTTTAGAGAGGATTTTTTTTTTTTTATCCAAAGGTGCTCTGTACCAACAAGTCATTGTAATTAAATCATGTTCCTATGCATGATATGAAAGAACAGTTTCTTCATCAGTGGATTTAGTAGAGGAAGTTCCGCTACCATAGGCTCCTCCCCATGGGCTGCAGCTCCAGCCTGGGGCCTGCTCCTACGGGGGCTCTCCATGGGCCGCAGCCTCCTCCAGGCCACATCCACCTGCTCCACCGGGGGCTCCTCCATGGGCTGCAGTGTGGAGATCTGCTCCATGGGGGACCCATGGGCTGCAGGGGGACAGCCTGCTCCACCAGGGGCTCTCCACAGGCCGCAGGGGACTTCTGCTCCAGCACCTGGAGCACCTTCTCCCCTCCTTCTTCACTATTCTTGGTGTATCTTGGATTTTTTCTCAGTTTCTCACCCCTCTCTTCCACCAACTGCTGTTGTGCAGCAGTTTTTTTGCCTTTCTTGAGTCTGCTCTCACAGAGGTCCGGCCAACGTCACTCACTGGCTCAGCTCTGGCCGGCAGCAGGTCCCTTTGGGAGCTGGCTGGAGCTGGCTCTGATCTAACATGGGGCAGCTTTTGCAGTCTTCTCACAGCAGCCCCCACACAGCTTCTCACTACCAAAACCTTGCTGTGTAAACCTACTACACCCCCTCAGCTCCTCCATGGTTCAGATAAATTGTTATTTACAAGACCCATTTTCTTTGCTTCAGTGGATAGAATTCTACATCCGAACCAAGTTTGGAATACTTGAAAAACAAGTTGTCTTAAGAACAAACTGAATACTGAAACCTAAAATAAGATTAAAATAAAATAAAAAGACTCTAGAATATAACTAGAGAAATCACCACTACATTAATTTACAGCTAGGATGTCATAGGTAACTTGTTAATACTTAAAATAGGAAGTAACAATTTCTTTCCCTGTGGCAATGCTGTCATAGTTCCCCTTTTGAAAATGAAGGGAGTCTCCCATACTGGTTTAGGTAATGTGCATCTTCCTTTCTACTTAGGCATATTTGTGCATTTTCATTTATGAAGTGTAAATGCTCAGCTTGTTTTGAAATTCAGATATGTTGGATATATGGGATGATAGGGGCCCTGAGCAAACTAGATAGGAGCCCCGAGCAAAACCTTGCTGCTGTGTTTTCTTAGAGTTCTGGTTTTGTGCTCTTGTAGGAGGATGTAGAGATAGTTGTAAGTAGTTGTTGAAAGGCTAAGTTTTTGTAAATAGATGTGTGCTTGAAAAGTCCCTAGATAAGCTGGCAAAATAAATTTCGCTGTTTACTCTTTTGAGTTACAAATAATTTGACTAGGGACAAATGCTGCTGCTTCTGAAAAGGAGGAGGAAAATGATCTAGTGAATATAATTGTCATGAAAAAAAGTTTTTAAAATCAAAACCTTACTAGACACTTACTGTTACCGCTTACTGTACTAAATAGTCCATTATTGAGGACTGGTAGCCTGCTTCTAACATGTTAGATACATGAAGGTTGAGGTACTGCATTAGTAATGAATTACATTCTTAGAGCTATCAGAGGATAACAGGTTGATTGCACTGCATAGTGTGAGGGAAAATCTGTGTCAGATATGTATTTCATAACCTGAAAGTTATTTTTCTAAATTGACCATTTATTATTGAAAAGAAAAATGGCTAAGGGAAGTACTGGTGGTCATGGTGTGTGCAGCTCGCCCATTGTACACTTGGCTAACAGCTCTAGGGCACCTAGGGTAAAATACATGTATATGTGATTATTTAGAAAAATAAGCTTGGTTGATCAAATTCAGTGACACAGTAATATTGTAATATTCTTGACTTAGCTGCTTGTGACATAATAGTACCTGTGTCCTTTTTATCTAAACGAACACTGAATTTTCACAGAATCACAGAATTTTCTAGGTTGGAAGAGACCTCAAGATCATCGAGTCCAACCTCTGACCTAACACTAACAGTCCCCACTAAACCATATCCCTAAGCTCTACATCTAAGCGTCTTTTGAAGACTTCCAGGGATGGTGACTCCACCACTTCCCTGGGCAGCCTGTTCCAGTGCCTAACAACCCTTTCAGTAAAGAAGCTCTTCCTAACATCTAACCTAAAACTCCCCTGGCGCAACTTTAGCCCATTCCCCCTCGTCCTGTCACCAGGCACGTGGGAGAACAGGCCAACCCCCACCTCACTACAGCCTCCTTTAAGATATCTGTAGAGAGCGATAAGGTCGCCCCTGAGCCTCCTCTTCTCCAGGCTGAACAAGCCCAGCTCCTTCAGCCGCTCCTCGTAGGACTTGTTCTCCAGGCCCCTCACCAGCTTCGTTGCCCTTCTTTGGACCCGCTCAAGCACCTCGATGTCCTTCTTGTAGCGAGGGGCCCAAAACTGAACACAGTACTCGAGGTGTGGCCTCACCAGAGCCGAGTACAGGGGGATGATCACCTCCCTAGCCCTGCTGGTCACACTGTTTCTGATACAAGCCAAAATGGTTACTCTAAAAATTTCTTTATGGAAACAAAATTATTGAATTGAAATATGGGTCAGTGGTATAGTAGTGGGAGTCATTTGATATCCAAATGCCGGTGTTTTCAAACAGGGCAACTCTTTTGAAGACTGTTCTAGGCAAACTATTGTTGGCTAAGGGGACTCAATTTAATAACCTTCCATAAACATTTGGTTAAAGGATCTTCTCTTCAGACTTTGGGGAAGACAAGTCCTTGACAACTAAAATTTAGTCTGAATCTAAAACAGTTTTTTGAAATGTCTTCAAATGTGAAATTGACAGAAGAATATTCTTTTGTATAAGTCAACAGGAAAAAAGGGGAAGAAAATGGAAGAGAGGGCTATCATGAAAAAGCACTTAATTTTGCAAACAATTTTTTTCATTGCTGAAGTTTGTTAGGACTGCACGTGTTTAGTCACTTTTGTACATAAAAAGAAACAGTTATTTTCGTTGTTACTATTCTTATATAAATGTAAATGATTTTGGTAATTTTGGTCTTGATCTCATCTCAAAAACTGCCTGACAACTAAATTTCATTTTCTGAAACTCTATTAAAGCTCCAAGCTGTGTTTTGGTGCACAGCAGTAGTTATATGTCTCGTAGGAAAACCTTAACTCTTCCAAGGCATCCTATGCCCCTTTCCTTTCTTTCCTTTTCTCAGAAGAAAATCTTGTAAAAAAAAAAATACTGTCTACATAGTATTGTGCATTTGGGAGGTTCTGGTGGCATGAAGATGTAAGGAGAGGGGGGAATCCGTGAAATTAAGCATCTCTTTAGCTTTTCCTATCATTGCCTGCTTCACTACCAAGTTCTGCAATATTAGCCCCCTGTACATCAAGCCTCCATGAAAATAAGCTGTGCTTCACAGAAAGGGAAAGTGGAGATTTCTTTTGTAAGAAAAGATTACAGGAACAGTTTACAGAGTAGAGACATGGGATGGGGAATGAGGGGAAATAATTCTAGCTACCCAATTTAAAGCGCTAATTTAAATACCCAAAATTAAATGAAGAAAATCCTTCTTTGATGGATTGTGACTAGGCTTGGTGAATTGAAAATTACATAAGGTACTTTTCATCTGGGATTTTAAAAGTCTGTGCTATGAAACAGAAGACAGTTACTTTTTTTATTGTAATATTTTTTTTACCAAAGATTTTAAAAAACAACAACAGAAAACAACCAAACTGCTAGTCCAGAACCACAGTAATGTTGCTGAAATGCATGTAAAAAGGGGTAAAACCTGACTATAAAGCCTGATTATTAAAATTGATTCACTTCTTTTGACTTTTGTAGCTATTGGAGCTAAAACATATGAAGGAATGTGCTCCTTGTCTGGATTTGGAAGCTACTTATGATCTAATGTTATCACAGTTGTGATACCACATAATTACATGTACTGCCACGAGTCCATTACTTTCTACAATTACTACAATTAATACATTACTATATATTATTATTGCATTATTACTATATATTATTATTGCATTATTACTATATATTATTATTGCATTATTCATAGAATCATAGAATATCTAGAAATTACTAAAATTTCTACAATTACTTCCTATTGCACTTAGACTGTTTCTGTGAGATACATCTAAGGTGAGCAAATATGTATTTAACAAAACCACGTCATCATTGCTTATCCAGTGAGGGCTTTTTGTCTGAACTTCTTACCATATTCCACCAAGCATAATAAAGCACCAAAAGCACCTTTGTCTTCACATCCTTTGCCTCGTGAATATCAAAGAACAGCACACGCTACAGCTGGGACAGGGCTACCCACGTGCTATTCTACCAACCACCTACTTCCAAACTGAATTTATATAGCTAATTTATTTTAGCATACTCTTTGAAAAGACTGTTAATTTATCGTGCATAAACTGGTGAAGATGAGAGAGGATCTAAAAATAACTTGTTGGCTTTTAGTGAATATTGCTGGCTTACCTTTTAGAATAGAAACTGGCAAAGATGTCACATTTTCATGTCCAATAGTTTCATGGACATTTGTTTTCAGTATATTTTTCTAAATACTCAATTCAAACATTCTCATCGATATATCAAAGTTTGTAATGAAATTTAATTGCTCAGGAATCCTCAGTATCACTTATTCCAATAACTGGTTCCTGTTACCAGCATTACTTTAATAATATATGTTTGAATCCAATAGAAGAGATCTTTTTAAAAGTGGTTGTGAAAGCTTCTTTTCTTACTGTGATGGTTCAATAACATTGGAAAGGAAAAACACATTGTTATAGCTTGTTTCTATGTTGGAAAAAAAATTTCATTACAATAAATCTTAGCTGTTGTTGAAAACTAAGTGGTCAGCAGGAATCCATGTTTCCTCAAGTTGTTTTCAAATTTTATCCTTACTGCACATTTGAAAACTTTCTAACAACCAGCTTTACCCCACCTTCAGTGATGGATGATGGAAAACTCAGGCTTAAATATGCCTGAGTCAGTATATTAATCTTCTGCTTTTTAATTAGCCTCTGCTATAATTGGATTCTAATTGTTAGAAGGCATGTTGTTTTGCCTTGCTTAGCTGTAATGGAGTACTTTCAAGTAGCTCTAAGCTTTCACTTTGACATAACTAGCATGTTCCTATATTCCCACTGTTAGATTATTTGGGTTCCTTGCAGTCCCCTCAAGCTGTTAAACCGTGACAGCAGCACGAGAAAGTGAAAATGAGTTGTGTGTGATAAAATTTTGAATATGAAGCAATTCTACATACAATTAAAAATGATATGTCTTAGCCTTGAAAGATGGTGGTCTCAATCTTAATTATTTATCATCCTGCACCATATCCTTGTCTCAAATATGGAGAGACATTAACTTGATGGAGGGACCACTTGGTGGATAAGGAATTGGTAAGAAATTGGCTGGATGGAGAATGGATCTGAGAGCAGCCCTGAAGAGAAGGACTTGGGGGTGTTGGTTTATGAGAAGCTTGACATACACCAGGAATGTGCACTTGTAGCCTAGAAAGCCAACTGTATCGTGGACTGCATCAAAAGAAGCATGGCCAGCAGGGCGAGGGAAGTGATTCTACACCTTTGCTTCCATGAGACCCCCTCCTGGAGTACTGCATTCAGCTCTGGGACACCCAATATAAGAAGGATGGTATAACTCTTCTGGATGCACTGTTGCTTCATTTGTTGCTCAGGGTGGACCTCCTGAGGGGAGAAGTCAGAACTTTGAAGGGCAAGATCCTCGCCTTGCTTGTTGCTGAATTTGGGCAGTGAAGAAAACCAATTTAGAGAAAGAAGAGATGGGCTTTCATTTTAGTGCTGTTTTGCAGAATTAGGTGTAAGATCTTGTTCAATATGAGTTAGGGTATATAAGGGTGAGTGTTTCTCTGCTCCCTGGCTACCTCCATTCAGAAATTCAGATGCTGTTCAGCCCATAAATTAAGACAGCAGCATCCTGCAGGTCTTTTTGATTTTATGCTTCTTTTTTTTTTTTTTTTTTTTGATTTTGGAAAAGACAAGTGATTCCAGTTGTCACTGAATTAATTCATGACATTTTAGAAAGAAGTTGGAACAATTTTACAGTGCCTTTTTTAATAAAGGCCTTGAAACTATAGATTCTCTAAATAGTTTCCATCCTTTTGTTAGTGTTTACTTGTGCTGACATAAATGAAGAGCTCTAATAGACTCCAAATGGTACTGTGCAATATCAGGTCTTTGATTCTCATGTTGTATCATTTGCTATCACTGTACATGATAGCAAATAGCATAGCTGTCTGTTCCATGTTCGTCTCAAAAATTTCACTTAACTCAGGGACATAAGAATATTTCATAGTCAGTTCTGCTGTTTTCAGTGCTTATGCCTCTGTGTTCCATTTTGTGGCTGTGCTTGTGATGTTTTTTTTCTTGCAGTAATGGCAGAAGTGAACTGATTTCTGCATAATCTCTCCTCAGGCCATGTTATTTGAATGGAAAGCATCCCAGTATGTAAAGATATACCATTGATTGGTTATTTGGGAGTACTGAGAGTTCCAGTAGTGCATTTAATTTCATAAGATAGAGGGAGAAGGATTAAAGTGATGGGGAAGAGAAGGAAATTGAATGTCACAAGTATCTGTTTTTGACAAGCCTGTAAATCATAATTGTTCCAATAGAAGTATCACCATCATAGTTCCCATTGCAATTAAATCATTTGAGGCATTTCCAAGAACTGTTTGACACTGTCTCCTACAGTGTCCTTATAGGCAAGCTCGGGAAGTGTGGCCTAGATGAGTGGGCAGTGAGATACATTGAAAATGGGCTGGGTGGCAGAGCTCAAAGGGCTGTGCTCAGTGCTGCGGTCTAGTTGGAGGCCGGTAGCCAGCTGTGTCCCCCAGGGGTCAGTACTGGGGGACAGTACTGCCAACCTCGGCCATGCTGTGATTCTGTGATTGCATTTGGGAATTTTACAAACGCAACTAGCAATATGTACATGCTTTCTTATACATATCCTTATTAGTGAACTTATTTCACAGCTTGAAGATCAGCTTTTCTAGCTTTTTTCCTTTTTTTTTTTTTTTTTTTCCTGTGCTATTAGTATGCTAATCAATAATAGCAGATCCTTTCCAGGAATTCTGTGTGTTTATATAACCTTTTCCCTTGAAAGGGCAGGGCACTTGGTAAAAGGGGAAAAATATGCCAGGCTGTGCTCCCACTTGGAAAGAACTGAGAATTCTAGATTTTCTTGGAAGAGAAACTCTTCCAGCAAAAAAAATATATATATAAAAAAATAAAAAAAAAATAATGGCCTTCATAATGAATTGCTAGATCATTAAATCTGTCTGGACCTAAATAAAAGTCTAGATACAGTTGATAGTAACAACTGCATTATATTATTAAGACATTCCACGACTACAGAAACAGCTATGAGAAGATTCCTGATTTAGATACTTCTGGTAGTATGATCTGCACTGCCAAATCTGGATAATATCTTCTTTTTTGGGTATCATTTATCTAGTGCAAATAACCCATAACCTTCTCGACACTATGTCTCCCTTCCACATGAAAGTCTTGGTGTAGGTTTGGGTATTATGTGTTTTCTGGACTCTCATCCCAAAGTTACAAGCAGTACAGTTTTCACTGCCTTTTAAAAGTTGTTCTGTCATATTGTTCCCTTAAATCTTTGAAACTTTTAAGGCACTTTTCATAGTAAAATCAGCAATACTGAGACAGAGACTGAAAGCAGTCAGTTGTTCTGTAACAATGCCCAAAGTGTGTGTTGGGTGACTTTTCATCTATAGTTTTTGTGAGGCTTTCCTTCTTCCCTCCCTTTTTTTTGCTTCATAGCTCTTGTTAAATTAGAGCATTGCTCACATGTAAAATCTGGTGGACCTTGAATTGCTGTAACTGGCTATTTCCCTGACTAGGTCACTTGCTGTTCTGTAATTCATGGCTACTTTATTCTTGGATTGCTTAGCATCAGTCTGCCACAGCACGTACATCTAATGATGTTGCAACTGCTAAATGTATTTGGAACTGACTTGAAACTCAGTGTAACGTTGACATGGTCTTTGATATGGGAAATACACCACCCATGAAAACCCTTTAATTTATTTTTTTATATGGTCTCCTTTCAATTCTGACAAACTTTATTATAAATGGAGGTTCTGTTTCAAACGAGCTATTATTTCACATAATAAGGCTAAAAATCTTAGTCTTAGATGTTGCTTTTTTTCCATTTGTCTTCTAGAGGCTTAGAAAAGTATTGCATAAGCACTGGCAGATAACTTTCCTGGCTTCAACACTGAGTTACTGTGTTTAGCTTCTTGTACTGGTAATTTGTTATAGGATAAAATGACCTTTATAAGTGTTCATGCAAGCATTTCGTTATTCATTTATAAATAACACTGGGGCCTTTGCATCTCAATGTAAAACACTTTACAAATAGGGATCAAAGGTTAGCTCTTATCTTCCCGTGTGTTTGAGGGACAAAACCCATTCAGCTTTAACAAAAAAACCACAAGTTACTCTATTCTATTTTATTGGTATATTGGCTTTTTTATATTTGACACTTACAGGTTGAAGAAAAACGTGTGTGTCTTACAGAATCGGATTCAGTAGCCCTGGAACCAGAAGCAAAGTACCTGCATCAGCTTGTTGCTGAGCTATGGAGCTGCTTTAGCTCGAGTACGGATCACCTAACTCAGCTGTATCTTCCCAGGCAAAGCTAGCATCTATGCACAGCACCATGCAGATGGATAAAGTTAATGCTCTGTTAGAAATGGTTTTGAAGTCTCGAGGACCTCCATTTGAGGTTCTGTCAGAAGATAAGCTTCCCTTGTAGCTGGTGGAAGGAGAATTATGGAGCTCGAGACAGGGTTAAAGCTGCAGTTCTTAACTCTAGTTTGTAATGTCACAGAATCACAGAATTTCTAGGTTGGAAGAGACCTCAAGATCCTTGAGTCCAACCTCGATGTAGTCCTAGAAGTACCCCAACACGCTGTTGACTTGTCCAGCTAGTGAGCTGTCAAACGAGATCTGAAGGGTGTTCTCCAGGGGGCTCTGAAAAGCACAGTAGAGCTTCACCTCTTACGGTTAGGTCCTGAATCAGAAATACTACCGGTTAATAGCAGTGCTGAGGTTTGACAACGTGTAAGTTTTGGCTATGCATTTTTGGGATATCTTCACCAAAACATAACAGATGGAGAACAGGTTTTCATGTTCATAAATAGATCAAATGCAAATAAACAGTTTCCACTGCCTGTAGTGGGGATGAAATGATCATGTTGCTGCAGAACTACTTCATGTTTCCCCTTTCGCTTCCAAGTCTGCCAGGTAACCATCTGTTGTTTCTACTATGTTTACCTTGGAAAGCAGCCAGCCTGTAAGCATAATTCAATAGATAATTACAATGCATGTGGCTTTTAAGGTTATTATAATCATGTAATATTTGCTGATGTGTTAAGTATGCTTCAAAGTGCCACGTATTCCTGACACTAAGGCAGCCTTGCTAAATTTTAAGTTATCTAAAGTATGGAATTTTCCAGTTATGTGGCTAGAGCATTTTTAATGTTGTTCGCAAATTTCTTTTTATATACATTTGTCTTGGAAATATGTTAAAAAAAAAAAAAAAAAAAAAAGGCCTGAGGCAGTTGCTCAGACTCAAAGATTTGGCAGAGTTATATGTGATTGATAATAGCAACTTCTTAATTATAGAAGGGAGAGAGAGACATGAATTGATCTGTAGGCATAGTTCTCCATTTCTTTATAAGTACTATTTAGCTAGAATGTCTTACAGGGGTAGCAAAATGAAGATAAGTCTCTCGTTAAGTTGATTTTACCATTGATTCTGGGTGGACCCTTACTGGCTTTAGTGTCCTCTGTTGGGATTTTTAAGGCTGGGCCTGCTGAAGTTTTGTAACCTGTAACATGCTCCTAAGAACTGGAAATAGAGTAGGCTAGCAATTGGAACTGTTTCACAGGCAATGGTTCACAGCATAAAAGATGCTTTATAAAAAAAAATGCTTTGGTTAAAAAAAGTGCTGCAATACCATCAAATCAGAATCACATTCACTTGTTGCACATGCATTTGTAGCATACATTATACCAAAAGCAGGAGTTATTTGGGTTAATATATTCTGTTCTAAAACATACTTTTTTTCTAAAACAGAGATTTTTTTAAAGGCTGCAAATACAAAACTCTCACTGAAACCTTCTCCTAGTTGGGTAGCTTGCTTAAGGCATCTGAAAGCTTGCTTTTACATGCTCCCTCTTTATTTTCATAATTGTACCCCTTACAATTATATGAGTTAGCATCAATTTTCTGTCGTGCTGCTGCTATCCTAGCAATGGTTGATGGTTTACATAGCTTGTTGAACAGGCTGTTTGAATTTTGTTCATGCTTGTCTTCTGTTTTTCTTTTGTGTTGTTAACCCAATGAAAGAATTCGGTGCTGATGGCAGTGGAAGAGCCGTTGATAGTTTCAAGGGAGTATCCTTACAGAGAAGGAAATTGCTGGTTACTGTTCTGTAAGCAGACTAAAGCAAACAATTTGTCTGTGAAATGCTGAACAGAGCAAAGTTTTTAGAACCATGGAAGTTCAACTTTTAATCATGTGTTCAGGATCTGTTGTAGTGCATGTGAATAACTTGAAGAGCTTTTACTGTCCCTAGGAAGGAATTTTGGTCCCGTTCCAGTGGTAGAGACTTTAAGATGCTCAACTGATTGCTCTACTTGTTTTGTCTTTGACTCTCTGTTCTTCAACCTGCAATACTTGTTCCCCAACTGAGGACTTTATTGTTCAATGGGTACTTCTGAAATTATAAATCCCATTCCTTAAGTACAGATATAAACTGAAGTGTTGAGATGCTGTTACACAGGGGAAAAATTAGATTTAATAACTTGTTTGTTACATCTCCAATTACTAAGTGGAAAATTATTTTTCATAGTTTTTGCTTGGATTTGTTATCTATCAAAATTGGTCAGCTGATAGGTCTGTTGCAGATTTTTAAAACCAGAGGACTTAGACTTGCCAGCTGTTGCCTCTACAGGTAGCTTCTTCTGTAATGTAGACTAAGCCTACAGTTGACCTGCAGGCTTTATATTATAAAACTAATAAAACTCTAGAACTGTCTGCTCTTCCATGTTTGATTGGGCTAGGCAACATCCCTATTTGGTGTTTAATGATGAACCTTCTCGATCTTTTCTTTTCTGTTTTTAAAAGCAGAGGTTTGAAGGGGATGGCAGGAGTACAACAGCTGTTCTTCATCTGCTGAAATTACTTTTCATGATTTGTCAGCCAGGGCACTCTTTTTTTTTTTGCTGATTGCTCTTTAATATAAGCTTGTGGGGTCATAGCAACTTGCAGGATAATTTAAAGAACAACTGGGAAGTGGGAAGCTCTGAAGAAGTTAATCAAAATGACTTGTGTTTGCCAAAAGTTACCGCTTTTTTTTTTGTTCTGTAAATTGCACAGAAAATGCTCTTGTGCAGTTATTTCTACACCAGCTGAAATGGTCAATTGTATTATTGGATAGTAAAGAATAAAAGCAAACTACTTCTTTTCCATTATTCTTTTATTTTTCTTTCCCAGAAATAACTGTAGCTGTTGCTTGACACCCTCTTACAAAGTATGCTTAAATACCTTAGTTCACGTTCACATTCAAGCTTTATTGGTCTAATGGTTGTCCAGAGCAACAGTGAAAAGAGTACAGGTAAACTTGAATGAAAAATCATCAGCCTGGTTTGATGTCTGTACTCTGACTGAATTATCTGCTTACAGTATCTAAAGGTTGCACTGCAGAGAATCTCAGCCAGCATTTGGAAAAAAAATGACTTGGAAGAGCAAATAAAACATTCTATTACATCCTTTATTGAATTATAGTAGTAAGATTAAATCTGGGCAAATAAAAGAGATAATAAATGGTAAGATGCAGCAGTAATCATATTTTATTGTTAATATTTACGGAAATTACTCATTAAGTATTGTACTTTGTGCATGTGCATGTTATTGTTGGAGAGGGTCAGGGATGTGGTTTGTGATGATAATTATCTGTTATTGCCCTCTTCTATATCATTTTATGATACATGTGTTAAATCCCTTGAAGGTTTATTAAATGCAGGAACTGAATAAAAAGGAAATAGTTTTAATGGTCAAGTGCCTGTTCCTTCATGTTTGTTTTTTTTTCTGTGATTTTGATCTGTGCTATATGTGTACATTCCTTAAAATACTGCAGTACACAAGAGAAGCATCAGCAATAAAATAGAGTTCATAAAGGGGTCTATGGAAACTGATGAATCTTCTTGCCTGTATTTTATAAACTACTGATTAGAGTGGATACCTATGCAAATAATAATTCAGCTTCTTCCTGTCGTTGCTTCCCATATAACTTATGCTATTCCTGCAGATCTTTTTTTTTTTTTTTTTTTTTAACCTGAGGCACAAGTGAGTAGTTACATGGTCAAAGAGAGAGGGCATGCTGTAGTTTCTTGCTTGGAATACAAGAATTGTTAAAATTTTCCTTTGAAATGTTATGATAAAAAAAATAAATGCTGAAACAGAAAAGCCTGATTTTGCTGAGCTTCAAACATTTTACTAGGTTGTGTCATTCCCACTGAAACTTGTCAGTGTGTCTGGTGGTCTGTAACTTGGCCCATCAGATCAGTGCTTGCTGAGACCCCTGTATTATTTGCCTTGCAAGCTGTGAAGCTATTTTCTATTATCTGACTGCCTACTCTCCTTTCTAGACAACTGTAATCTTTCACTGTTTTTTTATGGGTACTAGAAAATTGGGATTTTAGCCTGACAGCTTTTTAATGAACACCTGTGAAGTTGACAACCTTTTTGCTCACCTCCTTGAAGAAGACCAATCACTTCACCCAGGTGAAAGGTTTTAAAAATCATTGTGAAAATGTTATCTTCTGACTTGGGAAGTATTTTTCAGAATGCAAAATTGAATGTGGGAGGTGGAATTTCTAGCTTACCCCTTTTTCTTAGTGCTTTGAAGAAATGCAGAGGTAAACGAAGTCAGTTTGCAGCTAACTGCTAGCTTTGCAAAACTATTAGAGAAGAGGCATAATTGGCTATCTATATGAATTTCTCTGTGATTTTAATTGAAATTAATGTTTACCTTTTCCACTAGTAACTGAACAAAAAAAAATTAAACAAAATGCCTCATATTCCCTGTTCAGTTCATGAAGATTAATCAACATGCAGTTTTATTGCCCGTGGCTATTGAATGGAAATGCCAGGAACAATGTGGTGTTGTTCTATTGCCCTTTTATTTTGGTGATGTAATAAAACCTCATTTGTTGACTGCATAACAGTAAATACTTGAAAATCGCTCTAGGTTAGCAGGCAGCTGGCTCTGTCAGATTATGTTGCTTAGTTCAGTACTGTAGGTTAAATCTTGTGTTCCTTTGGATTTTGGAAGACAGCTAACCTATTTCTGCAAGAACATTGAACTCCAGAACTGGTAAGGAATTGTGAAGCATGTGGTGAGTCTCAACTGCTGTGAAACTTCTAGAGCTTTAATTTAGAAGAACTTTCTTGTTTCTAAACAAATAAAATTTGTTTTTCATCTTTTGCACTCATCAAAGCCATAAAAACAGTGGAGAAGAACTAGTTTTGTTGTAGAGAAAAGGATTTTCATAGATCATGTTTAAAACCTTTTGAAAACATCACAACAAGCCATGGTTTGCCTTTAATTCCGACTGCACCTGGAATAAAAACATGTGGACAATAAGAAAAAGAAGCTAAAATGTGATCACGGGAAGACGCCACTGCTTTATATTACTATGGAAAAACTGTATGTGTAGAGTCATGAAATAATTTTAAGAAAATATTCTAATAAAAATGGAGTCAACAGAAATGCAAATGTTTTGGAAAGTATTTTTTTCCCGTCATAGCCAAGGATTTTTAAAATTAACTGAAATGTAAAACAAAAATTGTATTTTGAGAATCCCTGTTTCCTGTTACCTGGAGACAGGGCATGTTTGCCTTCTGCTATGGCAACAGGGCCATGCGAAGCACAGTACCCCGTTAGCTTGGAGTTTTGCCACAAGGCAGATGAATAACTACAAGCATAGTATGTGGGTGCTGCCTTCCTAATGTTTGCAGCTTTGAGCCTGAATCTTAAAATAGTTTTGACTGTTTCAACTACAGCTCTGACATACACAGTGAATAGAGAGGGGCTTTAAAATGCCCAAATGCCAAATCCAGTGTTTAGAGTCATACCTGCCATAGGAAGAGAGAGTTGGCAACAGCAATAAGGGAGTAGTTAGGTGCTTTGAAAATGCTTGGTATCTGCTGCTCAGACTTTCAATCTAATCCTTTAAATCATTTTTTGGATATCTAATCTCTCAGATGAATCAGCTCTGGATTTTCTTTGTTTTGAGATTTTTCACATTTTACAAGTTTTCATTGAGTACACCTTTCCAGTTTGGTTGCTTTCTTAACAGTGTTTTGAAATCACTGGTGTATATTTTTGTATTGCTTTGTAGCTTTTTCTCCTCTTGTGGAATACACACGTTAAATTTGGGATGGCTCACATATACATCTAGAAGGACACCTTGATTCCAAACAAGTTTTTTTAAAGGGCTAAGAGATGCAAAAGGATCAGTCACTTCCCTGTTGCCATCGGTAGGAGTTAATGGGGAATTCCTGAGGTAACTGGAACCAACTCTCACAAGCAGACCTTCTAGCATCATGGGGTTTATTGTGCCCAGACTGTCCCAGACAGCACGGCATGTGTGTGAGAGGAGTATTGCTGCTTTGGAGAGGTGCAATGCGGGGTTGGGAGTGTGAGGCATGGGCTGGCAGTGGGTTGCTGTTGGGAAGGTGAGGGTAAGGAGCTGAGCAAAAAAGGGTTTATTAGGCAAGCTGCAGCACAGTATGAGCATCCGCATTGCTTCAGAGACAGGGCAGTTCCCAAACTGTACTGAAGCTTTTGTAGGACACAAAGTTGTGTCTAATTATTTATCTGACAGAGCTGGCTCTATACAATTTAGAAGCTTCTGTACTGTGCTGCTCATCTAGGAAGTGCTGGAGCAGGCTCCTTATGGCCCCACTTGTGTTAGGGACAGCACACTGCTGTAGTGGTGCACCTGGGCTACAAAGTGTGTCAAATGCAGCGTGGGGTATTCACCCTCTTCTCTCTCTGCTCTAAATACGTGCAGAGCAGTACTCTTGCTGACCTCCTTTCCAGCCTAGAGCACATGCTTTTGGCAGTCAGCAAGCCCAGCAGCTTGTATGATGGCTACCCATCGCTGACTGATGGTTAAAATGAGAATACATGGAAATGTTTCTCAGCTGTCATGTATAGGCAGATGCACTTAAAACCATGTAACCTGTTGTGCAGCTTCTAACTGAACCCGGAAACAAAACCAAGTAAGTAGAGTGTCTTAATTTCACCTGGTTACTAAAATGCTCTTGCTGAACACTGTTTTCAGGAGGCCAGCTGGATGGGTTACTCTCTGCTATTGTTCTTCAGCTTATGCTTCTCATTTTGCAGTTTTGCTTGAATTCATGAAGAGTTGTTTTTCTATTTCTCATACCTGTTTGCATTTTGTGTGCTTTATGGTGGTGGAGGTAATTCAATGACACACTCTATCCATTATTCTAGATAAATGCATGTATACAAATGTGAAGGTAATATGTTCTGTTAATGTAAGCGATATAAACTAAACGTGGAATGCATTACACTTTAAAAATGTGCCTGCAAGGGATAAATGGCATCAATTAAAAACACACGTGATATCTTTTGTGTTTAGAAATAAGCACTGCAATGTTTAACTCAGTGGAATGCAGTATAGCATACGTACTGTCGTGATATGCATAGATACTGTCATGATAAACAAAATGCTGCTGGGGTGCAGGTTGAAGAAGAGAAACTTCAGAACATCCTCAGGTCCTTAGCATAGCTCACATAGCTTTATCTAAAAAGAAAAAAAAATGTTTACCAGACAGTCTTTTACAGAAAATACAGAAAAGGTTTTTCTTAAATATTTGTCTCTGTGTGATAATTTGAGGGAAGAACTAATGTAAACTGAAAACCTCGGACTGTAAATAAGTGACCTAGATTGCTTTCCAAACAGTTTAGGAGAATGGCAGAGCAGTGTCTTCTGTTATTAACGCTGTGGTTATCTGTGTGCAGTACTCCAGTATTTCCACCTGGCACATGCACTTCCGTGTTGTTCAGCAGTGTTTTGGGGCCAGGGTGCTTGACAGACATCCCCGTGTCTTCCACCATGACCAGTGGCTCTGAGCAGGCTCCAAGAGGGACAGCTTGGCTGGCTGAAGTTGGTCTAACTCCTGTTCCTGATCTGGCAGTGGGTTGTAAAGCCATTTCCAGTTGTTTTCCTGTTTGTTCCTCAGAAAATGCACGTCTGCTTAGATTAATCCCGTTGAATTTTAATCCTCTCTACTCCCTTTTGCAGGGCTCTGATCTTGGTACGTTAGGAAGAGGTCTTTTCTTCTAGTCCTGCTGCAGTTAGTGCTTTTCTTTGCCTTTTTTGTTATTTCTGTCATTCTCTGGGTTTCTTCTATCCTCTGTGACATTTATGTCAGACTTTCCCACACGGGTTTGCAGTACCACATACAGGAACACATGTGAAACAGTGTTTGTCCAGTGTAGTGCTCTTCAGGGATCCTTTGATATGTTAAAACGAATTGTATTTAGTGCATGCATCTGTGTCCAGCTGGTTCTTTAGATCCTGCTTTCTGCAGGAAGGAGTGGACTGTGCGCTTCGAAATGTAAACAATGTGGATTTTTTTTTTAAATTCCAACATTATTCTCTTAAATTTTTCTTCTGATACAGCCAGCTATCAGTGAATGGTTTGTATTTAGTATTACTTTTTTGCTATGCTGCAGAAGTCAGGCTAAATACAGCTTGTATCACTCTTACATTGAAAACTTTATATGGCCTCTGCTCTCAGCCATCCTCCAAAAATGTACACTTTATGAAATTGTTTAAACCTAGAAGTATCCCCAAATGCTGCTGCTTTCCTGTTACTTGTCAGCATCATGTAGGAGATGCATGTTCACGTGCTAGGAACACTGGGATTACTATTTCTTGACTTTTGAATACTTTGCTGTGCAAACATTATTGCTATGGACGTGGCACAAAATACACTTGAGATAAATCATGTATGTTACAGTACACAAGGCTTAATGGATTACTTTTCCATTGCTCATTTTAAATTAAAAACACTAGCTTCCTGTTTTTCTTCTGAAGTCCTGTCCATCTGAGCTCTTGTAATTTCTAAAATAGCCTGTCAAAAAAGGAATTCAGTAAAGTGACTGAAAAGTGACTTCTACTTAACCTTTCTTTTTATAAGCAATTGGCTGCGTCCTAAATAGTTGAAAACATTCTATTTTTAGGCCCTAATTTGGAGAGCTGATATTTCCACATTTGCTTTGTCATAGCTGGTAGTAGTTGCTAAATTATGAAATCCTGGAACAATTACAAAAGCTAGGAGGATTGCTAAGCTTCCTACCAGAATGTGTTAAGCAGCTCTATGCATTATACATTTCAATTTATAATAAGGCAGTCTAGCTGTTAGCACAGACACTGAATTATATCAAGTTGTCGTGGTTTAACCCGGCCGGCAGCTAAACACCACGCAGCCGTTCGCTCACCCTCCCCCCTCCCTCTCTGGGACGGGGGAGAGAAATGGAAAGTGAAGCCCGTGAGTTGAGATAAAGACAGTTTAATAAGACAGGAAAATAATAATAACGAAATAATAATAAAAATAATAACAATAATAATACAATGGTGATAATAGGAAAGTAATAATAGTATGTACAAACAAGTGATGCACAATGCAATTGCTCACCACCCGCTGACCGATGCCCAGCCTAACCCCGAGCAGTCCGGCCCCCTCCCCCCAGCTAGCCACCCCTATATATTGTTTAGCATGACGTCAGATGGTATGGAATACCCCTTTGGCTAGTTTGGGTCACCTGTCCTGGGTCTGTCCCCTCCCAGTTCTTACTGCACCCCCAGCCTGCCCGTTGGCAGGGCAGAGCAAAAGGCTGAGATGTCCTTGGCTTAGTATAAGCACTGCTCTGCAACAATTAAAGCATCGGGGTGTTATCAGCACTCTTCTCATCCTAAGCCAAAACACAGCATTCCACCAGCTACTAGGAAGAAAATTAATTCTGTGCTAACTGAAACCAGGACACAAGTTTTCACTACTGACTTGCAAACCAAGGGCTATCAGCTTCTTGGATAATCACCAATAAGGACAGCTGAAGAACAGATTTAGTGTGCCCTCAGCAAGTTTGCTGAAGGAGTAATGTTTTTAAACTAAAAGAGGGAAGATTTAGATTAGATATTAGGAAGCAATTCTTTACACAGAGGTTGGTGAGGCACTGTCACAGGTTGCCTAGAGAAGCTGTGGATGCCCCATCCCTGGATGTGCTCAAGGCCAGGCTGGATGGGGCTTTGGGCAATCTGGTGTGGTGGGAGGTGTGCCTGCCCATGGCAGGAGGGTCGGAACTGGATGATTTTTAGGGCCCCTTCCAACCCAAGCCATTCTATGATAATAGATGAAAAGTTCAATATAGGTGTTCTGTTATACAACTCTTCCGTACCTTTGCATTTTAAAATAGCTTTCTGAAGACGTCAGTATGGAATTGCATATTGCTATAAGAGGAGGAAATTACGATGTAGCTGGTCCTTATATGACCTCTTTAATATCCCAATGCACCTTACACATTACTGTGTTTATGGAGTTGTTTTAGTACTGCTGCTTCTGAGGTAGTACATGTTATAAGGTAGTATAAGGTAGCCTTCGCTGTTCTTGTTCTGTGTTGCTAGACGTGAAAAAAAGGAGGAATACTACCTGAAACTGAAGTTGTGGGTCTGAAGAGTTATTAATTGGCTTATTTTTCTAACATAATGCCAACTTTGTTTTTCAGAGCCATGGTGTCATGGAAAGGAATATACTTCGCAGTTGCACTGTTCTTGGGAAGCTTTTTTGGAAGTATTTTCATGCTCGGTCCTTTTCTACCTTTGATGTTTATCTCGCCTGCCTGGTACCGCAGGATCACTGACTGCGTTGTGGCCACCTGGCTCACACTTCCAGTGGTAAGTTGCAGTTTGAGCCAAGTTCTGGACAACTCTTCTAAGTCCTACCATTTATTTTGTTTACTAACACATTTGATTAAAACAAAAATTCAACTTTATTATGGTTTTGTTAATCAGGCCTCAACTTTCTTGCTAGCTGTGAAGGCTTAGGCTTTAGCTCAGTCTGTGTTGCAGATTGTCTGTGTTCCTGCTTAGAGTCCCCCTCTCCTACAGTTTAATGTATGTATAAATTAACACCACGTGACGGTTATACTCTTGAAAAAGCCTTTTAATGTTACCTCTATCTAATGTTAGATGCTAATCAGAGAAGGGTAGGTGAAGCACTAGAAAGCACAAGGGTTCTTTTAAATTGCAAAGATTCCTAAATGAGTCTTCATATAAACTCCTGCTTTCAACTGTGCTCCAACTCTCTAATTATGAAAATAATTTACTGTCTGGTACATTGTTCCTGACCTTCGCTGTTCTCATACTTAATCCTTTTAGAATTTAGTACTTGTAGTTGTATTAGACAATTTCAGGTCAAAAACAACTTCCTATAGAAATGAAGTCTTCCACATTGCATCAACTTCGTAGCTGGGAGTCTGGAAATCAATAACAAAGCTTTTCTCTGAATTGTTCCTGAGGAAAGTATGAATGGGATCCATCTCTTTGTTTGTCATCTGTTCCTCTACGCCTTTTCAGATATTTTTTTCCCCCTGATGTAAAGTGCTGTATTAGTGCTCAGAAATAGATATCCTGTTCCCTAAGTCATACGTGTAAGTAATATCTGTTGTCTATCCCCATTTCTTGGGAGTGTATACCTCTTGTTTGCATCCTTCCAAGTTTTGAGGCTTATTTTATGCTTTGGAATGGCACTTCTTAGATCAGTGTGTTCACTGGTCTGTTTTTTAAACTGCTTTTTTAAACTGTGGGGTAGAGGCCCAGGCTTCAAGGCAGCACTGTACATTTGTACAGATTTAGATGTACATCACTGTGCTACAATCAGGCTTATTTATTTTTTTGCTCTCTCAGCTGTTCTTTCTGTAGATGGATTCTAGCCATTTTTACAGTTGGAAGTCTAGCACAAACACATTGACCATGTGGATCCAAGAAGAAAGCAAGGCAGCTTCAAATACTTTTTCAGACCCAACAGTGTTGAGCAGTAGATTATTTGTGCAGCTGTTCTCTACTTAGACTTTATCTACCAAGTTATGATTCATACTGGTTCCCATACTTTTATTCCTACATTCTGGGAAAAACAGGGAAAAGTAACTTAATAGTGGACATGGATCATAAAAGAATGTTTTTTAATGTGTGCTATTTTATTATTCTTTCCTCTTTCATTACACAGCTGACTGTAGTTGTGGAAAAGCTGTCTTTTTTATTAGAAAACAGAAATCTGTTTACCAGTGATAATGTGTACGAATAAATGAAATGATGTCATTGAAATTAATTTTTATTGCTAATGGGCTGATGCTTTTCTTTGGGGAGTGAAGTCATAATATTCAGATATCATTTCTAGGCCTTGCTGGAGATGGTGTTTGGTGCCAAGGTGGTTGTCACTGGTGATGGGTTTGTTCCTGGAGAAAGGAGTGTCATTATCATGAACCATCGCACCCGAATGGACTGGATGTTCCTGTGGAACTGCCTGCTGCGATACAGCTACCTCAGACTCGAAAAAATCTGTCTCAAATCCAGTCTGAAAAGCATTCCGGGATTTGGTAGGTCGCTAAACTCTTTACCTGGGAAGTAAAATGTGTTTAAAAATTCCTTCACCCAGCACTGTTCGTACTCAGTTAAGTTTAAATTCTATTTTAGTAATTAAAAAAAAAAAATTGTTTAAAATATATGTAGTGTATTGAGCGATTAAATCATGTATCTCCCAGAGGACACATGAACTGCATGCTTGAGCCTTTCTTTTTAAAAAATTGCTACATACTGAAAGCATTTTTAAAAATTGTGAAAAGTATGTATTTTATGCTTCTTTTCAAATTACTTTTCAACACCTTCATTTTTGAGTCATTTCACCCCATATTGCACATGCTTTTATCATTCTTTTCTTCATTATCCAATCTATACTATTGAGAAGATTAGAAAAAAAATAAAGGAAAATCACTGAAGGCAAAACAAAAACTGCAAAGTTGAGGTTTCATTTTAATAGCTGTAGTTCTAAATCAAACTCAGTTGCCCAAAATATGCTGTACAGGATATGAAATAATCTATGATGTAAGTTGGGAACAGATCTGAGTTGCACATATTCGGAGAAACCTTTTTAAATAGACCAAAAACTGTTGCATAAATAGACTTACCTGAAATAAAAGCATCTCTTTGCATTTTATTTGTCTCTGATTTATTTGCCTTTTTATAAAAACTAGCTTGGGCTAGGATATGCATCACATTTATGATGTTGTAAGAGTAAGCTTATTTATGGTTCCCTTTTGTCAGGCCATTTATCTGAATAGATCATTTTGGCAGGATCCCATAAGGAGGAACTCTGACACCGTTGTGCTTTTATTACATTCACTCACTAGGTCTGTAGTCCTCTAAGTAAGAGCTGCAACTAGGGAACATACTTCCCATTTTTCCTGACATTCAAGCATAATGTTCAATTTTACATGAGACAAAGATATCTCTTTTAACATTACACATATATTTAGATAAATGTTTTCATAATACACCAGAGATGTTCTGAAATACTGGAATCTGCTTCCTTTGCAACTTTTTAAAGAAATGTTGGAAGGTGGAATCCAGGATTATAGTCTGGAAGATTAATAGATTAATCTCTTCAAAAGTATCCCCTATTTTTTGTGTAACAAAACATTTATATGTGTGCACGCTTAGTATTAGAATGTCTTTAATAAAATTGGAAGGTTAGCTCCAGAGTCTGGGATGTTACATATGCTTGGCAAAATCTGGTTCCTGAAAATGTACCAAGAGTTGTTTAGAAACTGATTTTTTTTCAATTCATAGTTAGTACATATTGGTGGGGTAATAATACAGATAAGTGTTCATAACAGACAAACCTCTTAATCCAATCAGTGAGATTAGAATTTCTCCCACTTACCTCTAATGGCATTTCTGTGTTATGTGACAGACCTTTTGTAGGTGTTTGTCAAATTTTGTTGTTTGTTAAACTGTGTCCTGTGTTTTTTACAGAAAGGTTTTGCTCATTTTATAAGCTTTTGAAGGCCAGAATGTAACTTGAAAATCAGCTGGACAGTTTCAGTGCAGTTTCACTGCAGCTATAATTTATACTTTAGGTATTTGTCGTTAAGGTATAATATTTCTGGAAATGACACAACTGAATAATTTCTTCCAATTCCATCTTTTATATATTTACATGAATTAGTTATATATACTCAGAAATAGAGAATTATGGAAGTATCAATATGTCAGCTAAATGTAACTCTAATAAATCTTTACCTAATGGTAGCCTTACTTTGAGTTTGAGAAATATATTAGATGAAATTACTGTGTTGCTTTCAGCCCATTTTTCAGACCTTTCTAATGTTTTTTTTTGCAGGCATTTCATTTAAAATTGTATGTAATACAAGGTTTCTTTCATTTCTGTGTCTCTAAAAAGAGTATTAAGTGTTGCACATTTTGTTATCATAACTCCCGTCCCAGCCGTGGTGTAAAAATTAGGTCTACATCAGATTATACTGATTGAAGTGGTATATATGACAGGTGAAGGGCAAAGCTTGGAACAAAAATAGGTCCAGAGTCCTTGTCACCCCCTTTGTGGGTGAAGAGTGTACAGGAATCATATTTAATGAGTCTGTACAACAAGTAGGCAATTATTTCTGGTTACTTAAAATTGAAGGAGAAAATGTTTCAAGGAGAATCATTGAGTCGCTTATCTGGTTCTTAAGTTATTAATTCTTTGCATTCCACTGTATCAAAAAATTCGATTAAACGTGAGCCTTAAAAAAAAAAAAAAGGAAAGAAGCCCAGAAAAATGGATGGTCCTTTCTTCCTGAGAGTGTAGTTTTGGCTTGATAGATTGTGTGCAGTCAAGTGTTCATAAAGCAGTATTACATTTCAGTAGTCTCATTTTCAGAAACTTTCTTGCAGTATTTCGGTACAACTTGCCCAAGCTGGAGCCGGAGGAGAGCACTGTTCTGCTCGTGGCTGCTGCTGCAGTTTGTTGCATGACATCATCATCAGCTAATGACATATATTCTACAGTGTCAGTTTTCAAGGAGAATTTCTAATATCATTGGCAGTTTCCTGCATAGCTGACAAGATAGGACTTCTCTACAATAATAGACACATACAATGTATATCACAGAATCACAGGATGGTAGGGATTGGAAGGGACCTTGAAAGATCATCTAGTCCAATCCCCTGCTGGAGCAGGAACGCCTGGATAATGTCACACAGGAATGCATCCAGGTGGGGTCTGAATGTCTCCAGAGAAGGAGACTCCACAACCCCCCCAGGCGGCCTGTTCCAGTGCTCTTGTCATTGTCACCACAAAAAAGTTTTGTCTCCTACTTAAGTGGAACCTCCTATGTTCCAGCTTGCACCCATTGCCCCTTGTCCTGTCATTGGGTGTCACTGAGAAGAGCCTGGCTCCATCTTCCTGACATTCACCCTTTACATCTTTATCAACCTTAATAATGTCACCCCTCAGTTTCCTATTCTCCAAGCTAAAGAGACCCAGCTCTTTCAACCTTTCCTCATAAGGGAGATGCTCCCCTCCCTTTATCATCCTTGTAGCTCTGTGCTGGGCTCTCTCGAGCAGTTCCCTGTCCTTCTTGAGCTGAGGGGCCCAGAACTGGACGCAATATTCCAGACGTGGTCTCACCAGGGCAGAGTAGAGAGGGAAGAGAACCTCTCTCGACCTACTAACGCACACCCCTTCTGATACACCCCAGGAAAGAAACCCTCCCAGTCCTGTTCTGAAGGAATGAAGGAAGTTCTTACCTACATTGTATTTCTCTAGTTCAAAGCAGGCTTTCCTTGCTGTGTAGGTGTTGTATTTTTGTGTAGAGTTCGGTGCTGATAAAGCCTTACTGAAGCGTGGCATAGATACCATTATGTATGTATTACATGTGATTTGAAGCTGCATTTTTTATTTTTTTCAGCTCTAAAAAATGATTTAAAGGTCAGTGTGGCTGGGTACTTTACCTAGTAAGTTTCTGCACTGCTAACCATTTTGTAAATCTGAAGTGCTTCTACTTTTCTAAGCAATATTAGTTACCAAAAATGTGTGGAAATTCTATCAGAAATGTGTGAAATTCCTACAAGAAAATAATTTTAGCAAAGAAATGGAACTGCCTTGCTAGCTTTTTTTTTTATCTTCACTGTTTCTCTGCTATGTTTTCCTAATCAAAGATTTCTCAGAAAATTTGCAAATAAAAAGAGAATATTTTTTTACCTTGTCAAGTAAAATCTGCCTGTGCCAGGAAAATTCCTATTGCCCAGCAGAGTTTAGATGATCAAAAAACACTGTGCAAACAATCAAAATGTAATTACTTTTGTTGGACAATATGTTGCCCTAAACTAAACAGTAATTAACTGGGCAGCACCTTTCTCTGCAGGCTGCATATGAGCAGGTACTTCCTTCTGCTTATTTGTAAATCTTCCTTATTAGGAAAAACTTTCATTTTTTCTTGTGGCTTTATTGAATTCTTCATGTTCTTCTGTGCCTTCCCACTTGGATCCCCCGTCTCCAGACATGTCTCCCCAGACATGTCTCAAGTTTTGTTATGTGTTGTTCTTCCAGCAGCACAGTGCAGACAGGCTGTGGTGAGGAAATCAAAGCAGGAGCCTGTTTTCACTCTACTCAAAGGCTTAAGGCACGTGTCTGCAGGCTTGTGCTGGGTTTCCTGTCTCTCTTGAATCTGATGCAACAGTGAGCCATGCAAACAGTAGGCGTCTCCACTGCTGATGTATGGACCAGGTTTTTGATTGAAGGCAGGAATTTACATTCACGTCATGCTCTGTTGGAGGCTTTGAAACTGAATAACTGTGAAAGGTTATTGCACTTTCATAGATGGTAAAATAGTTTGGCTCAATGTGCTGTGCTGGAGGAGCTGGGGAGGAAAGCCTCTATCCTCTACTGTTGGTCATCTGAGTCGTAGATAATCTGTTCTTATTGGAGCAATGAGGGATGTTTTATCTAATTAGGTACACACTTAGAGATAGGGAGGGTAAAAACAAAACAAAAAAAACAAACAATGGGTGTTATGTTATAAAATCAAACCTGTTTTTTTGTTGTTGTTGTTATTGTTTTTAAGACTGGATGCCTCCCAACTCCTTTCTCATCCTCACCAACCCTCCTTTCATGACATTACTGCCTGCATTAAGTTCTTTTTAGCTTGTATATACCACCACTAAGGATAAGAATGGGATACTGCTGCATATATCTTCTTCTTGAAGGGCATTTGGGCAAGTAAGAGTCACGCCAGCAGCTGATTTCTCAGTAGCCAGAGGTGTTTTGTAAATTTGATGTTCATGTAAATTTGATGGTCAAAGAAGGATCACTGGAAGGAGTTCATTATGCAAGCTTCCATCAAATTCAAAGCCTTGGGCTGCCTGCAGAGAGGCAGGGAAAGGGTGGAATCTGGCAGGGAGTTTTTTTTTCTGTGCTTCTTTGCTGTTGTGGACTAAAATCATGCTTCCTCAGGAGCTGCTGACCTGGGAGAATATCAGCAGACTTCCCAAATGATCATTTATTTTGCTGCTTGTTTCTCTTCTTTCCACTTACATTCTCTGCTGCAATGAGAATTTGAGGACTGAAGAACTTGGGTCTGATGTGTGATACCAGACAATAAAATGGTTTAGCACAGTACAGTTTTTACATACATTAATTTATGGATAATGATTAGGGTACATAAAACATACAAAAAATCTATGTTTTGAGGTAAGAACGAGCGGAAAATACCAGAACGACCACAGAACTTTCCTAATGTGTTTTTCCACTCTGTCCCATGGAGCCTGCTATGTCCTTGGAGTTGTAAATGCTACAAGGCATTTCTGTTCCTGCTTAGAGGGTTTTTTTCCCCCTCGCTGTGTCCATTTTTATGAATTTAATTTTAGATTTGGTACCCTCTAGAGTAACTGCATGTTTTGGCACCATTTGGTATTTGGCAAAAATTGCTGTGAGAAAGTGTCCTCTTTAATATAACATACTTACAAGTAGGAAAATGAAGCACTGTTTTGTTCAATTTAAAATGCTGTGTTTGCTCCGTTGTAGTAAAAGATATAGTAGCAAGTAGAAGGTGGTTAAATGCCAGAACAGAGCATATTTAAATTATGTAAATTATATTTCAGTTACTTTAAAATTGACCTTTTTTTTTTTTTTCCTGCAAATGATTTGTTTAAATATGTGTAGCCTCTTCTGATATGGCTGTACAGGTACTTCTTGACACCGGGCACATGGTATATGCATAGATGCACATAAGATTTTGTGGTCAAAATTTTATGTTGTGTACAAGGGTTTTTAACAAACACAATGTACGAATTTGCTGAGACTATATTCTGAGCATATTCTTTCTTAATTCTCATGCCCATTTCCAGTATTCAGTGATCTGTATATCGTTCCTTATCTCAGGATCTGAGAATCATTAGGTGCAGATTGCAGAAGGCATAGTAGTTACGTGGGCTTCATCTCACAGAATCACAGAATTTCTAGGTTGGAAGAGACCTCAAGATCACTGAGTCCAACCTCTGACCTAACACTAACAGTCCCCACTAAACCATATCCCTAAGCTCTACATCTAAACGTCTTTTGAAGACCTCCAGGGATGGTGACTCCACCACCTCCCTGGGCAGCCTGTTCCAGTGTTCCATCTCCTTAGCTGATTTAAAAATAAGAAGTATCGATCCCACAATACAGGTTACAAATCTTTAATAGTACAATTAATGACCCTGTCCAATATAGAAGAGATTATACATCCTGGTTAATATATTATCCTGGCTGAATACTTATGAAGTTGATTTTAAAATTGGTGACTTTAATAATTTTTTTTCTAGCATATGCTCCTTGTAAGAACAGAATAGAAATGAATTCATGTAAAGAGGAGCTGAAATAAACTGCAAAAATGTTATGTAATCACCATCAAAGGAAAAACAGGCTTTGAGAATTGTGGTAAGCAAAGAAGTGAATAGGAAACTGATGGCTTTGCTTCATTGTATAATATCTTTTTGCAGGTTTTTTGATGAAATATAAGCTAGCTAAGTACAGTGAGTAGCTGCAAAGTTGCCCTGCAGAAAAAGACCTCGGGCATTGGTTGACAGCCGGCTGAGGCATTTTTTGTTTCCTCTTTAAAACTCCTATTACACAGTAACTAAATGCCTTTATTCAGAGACAAAGACAGGTGGGTGGAAAACAAAACGTATCTAATGCAATTTGTAAAATATTTTGTAATAACAGATACTGTGGAAGTATCGGAATAAAATGTTACTAAAAATTATTTTTAAATTTCAGGCTGGGCGATGCAGGTTGCTGCCTTTATTTTCATTCAGAGGAAATGGGAAGATGACAAGAGTCACTTTGAAAAAATGCTGGATTATTTCTGTGACATTAATGAACCACTACAGCTCCTTATCTTTCCAGAAGGAACTGATCTCACAGGTATGCTACATTTGTTGTCTTCTTGTGGAGTGGTCAGTCATGGAGATACCCTTTTGTTTCTGGTAACAGTTCAAAAAAGTCACTATTTCAATATTGCAGGAGCAATAGTGGGTTTTTATAGACAGTAGAAATTGTTGTTATTAATCATCATGTGCTGGTATATCTGATAGGCACAATCATAGTCCCATTGAGAGCCAGTCTTCCTAAAATAACTGTTAGTTTCAAAAGCATCTTGTGATTGAAATAGCTTTGTGTGGGTTGGTTCCTTCTGTCCATTGTATTGGCAAAAATAGGTTTCAAGACCTGGAATAAATCACTTTTCTGTTCCTATTTTCCGTATGATTTGGGTGAATAGCACAAATTGTTTTAGACCAACAGAAGGGTGATTGAAGATGAGAATTGATGATTCTATTAGATTTCTTGCTCAGTGTTTTAAGAGGAGAAAATGGAAATGCTTGTTCATTAGGCAATGTAAGCTGTCTGTGTTTGACTCTAAATAAAAATAAAAAATAGACCTAAAACAAATGTTAACATTATTACAGTAGTAAATTTAATGAGTTTAATCCCACAATATTTGCTTAATACTTAGTAAAATACCTGCATTAACGTAGGTCTGTCGTACAGCATCAGTAGCAAGCTGCTCACCAGTGCTGAAGAAGACTCAAATGTTGATAAAAAAAAGCATTTTATGGATGTTCTGTGGTTCTTCATGCCTGCAACAGTATTTGATAAGCATCATCTTTAAAGAATCAATTACGATTAGAATGACTGGTGACAACTGCTACTACTACTGCTGGCTGGTGGTGATAGTTTCCCCCAGTTCGTGGAGTTGCTGTATAAGTACAAGTGTATGGGCAGTCCAGAGAAGATGCACTGCAGGACAGAGTGATGGGCTGGGATGGTAGGGTGCTGTTTTTTTGTTTTTTTTGGGGGGCAGCTCTGCTGGCCTCTGATGTTGTAAACTGTCCAGTGTTTACAATGCTAGGTTCCTGTCAGTAATAAATGGCACCTTGGTACTCTGTGGTATTTCTTGGTGTTTCTTAGAAGACACTTTGTAGTAAGTTACAAAGTAGTAGAAAAAAAAAAAGATTAAAAAAATTGTGCATAATAAGATGTATAGGGACAGGCATGCGTGTACTCCCCCTTTTTTCAAAGTAAATAGCTATCCCTATGTAATGGTCTTCACAGGAAACATCAGCTCATATATTTTAAAATATAGAAGACTATACAAAAATCCCTTTGGAAGCTAATCCAACCAATGTTTGTGCAATATGTGTATAAACAAATGTCTTAATGTAATTTGTGTAACCTTTTGAAAAATGATTTTCAGAGAGCTGTTATATTATTGACGTGTTAGCATCTGTTGCAGCCTCATGTTCTGTCTTTTAAAATGAGAAATAAAGGTTTGTGCTGAATGGATGCTCAGTATCACAGGGAACATTTTTCAGAAATGGAGGGAATGTTTTCTGCTAACGACTTCTGATAACAAAATTCTTCTGGTGTTTAAAATTGAAAACAATGTTCCACATGTACTTCCCTGAAAAGGAGAATTGCTGTGCAGCTCTATGCTACTATAATTTTTTATCCTTTCAGAGGCCACATGACAATGATAGATCTGCTCCTCTTGATGATAAATTGTATAATGTTTTCTGGTATTTGAGAGTGAAAGATTTCAAGGGAATCAGAAGTATGACTGCTTACACATGGGCCACTGCCTGACCTCAGGTTGGTGAGGTACTTTGCATTGGAAGATGCTATGTAAATTTAAAAAGTAGTAATATCACAAACCCTGAACAATGTATTTGAAGACTGTACATGTATTTATAGGCTTTGAGGTAATGACTAGATAGTTATTTCTGATAGGTTGGTCATCTTTTCATTCTGGAATACTTCAAGCTCAAAGCTAAATTCATCAAAGGTATTTCATCGTAACTGCTAAAAAATAAGCCAAACTTTCTGAAGCTATGAAGAAAATAAGCAACTATAAGTATAATGCTTCCGGAAAGTTAAAATATAACCATTTTGCTAACTCTTGTTTTGCTAGGTGTTCCTTAGAAGACTCTATGTAGTAATTATTTACAAAGCAGTAACATTTAAAAGTGGCTATATTGCTCTTGGCCTGTTAAAGCCTCATTGCGTATGTCTGCACCCCTAGATGGTCTCTTCTTCACACCAATTTTTCATTTTTTTCATGTTTCCTTCCATGTGACATTCCCACACATCTCTCCTGCTGCTGTCTCAGCACAAGGCATAATGTGCTGTGGCTCATCCTTACCAATACACGTGGTAACTGACAGACAGCTGCATGCTGTGTGAAAGCCTAAAAGGCTAAATACCTGTGGAGTTTATGCCAGCTTTTCACATCATTAAGATCTCAATTATTGGGGGTTCCCCTTTTGTTCTGCCATTATTTTTTCTAAAATCTTCAGTGGAGTTTAATTACCTATGAAATTCTTGTCTCTGTCAAACTATGTTGGCAGGTGTCAGTAACTTCAAAAGTTAAGAGGGACTGGTACCATCATTTGAGAGTACTTGAAATCATAAGAGTATATGCATGCTTTTATCACAAGTCAGATTAAAGGAGAATATAGTACATAATATTCAAATTTCAGGTCACTAGTAGTAGGGAAAAAAAAAAAGGAAAAAAATAGTTGAGAGTTGATTAGAAGTAGTTATATTAAAGTTGTCCAAGTTGGCATTCCAGTAGAATGATGAGGGAAATTCATCACTCTTTTGGGTGACATCCAGCAAAATACATCAGGCTGGATAAAGATGAATATGTAAAAGCATGTGAGCTTTTTCAAGGTGAATTAGTACTGTTTACATGTTTCACAAGAAGCATAGACTTATCTTTTTGTTGGGTATAGGTCTTCGAGCAGTAGATCCCAATATTCTTTAAATTAACACAAATGAAGCTTGTTACTGTATTTTGGCATCTTTCAAAGTCAAATTCTAGAAATTCTTGTTTTAATTCAAAACTAGATCATATATTAAAAGTATAATCTGATACAATTTGGTTTAAAAATATTATGATTTTGTTCACTTTTTCTCCTCTGGTTTTCAGGGGGTTAAAAATCAGTTTTAACTTCCTAAAGATTTATAACTTGAAGATGAAAGAAATGTATTAGGCATAAGTTCTTTGTCCTGTACACTTCAAATGAAATTCAGAGGTATGGTGCTTTTATGAAATTGCTGACATAGGAACTTTTCCAATAACTTCAAGCAATAATGCAATTAATGGGATTTACCAACATAATGTTTTAGATAAATAGGGAAAAAATGTAATCAAGTGATTACATTTGTGATCAAAGGCAGCATAGAAGCAAAAAAAAAAAAAAAAAAAAAAAAAAGAGGTTGTGGCTATAACCCTTAAATTCTTGTTCTGTGTAAGTTGACAAGTGCACTGCAGGCTGAAAAAGTCATTTTAAACTGAAAAAATATGACTGCAGTAAACATGCAGGAAACAGATGACTTCAGTGGGCTTCAAATGATAATGCTTTTCTTGCAGTGTATCAACACAATGTAAGTGCTTGAATGCATCCTTGTTTCAGCACGTATTTTTGTAGGAGTACCTGTATAAAATCTGAGCTAAGTATTCATTTAATTTAAGAGTCACAGAAATTACTGCATAGTATGCAGGTTTAAAAAGTTACCAAGTGACATAATTGTTAACCTAAATAATAGGACCAGGCAACAGTGTAGGGAAGGTTTTACATCCATGTGTATGTAGTTGTTCTAATAAGGGTCATATCTGACACATACAGGATTTCCATGTGACTTTTAAAAAGAAGGAATTCCTCATGGCATTAACATTGAGTGTTTGGCCTGTTTTGTCAATAAAGCTAAAGGAATGTGGCACAATTGTAGCTGTTAGATGGAGGTAGCAGACACCCCTAGTTACACTGTATGCATTAGCATTTGAAATCTTGCTGGACACTTCTTGCCTTTAGAATTTGTATTGCTTTTGAAACCCATAAATGAAGTTTGTCCATAGAAATAAATCATTCTTCTTAGTCCTCCTTTTTATAGGAGAAAATGGAACCAAGGAGTTAAAATAAAATACAAAATGGACCTAATAGCAATGATGAGTAAAAAAGTAGGAGGTAGATTTACTTTGGCTTAATTACAGAGGAAAAAATGAAATATTTGTTTCTAGAAAGCAATGCTCACTCATTTTTTTTTCTGAGTGAGGAATCGAGAGAGAATATTACCCTTAGCCAATGGATGTGAGTGACCTTTTGGGATTAGAGACACCTAAATCAAGCTCAGTTCCAGTCCCTGCTTCAAGAGCTGCTTTATGCAATTTGCATTAGAAGTGGTTAGAAGCAAAGCACAGAACATACGTTTCCTCTTTTATGGAAGGAATAATAAGGAAGTATTCTTATTATCAGACTTGCAAAGGCATCCTACACTTCTTTTTTTCTTTTTTTGTACTCTTTTGCCTACAAATATTGCAGTCTTGACTGCAGAATGCTGAAGCATCCACACAAGTTTTATAGCGTTGACAGCATGGTCTGCTGATTAAGAGATTTTAAAGAGTTGTTTGTTGTGTAAGTTCTCTTTATATATGAAGAGGAGGGGAGGATATAACATGTATTTCTAATTTATTGGATCGTTTTTCTAAACTCTAGATTTCATATAATGTGGAACAACCACCTTATGGCCTTTTGTTGAACCCTGTACTAAGCAGACTTGCTCTGAATTCCCCCTAGAACGTTTAGGCGCTGGTGTCTCACACTCAGATACCAAGCAGCAATAGGCATCAAGGTGCTTGCATCCGATAAGATAGCAGTCAGTACATTTGTATATAAATATTAGCAGAATAACATACTGGTGTTTTGTTTTGTTTTGTTTTGTTTTTCCCAAGTGCCAGGAAAGGCACGATGGGGAGGACGAGTATTATGCTTGCTTTTTCCTATAGTGAAAGTCTATCCTGTCCTTTCAGGATAGCATCAAAAACCCTTCAACCTTCCAAAATTGCTGTAGTTCTCCGGGTCTTCCTTTCTACCCTTTTTAAAAACAGGAGTGATGTTTCCCTTTTTCCAGTCACCGGGGACTTCACCTGACTGCCAGGACTTTTCAAATATGATGGAGAGAGGCTTGGCAGCTACATCAGCCAATTCCCTCAGGACCCTGGGATGGATGTCATCAGGCCCCATAGACTTGTTGCTGTCTATAAGTAGCTGAATTGTGTTGGCTAGAACACCATTGTCTGGCTGCTTATGTTTTTAGAAAGGAATTATAATAAAAGGAAATTTGGAAGATGTTTATGGATATTTACAGGGAATTTTTTCCAGTACAAGGAGGTGAATAAGGATATTTGAAGATGATTGCTTGAAGACAATGGGCAATGGAGGTCCCAAACCTTTTTTAAAGAGCGAATTAGTTCTTGTTTAGAAAAATAAGCTGCCTGTTTGTTTTTCTTCTATTCATTTTTTTTTTCCTGTGGTGCAAGTAGGATTGTTCTGCAAACACCAAGAAGTTTGTTTTTATCCTGCCCTTTGAAATACAGTTCTACTGAGTGGACATAAAGACTTATATCTCACAGCTTTGAGTGACCTGATTTGCAGATTGGAAATGTTCCAATTTGAAGAAGTTGGAAGTCCTTTGAAAGAAACAACACATTAGCTTAAAAACTTTGCTATAAATTAATTTCAAGCATGTACTTGAATCACCACAGAATCTGGAAAGAAGCTTTTGACTTGTCTGCTTTTAAAAGGAAAACTCCTTGTCATCAGTGTCATTTCATAAAGAGGTTAGGTTGCTGGGCTAATAGTACGATACAGTTATGGTTAAGAGGTAGAATTCAGCTTTTCATTGGAACATTTAATAGTTACCAGATTGCTCTCTCCTATGACATTGCAAGCCTTGATTATGACTACTTGTTCAAGTTTTGCCGTAAGAAGCAGGGATCCTAAAGGCAAGTTCCCATCACTGATTCACCATAGTCTGTTTCCAAAACTGAATGAAGTAGTAGTCGTCAAGCAGACAAAAACAGGTACTCTGATCATATGATGAATGACATGATGCATATGCCCAAGAAAAGATTAATTTATGTAGCCAACTATAATTTTAATATCTCACATTCAGTAATTTTAACAGTGCTTTTAAAAGAGGTAATATTCTCAAGTGTTTGTACATTTGGGAAATTTGGCAAGAATTAAATCTTTGGATGCTCTTTACTGAATTGCTTGCCTCCTGTGCAGTAGTTTTCCTTTCCTCCAAATCACATGGTCAGGAGAACTGTGCAGTAAATCTTATTATGGATAATCTATGTGGATAAAAAGCATATATATAACGTGTTACCTTGTACAGTTAACGATAGGTTACAGTGGAAAAATTCCTCAGTATACTACTATGGTATAGCATTTATTCATTGGTAGTTGCTCCTTTATGAGAGACCCACACTTGCTGGTAAACCCAAGAGCTCTTGTATTTTAGGGTAAAAAGAAAGATGGATCACTGTGAAAAAGGCATATTATACTGCTGTTGCTGGTTTTTCCACAAGTGCTATTGCTCCTTTACAGGGAAAAATTATGATAAGTGCAAGGAAAAGAGCTTACCTATAAGTATCAATTCTGTTGAGTTATTAAGCAACGGTATGTTTTTCCACTGGTTTATTTTTCATCTCTGTTGAGGTTAACTGTGGGTACTTAGAGCTCTTTCTCCTAGAGAAAGATTATGTATTGCTTAGGCAATGATTTTGTTCCACAGATGTTGCTGGGATTTCATCTTTTACAACATCTGTAGGAGTCTATATAAATGCTAGTTATTAAAGAAGTTAGTTGAGAAAGTTGAATTTTTTCATGTTGCCATGGGAACGTTGTATATGTCCTTTCTCTTTCTGTCCAAGATGAGGTGCAGAAGTACCCGTGGTGAAGGGGTAAGTGCAGCCAGCAGAGGCTTTTTGGCTGCTGACTTCTGCTTTGAAGAGTCTCTGTATGAGAGCATAAATTGCTTCCTCTCCGCTTGTCTTCATAAAAAGCACTTTGGTGTCTATGTCTTCCTGCCCTAGTGGGCTCTGTAAGCAGTTGTAAGAATTGGCTCTTAAAAACTTTTGTTTTGCTCTGGAGAGAATTCTTTTTGCCAGAGTTTTGAAATCCATGTGTCATGGGGTCTAGCCAGGTGGTTTTCCAGATCCTAACCCGTGCTGTGCGTACAGGAACAAGGATGTGTTGTGGCACTGAGCACTAGGTCAAAAAATTGTAGTGGGTTATGTGTGTGCAGCACAGGGTGATGAATAACATGTATCAAGTTCAAAATGAAGTAAAATACTGTTTGAATGTGTTCAATTAACTGTTTTCCTCCATTTAATGTTTTCTTTCCAAAATAAGTTTTCATTGAACTCAAGGTATTTCTATACGCAACGTCAAACCTATATTGCTGTACATTGTGTCTTTGAGTTTAAAAAACAGTTGGTGAAGTCATTAACACATTTCACTTTAAAACAGGCACTGAAGCCTAAGAAGATCTATTAAATTTTAATTTCTAGATTTCAGGTTGCATTTCAAAAATATGAAAGATTTTCTAAGTATTTTCTGAAAAGTAATAACACGGTAAAAAGGCTTTTCTTGCAATCCACATTACTCTTCATAATACCAAAATATACATATCTAACCAGAAGCACTTTGCAGTCTGCCTCCGTCTGAAAAGCTGTTTCACATCTGTTCTGTGTGAACTGCTGTCATACAAGAATGATATTAAGTCTTGGTCTACATACACACTAATAGAAAAGGGTAATTTTTATTCTCTCTTTCAGAAAGTACCAAAGCCCGCAGTAATGACTTTGCTGAAAAGAACGGACTTCGAAAATATGAGTACGTCTTACATCCGCGAACTACAGGATTCACATTTGTGGTGGAATGTCTACGGGAAGGTAATGCTGCTCTGTGCTTGTGCACACTTCTTTGTCTTCAAGATAACCGCTCTCAACACAATTGTAGAAGTTGATATTCACAAGGCTGCTTGAAGTGATTTCGGAGATGCTTTATGTATACTGATCACACAAAAAAGGTTTTTGTTTGCAACCATACTTAAATGATTGTAACGTGGAGAGATTTGAGAGAGTTGATACGGGATGCTAATATCATCAGAAGATATGTATTGTACAAGATCAATATTTTTGCATTTTTGAAATAGTGTAGTTAGTTTAGCAGTCTACCTCAGGAAAATAGCAAAAAAGAACCCAAGAACCTTATTGTCTATACTTTTCCTTAATCCCGACAGGGTGGTTGCAGGGTTCAGTCTGAACGTGCAGACGTGCTACACTGCCCTCTCTTAAAAGTAGAAGGAAAATCTTTTTGCGGGCAGAGAGCACACATTGCTGTGTTCAATGGACAGTGGGAATGCTGAGCAACATGCAGATGCCCAGTGCTGCTAGCTTTTCAATGCCATGGTGATTTGGAGAAGCTGTGTGAAATATGAGTTATGTTGCTTGGCAGCTTAGTGGGTGAGAGAACGCGTGGTACTTGCTTTTTACCTAGAAATGATCTTCCATCCCTGTATTCATCTGGTGATAGAGACTGAATCCAATTCCCAATATCAAGGGAGCAGAGTATAGAGGTGCAATTGCTTGTTAGAACGAAACATCTGGGGGTTGTTCTGGAAATGGGCATTTTGATGAGACTTCTGCCAGTCTCTAGGTCATAACTGTAACCATTATAATAATACTGATAGGGCAGCAAGTCAAATACAGATGAGTGAATATTCATAGTACATATGAATGCATGGTTGAAGAAAATAAACATGATATAAGCATGATATAAAGTGACTTATTTATAGGTTCATTCTTCTGGGATAAGTAATTCCAGATCTTTACCACATATTGGTTACTCTGCCTGCCAAAGAGAGAAGTTTGAGATTATTAAAAAGAATAAGAACCTGCTGGTAGGTTTTTCCTTGCTAGAATCTTTGGCTTTTAGAGGTAGGGTTGACTTGCATTTTACCACATTTCTACTGAGCAGATACACCAAAATCACAGCAAATACTTTGATATTTTGTCCAACTGGACACTCTCTGTAAAGCACTATGTATCTGTTTGACCACAGATATAGTCAATATATTTTTGACCATCTGACATTCAGCAGACATTTTCATGTACTTTGAATGTTTATTACTCAATTTGCTGTAATGAAAAAATTGTCATACGTGAAATTTCAAAAACTTGTTTTACTTAAAACTTTTCAGTACTAGATTAACCTATTGCATAATAATATTTCTAGGCTGGAATAAATTTTAAGCTCAAGGAATGATTTCAACCTGAAATATTATCAACTTAAAAAATAGTAGATTCTATATTTACCTCAGAAATGAGCTTTTATGGCTATACAGCCATTTTCTATTTTTATAAGAATACTTTTCTCTTGTACAGGAGATGCAGAGATTCTCTCTTGCATGAGAGATCTATGCAAATTTCCAGTGCTTTAAGCTCTACTTCTGTTTAAGGCAGGAAAATGTTATGTGAAGTGTTAATGTCCCTCTAGCATTGAATTCACTAGTTATTTGGTACAACAATAGCCATTATAAGCTACAAACATTATAACTGTAGAGTATTGGGTAGTAATGTATGTGTGAGAATGCAGTTCAGCCTGCATTTTAAAATACTAATTTATTATTTACTAATTTGAGACTTGTTTTTCAATTGTTTGCAAGTGTGCCAGATATGGACAATTTATGTGGAAATATTTTATTTATATGGACAAGCCAACTGTAGTCACTTTACATTAAAACACTTTCAAGTATTACAGACCTGCCTATATATACACTATTTTGTATATAAAAGGTAGACGTCTAGGTGGTCATCTGTCCAGGTATAGATAGCACATAGCATTGCTACCTAGCATTATCATCCAGCTCTGGTTTGACTGATTATTTGTACTATTTGAGTGCCTTTCGTACAATTCTAATTTCTGATACCAGCAGTAAGAAAAAATAAAAATAAAGTAAAAAACACCACAGGATTGTTAAGGACAGGGAGTTTACACTCTCTTTTCCATTTCTAAGGCTTGAAGTGTCTTAACTTTAGGTCTGAGCACATTATTTTGCTCCCAAAATAGGCTGAGGAAGGGAGGGAAATGGCATTAGAAATGTAACTGGTTTTTGAATGTTAGAAAAAATAGTAATAATTTGACAAGAACACTGTTTAATATGCATAGATAGAATTACCTGTTATTACCTAAAAATAACTATTATTGACCCTTCTGAATAGGAAATGAAGAACTGGGGGAAAAAATAACCTTCAGTTAAATGTTGCTTGTGTTTTAGCTAGGGAGTTGCTTCCTAGAGGAAGCACTAGCTATACAGTAACAACATAACCCTGGTGGCTGTCAGGGTTTTTGCTCTCCATCGGTGGCAAAAATTTCTGAGCCATGCAAATTGATTTTTGCCAGTGATAATGAACACAGATTCCTCTGGCCTTCTTCTCGCTCTTCTATGGTCATTATTTCAACTACCTGATTAAATTAAATTATTAAATGCTGCTAAGGTGACTCCTAAGTAATTTCTGAGATTATGGGAGCTAAAAAAATATATATCTACTTAACCTCCACCAAACAGACGGGCAAGAAAATTCTGAATCAGCACCTGGTAAAAAATTATTAGAGCTTTCTGCTGCATTTCTTTGGGTAAGTAATTCCAGATCTTTACCACATATTGGTTACTCTGCCTGCCAAATGGAGAAGTTTGAGATTATTAAAAAGAATAAGGACCTGCTGGTAGGTTTTTCCTTGCTGGAAGCCTTGCTTGGCAAGGAAGAGTTGAGAAGTAGTAGAAGTAGTGAGCATAGGTGAGCATTTTTGGAAATACAGTCACATCATATTTTGATATAAAAAAGCAATGGAAAATGAACTTGAGACACCAAAATTAAGACTGCTAATGATTTTTTTTTTTTTTAAAGTCTTCATTAAATACCTCTCTTCGATCATTGCCTAAATTCTTATCAAATCCCTTTCTTGAGCTTGCAACTCAGAGTAGATGTCACACACATGGAGTTACTTTTGGCAGAACTTGGATTAAGGGAAATCTTTAAACCTGTGGGTTTTTGAAAAATGACAGAAATAATCAAAAATTTAAATAAGACTTCTATAAGCATGCCTCTAACAAGGTTAATTAAAATCACTTCTGGTTGATTTAATGATGTTCTGGTTTAAGATCCTTCTCTGAATGGTCAAGAAGGTTAATCAGAAATTAGGTTTAGCTTTTCAGGCCTGGTTGTTTTTCATAAAGTTTTCCTAACATTTCAAATTATGTTGAAAGTTCACACGTCTCTAGTATTATGTTTCAAAGAGATTGAAAATTATACCTTTGAATTTGATTCAATACTGTCTGGATTCATTGAATTGCATATATTATCTTAACATAATATCTGTAATTGTAGTCAAAGAGTCAAGAGAAAAAAATAGTTTATGAATGTTTTCTTAAACTTGCCTCATGGCTTTTAAGTATTTTCTCAGGACTAAATAAACAGTAAGGGTTCAGACAGTGCTAAGGTTTTAAAGCATCATTAGAAGATTGTTTGTACTTTTGCAGGCAATCATTTCTGTTAACATTAAATTTTAATTGACCTCTTTTTGCCACTTACTATATGTCTTTAATACCTGGATGTCATTCATTCCTTCAAATATAAATCAAAGTAATACTAATTTCAGAGGGCGTTACATTTGTGTTTTTTAAAGGAAAATCAACACAGGTGTGAAATGTGGGTCCATAATTAAGGGTTAAGGGCTGTATGGCTGGATGTATAAAGTACGCTGATTCCTACTCTGACATGCAAAGTTTGTTTCCTCTTCACATAAACATTGAGTAAGGCATGCAGGTCTTGAGAACAGAAGTGTCTGCTGAGTTACCATCAGAGGTTTTATTTGGTCCAATGGAACCACAGTGAAGCAGGTCTTCAGCAGTTTTCATGTTCGTGCCCATTTCATATTCTGTTTAACAGAGATGCAGTACATAGAAAGGACCCATATCACATCACAATAAGATCTAGATCTGTTGTTTTAATGAAAGCTATCCTCACTTTTTATAATCTAACAGATTTCTGACTCCCAGAATGATAAGCTGGACCGCTACCAAAGTCTCTGTGAGTTTTGTGGGGCCAGAGTTTGTACACTGACCAGCATTGATAAGCAGTGCAACCTCTCAGACCAGCTCTGACCTGTTTCTGGTGATTGTTTTGTGCATGTGTCAACTGAAACCACATTGTTTGGAAAACAGGAAGGTGTAAGTGGCCACATGAAGTCCTCAATCAACTAATTTCACATGTATGTCTGCCAGATTTGCAAAGATTACACAACAACTCTAAGATATCATTCCTCAATGTAAAGAAATTCTTTCTTCTGAAGCTGTTTTGCTCTGTGTATGTGTGCCTCCCAGAGTCATTTTATGAGTAAGACTGATAGTTAGAAATTGCAGAGCTGCTGCGAAAGAGCTTACAGCAATTCTTTAGCTGAAAATGCAGTATTAAAGCTTTACTGTTTGGCATTGTAACTGTAATTGTACTTTCATAAGAATTGGAACCTGTGCAGTAAATAGCATAGCCTTTGATGTAGAAAATTATCTTTATATAAATTGAAGCTTGTATGCCTTTTATGTTTTGGAAGAAAATTCATAATAAATTAGTTCATAAAAACAAACAAACAAAAACCAATCAAAGGCCTTGCTCAAAAATGTCCTTTTGTCACTGGGCAGGTCTGTGAAATTCAGTGATGTAGAAAATTCAGGGGAGGCTCATGCTTTGCTGCAGGCAGTGACAGTTCTCAGTTCTCTCTGTAAGCAGGAGCATGGGAGAGGGCAGACTGACTTCTTCCAGAATTGTGCTAACCATTGATGATTACCAAATCTTGCAAACATCTGCATGAGCACACTTTGGCGTCATCTCAGAGCAAGCACCGGTTTTCTGTCAGATATTTTTCTGGCCTGTGATGCACATTTTTTCCTCCCCTCTCTTTTTTCATGTATTACTGGAGCAGTATTCACCTCACCTCTGTGTCAAACAGCCCATTTTTTCAGTCATTCTAGGAAAGAGTTGTGGTTTTTTTCCAAGCTACTCTCATTTCTCAGACCCTTTCCTCTTTCCATCCTCCATTGTTTTCTGAGAATGGAGTGCAGCATTTCACTGCAGTATTTCCAGTATCTTCATGTCAGAACTGCTAGCTGTGGTGTTCGCAGTTTGACAGATTCTTGGGTTTGTTACCTACACATCCGTACAACTCATAAGAAATATTTCAGGTTGTATGATCCTGAGCCTATCAACATCCATCAACTGAAGTAATCTTCTAACGCTCTCTTACGTGTGCGTCATGGCTTGTGACAAGCAGATAAACCACATAGCAGATCGTTTCCATTTACATTCACAGGTTATTCCTAGTAGCTGTGCTAACCATGTTAAAAAATATATATATATTTGCCAGCAGTTAGGGGTTTTCAGCATTTTCCCTTCACTCAGAATACACAGTGTCTGTGATAAATGTGTGCTAATGATTGGCAAATGGGGACTTCTTAATTTCTGCAACTGCAAGCCTAGCGTGATGGTAGCCTACCACATGGGTAGAAGTGAAGGTCTTGCTTGACAACAGACGAGTTCAGGAAAAAGATGGTTCAGTAAAAGCTAAATAAATCTCTTCAGAATTAAAGATGACATTCTGATTTGATGACATTCATGATCTGATTGATTGTTTAAATCTGTCTTCTCTTCAAGACATTTTAATGAAAGGTTATTCTGTTTGTTTAAGATTTTTGGCTAGATGGTGAAATGAATGTGTGTAATGAGGTATATCTGCTAGTCTAGACTTGGTCAGCATCTCTCTGGGTGCTTATTTCAAAAGGTCAGTCATCTGATCAGATGGCATTTGTTTCATTATTTTTTTTCTTATAGTGTCCCTCACAGCAGTAAGGTTAGGTCAATGTAGTACCTTGGAATGCTTCTATATTCCACTGAGTCCACACAAAACAAGAACCTGTCCCTTTTCTGGGCTTGTTCATGACATCCTTGTGACTGGCTTGATGCTAAGAAAGCCTACTGAATGCTGTAAAAATTATCAAGGGGATTTTTTTTTGTGTGTGTGTGTGTGTCAGAATACTGAGCTTTTTGTATGTTTGCTGTTTTTTTGTTTTTTTTTAAGAGACTAATGGCTGCAGGACCTACAATAGGTGAGCCTCATGTAAAGTGGCTCTTGTCAGGCCACGATCCATGATTTTGCAGGTGATGTTGGTTGTGTTAGTAGTATAATTATTGCTGAAGTAGAAATTAATTACTCTAAATGTCAGAATAGTATTGTTATCTATTTCACATGGCATTACCAGATGCTGTACACACCATATCCATTTCTCAGCTCTGTTTATTAATAAGGTAGATAATTGCTTCAAGAAGTCTTGAGCAGAGAGTAAACATACTTTTTCAGGACAAAATACTGCTTTAGTTTCGGTTAGGAGATGATGTTTCCTGATGTGTTTTGTTAGAAAAATTGCATCTACACACTGAATAGACTAATCCCAAATCAGCGTTGTATTGTAGAGGAGATTCTCGAACATATTTAATGGATTACCCACTCTTCCAATTTTTGCAGATGCTGGCTCTTTTCACTTCCATCAAGTTGTTATAAATGCATTTTTTTTATTTCTGATATCACTTTTCTATATGAGTAATTGCTGGCAGGGGAGAAGGTCCATGGAGTATCATTTCAGTTACTGAAAATGTTGGAACCCTAAAGTTGTTGATATAGCTATCAAATCTGTAAGATAGTAATAAAATTTGCAATTTCCTCTAGTTACAAAATTTAATCATCATTAAACTGTAAGCATTTTTTTTCTTTCATTCCTTAATACTGTTGCAGCTTCATCTCCTTCTTCCTTTTGCTCTCCTCCCAGTCCCCTGCCATTATTTTCAGGGTATACAAAAATTAGCCCAACGTCTTACTTTTCCAGGCTGACTCAGATCCCTGAGCTTGGCAGTCATTTGCACGACTTTGCTCCAGAGATGTTGAGAGCAGTTCCACATTCATGAGTCCTGGGTGTTGCTATGGTACTGATACTGCAAAACGAAAAACACACAAGGGCAGAGGAGCTTGGGAAAAATTGTAGTAGAGTATAAATGCTTTCTAAAATAGATTTTTATCAAAACACAAACTTCAGCATAAACTCAACTCTTCACCTTGTATGTAATCTGAAATATTGCTGTTTCAAGATATTTGTCAACCTTTTTCTGAACTGCAGGCTTCTGGAGGGAAGGAAATAATGTCTTTGCTGTTGATGTTCTCACCAAACTTTGGTAGAAGAGTTTCCCTCTGCTTGGAAGAGTTTCCCTCTGCTGTGTACCTGCCATGCCAATTCTTTGAAGATCTGTACAATGTGAATTAACTGTTATAATGAAGTATGTACAGATGCAAGGTTTGAACATATTTTCCCATAATGTCAGTGTCCTGTGGAATGGCTGCCAGCTGAGAACTGGAGAACTGAGTTTAATGTACATTCTCTGTAGACATCTCTCTCCCCAGTCCCATTTCTTACTGTAAAAAGCTAGTCCTTGTATCTTAAAATAAGCATCTCTGAAGTACGTATTATCTACATGTAGATATATGAAACACTGATTTTTTTCTTTTGTGTTACTAGTCATTGTTGATATTGCAGTATAAGATTAAAAGCAAATGCTCTTAGTTGTTATGAAACAGTTGCAGAAGCAGGGGCCTGAGCATCCTTCTGGTTGGCTCATGCTGATAACCAGTCCTTTGCTGCACTGAAAGGAGCCAGCCTGTCCTGATGGTTTGTGGCATTACGGAGACAATAAGCACATCTATTAGGAGAAAAGCATAATATGCCCAATAAATAAAAAGAAAGACATTCTCAAAAACGCTTCAGACGCTTTGGAATTTGTGAGCAGTGGCGCGATTGTGTTGCCTGGAAGTTGCTATGGGTACTGATGTTGAAAAGCCAAACACACAGACCTTAGGGACACAAGTCCCATTTAAAATCCTATAAGAATTACTGTTCTTTAAATCTGCTGGGATGCTTCTAAAAAAATCTTCCCTCAGAAGGATTCTTTGCCTGAGTGCTCTCTGGGTTCATCAGCAGCACCGCTGTGATTTAACCAGTCCTTCTTCTGTCTTCACTTACCCAAAAAAAGCATTCCTTACAAAAGACCTGAAAGCTCCTTGGCTTTCTCTATGAACTCTTTGCTTTGCTCTTCTTATAGTGTGGATCAAAGAAAGAAATGAAACATATGCTCAGCAGCTATGCGGCTCCTTCTTTTCTTCTCATTCTTTGCATATCTGTGAGGACTGTGTCTTTTTGAGGCAGAGATTTTGGTTTTGTGTGTCTGAAACAACCATCACACCAGTACACCAGTATTGTTGAAGCAGGTAGCAGTCAGTTAAGCTGCAGCTGTCTCACATAGTGCACGCTGCACGTCCACAGCATTGGAAATATCTAATAAACCTGTTAATAATACATTCCAAACAATGCTGAGAAGCCATGGAGATTGATTAGGATTTCTCCTACCTGTGGTGCTAATGAATTCAGTTGACATTACACACTGAGACATGCATGTAAGCATGCAATCATTTTTAAATTATATACGTAATCCCTGATTTTTAATAGTTGTGTTGTACATGAGGAGAAAACATTTGGAAAGATTATTCACCTCCTTGATGGGATAAATTCTCTTGACTTTCAGTCCCATGCCTCTCACTGTTCCCCATGCATTTCATAACCACCCAGCAGCATATTCTTTTTCACATGTTCTTGTTTGGATAGCAGTGAGCAGTGCAGAACTCATTAAAATCGAACAGGGAAATGCTGATAGGATATAATGAGTCCATGGCTTGCATGGTGAGGTTTCTCATGTAAGGTACACTATTGCTTACATACAAAGGTGTGTATATATGTAGGGGTTTTGATGGGCTGTTTTCTGTCTTACTTGAAAAACTGTCTAGGATGAGGATCACATTCTAAAACCTTGTTAGTACAGTTAGAGAAAGAAATTATTTCTTATTCTTTGTGATTTTATGCAGTAAGGATATATCCCCCATAATTTTTTTAGGAGCAAAATGATTTCACTCTGCCACTCCCTCTGAACTGACTGAAGGCACCATAGCAAGATTAGGGCAGCATTGCACACAAACCAAAAAACTTGTGGTAATGAAGCCAACAAACGGTCCAGCTAGCTCAGAATATGACCAAAGTGAGGACACTCGGTCTGCAAAATATCCTGGAGCATCCTTAAAACAGGGTGGCAATGCTGTTTTTCAGAATGAGTTTGACTGTCTTGCTCCCTTGCCTCCTCTTAGCTGACAGAGGAACCCAGTTGAGAAGGTACATGTGGCTTGAAAAAAATCCAGGGTTCACTAGCTGCATGCTCTGTCTTGACCTACAAGTCAATAGCCTCATAAGGTAATGCATGTTTTCAAAGTAAAATGAAGAAAAGGGTTGAATGCTCAGATTGCATAACTAAATGCCCAGAAACAAGAATTTCAGAAAGTGAGATTGAATGTGGCCCTCTTGTGGTGTATGCTTTTGAGTGAGAGAACTAAAGTGTTTTTGCCAGTCTGGTAACTTCGTTGTTTTAGTTAAAGAGTTCTTGCAAATACAAAAGGATGAAAGTTCTGAAGATAGATGAAAGAAACAAGAGGGATTTGAGGATGTATACTGTGACAGTGCATTATCAAATCCAGATCTTATAAATAAAATAACGTTTTATATCTATGCATAATCCAGACTACGTTTTAGGGAGCAGTGCAATATCAAATGGGTTATTTGAATAGGTTACAAAACAAGTATCTTCTAGCTCTCAGGTTTCATTCACTTTAAAAAAAAAAAAATCATTCCAGTTTTCAAGTTGCTATGTTTCTTCACTGACTTTCTTTACTAAATTGTATTCCTTCTTTATGAAGCAAAAGCATCACGTTGTATTTTCCTCCAGGAAAATGTCCGGGAATGTTGTAATTTTCTATGTATATCTGGTGTGGACAAATACCAAGACTAGTTATCTTGAAAAGGAATACCAGTATAGTTTTTATCCCAAAAGTATAACACTTCACAAAAAGATTTCTGTTAAAAAAAAAAAAAAGCAAAACACAAACATAACACTAAGAAGCAAATTATGAACAAATAATAAGAAGATGAATAACATGCTCAATGGCTTTTGTCACAAGATAAACAAAGGCTATTGAAAAACCTTGCTATTTTCTGAACAGCCTTGAATAATATGGACCCCACTGACAAACTTGCTGTCTTTAGGCCAGTTTGCCAGCTGGTGGCTCTAAAAGGAATTTGTTTTGAATGGGTTATGTGCTTGAGTTATCATGTCTATCAGAACTGAAAGGAGACCACTGTCGAGTAAAGCTGCCAAAGGAAGTGGGATGGACAGTAAAGTCTCTACCAGAACTTTGAATGGTGTGCTGGGCAGGGTGCAGGAATCTGGGGTAATGGGTCCTACTTGTGCATGCAGCTTGTGCATGCAGTTGTAGCTTTTCTGTGAACTTTTGTCAGGATTTGAAAGTAAATGAATGCAACACCGGGTCTAGAAAGGAAGTATGAATTAATTTCCACTAGGAAAAAACAAAAACAAAACAGCAGGTAGTCTTTTAGTTACCAAAGATAAATTTTGGTCCAAAGTGCCTAGCCCAAGAGCAGTAGATGTGAGCACAACTTAGTCCCAAAGCTGTAAACTGCTGTAAGCATCTTAGTAAGGAGGAAAATGACAGAGTTGTTGGTATCAGGCCTGTGCCCTGGCTATTGCAGTACCTCAATATTGCTTAGTCTTTGTGTACTAAGAATAGAAACATTGGGTTTTGTGGGAGGAAACAACAGTTCTATCATATTTCATGTTTGAGGTAAGAATTCCTTTGCAGGGATTTTTCTGGAATTTGGTGCAAAGTTATGTTAGGTAATTCTAAGGTATGTTAGGTATTTCTAGGTGTCTGTTTTGTTGTTTGACTCTCTATGTCCTTCACTTCTTGAAAATGGTGGAAAATTTCAAACTGACTGTACTGGGATAAGGTTCTGGATCTGTTATTGTGCAAGACAAAAAATTGTATAATATTTTTATACAAAAAAAAATATTATAGCGTTTCAAGTAGATATTCTTGATCTCAATGAAAATTCCTCTGTCTTGTATGTCCATATGTTGGAATAGGTAGAATGACTTGAAGAGAAGGTAATACAAAGAAGGTGAGAGAAGGTCAGCATTTAGTTGTCTTTGTTGAATGCTCGTTTAACTTCAGTAGACTGGATGCCTATCACATAAATGAAATGTGCATCCCCTTTAAGTATGGTAGATTAGAAAAAAGTATGAAGACACAGGAGAGGTGAAGATGGGTAGGAAATTGCTATTCATCTGCTGAATGAAAACTTGATGTTAAATAACATCTTATTATGTTTCACTGTTCGAAATGTGGTAAGGGTTGCAGGCACTAATTATCTAGCAATGGATGGTGACATGGAAATATATTAAATATACACAGATAACCATGAATGCTTGACGAATGCAAAAGAATCTAATTTTTATGTAAATTAAGCAATGTTGAAAGTGGCAATATAATAAGCAACAACACTGTTTTGCATTTGAATAGAACAAAGCAGCAAATTCATGCTTGAAATAGATCCTTTCTTCTTAAATCTTCTTTTCCTGAGTAGGTATTTTAATGTATGTTTTACACAGAGTAGAACTGTGGTCTTCATAAGTATTGTCTTGTACAGAAACAGACAAGTTAACCTTTCAAAAGCCAATTTAGTTCTGTGTTGGGTGTCATGTCACCATTTATTGTTTTCAGTGATTAAAGGGGGACTAGTGTTGAATCAGTGTAATAAGCAGTCATAGTTAATGCCAAGATTTTGAAAAGAGTAGCTTATTTCCAAACCTTCGTGGAAGTAATGAAGGGGTGCTTCCCACCAGCATATGGGCTGGGCTGCCAGAGGTGGAGATAGTGTCAATCCAAGGGTGGCTGAACTGTGTAGCTTCTCCAGGTGAACAACTCCAGCCAAAATTCAGTTAAGAGCTAGCTTGTTATCTGCAAGACAGGAAACTCATTCGTGGTGGTTGAGTGTGCTTAGCCTGACTCCATATGCACTTTTTATTTATGCTGCTTGCTTGATTCATGTCAGAATTGCCCATGAATATATAAAAAATATATATATAATATACAAATCTAGACTATATACAGGGTGGTTTTTTTTGAGTCTCTTCAAGCTGTAAGTCTTTGGAGTGAGGCTATTAAAACAATTCTTAATTGCATATTAATATGCACAGGTGTAAACAAAATTCAGAAGCTGTTCAAGAACCTTTGGCACATTTCAGTGGAAAGCATATGGCTATTCAATTTTGATATACAAATCCCAAAGCATTTAGATCAGCATCTGCCAAATTGTTTGTCATGACAATGTTCAGCTTGGAGCAGAAAATTTAGTCCTATTCCTTCTTTCTAATCTACTGCTGAATTTGATTAGTTTAGCCACTATTCAGCTTTCAGTAAGACAGGAGCCCTTAATCAGTGGTAAATGTACTGTCAGAGGCATGCAGGACACAATCATTTGCCTGTATATTTTGCAGTTCTAGGTATTAAAAGGTATTTGAAATGGCTGTGCACAAGTGTGTTAGGGATGCTTTAAAAAATAATAGAAGCATCAACTGAATTTTGTAATGCCCAAAATAAGACTACTGTTATCATAAACAGTTGGTATGTGCAAACGTTGTAGTTGAGGCTTTAACACTTGTGCTGCAAGTCAGAATGGCAAAATCCTATTTCTTTTCTTTGCTTCTTTGAAATATATAATTTTTATATGTTCAAGTCCAAAATGAATGATTAATTTCATTTTATGAATGCCTGAGAAACAGAATCAGAAAACTTATAGTGAAGTACCTTTACGGTTGCTAATGAGCACTGCTGTAATAAGTCTAGAGCTCTAAGAATTAGTCTGAGAGCTTTACAGTTTTGAATCTTTCTTGCAAAATCAGGTCTGGGCTTTAAAAGCAAATGAAACCTTTCGTATTTGAAGGGTTAGTGTATATTTTTAAGGGTGAGGCCAGATTTGATTTTTTTTTTATCACTTTTCAGCAGCCAGTATCATTACATTTTAAGTGTTTTATGCCATTTGTTTGGGCACTGGTAATTTTATTCTGATGAAACCAAGAGTGAAAGCAAGACTTAAAAAGAAAAAAACATAATGCTTGGCAAATTTGGCACTCAAAGTCAGCAAATATCACAAAGCTGTTTGTGGAATCTTATTTTGGCTTTCTTATACCTATATACAAGATGATCTGGTTCTTAACTAAATGGTTGCATGCCATTCTTCCCCACACACATCCTTTCCTTCAATGAGCACTCACTGAAGGAGCAACTTTTAAGTATTTTGTTTTCTCCTCGTCTTCAGTGTATGGCCCCAGGGCTTATGTACTGCACATTTCAAGCTCTTCTCTGAAAACAGAATGTTCATATAATCATTTCTGCTGCTTGCTGCTCTAGTACAAGAGTGCTTCATGATCTTAAAGGAATTTATTTTCACTGTGTCTGTATTTATCTCACACACGTGGGAAATTGAAGCCCAGCCAAATTAAGGTCAGATTTACTGCCTGGTTTTAGGTACCTATGGAGTTATTTTACAGTCATAGTGCTTTCCATGTTCAAAGCAGAGCTTCCCCTGGCTGCATTCGGGAATGCCCAGCAGTACTGTAAAACTCGCCCTAGAAACTTTCAGTCAGACAAATGAGAAGATGAGAAATTAAAGTCTATTTATGAAATAGGCAGAAATTCTCCAGAGTTTCATTTAGCATTAAATGGATTGAGACTCGACCACTTTTGTGGTTTAACCTGGCTGGCAGCTAAGCACCACACAGCCGTTCACTCACCTCCCTTGCCCCTCCCAGTGGGATGGGGAGAGAATTGGAAAAAAAAAAAAAGTAAAAGCTTGTGGGTTGAGATAAAGACCGTTTATTAGGACAGAAAATAAAATAATAACAATAAGGGTAATAGTCCTACCTACTAATAATGTATATAAAGCAAGTGATGCACAGTGCAACTGCTCACCACCTGCTGACCAATGCCCAGCCCATCCTCAGCAGCCAGTCCCCCCACCCCACAGAGCCCCCCTATGTTAATTGTCCAGCATGATGCCAGATGGGATGAAATACCCCTTTGGCCAGTTTGGGGCAGCTGTCCTGGGTCTGTCCCTTCCCAGCTCCTGCTGTACCCCCAGCCTGCCCGCTGGCAGGACAGAGCAAGAAGCTGAAAAGTCTTTGGCTTTTCAGTCTATCAGCGTGTGATCAACATTATTCTCTTCCTAAATCCAAATCACAGCATCATACCAGCTACTTTTCCTTGAACACCCCCAGGGACAGTGACTCCACCACCTCCCTAGGCAACCCATTCCAATGCCTGACTGCTCTTTCCAAAAAGACATTTCTCCTCATTTCCAACCTGAACCTTCTCTGGTGCAACTTGAGGCCATTCCCTGTAGTCCTATCACTGGTAATCTGTGAGAAGAGGCTGACCCCCAGCTCCCCACAGCTTCCTTTCAGGCAGTTGCAGAGAGCAATGAGGTCTCCCCTGAGCCTCCTCTTCTCCAGACCAAACAACCCCAGCTCCCTCAGCCGCTCCTCACAGGACTTGTGCTCCCGGCCCCTCGCCAGCTTCGTAGCCCTTCTCTGGACACACTCCAGGGCCTCAATGTCCTTCTTATAGTGAGGGCCCCAAAGCTGAACACAGTATTCGAGGTGTGGCTCCACCAAACCAGAGTACAGGGGACGATCACCTCCCTGCTCCTGCTGGCTGCACCATTCCTGACACAGCCAGGATGCCGTTGGCCTTCGTGGCCACCTGGGCACACTGCTGGCTCATGTTCAGGTGAGCATCAACCAGCACCCCCAGATCTTCTTTGTCTGCACAGCTTTCCAGCCACTCCACACCAGCTGGATTTCCCTCTGTTCACCACCACTCTCTGGGCCCGGCCATCCAGCCAGCTTTTACCCCAGCACAGAGTGTACCTGCCCAAGCCATGGGCTGCAGCTTCTCCAGGAGAATACTGTGGGAGACCGTGTCAAAGGCCTTGCTGAACTCTAGGTGTACTATGTCAGCAGCCTTTCCCTCATCCACCAGGGGGGTCACCCAGTCATGGAAGGAGATGAGGTTGGTCAGGCAGGACTCGTCTTTCATGACATGCTGGCTGGGCATGATCCTCAGCTTGTCCTACACACGCTGTACGATTGCCTTCAAGATGATCTGTTGCATCACCTTTCCTGGCACCAAGGTCAGGCTGACAAGCCTGTAGTTCCCTGGGTCCTCTTTACAACCCTTCTTATAGATGGGCATCACATTAGCAAGTCTTCAGTCAGCCAAGATCTCTGGATGGTCGTGACCGCTGATAGATGATGGAAAGCAGCCCAGCAGTCACATCCACCAACTCCCTCAGCACCCTCGGGTGGTTCTCATCTGGCCCCATGGACTTGTGACAGTGCAGGTGGAGCAGCAGGTCTCTGTTTCCACCTGAGCTAGGAGTGTTTTTTCTGCACCCCATCCCAGACTTGCTAGTCAGACCAGTTATCTCCAAGGATAAGTGGTCTGACTGGTAAATACAGATGTAAAGAAGGCATTAAAAACCTCAGCATTTTCCCTATCCTCAGTAGTCATGTACCCCACCATGTCCAGTAAAGGATGGAGATTCTCCTTGGCCCTCTTCTCCCCGTTAACAAATTTGTAAAAACATTTTTTGTTATCCTTTACCATACTGGCCAGGTTGCGCTCATGCTAGGCTTTAACCTTTCTCATTTTTTCCTTGAATATGCTTGCAACTTCCTTGTACTTTTCCCGAGTTGCATGTCTCTTCTTCCACTGAACATAAATTCTCTTTTTCTCCCTGAGACTCAGAAAAAGAAGGTCTTTTCTTTAGCTTTAGTCTTTAATGTAGCTGAATTGCTTTAGCTGTGATTGTGGTACCCCGTCTTCCCTTCAGAGAAATTAATCTGAGGCTAAAAGAGCCCAGAAATTTAAACCACTGCAGTCCAAGCGGCTTGAACTTGATGTTCTGTGTAGCAGTTATAGCAAGGTATTGTAATGAGAGTCCTGGGAAATTGTAATGTGGAGGTACTAACTCTACCTTGCAGGAAAAGAAATTGGTTGTTGCCATCTGAGTTATTTCATACTGATGTGAAATGGGTATTCAGGAACTGTATTTTTAGACCAAATAACCCAATCTGGACTGGACAGCTTGTCCTACTTTAATTTTTGCTTGATCAGGAGAACGTATGATATGTTGGCATTGCACTGTGCAGACTCAATCCAACCAAACCATCTAAGGCTAGTTTGTTAGGATATCGTCTTGTAATATGAAATGTCTTTTTGTGAAAAGAATGTGAAGAATTTTATTACTAATAGTGTCTTACCCTTTATGGCTAAAGTTGTTTTGCTCCCTTCCAAGATGAATGCAGTTGTCACCGACTCTAGGGAGGATCTACTGCTTTTCTGTCTGCTTGCTCTTTCAAGACTGGCTCCTTAGCTCTGTAGAAATACATAAAGCTTTGCTTAATTACATCCAGTCAAGAATTTTCAAATATCTGAGAATATATTTGTTTTAACCAGAATATTGGGGTTTGCACTGTGGGGGTTCAGGTTTTTATTTTTCAGCTGAACTTCATTAAAACAAAGCAGGAAAAGATTCTAAAGTTAGCTTGCATCTGAACAAGTTGCAAAACTTAGAGGGAGATGATGGAGGTAATTTTTATTCCACACAGAAACTAACCAACATCATAGATTTATATGCATTTGAGCCAGTGCTGCCACCTGGGAAAAATACAGGAAAAGGACTGTTTTTCAACTGCTGTATTCTTTTTGATACAATTCACCATTTGGCCTGCAAATGCTGGTGTCAGCAGTGCTCGTGGGGGAGGAATGTGGCATGCTAATATGAGATTGAAGCTGTTGTATTTTGATGGCAATGCCAACTTAATTGCTACAGCTTAACCTAAGCAGCAGGACAATTGGGCAAGTTGACAAAAGAAAAATAATGAATTCTTGAAAGTTGGCACCTGAGGTAGACACCTGGCAAGTCCAGGTCTCCACAAAACCTCCTTGCCTTCATGTATCCTCTAGGCTGTAAAATAAATTGGTAAATTTGGCCTCTTGGAACTTTGTATATGCTATAAAATTACAGATGTTGTATGATTGAAGTCCTCTTCTGTTTATTACACAACAGGAGTAAGAACAAAAACAAAATTTTCCACTACTTGTGGCTGTTATCGTGTAATTAAAAGTATGTCACTTGAAATTAGTAGAATAGCAATATCCCACGCTTTGTAATGGCCATCATAAAGAAACAGGTATGATAAAATCATGAAATGGTTTATGCCATGCTGTATTTCATGCGACACAGGATCGTTCTGAGATTATCAACTGTCCAGCTCACACCAGAAAACCAAACAAAATTCCTTCAAGAGAAATAAGGTAACTTTTGTACTTTGTTTGGTATTTTTCCCAACAGTTGCAATTTTTGTGTTGCTTAACTGAGAGATCGCATAATAGCAGTTTAATGCATGGGCATTTTAAAAAGAGCACTAAAAGCCAAATGCCTGCATACAGCAAACTTTCTATAAAGAGTCACAGTTCAGCTGTCTGCCAGTATGGTTGTGGGGGGAGAAAGTGGCTTTCCTCATGAACATCCCAAGAGTTCAGCTTTTCAGAATTGCATTCACAGGATTGCTTTTAAGATTTGAAGATTAATTATTTTCACCTATAATATAAAATCTTTTGCCTAGGCTGATTGCTGTTCTGGAAAATCAAGAAATCAGCTCATTTTGTACTGACCTGTATAGCTTCCCTGAAAGTATCTATTGATTTGAAATTCCTGAGGAAATACATAGTCAGTTGAAATAAGTGAATATGTTTTTGAAAGACAACAAAAGAATGGCTTACAAGGTTTACATCCTTGTAAAATGGTGATAACCCTTCTTCTCTGAATTTCCAAAAGAGAGAGCCACTATTGTTTTTTCTTGGCAGGAACTTGAAATTCAAAGCCTTCCCCAGGAAAGGGTTTCCTCAGAATGATGTCTTTTAAAGTCTATTAATCCATTGAAGGTTTTGATACCATTTCTTACATAAGGATTTTGTTTGGGAAGACAATGTTTTGCCTGTTGTGTTTATCCTCCCTTCCTCCTCCTCCTGTTATTTTCTAGGAAAGGGAACATGTAAGCGTTTGGTTAAGCTAAAGCGTGTATTTAGTGGTTTCCTTAATTAGATCTTGCTTCCCCCTCTCTCCCACACCACCCAACTTTTTGTTTATGAGTCAGGCTAATTTGTAAGTACTAAAAGTATTGCAGTCTACAGATGGTCCTTTCCCCAATTACTTTCCTCTATGTCTGACTTAAAATTGAAATGAAACGTATCTGTGAGGCCCTTGCAAACTTTGTCTTTCCACACCACATCATAGTCACTCATGAAAGTCTGGCTCTTTATGCGGCACAATGCTGTTCTTTATGTGGCAGGTGTTTTTCCTCCATCACACTGTAATCCTGAAATACTGGTGCTGTGTCGTGCACTTGGGGCACAGCAACCCCATGCAATACTACAGGCTTGGGGCAGAGTGGCTGGAAAGCCATGCAGAGGAAAAAGATTTGGGGGTGCTGATTGATGCTCACCTGAACATGAGCCAGCAGTGTGCCCAGGTGGCCAAGAACACCAACAGCATCTTGGCTTGTATCAGAAGTAGTGTGGTCAGCAGGACTAGGGAGTGATTTTCCCCCTGTACTCAGCTCTGGTGAGGCCACATCTCAAATACTGTGTTCAGTATTGAACATCTTCACTACAAGAAGGACATTGAGGTACTGGAGCATGTCCAAAGAAGGGCAGTGAAGCTGGTGAAGGGTCTAGAGAACAAGCCTAAGGAGGATCAGCTGAAGGAGCTGGGGTTGTTTAGCCTGGAGAAGAGGAAGCTCAGGGGAGACCTTATTGTACTTCCCAATTACCTTAAAGGAGTGAGGTAGGTGGGGATTGGGCTCTTCTCCCAAGCACCAAGTGATAAGACAAGAGGCAATGGCCTCAAGTTGTGCCAGGGGAGGTTTGGGTTGGATATTAGGAAAAATGTCTTCACTGGAAGGGTTGTGAAGGATTGGAACAGGCTGCCAGTTGAGTGACCATCCCTGGAAGCCTTCAAGAAACATGTAGATGTAGAGCCTAGTGACATGATCTAATGGTGGTCTTGGCAGTGCTGGGTTAAAGGTTGGGCTAGATGATCTCAGAGGTCATTTCCTACATGAAGGTTGTATGATTCCTGATGTTGCGCTGAACCAAATAGTTCACAGTCAAAATAAAAAGACGAGGCATCACACAGAATAGTGCAAAGAGATGGAGTAAAGAGTGAGTCTTGTTTGCTCCATGTGAGCACTCCGTGCTTTGTGCAACAGAACACTGCTGAAATTTTGCTCAAATTTATTCAAAAATCTGAACAAAGAATGGGCTCTGAGAAGGCATTTGGGAGTACTAATGATCCTCCTTTATGGGAAAATAACTTCTTAGACAAAATCTGACCATTAGTGCACCTATTATCTAAACTTCTAGTATGGTATTCATCAGTTGTCAGGGAAATATTCAAAAAATATGGAATAACCAGCCCAAATAAGAATCACCTAAAGAAGTAAACGCTTGAAGTCTGCTGCTGTATGCAGCCTAGGTCGTTACTATTTTGCTTCTGAGAGACCGATTTGTGTATGTTCAAAATGTGTGTCTGTCAAAATTTGCTTTTTATGCTGTGCTAACAACATTATGGTTAGATCAACTGGGGGGACACGCTCTGATCCTATGCAGTTACGTATGGAATATGTAGGGAAACAGCTCAGTTTAACAATTGGGATTTCAAGTGTAATAGCTGTGAAATGTCTATCATAGGCTGGTAAAACTACTCACAAGATCCTAGTCCTTTAATTAGAGGAGCCATGTGAAACCTTGGTTCTCCTATCATTAATTAAAACCTGTATCAAAACTGACATATATGGTTTGTGTGTGTGTGTCTGGAGTTTTTATTCTATTCTTTTGTTACCTTAAATGGGACTTCGGTATTCATGTATTGTCTGTTTTCATTCAGTCTTAATTTCTTTGAGTTTAGTTTTTTTTGAGGATTCCTATTATTGATGCATTAAAGAATATCATGGACAGAGGTTACCAAAAAAGGGTGTGACTTGGGAGTGAAGTAAATTTAGCACATCCACATTTTATTAAATTTATGACTCATAAAATGCTCAATATTTCACAAAATAGCCAACTGACCCTCATTTTGCTTATGCTGATGGATATCCTGAAGTTTTGCCAAATAGTTTTGGAATTATATCCTCCAGAAAATAATACAGTCTATTAAAAGCTTGAATGTGACCTTTTCTCCTTTCTCTTCTCTCTGACCTCTATCTCTGGACCCATCCTGTATTGAAAATCCTCTAGTCATCTGGGAAGAGAATTACACCTCCTGCACACACACCCTCGGTTGTATTTTGGTAGATATAAAAATGCACAATTTTTACATGCAACACCATCTGTCTTTCTGCATCTTTGTTTCTGCAGCTAGACAATCTACTTTCATATGCAGATACTAAGGAGATGAAGCTCCTCAACCAGAAACTGTTGAATTGTTAAGGTGTGGGTTTTTGGTTTTGTTTTTTAAATCCTGATATGAAATGTGCCTTTTTGTTTTATTTTGTTTTGTTTTGTCTTTCATAGAGCTGTTGGTATTGTAAACTGGAAATTCATAGGGATGCATGTGTCTGTGGCATATGATGCTGTCAGCTCTTCCATAGTTTTTTCCTGTTCATGGACGGGAGAACGTTTCAGATTGAGATGACCAGCTGGAGGGAGAGTAATGCCAGCATACCCTACTGGGATTTTGATCACTCTATATTCTGTTAATAAAATACAGGGTCTGTATAGCAACACAGAATAGCTTAGAAATGTTACATGATCACTTCTTAGTGAAGATTAAGAGTCTATAAGAAACAACTTAAGAAGTATTATTTTTAAATCATTCAATTTCAAAAAACTAGAGGTAGTTGTACACAGATGTAGTTTTCAAAATCACTTCATATGTGTGCACTCACCTACAGCAACTCATTACAGCAACTGCATGGGCAAACAGAAAGTGACCTTGGGTCTGTATTCTTCATCCTGTATTACTGTGTCTGAGAAAATCAAACAATATATGTGAGGAGGGAATAACGTTATATAATGCTCTGTTGTATAACGTGGTGCTTCTCTTATTCACTTACTATCTCAGCAATCATATTTGTCCACTTTATGGCTTACTTTGCTTGCACAGAATAGGATTTGTGGATTGAGGGAAATAAGGGGAAATGAAAGATATAGGTGGCACAGTGAAAATTAATAAGCATACACAAAGGGGTTGTAAATTGTTCAAGGTGCTGGTGCCTGTGTATATAAATACACACGTATGAGAGGTTAAGGAAGGTTCTTTAAATTTTAGATCCTAATCCAGAAATTTCATTTGTGGTCAGAGGACTGCACAAATACACAAATCAAGCTATGCACATCTGATTGCACAGGACTGGTAGTGCATTAGGTTTCTGAAAATAAAAATAAGCAGTTTTTAACCAAAATAGATGAATTCTGTAATTCATCTTCTGCCAGTATCTTCTTTCTTTTAAACATGTTGAAACACAATATATTTCTATTAGGCACCCTGTCAACTAAAAAAAATGCTTCTTTATCATTTTTTTCCACCAAATGGATTTTGCATGTTCAATAGAATGCTGTCAGTAGCCACTCTCTGTCCAATTCAGATCATTTTTATTTGAAAACAAGAATAAAAAGATTCAACTTGCTTTTCAAAAACATATAAACATACAGATACAGCAATACACACACATTAAAATAAACATTTAAATACTTGAGTTGCATTCTTTTTCAGGTTCAAGTTTAATAGTTTTTGCTATATGGAATAAATATTTTCAGAATGCCAGAGCAAGTTAAATTTGTGAGTGCTTTTCTCTCAAAAATGAAATCAGGCCACTTATTCTGTAACAGCTGGGTGAGGGTCTTTTTTACACACAGAACATTCATTGCTGTAATGTGGTTAAGGAGCAAAGAGTTTGAAACAACCAAATACAGTACCTTTGTACTCTGACATCTTTATTTTGTAATGCCTGTTTTGTTTTGTTTTTCCCAAGTACACCCTTTCTATTTTGGAGTGGAATATAAAAATAACTTTTGTGAAACTTTGTATGATTTCCTCTTTAGATGCACGAGGTTAAGATCTAATTGCAATTCTGTGCATGAAACAAGAAGCAAACGTATTTGTGACCGTGTTTCCATGTAAGAAGTGGAAAAATACAAGCTAAGGATCTGTTTGAATAAAACATCCTTAAACTGTTGATTACTTTAGTTAAGCAACAGAAATAAGTGGATCTACTACACCTGGAAGCTAATTTTGAGAAGCAGTGAGTGAAACACCACAGGAATTATTTAAACATGTTAACCAAGCTTTTTTAGCAGCCAGTCTAGGTGTTTTAAAAAGGAAAATCATGCCTTCAGTCCTAGTAAGAAGAATCCCTAGAACCCATTTGGACAGCTTTGAGATTAATCTCTAACAGTGAAAGTTGTTATGATGACTGGCATTGTCATCATCAGTCATCAACCTCGTTCAGGTCCCAGCTAGGACTGATATGTTTGAGTCATATCTGTCACACACAGTGAATGCATAACAAACACACAAAAAGATACGAATCCTTCCTAGAAGAAAAGTTTTCATACCGAATTTTTCTCATTTTGCACATGGCAGGAGTATTGCCAAAATGCAGCGTAAAAGATCTTTTAGCTTTAACACTTTGGAGAGTGAGCTGGTGGGTGGGGTGGAGGTATTGAGGTAATTTACGTTGTATTGCCAGTAATGTGCCTGCCATACAGCTGACTACAGTAAGCAGTTCTTGGCGGATTACATTTATATGGGTGAGTCACATCGTTTACAATAAAGAATCCTATGCATAATTTAGGATGGAAATCATAGATGCATTTCATAAAGGTAGAAAAGATGATTAGACATGATTAAGCATGCATGTTTTTTGTACATATTGTGTATGGAGAGCATATGCCTGTCTCCTAAATAAAACCACTATAAATTCCAGATACTAAATGCACAAACTACAACCTTGTTTTAAGGAAATGCATTAGCCACTGTTTATAAATGCTATACATAGGTGTAGCAAGAGTCATAGAAGAGAGTGCCTGTGTTTAGTTTGATGCTGTCATTTTCGTGCCATTCTGATGGCAAGGCTTTCTTTTTCTTTGGCTGAAGCAGATTCTTTGCAGTGCCGTTTACTCAGAGCTTTCTCATGGAACAGGAACCTCACATGGTTTCAAATAAATGTCCCTTGTTGGGATTCAGAATTATTTTTCTGTCTCTGCAATTAATTTTCTGGTCAAGTGCTTTGTCATATGTAAGCCAGTTAGGGAATCAAAACTGAAGGATGATGTAGAGCTTTCTTTTTTTTTTTTTGTTTTCTTTTGTTCTGTTTTATTTTATCTCAGGTACCATGGGCTATTTTCAATTTTCAAAAAAAAATGTGTTTATTCTTTATCAAAAGAAGAGTAAAAAGAGTAAAATAAGTATGTTGCATCAAATGTTATCCCTGTTTGATCTGTCAGTATAAAAATGTATGTATTAAGCATACAAATGAATTGCAGTCAGTTCTTTTGTTTTGTTTCTTTGTTTCTGGTGGTTCAGAGGAGCGGAAAACCTAAGGAACTACTCTACTAGTAATTCTCTTCTCAAGATGAAGTCTGCAAAATTAAAACACAAATGTCTAGAAGGTTAAGGCTGTGCACATCTGGAGAAGGCAATATAGCCCAGTCTTCATTCTGCTCTTCCCTCAAGGCACTTCACTGTTTCTTATCTCCTGCTGACATCAGGAAGTGTTTTGTGTGTGAGGTTGTCAAGAGCTGAGCACTGATCGATGGCAGCTGGTGACTTGTAGTGTGATTTTCTTTGTCCCTGGAAGTTTTTATTTTCAGGAATCTGTTGAAGCTGTTGTTGCTCCAGATAAATAAATGTGTGACGATACTGGGGGAGGGATTAAAAAGTGCTGAAAACCACAGTTTTCCCTCAACATAGGTCCAACATGGTTGTTTTCTTCTCAGCTCGCTTGGAGTTCTTTGTGCTAAATCATGCAAGGCATGTACCTGCTCCATAATCAAAGCAATTTTGTGTTTTGGCAGTGATGAGAAATTGCATTGTGTCTAGATGAAGGGCAGAGGTCATTTATCTGACAAAATGGAGTAAGAGCCCACGAGAGAGAGCTGGGAGGACGTGTTGGAATTTTGGAGGTTCTCTTGGGTCCTTCGTCTCTTCAGAAAAGGAGCAGCTGTGGCTCCATGCCTTTGTTTTTCCATCTGCTGCTAGCCAGGAATTTGTGAACATCCCTCTCGGATGTGGATCTTGCTGAGGTTATTCATTATCTTTGTCACCTCCCAGGCTGAAATAGTGCAATCCACACTCGAGGTAAATGTTCATAAGCCTCTGGAGCATTTAGCTAGCGTGTAGAAAACAGTGGCATTATTTCTGGGGCACTTCAATCCTCATGGGCTTGATTTTTGTCAGAAAGCTTTGAGCCTTTTAACTCCGTAATGAATTTGCTGAAAGCTGCAGGTGTGTTGTATCTCTTAAAATCAGGTCTTGGGAACACACTGAGCTCATGTCTGTTACTCTGTTCTGGCTACCTAACTTTTTCCAGATGCTGTTCTAGGCAATAGCAATTGCAAATTGCTATGCTAGGCAACGATAGAATAATGAAGAAAAAATGTCCCAACCCTTGGCCCAGAACTTATACGAATTACAGGAGGACACTGTGTTCTGAGTAATCTTGTTTTTGCATCTTACCAACACAACAGATGTGAGCTGCAGGTTGAGTCTCCTGCCCCGAGAAAGACAAGCCAGCACTGACCTCTTGGATGGGTGGAGTAAACTGAGTGTGCTTATTCTCTTTGGTGGATGAAGGAAGAGGTTTCTAATATGAAAATGTATTGTGCATTCAGCATCCACTCCAGCCTGATGAGCTTTCCTGATGGAGGTAGCAGGAATACCAGCATCTCACTTCCTTCAGCAACCAGGTGTTCAGATTCCCCTGCACCCCAGTACAAGCACGGCTCTCTGGCAGGGTTAGCTTCTGCTGGCTCCATCTGCTGACAGGGCTCACAGCAGGACCAGGGGAGCAATGGGAGGGAGCATGCCGTGTGAAGCAGCAGACCAGCAATATTGCTCCTTCTGGAGGTGAGTTAGTACTGGATTGGTTTAGCCATATCACCTGCATCCTGAGAATAAAAGTGGTTAAAAACTTCTTTTGGAGAGAAAGGTATTTCCTTCCACAACAGGATACATTTCTATTTTTGTAGCATGCTGAACATGCAGGTTGATACCCAGCCCTTCATCCAGGTCACTCAGCTCAGTAAAACAAACAGTGTAAGAAGCAAATCTGAAGGCTGCGTGTCCCAGACAGTCGCTGCAGCCAGGTGGCAGTCCTGAGTTCAGATGGGTTCATTTGCTCATGAGAACATGGGTTCTGCTGATGAAACAAGAGCATCACAAATCTGTGTCTGCCATCTATTCTTCCTGGCTGCCTTGCTTGAGTCAGTCACTTTCCTTGCTTCTGAGTTCCCATGGCAGGGCACGATGCATATTTCATGAAGTCCTTCCAAGCAATTTCACTCTGCCTCACACTTCCTAAGATTTCTACGACTCTGACTCACACCTAGTAAGATCAAGCCTTAGGAGGATCGGCTGAAGGATCTGGGGTTGGTTAGCGTGGAGAACAGAAGGCTCGGGAGACCTTATTGTACTTTCAATTACTTTAAAGGAGGTTGCATGGAGGTGGGTGGGGATTGGGCTCCTCTCACAAGCACCAAGTGATAAGACGAGGCAATAGCCTCAAGTTGTGCTAGGGGAGGTTTGGGTTGGATATTAGGAAAAATGTCTTTACTGGAAGAGTTGTGCAGTATTGGAACAGGCTGCCCAGGGAAGTAGTTGAGTGACCATCCCTGGAGGTCTTCAAGAAATGTGTAGATGTAGAGCTTAGTGACATGGTTTAGTGGTGGACTTGGCAGTGCTAGGTTAAAGGTTGGACTAGATGATCTTAGAGGTCATTTCCAACCTGAACGATTCCATGATTCTGTGAAATCTCTGCCTTGACAGCCAGGATCATTGCTTGGCAGTGCTGTGGAGAAGTCAGGGACAGCTTTAGCAGCTATTGCTGTTCCATTACTGAGTGGGACATTTTTTTTAATCTAGTTACTGAATCCTCAAATATAATCCATATGCAATAGCTTGTTCCAAGGGGACAAATAAGAAAAAAAGAATGCAAATACAGATATTGTATCCAGACATGTAGCTTGCCTAGAAAGCTGATGCCTATAAAAGGCTAATAAGCAGTCTACTAGAAGTAGTAAACAACATTAACCCCAGCTTGCAGAGGAACAGAAGGCTATTCCATAGCAGTGGTCTCCTGTGAAGCTTTTGGTTTTATAGAGAGAAGAGTGCTGTTGATGGATCACCTTTATTCTTTTTACGAACCTACAACTCACAATGGACAAAATAGAAAATATCATGTAAGGGGAATGAAATGTCCTCTCATTATGTTCTTTAGCTCTAGGTCATCGACTTAGGAGAAGAGTTTGGAAGGTCAGTTACAACTTTTCTGCGTTTCTCCTGCCCTGCTGTGTTCTCTAGTACTGATCAGTGACACTGTTCAGCAGCAGACTGTATGTCAAGTTGTCATATGAAGCGAGAAACTAGGACTATTGAGGTCTGCATCACAAATGTGTGAACCTAGGAATGAAGTGAGAATTAGACTTAATATCAGGTATAGTGTTAGCAATTGAGTCTGGGTTTGGGTTTGCTTTTTAAATATTTATTTTTGAATATTGTAACAAGGCTAGGAAGTGGAAAAATACTAAATATTTTTGCACAATTTCATAGAAATTCTGAGTATATCATGAAACCAAAGTTAATTCATTCCTCTAATAAGAAACAATCATAGAATATCCCAAGTTGGAAGGAACCCAAAAGGCTCATTGATTCCAACTCCTGGGTCCCCAAAGGACCACCCAAAAAATCAGACTGTGTGTCTGAGAGCACTGTCCAAACACTTCTTGAACTCCAGCAGGCTGTGCCGTGACCAGTTCCCTGGGGAGCCTGTTCCAGTGCTCAACCACCCTCTCAATGAATATATTTTTCCTGATATCCAGCCTGAACCACGCCTGTCACAACTTAAATCTGGTTTCCTTGGGTCTTATCGGTGGCCACCAGAGAGCAGCGCGTGTCTCTCCAATCCCCCTCATGAGGAAGCTGTAGGCCGCAGTGAAGCCTACAGTCTCCTCAGCCCAAGTCTCCTCTTCTCCAGGCTGAACAATCCAAGTGACTTCAGCTGCTCCTCATATGTCTTGCCCTCTAGACCCTTTACCATCTTTGTTGATCTCCTTTGGAAACTCTCTTAAGAGTTTTATATCTTTCTAATACTGTGACGCCCAAAACTGTACACAGTGCTCCAGGTGAGGCCGCACCAGCACAGAGTAGAGCAGGACAATCGCTCCCTTGAGCAGCTAACCATGCCATGCTTGATGCACTCCCAGGACACGGTTGGCCCTCCTGGCTGCCAAGGCACACTGCTGGCTCATGTTCAGCTTGCTGTCGACCAAAAACACACAGATCCTTTCTTGTGGGGCTGCTCTCCAGCATCTCGTCCCCCAGTGTGTTGCCCCTTCCCAGATGAAGAATATTTATGCATATCTATTCACTACTTACAGTGAAGGCTGAAAATAAAATGCACTCTTGGCATCATTTAGAAACATGTAATTTATGATGTGCTGCAGTTGCTTTGAAGAGTCTTTCACAATATATGGTGGTCTTGCATTTCCATCAGTTGACCTGAATGTCTAACATGCCTCTGGTGCCAAAACAGTCACAGTATGGACTATCCACAGGCTACCTTGGATTTATGATACCCTACTTCACCTTTAGAATCCAGAATGTTTTATGCTTCTTGACAGATAAACAAAGACATCTTGCAGTAAAAATTTTATATGGGGATTCCTGGAGCAACCAGTACAAAACGGTGGCATGCTATAGAGTTAGTGATAAAACTTTGGCTTTGAATTTATTTTGAATTGTGGCAGAAGGCTGAAATCCCTTTTCTTCACGTGAAATATTTTAAATCAAGCATTTATTATGCCTAGATTTGTTAAGGCTAGACATGTTTGCACACAGAAGTATCTTCTCATTTAAATTCAATCACAGTCACAAAACAAGCCTGGCTCAGACTAGCTAAAGATATAAACTTCATTTTCATCTCATTAGGCCACCTGGAAGCAGCAATCAGTGAGTAGTCCTGACGTCAATGGTCTCTCTACTTCATTAAAATGTTAATTTCATGGCTTTAATTCCCTTTGTAAAACGTGCTGCTGCAAGATACTATATGCAGATTTATTCCGAACCAGAAAAATCTGCATGCCATATTCCCCTTTTAGTTCCTTGGGTTACTTTGGATTTTTTATTTTTAGCCATTCCTGTTTTTATAAACTGCTGTGAAAAGATGATCACCATAACAACCAAAAAGTAAATATTTTCTTAAAACAGCCGTTTGAGAACGTATGCTTAAGAATCAAGAATTCAGGGCATCATGCATTAAGTGGTGTTTGTTCTGTTCTTCCCTTTTTCAGTATTCAGAAGTGAGACAGGTATTGTTACTGGCTTACAATTGCAGACAACAGATCATGAAGAGAAAGGGTGGTATAGTAAATCAGAATTAGCTGCCCAGATCAGCTGTAGTGTCAACATTCAGGATTCTGTCCGGATGAAGTGATGGACTTTTCATCAGTTTTCATGACCCTTCTTGTTGTAGAAGTGTCTGAGTAATCATGCATTTTTCAGAGTGTTACATAAACAAATTCTATTTTAGTACTCCTGTCTATTGATAGCTATAGTTTATATTTCTTTTGCAGATGCTAAAACGAAAGTACAGGGTCGGGACTTCTCAGGACCCACTGGAGATTGAGCTGCCCATATCAGGAATCGTGTGCTCAGCTGGGTGGCTCTCATGACGCAGTTGGGTCTGGACTGCTGGCAGGGCTCAGCACTAGGTCTTCCCACTCTACCCTTGCATGTACTGTTATTCCATCGTTGTACAAACCCTGCTATGCCCCCACTGCCAGGTGACACCAGGACCTTCCTGTGAAGGACTCTGGATAACATATATACCCTGCCTGGTGTTAACCTGACTGGAGGTGGCAAAGACCATCAAGCCCCAGTGCAGCACATAAAGGAGGGGTTTCTTCTAAGTATTAGACAAATCTGAAGTTTTCCCTTTCAGAATTCCAGTGAGGTTTTCCTGCAGCTAGCCTCAGGAGGATGTTCCCAGTAACTAACTTGGCCTCATATCTGCCTCGTCTCTGCTGTAAATAAAATTGTATCAGACTACTACTGTGGCTATCTTTGCCAGTTCTCTTGACGGTATATGGCTTAGGGAGGGACATAAAGATATGCCTTGTAGTTCTAACAGAGAAATTACCAAAATAACTTAAAATAAAAAACTTGAAAACAGTAAAATTAGCTTTCTGGGCATCCATCAGTTTTCCATTTCAGATCAGGTGAAATGATTTACCAATGAGTCTAAAATCACCTTTGTACCTAGTTTGTCACTCTTAGTATCAAGGGAGAAGTTTTTGAAAGTCAGCTAAGACAAGTGGACAGTAGCCAATTCATTTCCATCTTGGAGCTTCCACTGATAAAGTTATTTCATCACAGACAGCACCATAACTCACTGTACTAGTCAATTTAAATTGCCAACATGTGCCAGGATTTTACTCTATGGGTAGAATTATTCATTCATGTCTGTAGTTGGTGAGAGTGAAACAATACTACGACAACATCTACGTTTGTATATTGATCTAGAAAAAGATTCCATTTTATAATTCCATGAGATATTGTCTATTATTGCAACAGCATATTCGCTCTTCTAACACTGTGTTTTGATTTGACGTAAGATATATTTTCTAAACTAATAAAGGAAGTTTTCACTTTGTTATGAAGCCCACTGAAGCATGAGGGTTCAAATAGGTGTTTGAACAGAAGTTCTCGGTTTGGTGAATGAGTTTTGTCAGCCTTGACATTTGAAATGCCACTCCGAGGGTAAAACAGCATAGTTAAAGTTACCATCGTCACTTAATGAAATTATGACTGTAGGTTGACATTGCATGGGGAGAAGAAAAATACTAGATCTCACTCTTTGTTTTGTATTTTTTTTACCTTGGTCACTATGTGTAGCTGCAAAGATATTCATGCTATAATTGCTTATTGTTTGTTTGTTTTCTTGTTTTTAATGTTATCAAAAGGTGGTGCAGATGGAAGAGTTGGTGGAAGATAGTTTTTGTCACTATTACTTGGGCAGAAAATATACTGAGATGAGTGGTGGACTTTGGGTTTCAGCATCCATTGGGTACGTTTTCTGTATTTCAGAAAATACAGCAAAGCAGCTGAAGTTCTTTTGTCCTGGTGGACAAACAGAAGTGCAGTTTCTACCAGCACTACTTCATAGACCTAAATTGTCTATGACCTCAGTCAAGGTACATTGGATTTTTCATCACCCCATCATTTATTTGCAAAAAGACCAACTTGTGGTTTATCATTCTGCAGCTCTTGAAAAGTCCAATGTAAGCTGTTCCTAAATTGAATTGCCTCAGTTGATTCTATTCCATGTGATTTAGTTATGTACATATTCATATTTGTGTCAAAAATCAATGTTGAAAACATTAGTAATGACTGCTTTCGGGGCTTTCTAGTGCACAGTGCCATCCAAGTTAAATGTTCATTGGAGTTCAGAGGCGGAAGTTTCTAGCAGGTATTTTCAGGAAATGAGTTTTAGACTTCTGTTCAAATGGGCCTGTATACAACAGGGATTTACATCTCATCTGTGACTTCACTTACCATCATGGGATTGCCTTCTGATCTGTATTAAAAAGCAATGGACCATTGTAACTTGTGCCTTTAACATGAAGGTAGGACATGCAGACTGTGAGCCTCAGTCTGTTCTTTTTTTGACATGAGCAGAGTAAGTTGAGTTTGGCTCAATATTGAGCCACTCTATACCGAGATGAGTGGTCTCTCTCAACCTCACCATTGCAATACTGAGACTATGTCTGAAGATGAACCACTGGCCCCACATCCTACTCTTCTGCTGTGCCTGAAGAATTCACTCGTCACTTCTCAGGCTGGCCGACTGACAGCATCACACCTGTGGAAGTACAAAAAGATGGATGTTCAGGATTCAGCTTACACCTAGGTTTAGGAATGACCATTTAGGCACTCAGCAGTCTTTGCTCATTTTCATTAAAAGAATTGACCTTGGTATAATTTTTCTAACCATCCCTATGAACAGCAGTAGTTGGAAGAAAACCATAAACAAATCTTGTTATTTCTAGAGACAGGGCTGTTTTGCTGCCGTGCATTTAAAATGACCACAATCTGTCGTTCATCTACAAAGCCACAGCACTGTGTTTTCACAGATCCTACCATCCCTTTTTCTTTTCCATGACAGTCATGACAGCTTCTGTTGGTAAAACCGTTCTCACATCACAACACTGAGCCACAGCCAAGGGAGCTGCATTTCCAGCAGCCACCAGTGGAGGAAGGTTTTCTGCTCTTGGAGCTCCCTGTGCTTGTTTTCTGCGGGGCACTGCAGGGTGGAGAAGCAGCAGGAGCAGCTCCTTTCCATTCTGCTTTTTTCCTGGTGCTTCACCAACAAAAGGAATAAAATACAGCAGGATATACATACTTCACCAGTAGCTGGGAAGCTGTATGTGTTACACGAGGTTTCTCTGAGGAGAATCCCTGAGAGCCTTCAACTTTATGGCTCCTTTCCACCAGAGTAGCTCCACGAAGTAGCTGCAGTAGGGTTTGGGTCTGATCCCATGTTGTTAAGGAGGGAGAGAACTGTATCATCATTAGCCTTTGAAATTTTTCAGCCACAGCCTCTGAAGAGATGGCAGTGCTTTATCTGACAAGCATGTCACTATCTTTCATCAGCTGATTATAATCATCATGGAAGTTCCAATGTTTCTGTTTTTCCTTTTTCTTTTTTACTATTGTGTTTTGATTAAGTTTCCCTGATGAGCCCAGTGAAAAGCAATTGTTCTAAATAAATCGTGCGCTATAAAAGCAGTGTATCACAATTAGGTTTCCATTATACTTTAATTAGGCATTCCATTATTAAATTGATGTCTTTGGCTTCTTCCAGGTCCTCAGACTAATCCTGAAACAAATTCCTCTTTGTGGATAAATATTAGTCAGTAGTAATTAAAGAGTATTCATTGGAGTTGCAGCTTTTCATTAAATGCCTTACTGATTAAGATGGCTCCCCCAAGTACTGGGCTGATTAAATTTAATAAGGTTTGTCCACTTGTGTACTGTGGTCTGGTGGAAACTGTTCTAGCACCAGGGGATTAGGAACAACAAGTTCATATCTCAGTGCATACAGTCGTGAGTCTGCATGCCTGTTTTTTGCAATGCTGTATGCTTTTGTGTTGGGGGCTCTACGTTTTATGTAGTCAGCCAGCAGAGGAAAAAAACATGGAAATGAAATTAGTGGTATTAGAGTTGAATCTCAAAGAATTAAGTTCCATTAAAGAACTTAACTCAAGAAGAGGGCTGTGCTGGTTAATGAAGCTCAAGTGTCTCTCAAGCCCCAAACTGATTTAACTCAGTGAGGTATATAGATGAGCTTATTTCTGTGTAAATATACCTCAGCTGTGAATTCAGATAATAAAACAGACACACTTGGCAGAAGTTCTTCGAATGGTAGTGTGTTAAGTATTTTTCAGAGCAAAATCCTTGCCCTGGATTCAAAACAAGGTGGAGCAAATGCATAATGTCGCTTCATTGTAAATGTATCGATCAGAGAGAGTAAGTCTAATAATTCTCTGTGTGCTGACATTATACCTTCTTGTCAGACTGCTGGTGCTGTTCTGCATTCCTTTTGCTTTGTACACTGAAATCAAAACAAGCCACTGTGACCAAGAATGGCAATAGCACATACCAGGGAGGCAGGAAATGTGAGAGATTGGCTCGAGATTTATGTGGAAATGCTCAATCCAAATATTTGAGGTGGCTGCTGGCAGGTGTTTTTCAACATATAGTTTATATTTTATTTTTGTTGCAGGGTGTGTTTTCATCAAGAATTTTGGACTGGCATGGCCCATATTTGTAATACTGAATCTCTCTAAAGTTTGAACGTGTTTTCTGTTTCTTCTTGTGTATCCCAAATATGATGGTACTGGGTGCATCATCTAGCCTCCCCATAGCGCTGTTTGGAACTGAAGTTTACTGCCCATACCAGATTGCTCTTCCTGGGGCTCCTGGATGCTGCCGTAGACATGAGTGATGATCCCTATGACAGTTTGATGAGGGCAAGTTTATAAAACAGTTGAAGGTAACTGAGCAGCTAAAGAGTACTCTCTAGCGGCTGACTTTGGTTAGTGATGAGAACAGATAGCAAAGTGTGCTGATTTAACAGGTTACTTGTTTGTAGCTGTTAAAAAGGGGAAAAAATGAGTAAGGGGAGACAATTAAGCTGAACCTTTTATCTCAGCTGTAGAAGTGAATTAATTTAATTCACTAGAAGCCAAACAAAACCTTTTTTTTTTTTTTGTATAACAGCCATTATTTATTTATTTATTGCTACAATTGCATTTCAGTTGGATGGTGTTATGCTACTCATAGTACCATCCTGCCATTGACATGAACTAAGGGTCTGACAGAAAGTGACAACTCCATGGCATTCCTGAGAAGACACAATACACTTTGATCAGTTGATTACCGAGCAAGAGCTGCTGCAACTGTTTTCCTCTATTTCCTCTGAAGTGAATTGTTTTTCTCTGCTTCTCATGCTCTGTCTCTTGCTGGTTTTCTAGGGACTTCACAAAAGACGAGAGTCAAGTTGCAAAGTTGGCCTGCAGATCATCTGGGGTCTAATGGTCTATAGCTAAAACAATTTGACAAAATTATGAGAATCCCTACTCTCCATCCTAGCAAATCCCAAAACTATTAAAAAATGTTTTTGAAAAGAGTATGAACAAAGGTTTTGGAAGAATTTGGGGAAATAAATATCATCTTACAGAATGAACAGAGAGATGAGGAAGGGTAGCTCCTTTAACGTCTGTATTTTAATTAGGATGCTGAAAGCTAACATACATGTATGCTTTTGTGCTACATGACAGTTCACACATACTGCTGTTCCTGACATCTTTAAAAATGCAGGTTTTAAGCCAGCTGCATTATTTACGTGGCAGTAACATCCTGCTGTTTCGAACATCACCGGGATGGCAGTTGTGTGTGTAAACTGTTCCAGGGTGCTTTGTTTGACTGCTAACTCGTTGAGGCCAGTTGGGATTGACAGGGGAAATGCCAGATGCAACAGCTGAGTTCTAGCAGAACTGGATTGCCTCTAAGAAGGATGCGGTTTTAGTTTGTATATGGATGGATTGCTTCTTTCCCAGATACCCAGGGATTTCAAATGTCTATCAAGTAAGAGGAATTAGGTGGATAGTCTGTTATATTAAAAGATAAGAATAAGATTGAGTTGTTTGTATATGCATTTATTTATTTAATTTTATTTATTTATTTTAAGGTTATTTGATACCTTACTTTTGCTTAATTGTCATGATATTTAGCTTTCCAGAAATACTTTGGTGACTACTTTAAAAGGGAAGGGAAGGGAAGGGAAGGGAAGGGAAGGGAAGGGAAGGGAAGGGAAGGGAAGGGAAGGGAAGGGAAGGGAAGGGAAGGGAAGGGAAGGGAAGGGAAGGGAAGGGAAGGGAAGGGAAGGGAAGGGAAGGGAAGGGAAGGGAAGGGAATCAGCCATTTTCTAATCTATGTAAATTTGCCGTTCTGCAAAGACATCTTATGACAAGGTAGACTTGGATTTCACTGCAGAATAGTAAATTATCTCTATTTCGAGCATAATTGTGATTCTCATTTGAATTTCTTGTCAGTTTGCCAGGAAATTCATGTTAAAGTTTAGTGGAGTTGTAGAGCTGCATACCAGTACATAAGTGTCTGTCTATTACAAGAAATACCATTTCCAGTACAAATAAGTAATAGTGTATAATAAGCCTAAAAACGACCTTTTCTCCTTCCAAACTTGTAACATACCTGTGAAAACCTAATTCCATATGTGTGTGTAGAACAGACATGAAGTATGGGAAGCTGGGAGAGAGCAGCTATACATGCAGGGGAATAAATATAGCATTGTTGTTATCTGGGTTTGATAAATGTAGTTCAGGAATGATAGAGTAAAGAGTGGTGAGTCAGTTATGCCTGGTCATCCTTAGTGACTGAAAATAACTTGTTATTCCAACCCTTTTATCCCTTTGCTCCCTCCTCTCCACATATTTTCTATTTTATTTATAGCTCAAGCAGCTTTTGCTTTGCGATTCAGAAAGTAACCCCTTGGAGCCTGGGAGAGAAGCCTTAAGGGCTACTGCCATCTGACAGCCTTGCAGAAAGAGCCACTGTGTCAAATTGTTCCCTGTCACCACCCCTGTACACCGTTCCTTCATGTGCCTGGGTGTTCTTTAATCCACTAGGAATTAGTTTAGCACTTGATACATCTTAATTTGCAGATAGGGATAATTTAATTCTTGATATGCTCTTAGTTTTCCCAGACTTCCCATGGTACTGAGTTCTCATATTATAACTGAATTATACCACTCCTTCCTTCTTGTATTACTGCTGATCTGGTTTGCAGAGGAGGAGGGGAGCTGACAGATGTGCCTACTGAAGAAAAGAGCATCCCTTCAAGTAGGAAGGAGCGAGATCTAACCCTGCCATTGCAGTAAGATTCATTTATAGTTGCTGCAAAGAATCGCTAAATCTCTGAGAGATATTTGAGTTGATTAGATTATCGTGGCACCACAAGTTCAGTGACATTATGCTGATAAAGAAAGAAAGACAGAAATTTTGATAAATTATTGTTTGCTTTACCGTAGTCCCCCTTCTGACTTATGGAAAGGAAACGCAAAGCTGATTAGCAAACACTAGCCTTGGGTGAGAGAACTTCAGGTTCTGTCATATGGAAGAGTAAAAAAAACTTTACCACAGCTTGTTGGCATGCCCTGACTCAACCCAGGCATCAACAGTCCTTCAAGGACGGTGTGCCAGGCAGTATTCTCCTTTCCAGTTAGAAGCTCCTTAAAAACTGGGGAGTGGTATCTGTCAGGTCCCCGTTGCCATTTCTTTGGCTTCTTGTGTCCATGGAAGGTGGCTCCCCAGCTCAGCCATAGTTCATGGAGGAGTTTGTGCCTCAGCTCTGTTGCAAATCACTTCAAACCCTACTCAGGTGTTGTCCTTGGCATTCTCACTGTAGCTTACTGACTCCATTGCCTTCCAGGATACAGCAAAGGACTTTATAATGCTTAATGAGCAGGGGTGAACATTGGCTCTCCAAGCAGTACTGTACCTTCAAGAAAGGATGTAATCGTTGGAGACATCAAAAAGACTTAAAAAATCAGCCCCAAGTAGGAGTATTAGTGTTAGGTGTCTGTGTAAGAACTTAATGAGGCCATTTTGGGAAACTCTCTCTGGTTCCAGTACCCACACTTGGAAAAGTAAGTTGAAATATTAGAAAAGATTCAGGGAGCTACAAGAGGGATTTGAGCTTCTAACAAAAGGATGACCTTATCTTGGTCTCTGTACCTCGGAGGTGCCTTGTGACAGTTCTTAGTAGATCTCCACTCGCATGCACAGCACACAGAGCACTGCTCTTCCCTGCTGATGATCACAAAACCTGTCACTGTCCCTTTCCCAGGCTTCCACCCTCAAGGACAAGAGGTGCTATTGCCTTAACTCCTTCTTGGCAGGGGCAAAGCTCTCTGTATCTCCTTGTATCACAGTGACAGTGGAAAAAGGGATAGCTAGATAAAGAACTGTTACGCAGGATCACTCTTCTCTGTTAATCAAGGTCAGAATTATCATTGTGTCTTTTTTTGGTTGCTTATGTGATATCTATACTTAGCCAAAAAAAGATTTCCAATAACTACTCAATTGAAAGTGATTTAGATTAACCCTGGTTCACACTGCTGGTTTAAGGAGGGCTGCCTGGAGCTTTAAATCTTCACAAGGATGATACTTTCCTTGAATAAATCAAGGTAAATCCTTGAATCTGCTCCTTTCTGATACTCCAGAATGTAGTTTTCTCAAAGAAAAGTGATTCAAATCTCAGGAGCCAACAAAGTAATATTTCCTAGTAAGCAGTTTTGTGTTTTGTTTTGTTTTGTTTTTTATGTCCAAAAACGTATCTTCATCTCAAAGCTAACATAAAGTAATCACATATTGTGCAACACAGCCAGTTTTGTTTTGTTGTACTCATTTCCATCTCTGCTTTGATTATGTCGTTGGTCAGTTTGTTTACAGATGCTGAGCCTCCTTCTGCCTGGTTTCCTAAGGAAATGCGTGCAGAGTTGAGGATGTTAAGGGAAGGATGGGAAGAGCTACAGGCAATGTTTTATTAAGTCTGGAGATGTATGAAGCATCTGGAGTTGTTGTGAAGAAAGGGTAGCTATGCTGCTTTGCAGGAGGAAGGTGGTGTAGTTACACTGTGGTGGGAGGTAGAAGGGCCAAGGCCCTTATGTATTAGCCTGACTTCACAGAACAGTTTATTTTAAGGTTATCACGAATATTTTATTGTGAAGGCACCTCCACATCCCCATTCTGGCTCAACAACTCATCACTCTGTGAGGTACTGATTTAGAATAGCATCTTCTCTACTGGATCAACGCAGGGGAAGAAACCATATAATCCTTGTATGGTTTAAAGTAACGTCAATAGTAAGTAAAGCAGGACAAATTACAGCTGCTGAGACCCTCACTGGGAATGAAAAAGGGTCATAGCCACCACTGCTAATATTGGGGAAGTTCATCTGCCTGTTCACTTTCCAGACTGCTGAGAGTCTGAGCAGTTCATTACCTGGATTTGCTTGGGACTCATCCTTATTTTTGGCACACTGATGGTCATTTTGACTTTTAAGAGCTTCCGTTCTGAGTCATCATTTTGGCTCTCGAGTCAGTGCTTATGCAGATAGATCCTTTTGTCTCACAGGGAGCTTGCTCAGCATTGCTCAGTCCCAGGTATGAGCAAGGAAGTGTCCTTGCCACTGGCGTGACTCATTACTGAGGAACGAGCCGTGCTTGAGTGATCCTTGTAGTGCAGCGGATGAGCCTGGTGCAACCAATTCATATATTTGGGACTGTGATCTGGGACAGAGCATCACTTCTGGCAGTTTTGAACCTGCAAATGTATTTGAAAAAAAGCCTAAAATAGTTTAATCCCGTCTTTACATTCAGGCTACTTTTTCCCCTAGAGCTGAAGTATTGTGCTGATGTATTATTTAACACACACTATTAAAAGTAATTTTCAGGCTATCTATGGTATCTTTATTCTGAACGTAGTAAGAGATTCTTGGTTGCAAGGTTTTATAATGTTGGGTTGTGAGATAAAAGGATTGTCTGTGCACACACAAAGGGCAGTGGCACAACAGCGGGCAGGGGAACCCCAAAACCCAGACAGAGAAACAGAGCCCCTGCCCCAGTTCCAACCAGGGCTGTCATGGGAGTGCCATCAGCTGTGAGCACGGGTGGACGTTCATCACGGTGCTCCTGCCCATCACCTTACAGATGGATGAGGGCTGCTGCTTGCAGGGCTTTTGGAATCATTATGAGGTGCAGAGAAGAGCATTTGGGGATTGTGCAAGATTTATGGGATATTTAGGAACCAGTTATTGAAACAGCTGTGAGTTGGGTACTGGGGAGATCAGATGGGTCACAAGTTAGCTACTAAAGGGATTACAAGGTCCAAGCCACCAGCTGGGGATACTATAGATTCCGGGGTCAGCCGAGACCAGTTTGTATATATGTTTCTCTCTGCTTGAGGCGACTGGAGAAGAGAGGACCAAAGACCAGCTACTGGCTGACCCCAAATGTCTAAGGTCAGTTTCTGGGGGATCAGCAGCGTGTGTCCACGCTCCCCACCTGGGAGGGGCTGCAGCCCAAGGGGCACATGTGTCCAGCTCCTGGGGAGACCAAGGCTCCAGGACCAGTTGTTGGGAGAATCCCTATGGATGTATGTTTGTACCTAAGTTCCACTGACAGACCTTTATCCCAGTCAGCTGGAGAGGGGAATGTGATGGGGCCATTTGTGTTTGCCTAAGTGTAATGTTTCCCGTCCACATTGATCCGTGGCTGTCCTTGTGTCTGTATTGTACCTGCTTATCTGTGTGCATACCTACTGGGAGTATGTGCTCACACTTGCTCCCAGCTGGTCTGTGGAACTGGGGGCTGCAGCATCCTCACCTCTAATGGGCTGGCAACTCGACACAGAACAAAAATCCTGATGGAATAGCTGGTGTAGCGAGAGAATATGTCCTCGTTTTTCCTTGGAAACATTTTTTTAAGAAGTTACCTTTCTCTGATGCTGTTTGTTTTGGCTGCGAGCCTGGCAAATTCTTCCCATGCCACATATAAGTGCACTGCCCAAAGTGACCAGCTGTGCATTGTGGTTACTTGAAGTAATGTTGTGTATCCACATACCTGAAGCATAAATAACTTTGACTGGAGCACAGAATGCTTACAAAGAAAAGTAACGGTGCTTTTGAGCTGTTCTGTTATCCAAAAATAGAGATTGCAGCATGTATTAATCATCTACCTTGTGTTTATAGCTGTGTAACAATAACCACAGACAAATTTTGTTAACCATTCCTGAGTGCAGCAGTAAGCTTTCTTTTTCCAAGGTGCTTCTGCAAAGTGTAGGACAGCATACTGTTCATAGGTGTGAAGGGCATATGGGTCTTCTGCTACAGAGTGAAGGTCACAAGAACCTAAAGCTACTGAAACTGGTGTTTTTGTCCTGAGTAGCTGGGGTACCTGTCTGATGATTTGGGTTTAATTTTGCATCTGGAATGTAATTTAACTAAGAAACCTCCATTGTGAATGTTACCTGATTTGCTCTGTCCTTGTCACCCAGCACTGCAGAGGATGGGCAGGTTCTTTAGGGATCTTTGGCAGAATGAAGACCGGCCACAGGGTTGTGGTTATAATTAGAGGTTTATTATTGCATTAAAAAAAAATAAATCCATCTACATAGCTCATCAGCTACAATTCCTACCACTTAGTATAGCTTATTGTTGTGCAGAATTTCTAGAATTCTGATTTACAAAGGCTTTTCAAGTCCCTGCAGCAGCCCCTCTGCAGATACAGCCCAATTCTTATCAATTAGCACACAATACAGTCATAACCTGGACTCAGGCTTTATGTACAAGAACATGAGTCATTCCCTCAGTCCTCAAAGGGAGCAGATGACAGCGGAGGCATCCCTGCCACAGGGGAATGGTGGGTTTTGCTGTCCTGCAGCAGTTCCAGTCTAACTCCTTAGGACTTGCTGCCGTGTGATTTTATATCACCATCTATCTCCTGGCAACCCATTGCCTGGTATTGATAGAGCTGGTTGGCGTAATTACCCTGTCTGTCAGTCAGTGCTCCCCATACCGTCCTGGTGACTCAGCACTTGCCTTCCGACATCGCAACTGTAGGCAGCATTTAGTCTCCAATTCTATTTTGCCCTGAGACAGCCAGCAAAATAGAAACAGCAAGACAAGATAAATTACTGCTGGCAGAACTTAGCTGCTCTGTAATGTCCAGTGCACCGTGCACCTATTTTTAGATCGGTTTTACACTGGCAGAATTTTCTCTATACAATCCAAAAAGAATGGCTGGTCAAAGGCCAAGGGTAAAAAGGGTATGTAGAAAGAGCATCCATGTAAAAATGGTTAGTACAAAGATGCGATTGTAAAGCCTACTTTGGCAATAATGCTCTGCTCTCAGACTGTTGGCTTGATAAGGCACAGTAATGAAGAGTGGAGTTTTTTCGTCAGCATCCCCTTGAATTTCTAATCTACAATTGCTTTTTACATGGTTCAATATAGTCTGGTGAAACAGCTAACAATATGAGGTTTACGTAAAGCTCAGCTTTTCCACTGTTTATACCACACTTAGTGTTTGCCAGATCTGGAATGCAGTAGGCAACAGCTCACCCTGTCAGAGTACTGGGTTGTCAAATTGTAAAAAATGGTGTTAACTGGAGCACCCTGCCAAACTGGCTGAGCTACGGAGAGCTTCCTCAGCCTTTGTAAGGAACTCTAGATATAATGAACTCCTGTTATTTACATTGTGTATGCTTCAGGTATATCTTCTTAGGTCATCCATAAATTAGGACTGTGTGCTGCTTGCTCCAGATCAAATTTCAAACTCATTCTTTTGCCATTGTTACAGCATATAACATTGTTATTCATATTTGATTAGTTAAAGGTAATTTCAGTTTGCAGCACAGGTATGACTATTTTGGAAGATTGTAACAGATTTCTCTTGCATGCTCTGTTCTTTTTCCAAAATCAGATGTGCATCTTCTCTCCTTCAAATTTGATTTTATCCTTTTACTCACTGTGTTGTACATTAGTTTGTACAAATTAGTATAATTTTGTTCCAAAAAGTTTTTGCTGGGATTCAGAAGAGGTAGTGGATGGGAAACCTGTGACCTCTCAGCCTTCAAATTCCAGAAGATAAAACAAACCCTGTGTAGCTAATGTATCTTTGGGATTTCTGCCACCATTTTGACAGTTTTCAATCGTGCCTTGAAGTGATGAGTGTTTTGGTTGCTGTATTATCTGTATTGATCTTTTACCCCAAATCTTTCTTCTAGGTAACAACCTCGATGCTATCCATGACATAACTGTGGCATACCCCCAAAACATTCCTCAGACGGAGAAGCACCTTTTGAATGGAAACTTCCCAAAGGAGATTCACTTCCATGTCCAGAGATACCCCATAGAGACAGTGCCCACTTCTAAGGAGGAGTTGCAGCTTTGGTGCCAGAAGCGTTGGGAAGAAAAAGAGGAGAGACTCCGACACTTCTATGAAGGTGGAAAGTGCTTTGACAAAACGAGGCAAAGCGTTATTCCACCATGCAAATCTGAACTCAGGGTCTTTGCAGTTAAGTGCATCTCGCTTCTGTATTGGACAGTGTTCCCACTGGGGATGTTTGCACTGCTGTACCTGTACCGCTTTGCACGATGGTACTTTGTGGCCATGGTAGTCTTTTTTGTTGTGCAGCAGAAAATATTTGGTGGGTTGGAGCTAATTGAACTTGCTTGTCATCAATATTTTAAAAAGCAACAGAAATTTATCGACACAAAAATGAAAAACAATTAGCTCTTGGGTAGAGAAGGATGTAAAAATTCGATGATGATTTTGAGACATCCTGCAAATTCTATGAACAGGGAAGAATTTTTGCATGAGAATTGTCTTTTACAATCATCACTGTCTGTTAGACATTTGCACTTAGTTCTGTGAAAAGAAAGAAAAACGTTAGTTATTGCTACATGTGAAAATGTTTTTATCTCAATCTAATTTCAACATTGCTCTTGCAAGCAGCTAGCAACTGCATCCTGCTGTAATTAAGAAACACTTTGCTGGATTATTAAACAATCAAAAGGATGCTAGTAACTGTGATATGCATTGAACTTTCATATACCAATCCAAACTGTCCGGCTAAGAGATAGGATTTCTGTGTAATCACATTAGAAAGTGAGCACCAGATTTGAAAAGCTGTTAAGTCTACCGATGGTTTGATGGTAAGTAGAAGTTGGAGGAGGATTTTTGTTTCCTTTTTTTTGCTATTTCAAATATTCAAACTTACTATAAAATATTTTTACCGGAGCTTTTCCAAACACTACTGAACCTAGCACACTAGTCACCTACTCTGGCTCAGTCAACCAGAAGTTTTTTTTAAGCCTTGCAGCATTGTGTTTTAGTACAGAAAACAGTGCTGGCTCTGCCTCCGTTTAAGTCTTAACAGTATTTAACAGACCTGTGCACATAGGTTTTGATTTCTTATTGTTTTTTCATACTGCTTTGGTTCCCTTCTTAGCTGTGAGAGACTTGGTCCTACCGTGGTATATAGAGTTGCAAGATAGGGGAGCTGGGCTTTTTTGGTTGTTGATGTTGTTTTATTGGTGGTTTGTTTGTTTTTTTTTTTCCTTCTGCTAGAGGTAAAAATAAGTGTCTGTCTCGGAGTAGCTGGCAAATATTTTCTCAAAGAGGTCTCATTGTAGACATTATCTAATTGCAAATACCTTTTTTTTTTTTTTCTTTCAGAAGCCAAGATGTCTTTTCTTTGAAGTGTTTAGTTCTGTTTTCACATTGCTTCCTTAGACATTTCAATTGTCTAAACACTGGACAGTTGTCAAAATACTGGGCAGGAAGATTGTCTTTTCTGTGCATGCCAGCAAGACCTGCTGAAATGCATCTGATGCAACAGTTGTCTCCATATAGGTACTACAAGAGATAGGGTTCAGACTACCACAGCACAGAGAAATTGAGTTACCTCTTCCCTTTGCACTATTTTCATTGTCTGATTATATCATTCCTTTTCCATATTCACTTGCAATTTTACATTGTTTTTTTGGGCCCCAACTTTCCCTTTGTTTCATGACATTCAGAAAACCTGGGGGTTTAAACTCTGGCAGTATATTTTGCAAGTGTATTTATTTCTTGTTGTATGTAATAAGAGTAACGATTGTGGTCGCACACTAAAAGGCACAAACTTTGCCAGCACTTAGGAGACACTTCAGATTAGGTTTGTTGTTCAGCCTCAAAAATGTTAGACCACCTGGTCACATGTATTGCTGCAAAACTTTCCTGACTTTTGAGTTAAACCCAACTGGCCTGGCTCTGTATGTTGAGCTGCATTGCTCCGAAATGTAAATGTGCAGAGTGCAAGGTGTATCTTGTACTGTGCTGCCCATCTCAAGCACTGGGGTAGTACTGTGGGCACACCTATTTTCTTCTACATTACAACACTTAACATGTTGGCTAATATGTTTGTATCAAAGGCCATTTTTGTAATGAATCACCAGCCTCGATTCAACTGTCCCTCGCAAGACGACAAGTATTTTTTAATCTGTGCTAATAACTGTTTATTATGCAGAAAGTTCTTGAAGCTATCTATTTTACTCTAATTTTTTAACCCTTTTTTCTTAAAAAAAAAAAAATGGGAAGTAGGTTTATATTTAGGATTATATTTCTTAATGATTTTTTCATATTTATATTTGAGTACCTAAAAACTTAATAACTGGTGTTTTGTTGCAGTTCTTGTGCAGTATGATGACATTTGTTAATGTAATCCTGTGATATAAAAGACATTTAGGCAAAACGTTAAATCTGCATAGCTTGTGTTTTTTGGTTTTTTTTTTGCTTTGTGCTGTGTTTTGTGCAGTTCTCTACATGTCCAGGTACTGTCATTGCAAGAGAAAATATAAGAACTTTGTTTATAGTTAATGCAAAGGAGATCTAAAAGGCTTTTATTTTGTCCTGAGCTGTGGTTGTGCTTTCACACCGCATGTAAACGTGGCCAGACTGCTCCAATAGCCTAAGTATAGTCTTCAGGAATTATTTCAGAGGGTAGGTTACACGATGGTGACATAAGTACCAATTACACTTTTTTTCAGTCATTCAGAGAACTTTGTGATGTCATAAAATGTATGAGAAACTTCAGCATGAGTCTTAGTCATAGAGCTGAAAGACTTCTAGTATATTTTTATGTGTTTGATTAGAGTTGGACTCTGAAAATGAAATAAAATAAATGAAATAAAATCCCTTAAAAGGGATTTTCTGTCCAGCCAGAGCCAAATATATAACCTACTGTAACGTGGTAAACATCCTGCAATTGTGCAATTCAGATTGAACAGAAATAACTTCTTGTGAGCTGCAAATGCCACATTTGCACTGCCTGACTCCATAAAGCAGTGCAGCACATGAGAAATCCTCTTCTCACAAGGAAGGGTGTTGACTTTGAGACAGATGTAAATTTTCAAATTATATGTATCATTTTCCAATTTAATTAGAAATGCAAGACAAAAAAATGTTTAAAAAGTGATTGAAGAGCTGTGAGAGATCTTTGAATGTTTTTTTCCTCTTTGGTCAAAATGTAGCTTTTACTCAAAAGGTTTTAATATGCAGATTTTGGGTAGAATATCTTGTTCTTATTCACTGTTTCCTTATTTGAACTACACTTATTAAGACGTGCTGGGTAAATTATTTTAAAGTATTTTCAATGCTGTTAGATTAAAGGTGCTAGTACACCAGGAATCAAACACACCTATCTTTGGTGGACAGCATTTTGCCACCAAGATTTGTCTTACTTTTTAGCATGGTTTGTCATGGCTTATGTCCTATTGTAGTCTCAGTAGCCACACTGTTCAGCAGTGACTACTCCTGCTACAGCACCTTCATCTCTGCTAGGTCTTCCTTATGTTATTTGAGGGAAATGGCATGTTTTTCTTGCTTTTGAAGATACTCTTTCTTTGTTCAGTCGAATGTTTCCTTATTAGCACTGTGGGTTTCTTTCTCTTTGCTCAGAACTGAAAGATTACAATCCTGTCCTCTGTGTGTGTCCTTAAACTCATTTGGGTAAGAGAACATCAGACCAAGATATTTCTCTTATGTTCAATGCCGCAAGGCCCCAGGCTGCTCTGTGAGTTCTTGTCATGATCATACAAAACATGGTTCCTAGTTTTGTGCATTGAATCAATCTCCGTTGTTTAAAAAGATCAGTGTTTTTATAACTTGCTTTTATACGGACGTCATAGGAATGAAAACACCAGGACACTACAAACCTACAGAAAAACTTAGTTTTCAAAATCCAGTGATTATATTAGGATATTTTAACCATGTATCAATTACTCTACAGCCACAATAAAGACCTGAAGCATTGCATGTGTTTAATTTTACTGTTTTCATTTCAGCGTGTGACATAAACTGCACACATCCATAAGGAACAAACCTTGTCTTCACTCAGATGGGTGTCTGATTTGGGTAGACTGGTGTCCCTTCGGGTACTTGACTGATGGTTTGTAGCTGTTGAGGTGACACATTTCCCTACTGTTCATAACAAGTTGGAAAGAGACAATTATACACATTCTTCTAGCCTGTTCCTGTAAAGCAATGTGGAAACCTTTGTGTAGGAAGTGTAGCTCAGTATTTACCTTGTTTTGCTTCTTAGCCAGTATTGCTCAAGAATTAGCTGTGGCTTGAAAAGGAGTCTTAGGTGTCGATATGGAGATCATTCTTCAGCTTGAGGTATATCCTTTTATTACCACTGTAATTACTGACACAAACAATGGTCTGTAGCAAGGTTTGCTTCCTTATAGGACCTGTTTTTAATGTAACTTTGCAGGCTTATTGATTTCTCTCTCCATTGTCTGGAAACTGGTGTGGAAGGGTGAGAGCTGTGTTTCTCGGGAGCTGCTGAGGTACTTGTCACCGAGGTAGGTCTGCAAGGTTACAGCAAGCTAGGCCTGCCTCTTCACGTGGTGTGAAGCTTAAAGGCGGTCTCGCGGCTTTGCGCTGCTAATGACAGAAAGTGCTATGTAAGTGAGAGAGCACGTAAATAGGGATTAATGAGGAGGGAGCCTGTAGTTTTCTTATCCATTGGATGTGAGCACTGGGGATGAGCAGGAGAGGTTGCATTAGCTGCTTCCTGCTGAGTCTTCACAGAAGAAAAATCCTGACCAAGCCTTTTGCATCATTTAGGGCTCAGAGGGAGGAGGGAGCGAGACGAGGAGCAGCAGGGCTCAGCATTGTCCCACTGCAGGCTCTGGCAGACCCTGGACCTGTGGTCCTGTAGATGGAGCACAAATTTCCACTGGCAGTGGGACACCACAGTACTCTGCCGAGCCTCTTCGAGGGTCAGAGGGGCTCCAGAAGAGCATCGTGCCCTTCAGTTTGGTCACACTTGTCCTTTTTTTTCTCTGCCTGGGGGCAGGCCACGGTCTGTCAGGAGATGGTTGGTCCAGGAGCAAAAGCAGAGCTGTTTTTTTAGTTATGGGACCATCCCTCATCCCCCTTCCAGTGCGTGAAGCTGCCAGCAAGGGATGCAGGCAGCCAGAAGAGATCAGATCATTGACTGGTAGGTAAAGATAGGAATAAAGGTTAAATACTTCAGCTTTAATTAGCTTCATTATTCTGAGCCGTTACATAAAAGCTGTTAAAGTTATAACAGGACGTTCTGTGTGCTTGCACGGTAGGAACAACAAATACAAGTGGAGCAGTTCTTGTCATAAATGTCCCTCGAGCTACCTCAACAGACCTCTGTGCCATCAGTATGCCGCTCACGGCCAGCCTGGCTGAGTAACGCTGAACAAACGGTGTGCAGTGAGTGCATGTGATGGAAACAGCTCCTCCTCTTTTCAATGGTATGTGCAAGCATGACTCTGTCCCCCCGAGGCTTTCGTTGGTTTATGCCTAGCAGATCCCTGAACACTTCTCAAGGAGAGACGTCAGGACAAACCCACCAATGTGAGACAGAGCTTCCCCAGTCCTCTTCATGGGGCTCTTGCTGCACATGCCACAAGGACCCAGAGGCCATGGGCTAAAAATCACCATGCAAACACATCACTTATATAGGCATTTGTTATGTCTATTAATTATCATTCATAATCATTCATACTGTATTTTGAATGCTTTATTTAGTGATTATTCTGCATTTTGCCACTTACAGATTTGCTACTTACAGTAGCATTGGAGTCGTAAAGTTATCAGGCATGAATCTTGTAAGATCACAGCCCAGCTCCATTTAAGCCTTGCTGTTACCAAGTTCCTGAATGTTTTAGGCTTTCTGTATTGATACAACATGCAATTAGGTGCTCTCATTGCTCTATTAACAAAACCAGGTACCTTTTCTTAACAAAACCACATTCCTTTTCCAGTGGTAAACCATGGTAAACCTGGCTGTGAAGTCCTTTGCTTCCTCCTGACTGGCCAAATGCTCTGACATACAATCAAGAAACAAACTCAGGTTTTAGCTAGGCCTCTCCAAATCCCAGCTGGCCTTATTTGTATTCACTGCCAGGTCAGTATTGCTAAAAGCCTTCATACAGGCAACATTTCAGACGTCAACAGTGAGAAGGGGCATGACTAAACTCAAGCACCAAACCTTCCTCACCTTTCTGCTTCTTATCCACTAATTGCAGCTGAGTCCCAATTTCAGGTGTATTTTAAAAGCTAATTAACTAAAACTTCCCAAAACAAATGTGTGGAGCTAGTCAGAGATGCTGGAGACTCAGCTTTAAGAGTCCAGGAAGCCCTGAAGAGGAAAAGATGTTCTGCATCCCTGGCTCCCGTGCGAGCTGCTCCACCTTTCCTTGTCCTGGCAGCAGTGTGGATAGGTTGTGCCAAAACTGGAGTCCTGCCAGGGCCACTGAACCTCCCCAAGTAATTGATTAAGCCTATGTAGAAGGAAGCCAGTGAGAACAGAAGATGGCTAAAATAAAACAAACAGCAAGGCAGCCATTCATACCCTTGGCAGACGCGTCTCAGTTCCGGGTGGCCTGTGTGTGCACAGCAAGGACAGATAATGCCTATTAGAGCAATTTATCTAATTGAAGTGGTCTGTATTTATCAGAAGTGCGTTGAGTGCACGGTTTGAGGGTTGGATGTCCAGCATTTTGGAGAACATCAGCCCTACTAATGAATCAGCAGGGAGAAGAACCTAAAAATATGACTGGGTTCTAGGAGGACGTGTCCCGGAGCTTAGAGGGACAAGTTCAGGCTGCACAAATGGCCTTCCTGGCACTGGCTTTGTCTGGGATGTTAGCTCAGATGCTCCTCACCTCTGAGGAAGCAGGACCCATGCTGCAGCAAAATCTCAGCTTGACAAGGATGCTGCATGTACCCCACCAGGGGATACTTCACCCAGTGACATGTGCCATCTGATACATAAATTAACATTTTCCCCCCAGCAGGGTTTACAGAAAAGGTTTACACCAGGCTCTGTGATGGCACAAAGGTTTAGCACATGCCTAAATTTTTTCAGGCACTGCTAATTAAATGAGTCTACTGGGATGGGTGGTGTATGTTAACCCAGGTGGCAAAGTGCTGGTCTGTAGGTCCCTCATTGTCCTCCTGTCCATGCCTGGTGGAGAGACTGAACAAAGTGTGTAGGATACTGCAGGAAGATGCAGAATTTAAATTAATTCCTCTTCCTTCTCAGTAGTAAAAACGTTTCTCTGCTAAGAACCCCTTGATTAATTGATCCTGCAATTGACAAATCAAGGATGGGAATTCATAAAATCCAATTGAAATGGAGGAAAACAGCAATTATGCACCATCTGATGCAGTCAGCGATGTCACGGGAAGAAATGACTGCAGAAAAATAGAGTCTTGTGCTGGAGGAGCCTTCATTAAGATGTGGCGAGGGTATTATTAAGTAAAAGAACATTGATTTTGTTTGAAGGATTTGGCCATCCATATTAAATGTAATCTTGGTAATGTAATCTCAGTAGTTGCTTTAAATGTCAGATTCACTTGCTGGGGTTGCTGCTGGAAAATGAAAATTAAAAATTCATTCTCTATTGCCCACTGGACTCCATGATCAACTTGATAGGCTCAGCCCGTACAGGGAAAAAATAGCATATGAGTTTACAATAGGGAATATCATAGAATCCTAGAATCATTACGGTTGGAAAAGACCTCCAGGATCATCTGGTCCAACCATGCCCCTACCACCAATATTACCCACTAAGCCACATCCTAAGCACCGCGTCCAACTTTTCCTAAATACCCCCAGGGTTGCTGACTCCCCTCTGTGCAGGTATTTATGTGTGTGTGTGCATGCATTTGCAGCAAACTTCAACTGGACTGGCCAGCGAGTAGGTGACCCATGAAGCAAGTAAGAGGTCCAGGGATCTGGGCAGGAGAGCTGAGTGGACAGAGAGCCTGCACTGGTACTTGAGGGATCCACTGGGGGTGCTGGATGGATGGAGGGGCCATGCCACTTGTGGGATCCAGGCAGGGGTGCTGAGCAGACAGGTCATGCCAGGGACTCGAAGGATCTGTGAACGTGTATGTGCCTGTGAACCTAGAGAGGCCTGTGTGTGTGCCTTCACTAGTGAACTTCTATCTCTACCAGCCGGAGAGGAGGAAGGGGTCTTGGCTGTCTGTTTCTGTGTTTTATATGAGTGTTGTTGAAGGCAGTCCTTGGCTGGGGCAGCCTGTGTGACCAGTCGTGTCTATGTCCTATTTCTTTCTGTGTCTCTGGAACAGGCGCTCAGCTTTGCCACCAGCTGAATTTGCAGAGGGGAAAGCAGCAGCTGCATTCCCGAGCCTGCACAGAGATCCTGGGTCCCCTGGCACAGGAGCAGTCCAGGGCCGGGGTGACTGCAGGAGGCAGCCGCACTTGCATCACTTTTTACCTCATTTAACATGGAGGGTTTGGACAGTTATTCCTGAGCCCACCTCAACCAGCGGGTGCAGGGTAAGTGTCACTGTGGAGAGCACATTTGTTGCATAGCTCAGCTAAGAGGGCACAGCAAAAGGCACTGAAGCAATTTCCTTGTGGATCAGAAGTGTCTGCACACAGCTGAAGGTAGCAAGGCACTTGACTGTAATGGAGTCAATTTTATCCTTCAGGGTACAGCACATAAACCTTTTTATAGCCATGCACCAACAGAGCTATTCTTTTCCCCTTGCCAGCTGTTCCAAGACATTTCTGTGGCTCCCTCTCCAAGACTTTGCCTGCTCTCCTATAACTCCTGCACAGCATGGGTTTCAACTCCTGTTTGAGCACTTGGGAGCTGGATGGCAAAGAAATAGAAAGCTACTGATCCATTACCATCCGGGATAAATGGAGATAAATCCAGTTGGAGGCCAGTGAATAGAGGTGTCCCCCAGGGCTCAGTACAGGGGCCAATTCTCTTCAGTATCATAGATTTATAGAATCATAGGGGTGCCATGTTCTTCATCTCGCAGCCATGGAGAGGGGGAGTTAATACAAATGGGTTTAATGGATTGAACAGGAGTAGGAAATGGATTGAGCAGGGGTAGGAGGAGTCAGTGATGGGGAGGCCGCCACGTTCCCTCGCAGCTTCTGTCCCTCGCAGCACAGCAGCAGGGGATGTTTTCCATTGGACACCTGCTTTCCTGGTGCCCAACCCTGAGTCTCGAGGGCAGCGCTGAACGTGGAGCACGGCACGCTGCTGTTAGGGGGCTGATGGCAGTGCCTGCAGCGACCCTGCAGGCAAGCCCCAGTGGTGGCGCAGCTTCTTCTCTCGGATGTGCATCTCCAGGAACTCCCGCACATCCTCATGCAGGAACAGGGCCTCCGGTGAACAGAAGTAGGAGGGGGCAGGACGGGAGGGCAGCAGCGTGGGAGCCGTGCAGCGTGCCACCCTGTACGTGTACCTCCTGTGGGACTGCTGCACCATGGCGGGGAGAGCTCCCAGCTTGGTCTCGATGGACTTCCTCAGCGTGTGCATCCGCAGGAGCTTCCAGAAGCCCAGTCCTTGCTCCAGCCTTGCCACGGGACAAGGATCTGCACCAGCGGGCAGGCTGCCATCCTTGTGAGCCACATCAGAGCCTGTGGTGGGAGGCAAGCCGGCCTCGTGGCGCACAGGAGCCATCTCGATGAGCTCCTCGGCCTGTCTGGGAGGCCCAGCATGGCGGGGAGGTGTGGCTGCCCCCTGGGTGTTCAGCGCTGTGTGCTGGGGAAAGAGTCTCCTCTGCTTCCTTTTCCGCAGCACTGGCTGCCACCAGGACCTGAGGGATGTTCTCTTGGCTGGGCGCAATGAGCTGGCCGTGGCCCCGTGCCGGCAGCAGTCGCTGGAGTCCCGAGAGGAGGAGGAGTACGGACAGCAGGAGGGTCTCGCCTGCCTGGCAAGGAGCCGCTGCTGCCTCTCCCTGACAGCCTGGCTGCAGCGCCCGCAGCCCAGGTCGTAGCACAGCAGCGTGCCCAGGGCTCTGCCGCCCACCCAGAGCAGGCTGCTCCTGCAGCCGTGCGGCGCCTCAGCATCTGCAAGAGACAGGGGACGCGGAGCGCCCTGAGCAAGCGTCTGCGGGGACGGGCCCTGTGCCTGGGCCAGTGGCCAGCTGGCTTCTGTGGTGGGGCCCGGCTGCCCCCGGCTCGGCAGCAGCGGGGCCCTAGGGGACCCCAGTGCCTGCAGGAGCCAGCGCCAGGGCCAAGGAGAGCTCTACCTGAGTCGTCCGCCTTCCCGCGCCTTCCCCTGCCTCGGCTCCCGGCACAGCCCTGCTGGCAGAGAGCAGCCCCCCAGTGAGCCTGGCCCCGTCTGAGCCCACCGAGAGGCTTCGTGTCCCGTCCCTGCCCTGCCAGGCTTCCTGAGCAGGGCTGGCCTGGAGCCTCCCTCCTACCTGGCGCCGTTTGCCCGAGGTGCTGCGGCAGCAGTGCAGGGTGGCCCAGGCCACCAGGAGCAGGACGAGGCCGGGGCCGAGGCAGAGGCAGCCGTGCAGCGCCAGCCCCAGGACATCCAGCATGCTGGGACCAGAGACGAGCGTCTGTGCCATCCTCGGGAGATGCCTCTCCGTGCGACACTGGCCTCGGTGGCTGCTGTCACTGGGGATAAGGGCAGGAGTGAGACTGTGAGGTCACTGCCAGCTCTGTGGCACCACCGAGCGCAGCAGAGCCCAGGCGGAGGTCCTGCACTTGGGGCACAGTCCTGCACTGGGATGCTGAGGATGCTAAAAGCCTCACAGAGCTTCAAGGAGAGTGGACACACTGATAGAAGAAAGCTCTTTGGGAAGCTTCTTACTATACAATGAACATCTGACAGCTGCTCAGTACTTCGTTGCTGGAGGAGGATAGAATTTATGGGCAAGAATACTCATACTTTCGGACTAATTTTATTCTCTTCCTAATAGCCCCTAAGAGCTAAACTTGAAACAAGAGGGACTTTAACCCATGTCTCCATTTGCAGTAACCATGGATAAGGAGCATCAGCATCGTTCCTTTTTGGAGGAAAAATAAATAAATAAATAAAGGTTTTGTGTTTGTTGGGTGAGTCTAGTAGTTTTGAAAAGCCACAGAGCACAGCAGGAAAATATACATGGAAAGCAAAATACAGAAGCTTTCGTGTGGTGCCAGTAATTTTTCTTTCCTTCTCTGAGAAATGAGCTGTGGACTACAAGGTGTGAGGATTTGTTCTTTCAAATGGCTGAGTCAAATTCCAGCTAAATTACAAAGAGCTGTGCAGAATCATGAAGGACACGTAATGACAATATTTTGTCGTTCCTCCCTCAGACTGGAGGGGTGTAGAAAGCAGAAAGAAAAAAAAAAAAAAAAAAAAAAAGAAAAGAAGCATTAAGATTCAGACAGGATTTTGATAGCAGTTATTAAATGAAATTTAAAGGTTATTTTTAAGCCCAAACCCAGGGTGCTACTCCAAGCATGAACAGCCAGGCAAATGATCTGAATTTTTGCATTTCCATAAAACTGTTTCTATGGATTTGTTTACCATATATGCAGGCAGAGCAACCTTAGGAAAACAAAAACAAAACAAACAGGGAAGAAAAAAAAATAAAAAAAGAAAGAAAGGAAAAGGAAAAGGCAAAAGAATTATAAACATTCTTCTGGGTACATTGGCAAAATGCATACCAACAGAGCCACAGCCAGAATTTGTATTTCCCTGGCATGCCTTGCTCCAGAAGAGCAACAGGGAGCAGGAACAGGATTCGGAGTAACCCATTCACTGGTTTGTCCTTCAGTACTTCCACTGTTCAACTCTGAATGCAAACATGAAGGCGATACTGAGTATTTGAAGGAGGAAACAAGGCTGACGTGTAAACTTGGCTCTGAAGGCTCTGTGATGGCTCCTGTAGACCATGCAGAGCTGTGTCCTCCACCAGGATCATGCCCTGACAGTCTGTGCAAGCACCCCCACAGTAAGATGTTTGCTGGGGGAAGAACAGCATCCCACATCCTCCAGTTATGGATGCTTCTAGAAAGATAGGATAAAAGAGGTTGTTTATGGGTGCTGTTTTGCTTTCTTGGGTATCTTCCTTTGTCTTTGGAAGGCCATTGCCAGAACACGGTAATAATCTGAATACAGGATTTTAAGGGATTTTAATAACATTTGATGCCTGTTTGCAGTTAATGATGCCTCCTTATCAAAGCCAATTGTGTTGTCTTTGTGAAAAATTTCTTTCAGCTGTGCTTTCTGAACCATGTGGCAAAAGGCAAGTCTGAAGGACGATATTAAAGATGCATTGGCTGCAGTGACTGTTTTCCATGGGGGGGCAGTGTGACTGCTGGAGGTTTTGTTTCCTAGTATTCCTGTCATGAGTGCTGCAATACGGTGGCTGTTTGGGGGTTTTGCTGGCCACTTGCAGTTGGCTCAGGGATTTGTCTTTATTATTACTTATACTGCTAATCACGAGCATCACAATTTAGTACCAACCATCCTGCTGCTGTGAGAGCTTGCAAAGCAACCTGTGCTGCTGCTGACATGCAAACAGCTCCCTGTCTTCCAAGCCTTCGTATTTACCCCTTCTTGCAAACCTCTGCTGGATGCTGCCTGTCCCTTCAAGCAGTAAGGGGCACTGCCACCTTATATGAAACGGGTGGCATGATAATATTGTTTGATGCCATATTTTCTGTCCTGGCGTGTGCACACTTGCCCATGTTGCTGCACTCCTGGAGCTGTGCGCTGAATGATGATGAAGTGCCACTGACAGCGTCGCCTGGCAGCCCGATGCAGGTTGATGTGAGATGTGTGCTCGCCTCCTCTGCTGGCTGCCCTTCTCTGATGTCTGTAAGATTTGGAGTTGTTTTAGTTTATTTTCTTTCATGTTGTGACACGAGAATGGTTTTTGTGTGTGTGTGCACAGTGGAACAGGGATAGAGATTATCTCCTTCAAGTGCCCTCATTCTAGGTGATATCTTGCCTTGGGGCACTAGTATACACAGCTTGTTTTCAGAGGCTTGATAGTACTCAATCGTGTTTTTATTGTAATTACTTTGTGTAATACAGACCTGTGGAGACAAGAAGATACCTGTGATTTTGTCTCAAGCTGTCCCTCTCGATCTTGCCTTATCTTTGTATGTTATCCTTAGGCATGGGGCAGGTCTGCTTTTCAAAGCATCAAACCCCCAAGCTACAGTGAAAGCTGCAGGTCTGATTTGTGTGCAGAGCAGACCTGTGCAGAGCTGGCTGAATTAGCTGGTTCATGGGGCATCTGCAGTAGAGCAAGACTACCAAATCCTTGTTTACATTCACATTGGGTTTTTGTACCCAGCACAAAACAATAAAAGCCTGCAATGTCCTTCTTGCTTAAGGATGTGTTTCTTTATACTGAAGCAGAAGGTCTTTGCTGTGATGGCAGTGACTTCAGCCTCCATTTTGATGACCACAATCTCAGAGCATGTGTCCGCTGTGCATTTCAGTTCACTGGCAGTGAGGATGGAGCTGAGATGCCAGAAGCATTGGTAAGAAGCTCGCCTTACCTCAGTCTTCTCCTCGGTATCTTGCTTTTGAAATTCTGGGTTCAGGCTCAGGAAGAAAATTAACACTTTAATAGCTAGTGAAGACATTCACTATGGACAGACATGGAAGAACTTAATTCAATTAGAGCAAAACATTAGGCCTTTCAGACAGCTCTGTTCACCCCGGTCTGCTGTCGGATCATGGAGACAGCTTCCATAAGCCACGGTGCACATTGGTGGGACATGTGCTTGGAGGGGGTGGCCTGAAGCCCTACTGCAGACAGTGTGTGTGAAATATAGATAAAATGGGGCACCACGTGGAAAAAGTAAAGCTTACCAGGCTCCTTCATTAATGTGTCCCAGTAAGGGTGAGCATGACGATCCTAGACTGACATGGGGAGCTGTTTCTGTGACCTCTCTTCTAAAGTCCTTCAGTCATCCACAGTGTAGATCAGCTGGAACATCATTTGGGAACAAAGAACAACATTTCAGAGCAGAAGATCCTGAACTAAAGTCATTGACTAAGTCATTGTAGGACCATGGTTGTACCTTTGTTTTTTTCCATGTAGATCAATGGAAGATGATGAAACACTTCTGGTAGCGGTATGCATAGCCCAGGGAGAGAAGCAACAGGCTACAGGACATATGGGATGAGAAGACTGGGTTCTTGGGGAATTACACACCCATCTGTGCCATCATTAATGAGCAGGCATTGTCTTAACTGGTTTGGGAGAGGAAGAAGGTGTATACATTGGTGCAGCAGTTAGCGTGGGAACCTGCTGATGTCCGTCAAGAGGAAAAAGTCCTTGTCCGAGCTAGAAAATCCATGCATGTTTCAATAACATCAGAATCTAAGACGTGCTCATCACAATAAATATTTAAGTGAATAAAAGAATTGTTGTTAGGGCCCATCGATACGGTACCACCAATTCTGTAATGCGGTGTTTTAAAGGTGTCAGAACACATTTGTGTCCCACATTTCCCATCATCAGTCCCAGGAGATACAGACGAAGAAATCTGAAAGGAGATTGATCTGAAGACTTTTATCATCCCAAAGATAGACTGAGTCACTGTGCACATAATTTCTCAAACATAGGGGGTGTTATTTAGAGATAAATATGACTCCAAACAACTATTCCACGGAACTGATGGTAACAAAAAGATCTCTGTTGCAGTCTGGCTTCGGGATTTTCAAACAAAACAATATGTTTTCTCAGCGAAAAAAATACTTCAACAAGTCTGTGGGAGGCTGTGAGCACTCAAAATCAAAGAAGTTATTGTTGTCTCCTGACATATGCTTTGGAGAGGCTGTGGCAGCCTTTTAAAAAGCCTCTTCAGTGTCACACAGGTGACTGACTGGCTAGCACAGCTCTTCTTCCTCTTGCCCCATGCCCTTCACCTCTCCTGTGCATAGCCTATGAGCAGAGAGCATCTCAATTTCTTCTTTAAAAATTTCTTCCATCTCCTCATGGATACTAACAGATCAAATTTATGATTTCCTTCCTGTCCTGCCCCATCCTGTTTGGCCATATCATTTCTTGGAGGACCACCACCTGTGACGGTGCCTCTGCTCAGCTTGCAGGTCTGCCCCAGGCCCATGGACCAAGCGGGGGCATTGGGACTGCTCAGCATTTTCTCCCCAAACCAATATTTAGGACTAAAAGCAGAGGTGCCAAGAAACATTATTTTTGCCAAAGAGGCAGCATTTCTATAAGAAATAAATTGCTCTAATGACTGGAAGCAATGTGGTAGAGCACAGATTTGTTACCCGTTATGAAGCTGCACCACTGCCAATGGGCCCTTTGGTGGTGCAGCTGGAGCACCCAAAAGCTCCCATTCTGCCCAAACCAGGGCAGCATCCAAATCTGGCCAATGGGAGCAAGGACGGGCAGCAGCCTTTGCAATGAAGCTTGGGGAATTTTAATGAATGGTTAACATTTTTTTTTCATAAAAGCAAATATTTTGTAAATATCACATTATTCTTATGCTTCATAGGCACGAAATCTCAGCCCTGTGCAGCAGGGTGCACTGCACATCCCACAGTCTCGTCACCACTGTCAGAGCAGCAGAGCACTCAAAACCACACAGAGAAGGAAATACGACCTTGTTTACAACAGCTCTTCTGCTGGCTTTTGTGTTCAGATGAATGGTTTATTCTCATCTGTTTAATTGCTTTGCTTCCCAGCCCATTCACGGAAAAGCTGGGAGCAGCACTGGTCCACTTCCCCACCAGGAGTGAAAGCAATGATGCTGGTGGATGACGTTTGCTGTTACTTTTTAGGGAAGGCAATTGTTCCATTTTTTAGTTTATCAAAGACTGAGCAATCTCTCTGTCTGAAGATTGATCTGTTTGCTGTAGTTTTGTCCCACTTGATTGATTTTCTTGAAGTCAGGCACGACTGGTTCTGTGGAGGAGAAAGCAATTCCATGCGCTTGGCACCATGCTTGTCCAGGAAACAAAGGCAAATGGATTTTTTATTTTTATTTTTTTTTCTGAGCAGCTCCATGCACTTGCAGCCTTTTACCTCCAGGCGAAAATGTTCAATGAATTTCATGCTGGGGCTTTCATCCCACTTACTAATGCAGAAAGAGGGCTGCAAGAAAAGCATCTGTCCTGCCACTGAGCAGTCTGCCAGGAGGAACAATTGCCTGTGCTTGTGTTGTTGTGGGCAGATATTTTTAACTGGCTCCACGAGATCTCCAGGCAGGCTAGTTCAGCATTTGCTTACTGTTAGAAAAGTCTTAGTAGCATTCAATCTACACATTTCTTCCTTAAGTGCAAGCACTTGGCATCTTTTTTAACCACAGTTCAACCCATCTTTGCTCACTGATCATGCTTGGAAGACCAAAAGATATTCCCATGGCACTCGCAATGGCCAGGGGATGCTGGTGGCTGCCCCTCGAGGGTCCTCCCTTCTCTCTTGGTCCAGGGAAGCCCCAGCCTGGCCCTGTGATGGGCTTGTGGTTCTGCTTTGAGTGTCACCGTTTGACTTATGCCCTCGTGGCTGCCTGTCACAGCTCTGGGGCCAGGGACAGCTTCAGTGCAGATGCTGCATGGGCTGTGCTGGCTCGGAGCTGTAACAGCTGCCAGAGACTTATCGTGCTGGAGGGAAGAAGGCAAGAGGAAATGGAATAAAAGCCCAAAACCAAGGGCAAAGACAAATTGCCTCCCAAGTTGCTCATTCCAAGCATGCTTGATAACTGCCTTTGCATAACTTGTAAGGCTATATTTGTCTATGAGGCAGAAAGAAAGGGAGAGAAAATAGTTTTCCATTGAGGTCATTCTTGCTCACTTTTTCCTCTAAGAAAACCAATGTGCTCCTTAGCCCTTGCCATTCCCTCACCCACCGTGTTGCAAGCTTGCTTTTCTCTCCTTGCTGAGAGGCAACACAATTGGTTTCCTCGTGATAATGACAGTCAGGGTCTGCAGAGTGCTCAATTTCACAGCCTGGGCAGCCTTGCTGTGCACATCTGCAGTGTAGTAGTGAGATCATGTTATTCCTCCTTTGCTGGCTTTAACAGCTGCTGATACCATCACTCCCACCACACTGGCAGTATTTAACAGCAAAGAGGAAATCTAGAGCTGCCAGGAGGTGGCAGCAAATGAGGGCTGTTTCCATGTTGCTATTAAAGCACAATAAAAAGGGGGAAAAGAGTTACTTTTCCTTAAAGGGGAGATAGGTTTTGAGAAAGGTGCTGTCTCAAATATTTACCTTCAAAGAGGTACCTGAGGTACAGATTACATAGATCTGCAGAACCAGACTCTGGTAGGAAAGACATGCTGAGCCCAGGGGTTTACTTGCTCCAGCTTCACTCTGCGCTTGAAGGCCCCAGAGCTTGGGAAACGTCGCTGGGTCACAGACTCAGCTTTTCTCATGCAGCAGGTGTTTGGCAGCAAAAGCTGGGTTTCTCACAGCATCCCCTGGCCTGGATGCCCAGGCCAAGGCAACTGCTGGTGACCAGAGGAGATGCCTTTGAGAGCGATAGCCCTCGACTGACTCTTTTCTCATGAAGATGTCCAGTTGCTTTTCAAAGAGCTGCAAGGGGTTGGCAGCTCTAATACTGATATGTGGAAACGAGCCCTACTACCGACAGTGGGTGCAAAGCAGCACCTCCTTCTGTCTATTTGAACACACCAGTGATTGACCTGGTGGAAAGGACGGGGACGGGGAAACCCTGGCTGCACGTACAGACTGGGTGATGAGACGCTGGAGAGCAGCCTAGAAGAGAGGGATCTGGGGGTCGTGGTAGACAGCAAGTTGAATATGAGCCGGCAGTGTGCCCTGGCAGCCAGGAGGGCCAACCGTGTCCTGGGGTGCATCAAGCACGGCATCGCTAGTAGGTCGAGGGAGGTGATTGTCCCGCTCTACTCTGCGCTGGTGCGGCCTCACCTCGAGTACTGTGTGCAGTTCTGGGCACCACAGTATAAAAAGGACATGAAACTGTTGGAGAGTGTCCAGAGGAGGGCTACGAAGATGGTGAAAGGCCTGGAGGGGAAGACGTACGAGGAACGGCTGAGGGCACTGGGCCTGTTCAGCCTGGAGAAGAGGAGGCTGAGGGGAGACCTCATCGCAGTCTACAACTTCCTCGTAAGGGGGTGTCGAGAGGCAGGAGACCTTTTCTCCATTAACACTAGCGACAGGACCCGTGGGAACGGGGTTAAGCTGAGGCAGGGGAAATTTAGGCTTGACATCAGGAGGGGGTTCTTCACAGAGAGAGTGGTTGCACACTGGAACAGGCTCCCCAGGGAAGTGGTCACTGCACCGAGCCTGTCTGAATTTAAGAAGAGATTGGACTGTGCACTTAGTCACATGGTCTGAACTTTTGGGTAGACCTGTGCGGTGTCAAGAGTTGGACTTGATGATCCTTAAGGGTCCCTTCCAACTCAGGATATTCTATGATTCTATGATTCTATGACCTATTTGCTGTCCTCGGTTCACATGTAACAGAGACGACAAATGGTCTTTCTTATGTACCTGCTATGTCCTGTCAATTTTTCTTCTCTCTCTTTTAGTCATCTCTTTTCCAGACCAAAAAATCCCAATGTATTTAATGATTCCTCAACCAGAAGATGCTCAGAAGCTGATTGTCTTTGGTGCTTTTCTCTGCACATTGTATTACAAGGCACACCTTCAAGAAGCTCCACGTATATTGGTCTCCTGTTTGAAAATATTTGCTTTTGCAGGTTTGGAGAGCACACCAGAGTTCAGGTCTTCAGAGCAAGTGTGCTGTTCAATCCTGCCATCTGCAGCCCACGTCTGAAACTGCTGGAAGCTTTGCTGCTGCATAAACAAGCCAGCATTTGGAAACGAGTAAACAACCCTTTCTTTAAATAATCTGCTCAGTTTAGCTTTCTAAGTTTAAACTTCCCAGGGATGAGAACAGGAGAAATAGGTTTTTGAGAGGAATGGATATGCTGTGAATGAGATAAAGTCATTTCCCTAACAACTGAGTAGTTAAAACACACGCCTTAAAAAACAAATTAAGATGACATCAGTCTCAGGGGCGTGTCTGTCTCCCTATCAGTGGTGCAGGGAACTTTGTTTAATCTGAGCAAATATTGCTAAAAAAGTGAAAGAACCTGTTCCTGACCTAAACATTGCTGCTGCTAACTTTCTACCATGACTCTTGAGCCTCAGGCCTTTTTAAAGGCTCTCCAGTTATTCAGTCAGAATTAAATGGGAGTTTTGGAAATCCCCCCCTTTAAAAAAAAAAAAATCTATTGACTGCCCTGCTATTGACTATTGCTTTGCTTTTCACTTAGAAAAAGCCAGGCTGGTCCCAATATTTGCCTGTGCTCTTGCTGAGCTACCTGAGCACACAGGTGGTCATCATTGACCAGCTTTCCATGTTTCCCTGAGCCTGGGTACCGGGAGAAAGAGAGGTACCTCTTTTTGAGAAAAGGTCACCTTCTGACCAAAGGCAGCAGCATAACCTGAGCACTACTGGATTTGAAGATGTCCCTCTGGGCAGAACACAGGCATGCCCGCCCACTGCTGTGCAGGCAGTGATGATCATAGTCAGTCTTTCCCCCTTCAGCCAAGCCCAAGGTAATGTGTCCTTTTTGTGGCCTGAGAAGTGTTTTATATATTCCACAGAAACAGATGCAGTTTCTTTCTTCTTTCCCCATGAAAGACGAGGGGAAGCTGCGCCTCTGACTAACTTGTTAGCACAGCCCAAGGTAGAAAGGGAGGTTTAGTTCATACAGAACTGGCCCTGAACCCTCCTGGATTCTCATACCACAGTAGTATGGGTTAATTGGGGTGTGGACATCAAAACTTTAAAGCCTTTACCTTACCTTTACAGCTTTAAAGCTGTAATCCAGGCTGCATGCTGTGGGAACACCCGCCAGATCAGGCACTCTGAAGAGCACGTGAAGCTGTTCAAGGTCAGGCTGGACAAGGCCCTGGGCAACCTGATCTAGTGAGTGTCATCCCTGCCCCTGGCAGGGGGTTGGAACTAACCAGATGTTCTTTAAGGTCCCTTCCAACCCAAGCTATTCTGTGGTTCTAGGTGCACCATCCCCATAAGGTTGGCCTTCACAGCTCAATCATGCAAAGCTGTATGAGATATGAAAGTTTCCCCTCTTTTTCTAACACCGCACTGATCTGGACAGCCTTTGCTTTTAATGTGGGCACTTGCATTTGTGAAACGTAGTTAAGTTTCTTGGTGATTCTGTCAGGAACAGTTGGAAGTGTAAATCAAGTGGAATACCAATTCTTCCAATGCTACAAACAGGCAGCTATGTTCAGCTTGACAGCGGTCACTGCTGCAAACCTGATGAGGATGTAGGTTCGTCACTGAGACCTCTGGTGTGCACAAACCACACTTGCCAGAAAGGTTTTGCCTTTGTGTTGGTGTGATGCAGGTAAAGGCAGCTTCTATCCAGCTGTGTTTGCAGCAGCCACAGGCTGCAAGTCCTCTGTGCACGTGCATCGATGCAGCCCCTTGCGGGAGAAGAGCCACCATCTCCACTGTCTGGGGAGGGGGAGACAACCTCCTTCTTACATATTTCAACCTTACACATCAGTGATGTTTCTCACCTGGGATGTCTGTGATCTGCTGCTAGCTTTTTGATAAAAAACATTTTGGTCTGTGGCAAGACTAAGTTATTAGAGCCAAGGATCTTTGTCTCATGACAGGCAGGATTACCTTCCATACAAATCCATATATCCCAAATGGAGGAAAAGTAATATATTGTCTGCAAAATAGGGTTTTAACAATTGTTTTTTATGCACTAATTTTATTGATTTGTTTCAAAATGACTGAAAGATATCGTAGTAGTCTAATTTTACTAATTTTCCTCTGCCCCACATTTTCTGTGAAATGGTGGATACAGCAGCCCTGCTTGCGTAAGACTGCTCTACAAGCTGCAGAATGAGACATTGCTGAAAAATAACTTTACCTTGTGATGTAGCTGTTGCTCCAGCATGTAATGCCTTACTGCCAGATGAGTGAATCTGTGGCTTGTGTGTGGATACCTTGATGGAAAATTGCGCAGAGGGTCTGGGTGAGGCATGGTATGAATGATATTGCCATGACTACCCTGAATTGCTTTCATCCATCAACATTTGCATCCATCTTTTTGGCATTTACACAAAGAGAGACTTCAGAGATATTTTTATTCAATAGTTGAATGGAATAGATCACTAGATTTGCTTTTATCATCATGATAAAAGTATGGAAGTGGAGTTTGTGTGTGGGCTACTGAGAGGCTACAGTTACTTAGCATATTTAAGTTAAATATTTGAGCAGCAATTTTATCTGAAGAAGCCCTTTTAAAGACTTCAGGACAGAGAAAGAAAATGCAATTCAGATAAAATTGTCTCTTCCCAAACAGTCCTGATGCACACACTGGAAATCAGACAAAAAAAGCCCACTGAACAATGTTCTATGTTTCTAATATGCCTCTTCATTTACATAGCAAGTAAAGTTGAATCCCTACAGCTGAGGAGCATACACAAGATTTCCTTATCTTTTAATAAAGTGTAAAAAAAAAATAAATTGCAAATCTCCTGGTGCTATTTATTAATTACAAATAATTTCTTCAACCTTTTTCTGGCATTTAGAAATGTCACAAAAGCAAATTAAGAATTAATTCAGAAAAACTGTCGTAATTGGTTTTATTACCTAAGCAATAAACAGTCCTTGCAAATAAACGGCCTGACTCTGTTCTTATTTGCAAGGGAGTTAACAGAGCTGCTCCTGGCTTCTGTGAAGCAGGAAAACCAGCCATACTATTTACACAAAGATGAGAGGCGACTACAGTCAGCACTTCCAGCCTGCCTAGGCCATTAGGTACTACCAGCTTCCCCATGGATCTCTTTCTTCTCTCTCCAAAACAATTCCAATTCACCTGAGAAGGGCTATCAGTCCACACATCTGAGTGCCATTGTGCATAAGTGACTATCCATAAGAAAGCCTGACCTCATGCCTTCACAGTTATTGTTTTTTCAAGAGCCCCACGGATGGCTTCTGTATGGGATGGCTTCAAGCTGTCTCACACCAAGGAGCAGAAAAGCCACCTAAAACTAAGGCAAAGAGACTCATTCAGAACACAGACAGCTGGAGACCAGTCTTTAGAAATAATTGAGGGTATTTTTTCCAACAGATTTTTTTCCAACAAAATCCACATGTCATCACATCACTCATGATTTTTTAGGCTCTAACTGAGAGAGTTTCAGTTCTCTGAGGGGCCCATGCTGTGACTGCCCAATCACCAGTTGTAAGCAACTGGTAAATTGTTGATGTGAACTGCTTACGAACACCCTAAAGGTATAATTTCATTCAAAACCGTTAAGTGAAAGTTGTGATTAATGATATATTTGCAGAACTTATGATCAGTTTATGAATGATTCATGAAAGGAAGAAAGGAGACTAAATAGACTATGAATATCTTTTTCAGACAGCAATTTAAGCAACTTCATCCCCCAAAACAAGGTGCTTTGAGTCTCATATTTACATAATGACATTGTGTGGTGCAAGGGGCAGGTGTTGTGTTATGAATAACATGTTTCTATACAACATCAATACCTCAAAATACAGATTTGTTGTGACAAAGGGAAAGAGTTTTGTCCAAGGCAAGTCTGCAAAAGGCAAACATTTAGGTAAATAACTATGTACAAGCAGAGCTCAGAGGGGAGAAAGCTTCACAGTGATGGGCAGTAAAGCTCAGCTGCTGCTGCAGTTGTGTCTACCAGATACAATTAGCAGACAAGACAGAGGAGCAGCTGAGCATGAATGATGTCCTGCAGCCAAGGATGAAAGGCACAGAGTTGTCCCTGTCTTGGGTCTGAATCCACCATGCTCTCTCCCCTGGGGCCTGTAATAGGTTATGTATTTCTCCTTTAACTTCTCACTGAAGCTGGCATCCAATGTCAACGACCTTCAGAAATAGGATGTGAGATACCAGAAATTCTGCTTATGTGTTATTATTTATCACAATACCTGACTATAAGAAGACTCATATGGATGCAGTTCCTGAATTCCAATTAAAATCCTGGGGGAAGAGGGGGCATGTTTTTTTTATTTTTCTTCACTCAGTTTTGATCAGGGTTGGTATGACAAGTGAGTGACTTTGCCCAAGGGTGCTCAGTGAGTTCCTGGATTCAACCTCAACACAATGGCAGGAGGCTTCTGGCTCTTCATTGTGCCTTTTTTCTAAGGACTGGGTTTTTGTCCCCGTTTTCTCCTCAGTGCTAACTGTCTGGGACCAGCACTAATGCTTTACCGTTGCAACTGGGAACAGCTGCATTCCAGTGGATTGCCAGAAGCACAGTAGCTGAGGTGGTTTATGGATGAATAAACTGGACAAGTTTTGTAGGAAAAAGCAGAGTCCTTCACTAGAACCAACTAGCAAAGTTGGGAAATTCAGGTAAACTCTCCAGGCCTGACATGAAAGGAAAAAACATCAAATGAAACACAAGGTGGGGATTGATGTTCAAAGGTAAATTAAATTACACACTTTGGTCAAAAACATAAAAACAGACTGGCTAAAAATGTTATATCCTTAACCCTCTAGTTGGCTTTAAATTTGCAGGTTCTATGTAAGATATGAAGGAGTAGTTCCATCTCTCAAAAGAAGACAAAAAAGATAAATTCTACTACTTGATCTACTGAAAATGTATCACCTTAGGAGGAAGGAGAGGGCAAGTGGCTAACTGAGCCCTTGGTGGTCTGAGCAACTGATAACACCATCAGCAGTTCACTTTATTTCAAAATAAAAAATTGCTTGAAGTCCAATTCCTTTTGTAGCACTCACCTTTGGCAACCTCTCCCCAGCTCTCACCTTTTCTCTACCTCTCAAAACCAACCATAACTCAGGGTGAGCTTTAGGTAAAGCAGCCCACCCGTGTTCATAGTGGCCAACGTAAGGGCACCTACCCCTTTCGTCCCAGTGTGTATAGTACTGAGGAGATTTCTCACCAGCCACATTGAGCTCAGACAAGTCTTCAGATGTACATGACAAGTGTCAGCCACTGGGAAGAGGAAAAGAAAAGGCACATTTAGATAGTAATGATACACCAAATCTTGAGACTTATGTCTTGGTACCTTCAGGCTGGGACCCAGTCACTGTAGTCCTTTTGTCCTGCACAGAACCGTTACTGGGTTTTGGGGCTGTCTTTTTCCATTATTACAATTCAGGTGCAGAAAAACCTTCCATAAGTTACTTTCCACTACAAATTGCAGTAGCTGCAACAGGAGCAATCCCTGCAGGGATGGTGATCTACCTGTGGCCCCCACCTGTGGGTCTGTAGGTACACACAGGGACCACAAACCCTATGGAGGGAAGCATGGACTGTGCACAAACCCAAGCACAATCTCTCAATACACCCTTTTTCCCCCTCTGGGAAGGGGATGGGCAGTGGGGGGTTTGCCACCATCTTCTCCCCAGCATGGCCTGGTGGTGGAGGAACTACAACTCCCAGAGTGCCCTGTGTGGGGCGGGCAGTTGCCATGGAAACCGGGGGGGGGGGCACACGACAAACTGTGCAGGCCACATTTGTGATTTTATTCTTTTTTCCACAATACTTTTAAATAGGATTCTGTTTTCACCAGCCATTTGATGAGCTGCAGATAGAAGGAGCTGTGCTGAGGGTAGAGCAACGGCAGGCTGCCTGAACAGAAGACGGTAGATAAGCTTTATAAAGAAATAAATAAATAAGCTATATATGTATTTTGAAAGGAAAATGGAAAGAAAGAAAAAAAAAAAAGTAGGGAAAAAATGCACAACCAGAAGGTGAAGCACTGGAGCAATGACGCCATCTCCCTAAATCTTCCTGCCTCTGTGCATCCCTGCCACAAAGCGTTCCCACCCAGACACCCTTTCCCCCCCACCAAAATCCCCAAGGAGCCAGAAAACTCCCCATTTTCTGCCTGTTCCATGCCACGATGCTGTCTGGTGGTTGCTGTATGAATTTATTCCCAGAAAAGTCCAGCAGTGTGAGACACCCAGCAGTTCTGACCATTCCCACCCCTATCATACTCCACTGGAGTGGGTACTTTTCAGGAGGAAATTGCCAGTTTTCTTCACTTTTCAGCCCTGCATGATGACATCATTGAAGACACCAATTTTGTTGCTCTCAAGCACAGACAGGTTCTCAGGCTACAGGACAGGACCGTGATGCTCTTACACTGGCCGTTCATTGCACCAAGCATCACCGCAGCTACAAACATAACCCGTGCCTGGGGAATGCTGCAGCTCTAATATTAACCTCCTTGGTAAATATTACAGCCATCACCTGCTGCTCATCAGCGTCCATGTCTCACCGAGCCCTGGTTCCCCATTGCAAGCTGACCCCATGTTACCCACTTTGTTCTGCCAAGATCCTCTGGGCACAGCTGCCACCTTCCTGGCCTTGTCTGCTTTGCTCCACTAGTATCTCACCTTGATGAAGCTCCAGAGCATTGAGTATTTGGGTGATCAGCAAACCTTGTCCCCAAAATGCACCCTGGGCATGAAGTCAATGCCTCCAACCTCCTCCCTGTGGCCTGGGGGATGCAGGTTTTGTCTCGCCCCAATGCAATGTTCCCACCAATGACAGGATGGGGGCAGCAAGGGAAGACCAAGTGTTTTGGACATGGATGGCCACCACAGAGCTGTCCTCACATCAGCAAGGCTGCATGACTGTGGCTGGAGAGCCCCAGAGAAATACTTCCTGGCTGTCCATTAAGCACACACAGCCAAGCAAAACCTTTGCCACTGTTGGCGTCAGCAGCAAAACTCATGGCAACATTCGTAGCACTACCACACCACCTTTAGTTTCATCCTGCTAGCATGGTCCCACTGTGGAGCTGGAAAGAAGGAACAAGCAGCCTTACCTCCATTGCCGTCACGAAAAGTTGTGGTCCACCATTTGCTAAGTTTTGAAATGCATCTAGGTATAGAACAAAGAAAATTTTATTTCGTGACGAGGAAGCAAGAACGCAATGCAGTCTGCAAAATAAGTTCATAGCAGCCGAATAGCAGAGCTGTGGTCCTTGTGCTGGGGTTCTCTGCCTTGCTCAGGGGTCCACGTGCAATGTCTTGCCTACCCAGATACTATTTCTGTGCTGAGTACCCCTCTGCCTTAGCCCTTGCATTACAGCCTGTAAAAACATCCCAACTACAGGTCCAGAATTTGGAAAAAAACATAGAATCGTAGAATTATTCAGGTTGTAGATCTCTAAAATCACCTAGTCCAACCTCTAACCTAGAATTAATATAAACCATGCTACTGAGTTTTACGTATACATGTTTCTCGAAGACCTCCAGGGTTGGCACCTCAACCACTTCCCTACACAGCCTATTCCAATGCTGCACAACCCTTTCAGTAAAGAAGTTCCCCCTAATATCCGACTAAAGCCTCCCTGGCACAAATCGAGGCCATTTCCCCTCATGTTACCATTTGCTGCTTGGCAAAGGAGACAAATCCCCACCTTGCTATAGCCTCTAAAGTAATCATACAGTGTGATAAGGTCTCCCCTGAGCCTCCTTTTCTCTAGGCTAAACAACCCCAGTTGCTCCTTGTAAGACTTGTTTTCTACACTTTTCACCAGCTTCGTTGCCCTTAATGTAGGAACAGGAGTGCTCAGTGCAACTGCTTTCATCTACTCATAATTTGTTTCGATAGGACCTTGTGCCTGAAGAATGACAGGAAAATGGTGAACTAATGAAAAATATCTTCCCACAGGGAGACTTTCTGTTGGTCGTTTTCCATCCTCCCTGGCAGTGAGCAATCACGGTGTGGCCTGAGGAAAGCGATTCTCTTGAAGTCATTATTATGCCTTACAAGCATTTTCCACGGAATATAAATGCAGATGCTGCTGTTATTCATCTGGAATTTGAAATTAACGTTGCTTAAAGTTTTCTGGCAGTACACATTGCCATCAGAAAATTTAAATCTATTCAATATTGATATTCTATGAGCATATTTCTATTTGTTTGTCTAGAAGAAATGTTCAAACCCAATAATTTGGATGAAGTAGAAACAGTATTACAAGTTCCTATTTATTTTGATATTACTTTTCTCTTAGAAATGTGCTGGTGTAAACAGCAAAAACATTTCTCTAGGAGCGTGTTTCCCACCCCAAATAGAAAGGGCATTGTAAGTTCATGAATGTTTCAAAACCTATCCAGCTTTAGACAAATGGAAGGCTGCTGGGAGGGTATAGGAAGAGGGCATAAGGGCCCATTCCTCATCAGCCCCCTAGGACACTCTTTTCCTGGGCTCACAGGCATCCAGAGCTACCTTTATGACCCAGGGCAGAGCGAAGGCATGGCTAACAGAAACACAACCGTTATATACTGTTCTGGAGAAAGAGTATAGAACAAAATAATCACCATGTTGCCCCCAATCCCTTGACAAGGACGTATTTGCAGGGCTGCTTGCACTCAGTAGTCTTTCTAGGAACAAACTGCAGTGCTGAAGTTACCTTTAAGCAGAATTGCCCCTTTACAACTTCATTACCTCCAGTTAAATAGAGTACGGAAAGAAGCTGCTACATTTGGTTTGAGTCACATCTCTTCACTGGCTATCCTGAAAGGATGAGTAATGGTTTAATGGGACAGGTTTATCTCCATTGCTGCATTCACATCATCATAAAGGTGTACTGTCTTTTATTCAGATTTGTCTCCCTTATCCTCCTCTCCTCTAAAAATCTTACCCACAATGATTTGAAAAATGTATTCCATATTAAACCCTCTGTAAAATGATAACTTAAAGACTTGAGAGCATTTTAGACACTTATTACAGACAGCAATGAAACTTCAGAGATTATTTTCCAAATCAGTCTAAGGGAGTTATCTTTATTCTGGCACTTAAAATGTAAGAGGATATTTTTATGATGTTAAAAAAATATGCTATTGTCCTGCTTTAGGTATAAGAATTTTTATCTACAGCAAGTGACATCATAAAAATATGGGTCTTTAAAACTTGCCTGATTTTAATGAAAGTGTTAAAATCAGGATATGTTCTGACTTTCTGAGCTGCTTCTGTACTTTCTTAAAATGGACGTTTAGGCAGCATCACCCAGGCAGATCCGCTGACCACTGGGAGCCCATAAAACATCAGTGGTAAAACATGCACAAAAAATGAATGCTCATTTCCGTGTGCCGCTAAAACCCAGCTCATTCCAAAGATGAGCTAAATTGGTGTCGCTGTGTTTTAGCACATGGGTTACAATTGCTGGATTTATTTAACTATCGGTATTTCTAGTCAAAATGCTTATAATTATAGTAGTAAAAACTATGTTTTTGTAAAAAGAATACCCTTACTTTTAGGCACTTTTGTTTACAAGCACTCCTTCCTTGGCAGACAATAGAGAGACACAACACAGGAAATGGATTTGTTTTCTCACCAATGAAGCAATGAGTATAAAAAACAAAATGTGTCATACAGTAAACCGAAGGGATTGCTGAAATTGTTAAATTGTTGGATCAGCCTCACACAACAAGACTCAGCTCTAGCCATAAAATCAAGGCTGAAGAAGGAACACGGTGCCCAAAGTAGAACTCAAACAATTGACTTAGCTGAGTTTGAAAAAAGTAAAACTGCTGAAGTGGTCAACAATGACAGAGTGCGCAAAATGGGAAAAAGTACAAGGTGAAGAAGACTAAGAGCCTTCATCAGAAAGACCCCAAAGTGTGACCACCAGAGGGTACTGTGCATACGAAAGTAGGAGGAACAATATGATAATTCGTTCTCAGAAACATTAACATAAATCCTGACCTTTCTTGGAAAATTGTATGAATATGTATATCACCGTACCATAAGTAAGTACCATCTCCCACGTACCCAGTGCTGTTAATAAAGAATACTTGCTTCCTAATTCTCCAAAGTGAGTCAATGAGTCTTGGAGTTACATCGCTTTTTGTGTTTCACTGAGAAGGATCTCACACCTTCTCCTTACCAAAAAGCTGAGAGAACTGTACTGAAGTTGGTGGGAACATCTCTCTGGTTTAAAAAAGAAAAAGGCACTTACTCTTCTTGTGGTTTAGACTTCCTGACTTTTAACCAAAACAGAAACCCTTCTATTTGAGATGTGTTGTTTTACTGGGGCTGTACAAGGTACTGTACTGTACAGTACAAGGTAAAACCACCCCAGTTGTGTCATTCCTCCTCACTGGGTAGTGTCCTTTCTATGCTACTGACAATGCCACCCTGGAGAAAGCTCTGCTGCAGAACAGGATGCAGTCAAGCTTGTGTTAAAGGGCACCAGTGCAGGGACATTTTAGAAAATGAGTCTTCTTTAGTGCATGGGAGCTCCAAAATAAGCCTGCAGAGGTCAGGCTAAATGCATGCAGCAAAAAGTATTGTCAGCAGTAGCCCCTGAAGAAGCTCTGAAAATACATTACGTTTGCTGCTGCGCCGGGCAGCATGGTGCTGCAGCAGGCTACAGGTGTTCTGATGGGATCTGATGGGAGCCTGGGGGCCATCCTTTCTTCCTGACCCTTTTTAGTGCACCCATTGCTGTATTCCCAGCCCTTTTCTCCAGCACCACGCTGGTTTCCCCCTTAGGCAGGAGGAGAACCTGGCTTTTGGCAAACAGCCTGCCCAAAGGGATGCCAGGGCCATGCCTGGACTTTTGGCAGTTCATTATTTCCACGCTGATCTGTAGACCTGCATTACTGCGTCCAGCACTTTTCCCCTTGCTTCCTTTCACTGCTCTGTCTGGTTTTGCAGGCTCCCCTGTGATAAAGCTGCCCTGCCCCTTGCCTAATCCCAGGCCCAAGTGCCAAGACTCACAGGTCATGGTTTCAAGGCGCAGCATGCAGCACATGAAGTCAGAGAAGCCAATTCTCCTGGTAACATCACCAAAACGCAGGGACACCAGGTGCAGGATTTGCTCGTTGATGGCCAGACCTGTAGAGCAGAGGGGAATGACAACACTTGGGACTCACTGCAGGATGACAGGCTGGCCCTACTGGTCTTGTGCACCCTTCAAAGAAGCTGTGGCCTCCCCTCAGTCCTCGCATCCTGCCAGATTGGTTCTCCTCTGAGTCCCTGCAAGGCATCTTGCATTCCCCCCGGGCTTGGGAACAAGATTTGGGGTAGAGTGATGGAAAATCAAAGCCCTTCTGGTCACTCACTCAAACTGTGGTGCAGGTCAGCAAGCAAGAAACACAGCTAAATATTCTAGGATTTTCTTACTTTGCAATGTTAGCTTTTATTTTCTGTTAGAAAGGGTGATTTTCTTTGTGCATGACTGTTAAAAGTCTGAGCAAAGCACAATGCCACTGGCATTTTCTGCTAAGCGGGGATATACCATGTGCTTATGCTATTATGCAGTATAGCATACCCAGGATTCTTAATTTTTACATTTTCTCTTATATTAGAAAATGGTAAAGTGTTCATTTCTTTTTTATTAGCTGATTATTCAGTATTTGTGTCACAGTCTATTTGGATGGAAATTGATATTCAATTGAATGAACAAAAATTGCCTTTTAGAATGAGCCTTTTATTAGTTAAATAAAACTACTCTAAATGTGCTGGATACACAAGAAATGATTTAAATATATTTTGGTCTGAAAGCTGATTTACTAAATAAAAGAAATTTTCTGCAGAGGGCTGGACTGATAGCTTCAGTTCATGCATTCTCTGAGACTTCAGAAAAAGTCTCATTTGTTCAGCCCCAGTTTTTAGCAGCTCAGCTGCAAGTGAAGTGGCTCTCCCGCTTTTTCCAACCATTTCTAAACTTTTCAATTTTAATGAACTCATAATGGAGCCAATTTGAGTGAGCAGAAAAGAAGAAAATTATATTCTGCACCTGTGTAGGGGGAGATGCAGCTGATAGAGGTGGGTTAGCACCCAGCATTGACAAAATCTGGTTGCATAAGCATAGCTGGAGAATGCCTCCAGCAGGAATTGAACACACAATGCTGAATATTTAAATAAAGGAAAAACATTTATGCTTCAAATTAAAATAAACTTGATTCTAGATTATTTTTCTATGACGAAAATTTGGTGATTAAAAATATATCATTAATGATTTTTTTTCTTTGTTTTGGTTTTAAACCCTGCCAAGAACCACTGTAGCAGTGAGAAATGAATCCTATCTCTTTTTTAACCCTTTGAAGGCAGTGGGAATACATTCAAACTCTCTCTGGAAAACAGATTCCAGTAAGCGTGGCAGTGTTGCTTGAGAGATGCTCTAACTCCATCTTACAATAGTAAAACACTGACAGTTTGGCATGTTCAGTCTGGGATACACTTGCTCTGAAATGTACTCACCTGGCAATGTCTCTCAATTAACCCCATTAATACTGAAGTGTAAATCCTCTCCGTTTCCAAGATATTTCAGTTATGTGCTATTGCTTTTTCTGTGAGCTTACACCCATACCTTTTCTCTGTTGGATTCCTTGCTCTGGTTTTAGTCAAACTTGAAGACAGTGACTTTATGTTTCCCTATTCTACATTATTTTGACGCATTTAGTATTGCCAGAAAGGTGTCTGTAAATATCCAAGGCCAGTGCTCCTGCACATCAGGGCAGCACTGCTGTTAATGCAGCTAGCCTGCTTTACTCTGGCAGATTTGACCCATCCTATAATGCTCTGAAGCATTAGGATGACAGTGAAAATTAAGCTCATGCTCCAGTTTTTCACTGGGAAGAGCTGGTCACTGAACACTTCAGGGCACAGCTGACTTAGAGCTGTATTTCAGTACATTAGTGCCATTCTCAGACTTTTTCTGGGGCTGCCCACTCCTTCCTGCTTCAAAGGCAGGACCAAGATCATCCTAACGCATAGCCAAATACAAATGCAGCTGCATGGCTGAATAGATAATAAGAATGAGTTTACAACTTTTTTTCCCCTCTCCTCTCAGAACTACTTATAACCTAACATGTAATGAACTTGCCATTTAATAATGCCTTTTTATCCCTTCAGATAGCTGCACTGTTTTGTCTGCCAGGACTTCACAGTTTTACACACTAGTGCCTTTCTAACAGAACTGCCCTGGCAGTTTCTCTTTTGACATTTAGCACATTAGTGCTGCACTCCTTAGTTATACACAAGCACTCTGCCTACCTCTCAGGAACAAAAATTTACACACCCTTTGAGCTGATGGTTTCCACGGATAGTGCTTCTTGCACCAGGTTCCTCACAGGGACACCACCACACCAAGCTCCAGGTACCCAAATGGGAGTTTCTCTACTGTGCAATTACAAGAGTGTTGATGTCTATGAGCTGTATTTCTTGAACAACGTCTCTGGAGAGATGGTCCAGCTAAAACGTTTTCCTTGTGTGAAGGGGTACCATGCACTCACTGCAAGTTTCAGCATTTGTGTAGCCAACAGAGGTCAGTGCAAACTAAATAAATGTTTGTCACTGTGGCTTTCCCTTACAGACTTAGTCACTGCCATGGACAGTAACTGCAGGAACTGGGCTATGTGCATCCTCCTTGCTCCTTTCCCCTGATGTGTATTTTGTCCATGACCTACAGAGACCCTGCAGGCTCTGGCCAATGTTGTGCTTCTTTGCATCTCTCTCTTGGCTCCCCTGCTGCAGTGCAAAGCGTGGATGATGCTGCATGGGTGGGCACAAGGCTGTGCAGCAAGGAAAAGACTAGTCCCTGAAATGAATTTTCTGTCTCAATGCCCTGAAATAATGCAGTCCTCTAAGCAGAGCTGTGATCTAACTGGCACTGCTGTGTAATCCAAACCGCTTTATTCATGAAACTCTTTCATCCTCTCTCTTTTTCATCCTTTCCTGCAAAGACAGGAAAGGCAGCTGCTAAGCCTATCTGGACATACCTGCTGTCTGTATTGCACTCTTCAGTTCATATATGTCAAGAAATCCAGAATTATTTTTGTCTTCCCTCCTGAAGATATCCTGAAAAAACAGTATAATGGCAGATTTCAAATACATTATCACCATTCCCCAAATTTACCAGTACATTTAATTATGTAGGATGCTTTCCTTCCTTAATAAATTTGCTGTAAGGAAATTCAACAGACAAGATAGAGTAACCCTGACAAAGACCCATTACTACAAGTCCTGATCAATATATTACAACATAAGAAATCCCAGGTTTGGGTGTGTTGAAGCCTTTTCACTCACTTTCCCTGGTTTGCATGCACAGGCAGAAACAGGAATGCTTACACCTCCATTGACAAAAAGACATTGTCTATGACACACCAAATCTGCCAGGAGTCCCTGCATGCCAGAATGGCATGGGGTCATCCTTCCCAACAAACCACCCCTGAGGTGCTGTTAGTGGGAAGGGCATTGTTGCTCAATGGGGAACTGGCACCCTATTGTCCTAGGTGACCTCAGACTACCCCGAGAGAGGATGAAACAAAGTACATCCCACCAAACTTTGAGGCTTCAGGAAACCTTCCCTTCCTGCAGCAAAACTGGAGGAAGAAGAACCTCACTCAGACAAGCTGCCTGAATTTAGGTGGGACCCTAAATACCAGGCTATTGTTCTCACTGGTTCCAGAGCTAATGCTTGTCTTGGAGCAGAGACATTTATCTCAAGAAAACTTTCAACACATCCTACACATTTCTGCTACAAACTACAACAAGTGATGTTTTTCAGATGACTTTGTTCAATAATTCATTTCAGCTCAGAAAGCATTAAGAAAAGTTGCCTCCTCAGTGTTCCCTGCTTTATGAAACCCTTGGTTGCTTGTTCAGAACACTTCACACCTCACTGCTTCTTGAGCTCTCAGCCTTTGCATGAGAGGATAGAAATCTGACCCACTAGATATGTAAACCTCACAACATTTTTCCCTGCAGTACTTTAATATCACAGAGTGTCTGCACCCTAGTGATGAAAAACCCAGGAGTACAGTAAGGTAGGAAAGAGAGATCATCTCCCCCCATATACCATGTACTTGGTGAGTTTTTGCCAGAGGCTCCCGAACTCCTGCAGCGTGAGTCGTCCATTCGCATTCGTCTGTGCATTTAGTTAAGAACTGAACAGCTAATGAAAGCTAAAACTGATCATGTCTTCATTCCTGAGAATGCTGTCTTCACATAAAGTCTGAAGATGTAATCATTTCTGTTTGTTACTTTGTGTTGAGAAAGCTGAGATCTCTTTTGGTCTCCATTATTCTAGGAGTTAAGTTCACTTTTTTTTTTCTTTCTTTTTTTTTTTTTTTTTTTTTTCTGGCAATTTGTACAGCTGCTCACACCTGTGCTCACAAACAAAATGTTTCTACTTGTATGATGTCTTTAACCACAAGGGGTCCTGCAGTGATAACTTCAGCTGACATTAGCCACAGAGCACAGCAGCTCTTGGGAAGGAACAGAACCGCATGCTCCAGGCCATGTGCGCACACTGAGGTGCCTTTGTGCATGGGGCAGCACAACATCAGCTCTGACTGGATCCTCCTGGAAGAACAGACAAGGAAGGAGCCAAGAGTACAAAGGAGCAGATCCTAGTGCCTGCTCTCAGAAGCCAGCAGCAGCCCTTGAGCCATGCATATGCTGCGGGCAAGAGAACACTTCCCTACCATGAGCAACAGGAGCCCAGGGGTGAAAACTGACTGAAAAAAAAAAAAAGCTGATACTGTCTTTGCAGGCCAGGATAGGTCACGCTGTACCTAGGCTGTATGTACAGAGAATAAAAAATTCATCTTGAATTAAAGCAGAGCAGTGGTTTCATCAGCTCCCTGCACGTGCCATGCATTCACAGTGTTCACTGAACCCAGGAGGGGATTTGGAAAGGGGGAAAAAATCTCTTTTGCTTGCTAGATGCAGAAAGCTAGAAAGAGAGAGGGATTGCAGGTGAGTTTCATTCATTCCCTAGCAGCTTCTAGAAGTCTGACAATATCTCAAAGTAATGCCATGGCATGGAGGAAAAGAGACAGTGAACTAGCAAGTGGGAGAGAACACACAAGGGAGAATTAATGTTTTCATCAAGGAGCCCTCTTGTTTTACAATGGCCAGTAATGTATTTTCAATGTTGTCCTTTTTAACAGTAAAAAGACTGTGATCCATTTAAACAGGGAAGATACACTGGACAGGGTGAATAGCCTGTAAGGCATGGATGTGACTGTGACTGGGCAGTGACATTGCTTCCCCCCACACACACAGGGGCAACACTTCTCTCCCCAGCTTCGCTGTCAATGCTGGCAAGCCATTACAGCTGCCATCACAGTCTCGTGTGGTTTCAGCTGTAAGGGAAGAGAGAGCATAGAGCTGTGTCTAGGCTCTGCACGGCCTCCTCACCTCAGGCCCTGTCTGTGGCCTGCACTGAGGGTGAAGCTTAGAAAAGCCCTAGGTCCCACAGGTTGGGAAGTGAAAGCCAAGAGTTAGCAGCTAGGTGGATGTAGCAGACTTCCCAGAGCTAGGGCATGCATGGCAAAGTCCTGCGTATCCTCCATGAGAGTTATTTATTGAGGAATGAGGCTAATATTTACTTGCAGGTTCTTACACTGGGAGGCTCAGCTCAGCCATAACTCAAGGAAAGGATGGGCTGCACTTGGGAAGTTTATTGCTTCTGCTTGAAAGGATACATCCATCAGAGCTAAAATGCCTCTGCATGAATCAAAGCTGAATTTTCCTCCAAGGCTGGCCATTTCATCTGCAAGGATTGACAAAACAGATGGAATCAGTGAGAGTGAGGGGGGTGCCAGATGTGTATCCAAGCCACCAGTGAGAGGGAAGGAGGACACTAGTCTGAAGGCTCACATAACAAAAAAGGGTGACATAACAGGCTGAGGTCCACTGAAGGAGTTTGAAGTGTCTCAGATGCCTCTACGGCTTCCTTCCTTAAGGACTGGTGCCCCACTGGGGCTCACAGATAGCTGCTCTGCATGGAAACAGAAGACTCTTGGAATAAGGACTATTAAAATGGCAGTGATGTGAAGGGCCATGCTGAACTAGTGAGCTCTAGAGCAGTCTGAGATTTGTGTATGACCATTTCACACTATTTTTGAGGTGGGTAGGTTAGGAAGTGTGGGAAATGCTGAAAGCCATCTTGAGGCCTCTGCAGAGGAGTGACACAGGCCAGGGCAGAGCTGGGAAAAACTGGGGGGGACAGTGAAGAGAGCAAGGGACACAGCTCCTTGTGGTCCTTGCTGAAGCAGCCCAGCTGGGGACTGAGTTCCTGCTAGAACTGGTGGGACATGGAGCAGGTAGGAGGGCTCATGGGGACTGTGGGGACTTCAGGGATCAGAATGGAGCAGCGTAGGTCTGTGGAGCACGGGCTCTTCCTAGGGCAGGGCTGGGAGAGGAGGGTGAAATTCAGGTGTCACACAGATGCATGGCTTTGCTAATGGCCATACATTAAAGAGTCTGCCAGCAGCCAGCCTGGACTGTGTTGCCCTCTTCATGTGACCATTACTTTGATTTTATTTATTTATTTTAATAAAACCACACTGCTGTGCACGTAAAGGAAGATGGGTGTTGACATTTCTCATTCTTCAAGATCCCATATTGTAATAAGCCACACTGAGGATTTTTTGAAGACCATCAGGACATTACTAAATCCTCTGTCTAATTTACACTAGACTAAGGATAGAGAAGTACCAAAGATGTTAGCTGGGTTGTAAAAGCTTTACCTTGCAGGAGCACTTCATTAAGGAGTTGTCGCAGCTGCGAGGCATCAATAGATGAGCCCTAACACAGAATAAAATGCGAAGAGATCTGTGAGTGCAAAGTTTTCTCCTGCCTCACTTTTGCCCCAAATACCTTTTCTCATGCATCATGGCAACCAAGAAGGACCTCTGCTGATAAATGAGCAGCATCCCCCCAGGAGCAGAACAAAGCACTTCTTGTTGCTGGACCATGGTCTGCCTTTCTCTGTGAGCGTGTGCAGGGCAGTTACAGGCCTGCCCACCAGCACGGGGTATTTTCAGTGGTGATGGGAACACTTGCTCACTTCAGCCACATCCTCTTTACCAGCCCCCAAGCTGGGAAGTCACCAAGCGGCAGGACATCAGGCAGCTGGGTGAGTGGGATGCAAAAACAGGCACCACTGCCTACTTCCCTCTGAGCAACCCAACCCAGCAGCAAGCCAGACTGTCTCCCTGTCCGAGACATTGCCAGAGCTTTCAGCATGGCAGCCCTTGTTCATTTTCACCTTAATGCACTGATACAGATATTAACTGCAAGAGGTCCACTGTGCAAAGACTTTTGGCAGTGATTTTTTTTTTCTTCCTCTTGACTAAGTCAAGCATTTTTTTTTATAACGGTTTATTAAGCCATTAAAAGCATCTCTTGTGAATGCACATAGTTTGGCTCAGGAAAAGCAGGAATCAATTACTCAAGCACTCACTGATGTCTGATTTCCAACTGCGGCAAAGGCAAAGGGAAAATGATGCTGATGAGAGGGGGGATACACAAAGCTTTCTAATCACTTTCTGTACATAAACAGATCAAAGCCAAATAAAGTACATATGCAAGCCCATCACCAGCACAACCGTAAATCTCCAGTCCTCCTCTGAAATATAGAGCTAGACATTTTATCCCAACTGAATGTTCCATTTTTCTGGGGGTTTTGGCAGGTAGATCAATACTGTGTCCAGGGGGGTTTCACTTGAAGATGAAGCTACATTTCCAAAAAGCATTTTTCTAAATGGATTGGTATAAACATTGGAGATTAGTGTTCTTTTTGCAAGTCCACATGCCAATTTTAACATTATTATTTTTCAGTAAGATGCTTTAGATAGCGTACCTGTTTAGCATATCTTAGGAAGATAGCCTTATAGGAGCTGTCCTGGTTCTGTCTTGGTACAACCTGGATGAAAGAATAAGTATGCACATAAATAATTCAGTTACAAAACGATTGGAGGCAGCAGTCTGCAAATCCAAATAGAGCTTTAGAGAGGGCAGGGAAAGAACAGCCCAACTGCCTGAGCAGGAGCAGAAAGTGGGGGTACCATAATTTGTCAGTCAAAACACTGGCTAATGACAACAGCCAAGTAAACTGACAGCTTGTCAGTGGAAAAAGATAAGCCGCTATTTATGCTATGCCTCTAATGGGGCTTAATTGCAGGCTGGAAAATGAATCAAAAGGGAAGGACTTTGCACTGCTGTAAGTAACAGCCTGCTCAGTGGCATGGTTTTACAAGCAAACAGTGACACAGCAGCATGGACTGCTCCAGGTCTGGCAACTTGCACAGTTCACAGTAAGGAAAGTCCAGCAGCAGGTAGTAACTAGATTGGACAGGCTGAAATGCAGGTTGAACTAGAGGTACATCTGGTTTTGAAGTGTAATTTCCCTTACATCTGTGAAGATATCTAGGTGAAAATCAGAAGAAATCTGCTTTGGGCCCCACCTCTATGGACTCCTACGCTTTATTGGGTGCAGGCTCTAAATGAAGCCGTTCCCATGGAGAGGCATGTACAACCCATCTCTCAGGTGTGAGTTCTTTTAAAAAGTGGTCGCACTGAGTTGAGAGTTTTAAATTAGTTTTTCCCCATCTCCTTCTTGGATAGATACCCATTTTATAAACAGTGCAAGAACTGGCTACCTTTGAAATGCTTTCCCCCCTGCTATATTTGGTTGCTCAATGTATTAAAGGTGGCAAAGTGGGAAGGACAGTCAGGCCAACAAAGGGACCGTATAAGATTTGTTTCCTTCAGAAATCAGGCTCTGAAAGCAACAAATGAAGAGGAAGAGCTTTGCTGTGACTCTCATCACTCCAGAGAGGTACCTCAGCCTGTACACACTTGCTCTCCCACTTTAACTGAGGTGCCAGAGGGACAGTAACTGGGTGGTGAAAGAAAAGCAGAGTGGTATCCAGTGCATGGGGAAGGGGAGTCAGCAGAGGTGGCTTTCCCTAGGAACCATTCACCACCACTAGTATCTACATCAGTTTTCAGGATTCTTACCGTTGGCAGCATTGGGCTGATCTGGGAGTCTGAGTTCCTGAAAAACAATTAAATGGATCACACTGGGAGAAAATGGGCCTTTCCAGAGCATTGACCTGCAGCCATGGCAGACCCCAGACAGAGAATACAGTGTCCCACACAAGAACCCACAGTGTCCTCTGATCACATGGTGATGATGCTCCCTTCTCCCTTGTACAAGCCTCTCAGTGCTGTGACTGCTACAGAGACCCATGGGAACAGCACAGCCATGCTTTACCTCACTGAATAAGCTGTATAAGGGTCACAAGCTCTCCTGGAAAGAGATATATCCAAGGACTGAGCCATCTTGTGCATGAATCATCACACTGAAGGCAGTCTAGCCCAGAGCACAGACTTCTCACATTTGTTTTCCACAACTAAGGAGTTGCCTTAATTTCTTCTGAGCCATTTTAGCCAGAGGCCAAAGCCTAGAAAACATTCTCATTATTAAGATATGGGCCTGTGACGTAAGACTGGCAATCACTACAAAGCTTACTAAGGGAAAGGCAGTGATATCTGATGCTCGAAGGTTATTTGGTAACACTGAGCGCTGGGGTTTGCTCTTTAAATAATGCACACCCAGATATTTATATGCAAATGTGACACTAGCTGCCTTTGCATGAGCTAGGATATCATTTTTCTGTTAAGTTTATCCTTCAACACCTCTCTTATACCCACAGGGAGCTCCTGTGGGCCTGCCTATTGGCTGGCTGCGTGAAGGGGTCAAAACCTCTAACTGCTCTTTGCTTCTTTGCCACTGAGCAGAGTGGGACATGACCTATCCAGGGTCCAGCCGGCACAACATACAAAACTATATAATGGCTGTTAAGAAAATGAAGCTCCCAGTCCTCCTTTTATTTAAGAGAGATTTCCCCACGAGCTGGCAGAGCGTATATCAGAACTGCTGTTCATTTGTGCAGCTCTTTGTACCAAAGCTGAGACCTTCGATGGCTGCCAATGAGCTATTGCCCTGTTGTGCAGTGGCCACCTGTGCATCTGACTGTATACAGCTGATTCCCCTCAACATGGCACTTAACACAAAGCTGTGGCTTCCCAACATGCTTCTAGAGTGCATTAAAAACAAATTGCCACATTAGTTATCTTGACATTGAATTGTTAGATCATGGCACACTGTAAGTCTGGGGCTGTTTGGAGTACTCATCATTATCTTACTCATTGTAGCATTCATTCTTCAAGAAAATTCGTAAGACGAATTCAAAATCTTGGCGCGCTGTTGTAGCAGGAATGACAGCATAGGTTCCTGGACTCAAAGTAAAGTAGTTGGTGACATCTCGAGTAAGAGAAAAATCTTGTTTCAGAACTTTGGAGTTCTCCTGAAAGAAAAACACAGGTGGCTATCTCACTCTCCCTCTCAGGAATCAAAGTAAATCAGTAACTGGACTCGCAGCAGCCTTATTTACCCACTACTTTCTAAATCTACACAGCATCTAACATGCCTTAACCTTCCCAGTGGCATGCAAATTTTGACTAGGAGACAAACTTTGTCCAAGAACACACCACTAACACAAGAGGGTGGAGGGAAGGAAGGGAAGGAAAGGAAGGAGCAATATGTTTAAGTGGATTTCATAAGAAATTCTATTAACATCAAGCAGACTAGAATTCGTCAAGGAAACAAGGATAATTACTCTTACTAAAACTTCCCTGAGATAGCTGGTATGATTCCCTGATATGCTTCCCTAACATATCCCAGAGTCATCAGAGAGCTCAGTAAGCATCTCACCCAGATTACAGTGCTTCAAGAATCACAACTCAAACCTTCCAGCAAGTGTCACGAGAAAACAGAACATTCTGATCTTTCTTCTGTCATTCCAGTATTTTTGCTGAGATGAAACTAATATAATGCAACAGCTATTACTATTAGGACATGTAAAGATAGCGTAATAAAAAAACACTTACTAAACATATTCCCCAAAATACATCAGCGTGTATAAATTCTATTTAGAATGGTTATAAAGCATGGCAGAGTTATTTATGAGCCATGCCTTTGGGAGAAAATAACATAAAACTGCTATTCTGGGAGAAAAGAAAAAAAAAAAAAAGAAAAAAAAAAAAAAAGATGACTGTTACAGAGGACTAGGAGGCATGTAGACTGCCAAGCCTTATGGGCCAGATTTTGAGTAGATGGAAATGGTCAGTGCTGCAAAGAAATAAATGACATAATCTTTTTTACTTTTGGGCCTCATTTGACGTTTCTTCTGGTAAAAAAGCAGAAGCAGGTTAATATCTCAAAGGAGTCAAAACTGGTGTGAGATAAGAATCAGCCTCTATAGGTTGCTCAGCTCTGTCACGCAACATTAAGCCTACCTCACAGCTATGTATTAGTGCTCCATGTCTATACTTAATCAAAGGATTCCTAGAGCTATCAGATATGTCCATTCGGGTTCACATCCTTGCCTGTACTGCATTCCCCTCATCCTGCCAATGGATGATGCACTTTTTACTTTACAGCAACAATATGATGAGTCTCAAATAAATACTGAGCAATGAACGATGATGCTGATGAGTGCCAGCTATGAAAGCAGTTGAAGCAGGAAAAGTGAGGTCTCGTGAATCTTAGCAATTGCACTCCCCTTCTTCAAACAACCCCCTCATAAACTTTCACTGACCAGCTGCTCCAAAACAATGCCGGTGTCCCTGGTAATCACCTGGCCTGGCCTCACCTTCCAGCTCCTGCATGGGAGATGACCTTGGACCACAAGCCCAACCTGTGCACGAGGTGAGCCATGGGCTGACACCCCATAGAGGTCATGTCACCCAGCCTCGACACACTCATCAAATTTCATCTGACCTTGGGAATGCGCCAAGAAAAAAAAATGAAATGAACATACTTGAGCATCAATTAGAGGTGGGAAAAAAAAATAAAATAAAATAAAAAACAAGTTTTAACACAAGGCAAGAACCAAATCTGTCTCCTGGTCTACTTCCTGATTAAACAAAACCCCCTTTCCAAGGGACCCCAGAACTGTGCCGTGACTACTCAGTGAGAATCCTTTCTGTCAAAATGGGTGACTAATCAAGATGGCATGCACCATACTAGAGCAGTCAGGGGCCTCCATGTCTGGTGACTGCTGGGGCAGCTGATGAGGATGCTGGAAGGAGCAAGTTCCCCACGTACTAGGAGCAGCTGCTCTTTTTGAGCACCACAGCATCCTGCAGGGCTGATATCTGCACCAGAGGATCTTCTTGAGTAAGGATAATGAGTTCCACTCCCTGAAGGAATGGTCATTTTATTACATTTTGTATTTCTCATCAGATATAAGATACTGTTTTTATGAGCTACAAAGCCATTCTCTTCCTTCCTCTGAGGAACTGTTAAACTTACGGCATCAATTATTCAAAGTCTGAGACTAAGGCAAAACTCTCCAGTGATCAGGAGAATTGTGAAGTTAGGGCGAATGTGAAGTTAGGATCAAAGAAATCTTTGCTTCCTTTTATTCTTCGGGTTAAGAATAATTCCTTCCAATCTCCCTACGACAAGAACAAAAACACTTTGGAAAACTGCTAGCAGCCATCTCTACCAGCAACTGCACTTTCAGTAAGCTTGGTAATACTCTGACAGTAATTGTCCTTGAACTGGCACATGCCCAGGCAGTCACCAAGAAAAAAAAGGGGGGAAATTTTAGTTGGAGGTCCCATTTATCTGACTAGATTGGCTCTGTATTGGTCTTGCACAAAGCTTTCCCAAGTGTTTTGCAAATGTTTTTTGCACTGCATTTCTGTGATGCCCATTCAGGGGGAACAAGAGCCCGTTCTCTTTTTTGCTTGACTTGGAGCACTGGGGTTTGTGCTGGCTGCCAGGCATTTTGCTGGACTAGCAAGGCTGGACACAGAGGTCACTGCCCTAGCATCTTGTGTAACCTGTGGATCCTCTGAGTTTCCCAGGGGTATTTTAGGATGCAACAAAACTGAAAATTCAGATTTTCTTCTCAAGATATGAATAAAGGAAACTAAGCCTGCTTAGCCCTACTTTTCCTATGTCTTCCTAATAAAGAAAACATCCAGAAATTCACTCCAATACTGACTGCTCTCCTTTAACAGCCCAAAAGGCAATTCAGTCTTTTGTTTACATGTACAGATACAATAACCCACACAGAAAACAGCATCTGTATTATACCTGATTGTGCTTACCTTTGTGATTGAAAAGCCAATCCTCGATGTCTGTGCATCCTGCATACCCTCAGCATGTTTTTGCATGAGTGAAATGACCACATTATAGCTTTGGGGAGCATTACTTGTCACTTCGAAGAAATACTTAGGGTTCTTCGAAACTGCACCTGCTGAGGAAGCGTTATTATATTAGTAGTAACCACACAGATATCCCAGTAGTAGCCTGTTGTGTTAGATCTTGTTTATACACACCCAGAAGAAGAGGTAGCTGCTCCAAGATGCTTTTGATGCGACAGAGCACGACACTCTCTATATTATCAGTAGGAGCTAAGGCATCTGGAGTTAAACTAATTGCCCATTAATCATTTTAGAAATCTCTGGCAAAGTGATAAATGCCAGGCAGATTTCTCACCCACATACCTGTTTCACCTACAGGGTACACTTTCCTCAAGGCAGGAAAAAAGTGATTTTTTAATCACCTGGCTGAACCAGTGGCTGAGCTGAAAAGTACCCTGTCTTGGAGCTCATAAGCACATAAAAGAAAAAGACAAAATGATCCAAAACTATCCTCCCTTTCCTTCCTGCCAGTGTTTATGATGGAGAAGACAGAGGGACGAGGACCAGAATAAAAAGACTTCTTCTTGGCCAAGGTTTAGATTAACAAGAAGCGTCCCTGACAAGAAGAGAAATGTACAAACTGCAGGAAAAGGACTGAGCTGTGCACAACATCTGCTTAAATTGGTCTAGACTTTAAGCTGTGTTTGGTGGCCTTGAAAGCTACATTTTAGCCCAAAATTGTACTTGGACAGTAACTCTAGTAGAGGGCCAGTGGCAAAACAGCTCCAAGGAAATTTGTTCTGCCCACATGTTCTCAAGTTCAGGCCCTGCGCCTCCTCATTCAGTTCCAGTGCCTCTGGCATGCTGCAGCACAGGCCATGATTCATAACCACCACTTGGCAGTGGAAGTGAAGATGAGGAGAAGGAGGCAGAAACCTGTAAGACAAAACCTGTTTGCTGCTAAGTCAGGGATCAGCACTGCAGAAAAAAAAAAAAAGAAAAAGAAAAAAAAAAGTAGCTCCATCACAGACCATGTGCTACCATTTTAGAGACAGAGCCCAAATGTGATGCAGCAGAAAAAAATAATATAACAAAAAATACTAGTAATAGTTAGAGCTTCCAGTGCCAGAGGAGTACTTGGAGAAGCAGTTTAAACTAGAATTAGAATACTTCCCTTGGAAGGGACCTACAAAGATCATCTAGTCTAACTGCCTAACCACTTCAAGTCAAAAATATGTTTTAACCAAAAGTTAAAGTAGGGCATGGAGGACATTATCCAAATGCCTCTTGAAAACTGAAAGGGGCATCAACCACCTCACTAGGATGTGTGTCCCACTGTTTGAGCAATCTCCTAGTACAGAAATTTTTCATTATATCCACCTGAACCTTCCCTGGCATAGCTTTGTGCTGTTCCCACGCATCCTGTTAGCAGGGAGAAGAGATTCGTGTTTCTATCTCCATTTCCCTTCCTCAGGAAGTTGGAGAGAGGTTTCCTCTTAGCCTCCTTTTCTGCAAACTAGATAACCCAAATGTCCTCAGCCTCTCCTCCCAGGACACATGAAAGGCAATACAACTCTTTTATCAGCTTCGTTGCTCTCCTCTGGACACTTACAAGGTTCTTAACAGCCTTTTTATATTGTGGAGCCCAGAGCTGTGCACAATATTGAAGATCAGGCTGCACCATTGCTCACCTCTTTTGACTGGTTCGCTATGCTGTGTTTAATGCACCCCAATAAAATAAATGAGGTCTTTTCTGGTCAATGGACTTCCTACCTTTGAAAACAGAGTTTTCTAGCACAATTCTTTCATTTCTTATTCATTCAATTTCAGAGTATTTCTTGTTCTGGGAAACCAGCCACATCTTTACCATAGCAGACTTTCTGGTGAGATCCCCGTAGCACCTGCTGAAACTACCTGAAAGAATACTGATGTATGTTTTGATTTAAGGAGTTTAGGGTCTCTAAATCACAAGCCCTCTGTTTTTAACTCAGCAGCAAGTGCTGCTGCTTTATTTCTGTCTCTCTAGCTGATAGGTGGTGTAATGGGAAAGAGCAGGCCTTAATAACTGGCAATCAATATCTCTGCTATTTGATTCTCATTGAACGTTTCAGTGTAATCACCAGCGCAGAGGAGGAGAGGACTGGGTGATTGCAGTAAACATTTATTACCGAGGGAAGAGTTGTTCCTGCCTGTGGAGAGTGAATTACTCCACAGGTCGATGTGCCTGTCCACGGACCATGTCATGCCACACTGATCTCCAAAGTCCAGAAACGTTGGGGTGCTGTTACATATACACAGCCAGGAAAACTGCTCACAAAAGTCTTCACAGGACATCCTGCAAAGACAGAGAAAGCCTTGTTTTTCAGTCTGAGACACCAGTGAGGTATTCATTTTCACCCCCCATGTCTCCAAGTAGGGTTAGAGCAGTGCTGCACAGCGTAGCCGAGTGGGCTGACACCATGCAGAAGAGGTCAGCCCTTGGTGCTTTTGGACAGCCCTAACTATGCCTAAACCCCCACTGAAATTACATGATATGTTTAGCAGTGCCTAGGTGGAGTCCTACTGTCTCGAGCACAACTCTGCTATGGTGCCTTGCTCTGTCCCTCTGTGACATCCTGTCCTGCCTTCACTAAAGCCTGACGAGTCCATCTCAGCCCAGCCTGCTGTTCCCCTGCATTCCCCAGAGCCTCACATGGTAAGTGTGGACTTTCTGAAGAATAATAGGCCTTCTAAAGGATGTCTAACCCATGGTTAAGCGGGACTTCAGAGTATTCAGAGGCTGTGAAAAGCCACAGGCACCTGCAGAGCAGTCAAGTGCATAAGCTCCAGCCACCTATTCCTCTGAGCAGCTGAAGTTCAAGCTGGTCTCTTTAGGGGGAAGGAAAATGTGACAAAGGGACTAGGTCTCAGTGAGCTGTATTTTCACTTCATTTATTTCACTTTTTTCACCAGTTTGTTGCATCATATTGGCCAGTTTCATTTCTCCAAGTCTCATTTCTTCTGAGACCATTGGATCCGGACAACCTCCAATTTGCTGTTTGCACGCAATTAACACGGAGGCACTTTGAGCCATCAATAAAAGCAGAGAAAAAAATGCCTAAATGATCTTTCTTTCATAATGAATGCAAATAGAAAACCTGGTAGACAGAAGAATTGATAGGGAAATACCAGAATTCTCCATCATCTTTTTTTATGCAGAGGTCTTCCTTGATTTGAGGCTCAACATAGTTCCACTCTGGAGAGCTGTGAACAGGAACAAATCAACAAAGTGTTGTGAGAGGCACGAGTTTCCATCCCTCCAGCCAGCCCATTCCTCTACCCAGCCTATCAATTTGAGAGGGATCAAGAGAGGTAAGCAAACTGCACATTGGGAACAGGACTGTGCTCAACAATTTCATAGCCAAGGCCAGCAAACGAGGCACTGCACCTTTGCTGTGCCTGGCCCTTAGTAACCCGTCCTAGGATGGGGAATCTTACCTCTGCCCTCAGAGCACTTGTCACCTGTCCCCACACTGAAGAGGTTAGTGAGGTACCAAGGCTTAATGTTCCTAAGTGCTGGTATTACATCAACGTGCAGAGGGCACATTAGCCAATTAACTATGTTGTTTCCTAGCAGCATGTTTATAATTAAGTGATAATTGTACTTTCTGCTGAATGTAAGACAAATAAACAGAGCATGAATAAATAATTTGACCCATGCAGCTTACCTATGAATGTACTCCACTGACTTCTCAATTACAGTTAGGATTATAGTAAGCTTTCAAAAACAGGAAGATGCTGTCTATTATCCTAGCCGTGGACATGTCTGTGCCACCCGTCAGCCCATCCAGACACTACACTTTAGCCTGAACTTTCTCAGTAGAAAAGTTATGAGTGGTCCTAGCAACAAGGAGAGGTGTGATGCTATTAAATCACCTACGAGTAATACCTGTACATCTCTCTAGTCAGAAGAACACTGACAGCTCCACCAGCCAAACTAGCATTTATTTATTTACAGAAAATTGTTGCAAGTCTTCCTCTGGGGGAGAGAAGTAAGCTTGCACACATGGCAGGAAAGTGCTCCTTACATGTCTAAAGCTGCACGCAGGATCCAAAAGATCAGCTCAAGCCAACCAGTGGCACTTCGCCTTTGCAATAACCAAAGACCCTTTTTGTCTGTCTATGTTTAATACCACTTAACAATGCTGCCCTATTCTCATGGACTCTGCTAACCATCCTCCTCCCAGAGCTGGACTCATGGGAGAGCAGGAAGACAGATGTGTGGTGCAGGAGGATTCATCAGAAGCAGCCAGACAGTATCTGGGGGCATGGTCAGACCTTACTCCAGGTAGTAATAAGTCTCTCATCCATGACCTATCTGGAATTACCCACTGGGAAACATGTACTCACAGACAAAAAGGGATACCTGAGCTAGGCCTAGCAACAAGTATGCATAACACAAATACTGCATTAGTTTTCTCTCAATTGGATTTCTGTGAGCAGTGGCTTTGCAGCTGGAAATAGAGCTTATAATTATTTGATTTGGAACTGCCTGTTTCATTATTATGGGTGTGAGGCAGATGTCCTTTGTAATAAGCCTATACAAGAGTGATTTGTCTCAGGAGATGAAAGCTTTAAGGCCATACTTGTCACTCCAGGGCCCCTTCCACTCCCCACGTCCCCATGGATTCCAGATTCTGATGATGTGTTCCCAGCCATTCTTGTAGCGTATCTGTAAAGAGGAAAGAAAAACAAACTCAGTCACAATTTTTCACTATCACGATTTTCAGTGAAGTGATAGGTAATCAAATGCACCTTCTATAATTTGGGGGCCTGGATTAACTTCAGCTAAAATTCGGTGTCTTTTGCTGCTTGTAGAGGAATGATGCGTGGAAAGTCCTTGGTTTCCGAAGGACAGCGAATAGCAGTGGGCTGACACAGACAGAAGTGGCAGCATTCCTGCAACACTGCATGAATGCAATACCTCTAATGTCTAGTTCTGCACATCTGAGGCTGCTGCCTAGCAAAGGCAGAGACTTTGGGGAGGTAGACCACCAGACTGCCTGGAGCAAATGTTGACAATCAATATGGACAGATGATAATAAAGAGAATCTGTGTCTCTGCATCTACAGTATTGCAGTTTCCAACAGCTGGAGATTCTGGCGCTTTTCTCCTCTTGTTGTCAGTGGTTTAAGCCAGAAACAACTCACAGTGAAACTGAAGTGGCAAAAGTGGAGAGAAGCACACAGAAGTGGGAGAAGCACACCTTTTGTTTTTGCCCACCCTTAAGCACACAGGCAGTATTGGAAACAGATGTCATAGCAACTCTCTTCCAGATGCAAATGTTCAACTTCCAGGTCAGCCTCTAAACATTTTCGTGCAGGACACTCCACTGGACACCTTGGCACTCCTATAAGGTGGGGCAAAGACTGTTTCTCCTTTCTGCACAGATCATGAGTAGCAGGAACCTAAAACAGCCTGCTCCTTTCTCCAGCGGGATTTGGGATCCTTCCACCCCCTGATTTGGGGTGAGCAAGAACCTTCTAATTAGGAAAAATTATACAGTCCTGATATCCTCACTCTTCCCATTGTGCCAGAAACCCTCCATCTCCTGAAATATGAACTACATACTGTTAGAAATCTCTCCTAAAGGGAGGGATTAATGACCCTGAATGGAACAGCAGTGGGACTGCATTCCACATCCCAGTGGTGGACCACCAAGATGAGACCACCAGGCAGGAACAAGTTTGCAATCTTACCTTCACTGCTCCTGTGACAGTGTAGGCATGACCCTGTACAATTCCATTCCTCAGTTCTGTGTTCCTCATCTGCAAAAGGGTGAAAATACAGTTATTAGCTCTCTGCCACACTCCCAGAACTCACATTTGGCGTGGCAGAAAAAGAGATTTGGTTTTGACTACAGCAGTATCTCAGATGTACTGGCTCCAGAGAAAAGTGACTGTTCCCACTGTACCTATAAGCAATCCAGTAAATTTAGCAGAAGTACAAGTCTTCCCACATTTGCAAATTCTTTAATCCTAAGAGATAGTGCAACTGCAAGATGAGCTGAACTGGGCTTCTGGGAAAATTAGGGATCCAAAATTTCACTGCCACCTACAGCCCAGGATCAGCCACCTGACTTGAGGAGCTAGTCCTTGACTAGTTTGCAATAGGCAATCTTTCTGTCCTGATAAACCAGTCCATACAGAAGCAATGGTACATGCTTTGCAGTCTTCCCTGACATGCTGTATAACCCCGTGACACTCTTCTAGTGAGATACTTACTGAATATTACGAAGTCTTTTGCAACTTCTCAGAATTAATATCAGCACCCTGCAAATCACAGTGTGATAACAGCATACTCTCACAGAAGACAGGCACATTTTGGCCTTGCTAGACTCAATCACAAAGCTTTGAGGCCCAAATCAGCCCTGCTGCAAGAGGACATTACTATATCACAGTGGATTTAACCAGGAGAGAAGCCACACAGCCCAGAGAGGGCTGTGTGATTAACCTTATCAAGGCCAAAATAGGAGGAAGGCCCTTCAGAGAGGGCTATGTGGCTTTCCTCCATCCACATCTCTCATCCACATTCAATCTATCTAGCCAGAAGCCTTTACATTTGATACTGCATAACCATATCTACTTCCTGTTACCAATATCCAGGCATCCGTGAGCTGTCACTATTGCTCAGAGTGATTGGGGACTTCCTTCTTCACTCAAAAGAGTACCCTTAATGCAAACATAGTAAACCAAGAAAGGTGTGCTCCTGGCCTTGCGACTCACCTGTCCTGAGGTGCTACACCCCATCATACACCGAGATTTGCCAGCAGCTTTCAGTATCTCCTCCAGATCAGGAGGGGGTTTCTTTAATGAAAACTGAAGTTGGACTCCACCTGTGAAGTCCACTAAAGCATCAGAAATGTAGCCTCCGTGCAAGTTCTGGTAGGAGCCCCGCAATCTGAAAACAAAAAAGTTAGCGGTCCTTACACCATGTTTTAATAAACAACTCACAGTGACGGCTTCCAAAACGGACATGTGCATTGGTGCAGTGATCGTGGTGGAGACAGAGACATTAGGGTCAGGTAATGAATGGAGACATTGAGGCCAGGGAATTAAAGGAAGCATGACTGAAATAGATGCCCAGACAAAACACATGCCCTGTAGGATGAATGAGGCAGAGGGACTTCTTCCTATGCATTCACCCACATCTGAAGCAGCTGTCTAGAGTCATTACGGGTAGTGGGAAATAATAAGGTGCATCTCATGCTGATAGAGGCATTTTAGGGAGATGAGCTGAATCTCATCCTGAAGTATCCTGTTTCTCTCTTCTAAACTAGAAAAGAGCCAAGCACGACTAGTTTATATCGATGTTTCAGCTAAGTGGAGGTGAACTGTTAGTTTCTACATAATGCTTTGTCATGGCTCTTTGCAAAACTGACCAGTATTCCATTTGCATGGTATTAGCATATATTAAAAATGCAAGATAGAAAAAAAGTTTTCAGTGCTGTTCCCAAATCATTCTGCTAGAGTGCAATAATAGGGCAATAATTAAATATTGCCAACAGAGTCTTTGTGTTTTTATCATGTGCTTTTTATTGAGATAACAAATAAGATGAAACATGCTGTACTTTGAGCAAGTAGATCATGCTGTTAAACCCCACTATGCACACTGTATTTAATGCACGTAATCAAATTAAGTCTGTGGCTAATTGTATTTTGAAGAGTTGTCCTTGTCCTACATGGATGGAAATAATTTGTCATGGGCACTAGGGAAAAGTAGGAATCTCATAAACGGCATTTCTTGCAAATTTGATTTAATAGAGGTTTGTTTTGTTTTGTAATTAAAATCTTATGCAGTAAACTGATGCTGAGTCCCAAGTCAACTTTCCTGAGATTTCTTAGGGCAAAAAGCATCCTATTTGTGAGTCACTCAAATGCTGCTTTAGCATTTACTCTTCTTGACCAAATCTGCCAAAATAATTAGGCCTTCAGCTCCTCTTTACTGTATCACACGTTACAGCAGCTTGATGTAGGTCATGTCTGCCAAGTCCCAGCCCTTCATACTACCTCTAGCATGGGAATTTCTATTTAGCATACTTAATAACGGGTATTGTTACAGATGCTAAGGGATGACATTCTGATTCCTTCACTCCTCAGAGGATTTTTTTTAACCATTATGTCTTTATTAACTGTTATTAACCTTGTATTACTCTGAGAACCTCAGCCAATCAGAGACTCATAGGAGTGCATGTGCCGGGGATGCTCTTCAGTCATGCTTCCTCTTGTTGCCTGCTTCTAATATCTGCATGGTCTCTTAGTGACTGCAAACAGAGGTAATCCCTGCTCAGAGTCTGCACTTTTAAACAGAGGGAAATATAGAAGGGAAAACAGAGGCAGAGAAATTTGCTTGAAGTAAGGAGGAGAAGCCCAGCCCCTGTTGTGTCACCAGCTATTACCCTCTTCATTTTACTTCTCAGGCATTAATATCCCAGAGTGAAAAGGGTTCATTTAGGTCCTCAGCCTGAGACATACATCTCCAGGTTGTATTGGCCCTGTGTTTGCACACAGCCACAGTTCCTTACATAAGTACAGCACAACACATACAAGTGTAAGCCTGTGTGATTTGTGTATATCAGAGAGTGAAACCAACCATATAAAGCAATTGGCAAGGGGTGGAAAAATAGACCATCTATATTTACTTGGCATATGCTTTTTCCAGCAAGGATGGCCAGAATTCGTTTGATGTTCGAGGGTGTACAGACAGGTAGCTCCCATTTAGGAAAGGCAGACGGTCATCTATCACCACATCCATCCAGTCTCCAAATTGCCAGAACTAAAAAAAAAAAAAAAAAAAAAAAAAAAAAAAAGAGAGAGAGAGAGAGAGAACAAAAAGTGAAAGAGAGAAAAGAACAAGCCTCTTTTGAGAGCTCGTATTTGTGCCAAGCAACAGCCTCCTGAAGCAGCACAGGAATTAATCTCAAGCATGGGTATTTGCAAGTCCTCTCCAGAACTACTGAAGGCTAACAGTCTAAGTTGTTAAACAAGCTACCAAGTGGCTGCATTTCCTAGTGGCAGTCATTTGGGAATATAACAGTCCTGCAATCAGTGGGAGGAAAGAGTATGGGAAATGCGCTAATATTGTTGGGTGATAGCAAACATTTCAGAGGATGAAGAACAATCACACCTCAGCTGCATTTGGATTTCCCCTGCCTCTATCAAGATTCAGTCTCTAGATTTTCTAGAACCTTTCTCTCTGTTTCGATTAAGACTGTTATATGTGTTATCATGGAAAGGGACAGTGTACTGACTAAAGACTGCTTTGAGGTGTTATCCATCTCCTTGATAGAAGAGGAAGATGCAGGCAGTCTCTCCACCATGTGGACAAAGCAGGTGTTCCCCCATGCTGATCCAGCTGATGGAACCTTCTAATGGAGAAGATATGGAAGAAGATCCATGGGGATGACCTCAAGGAGCCATTTCCAGAATCATTAGCAGATTAATGTAGCTTAGCACGATTCTCAATCATAAGAAGCCAAGCTCTTATCTGCAATAATGCAAAGGACTCCAGTGGGAGTGGGAGTAAGCTAGCAATAGATTTAGTCTACCATGTTTTTATTTTATCGGCTTTGGTCAGTGAAAAACCTCAAAATGAGCTGCTCTGTTAGAAAAGCACAAGACCAGATCTGGTCAGATTCCCCGTGTTTTAAGTTGATGCATTCTGCTATAATCCCCTGTAGTTCCTAAGAAACATTTCTGTTTTTTTCCCCAGACTGATCTGCTCCTTGCCCACTTCTCACTCACACATAACACACCCTACCTCAGAGGCATCAGAGTTTCTGTGGCAGAGAAAGTGATTCCTGCATAAACACAAGTCTAACTTAATTCTTGGTGAAATGATGTCACTGTAATTATTCCCTAGACAAAAAACATCACTCATCTTAACTGCTGCTGATAAAGTGCCTAACACCCTTAACTCCTGCAGCTGAGTGTTGTGTAGGAAGCCTGGAGCAGCCCTTTGTAATGCTGAGAGGTAATGTTCTCCAGATCCAGAAAGGAAAAAATTATAAGCTATAATTTTTATATTTGTATACAGTATGTCTTGTTTGAGATTCTTCTGAGGACTGGTAGCTTAGCCTGTGGATGGCAGTAAAATATCTTTGATGGAATAATTGAAAGACACTGCCGAGAAGGCATTTCCATTCCGAGTAGATTCCTCAAGGGTTTACTGCTTGAGGAAATCCAGAAACAGTGACATTGATTTGAAGGTGTGATGACATTTTCAAATATTGTAAAGTATTTATATTGCTTAAGAGTTAAGGATTGCTCACAACTAATCTTTTCAAAGCTCTCATGAAAGAAAATCTATCTTGTATTCTTTTAATGTGTTTTAAGCAGTCTGGTGTCCCTTCAGCTGGTTTGTCTCCTATAAAAGCACCCCTGCTTGCTAGAAATGGGTCAAGACAGAAATATCTGGCATTCTGAAGGGCAAAGGAACAGAGCAAAATTTAGACTGCCTGCAAGATAATCCTCCTGGTGCTGCTCCATGAGAGCTCCAGGAGGTCAAAGAAGTGCCAGTGCCAGAGCTCTCTGCATATAACAGATTGTGAAAAAAGGGTGATGATGAATGGCCAAGGAATATCCTGATTCTCTCTACCTCCAGTTTAGCTTCTGGAGGCAAGTGCTTTTAATCCTGTGAGATACTTGGCTGTCTCAGATACAAGAAACCAGGGCCTGACTGCTGGTATTCCAGTCACTCACACAGGAGATTCAGAGAATTTCAAGAGTTGGTAGACAGTGAAATTTACTAGAGATCTTGCTCCTCTCTTTGAATTAAATCTCCATTCATCTCATCTGTTTCCCAGGATTTGTAATTTCAAGTAAATACCACCAGCTAAAAGGGCAAACTGAAGTATATTGGAAAATAGAAAATGTCAAAATAGATAAAAACCACAGGTGCATTGACAGTCACAATAAAAAGTCGAAATCAAAGCAGACTTCAGAATGTCTTTCAAAACACGTATGTACACAGATCTGTTCAAACACCTGGTAGCTGTAGCTCTGGAGTTGGGTATAAGTCAAAATTTTCAGAAAAGGGCTTCAAATCCCCTGAAGTTTGATAGTACCACCTGGAGCATGAGGTTAGAAAACTTGGGGTTTTCTGAAAAATTCTGAATTGGCTCTCAGCACTGAAAAACCAAAGCATGTGAAGATGTCGAGATCTGGGACTGCAGTTTTGACCCCTATGTAATCCAACCAGCCAAACGCCAGCAGTACCAATACAGCAGAGAATACATACCCGGAAATGGAATATCCCAGCATAGTCACTCTGGAATCCTTGGTCCTTTGGTAAAACATTTTCCAAAAATCGCTTCTGCATTGTCAGGGATCCCAGGGCAGCCAGCACCCAGCAGTCACCTTAAGGGAGAGAAGAATCCAGTACATTCAGCCAGTTATTTACAGTTGTGGATCACAATTAACTCCTTAGAAGAGCAGACTTCAACATCTAAACATCCAAGAAACAGCTTGCTAAAAGAAAACAGCAATCTTCTGTCTTCCTTCTCTGCTCCCCAAAACAGTGAAACACCAACCAACATTCACCAGAAATGAACCCTGATGCAACTCTAGCCATCCTTTGCTACCTCTATAATCAGCTTTTGTGGTCGAGACCTGCAGTCTGGAAAGTGGTTTAGGAAATCTTCGAGCCTATCAGTTGGGGTGAGAAATGGGAAGACATTTATTTCAGTCTCGGAGCAGAGCTACTCACAAAGACAAATACGATTATAAGCTGGGAGAAAAAGATGGAACTGACAATGAGCTGCAGACACTTATCTTAGTGTCATAGAAGATGGAGAGAAATATCAATAGGGAAAAAAAAAAAAAAAAAAAAAAGAACAACAACCACTGAGAATGACCATGTGGAGACATTAGGATGAAAAGAAAATGCAGTCCTACACATGTTGGAGCTGTGCCTACTTAGTAACTGTGTTTCACCTTTGTACTTGAAGCTTCTGCAAGTAACAGCTGCTACATTTGGGAATCCCATTAAATATCTCCAATAAATTGTGTGGGGATTTGTGGAGGTCTGGAGTGACCCACACTAATTATTTGTTTACTGCAGGCACCATGGTCCATGCCTTTCCACCAAGAACTCAGAACATAGCAAAGCAACCACGGGTTATTGGGTTGTGCCAATCTTTTCCTAAACAGGATCATAACCTTACCTATGAGTCCTTGAATAATATCAAATCTGCTAACTCCATCCATGATCAAACAGGGATTTCTTCGAAGTTCCTGGAAGAAAGAAAATGCTGAGAACAGTGTGGGTACTCAGTCTTTGCCAGCAGCATGTTCCCTTGCAGAGCCCCTCATTGGATTTTCACGTGAGCTTCTCTGATGCTACCAACACCTTTCAGAGGGCTCTGGCCTCAGCTGCCAAACCATGCAGTTTCTTGGGGGACAGTTACACAGAGTTTTCCAGGCAGACTGGAGCAGGGACTGTACTTCAGCTCAGCATTGGATTTGTGCAAGTTTTATGCTCTGAGCTTTTCCACACAAGACTCATACGGATCTGCTGGGGCTGATTTTCATCACTTTCAGTATGGAAGAGTGCTTAATCTCGAGCTGCAAAATCCCACAGACCTGGCCAATTTATTTTTAATTCAGGGAGAATTTTCTTTGCATTCTTTGAGAGTCTTGTTTGGTCAGTGAAGGAGGAAACACTTCAGAGTTTGGTCTTGTGCACAGAAGTGTAAACCATCCTCCCATCTGCCTCTGCTATTAGTCTGGGATGTCTGAGTGCTTGGGTAGGATGTTCCTGAGCATCCCCCGTGATTACCCCTGGCACACTCCCAGTGAATAAGGCTCTGTTTTGAAAGAGCATTCAGCCTTAAATAAGAGAGTCACTGCACACCAAAGAAAATGAAGAGATAAGAGGAAAAAAAAAGCCTCTCACTGAGAAAATTAATACAGCAGCTCTTCCTTAAGCAGGCCCTGGCATTTCTTCTGCCCAATCAATTTGACATGCTGCACAAACATGAGACCAGCACAAAACAGGACTCACATGTTTGCATGAGATCACCATCAGCAAATGCTGTCAGTTTTCTGAAATGGCTTCACGGTGATCAAACCCTTCAAGAAATTTCCCCATCTGCAGAGAGTTCTACACAGTATTGTCTCTCCAGGCTGGCAGATGGATCATGCTCCCACTGCCTTGGTGACACCAGGGAAAATGGTCTGGGTAAGTGTCTTTTTTGATAGAATGGGGACATGCTGCTGTCACGCAGCCATCTACGCTTAGTTGAGGAGTTTGGGGATTTCCAAAAAGTGATTTATTTTGAATATTGTGCACTACTCTGGGTTCCACAATGTACAAAGATCTTTGAAAGTGTCCAGAGGAGGGCAACAAAGCCAGGTAAAGGGCTGGAAGTTATGTCCTATGAGGAGAGGCTGAGAACATTTGGGTTGTCTAGTTTGCAGAAAAGAAGGCTGAGAGGCAACCTCATTGCTCTCTCCCAGTTCCTGAGGAGAGGACATGGAGAAAGAGACACCAATCTCTTCTCCCTGCTAACAGGATGTGTGGGAACAGCACAAAGCTGCACCAGGGGACATTCAGAATGGATATAACAAAAAATTTCTTTATCATGCAGGTGGTCAAACAGTGGAACAGGTGTTCTAGTGAGGTGGCTGATGCCCCATGTCTGTCAGTTTTCAAGTGGCTTTTAGTTAGCCCTAAGGTTGTTAGGCTAGAAGATCTTTGTAGGTCTCTTCTGAATGAACTACCCTATCCTGTCCTGTCCTATCCATGTCAGGAGCTGCATTTTGGAAATCTGGGCATACCTAACTGGAAAGAAAGGGAGGAAAGGTAGTCTCCAAATATCTTTTTTTCCTTCCAAGGAAATACAGCATTTATAAAGCACCAGGAATTTTTGCCTGTTATCGCAAAACCTAGCTATGTGCCTAGCTACTATGCACATAGATGGGCAGCCTTTGAAATTGCATGAAAAATACAGAAACTACATATTTATAACTGTCCAGAAATATTGCTCTGTTTCTCTGAAAAAAAATATAATGAGGCCTTGTGGCGTTTTCCCCAAGACTCTTCCACTTTAGTGCTGTGTGATTTGGTATGCTATTTGTAGAGAAGAATTTTGTATAGAACATGCTTAGCACAAGTAGCTATCATTGCTGAAGTCTAAGGCCATAGGCTATTGAATTTTTACCCAGTTACAAGTAAGAAAGGCCACAGAGCCCGCTTGAACTGGAAGATAAGAAGGTAAAGAAGACTATATTGACAGACTCTGCAACCATCAGCAGATCCTACAGCCCCAAAGATAGGAGAAAACAGCTCATCTAGAGACAATGAAGGGAACCAATCTAGAGAAGAAAGACCTCCAACCCTAATATTACTATTGGTCCTGTCTCTTGAGTGAGGGGTTGGGAATGTACAGTGTAAGGGCATAATTGCATAGGGATTTCTTTGTTCGGGGTCTCTTGAACAGCTTGAGCTGTTGCTGTAACTTTAACTCTGCAGAAGTGGTGGTTTTTTTTTTTGTTGTTTGTTTTGTTTTTTGCTTATTACCATTGCATAAACCTAGAACTGAACCCTGTTATTGTGATTGACTCTTGCATAATTTCCATAACATTAGCTTGAGGGGGAAAAAGAGTGATCTCAAAGAGGCACGTGTTCTCTTCTCATAATATCTACTAGTCCAGCAATGAGGGCAACCATATGGGCTATAAATCAACTGCTCTGTCTGATCTCATTCCCCAGGAGAAACCTATCATCACTTGTTTTCCCTGGCCCAGTGAAGATTTCATTACATATTGCAGCGCTACAGGCTTGGGGCAGAGTGGCTGGAAAGCTGTGCAAAGGAAAAGGATCTGGGGGTGTTGGTTGATGCTCACCTGAACATGAGCTGGCAGTGTGCCCAGGTGGCCATGAAGGCCAACGGCATCCTGGCTGTGTCAGGAATAGTGTAGCCAGCAGGAGCAGGGAGGCGATTGTCCCCTGTACTCAGCTCTGGTGAGGCCGCATCTCGAGTGCTGTGTTCAGCTTTGGGCACCTCATTACAAGAAGAACATTGAGGCCCTGGAGCGTGTCCAGAGAAGGGCTACAAAGCTGGTGATGATCAGTGTAGATGTAGGGCACATGCAGATATATGCAAAGGACTCAGTCTTACATTTCTGTGGAAAATTGAAAGCCTGGGGTTGGATTTACTGAGTAGTGTAAGCCAGTCTGATTGCAGGCTGCTACACAGTATGGTGGTCTGGCCATGGACACATTTCCACCAGACTTCCCTCTGATCCAGCATAATAAATCTGAGGATTAAGAGGGAGAGGATGACTCTTTGCAGAACTGCCGCCCTACCAGATCAAGATCCTTTAACCCTGCAACAAATTCCCAATCCTGCTTCTGTTCCCACCAGCTCCTGCCACAGTACCACATCTTTCCTTTGTGCTGCTTCCCCTGTCCCAACCCCAGCTTCCTGACGCATCCTCACTGCACTGGCCAGGGTGTTCCCTCTTTAACAGCACGACAATTAAGAAAAATAAAAGTATCTGTTCTGTTTATCAGGGAGGAGGACAAGGAATAATGGCTTTAAATAAAAAGAGGGTAGATTTAGATTAGATATAAAGAAATTCCTTACTATGAGGGAGGTGAGGCACTGGAACAGGTTGCCCAGAGACGCTGTGGATGATAGGTTTTTCATTTCTTCCCTGTGCCATTTGGGCTAAATTTTTAGATTAACTCCAAATTGACATCTGTTTTTTGTTGTTGTTTTGTTTTATTTTTTCTTTTTTTCCCCTGAATAAAAGCTCTTGTTTTCACCCCTCCAGCTACAGACATGCCAAAACTGATGCAGTAGGAACTCCAGCTCAGCTTAGCTGTGTGGAAAGATCCTAACCCCAACACAATTTTTTATATGTCCCATTTTGGTTTTGTCAGTTTCTGTACTCAAATTTTCTTAACAATGAAGTTATTTCCTGGAAGTCTCTGGGAATTAAATGAAATGTCGATAAACAAAGCGTCATCAAAACAGTGCAGTATCATGATAAGTGCACTGTTCCTGGAAGAGGATTATTGCTCTGCAAAGGGCAGAAGAGAGGTAAAAATGTGACTTTTGCAAAGTGACTGGATCAAATAACAAATCACTTTGATAATTTAAAGAATTTAAGCAGTGAATCCAAGCAAACAAGCATTAGCTCAGACTGTATGACTTTCTCCAATATTGTTTAGATTTTTTAATTACAGTAGCACAGTTCCCTGAGTCTTTGCTAAAGGAACAAGGTATGACTCTTGCTGAAGTCCTTGTAAAAGACACTGTTCTTCCTTTCTCCTCACACCAGATATATAAGACATACTGAGAAGCCTGTGCCCTGATGCTATGAAGAGATTGTGACGATGCAGAGGAAACTCACACTGGCTACTTCAGAAGTGCATGACCACCATATACATTACCACCAGATATGAAGACTCAAAACTCTGAACATAATTGGCAATTCTCTTGGCAACGCACAAGGTAAAATAGATGGAGCGTGTTGCTCAACTGCTATATTGGATCTGGAACAACAACAGCGATGTAATTGCTATCTGAAATTATATGCACTTAAATAACAAGATCCTATACGACTCCAAAGATGGAAGCTAAGAGATAATAGGCTGAAGGTGCCATTTTTGTCACAGGTACATTCCCAGACACTTTTTTTTCCTGTCAGAAGGAGCCAATGGTAGAAGGTGAGAAAAATAGATGTGTGTCAAATTAGCCACGCTCTATAGGCAGGATGCAACTACACTAACTCTCTGGGACACATATTCTGGTATGTCAAAGTTCCTTGGGGAAATTACAGGTATTTTTTTGCCTATCGGTTTAGGTAGTTTAAATACCTTGGATCATATTTCCTTACAGTTACCATCTCAGTAACTTAAGAGCAAAGAGGGCATGGACATTTGTGTATGTGCAAACAGTGTCTAACTGACACAATTCTGCAGTTTTAAAATTTAAAATTCTGCACTTTTATTCTTCACTGTGCAGCTTTCCCCCTTCTTCCTTGGGGAACAGCTCCTTGTGCTCGCCTCCCAGGACACACCAAGCTTAAACAGTGTTTAATTTACTTCTTTACTCTTGGCTGAAGGCATCTGCAGCTCTGTCAATGAAAATAAACCTATTTAGCAATTCTGCCACTGCTCCATTTTGCTGGTAGTTGGATGCTGGTCTGTGATGTCACTGTGATGCAGCATAGGCACCATGGTGACATTGGGGAAACTTCCACCACACTCCCTAGGCCACGGGTGGGTGCAGCTGCACTGCATCCCCCGGTTGGGCAGGACAGAGCCCAGTGGGTTGAGGAAATGGCTACGGACAAAAATTTCTGTCCAACTAGAAAAACAATTTCAATGGAGCCATCTTCAATGGAAACATCAAATGTTTCTGTTCAGAACAAGTCCATTGATTTGGCAGTCTCAGCATCTCCTCAAATATGTGATAAAAGAGCAGCTCACGATGCTGCCCTGGGAGCTATAAAAGAAGAAAACATGAAAAGTGTACATCTTAATTTTTCTGAGGAAAGCTCTGGCAAAGCCAATGACTTGTCACCCCAATCCTTTCTGAAAAAACTCTGGGAAATTGTTGGAAGTAATCGGTTTCAGTCCCTTTGGTGGGGTGACAATGGGAACTGCATAGTGATTGTGGAAAAACTCTTCAAAATGGAATTGCTGACAAGGAGAGGACCTCTGCAACCTTTTGAAATTGATAGCATGAAAACTTTCATTCGCCAGCTTCATCTTTATGGATTCTGCAAAATGCAATGGGATTTGACAAGATCTTCCTCATGTGATGAATTTCTAGCTGATAAAGGAGCAGTCTCTGCTTTTAGCAAGGTACGTTAGTCCCCCTACCTATGAAATACCTCTCAGAATGTGTTAGTGGGATTGATATCCAGCCAGTCCCAACTGAGGTGGCCTAAAGTTGGTCGTATTTGGGTTTCTAAACCAGTTTTTATGCTTTTGAAAATCTTACATTTCTCTGCTACACCCAAATGGCAAAAATGCAAAAGTGGTTATTGCTTAACAGAACTGTGCCATACCATGTTAATCACATGGGGCACATTTAAAATGCCCCCGAGTGTCTTCAGTGTTTGTCTTTTGTGATTCTAATTCTTAGCTATCTTTGTCTTTCCCAGCCTTGAAATGGTGGTAACTAACTTTCCTCTTTTGCATTTTGTAGTTACTCTTCTACCATAACCCCTATTTCAAGAGAGACTATCCCCATCTGTTAAGACGATGCAAGCGAAGTAAAGTGTGAGTAAAGCTGAATTTTCACTGGAACTGGCTTTGAAGGAAGGCCACTTGAGAAGAAACTCACTGAAGACATGGTCAGGCCCTGCCTCAACAACGGTCAGTGCAAGGATGAATCCTCAGGCCCCATCCCTTTTTCCACAACACCACAGCCACACCCTGGTTGGCATCCAGGATGCTGCCCTGGGAGCATTCTGCTGAAACTGCTGCTTCTCCATACCACACTACACCCCACAAGATAGTGTTTTTCCACCAGGGCTGGGACCAGATAGCAGTATTGCAGGTGACAGGGTTGGACATCAACACTATACGTACTAGAGGAAGTATATATGATAGGTACCAAGTGAATAGAGTGTAGTAGTTCTAGGAATAAACTGTCTGAATAAAAAATATTTTCTGGTTTCTGTTCTGTTTCTAGTTTCCTTTTCTTCAGTTTGACAGCTACTGTTCCTACACCCTGGGTATGGAGGTTGCCTTCAGGGAGACTGTTTTGCTCCAGCTCAGGGGAGACAAAGACCCCAGGCACTAGCACTGCACTCAGTAAACTCCAGCAAAACAGCCATGTGTGGCTAACCCAGTTGCTTTACCAGTAGCAATGGATACACAGCATTGCTATTCAGTGCAGTCTGATGATGGAACATCAGGTCCTAGGATAAGAAAGCTGGCTATGTATGTGATTATATGTCCCAAGTTAAACATTCATATGCCAGGTGAAGATGACATCACATCAGCCTGTTAAACCCGAACTGGAAAACAGCAAGCATCCTAGTTACTTTGAAATAATTATTGCTGCATCTGTGGCTTGGATTAGAGAAATCAGAGCTCTTTAATAGAATTTGAGAGCTTTTCAGATTTGCATAGTCATCTAGAAACAGAAAAAAGTGGGAACTCTAGCTTTAGTAAGGTTCACAGGCAAAAAAAAAAAAAAAAATCTAAAAAAATCTTCCTACAATAATGTATCTAATGAAGTCATTAATGTTACAAATGCTAATCCAGAGAGGCAGATCTCTCTTTTACTGAGCCAGATATTGCATATTTCTAGCTTTGTAACATGATCTCCATTAGAAGACTAGAAAACCCCTTCAAAACCAGACTGGAAGGACAATCTTGCAATTAGCATGGCGGCAGAGTGCATGGCATGTCAGATCTGTTCCTAGTACCTCTAGGTCTATGGGACAGATCCAGAGGCAGTGAATGTCCAAGACGCCTTCGCAGCAACATCCCCCTGAGAGATGAGTTTAGGCAGATGTGAGGGAAAGAAAATGCAAAGAAGGCTAGGTGAGAGTGTTAGAAGATTGAATATATATGTATGCTTGCCTTGTCCAGAGTAGAACTGTAGCCAGAAATTGGCCCTGTAACTCTAGAGAACTGGCTGGCCCAAGATCTGACAGGCCAGTGGGCTGGCTGCCTCCTGTGGAAGTGTATCCTCACAGCCAACAAAAACCTGCACAGAGGTGTTGGCCATGGGTGAAGCCACGTGATCCTGTGATGGTGGAATGTCAGAATCCACACATTTAACAGAGCAAGAAAGAAAATCTCAACTTAACTGACTTAGGTCACTACTCAGTTAAAAGCAATTAAAATTGAGGAAGTTATTTGTTTCCAGAAGAGAGGCAAGTCCAGGAATTGAAGGGTCAGCTAGAGATGACAGAAGAACCTCAGCAGAAGAGTTGCTCTGCTCCCACCCACATGCTCTGGGCATGAATGGAACTTATGATCCCTTCTATGGGCTGCCTGCAAACTTCCATGCTTGTTCAGGTGTTTTACAGTGTCCTTCTCCTTGCTGCCCTGCCCTGCAAAGGGCAATTCACACTGGACATACAGAGGAAGATACTGTAAAGAGGTTATCTTCCCTCCACACATCCCACACCAAGGTCCCCTTCTTTCAGTGTTGTGCTTCTAGTGCTTCCCTGCTTAGCAGAGACCTCTCCCCCTCACGGTGAAGGTCTCTACCCACTGGCCACCAGCACTCCCATTCAGCAGCAGTGCTGTGAAACACCCTGGCTAGCATAACTCACAGTTGGCCTCCTCCACTCTATTTGCTGCAGCTGGTCCTCTGGGAGCAGGCTGGCACCGATGGAGCTGATGTGAGCAGGGAAGGTGTCATCCTCAAACAGCCGGCCTTGGCTCAAACACAAGGCTCGCAGGTGGCTGAAGTCCTGATTATTAAATCTTTTCAGGTTCCGGAGGCTTCCTGTTGTCCCAGCTGTTTGCCAGCCTTCCTCCAACCTCAGAGCAGCGCTGGGATTGAGCATTGTGGACCTTTCCTACAAAGAAGAGACACAGATGACCATTAATTGCCCAGTCCAAAGTGGGGAGCATGTGGGAAAGCAAACCCTCGCCCAGGAGGATGCTGGAGCACACAAAGCTGAGGGCAGTCACAGTGACAAAACCCTTATTAGCTGGAAATGCCTGGGGAAAGAGGAGTAGTTAAATCCCAACTGGTTTATCTCAAATCAGTTCTGTCATCGCTATAGAATTGATTTTGAGTCTTCCCTGAGGACAGAAAGGACAAAGCTCTTACTGAGATGCTGTGTTAGCGATGAGGTATATCTGCAACTCAAGCAAGCACAAGCTGTAGGATGGAGCAGGAGATTCAGACTCCTTCAGGCAGGCAGTGTGAGCAGGGAGTCTGGTCAGAAGTGTCCAGGACTCTTCTGGCCATGGATCATGGCTGGGCCCAGGGCATCTTTTGAGTTATTTATTTTATTTCATTTCAGCAGGAGTGCCTGACGGTCACTCCTTGTGAGAGACCTAAATAAGGCAGACACTTGCCTTTCCTCGGGATCTGTTCCGAACACCCCAGACAGATTGGTGGGATGGCTTTCTACCAGCTTCCACAGATACTTCATCAGACTCCCTAAAGCTACAATGCTGAGACAGGACTGAGCTGCAACATCCAGACCTTAATCCCACCTGCACTACACGCTCACAAAGCTGTGCTCCAAGGTCTGGGGTTAGTGGAATCGATAGGTCTTGTGTTTAAAGCTGTGACTTACAGTGTCCGAACTGAACTGCAGGTTCCTATTTAAACTGGGAAGTCATTTCATGGCATCCATTGATAATCCAGTCTGAAGTATGTTTAGATCCCTCCTTGTTAAGTGTGTACATTTAAGGTACATTTCATTTAGGAAGAATGAACATTTCACATATACAGTGACTCTCCAGACCAGCCAGACTTGCTATTATATCTGCTAGCACAGCTACAAAAGAATCCAAGAGACAGCAACTCCACTGGGGACTCCTGCCATCCACGACCTGCTTGTGCTCCACAGGGAGGTAACACATCTTCCTCAGAGACCCTGGACTGCAGAGTGGGAGGGCTTTGGGGAGAGAGGCTTAGGGAGGTAGAAAGCTTGCACATTTGGAGGGGCAGCAGCACTGGAGCTTTAAAAGAGCAATTTTCTCTGTCTAACCAGCACAGAGGTTTTCAGGTGCTCTCCCCAGAGCCACACAGATGTACAGAGACACACATGTGCACCAGCTCCTGGGGAGCTTCCTTCAGTTAAAGAGCTCTGCTGTGGGTTTCGGAGTAGTAGTAGAGAGTTTGTTCACCCTGTGTCACAGAGGACATTTTTACACAGATCTGATGCATCAGCAATTTAAGATTTATTAATTCCTTTACAGTAAATCACAAATTAGATTGCATAATTTTGTCTTTAGTAGCACTTAAACATCAGTTAATCATTACCCTATTTAACAGAATAATTCAGTAGTGTTTGCTACAATCGAAACAGTGACTTTAAAGTTAAAGATTCATAAATGGCAAGGTTCACACACAAGACTTACAGCAAGGTATTAGCAGTTTCTATACAGCGAGCAATTGGGGATTTCTGTACAGCAGGGGATTAGGGATTTCTGTACAACAAGGTATTGTGGATTTCTGAACTCAGTTGTGCACTCCAGAACTTTTCTTCTCTTGGTGAATTACTCAGCCTCCTCTGTGTCAGTGTACTCAGTAGAAGATCATTGAATCTTAAGAAGCCAGGCCTCTAGTGAATGATTCTCTTTTCTCTGCGTTGGCTTATACAGTGGATGATTATTGAGCCTCGTGTAGTCTTGCCCTGAGAAGAGACCCACCTCAGGATGCGATTCTAGGTCACAGTCTGCTGTGGTCCTGGACAGTTCAAAGGGGCTCTTTGGATCACAAAATGATTGGCTTTAGTTGGTATTTTTCCACCCTGGCCACAATTCAGGTTAGGTAATTCTGGTGTTTTCTACCAACTGCAGAACTCCACTACTTCCAAGATTGTTCAGTTCTGGTACCTTCTGGGTCAGGCTACAGTCCAGGTTTTCACCCTTCTCCAGGTACTGCCATCACAAAACCAAAAAAGCAACTGTCATGAGACTTTCATCCCTTTTCTTCTGTAAAGAGAAGCCCCTGTTAAAGGCCTGTGCTAGCAGACTTTTAATATTGAGGAAGATCACTGCAGCCACCTTCTCCGACTTCTTGCATGACAGAAGCCACTGCACTTGATCCAGCAGTCCCTGCCACTAGCTCCTGGCTTACACTTAAGAAGTACCATCTCATCAATTAGCAATGGAAAATTCACAACATGCCCTGGGCAAACCACTCGCCTATTTCATTCACTTTCTGTGCAGATTGCTAGCCTGAGGTTGCTTGGTTTCAGTTTCAAGCCACTGCATACCATTGTTTTTTATTTTTTTTTATCTAGTAAAAAAAAAAAAAGATGTATATATTTATATAGATAGATATATATATATACACACATACACACATAAAAGGGCTCTTTCCTACCAAACAAACGTATCTGCGGATCTGATATGTTGCTGGTCTGGTACAAAGAGAACAGAAGGCTCCAGTAAGAGCTAAGCCTCAGATTTCTGTTGCGAACACAGAGCAGCCACAATGAAGGCATGATACAGGCCCCTTGCCACACGCATAGTGTTATCACCCTTCTTGGCCTTTCAAGTCACTTGGCCTTCTGGCACTGTAACAACAGCCTAGAACAAGGAGTTTTTGCATTTCTTTGTCTTAATTAAAAGCCCCACCAAAAAATCAGATGGAATTCAGAAATCACACTCCACCAAGATGAGAGCATGTTCCCCTTGGGCTTGCATTTTTTTTTTACACATTGGAAATAAATCTCATGTAATGTACCATAACACAACAAAAGGATGGCTTCTTCTTAACAAATATTCATTTGAAACTGTGCTCAGGCCCCATGCATACTAAAATATATTTCTTGCAGCAGTGTTCCAGCAAAACTGATTGCTAATTCTGAAACCCAAATTAAACTTAACAGAGCTTGAAGGCTGGGGCTGACATGTATTCCCTCTCTTCTGACAGACAACAAGAGCTTTTAGTGTGCTCGTGCACGTGTGTGCGCTTAATTACATTGTTTAACATATCCAGAATAATTTAGCAACCAGACTGAAGAAAATAATACACTTAACTACATTTTCCTTCCAGGCGTAACTTCATCAGCTTTGTGTACACATGTGCACAGATAATGGGAGCTCTGTCTCTTGACCGTGCTGTGTGACAGCCACTAGGGTCACCCACACCCAGCTAGCTCCGTGTTCCCTGTGCTCTGCCAGCCTCTTCTTTTGGAGCTCTGAGCCCTGGCCACAGATCGCTTCCACTTGTCTTTCACTGGTGCAAGAGCAACGGAGAAGAGCACGACAGTTTTTAAAGCAGAATATTGCCTATCTGGGTGGGGAACATCTTACAGGTGCTGAACTCTGAAGGAGAAAGGGAAAAAATAATGCAACAGGTCTCAGATGCAAAGCCCTTGGGCTGCTCCCTGCCATGAGACACGTGGAAAGAGGGAAGAATTTCAAAAAAATCAGAAAAACTCATTCAGGCATACTGTAAAACACTGGAGGAAAGACAGAGAGAGACTGACTCTCAGCTAAGAAGGAAACTTTGTTCAGAAGGGGTTACACATACATTTACTTTGTCCTGAGACCTCTTCCAAAACTTAATACCTCTTTATCTGAATGAAGAAATGAATTGCACCCAACTTTGCTTCCAGTGTTCCTTTTTGGTCCCTCCCTTCCTTCTCAGCAGAGATCCTTCTTGTTACTTGTCCAAGAGCAGTGAATGACAAAGGATGAGGGAGGGAAGTGGAAAAACCACAGAGGGAAGGAGAAAAAGAGATGGGCTGTGACTACGAGAGGGAATAGGAAGGAAGAGGAAGTCTGAGTACTCCCTCAAGGTTGTTGACCCCTGCAGAAACTAACCTGGAAACCTGAAGCACCCACTATTTTGTGCATTAAACAAACTTAAAAGCCACTGGCAAAGGGGATGTATCATCTCTCTCCAGCACTTGGTTACAAAAGATGTCAAGCCACTGCTATAATCGGGTACTCAGTGGTGGCAAATGCTCCTGACAGCTAATTACATTTTGCAAAAAGCTTTATGTCATAGTACAGACATCATTTCCTTCAAAGGTTTCTGACATTTCTCACTGTGTAGGAAGTGTAAATAAGCAATTAGAAACGTGTCTACTTCATAGCAGAACTCTCTACCTTCTCCTCTCCTATTTTTTCAAAACATTTCTGATACATGTTGGTTCAGCTGGGTTTCATACTTCATACTTTTTCATACTTTGTGAATTCACAAACACTATGAAGAATCCCTGAAAAGCCAAAAGGCCAACAGCCCTTCTTCCCCTGTTCCCTCTCAAACGCTCCAAAACATCAATGTATATTTAACCTCACACACAATATTCAATACAACCTACTGTAATACAAGCTCTTTACCTTTAAGACCCTGTCACTCATGTATTTGGAGCATTGTAAAAACTTTGGGGAGTCAGCTCCAGAATGGTCTTACAGTGAAGGAAAGAGTGAATTTATTAGTTCTCACTGCACTCAGAGAAGAAACTAATGAGAGCATGAAGTTTCTCAGCACCTCACCATCAGTGACAGCAAACTGCAGAGACAGAGCAGGGACTTGAACCTGGATGTCCCAAATCCTCTGGCAGATGGTCCTTGTATATGTGGTGTTCAAAAGCCTTGAGCACTCCACAAAAATCAAGACCAAAGACAGGCAAACCTTCTACAGATTGGTTTCCCAGTGGCATCTGATATGACTTTTTGCTCCAACTAGTCTATGAAGTACTCCTTTCTGGCTATTAAGTCATTTTTTTGCATACATAGCATAGGACACTCCCCGTCAACTTGTTTCTTCCTCATGTAACAGCAGCATACAGAAATTATAGAGTCCCCCTCCTCTTAGGATCTCCACTCTCACCAGATCCAACTTCTTCCAACTTACCATTTTAATGTTAGGCTCATTGTAGGACAGCATATTCATCTTTTCTTTCCCTACATGTAACGTTAAGGGGACTGGTTTATTCTGTCTCCCCAAGACAAATCCCTCTGAGTGTTTCTGTGGTGCTTTTCCAGCATTATTCCTCGTATTTTGTCCGCTTTATAGTGTAATAAGTAAAACAGCAAAGTGATGTTTTACCTGCAATGCCTCCGGTAGAACTCTCCAGCCAAACCCAAGAGAGCTACAGATAGGCTGGTATTATCTGTGTGATCCTTTATAGGGCAAGCTTCACCCTGCCTTTAGCAAACATAATCAGGTTGAATTGGAGTTCAAGGTCAAAACCAGACAATAGGACTTGGGTGTAACAGTCTTACACCACAGTATCTGTATACACACACACTTCCATTAACCATGCAAGATGAATTCTATACCTCGCTAGACAGTTAAGTCTCCCCATGGCTTCTTGTGGTTTCAGATGCATTCTTAAGGGAAAACAGGATTTGTTTGCACCTCCCACACTTTCACACTACCTGCTGTCCCCCATACACCAGGAAATGCAGAAACGTTATCGGGCACAGGCTGGCAGGACTCACAGAGACATGCTGTCAGAGCTGTGTGCCATTCTTTCTGCAGTAGTAAAAGAAGCATATGCTTCTAAGCCAATACCCATTAGCATTTACACTGGGCTCTTCTTCAAATATCATGTTCGTTTACTCACTTAGGTAGCTTGATTTATTTCCTCCATGACTGCCTGAGGAGGTAAGGGCATCTAAGGAATCTAAGTATATAATTAGAACATCTAGGGGACTGTCCTCCGTTTTGCCAAATTAAAGAATAATTAGCAATTATATGGGAAGGGGGGGGGTATATTTCATTTTGGGGAAGCCAAACTGAGATAGCCTAAAGAGGCCCAAAATCCAGCAGAACAGTGTGCAGCATATTCTCTGGGACATATCGGCTACAGCAATCCCATGCCTATTCCTACACCCCATAAACATATTTTTGAAGAAAAGGACGTTGGCGCCCTGGTGGACAGCAAGTTGAACATAAATCAGCAATGGGCCCTTGCAACAAAGAAGGCCAAGAGCATCCTAGGCTGCTAGAGCTGGAGCATAGCCCATGGGTCAAGGAAGGGGATCTTTCCCCTCTGCATAGCGCTTTTGTGACCACACCTGCAGTAATATGTCCAGTCTAGGGCTGCTCAATATCAGAGGGACCCTGAACGCACAGCAAGTCCAGCAGCTGCCCACCGCTCTGTGTAAATTTGCTAGGTAAATTAGAGTAAAACCCCCTCCAGAGAGTAAAACTGGTGCAGTTTCCCTTTGAGAGCTGCTTGCCACAATGGTTACATAAATAAAAGCTGATTGCACCAGAAGCAGGAAGCAAAGATTTTCCCGAATGCTAGTGTCGCTAGCTCATCTCCCAGCAAGCGTGCTGTTAATTGCCTCCTCTCTGGGGAAATGACAGGTATGTTCCCCTCCAGGTATGGTGATTTATTGTCTGGAACTGATGCCTCTGCTTAAATGGTGGATTAACATGATTTAAGAAATACTCATTGCAGAGTTGATTAGAAAGCACCATCAGCAGCCTGGCAGGGGATTTAAGTTGCTGCAGCATGGCACTATTTGGGGCTTGTCAGCTTCGCTGCATACGGCCATGTGATGTGTCCATTTTCACAGTGGTTCCAGAGAAGGAAACACAGAAGGCACAGGGATTTTATGTATAACTATGAGCCTTTGGATTATATGCTCTCCTACGTGTGTGTGGAAGCCTGCAGGAAACTATGGGGATTTAACAAAGCACAAGGCTTTGGGAGAGCAGGGCTGGTTTTTGTTTGTGTTACCCTGTGATATTTTGGCAGGTGCAACACTGCCCTGACTTCAGGTTTGTTTTTACAGAGCAGGGATAGCAACCCAGCGGAGGGTGGCTGTGCAGCTCAACCTACTCAGAAGCAAAAGTTGTTGAGGGATCACTGGAAACAGAAAACTGCTTCTACACAGCCAGTTACTTCCCCAAGGCTGCTAAACACACAAATGAAGAAGGTCCTTTATGCTTAGGAGGGGTGGCTGCTCTGCACTTGCCCCTCCGGTTTAAGGTGCACTTGCACCAAAGGGCAAGTACCAAGAGGTGCTATTCAACACGTGCTTTCTGTGAAGCTAGCACAGCTTGCAATTCTCAGGTTTCACCACGCAGTTTCATGTACATGGGGATTTAATGAGTTGTTATCCCTTTCCGACCTAGAATAAACTATATAAAATGTGACCTTCTTTTCAAAGAGATTTCACACCGAATATGTTTAACTTCCACCCCGTCACCCAGCTGTGCTGAGGGCAGGCTGCTGTTCTGCATAGCCAGCAGCCACCCTCAAGCAGTCTGGGTTTTGTCATCTTTCCCAGGGGGGAAAGAACAGCATAACTTTGCCCAGCTAATCCTGGAAGCTTCGGCATGAAGAAAAGCAACTCTCCTCACACCACCCACAGGGCTTATGTGCTGAAGTATTGACTGTTGTCTTCTGCAACGTTTCAGATGTATGTCTTCTGATTTCCACTACTGTTACCCTTATGAAGATCACGTTCATTTTTAACAGAGATAGTGCTAATTTACACTATGGTAAATAAAATCAGGCTGTAAATTTTTCCAAGGTAGAAAACACAACCACCTTTTATGTTAAAACAACAAAAAAAAAAGGAATCTTCTTTCAATCACCTTCACATTTGTTGCAGTCACTTTGATTGGGTGTCCCACCGCTTTTGTATTATGGGACTAATGGAAGAACACTACCAATTATTTGCTCCTGTTAGCTATGATGCAGGGAAAAAAAAAAAGTATGCAATCTAGTTTGCTCTGTGTTTATGCACTCCAATTTCTGGCAGGATATGCCATTCGAAAACACAAACTTATGACCATAAAACTTATCAGGCAGATAGCAAAGACCTACTTCTCTACCTGCTTTTACCCAGCCCTCATTCACAAGCTTCCCCTTAACACAAATTAACCAGGAGTTCAGTATTTTCCTCATATTCAGATATGCATCATTTTGCTCCTAAATGAAGTACAACTGCTGTTGAAAGTGAAATGTGGTAGCTGCTTAACAGCACATAACGACTCCGCACAGCTAAATAGCACTGCCATTTGAGGGAGGGGGGATTTGGTGTGGATAATACTTCCCCATGAAGCCATATTTTTAGGACAAAAATTCATTGACTTCAGAAGTACAGTAGGGATCCTTAAAGAATAAAAATGAAAATAAAGAACAAGCAGACTGCTATCAACGCTCGTATTAGCTCTAGAATTGGTTAGAAATCTCCCAGTGGAATGTTTTTCCTTCAGAAAATGTCAATCTGTCAAACATGAAAGCCACTAGCAATGAATTTTCACCACGATGAAGAGACAATACATTTTCAATAATGCCACCAGGCTCCATTTTGATTCTGGAATGGTCTCATCTTTTGCTTATGGGAAAAAAATCATTACTTCAGGAACCTGTCTGTATTATCCAAAAGATTTAACATATGGCAGCGTAAGAAAGTTTCTAAATGTTATTGCAATAGCTCACTACATTCAGCCTGACAGTATTTTTCAGAATGTGCTTTCATGAGAAATTGCAGACATTGTTTTTCCATTTGAACGAGGAGCAGAATAAGAAAGCCTTCTGAACGTACTGAACCTCCACAGAACTGAAAGCCTGATTTGGCCCCACAGCAGCTAGCACTGAAACTCCCCATAAAACTCTCTTGGCCCTTCTTGTCAGTGATACCTAAACATGTCTCAAACAGAGCTGTTGTGACATCCTTACAAGCGATACAGATACCCATTCACCTGGTCATAGATCTGCTGTTGTGCTTTACCACACTTTGATACAAACTGCTCAGTAAAATAAGTGCACTTTTGCTCTCCTCACTGTTGTGTCCCTTGTGTACCTCTTCAAAAATTGGTACTAACAATCATTAGTTTCTGTGAAACAGCAGGAATGCTGTTAGAGCCAGACCTCTGTAGAGGAACACAAAAATGAAGTTCTTTGCCCTTGTTGGGCAGTTCTGCATACCGCCCTTTTTACAGCCCTGTTGGTCTGAGATAACACAATCCATGCTTTTCTATTTTTACTTGGGTGTGGACAGACAGCAACAGTTTCACATTTCTTTGTTTTTCAGAAATATTTCTGCCATCCTCTAATGAAGAATCCTTGGTCTGCAGATCTTCCACAGACAGTTTACTAGAAACATACGCAGTTCACCATCTTTACTTAAAGTCTTTGCTAACTACACGTATGTATCTCACAGCACAACTCTTTCTTCCTTGATATCCTGCCATTTGTAGCATGCTAACAAGGATGTGCAGTCAGTATTCCAGACAGGCACCTTGCTATTCACCTTTCCTCCTTGCTCCCGTAAGAAATCTTACACCTGGAGATAGGAAAGGCAGCAATTTGAGGTGAAACAGAGAGCTGTATCTGTATTGAACATACCATCCAAATCAGAGCTAGGGGAGGAGAGGGATCTGAAGCTAACGGGGGCAAGCTCCGCTACTGTCACAGTGGAATTAAGACCATGTGGTGACTGGAAGTCAGACATACAGCATGCCTTATTTTGAAGAAGCCCTTGTGCAGCAGCAAGCATGTTGTGTGCTGATGGTGTTAGACATTGCTCAAATGTATTTCTTCTGTTAAAGGAGAGAAAAGGAGAAATGGAATTAATTTCTCAGACCAACACTCATCATTGGAAACGTAAGAGTTATTGAAATAAATGGCAATCAGCTGGTTTTAATGACCATGGGTTCATTTTTTCTTGATCTTACGCAACTGACCTTGTCTGAAGCCATAACTGCCCCTCAAACACGTACCTGCAACATACCTAGCAGCTTAAAAATAGACTGTTTTGAAAGAATATGAAGAACATGCCAAGACACAGAAACCTGCTGGTAATGTCTGAAAAAAAAAAAAAAAAAAGAAAAGAAAAAAAAAAGCATTCTTGGCATCTAAGAATGCTTTTGGCCACAAAGAGAGCCATTTTATGGCCTTTTTTAAATAAAAGAAAAAACAATCAGCACTTGCCAGCGTCAGAGGGTTGGGCAGTCTAAAAAAAAAAAAAAGCAAACATTACAGCCAGAATACAGTCATAGTTTCTCATAACACTGAAGCCAGGTATCTCTGTTTACTGATCTGACCAAGAGTAAGTAGAAAACAAGGTACCAGCTATAAAGGAGGAAGCTCTGCATATCCTTGAGGCTATACTGTGCAACACCCTCCTGCTCAGTGGTGTTGCATCAGATCAAAATGCAGGAGAATTTGACTCCTTATTTGAAATTTGTAAGAAGGAGAAAATAGCCTTGAAGAAAAGCTCCAGACGAGTTGGCTCTTCCAGCAAAACAAATAGTTTTTTTTTTTTTGTTGTGTGTGTTTTGTTGCTGAGGGCCTTGAAAAGGAAGCATTTGTGTGTTTGCACTTATTTTCCAACCTGTCCCCACACAACTATGCTGCCTTGGGTGCGTGTTGCAGTTCCCATGTCAGCTCGTTACTTTAACCTCCCCTGCCTGGAGGAAGGCTCAAGCTACGTGTATGATCAGCTTCAGAGCAGCTCCAGCCCTGAGCTCTTTTTTTCAGGTTGACAGCCTCTTCTCAGAGCTGCACAGCTGCTCTCTTGGCTCTGCTCCACCACCACAGAACAATCAGGATTGGTATTGTATCTGAGGTGTTAATTAAATACCTTGAACAGATAGATAAGCCCTTTAATAGTGCTCAACGCATGTAGGGAGAGCAGGATATCAGTAGAGAGAATAGCATATGGTCCCTAGTGAACATTTCTGATACCTCTAATTGACATTTCAACTAATACTTTTCAATGGTTATCTATATTATAGAATGGATCAAGGAAATGCATCACAGATTACATTTAACTTTCCCAGCCTAACTGCACTATAGTTCCAAACACCTGCTTCTTCATGGAGGAGGATGGGGAGGGCTAAAGCCTATAAAACTTCTGTGGCCAAGCACAGGAGGCTGTGGGTAACAGTCATAAACCATAGAAACAGGGTCAAAATACAGAACAAGAACATGGAGAGATTGGCAAAGCCTCAAGCGTGTGTTTTGGTTTTTTTTTGTTTGTTTGTTTTTTAGAGTATCACTTCTGTGAAAATGATTTCATCGAGTAATATATGGAAAATACAAGGCAATTACTGAAAGTTTCCCACTTTTTGGGGGGAGTAGGGGGTGTGGACAAGGCTCAGCAAGCATAGCGGCACACTTGGAAGTGGTTGTTCTCGACTGAGGTGAGCAGAACTGGTACACTGCTATGCTGGAAGCACCCAAAAAGTCGGAGAATAGCCATAATTCCCTGGAAAACAATACAATAGTGCCTCAATTAATAGAATCCTAGACCACAGAATGGTTTGGGTTGGAAAGAACTGTAAACATCATGTAGTTCCAACTCCCCTGCCACGGGCAGGGACACCTCCCACCAGACCAGGTTGCTCAAAGCCTCATCGAACCTGGCCTTGAGCACCTCCAGGGATGGGGCATCCACAGCTTCTCTGGGTAACCTGTTCCCAGTCATTAGCTACAGAAACAAGCTACGATGCGTTTAACCCAATATATGTCCTAGTGAGTGACAGAGAATGGTACTGAAGATAAAATATTGCAGGGTGTGATGGACTGGATGCCTGGGACAAAGAATTACCTTCTCTGCTCCTTGTGTATACTCCTGCCAGAGCACTATGAATGTTCCTGTTATCAGTGGGCTACAGAAAGCATTGCAGTATCATACAAGGAGGTCACAAAGGTGGGTTTCATGCTGAATAACCATACTTTCACACAGAAAGAAGAGACTGCACTGCTGGGAGATATGAACTTAAACTGATATAGTATAGGCAGTCTATCTTCCTGTTTATTTGGGGCTGCAGGTTTCTATTTATTATGTGTGTGCAGTGACTCATGCAATAACACTGATTCCTGACTAGAGCTTCTAGGTACTCCAGAACAGTAATAATCCAAATCTAGGTAATCCATACAGTAATAACAAACAATTACTCTACGTCGGATTGATGAATGATTAAGAACATTTACTGTGTTTTAACAATCAAGTATGTACAAAACACAAGGAAACTGCGGAACAGTAAATCTTTGAACGGCCAGTTCAATTAATAAATCAGTTAATAAATCTCCGGGCATTTCATTAATGAGTGTAGTTATGAGTAGAAAAGCCAAGTGATTATCATAAAATAATGTTTTATGCAGATTTCTATGACTTTGTGTACACTTGCTGTGTTATCAGACCTGCAAAACACACCCCAGAGCTACAATGCAGATACACATTCACTTTATTTTTATTTTTTTAACTTCCCTCAAGTATGCACCCTTTGCCCTTTACCACTGGTGGTTCAGAGGTGAGTTAAGACTAATCTCATTCACCAGTGAGCAATAAGTGACAAGCAGAGAGCAACAACTTGTCACTACTCAGAGCAGGCAATGATGAGTTTGGTGACTGGGATGGCCAGGGCCATTCCCCACAAATTGTCACAGGTTGAGCTGTCACACAGCCCTTGTGTCTGTGCCCCTCAAAACTACAGAAAGAGAATTTTACCAGAGGAAATGTTCACAGAGAGAGAACCTAAAGTGAAACTGGAAACCATTTACCTGGAAATGGAATTCCAGTCAATATCTCAAGAGCCTGCCTCAAACATCAGAAAGTTTTGTTTCTCTAACCAGAGAGCAGTGCAATGCCTGGATTTCCAAATAAAACCATGCAGAACTGCCCCCTCTCCTCAGGATCTAACCCAAAGGCCACTGATGTGATGGGACAATCGCAATGCTAATGAATCTTGGAGCACATATCTGGGGGCAAGGCAGCCACACCACGAGCAAACCACAGACACCAAAGCTTCATCCCGGTTATTAAAAACAAGAGGAGACACCAATGGCATGAGTTTGGTGATAATGAAGAGTAGCACAGCACAGTTGTGCCCATACCACAAACCTCTTTTTTTTTCTCCTCAAAAAAAAAAAAAGGCATCTTGATCCAGGCTGACAGAGTAAAGGCATCTGCAAGTGGTCATCTAAAATGTTAGTGAAGTAACATTGTTACTTACAAGGAAAAAGGAGCTTTTCAGGTAGGACAATTTCAGTTTCAGAGCTGAAGAAAGGCATAAACACCTGGAAGTTTCTCCATTTGCTTTCTTCTCCAATTATATCAATAAGACCAACATAAGTTGTCTTTGTGCCAGCCTGACACTAACACTTTCACCACTTCTCTCTGCCCCCCAACACCTCTCTAATCCCTGCCCTCACACTTGTATCTGTGCAAAGTCATGGAATCACAGAATCATTTTGGTTGGAAAATTCCAACCATTAAGTCCAACCAATGACCTGACTTACCTGATCTCATCAGTAAACCATGTCCATGCACCTCTTCTGTACCTCCAGGCATCAGGACTCCACTTCCCTGAGCAAGCATCCCAATGCTTCACCATCCTCTCCATGAAGATATTCTTTCTAATATCTAATTTAAACCTCCCCAGCATAACTTGAGACCATGTCCTCATGTTCTATCACTTGTCAGCTGAGAAAGAGACCAAAAGCCACATCACTACAACCTTCTTTCAGGTAGTTGTAGAGAGCAATGAGGTCTCCCTTCAACCTCCTCTTCTGCAGATTAAGCAGCCCCAATTCCTTCAGCTGCTCCTTATAAGCCTTGTTTCCTAGTCCCTTCTCCAGCTGCATTGCTCTTCCCTGCACACCATTAAGCAACTCAACATCTTCCTTGTAATAGGATAGTTCAGCAAGGGTTAGGGATATCCTGGTTTGAAAATCAGATCACTAGGCTGGCATGCAGTTGAAGTGGTTTGTAGTCCCCATTGTTGTTTTGTTGTTTTTTTTTTTGACAAATTATCTTTCCTCTTTTTCAAAGACTTTTCCAGGTTCATGCTACTTTCTTGTTATTTCTGTACAAATACGCTTCTAAACAATTTTACTGGCAAGAACATAATCAGAAATAGCATTCTGAGCAAACCTTTAGGCACAGAAAATAGATTCAGCATTGTGCCCATACCACAAACTTTTTTCTTTCCTCAAAAAATGCATGAGTTTCCACCACTTTGATGAAAAACAATAGGAACTTCCCACATTGACAGATTGTGTCCCATCGAGTGCTGTGTCAGGCTGTTGGTCTGCCCACCAGATGCAGAAAACTTCAGTAAGAATAGTGCTTATTGGAGACAGCATCGATAACAGAACAAATTATCTCACTCCACCTGATTGCTCTTCTGGGAAAAGTGGACAAATGTAACAGATGCCAACGACTTTGCATTGGGAGCTTCTGCAAGATATTCATATAAAACAAGGCAATGCACGAATTAAAAAGCTTCCCATGTCAAAAGAAGCTGAAGGCAAGTCCATCATTATCATTTGACAATACATAGCCCACAGCTGTTTCTTCCTAACACTGGATTATATTCTTAAGGTATAGCCCAAATACTAAGGGTTTTAATGATTTATTATTTTTAGTAGTACAAAACTTTCAAAGGTCATACTCATTTTACTCAGAAAATAGAAACACGTCAAGTAGCTTAATGCATTCAGACCAGCTAATCAACACATCAGCACAGCTAGAATTCTGAATCTGAAATACCTTCCTTGGAGCGGCTCATGGGCTGCAAAAATCATAAATCAGAAATGACTAGTGGTTGTATTCAGCAAATAATTTCAGACAGCAAATACAGTTGAGAAACCTGCAATCTGTCTGCAAGAAGATAAGAAACAATAGGAAGAGATTACTTTGTCTGTCCTTCTCTAGGAAATGAAGGATTTGTACTTTTAGAAAACCCTCGCTGGTTGTCTCCCAAGACACAGCCCTGATCAGCTGTGTAAGCCTGAGCCCAGTTCAGGACACACTCTTAGCACTAATAGCAGTTGCCCAACAGAAAACAGGAAAGAGTTTGTAGAAGCTATCATATTTAACATACACACAAAAAATCTCTATCACTCCATCTTCTGTGTTTACTGCATCCATCAGGGTAAGAAACATCTGCTCCTGCACTATCTGGCTGATCTCTCAGATGAACTGCACATATAGCAATAATATAGCATTGTGAGGGTTTAAAAATTAAATTTATTACAAGATCAGTATCAGGCAGATTTGCACACAGAGGATGCTTCTCAAAAGGTGCAACACACGGTTCCCTCCCTTCCCTGGCTCCCACACTCCCAGCCTGCTGCTCTCCCATATCAATCAACAGGGAGGTCTTTTATCAGCCAAAATACTGCATCCCACAACACACCAGCTCTTTCCCCAGGGCAGCCCCACCACGGGCGCATCAGCACCTGGGGACTCTCCTCACGGCTTCCCCTCTCCATCCAGAGGGGAGCTCCTAACAGCATCGTCACATTGCTTTCTCATGACAGAAGGTATTTTTTTGTGTACCTACCCATGTCCTATCTAATGCAGCTGAGGACACACACAAGCTAGAGCAGAGGTGACTGTGTATGCTTTAGTCCTACATATGCATAGAAAAAGATGTCCATATACACAGATACCTGGAAAACTGCACCAAGAGAGACCGCATGTGCAAAAACGTGTGAGCCAAAACACATGAGCATGTGTGGACCACAGTGCACCCACCAGAGCCGGCTCTAAACACCCTACTCCTTGTTAAAGCACACCTGACAGCTCTGACTCCCAAGCATCTAGCATACCAACTCCCTTTTCCTCCTGCACCAATCTAACTAAAACAAAAAGAACCTGCCATTCACTGCTGGTGGATCAGCCCCAGTCAGCGGAGCAGATTGATGCCAGGTACAGACTTCACTGATAGATGCACTCTAATCCATCAAGCTCTATTTTGCTGGCTTTTGTTGTTGCCGTTGTTTTGTCCATGGCTTTGCTGAGTTCTGCTGGGTTGCTGGGCAAGTAACTCACACTGCAGTCAACACACGTCACACAGTGTTTTCAGTAGAGTTCAGTACAATTTGTAACATTTATCATTGTAATAGCCTAATGAAGGTGAGATGTAATTAGAAAGGGTGTCAGCTGGAATATGGAGTTTGTTTTACAATTATCTCTACAGCGGGTAACCACTGGCACAGAACCATGACTTTTAAAAAGCTGGTAATATGTGGCATAAATGTTCATCATTAGGTGACTTAAAGTGACCCTAAGCCACGTTCTGTAATTGCTGCCTTCCTAAGCACTTAAAAGCAAGCATGAAAATATTAAGGCCATCCCAAGGTAGTTTTTCCAACCAATGGAGACTGTTTATATCCATGCAACTGAGCCCATATAGCTGTCACTTTAACATCATTCCTGCTTGCAGTGATCAGCAGTGATTTTGCTTGAGTGATTTTTGCCTATGTAAGCAAACTCAAATGAATATAACAATAATAAGAACTCCCAGCAGAGCAATTGCCATGGCAAAAAAAAAAAAAAAAAAGTCTCCAGAAACACACATAACCTTCTGATTACACATACAAGAAAGAAAAACAAAATCACTGAGAATTAAAAGCTGTTTAGAAAGTTGCATTTCTGCCTGTTTTACTCAAACTCAGTGTTCATACTCAGGGTAAAGCAAGTTTTTGGCATTTGCCAGGATGGCTAACCCTTATTTAAGGCAGAATGTCTAAAGGCACAAAGAGTACTGTTACTGGATAATGATCTCCTGCTGCTAAATAAATACCATGGTCTGTTGCTTGATGGATGTCATGCAGTAATGATGTCTAATGGTGCTGCTAACAGATAGCTTAATGCTGAGTAGGAGAGACTGGATTCAGGCAGTCAGAAGCCTCCTGAGCCCAACCACCACAATACAAAGGATGACTCTCTCTTAAAGATCTAAGCTTGTCTCTGGGCATCAGATTGTAATTTTAATTCATGAAGTCTCTGAGGGGTAGCCAGATTCCTGGAAGAGCAATAACTTCTGAGTAACAAGCCCTTTGTTCAGCAGAATGAAAAAGTGGACTTTGATATTTATCTAGTATCATGAGCCAATAACCTGTTGTACTGGCATCCTTCTGACATTACCCAAAATGGATTTTAATTTAGTGCAGAAGACTGACAAGAGGTAACACTGAAAACTGTAGCTCAGAAAGTCAGAAGCAGCAAAGATACAGCCAACAGCCATAACATTTGAGCTTTGTTCAGGCTTGCTACAAGATGAATGCAAAGAAACTTGTACCTGCGTATGAGATGCTTCCATTCAGTTCATCATCATAGGGTTCTCCTAAGGTCTTACAAAGCTGAGGCCACCACCTGTTACTGGATTTCCACGGAGAGCCTCCCCACTGCAGATTCGGCAGGGTGTTTGATGAGGGTAGCACTGTACAACACTCAAAAAATGCTGTTAGCAGCTTATCAGGTAACAGCCCCATCTCTAGTCCACCATCTTCACCAGACAGCAGCAAGCACTCTAGTCTTCCATAAGCACCATCCAAATGGCTGTGAGCTGATACATTTTCTGCATTATATGACCAGCCAAGCTATTATGTCGGTAGGCTTTTTGAATCCCACTGTTAATTAGGTAAGCATTGGTCTGCCTCCTGACACATGCTCCTAGCCTGGTCTTCATTTCCTGACCTTAATGACCTGGATATCAGTTCCAGGTGGGATTTACTGACAACTCCTGAGTACACATGGTGACATCTGAATTCATTTATGAAGCTTCTTAAATTTCAGGTTTGGAGGCCCAATTCTAGCTTCCCTGCTCTTTGCATAGCTATCCTGAGTTGCACAAAGAGGACATAAAGAACAAACATTTCAGAGAGCTGCCGTTTTACACTTGCCTTGCAGGGTTTTAAGTGCCCTCCCAGGGAAGAAGTAACAGCTCAGGTTCTCTCTATCTGCTAGTTAATTGAACACGGTTCTTTGATCTCCTCTGAAGATAATCTTCATGCTTATAGTTATGTTGGAGCAGACAATGGGGGGACCTGTCATTTCGGGATCATGTATTTTATTTTCTGTGTAGACATCTCCTACAAGAGAAGCAACATAAATTGCCCCTCCAGTTGAGAGCCTGGTTGCAGAAGTGAGAGTCTCCTATGATGCCATATGATGACAGTGATGGCTCAGAGAAAGCAATGCTGCTAATTGCAGCAATTAAACAGTAATGACATAATTAATGTAAAGATTATGCATGGCTAAAATCCAAGCTATCAGAGTGCAAGAAGTATTTACCATTCCAGTTGAGATGACACCAAATCTGCTCTTATGACATGATTGTGAATAGTGGCTATGGAGAATTTAGGGAACAGTAACAGACCACGTGAAGTAATGGAATGGCCTGATGGGAAGGCAAGGAAAGAGAAAAGGACATTAAATTTAATTGCACAAATTGAGCAATACAAATGAGGAGAACCAAAATAGTCTTGCTATATCAAGAAACTTCAGGTCTGTGCCCCAGACCAACTACAGACCTTATGCCCCACAGTCCTGTTGCACGGACTGACTCCAGTTTCCAGTATATTCAAATGGATGTTTGGTGCTTCCCCCTTCCAAATACATGACAAGAAACAGGACCAGAAAAGTCAATTGTCTCATTTTACTTTTTATAACGCAACCTTTGATGAAGAACAAGTTTTAAGACCTGTGTTAATTCTGCATAACCCACATTTCACACTGCCAGTCTAGTGTATTGACAAATCCCCAACTTCAGAGACGAAGGAAATGAATTGTAAGTGACATTATGAATAGTTAAAAAATCTGTATATTTCTGAAACTTCAGAAATCAGATCTCCCTAGATAGCTGGGTAAAAAAATAAAAGGCGGGGGAGTAAGAGGGTAGCAGGAAGAGGTGAACATAGTCTGTCACGTTTATTCCATGGCTGCCTCAGCTCTCAGCTCACTCTGTAGGTTGGCTTCTAAATTTTGAAAATCTGCCTTGTCATATTTCAAGCTTTCTTTCATCAGGGCAATTAGGAGAACATGCTAAAAATATGCTGAGAAAGCCTTATAAATTGCAAAAAGATTTTTTGGTGATGATTAAAGCCAATTGTGACAGCCCATGAACGCAGACAGTCACATCAATCAGACTGCTGTGCCCAGCAACTTTTCCCCATATTTAGACCAAAAAATTATTGCTATAATTGCCATTTTGAATGTGCAGCAGTAGCAGAACTGCAAAACAAATGCGTAGCATTCTTTGGCTGTGCTACAAGTCGAGACGGTTGTATGTTCACTGAATAGAAATACTTTGGACCTGGAAAACTGGGCTGAAGACATGGCCAGCCCTCAAGCCTTTCCCACAAACCCACCTTGAAACACTGCTATATTAAGTGCTAGTCTTCTGGATCTCTATTGTTTATGCTTCCCTACTGGGTACCATAACATAGTGATAAATGAAACCAAGTTGTTTGCTGTGTATTACCATATGTTTTACTGATTGGTCTTCCTACAGACAAGGAGAGCAGTCTCAAGGAAAAGGGAAGGACTCAGCAATCTCTAGGCTAAAAATACGAAGTGCGTTTTAGAAGGCAGTTTGGTTTTCTAGTGCAGAGTTTTGTTGTATGTTTTTTGTACCCTGGCCCATAGGCAATCTCTTTTAACCAATTTCTCTGTTCTGTACCCAGAATCATAGAATCATTTGGGTCAAGAAAGACCTCTAAGATCATTTAGTCCAACCTTTAACCTAGTACTGACAATCCACCACTAAACCATGCTGCTAAGTTCTAAATCTACACATTTCTTGAAGACCTCCAGGGATGGTGACTCAACTGCTTCCCTGGACAGCCTATTCCAATGCTGCACAACCCTTGGAGTAAACAAATTTATACTAATAGCAAACCCTATGTGTTCATGCAAGCATGCAATATATTGACCAAGTGGCTTTATGGTTGTACTTTGCTTGGTGTCCAAGGAGGGGTAATGGTTTTCCATTTAGATTCTGGAATCTACTGCTTAATGATAAATACACTCCTGACATTGTTAAATGACAGCCTGATTCTAATAAACCCCATGCTGATCTGTTTGTTTGTTTGTTAGAGTGGGTGATTCATCTTCTTGTGCTGTTAAAACTTCAGTTGGAGTTATAGAGACAACATGAATCAGACACAATCAGCATGTCCCCTGCTGGTTTGCTCACTTCCTACCTGTTAACAAAATACTGACTAGTTTTCTGCTCACATTGCAGATCTTATTATTAATTGATTTCATTATTGATTGCTCTTAAAGCCTGTGAGGCCTCTTCAAGGCACACACGAGTCTACAGCAAAAGACTTCCGTGCATATGCTTCTCCCAGGCCACGCAGTATCAAGTTGTAATCCCTTTGTGTTGCTGAGCAAAGTGCCTGCAGCCACGCTGACTTCATGAGAATGAGCTGAGTGCTGTATTTTTTTTCCTTGATTTGCTATTAGAAAGCAAGAAGGGGGGTAGCAGGGTGGAGTGGGAACGGAGGGAAGATCATATTATCTTCAAATCTAATTAAGGTCTCAGCAGCTCCTGAGGATTTGGCTTTATGAAGCTGCTCATAAATTCTTCCTTGTCATCATGCCCACTAATACGTTGCTCTCATGTGCTTGATAAGGGCTTGAGTCATTTTAAATTAGTTGATAATATACCAACAAATAGGCTGTGGGATGCACCAGACAGCCAAGTGCCCTAGAAAGAGCAGCCTCTGAGGAAGGATTCGCAGCTGCCTGAGCAGACCTGGCCTCTCCTTCCATGAGGGCCTCACCGAGGGGAAACGAGCTCCCACCGGCTCTGCTGATGTTGTCATCAGTTTCCTCAGGAATGTGTGTTATACCCAGAAGCTATAACACATACAAGGCATGCACAGCATGCCTCCAGCAATCCTTCATAAGATTTTACAATAAGCCTGGGAAGACCCTAAGGGTCTTATAGGCACCCTGGACATCTCCCCAGGCCCCAGCACAGCCATGGATAGAACAGGGCTGCATTTGGACACACAGGACATGAGATTAAGAAATGGAAACATTAAAGTAATTCTGGGCTGGCCATTTAAGTCACAGACTGGATAGCTAGTAGTTCCTTTACACTCATCCATCCACCCCCTCACAGCTGCTGCTATTGTTATTTGTGACAAAAAGCTGAAGTCAGGTTAAGGTCATGTTCCTTTTCTTTCCCCTATCCAGTTACTTCTTAAGAAATCCAGTTGAAGCACCACAGATATTTTCCTTTCCCTTCTGGATGTTTACACTTTCAGGCATCTTTTGGGAAGAACCCTTAATTCTCATGAAACATGGATATGGGACCATCCATTTTCACAGCCACATGCAGGCAAACCAGTAGAAGGTTTGCTCTCTGCCACTGCAGGTAAAAAGCATGGCAGTGACCATCACCCTGCCCCTTGCAGAACGACCAGTGCCTGCCCCAGGCTGGGTCAGTCAGGGCCTTTTTTCCAGTTGTCTCAGGGAGAACCTGAGATGGCATCTACCGCTAGGAGTCCATCTGCTCCTGTTTGGGGATAACTGCTCTGTGCTCATGAATCAACCTTTTTGGCCTAGCCTTGACACTCCTGCCAAGGACGAAAGGCAATGCAGGACCCACTAAACATATGCAGTCTTGCCTCAGCTGAGGCTAGCAGCCTTGTGCTGAGAGAAGAAAGGGGATGATACCAGACAGGAGTTGCACTGCAAATGCACCTGTATCTCCAGCACCAAGGCCCCCATACCTCTCAAATTCCTAAAAATTAGATGTTAACAGACACCAGGAAAGCCCATTTCAAAAGACTAAGAGGGCTGGGCAACAGGGGGGCAGATACTGTGTTGTTTTTTTTCTTCCGTGTTGCTTTTTCCTTTAAAGCACACATTCTGTTTTGCTGTTCTCTCTGTAGGCTGACTACCAGAATACCTAAACAGGCAGCCACCAGTCAAGGAGGATGGAATACCATTGTATTTGAAGCCCGTAAGGATGGAAGTATCCATACTGGAAGTATTGGCTCTAAGGACAAAATTATTAACTGATGGCAAGAGGAGGGAAGAAGATATATAAGATACTGTGTCTATCCAGAAAGAAAAGCAAGGTGCACATGTGACCCTCCAGAGACACCATTTACCAACTGGCAGCCCAGGTGGAATCTCACAGACCAATTTGCTGATTCTTCCTGAATGCAACAGGAGCAGCCTGGCATCTTACTCACTAGGTAAACCCCTCAAAGCATTCAGATCTATCTCACTTGCCTTGGTAGTATGCTCTGAGTTACACTGCCAGGCATTGTGAGTCTCTGTAATGTCACAGGGAAATATGAGACACCTGTCCTGAATCAAAGCAGATAGGCTTATCTTGTTTCAGAGCCAACTCATGGTTGGGTAGAGATTAGATTGGCTGTAAGAAATTCCTGTTATTGTGCAACTTATTATTCATGGCAGGGTGAAAATGGCTTCAAAGGTGATCCTACATACTCTAAAGGATATCTTCTTACATCTAACAAACATTATACAAACCAAATTGGTTTTCTGCTTCAAGCACCTCTGTGCAGGAAAAAAAAAAAAATCAATTTCAAGTTGCAGTGGCTGTGATCTTTCAAGGTAAACATCCATTGCAAACATGTTTGGCAATGCAAAGGTGCAGACATGACAAGTGATATACAAGTCAACGTAGTGCTGTATCCTGATCAAAGTTTGACCTCCAAGGTACTGAACAATCCACTGCCCCTCTAACAACAGTTTCACTAACAGAAGCAAAAATATGTTGTAATGCAATAAGCAAATTTATTTTAACCCCTACATCATTCTGGGGCAGCAATTTTAAGTCACTGGACCAGTTAGCCTTAAACATGAAAAGACCTCGAAGTGCAGAGTGCTGACCGAACATCTATCCAGGCCTTACTCACTCCTGGGAGTACGTGGTGTCACGCTCAGCTGATTTGTAATGTCCTTGGTTACTCCCCAGTCTCACCTGGCCTGCTGCAGCAGAAGCCTCACAGCTCCACAACTCACTGAGCATCTTGTAAACTCACTCCATTTGCCCTCTGGCACCTCTTGTGTCTGTCAGACCAGCTGCCAGTGCTTCCCACCAGTGCTAACCCTCCAGAAAACTCTCTTTCAGCTCAGCTTGTGCACAACCTTCCTCAGCGCCACTCTCCAAGGATTACTGCGGAGGTGAAAACAGCCTAAAGATGAGGATTAGCAGCTCTGTCCAACAGTAAAACAGGCTCACACAACTTCTCCTAGCTGAGAAAAGGAGGCATGGCATTGTATATCTCTCCTGCAGAGACAAACAGATATATTGGTGTTAATGGAGTTAACTTTCCCTGCAGCGGCCCATACAGTGCTTTCTCTGCATTTCCACATGGCTTTTGCTTGTTGGTTTTTTGTTTGTTTGTTTTTCCCTTTTCCCCTTTCCCTTTTCCCTTTAGATAAATTATTTAATAATTTTCCCTTAATAATTATTTTTCCTTTAATTAAATTATCCTTACATCACCTTGTGAGTTGTTTCTTTCCTTTTGTTTTTCCCCTCCTAAGGAGGGGGAGTGAGAGAGTGGCTGTGGTGGAGTTCAGATGCCCAGCAAGGTAAAACCACCACAGTGGGCTGTCTCCATGGTCAGAGTTAGTTTGGAGCATGTAGTGAGTGTTTCATACATGATACAACTTGTGTGCTCTGAGTGTCCTCACAGAGGAGTCCCTGCTGCAGCACAGAGCTGCTACCCTGAAGGGGAAGCAACCCTTTCCCTCACACACAGTAAAACTAAGAATTTTTAAAACTAAGACCTGTATCTACCTGACCTTTAGGTGGGAGTTTGCTTCTTCCTGGTTTTCTCAGCTTGAGCAGTAGAAACAGGCTAGCCAGGACACTGCTATCTGTAATCAGCTTACAGCACAAGGTAGGAAAGCTTGGGCCACAGGAACTGCAGAAAAAAAAAATGCTAATAATCATTACATGTTCACAGTGAAGATCTCTTTTTTCCACCCTTATCTTAAAAATGAGCTTAAACACATTTCTACTTGACTCCATAACCTGTGTCCTTGGAACAGTCCTGATTTTGCAATATTCATCTTTTATTTCATGTATGGGGTTACATATAAACTTTCAATACTCCTTTCACTTTCCCTTTTTTTCTCTCTTTCCTATGTTGGTTGGTTGATTTTACAAGTGAATTTCACAGTACGGTAGCAGTGTCTTGTCTCTACACTTCTTTCTCATAAATCATCAAAAAATGAGACATTAGCTGTTGCAGTGGATGGTCCAACCTTGAAGCTCTGTCATGTTTTTTTATACATCACATACAACTTGGATTTCCTTAGTGCCCAAGTAATATCAGAGAAAACAAAGCATCCCTACACTGCAAAAGCAACGTGGTTACCTGCAAGTTTACAGTTTTTTTTTTCATCAGCTCCAAGCTAAAATGCAGCTTAACTTGAAACTTAATTAGACTCAATTAGAGACAAAATAGCTTGTAACATTTTTATTCTTACAAGGTTCTTAGGCACTTCCAGTGAAGACATGCAGAAAACACCTGTAAACCTGAAATAATTCCACTGGATCTCATGTCTTAAGTCTCAATGTAGGCTGGACACCCATACCAGACATGTAAACAGCCACCTAAAACTGGTGCTGGAATGATCACTCAAATAAATTAAGTTAGCCAGAAAATTGATGAGCTACAGTTTCATCTGCCACGTGTTTTCATTATTAGCATCTTTTGATGTTTGATTTTGCATCCTTTACCACTTCTGCAAGCAATTCCAGCCCACAGTTTTTCATTAAAGCGTTTAAGATCTGAAGCTTGAGCAGCATAGGTCCTATTGCACAGTTGTGATCAGAGTCCCAGCCATGAAGAAGACAAACCTGCTGCACTACAGCCCCTGCTTTACTTAGGGCAGTGTGGTGTGACGAACCCTGGCTGGCAACTAAGAAGGATGTGGGCCTATTAGAGAAGGTGCAGAGGAGGGCCACAAAGATGATCAGAGGGCTGGAGCACCTCTCCTGCAAAGAAAGGCTGAGAGAGCTGGGGATGTTCATCCTACAGAAGAGAAGGCTCTGGGGTGACCTCATTGTGACTTTCCGGTACTTGAAGGGGTCTTACAAAAAAGATGGAGAGCAACTCTTTGCTCAATCCAATAATGACAGGATGAGGAGGAATGGTTTTAAACTAAAAGAGGGGAGATTCAGATTAGAAGTTAGAAGAAAATTCTTCACTCGGAGTGTGGTGAGGCACTAGCACAGGTTGCCCAGAGAGGTTGTGGATGCCCCATCCCTGGAGATGTTAAAGGCCAGGTTAGATAAGGCCCTGGGCAGCCTGATGTAGTGGGTGGCATCTCTGCCTATGGCAAGGGGGATGGAACTAGATATCTGAGGTCCCTTCCAACCCAGGCCATTCTGTGATTCCATGATTGCTGCCTGTCTTAAACTATAGTCCTCCAAGTCTTCATCAATCGGCCCAATTTTCCTGCTGCCACACTGAATGATTAAAGAAGTTCAAGTTCAATTTCCTTCAGTTTACTACTAAGTTACTACATCTGCATGTTATAAGCTGAGGTTCCAACCATTGATGCTTTGTGTTGTTATCTTATAGTACTATGTTGGCACAGAGAGGATGAGCACAAAATAATTGGAAATGAGCCAGGTAGGATCTGTAGGACTTCCCCCAGCTCAATTAAAATCATGTAGATTTTTTTCCCATTGGAACATGAATCTCTTTTGGAAAGGGAGGGGAAGGCTAAGATGATTTTTGTTGTGTTGGCATAGCTTTGCCTGGCTCATTAAAAGGCAGTAGATGTTCTAGACCTGAGTTTCCTGCCGAGTCTAATTTTCGCAGGGGATTTCCCCAAGGCACAAGAAGTGACTTATCATAATAACAGATAATAAAGCCTGTCACAAAACTCAATGTCCAGGATTAGAACCATATTTCCTAATTTATTTTCTATTTGTTCAAATCAATGCAAAAATGTTACCAAAAAGCATTACTACCTAATGACATTAGGGCTTAAGAGGTAGAGGCATAGGAGCCCATCTAGATATGCTTATGAAAGGTCAAGTATATCAGTTCACAGCATCATAATAAACATCTAGGGAGGTAACAAATACAAAGCAAAAACGTTCATCTGTCTCCAGTGTATTTTAATAAGTTAAATAAAACTAAAAGCGTGAGTAGGATTTCAGTAGCAGTTAGCCTTTCCCCTGACACAATACAAGATCTTTTTTTAAGGGATGCTAATCAGACTTGCTAAATGCCATATTGGGGCTAGCTCAGGAAACTACCAGTTCATTGTCCCCTTGTATTAAGCTTCCCAGGAGTCAGGGTGATACCCCAAAATGCTTTCCCCAAAAACATTTCTGATTCATAGGGCTAATCTCACTTCCTGGCCATGCTTTATGCTGATGGTTATGCCAACAGACGCATAAAGCACAATCACCTGCAGCTCTCTAGGTTTGTTAGGTACGTGGTAGCTTTTGGGCCTCCAGGGCAGATGCATTCCGCAGTGTAGCAGGGGATCACGGCGTGCAAAGCGTTTCCTAATTCGAGGTTCAGGTCTCCAGCTGCAGGAAGTGCCTGAACCTGTTGCTGCCAGTGGTGGGTGACAGAGATACTGTCTGCCTGAGGTCTAAGCAGGTGGAGGATCTGATCAGCCTGGTCGCAGAGCTCAGGGAGGTGGTGGAGAGATTAGGGACTATCTGGGAGTGTGAGCAGGCGTTAGACTGGTGGAGCAGCTCCCTACCATGCCTATAAGGCCCAGAGAGTGGTGGTGAACGGAGTAAAATCCAGCTGGTGACCGGTCACCTGTGGTGTTCCCCAGGGGTCGGTGTTGGGGCCCATCCTCTTTCATATATTTATTTATGATTTGGATGAGGGAATTGAGTGCACCCTCAGTAAGTTTGCAGTGACACCAAGTTGAGGGGAATTGTTGATCTGCCAGACGGTAGGAAGGCCCTGCAGAGGGACCTGGACAGGTTGGGTCAATGGGCAGAGGTCAATGGGATGAGGTTCAACATGGCCAAGTGCCAGGGCCTGCACTTTGGCCACAACAACCCCATGCAGTGCTACAGGCTTGGGGCAGCATGGCTGGAAAGCTGTGCAGAGGTAAAGGATCTGGGGGTGCTGGTTGATGCTCGCCTGAACATGAGCTGGCAGTGTGCCCAGGTGGCCAAGAAGGCCAACGGCATCCTGGCTTGTGTCATGAATAGTGTAGCCAGCAGGAGCAGGGAGGTGATCGTTCCCTGTACTCTGCTCTGGTGAGGCCGCATGTCAAGCGCTGTGTTCAGCTTTGGGCCCCTCACTACAAGAAGGACATCGAGGCCCTGGAGCGTGTCCAGAGAGGGTGTCCAAAGCTGGTGAAGGGCCTGGAGCACAAGGCCTGTGAGGAGCAGCTGAGGGCACTGGGGTTGTTCAGTCTGGAGGAGGCTCAGGGGTGACCTTATTTCTCTGCAACTGCCTGAAAGGAAGCTGTGGGGAGCTGGAGGATGGCATCTTCTCACAAGTAACTAGTGATAGGAGTAGAGGAAATGGCCTCAAGTTGTGCCAGGGGAGGTTTAGGTTGGAAATTAGGAGACATTTATTCTCAGAAAAAATGGTTAGGTGTTAGAACAGGTTGCCCAGGGAAGCAGTGGAGTCACCGTCTCTGGGGGTGTTTAAAGAAAGGTTGGATGTGGTGCTTAGGAACATGGCTTGGTGTGTGACATTGGTGGTTGGGGGATGGTTGGACTAGATGATCTTGGAGGTCTTTTCCAACCTTAATGAGTCTATGATTCTCTGCAATGTCTGGGTCAGAGTGTACCCACTAGGTGCTGGACTTCAAACCTGAAGCCAAGGGTTTCAGCTAATGGCTGGGTCAGCCGCAAGGCAGCAGCATTTTGTCTCTAAATGTTCAGGATCAAAGCACCAGCTGCTTGGCAAACCAAGGCTGCAGGCATGGCACAGGTATGAACATGGTAAGCTGCAAGGTGAGAGGTGATTTCCCTAGCTAACACTAGACAGGGAATTGTTACAGCATGGCTGTCATCATCAGTGTGAAAAGTAGAAGTGATATTTGTGGTTCAATTAAATAGGAGCCCAGGGTCACTCCCCTGCCTTGTGAAATGGATCCATTTCATTTTAAGTGCTTCCCTTTCCCCTTTCCAAAGTGGTGACATGGAAACAATGCAATCTACCACCATGAAGCATTAACTTACTTCATCGCAGTAATCACCACAGCACCTTGGAAGTATACCCTGCAACATTTTGTAAATAGTTACGCTGGTTCTGTCATTAAAACCAGGGAGATTTACACATACAACTTTCCCCCAATGCTAAGGGAGGAGAAATGAAAGCAGTAAAATTCTGAAAGCCAGCAATTTATTCAAGAAGGCATTCTGAAAGCACTTGAAGGCTCAAAGGCTTCAAAGTCTCATGATATTTTACCTATAGCTTGTAGCACAGGGACCAAAGGACAGGATTTTCATTAAAACCTAAGGCTTTTAGAGGCACAAATTGTGTTTTGTTTTTGGTTGTTTTTTTGTTGTTTTTTTTTTCAAGTCAGGAGTCCTGTGAAATTTCTCTTCAAGAGCTGTTGCCACACAAAAGCTCTATATGCAGTTCTTTGTGCTCCACCACCTGTTACCTGCTCTGAAGGGAAGGTTTCTCCTAATCTTAAAACCTGTTCTGAAGTCTTCTGTCTTTTTCTCCTTTAGCAGTCACATAGCCATAGCACCTGACATGACGTCTAATAATTTATCTCCAAAACCCAAGGAAATCATTTCTGCCAAGTCTTTGAAAGACACACTGGGAGAGAGGTATTTTGTGATACAAAGGTCTCCACTCTCAGGTGCAACTGGGGGATTCCTAAACCCTTTCTTCAGTACTTCACATCTTGGGCTAAAAGATACCTGGGAAACAAAACCAGGCAATTCCTTTACCTATCCCTTCTCCTTTCTCAGAGCAGTCTCCTTTGCTTTCGGTAGCAACACTTCATGGGAGTCCCCTCTTCCTTAGTCTGGAAATTGAGAAACACAAAGATGACACAATTACCCTTAACTGCTGAAAATATTATTTTTTTTATGGAAGAAGAGTTAAAATTTTACTAATTCCAGGTTGTATGAAGCACTGAGAGAAACATAATGAGATTGTAAGGGAGTTTTCAGTGACTGAGGCTCAACCATGTCCTTCAGAAACAAGAAATAATCATATTACTGCTGCTCCTCCCAGCTTCACAGTGGCTTGTATCCTTGAATCTCACACGCTGAATCCTCTGTTTGCTTGGACTTCAGAGATTCAACACCCCCATACACGGCACAGAGGTGGTCAGTCCTGTTACCCGATGGCTAGATCCTGGCCATAACTGTAAATGACTGCCCTGTCTGTGTACATACATGTCCATGGATTGGATACAAATTTGAATGTGCAACACAGCTCTACCATGCTGTCTGCAGAAGACATTCAATCACAGCAATAAAAAGTGCAAGGTAATTCAGCATTTTCCACTTGATCTCAGGTGCTGCTTCTTCGTATCCCTTAGTGCATCCCTCCTCATGCACCTGCCTCATTCCCCAAAGCTATTGACATGCTTGCTTTTTTTTTTTTTTTTTTTGAGTCCAAGTCTCCTTTTGGTGTCCTTTGTTCTTCTACCTGTGCTTCCAGTGAGATTAATAAATATTGTACACACAGAACTTCTGCAGGGCCCATCACAGGAGCCCCAAGTATCCCTCTAAAACATTTCATTTTGGTTTCTTGCCATCCCTTCTTTTTGAACATATGACTGCCAACAGACCAATAGCAGCTACGTGCTTTGCAATCAACAGCCATTGTTCAACCCGCAGCACTGTGTCCTCCCTTTTATTTGAGTGATTCTTCTCCTGTCACACAGTACACAAGGACCCCGATGGTTTTGCATGTGAGTAGTGTCAGGTGCCTCTCAGCTGTGTGTAGCAAGTCTCAGTGCCCGGCCCAGCTGGGTAAGTCCTCAAGCAGGTCAAGACATCACCATGTCCCACCGCTGACTCATGGCTGTGCTCTCGCAAGGATTGATGACAAGCTCTTTGGTATTCTCGTTCGTGTCCCCAGTCATCTCAGTGTCCAAACAGAAGCGTGAAGCTATGTGCTCAATGTGTGACCCAACTTTACTCCATCGCTGCAGACATACAGAAGAGGAGAAACATGAGTGAACAAGCTTCCTCCTCTTTATGTTTTTACTACACTGGTTCAGCATCAAGAGACAGTCATCACTACAACTTCATGGCCTGATGCTGGGAAGTACAGGGCTCCCCCAGCCTACGTCAAACAGAGCACATGCTGAGCATTTCTCCCATCTGAAACACACATTTAAGCTCAGCCTCTGTTTGGCATCAGAAAGTGAGTATCACTAACAGCTTTTTCCCCAGGTCACTGGTTCAAATGTCAGCTCAATGATTAAATGCAGAGAAATGTTAGCATCTGCCAGCTGACTGGCAGCCATGTGGACTAAATTGCCAGTTTCACTTTGACTTCTGCAGATAAGTATCCAGATCACCACTTGCACTAATAGACATCCTTACCAACACATTCATTTAAAAGGCAAAGGGTTGAACAGGCCAGGGTCTGTGCTTCTAGACAGACTGTGCTTCCCAGATGATGTCAAAGCACACCAGCAATTCAATGATTCTATATTATGCTGAAAGAAAGAGAACTTCGAAGAAAATGGGGTGTCAAAGAAAAGGCTCACCTGCTTGTTGTCACCTTCTTTGCAAGGTGACAGGAGCACCTGGGAACCAGGGAAAAGGGTGTACACGGACAAGCACAGCTGCTGCTGACGGACTTGGTGGTTGTATGTGTATGTCCATTCCTGCAAAGAGGGATAAAAGAAAGGTGGTGAGAAATCAGGGATGATTCTTGGTATTCCTATATCTGGAAAGCAAACATTTGGGCTTGGATCCTGCCCCCTATGAAACCAAGCACAAACCTCATTGACTTCAAGAGACACCAGGACAGGTCACTAGGGATTCTTCAAGCCTGGGGAACCACACTGAAGACTGGCCACCAGCATGATGCAACCCCATTTACTATAAAACTATAAAACTTTTACTATAAAACTTTGAGCCCTACCCATCAGCCAATTGCTCATCCATTCTGTTATGTATTTATCTAGCTGGATATAATGATACTGTGAGAAATAGCATTGAAAGCTTTGCTGAAATCCAAAAAGATAGCATCAACTGGCTTCCCCTGGTCAGCTAGATGCGTGACCTTGTCATAAAAGGAAATTAAGTTAATTAGGCAGTGAACATATGTTGGCTGCGACCGATGACTGCATTGACCTTCAGGTGTTTTCAGTAACTCCCATAATAATCTTCTCCATAATTTTACCAGGCACTGAAGAGAGACCAACAAGCCTGTAATTACCAGGGTCTTCTTTCTTGCCCTTCTTGAAAACTAGAATAACGTTTGCCACCTTCCAGTCAACTGGGACCTCACCAGATACCCAAGACCATTGAAAAAGAATTGAAAGAGGTCTCACAATGAGGGGATTTCTTGACCTCTGTAACCTGCTTACTTCACTGAAACACCTCACAGAGGATGGTTCCTCCCAGAGGTTCTCTATGCTTTTTTCCCAGGCCAGGCTTTGTTCATGCCATCTCTTTATTCACACTGTCTCAAGGCAGGACCATCCTCTCATTCAACAAAGGTCCATGGGATAGACAGGGTGGTGGTAACCATGTCTCCTAAGCAATTCATCATTAGAAGTGAGGCCTACAGAGCTAAATGTATGCATCAGTTCAACAGTTGACATTAGATCCTCCCTCCTTGCCCCAGGCTGTCATGCTACTCTTTTATCTAAACTGAAGGATTTTCAGAAGGCTCTTTATTTCAACAGAATGGCTTTTTATGGAAGCCAGTCCTGCTGAAAATGTTTTATCTAGTTCTAGTTTTTATCTTGTCCCTTTTCAGCCCTACATGAAAGCCTGAGAAAATGATACATAAAATCGAGAGTCTGAAAAAAAGGCACTTGAACACACAGAATCCATGAAAAGCTTTGAGTTAAAATAAAGGCAAATGGCCATACAAATTTTTATCTTACCCTACTTTTTCTCTTATTTGTATTATTTAGAATGAAAATTCCTGCTTTTTTCCCCAGGAGAAACTACTTTATCTTCTAAACCCTGGCACATCAAATACTCCAGTGGCCAGCACAGCAGTAACAATGGCAGAGGCTTGCACCCCAGGGGTTGTGGTGAACTGGGCAGCCCCAGGGTCCTCCTAAGAGAGACCTTTAAGGAGCTAACATGCCTCCAGGGCTGCAGGCTGGCCTGTAGATGCCAGCAGGATTATGAGCTGACCACTGACACCAAGGAAAAACAGACACATGAGGTGAAACTGAGATCAATGTTTCCTGCCTTTTCAAAGATAAAACAGCTTTTGCTGAAATGGTGGTGGAGTGAAGAGGAAGAGGGTGGGCTGGGAAAGTAGAACTACCAGCTGCACACCACAAACAGCAATCCTCTCGATCCCCTTCCTCTGAAGCTTCAGCTAGTACTAACCCGCACCCGAGGCTTGTGATTATTTTTCAAGGATTTAGCATCATTCAAGCAGGCACCTGTCACTGCTACTCAGCATCATTCAGAAATGAGGAAACTATTTTAAAAATGTGACCTTCAGCCTGGCACAGTAGCCTCTCAGCCTAGCAAGGAGCAGCTTGACACAAGCCCAGTGTTATGTGACAGAACAGTACATTCTCCACTGCCAAACAAGAGGTCGGCTGTACCCTAAAGCCAGGGTAGCAGCCAGAGAAAAAACATTTCTGATGAAGCCAGGAACAACTTCACCCCTCATTACTACTTTCTTAACCTTAATAGGAAAGAGTTCCCAAGACTGTTAGCGTGTGACTGCATGGGTCACCTAAGGATACCCAAGCACTCCACTCATTGCACCCTGGGGTGCAATGTGGGCTCAGGCACATCTCAGGAGAGGGAAAGAAAAGTGTAAAGGGTTCCTGTGGCAGTCCAGGTGCAGAAGTGACACTGCTGCCAGCCAGCCCGTGCTCTGTCAGCTCAGCCCAGCTACAAGCCCTGCCATTTCCTAAACTTTCCCCTCCACAGCAACAGCTCTGCAAGTTTCTTTTTTGAGTCCCAGTGGCTCCAATACGGAAAACATACAAAAATGACTGTATTTTTGCATTTGCTAACACTCTGTCATTGCAGGTTATGCCAGGAACAATTTTCCCTTATCAACACTGCCACACTCCCCAGAGAGCGCCATTTCTTTGCTAACTTTCTGTCATCTCCTCTGGGCCAGTTTTGACATACTAGCCACCAAGGATGGCCACTAGTTTGACACCTTTGGGCTCTCCTGCTAAGCCATACTCAGGCCTCTTCTCTATGACTACTGTACCACAGAGGAGCAGGGGCCACACATTGGCCTCAGTGGTCCTGCGACATAAAGGCTTCTCCGGGGATTTTATGCTGTGATAAGCCACAGCAAGATGTTACTTCAGTATATTGAAGGTCAAGGATATTGCTTTTCTTACATCAAATACGAAACTAAGCACCATTTGGGCCTGCTGCATCCTACACAGCCTGGTGATCATAGAATCATAAAATCAGTCAGGTTGGAAAAGACCTCTAAGATCACGTAGTCCAACCTTTAACCTAGTGCTGACAAGTCCATCACTAAACCATGCTACTAAGTTCTACATCTACACGTTTCTTGAAGACCTCCAGGGATGGTGACCCAACCACTTCCCTATGCAGCCTATTCCACTGCTACACAACTCCTTCAGTAAACAAATTTCTCCTAATATCCAACCTAAACCTTCTCTGGCACAACTCAAGGTCATCGTCTCGTCTTACCACTCGATGCTTGGGATAAGAGTCCGATCCCCACCTCAATTTTACCTTAAGGTAATTGTAAAGTACAGTAAGGTCTCCCCTGAGCCTCCTCTTCTCCAAACTAAAAACCCCCAGCTCCCTCAGCTGCTCCTCACAGGACTTGTGCTCCAGGCCCTTCACCAGCTTCGTAGCCCTTCTCTGGACATGCTCCAGGGCCTTGATGTCCTTCTTGTAGTGAGGGGCCCAAAGCTGAACACAGCACTAGAGATGCAGCCTCACCAGAGCAGAGTACAGGAGGACAATCACCTCCCTAGTCCTGCTGACCACTTGTATCTCTGATACAAGTCAGGATGCTGTTGGCCTTCTTGGCCACCTGGGCACACTGCCAACTCATGCTCATTAACCAGTCTCCTTAACAGGCCGAAGTCTGCCCTCTGGATGTCCAGGGTGGCAGTTCTGCTAACCCCCGTCCTTACTTTTCCAAGAGTCAAAAACTCTATTGTTATGATCACTGTGTCCAAGACGACCTCCAACCTTCACATCTCCCACAAGTCCTTACTTATTTATGACCAAAAGGTCCAGAGGGGCACCATCCCTAGTTGGCTCACTGTCAGGAAGTTATCTTCCACACACTCTAGAAACCTCCTAGGCCATTTCTTCTCTGTTGTGTTGTATTTCGAGCAGACATCTTGTAAGTTCAAGTCCCCCACAAGAACAAGGAATAGTGATTGCAAGACTTCTCCAAGCCGTTTGTAGAATATTTTGTCTGCCTCTTCAGCCTGGTTAGGCAGTCTATAACAGACACCCACAAGGACTTCTGCCTCCTTGGCCCTTGCCTCTGATTCTTACCCTGTTGTCACCATTATTAATCTCAAGACAATCCAAACATCCCCTAAGATGGTGGCTACCCCACCGTATCACCCTTCCCTCCTGAAGAGTTTGTAGCCATCCATTGCTTGATTATAGCCCGCATGTCATACCTAATTTTAAGTAATCTTGCAACAATTGTACAATTAAAATATAATATTCTATCCACAATGAAAATTTTAACACATTACTTCCATCTGGAATGTTTCCTGTGGCTTACAAGTACTACTTCAAAAGGAAACAGAAAGATGAAAGGGATAAAAATGTTCTCTATTCCTGCCTCTTTGTTGAGTGAAGCCATTCGGTGATCTGGCTGTATTGCATTTTTCTTCTGTTCTGCTGCAGAATTACACTGACCGCACCCCTGGACATGCACAAGAAATGGAGTTGACATCCAGTGGAAAGCAAACAGCAGCAGAGTCAGAATGTGAAGATGAAAAAGTTCATGGCAAGAAAAATTCTGCAAATTTTCTCCATTGAAGTGTCAAAACATGTTTGATGGGAATAAAACAATCCAACTTGGTGGCATGGCATTTCTCATTGTAATATATCACATAAAATTGGTATCTCAGGAAAGACCAATGCCATTTCATTTTGAAATTTTTCACGCAGTATTTCAAAATACTTCAAGCAGTATTTTCCATTCTGATTATCCTCCAAAAAAAAGATTTTTTAAAACATTCAATTTATTGGAAGTTGCAATTTTCACTGTTTTTTTTTTTTTCCTTCAGCAAAGTTGCCCTGCAAAACACGATGACCTGTTCTCATTAGCTCACTTCTCTTGCTGTTTGTGTAAGTCCATATAGCACTAGAAGAAAAAAAAAAGAATTATAAAACCTGGAAACCAGGTAAATTTTAAGAACTATGACTATGTGGCACTTGCAGTTATATTCACTATATTTTTGGAAATGACTAAAATTGAAATAGTCTTTTTTTTTTTTCTTTTTTTCTTTTTTAAACCAGACTGTAACATTATTTTAGTGACTAAAGGCAGGCATTCAATCACATGTGAAAGAGATGCCCATAATGACATACTTTGTTTGCATATCCAGATTACGGAAATTTTCAGGAACATCTTCAGGCTGGGTCTTATACATGTATCTGGTCTGAATGTTTAACTATGAGGGTTAAGGATGAACTGTCAAGTGGAAGTGATGCATACTGTTGCCTAATTAATTATTTTGCGGCACACCAAAAAAAAGGAAGTGATTGTTATCCTCCCTGCTTTTAAATGGGAAAGGTGAGAGAATGAATGCACTGACATGCTCAAAATCACAAAGGGAGCCTGAGGCAAAGGCAGGTTTTGAAGCTACAGTCCTCAGGGTCCTGCTCCAGTGACTCCACAGTAAGGCACATATGCCAGCTCTCAGCTCTAACATTTCCTAGAATATGCTTTTGAAAACACATGCTGATTCACATAGCTTTTTTTTTTTTTTTTGTGCCTCAGTGAGATTGAAAAAGCAAGATCACCCTCATTAAATTCTCAATAGTTTAATGGGCAATTGAGAGAACGCAGACTATAAAGTTATAAATACCATTGCAATTCAGAGCATTTTGAAAGAAATAAGGCTGAAAGATGAGAGAAAATTATAGTTCTCTTTGTCTTTCTCTGATCTCTGCAGATGGGCAGCAGTAAGAGCTCAGTGCAGACTAGCACAGAGATAAGTGGTCTAGCTCGTACTGGGGCTCTGGCACCAGCCTCTGCTGCTGCCCAGGGCCTCTGCTGAGGCGAGGAGGTTTAACCACATGCTCCCTCAGGAAAGGGACTGGCAGCAGGGTAACCCTCTAACAGAACTTTAGCAGACTTAGGAAATCACCTTGCAGCTGCACCAGACCCTGAATCTCCAGCCTTCTCACCTGTGCTGTTGCTGCTGTCCCTTTGCTGTTGATGCAAGGATTTAAGCTCACGATGGGCAACTCTTGGACTTCAGACTGGTGCGACTCCAAGCAACTCTGCCTTTGCCTGATCATCCCGGTCTGATATAGCAATTCCTTGGGAATCCTGTGGGAACAATGTGGAGATAAAAAAAAAATCATCCCTGCTCCCCCCAGGCATGTAGTGTACTCCCAGGGAGGCTCAGTGGGGTGAGGAGGGTGTTGTCATGCCAGTTCACATTCAGGAAATGAGAGGCAAGATCTACTTCAGCATCAAACCACTACAAGCAGTGCATGGCCAGGGACATTGCAGAAGCAGCACTCACAGATGGATGGTCAGCCTTTATAAGGGGAAAGAATAAATAACCGTGCAAGGCAAATAGAGAAGCAAGGAACAGACTGTGAGCAGGCTGAAGGTCAGCTTTCAGCTTACAGAAATGGGAAACTTCATAACAAACTGCTGCACAGTTCTGGCATTCCTTTTCAGTGCTGCTGCACAACGCCATGCACGGTGAAAAAAGCCAGAAGATGGCTATAAATCATTCTTACACTGAGACTCTGCACTCAGCCATTGCGCCAGCAGGTCCCTGGAGGTATCTCCAAAACTTGTGCACCCTTTCTGCTCCTCCTAGCAGCTACTAGGGTAATGGATGCAATGGTTCCTGGAGTACTTTGGTGACTAAAAGGGATCTGCACAATAGCAGCTGTGGAAGTGCACATAAAACAAAGCACTAGGGTATGAGTAAGGCAGAGTCACCTGAATACAGGTCATAAACTCCTAGCATGGACACTCTAATAACAAGGAGGTCTTGTGCCACGGAGAGCCATGGCTAAGACTGCTTATGGAAAGCAGGATCACAAATGAACTACGTCACACTGTGAATGAGCAGTGTTTAAAAAAATTCACAAATACACCAAATTTGCCATGCTCTGCTGTAAAGCCCAAGGGAGGAGGTGTCGGTGTCTCTGGGTAGGACGGAGACATGGAGACTGGAGGGGCAGAGAAAATGTCTCTGGCAGCAGGGACAGGGCATCCCCCTGGAAATGTGACATCCATACCGGAGTTCGGGGTAAACATTCTCCAGGTACCACTTGAAGCTATGGCACTTCAGTCTTTTCCGCAACTCCACTCTGCTCTGGATGCTGGGGAGAGAAAATACGGTGGAGTGACAATGGAGATTGTGAGAGTCAAACCCAAGGCACCAAAACCCAACAGATATGCACGGACAGCAAACACCAGACCATCAGCAGGGCTATTTCCTGCTGTCTTCTACATAAGCTTGGTCTGTTGCTTTAATCTCTGTGTCTTTTGGAGGTCTCACCTGTTAAAATCCCATGATTCGACATATTGCCAAATATTGATAACATTGCCATTTTAATGAGGAGTCTGGAGTTTAGGGGATGAAAAGGTTTGTGGAAAATCATAGACATTTAAAAATGATTAGTAACAAGTGTGTGCTATCTACTACATGTAATAAAATCAATTAATGGAAAAATTAATCAAAATTAATATATGCTATTATAAGTTACTCTTAGTTTAGAAGTACTACAGAAGGCCTTGATTCACAGGAGCACTTAAATACACCTTTAAATCACTAGAAATTAATCATATGGTGATATACTTCTTTCTTACATTAATCAGGGCTAAACTGCTTAGGTGTCATGCTGTATAGAGTGACATCTCCCTCCCTCTAGCTCCTCTTCGGGCCTGCCTCTACCTATGGAGCTGGTATGACCTCCAGTACCTTCCCTTTGCGTAATTTATCTTCTCTCCACCCTCATTCACATATTGAGCAGGACAGAGTTACTACTTCATCCCGCTCTGACAGATGGAAAGAGGATATGAATTCAGTGGAAACAGGTTAATCTCCAAGATTTCAATTTATTTATCCTGGAAATGGAAGAATAGCCAGAATGAATTTCATTTTGGCTTTGAACTCTGCTATGCTCCAAAGGAAACATTCTAAGGAAAGGAAGAGCATATGAAAATGAGAAAATAACACAAACACATAAAATCCACCTGACATGGGAGATATTTCTGACTGTTCAAATTATGAATAGAAAACTCCATCAATATTAAGCATTTGCTCCTTTCCAATAAAGCCTTACTAGGTCCAAAATCTGATGATTTTCATGACATTTAGCTGCCAGCAAGACCTGTGGACTCTTCCCTCAAATTCAGTTCTGGGACCAGAAGTACTTGTACTAACACTAAGAATAGGACATGGGCAGAGGAGGTTTCTGTTTCCCTCACCATGACTTGGTTTACTCATCAGGACAAAGTAGCATCACGTATAAACTCCCATTTTATATTGCTGTGCTTGTAGCTTCTGACTGCCATTAGCATTTAATTGAGCGTTATTGCAGAAGCAATGCAGGCAGGTTTCCACTGCAGGGTGACAGCACCACAAAAACCAACTGCAGCTGGCAGGACACGGGCACTTACTTTCCACAGGGTCTCCCCTGGGCTGCAGGACGGGCTGCATAGTAGTACTGCTTGAATTCATCCATCCACACCTCCGCCGTGCGCTTGGTGTTTCTGAAGGAGGCAACAAAAGGCAAATGAAGTAAAGGAAGCCTCTGAGGGGACACCCATACTTTCTAAAATGCATCAACTATTCCAGCTCCCTCTCCTTCCATCTTCCTTTGTCTTCACCCAAGCCACCTTTGAGCCTGTCCAGCCCTCAATATCAAATTCTTCCTCCTCCCCATTAGTCCAGGCACCAGACACAAGATGTCACAGCTTGGGCAGGGAATTCACTATCTTAAGCTCAGCTGGATGTTTTGCATCCACCACACTCAGAAGCGTGGCTTCTCTTAAGTGCCATCTCCCAGGCAGGCCAGGGTTTTATTTAGTGGATGGGATGGAGAACTGAAGAGCAGTGAAATATTTGCCAAAGACTAAAATCAAGTATTTCATTTGTTTCACTTCTGTAGGGGCTGCCCTGCTTTGCAACCCTGGATTTCACTGGGACAAATCTCTGCACAAGTTTATGAACCTCAGGAGATTTTCAGTTGACTTCAGATAGCTGTAGCTCTCCTTGCAAATTATTTCGTTTCTCAGTGCTAATCCTCCCATCTTTGTCTGGTCAGGGTAGTCCTGCCCAAGCCACTGCCTCCCAGAAGAGGATAATCCATGCATGAACCCAGCTTGATGCTGGATCCTGAACTGTGTCTCACACTAAGGAAGTGTGAGGCAGTTTGGAAAAAAAATAAATCATTATCTGGCAGAAAAGGGGATATATTTTTTGTTAACATCTCTGTTACAGAGATACTATGGAGCATCAGGTTTACAGAAACTGCTTCTCCACCCCGTCTATATACTATATTAAATTTAAGCCTGAGAGATACCGTAAGGTTAATCAAAACCCAGCTCCTAATACCTAGGATAAGTTTCTCCAGACTGCTTTTCAATCCCTTGCCAATTTGTAGAGCTTCCCGTGCTCTAAGTGCTCTTTTTCAAGAGATGCGTAAGTCACAGTAAGTAAGTGTCTATGTCTGGATATAGCCTTCTCCAAAGTTGAGGGCATTTCAGACTGCCTTCCTGTTCTTGGGTTTATGGGAATAATGGGAATAAATGCCAAGGCTTACACCTGGGTGTTGATTCAGGCCTACGTAAAGCCCACATCCCAGTCTTTTTTGCAGGATCCTTATTTCACTATTAAAAGCAAGAGCCTCCTGTGGTGACTCTCAGATTTGTGCCCTCCTCCTTGATGCCAGCAACACTCTGTGCCCCTCTACACCATCCTTTTGAAGTGTCTTCAGTGACCCAGCTGGAGGGTTCCCCTCCTGGCCCCCACACTGTGTGGCTGGATGTGTTGTGTTAGGTATAACCGAGAGGTGTAATTTACACTTTCTTGTTTCACTGTCACATGCAAAGCATGAGGAAGCTGCAGAGAGCCCAAGACAGTGGCAGCCCTGCTGCAAGCCCCTAGGCCCTCACAAATTCTGTTGGCTCACTGAAACACCAGGAAATTCTCTCTAAAAGGAACACCTGGTGTGTGAACACATACAAATGCAGTTTATCTGGGAAACGACCCTGCATCAAGTGCCCCCAGTGTCTTCCTCTGTCATTTACTTAAAAGATAACTTTCAGCCTAGCACTCAAAAAAAGGAGAAAATCCTTCCTGACTTTACCAACTGCTCCCATCATCCTTTCCCCTACCTCACCTGCTTTTTTCCAGGATCTTGGCCCATTTCAGCCACTCACTGCAGTACCCATTTTGGTCCGTGTTCCTGGGTGTAAGGTCAGTTCCCTTTCAGCTGGGATATCCTGGCAGCTCCCAGTGCCCTCCAGTGAGGTGCAGCCCATCACCAGTCCTGCTCAGGCACTCTGCCCAAAGGCACCAGGAACCATATTTTCTGGTTCTGCTAAGTCCCACTCAGCCCCAAGCTAAGGCTACTGCATACTGATAAACACAGTTGGCATCCTGACTTCAGGGCATTACAAACGTTTTCTTATACCCATAGCATCTAAAACATTTGTTGTTGCTGTAGCTAGGGCTCAGGGAGCTAAAGGGCTTGTCCCTTTATTTCTGTGGTGATGAAAGGAACCACATTAAGTATTCTACCTCTGTCATACTCCTGACACTGTAGAAATCCTAAGGGAGACAGTTGTACTGGCTTGCTTTGGCTCAGGAAATTCATACCCATGGATATGTCACAATTTTTCAACCAAACTTTCCTACTCGCCTCCCTGCAAGCAGCTTGTTTTGCTTCACAAAAACAACGAACACTCAGCAAATCCAGAACACCCACTTGATGTATGTATTGGCGTTCCCCTCTGGAAAGACATAGGGATGTTTCTTCCGGAAGACATGTCCAACACGGCTGCAGGGGATGATTTCCAGGCTACCTCCACACATCCACACACGGAAAGAGATTTCTACAAGAGAGGCAGCTTCAGCATGTTGTATTTCTGTCCTACAGCAGGCTGGATCCCAGTATTACCTCTCATTTCATCCTCTGCCACATTAAACCAGGGTAAATGAATTACTAGAGGGGCACAACTCCTGTCAAAGTGCATTTCAGAGCTTCTTGTGATCTGTTTAAAGTTCACACACTTTAAACCTGTCTATAGCATGGCAGACCCTATCATACTGGTGAGTGAGACACTGATTAAGTCCCTTTACACGCAGTCCTGCTCACAGCACAGAACCACCCATGCGGCTTTTTAATCATTTCTGCACTGGCCACTTTAGAGCTGTTTCCCTACAAGGGGCTGCCAAGTTCACCAAGAGAGGCCATGAGCTCTGCTTTTTGATGATGGCAGCAGTCGTTATCTTTATGAAACTTTATGAACCTTTCTGTCCCCTCGAGCAGGACAACACGCCTGCAGCACAATCCACAATTGACACCAGGGCTCCTGGCAGGGAGCTGGATGAAATCACCAGCTCTGAGGTGGTACAGGCAGGGAGAGCAGCTGCTCTAAGGGGTCTGTCTGGTCCCAGCAGCTGTGAAGATATGAATCTGCAGCTGTATCATCAGACAGTCGTGTTTAGACAGAACCAGCATGGAGAAGAAATGAAATAAAAAGGAAAGGCTTCTGCAGCTCTGCGCATCCTGTTTTATGATCTGTTGGCAGCACAGATCTGTATGTCTCTACTCCAAAACCACCAATTCCCTTTCACTGCTCTATCACATTTAACTGCAAGAGTCAGGCAAAACACCCATTGTCTTTGCCAGCTTGTGCCCCATGCACTGGCAGAAGGGGCCAGAGAAGGCTGGGGTGGGAAAGTATTGCAGGGAGGAAAAGTGTTTCTTTCCAGAATCTCCTTTCCTTCTTCCCCTGCTGTGCTTACAGGCAAAAGCTGCCACAGCCCCATCACTTCTCTAAGTGCTGGGTATGACCAGCATGGATATTGCTTTGTACTTTCCTCTCTGCTGGTATTTCTGCTCGGGCAGGGAGAGAAGCTGTGATACACTACAACTGACCCGCACCTGATCCTAAAGAAAAGGTGAGCTGGGGTGATTTCTGTGTGTTGTGAGCTGGTGCTTGGAGGCAGGGGATGCTAAGGAGCCTGAGCTCCCTGAGTCAGACATCACACTCCCTGCAGGTCCTGCTCCAGCCCCAGCAGAGGCAATTAAAGCACAGGTTTCAGCAGGGAAGGCTGACCCAGGGACCCATCCATAGGAGCACACAAAAAAGGTCTCCAGACAGAGCTAAACACATCGGGAGGAAGAGAACCCAAGCACCAAAGGCACAGCATGGGGCCAGCTGACTACAAGGGATGTCTCCTTGTGGGTGGCCTTTTGCAAGCCACCCCAGGAGAGATAGGAGCAGTGTGAGCATGCTGATCAACCTGGCCTCTTGCTGATAGCTCTTCTTACATGCAGGCAGCTCTTCTTGCTTTAGATCCAGTGCTGCTGTGCAATTTCTCTCTGTTCTGTCAGAGACCTTTCAAGAAGCTTTTATGAAATAGAGTGGTGCAGCATCTCCCTGTGCGCTCAGCCAAGCCTGGCCTCCAGCCTCCACAGAGCAGTCTAGGGCAAGGAACCACTTCTGAGAAGGTGTCAGATCTGGGAGGGTTTGAGATAGAGATGCCTGGAGGATCTCCATAGGATTGAGATGCCTGCAGGGCAGGCTGCTCTGGGCCTATTCATGTCTCAGGAGCAGCCTGTGCTGGCTGCTGTTAGAGAGCAACAAGCAGAGATGGACAGGGGGTCAGAGGCTACATGTCTTCATTTCTAGTTGCCTTCTTACATGCTTTCTTTGGGCCCTTGGCTCAGCAGAGGAGGCAGGAAGGCTGCAGAGCCTGCTTGGTTTCCTCAGTGGAGCAGATGCTTTGGGTCAGACTGGTGGCTAGACACCCACCACAAAGAGAAAGCATGAGGGAGAGCAATCCAACTGAGCAATGATACACAAATAAATAAAGCATGCTGGAGGAAAAAGGAGTGTGAAGCAAACAAGAGTGCCAGGCAGTGGATGGGTTACTGCAAAGTGGCAGCGTCTGTTCCTTTGGATGGCTGACAGCACTGCTATGTGTTAAGAAACAAGATTTTGCCTTCCTTGCTAGCCACAGTCCCCAGAGGTACGAACTATTAGAGCCAGATTTGGATCTGCCTCCCTGCCATCAAGTGTCACCTCCTCCTTTCAGAGGCAGTCTATTGCTCTGACGTGCAGCATCACTGCAGCTTCAGAGAGAACAGCCCAGCCTGATCCAGCTCTGCTTGACTTGGGGGACAAGGGACAGACTGCTACCTCTTTCATCTGCCCCATCAAGTTTGCGTGCAGAAGCGTTCCTAATGCCCGTCTGCCCTGTGATAACAGGCACGGGTGACTTAGTTTAGGTAGACTCTTAATCTTTTTTCCTACACCCGATGTTGTGGGGGAGAGCCTGGCAGCCCTCAGCTGGCCAGCAACAGAGGATAAGAAGCCCTGATACCTTGCCATCAGTCTGCAACATGCCAATGGAGCTACCGATGCAGGTACTCTGCAAATTCAGGAAGGCATTGAAGCCTCAACTCATGGCTTTGAAGCATTATCATTAGACATCAGACGTCATGCCTTTGCTTTATCCTTGAGAAAAAATAAGATGAGGAAGGAGCAGGACGGTATGTGCGGTGCGCTCTCGTCTGTTGGTAACACTAAAGATGAAAACTCTGCTGCTCAGGGCATTCCCCTACAGAACACCAAAGTAGCGTGGAAGTCAGGGGGTCCTAAGCACCAGCCCCTGCTCAATTCCCACCTGTCATGGCTGCAGAACTCTTACTCACCTGAGACTGCAAGTTGTGAACGTAACTGAGGGAAAACTTTGCAGAGCGCTTGAAGCCAAGTCCAAATTGGCATCGTATCCACCTGGCACAACTCAGGAAAAAAAAACAACACCACAAGGGTACAAGGAAGAAGGGTGACTCACCAAAGTTCTCCCCACCCCAGATGTCCATGGCGTTGTCGTACTTCCCCAGGTGGTTGAACCAGGCTTTGTTGATCACAAACAGCCCCCCGGCAATGATGGGCGTCCTGCGGGGTTGGGGAGGTAAGAGGGGGGGACACACTCATCCAAATACTGCTGCAGCACCTGCTTGTGCAGAAGAAACTCCTCCCTTCACCACTTCTTCCATCATCGGGACATTATCCGTGTATCTCCCTCTTACCAAACAAGGACAACATGTCTCAAAAAGCATCTAAACCTTTCTTTCTGCTGCCTTGGTATTTTGCTGTCAATCATAAATTGCCTGGCACTTAATGACTGGCTAATGCACCCGTCAGCATAACTCCTACAAGCCCAAAGTTCACAGCCCTGATTGTAGGCTTCAGCATCGAAAATGCACTTAACGCTTGGGGGTTATTCGCATGATGGTACTCACACAGGCTTTTTTTTGCCTGGAGCCAGCCTATTAAGAGCACCATTCTGTGGAGGAGGAGAGGGCAGAGCCAATACAGACGGGCTTTTTAAAAGTGATCACTAGCTGTGTGATCTTTATTTCAAAACAGGGCTATTTTTCATTCCTTGAATTAGGTAAGAAAAGCTGCACCGAGGTGGCACTTGGGGGAGGGGAGGGCAGACCCAGAGGACAGCCACTGAAAGCTCATGTTAACGCCAGCATCCTCAGGACAAGCAGGGTTTTGCTCTCCTGTAAGCTTCCTGGGACCCTGAGCACCCCAGCACTGGGCCTCCTCCATGCCATCCATCCCAGCACTTCGTGGCTGGGGATACAGGCACCAGGGCTCAGCTTGAGACAAGCTGCCTGTCCTGCCCCATGTTCCTTAGGTGCCTCTTTTCCCCTCCAGACTTACTTAATGGGTTTGGTAGGATCAAGTCGTTTGGCTTTCTGCTCTGGGGAAAGCTGCTCCCATTTGAAATGAAGGCTCCAATCAAAACCTAAAACCAAAGTAGAGAAGTACCATGGGGAAATAAGAAATGGGTATGAATTGGGAGGAAATGTAATCCCTCAGGCTACAGAATCCTCGTTGGATGAAATATCTTCTCCACTTTTAAATGACTCAGGCCAACGGAGATAAAACTCTTGGGAGACAAGTCAAATGACTAATGCATTTCATACTGCATATGAAAGAGAAACAGCACATCGCATTACCATTGCAAAGCCAAGCACTCCAAAAACAGGGAAAGTCAGAATTAAAGTTGCAGATAAAACCTTACCCTTGTAAGGTTTCCTTGTCTCCCCCCCATGCACACAGATAGACTCTCATGGATACTGCACGCTACAAATAGCACAGGCACACTAATAAACTCTAGAGTTATGTGCACTATTTGATGTCTGGACATCCCCAATCTCCTCAGCAGCCAGGCTTTCAGTGCTGCAAAGGGTGGCTTTGACACAACCCTATATCCTAATCGGTTGCTTTTCCCATTGTAGCAAACACCAGTCCTCACGCCACACTTGTCTATCTCTAAGCCAGCCTTAAAAGAGCCCAGGGAGCACTAAGGAGTGCTAACACCCTTTTTGCAAGGCAGCTGGAGCCAGCAGTGCAGTGCGGAGACACTAGCACCTTGGGCTGGTGCACGCTCACACTACAGGATGGGGCCCATGGTGCTCACTCACCACCTCTGAGGTCGGAGGAAGCCGCCACATAAGCAAAAGTGTCCAAGTTGATGATGTCAATGACGGGGCTGACCACCCGGGTTGGATCCTGGAAAGCAGAAACAGAACGACCCATGACTCCAGCTCACACCATTCAGCAACTGACCAAGGGATGGCTCAAACTCCTGGATCCATCAAGCGGGGGAATTTCCATGTTGTTTGTGCTTCTCATGGACAAGTGCCCATCGCTGTCTCCTCCTCTGCTGTCACATCAGTTCAGCCCAGGAATTAACAGAAGCAGCACCAATGGGCAGACGAGCCCAGGGCCATGACACCAAGAGAGGCAGGACAGTTGAACACCTGGGTGAAGGACCATGCACTCCTGGACCAAACTTGCTTCCCCTCCTGACTCTTGCTTTACCCACAGAATCCCCCCTCCTTGGATTAGGTGTATGCTCAGCGCCCAACTTGGCAGCAAAACCTCAGCTGGATGCAAGCCTCTGTCTGCCTTCTACACATTCATCAGGGTATTCCCCTTTCACCTCCCTTAAATGCATTTAATAGAATATCAAAACTCAAACAACAAACAGGCGTTTGAAATGACAGAGTGAAAACATGTCTGGTTAAGTACTGCCACCACATTTTCAATACACAAATTAGGGGGGATACAGTTATAGTTTAGCCAAAGGTGTGAAAGGGTTAAAACAAAAAGAGCCAAGTTGTTTTAAATAGTTGGTGGTGATTTGATTAACATCTTGTTATGGGCAAAGGGATTATACAAACAATTATGAACAAAAACAGGAGGAAGAGACTCTGACAGCTTTTGCTGGTCTCTTATCTCCCTTTTCCTTTTCAAAAATCCCAAACTCCAATTATAGCTCAAACTTCAAGATTTCACCCTCGCAGATGAAATCTTTTTTCACAGGCACGGGGAGAAAAGCATCTGAGTGCATACAGTCTTCCTCTCCCGCTCTGAAATGGTTTTGTTTCAGAAATTCCTCCTAACAAAAAAGTACTTGAGCGCAGCTAGAGGAAGCAGCAATTGAATGCCACAAGCTGTGCTGGGGAGCTGGACGAGAGCTCAGGTTTTCCAAATAAGCATTACAAAACCTTGGTATTTCTGTAATTTTCTAGTGAGTCAGGAACCTCATCACAGCCCTACTCGAGTCAAACAACCCACCAAAACAGCAAGGTCTGCTGTACCCACGCACTGCGTCCAGAAACTCCACCCCAGTGAGGAGCCACTCGTAGCCAACAGCGATGAGACCTTCAAGGCATTTGGTGATGCCCTCTCCAGCCACGTGCCAACACAGATCCTGGTGCCAAAGGGTGGTCCCTACCCCAGTGAGGACACTCTGTCCATCTTGCTGGTTCCTGACCAACACACATCTCAGCCAAAAAAATAAAAAATTTAGCTGCCCCCTCTATCCCAGGACAGCACCAAATTGTGGGGGGCTGGAAGTGGGAGGTCACCATCCACTGCTTCATCCCACCAGCATTAGCACATGCAATTTTGGGGCAAGCTCATTGATTCATGACATAAAACCACCGTACACTCCATTAGACTTTTAGAATGTTATTCAGTCAAAATGTGACATTAATGGCTTTAGATATATTTGTTCCCTAAGTAAAAACAAAACAGCATGTGCCCACACACTCACAAACACGTTTTTGCAAAACAGGCACCATTGCTGTGGCTCCTTTGGACACGCACCATCCTGGGCACAGCTCCGTGGACCCGCACAGTGGGCACACACCTCTCCATCACCCTACCCTTTCACTCTCGGTCTTTCTCTCTCTCTCGCACAGCCTGAAGGTGGCAGCAGTAACATTTCTTACAGCTCATTGATCAAAATTTTAACCCCGACAGAAAGGATAGGTACAGTGGGGCTGGGCAGGAGGAAACTAAGTACCTGCTGCCCCCGTCCTGCTGCATTTGCAAGCAGTTAAACATCAAACGAGCAGGACCAAAAGGAAGCAAAGTGCATTTTCAGAAACACTTCCTGAGCTGCCTCTCAGATCCACAATGCCATCACTGCTGCCACAATGCATCAAAACTTCCGTAGGGATTCTGCACGTGGCGTCCACATTCAGCCACCCCACAGGCACTGAATGTGGGGCACATTCCCAGAGCTGTGTCAGCAAGCAGCTCTGCCTGCTTTCGAGTGGGGTTTCACAGCTCACATTCTCGTAATTCCACAGGAGCTGCAACTGATAACACAGAAATACTACCTTCATGACATTACTGTTTAAAGGCAGCACCGTGGGCCAACCTTCAGGCCAAGGCTGGGACCTCTCTGGTGCTCTGGGTGCCAGCAGCACCAACTGCCCTTGCCCACCAAGAGGTCCTAACCTGGTGCTGCCTAGGTTTCTCCAGAACCCAATGCCTTGGCTTCTTTCCTTGCTTTACCTCTTTGCTCCTCAGCTGCCCCTATTTCAACATAATTCACCAGTTCTAAAATTAGTGAGTGACAAATACCAGCAGTCAGGAGCAAGAAGTGGAGTAGCAGTGGGGGAGTGAGGTAGAGCAAAGGGAACGTGCATCCACACCGGGCACCCTCTGCCATCCCCCCAGGTCACCAGCACAGGACTCCAGCTAACTCAAGTGACAAGGCACTGCTGAGAGCCTCCGTGCACATGTCAGGCCAGCATTTACACCAGTGAAAGGTGAGTGTCATTGTCTGCTCTGAAATCAGCAGAATTTAAATCCTATTAAATCAATTTATTAGTGGTTAATTTGCATGAAATTAAATTCGGCCCCTATTCAAGGAGGCATCACTCCTTTAAATCATCAGCACTGAGCATTTTATATAAGCCTAATTAAAAAGTCTGCTGGAGCACTGCCCGGTTATTCCCCTTTCAATGCTCAGTTCATGCTTGCCAAGTTACAGCCCTACTGCCCCAGGAGACACTTTGTCCCACTGGACCACACTCTCTCCCACTTGCCTGCTGGGTGGAAGACCTGAAAAAGACACTTTGCACCCCAAAAGATCATCACTTTCTTATGCAGATGCCTGCGTGCGGTTGGTCACCCAACGGTGGTGATGGCTGTTGGGACGAAAGAGGGGATGAACATCAGCAGCACATCCCCTAAGGGAGCACTCACCTCTTTAATCCGCTGCAGAAGTGGAAGCAGCCAGTCCTTATTCACCTCACAGTGACTGTCTAGGAAGGTCAGGACTCCTGCTTGTGCCACATCTGCCCCTTGGATTCGGGACCGGATCAGACCTGCTCCAGGAAACACCCCGTCAGCTGCCACCCAGGTGTCTCGGTAATATTCCCCTGCAGCTTTTCAGGGGCTCCTTGCACACCCCATGGGCTTTGACCAACATAAATCCCATTCAGATAAAACATGGTTCAGGTTCATCACCTCCTTCCCAGCACTGCAAGCCATGCCAACTGTTTTCCAAGGTCACCAAAGCAAATAAATGGCTCTACCTAGATTAATGATTTATGGCACCTCTGCCAACCCTTAATTTATGTAATTATTTCCTCTGTTACCTTCTGGGGCAAAAACAGGACTCAAAATGCTTACTCTTGCAGGTAATAAATCTAACATAGATGCAACATGTTAGATGCTAGCAGCATTCACAGTGCCCCCAGAAGACAGAAGGGAACCTAAACACATTTCACCTGCCCATCACCACATACGCTTGCATGGGGTGAAGCCAGTTCCTCACTAAGACCACGACTTCCAGTGCCCCCAGTCCCCAAATGGAATCCCAACAGCTCTTAGCAGAGAGTTGAGGTTGGAAGCATTTGGGGCCAGAGTTACACCTTTCTTGGCCTGCCAGCTTGGGCACTGCCGACCTGCAGCTCAACAGGAACATATTTTCTACCAAGCAAAGGCAGTTGGGTCTCTAGGTGCTAAGACCCTGCTTGGCTCATCAGGGCCCTGGAGGTAAATGTAGGGTTCTTAGGAGCTGGGGAGGGACTGCTACAGGAGTTGGAGAGAGAAAAATGAACAAAGACTGAGGTCATAGGAAATTGATTATTGTCCCATGGACTTCAGCAAGATCACTGCTCCTAAAGATGTTCTGTGGGAAACCATCGATTTATACAAGAGTCAACTGGCTTTCCATCACTCCAGCCTGCGTCCAATTCTCAAGTGAACTGCAATGTAAGGAGGCAGTCCACTGGACACACAGGAGGACACACAGGATGCTCAAGGGAAGAAGAATGAAGAAGAAACAGAGGTAACACAAGATAGCAGCAAATAGAAAGAGATATAAGGGTGGCAAGAAGCACACCATGCAGAAGGAGAGCCATCATGCAGAAGGAGGTCACTGACTTTCATATCAAAATTTCCTAAAGTGCTGTCTCCCCAGCCCAGCACACGCCCTGATGCATGACTTTGTTTTTCAGTATGGGAAAACTTTTTCTGGTTTTGTTTAATAATACTCTAATACTCTAAAGCAGGACTTGAAAATACCCATTCAGTCTATAGGGCTGAATGGGAAAATGTCTTAAAAGTTTGCAAGCAGTAGCCCAATAGGGTGTGTGTGTATATATATATATATATATAAAGCCCGTCTTAATCTTTAAAATATAATTAATTGCATTAAAAAAAAAAAAAATCTGAGTAGCAGCAAGAGCAATTCTCATTTCTTTCATTAGAGCAAACATATTTAAAAAGAAAACCTAAGGCTTTGTTTTGCCCATTCTAATTTTACGGCTTATAAACTACAGCTGAGCTGCCTTGGCTGTATTAATAGACCCAACTTTTTGGGGGAGAGAGGGAAGAATCCATTTAAGTTCCCAGCCCTCTATCACATCCCCCTTTATCTGTACTTTACCAGTGCTTTATTTATCGGTGCACTCCACCCACAGGAACCACTGGCCCCCTCCCTGCCACCCACTCCATCACTCTCACACCTCCCAAAATCCGTGTTCCCCACCACCCATATGGGCCCAGGGCACCTGGCTCTTACCTTCACGCTGTCTGTTCCGCAGGCATTTCACCTTGGGCAGCTTGGCCAACAAGCGGCAGTCGTCAGCTTTGGAAGCACAGAGGAAATCCATGTCACCTGGCAGCACTCAGGCAGCCACAGAAATAGTCCAGGGAAAAATTTGCAGTGGGGAGGAGACCCTGCTGTGGGGTGACCAGTTAGGTGGTGCACGGTGGTCTTAGCCCTCAGCTTATCAGGACAGACAGAGCAGCAGTAAATCACAAAAGTGGTGTAAACCCAGGGCATTTACACCAGGGATAGTTGAATTGCACTATAAAGTCAGTGCTGAAGAGTTCTGTTCTTTTGCACTTCAATGCAAATGACAATTTGGGGTAACTGCAGAGCATCATAAGCCTGTGGTGGGGCAGGAGGCTCCTGAGGTGGCCTGCATCAACCCTCCCAGCCTGACTTTCCCTCAGCAAGTAGGAGGAGGACAGAGCACAAGCTGGGCTGGATGCATTGGCAAGAACATCCAACACAGCCCCTTTTCCTCCATGTGCCCATCCTACCACCTCCTCAGCCTCAAGTGCATGTGCCTCTGCCCCAATCCCCCCTTCCAGTCCCTGCCTGCACATGCTCTTCTGAACATATTCATCCTGGTTCAGCAATCTTTGCTTATAGACACATCATCATTCAGTATTTCCCCACAACTTATATGTGGAGCTGAGGTTATCTGTGCGCACCAGAGGAGTAAAGGTGGCAGAAGTTTGCTACATATACATGACGGAAAGTTGCTGGGAACGGCAGGAACCTGTGAGCTTGTGCCATCTGTGTGCAGAACAACTGCATCCCAGTGAATAAAAGGTCAAAAAGTTGGGCTTGATGATCCTTGTGGGTCCCCTCCAACTCAGGATACTCTAAGGGGCTGACAGATGTGAGAAAAGAGACACCACTGGGACTGAGATAAAAGCACCAATTGCTTGGAGTGCGTTGCAGGGAAAAGCTGACCATATGTTTACACCATATTATGCAAATGTATGTATTTTATGTAAATGTATGCAGAATATATTCCAGGAGGCTCAGACTATCACAAGAAAGAAGGGGCCAGATGTAAGACAGCTGAGAACTGCTGATTTTGAGCAGCCAAGAGTTCCCAGACTTGCCTCGCCTGGCCTCCAGTGCACTGGAATGGCTCTGAAGCCCACTGCAATCACTGCAACCCCCTTTCCTGGTTTTGGTGACTCCCAATCCAGGCAGCAATGCCAGAGAGGCATGCTGTGAAATCTGTCCCTAACATCCTCCAAGGCGGTGTCTATTTACAATATCCAAGAGCAAGGTGTACATATACTTCTTTTCTTAAAAAATAAAATAATAAATAAATAAATAAATAAAATGTGGCGTGTTTTTCACATTTCCTAGTAAATATCTACATTTTGCAGCTCTTTGAAATGTGAGTGCCATGGACCACTCGGTCTAGGTGTAGTTTTTTATTCTTTTTATGCCTAAGACAGAATTTTTGAGCACTTACTCTCTGCACCCACGTCTTCCACTAGCTCATTGTGCCAGGTAAGATCTTTAGCTGGGGACAACCAAGGCCATTCCCTGAGAGCCCTCAGGGCTTCAGCTATGGACTTCTGCTGAAGATTGGACCTATTGATTTCACTTGAGTCATCCTATCAACCAGGAGAAAGTGGCAGGAGGATGTGGGCTGTGTCACATACAGTGCTGTAGATGATGCATTTCAGAAATTGGCAACTGATGCAGGAATTCCTATTCCACTCCTGTTTACATTTGTGGAAACCAATGAGTGCTTCTGGTTAACACAGAAAGGATCACTTACGATCATCGCTGAAGTCATCCACCAGTATGATTTCATGGATGAGGTGCACTGGGGTGCGGTTCAGCACACTAAAGAACAAAGAGAAAATCTGTGACAGTGCTTGACCAACTCAAGAACCCAGCAAACAGGGTTAGAAAAGCCTGGGAACCAATCACTGCAAAAGCACGACCAGACTTGTATTTCCATAAAGGATATATGAGAGAAGACCAAGAAAACAGTGTTGTTCACCCCCCATATCCAGCAGTGGCCAGGTATCAGCTCTTCGCAGCCTGACCCAAGAGCTGAGCACCTGATATTCTAGGGAAAGAGGCGAGATTCACCCTTACCACGTTTGTGAGCAAAAGCAGAGCAGCCCATAAAGCCTGGAGGAAGAGGCTTCAGCAATCTGTACGGTGCACAAAGTTTCCTTTCCATCACCCTTCCACCTCTCCTGGGGCTAATGACATGGTGTCCGCTGCCAGCGGGGCCAACACAGAGAAAATTACTCAGCTAAAACCCATCATTACAAAGCTCACAGCTGTGTCAGGACAACTGTTTTTATCAGTGAGCTGATTGTGCTTCCAGGGCTGCAGAGAGGATAAGAGCAGGTTGTAGCCTGCCTATTTGATAAAATAAAGAGGCTGGATGACATGGTCCACAGCTCCCCCCAGGGGTACAGCCACCGGGAAACGTGGCTGAAAGCTACAATCTCCTCTTAATTACAACACCAAGGTGGTCCTCTGTATTATTGAAGCAGCTGGACCTGTTCTTTCCCTCTTGCACACAGCACAGAGGTCAGCAGAACCACATGTAGATATGGATAATCCTGCCCCACCAGAGGGTCAAGGCTAACTTCTTGAAGCAGAACCCTCAGGGCTCGGCTCAGCTGTCCTGGTGCTGTCCCCTCCCAGCTTCTCATGCACCCCCAGCCTCCTCACTGGCAGGGCACTGTGAGAAGCTGACAAGTCCTTGGCTTAGCTCAGCAAGAACTAAAACATCAGCGAGTTACCAACATTATTTTTCTCCTAAATCCAAAACACAGCACCAGATCAGCCACTATCAAGAAAATTAACCCTATCTGAGATGAAACCAAGATGATCTCCACCTCCTATTCCAACACATTTGCATCACGCTCTGTCGTAACAGTCCTTCAGGGCAGGAGAGATGGTGTGTGGTATTGGATTGTTGTATGCTGAAGCCAGCTCTGGTTTCGTCACTGCTTTATTTGTCCAGTCCTATCACTGCTGCATTTTGCTTGGTTCCATAAAGTTTCCTTCTTCATTAGTTTGGATGACTTTTACTGTAAGACCACTGATATAGCAGTGATGGCATACAGCACTGTATAGGTGTACCGATACAGGAATTGCCACCATAAAATTCAGTTCATGGGCTATTCTCACCCCAAATCAAATCCCCTTGAGATACACATCAGATTTCCCCATCCTTCTAAATTACCCATCAAGTGCACCCAGGTCCATGACAGCAGATTTTAGGAGGAAATTATTCCCTCAGAAGGTGATGATGAACTGGAAAGGTTGCCCAGACAGGTTGTAGATGCCCCATCCCTGGAGTTGTTCAAGGCCAGGCTGGATGAGGCCCTGAGCAGCCTGCTCTAGTGGAAGGTGTCCCTGCCCATGGCAGCGGGGTTGGAACTGAATCTTCAAGATCCCTTCCAACCTAAGCCATTCTGTGATTCTATGACCCCTAAAATGCAGAAAATGTTTTCAGCATGTTTACAGCATTTCTGACACTCTCTGACAGAAGGCCAGCATTTTTCAGTCATCACCTGGAATACTAGTTGCATTGCAGAAGTGACTTGTGGGCAGTGATCCTCAGGAACCCGTTAATTCTCTCCATCGCAACGTACTGAGATTTGTTAGGGGAAAAATAGGAGAGTGCAAAGAAGCAAGAGCGCAAAGGGGAGAGAGCCCAAGAGAGTGAGAAGGGGGAGGTTAAGAAAGAAAAAAGGAGAGGGGGACAGAAAGAAAGAGAAGGAGAGAAAGAGAGAGATGAATCCTTTGGGAGTATAATAGAGGATTGCAGGGGCCAAGGGTCCCAATTATCAGGATCAGAATGAGAGCAAGAATTAAAAATGCTCACCAAAATCAACTGCTTCAACAACCCAGAATGCCTAATTATGTAGAAAGTGAGACATCACACCAAGAATAATCATAATGAGCTTTGATTACACTGTGGCTTTTGCATTTCATTCGCTCAAATACCCACCGTGCTTTTTGAAATTCAAGAGTTCTCTTATGTTAACATCAAAAGGTAAAAGTGCTTATGGGGCTGTATACTTAGTAACCATGAGAGATGATTAGCAAAATAAAAAAGTCCAAGGCTTAAGCAAAAAAAAAAAAAAAGTCAGCCCAAAGTGCTAATTATAGAGTTTCTGAGCAACACCTGGCTTGTTTTTGCTCCTTTAATCAGACTCGTTTCAGCTATGACACAGGCCCTACACAATGCCAACACGCTGCCAGGAGGTGCATGGCTTTGTTATCTCCTTGTCTCAGGAGGGCCAGGATAGAGGCAAGGTGGCGGCACGTGGATAAGGAGCAAGGTGCTGGTGGCACAGGACATCATTCCTTCTTCTTTCAAGTGCTGGGAAAATGGAGGTGTGGTATTCTACCTGCTAATTAAGGATCTGAATATTTGATGCAGTGCTCACAGTCCTCGCATAAGGACTTTTGCCAAAGTATGTGCATTGGTTTGCCAGTATGAGGGAAATAATTAAGCCTCCCTATTCCTGCTCCACAGCCTCCAGTTGCAAATCGGAGCCATAAATAGATGAATAAATAGATTTGCTCAGCAGAGGAGATGGGACTGTAACCTGTGGAGAGGTCCCACCACATTTCTTGGCAATGTTTGCAGCTGATGGGGTTCAGCTCTTCCACTGCCACTCAGGGGGAGATCGGTGTGCTGGAGGCTCAGCATTTCCCTCAGAGGGGAACAACAGGACTGTGGAAAGGTACAAGGGGGAAAGAGAGAGAAGGAGGAAAAGAAATTTCATTCATTATTCCACACAGCCCGCTAGTTTTTCTCAGTAGCTTGAATGACACACACTACTCATCAACAAAATGCTGCAAATGTTTGCAGTGTGACTGGTGTGAGGGTTGCCTCAGAGGCCACATACCAGTGTCCCTGCCTCATGGGGCAGAGCACTTGCTTACCAAGAGCCAAGGACAACTGCAGAGCCTGCAGCTGCATCTGAGCTTTCAGGCTCTCAAGCCTGGAACAGCAACATCCCTCCTGCTCAGTTTCTCTTTACACATGGTCCTGTGAGAAGTGCTCCCTTAGCAGGACTGGTGCCCCGTCTCCCTTTGGTTTAGACAAGCCCAGCAATCTCCCTTTGCACCATTTCTTGCTCCTGCAACTGAGGTTAATAGACAGTATTCATTCTGCAGCAAGGTTGGAAAACATAACTTGCTGAGGAAATCAGATTTGTAACCCAAAATTCTTCTGCTGTCCACAGACAAATCACCTGTTTCTCAGCCCATCCACCTCCCACCTGGGTTATACTATGAATGCACCACGCTCTGCCCATGGAGACATACCGATGAGACTGGGGTAGGTGAGGGCCTCTTTAATTGTTGCTGTGCTCAGAGTGTTTTGAGATACTTGGTCACGAGCTGCTCCAAAAGGCACAAAATAGCGTCAGGAGGACACTGTTTTTACTGGCCAATGGACAATGATCCGTGTTATTACAGCCACCGTGGGATGGAGTTATCTGGAAGACCTCATTAAACAAAGCATTTGCTTCTGGCAGATCAGTCAGAAGGCACAGAAACTTAATGCACAGAGCCTGAAGAGGTGGATGAGCTCCAAGCTGGGTTCAAACACAGGCAGGGAGATGGCACTGCAAGTACAACCATGGCCAGAGAGGAGCAGGGCAGGAGCCACATCACCAGCAAGACTTGCCACCAAGGGCTGGTGGCCCTAGGGTTGGTGGGGTCAAAGCAAACCTCTGAGTGCTGCAACCAGGAGGAAAACATCAAACCCTGCTCCTGGGAGATCCCATCCAAACCACGGGGACCAGAAGAAGTAGGATCATTTCATAGAGGCTGGATCAGGGGAGTGTAGGATGGCAGCCATGGGAGAGGCAGGGAGGATCCAGGAATAAGGTCTAACATCTTCCATGTGGCAGCATCACTCCTGACCATATCTGTCAGGACAGTCAGGTGCCAAGATATAGGGAGAGATGTGACTAAAGTCTGTCTGTGCTTCACACATTATAAATACTCTAGAGGACTGTTCTTAGCTTTGCCTCACCATCCTTGTTACAGTGGTTTTTGGAAGATGACAACCCCATGCAGGGCACCATAAAGGTAAAAGAGAAGGTCCAGTGTGAAAGAGCTGGTACACAGCGCAAAGTGTCAGTGTTATTCCCACCCAAAATCCACATACCCTAGGACAGAGAAAGCAGTGATGGATAATTAAGCGTGAAGTGAATGAGATGGGATTGGGCAGGGAACCATAAAGCAAAGCAGGAATTCAATTTCAGGACTGTCCGACTCACTTGTGGCACTGGGTGTGCTCACCTGAGGAAGGATGCTGTTTCTGGAGGAGCATTGATTGAGGATGTGATGGCAAACAGGGCACAGCTGAAGCCTCCCCCTTGCCAGCAACCCAGTCTGACCAGTGCAGATGATGGCAGGGGCTCCCTGGGAATGTCATTGTTTAACTGACAACTATCCTGCAGGCTGGACTGCTTTTTACATTTCACCCAGCTAATTTTCCTCCCCAAGGGCAAACAAGAGCTGCCCCTGGGCATCTATGGAAGCTTGGATTCTATGGCCCGACTTGCTGCTAGCAAAGTCTTCACTACATGTGCACGAAACACACCTGCAAAACATTTATTACTGGCAGACAGCAGAGCTCACATCAGCTTTCAATAGAGGAAGCCAGCAGCCAAGACCTGGAGACAGGTCTCAAACAGGTCTCTTTGAAACCTCCCAAAGGTATGGTAAACTTCATTAAATCTTCCCACAAGAGAACTCTCATCAAAGCATACAGCAGGATTAAATGCTGGTTTTAAAAATGTGTGGTGAAAATGAAGTCTTTATTCTATCCACTACAGCAAAACCAGACAAGAACCCACTGACAAATGAAAGAATGGCCACATGCCCAAAGCACTCCAAAGCCAGAAGAGCAAAGAAACTATCACTGAAAATCTCATCTGCATGCGCTCCATTAGGGCTTCTCAATTAGCAAGCCTTTCTGGCATTTCATATGTCACTGGAGAAGCTCAAGCAGCAATACCAGAGCAGACATCTGCAAAATGACAGACCTCTCTAGACACCGGGGACAACACAGAGCCGAGCACTGGGACTCGGCTGAATTTAAAAGCTGTTACCCCAGGCTGTGTGTAATCTCTTGCCTTTACCCCAAGAGTGCCCACTTCTAGACCCTGAAAAGAGAGCACAGCTACTTGCTTTCTGAGCATCTCACTGTAAAACCTGCTTCTCAAAGACCAGATTGCACTCTAATTTCTCCTGGTAATTGTTTCAGATCATAGCTGGTTGATCCAGTCACTTTACTGCAGTGAGTGCAAACACGTTCTGCCTTTATTCACAAAAACCTCAAGTATGCTCACCCTTTCTAAAAGCAATTACCAATATGCTCCAACAGACAGGGAGCTCTCACCTCCGGATGGTCCTCAGCAGGGTAGACCTGGCCTCATTGTGGAAGGTGATGATGATGCTGGTGGGCGGCAGATCCTGGTGATAGCGCAGGGTCAAACACCTGGGGAGAGAAAGAGGAGAAGGGCATTCAGGTGCTGAAATTCAAGGTGGGAGCAGAGGTTAACACAAGCATTAACACAAGCCATTAATACCAGTTAAAAAATAATAATTCTGCATCTGCATGAATCTCTTTTGAAGGAGTCCAGACTTGTGTAAAGCAAGTCACTGAGGTTTAAAGCAGAAAAAAAAGTCATTATTAGGAAAGGATGAGAAAGGAGCCACTCAGCTTGCAACCCTTCTCTAACCATTGCTTCCCATCTGGCATGCTCTCGGGGGGCCATCAGGCTCCAACACTCACAGGCAGTGGGAACACATCCTTTGTGCAAAAGACGAGGCCTTCTTGCAGAAGATCAGCTCGTGAGCTTCACAGGGACTGGCGTTGTATCAAAAGTATTGGGTTATCATGATAAGTTTTTGTCCTCAAATTGAACCAGACATTTTGTAGATACGTGCTCCATCAGGACAGAAATAAATGCTCATAATAGTTTACTGTCATATTTGATTTATGCCAAGTACAGAATTGTGAAACTACAAACAGCACAGAGATAACAACTTAGAAAAAAAAACAACAGAGATCTCCAAAACCTTTTTTTTTTTTCTTTCCTGAACGCAAGTTTGCAGCTTTACTTTCCAGCATTCCTAGACACACATGCAGACTGGTCCAAGAGCTGTCAAAACTTGACAACTGAAGCTTTCCAACCTGGAGGTTTTGGCTTGTCTTCCTAGGTCACTGTCAGCCTTAAGATGACGTACCACTGGCAGGAGTGTGCCCCACACCCAGCCAAAGGAGGTCTCCATCACTGCAGTTGTGCTTGTTCAACAGGTTATATAATTCCAAAAATAATAATAAAAAAGACATCTTGAGTGAGACAAAATATCTGCAAGCTCACCCTAAATCAGCTGTCGTCCGTAGCACACTTCAGCTGAGCTTTGCCAACCCAAACTCATGAGACCCAAACTGCTGCCACCGCACGCAGCGTGTGGCTTGCTGCACGCAGGCTCAACTCTCCCGTGCTTTGCAGAGCTGCGGTGACAAGACTAGGACAATTGCTCTCCCTGCACTACTTGTAGACAATTATCTGCCAGCTGTTCCAGGCTGGGTTTTTCCACCCGCTTCCAACACAGCACTGGGTGGTGGGAGTCTGTGTAGCTAACAGAAGGTATTTCAGGGAAAGAATGAAGGAAGGTGGAAAATACTAAGTCATCGATATGTTACTACGAGAGTTAAGAAGCTAATAATGCCACGGTGTATGCATGATGTATCAGCCACCCGGGGGAGTGCTGCAGACATTGCATGCAATGAAGGCTCCTTGTAGGTGACAATAACTTGTCCTTAAAACTCCAGATTTGTACACATTACATTATCCTAATTAGACAACACACGTGCAGGCAACACTGAAGCTTGCTATACAAACCCATCCAGAGCTCTACATCCCACTCCTAACTTCTGTTTAATAAGGCTTGTAACTTCCCAACGACGGGATGGATGGCTGAGCTGCCACTACTGAGTGCAGTAGTGCAGCAAGCGCTGCTACTTGGACCCAACCAAACCCCCATCAACACCTAGACTTGGTATTTCCTCCAGTTGACCCCCTTCCCCCCCACCCACAATTTAACAGCAGCTATACATCCTGGCTCCTGAGAAGGCAAATTTCAGTTTAAGTTGTTGACTTCGAGTGGTTTTTGGCTCTCGCTTAGGTAATAAAAACCACAGCTTGGAAAAGCATTAAATCCAGCATGTCCAGAATTATTTTGTGTGACAATTACATCTGGGGTAATTTCAATTTAATACCTCACTGCAAGTGAAAATTGCAGTATGCAGCCCTAAAATTGCTGTAATAATGAAGATAAACCTGCTACGAGCTGCCTGTGCCACCTCAGGCTGTCACTAGATAAATGTTTTGTGCTGCTTATGGTATTTCATAGGTCACCCAATTGCCAACAACAACCAAAAAAAAAAAAAAGCAAAACACCCACAACATTTTCAGGAAACCAATGAAAGAAAGCTTGAAGGATATATTTTTTCAGGTTGTTTCTAAAAATACACAGAAAAATAAAATATATATTATTAGCACCAGCTCAGAGCAGCTGGCACCCATGAGGCTGGGGGCTGAAGGCTTCCACTCCAACCACCCCAGAAACAGCACCCAGCTGGAGAGACAGTTAGTATTTCCTCCTAAAAGCCAAGAAGTCAAGCTTTCACTTAATGGTAAGTTTCACTTTTCTGTTTGAAGGTTATTTCCCATTCAAATTTCCCATTCAAATTCCCAGTCTTTGGCAGTGCCAGAGCTGAGGGCTCCTCAGCACGTCACAGACATTCAAAGACCCCATTTTGAAGATGTTTTTCTTATGTTGCTTTATCCTTGTGCTCCTGGTCAGAGACCATGCTATTATGCCCCCATCTGAAATGGGATGTGTTCACACCACTGCTGAAGGACAAACCTACAAGCACTTTAGGTTCCAGGTGACTTTCCTGGACACTGGTCACCTCTCCAAGCTTGCCATGCCACCTGAGGGAAGATGTGTGCAAGAGTCACAGCAGCACAACACCCATGAGCTGAGCAGCACGGACTCAGACGCTGTGCCAGAAGCAGAGAAGAAATTGGTGGAAAAAAAGTAAACACACACAAGTTTCCTTTTAGGTCACAAAAAAGCAAACTAAATTAATTACGCAGATCTCAAAGCAACCTCAAGGGAGAGTTAATATTAACATCAAAGTTCCCAATTTGTATCCGCACTGGAAGAAGAGGGCTTGACAGCCTGGTGCATGCCTCCAGAAGGGTTCAGGTAGTCAAAAGGGTCCTGCCTGCATGACCACCACTCAGACTGCCACCAGGACAAGCACTGCCCATGGGAACTGGGGTCAAATCAATGGAAGGTTGACCCATAAGGAGATTTTTCTCCATAGCTTCTGGATATTCAAACACTGCTATATTTAAGTGGTGCACAATTAGTATTTCCTCTAATTTGCTGCCTCTCTTCCCTTCTTTCCTTTTTTCTTTCATTCCCTTCCTCTCCTTTCTCTCTTTTTCCTGCAAGATAGGTAACTAAAAAAAAAAAAAAAAAAATCATCAAAAAGCTAAATTTGAAGAAAGGGGGAAATGCAGGAAGGAAAAAAAATAGCTTTCTGTGCACATGATGTACTGCTTGCCTGTGAAACGCCAGACTGACAAGATGATGCATCTATAATATATTAGAAATTACCTGGATTTTTGTATTTGGGGAAAAAGGGAGGGGAAAAAAACTACTTAGCAACTACTGCAATGGAAGGAGAGAATAGCATGGCTGCATTTGAAACCAAGTTAAACCAGAAAAACAGACCGTAGGTCTTGATTTTCAAAGCAGCTCATGAATAATTCAGACTTGTAGGGCCCTCCACATTGATTTCAGGTCTGTCTTGGTTCTTGACTCCCTCCTGCTTGTCGTGGTTTAACCTGGCAGGCAGCTAAACCCCACAAAGCCCTTCGTGCACTCCCCCTCCCAGCGCTGTGGAATGGGGGAGAATATCAAAAAAAGGAAAGAAAAATAAACAGACACAAAAACAAAACAAAACAAAAAAAAAACAGTAACAACAAAAAGAGTAAACAAAGCAAGTGTTGCACAACACAATTATTGCTCTCCACCTGCTGACCAGCCACTCTCCAAGCAATGGCACACTTCCCCCTCCCAGCCAACACCCCCCAGTTGTATTGTTCAGCATGACACCATAAGGGGTGGAATATCCCTTTGGCCAGTTTGGATCAGCTGTCCTGCTCCTGTCCCCTCCCAGCTTCTTGGACACCCCCAGCCTCCTCACTGGCAAGGCAGCATGAGAAGCTAAAAAGTCCTTGATTTAGCGTAAGCACTGCTCAGCAACAGCTAAAATATCGCCGTGTTATCAACATTATTCTCATCCTAAATCCAAAACATGGCACTATATCAACTAGGAAAAAAATTAATTCTATACCAGCCGAAACTAGGATACCACCCTTCCTTTCTCAGAATTGAGACAAAAAGGAAAAAGGAACCAATATATGCAAAAAAATAAAACTATAAAAAAACAAAACAAAACAAAACAAAACAAAAACACTTTATTTTCAGTAGAATTTTAAACAGTGGCCAAATTTCCGATGTCAGTCTACTGGGACATCAAAGGATTTCACTTGTTGAAAACAAAAGCAAGATCTGTTACCTTGCACCTTCCTGGAAAGACACCAATCTTTTTTCTAAATTTACTAAAGAACTTTACAAGCTAGGATAACCTCAAGTTACATTTAAGACCATCTTCATTGATGTAAAGATTCCGTAGGGAGAACACTTTCCAACCACAGCTTCCTGGCACCACACAGCAAACCAAACCAGAAAAGGTCTCCATTCTCAACACACCTCCTTAGTCAGATCTGAGAGAGGTGGGCTTGTTTAGCCTGGAAAAGAGAAGACCAAGGGGAGATCTCATCAATGTGTATAAATACCTGAGGGGAGGGTGTCAAGAGCACAGAGCCAGTCTCTCTTCAGTTGTGCCCAGTGACAGGACAAGAGGAAAGGGACACAAACTGAAGCACAGGATGTCTGAATACGAGGGGGCACTTTCTTACTGTGAGATGGCAGAGCACTGGGACAGGTTGCCCAGAGAGGCTGTGGAGTCTCCTTCTCTGGAGATATCCAAGACCCACCTGGATATCATCCTGCACAGTGTGCTCTGGGTGATCCTGCTCGGCAGACGGGTTGGACTGCGTGACCTTCAGAGGTCCCAACCAACCTCAGCCGTTCCGTGGTTCTGTAAATTACTTACAGGAAGTTATCAAAGTAATCAATGGCACATAATAACTGTAAGACAAGCAGTCAATACTTTTGGGTGGCCAAAGGCCAAAGGATGCTCTAGCAGAGAGTGATCAATGGCACCTGGGAGCACCAAAGCACTTGGTGATGAAGCAATACTAATCTTCTGAAATCATCAGTGAGCCCTGGTGTGGTTTACAGCATGCTTTCTCTCCCCTTTAAGAATATATGATCCTCTCTGTGCATCACAAGGAAGAAGGTACCTGAAGGTCAAAGAGGAGACTGGGCACCTCCACAGATGGTTAGCCATCAGCACACCTGGGACACCTTGAGAAAATGTGTGTGTTTTGAAACCCATCAGCTGGGACTCACCAGAGGCCACCATTGCTTCCCATGAACTGAGAGAACCACCCCCACCACCACCACCTCCTGCCTTAAAAAATCCCCCAATCCCCCCTTTCTCTGGCGCAGCAGCCACTCCAGCTGTGCGATGCTTTCCTGCCAAAGGCTCCTACAGATGCCGGTGATCTCACAGCAGTGTTTCTGCTCCACTACGTCATTTGTTCCCTAGAAGTTCAGCACATACTTTGATATTTGAAATCACTTACTTTTAAATACAGCCTGTCATTTTTAGATGACTAAGCGTGTCAAAAACATTCAAGATCTAAATGAAAGCTTTTCCTTTGCAGGATGAGAAAAACTGATCACTTAGGCCTTATACTTTCCTGTATTTTTACTTGTAGATTCACTAAGAGCTTTGCTTTTGGTTTATCCTGGAATTGCTAACTCCTGTTTTTATTTTTTATTAAAGAAAAAATGAACCAAAACACGGTTATTCAATCAACCCTGCCAAGCTCCGTCCATCAGTATAGTCCCCAAATTCAGCCCCCACCACTTTGGCACTGCCAACACAGGTGTGACCCAGGCAAGGTGAGCTGAACGATTCCACCAGCCCCTGTGCTGCCTCCCTGTCAAGCCTCAGCATCTTGAACAAAAAGCAGCAGCACCCATGCCCAGATGCTGCTCACCTTGAAATGCAGAAATTCAGGGCATGGTGACTGGCAGGTCACGGTCTTTTATTAAATCCTCAGCTGTCTTCATCTTCCTGCCACCCACCTTCCTCCTCGCATCATGACCCACAAAGATCACTGCACCACAGGCAGATTCCTGGGGATGAACTTTTATCTCTGGGTTAACGTGTCACAGAAATCAGCTAATTAACTGGGGCTCTGTTGGTGAAAAAGGTTAATATTTTCTCATATCTCATGCTTGGAGAAATAATTAGCCTAGGCACTCCTGGATCTTCTGTTTCCTGAGAGCCAAAGTGAAAGAGAAGAGGCTGAAGAGACACGTGGCACTGGTGGATAGATGGCCACCACTCCAAATTTGGGCTGACAACACTTCTAAACAGCAATTGCATTTTAATGATAACTTGCAGCAGAACATTAATAGGGGGAAAACTCTGCTTGCACTGCAGTCCTCATCAGGGGCTCATCACTGCACAACATCTCCCCACAAGCCTGCTAACAACTGAGTTGGGATGCAGACTTTTTTTTTTTACCCCTTTCTTGCGTAAATGAAAGAACAGGAAAAAGACAAGGCAAGGATTATTTTAGATCAAAATAGAACTGCTCTGTGCATACATTTTTCTTGGCAAAGTGCAACAGTGGTGGGGGAGGGTGCAGAACTTCCAAAGTGAAATCAAAGCTGTCTCATGGAGAAATAAAATCAAAATAACTCGGGGGAAGAAAATCTGTCATTTGGGGAAGGGACAGCAGCTGTTTTCACCTTTTTTTAATCAGCAATTTTTGTCAAGCGAAGTATTACTTCAAATAAATTAAAGTGCTCAAGGGGAAACCGTGTCAAGGCTTTTGACACGGTTTCCCATAGGATCCTACTGGACAAAATGTCCAGCATACAGCTAAATAAAAACATCATACGATGGGTGAGCAATTGGCTAACGGGCAGGGCCCAAAGGGTTATGGTGAATGGGGCTGCGTCAGGCTGGCGGGCGGTCACCAGTGGGGTCCCTCAAGGCTCCATTTTAGGGCCGGTACTTTTCAATATTTTTATAAACGATCTGGATGTAGGAATAGAAGGCATTTTGAGCAAGTTTGCTGATGACACCAAACTTGGAGGAGTTGTGGACTCGAATGAGGGTGGAAAGGCCTTGCAGAGGGATCTGGATAGGTTGGAGAGCTGGGCGATCGCCAACCGCATGAAGTTCAATAAGAGCAAGTGCCGGGTCCTGCACCTGGGACGGGGAAACCCTGGCTGCACGTACAGACTGGGCGATGAGACGCTGGAGAGCAGCCTAGAAGAGAGGGATCTGGGGGTCGTGGTAGACAACAAGTTGAATATGAGCCGGCAGTGTGCCCTGGCAGCCAGGAGGGCCAACCGTGTCCTGGGGTGCATCAAGCACGGCATCGCTAGTAGGTCGAGGGAGGTGATTGTCCCGCTCTACTCTGCGCTGGTGCGGCCTCACCTCGAGTACTGTGTGCAGTTCTGGGCACCACAGTATAAAAAGGACATGAAACTGTTGGAGAGTGTCCAGAGGAGGGCTACGAAGATGGTGAAAGGCCTGGAGGGGAAGACGTACGAGGAACGGCTGAGGGCACTGGGCCTGTTCAGCCTGGAGAAGAGGAGGCTGAGGGGAGACCTCATCGCAGTCTACAACTTCCTCGTAAGGGGGTGTCGAGAGGCAGGAGACCTTTTCTCCATTAACACCAGCGACAGGACCCGCGGGAATGGAGTTAAGCTGAGGCAGGGGAAGTTTAGGCTGGACATCAGGAAGGGGTTCTTCACAGAGAGAGTGGTTGCACACTGGAACAGGCTCCCCAGGGAAGTGGTCACTGCACCGAGCCTGACTGAATTTAAGAAGAGATTGGACTGTGCACTTAGTCACATGGTCTGAACTTGGGTAGACCTGTGCGGTGTCAAGAGTTGGACTTGATGATCCTTAAGGGTCCCTTCCAACTCAGGATATTCTATGATTCTATGATTCTATGATTTGTGATAAAGTGCCCTCCTGGACTCTTCTCAGGAGAATGCCTGTCCCACGCATATGTTCTCCCTACCCAGTGAAACAATGCAGGGCTGGTGCAAGGGACAACCTGGATGAACACAAGGTGCAGGAGGTAAGAAACCTCCTGCCATACCTCTGGTGTTTGCTGCATCAGTTCAGAATCACCCCTCTGCTAGGATTCATGCTCTGTGAGCTGAGGGTCTGCAGGACACCGAGGTCTGATGGGCTCTGCTGAGCCCCCATGACCTGAAGACACCTTTTAGCCAAGAACAGAGCTCAAGAGTGCTTTCTCCTTGCTGCACAGACAGGTGCCATAACTCACTCTCACAGCACAGTTCTTTCATGCTCTTTCAGATATAACTAGCTTTCCTTCCAGGAAAAAAAAAAAACAAACAACAAAAAACAAGTGGAGTAACATCCACTGAACTGACATCCTCATGCATTCAAAATCTTTACCTATATATTTCCATGAGATCCTCATACAACCTAGCTCACTCCTGAACTCCTTCCCAAGAGTCACTCTCATCCTTTTCACTCATGAAAAAACAAGGGGGAAGAATAGGACTGCAAATACACAATGGCAGAATAAGCATCACCATTTGCCATTTCCCCATGACATCTGTGATCAATTCACAAACAACCCTGCTCCCGAACAAACACACCAGCCTCTAATGCCCCTGTACCAGCATCTCCTCCCAGTACCATTTCTACTTAAAGCCCCTCAGCCTGCTTCTCTCTGGGCAGTCTCTCAAGACATAAAAACGTGGCAGCTCACAGCAGCTGAGATCCTGGAAGAAACCCCATCCCATGAAGGAAAGAACAGAGTCTTTGGGACAAGACGACATTGGGATGATGGTCTGGCCAGCAGCATTGACCAGGAACAATTCTCAGCCTAGATTCAGACAGCTATCTCAGAGGAATTGCAACTTCTCAGTGCTCAAGCTTGCTATATCACATTTTATATAGCCCATTCTCATAGCGTATTCTCCTCCATCACTAAATGAAGGAAAAAAAAAAGTCTTCAAAAGAAGATAATGAGTAGAAAAAGATGCTTGAAAAGGATCATCGAATTCATGGAGTTTTGTAGTTTTGTCCCCTGAAGCCACCAGCCCATCTCAGAAACCATCTAGTCTAGCTGGCCTGCTCCTCCACCTCCACAGGCCACCAGACAAAAAGACACAGGGCAGGAAACATCACGGATGCTGTCACATGCTGGGGAGGCCACAGCCATTCCCAGGATGGGGGCTTGGGCACACCAATTGTTGGCCAGTACTGTGTGTTTCCAGCCCAACTTGCAGCCCGTGGGTCCCCAAAGAGACTTGCCACTTCATCAACTTCTTACCAAGTCTCCACATCTGGACGAGACAGCAGCAAAAGTTCGGTCTTTAAACTCCAGGTATTTCACAGCACGTTAGTCAAGGCTTGATGCTGAGTAATTTTGCCATACCAAAGCATTTTCAAGAAGCCTGGGAGCTCAAGAGCAAGTTTTGATCTCTTTGACACCAGTGTGAAAGAGGATAATCTCACCGTGATGCCAGTGAGGCTCACCTAGATAACAACTGTCTCAAAGGCATCTAAGCCCTGGATGTCATTCTGGGATGCTGCTCACAAACTACTTCCCCTTTGTAGAGCACCTCCAGGCCAACTCCAGCAGAAACAGGAGAATCTGAAATTTAGCTCTTTGCAGTGCTAGAATGATCCAATGAATCTTTTCCCTCCTCTTTCACGCAGCATCAACAGTGGATACAGGGAAATTTTGTCTCTGAGACAAAAGCTCTGGGTCCATTTATGATCATAGGCTGGTCAGATTTGTCCAAAAGGCTCACAAAAGCCAGTGTTGGTCCTGGAGCAATGGGGAGCAAACTGGCCATCACAGCTGTGCCGGAACAGCTGCCCAGCAGGAACTAGAGATATAAAATAAGTAGTGTGCCGTGTCTGGAGCACACAGCGCACACCCATGCTCAAACTGCCTCACCTTTAAACATGTGGACAGATGGGATCTTCTCAGTTTGCACCCTCTACATTTACCTTTGGGCTCCACCTTTCAGTCAATTCAAAAGCCTCAGCTCTCCAGTAATGTACAGGTCCCATCTGCAAGTGACAGCAGGTATAAACTCTATCAGAAAACTGTAGGCAGTAGGTTTTAAGATGAGGAGCTCAATACTGGGTCTTTCAGTAGCAACGAACAATTTATCCCAGCTAGCAAAGCTGACTGTCTTTGTAATCAGACTATAGCCAAGGTCTGAATTCCCAGAAGTACTTTAAAACAGGATAGCTATGATTAGAAGAGATAATAATGACAGTTCCCTAAAAAGAAAAATAAATCCTGGCATCCCATGATGATCCCATCTTACTTAAGATGCTATAGCTGATTATCAAATGGTTTATCAGTGCTTGGTGACAGCCTATGGGGAGCCCAAATCTGTCTCTCTTAATGACTTTCAGCTGCTTGGGCCATAACAGCCAGCTGATCGATGGCAGAAACAAAACCTTGGCCACTTTGGGCTCCTCCAGTTTAAGCTTGAAACACATGCCAATTCCTTATACAAAGACTCATCGCTCCACATCACCTGGCAGAAGCACAGCTTCACTGAGCAGTGTCAACCAGCAATGGGACCAGGCTCCTTGCAAACCAGCTCTTGCCTTTGATCACAGCTCCATTTGATGAATTTTTCTCATGCTTTTATCCCTGGAGATCTCAGCCTAAGGAGGTAATGGAAAAATACACTGTCAAGCACTAACCTCTTGGGGGTCTGGTGTCAAAGAGAAAAGTACTCACAGCATCCTAATGGAGATGCTTTCAGCCCAAATGTGTTTTCTGCTATTCATTTGTGTAACTGCTCACCTGCAATGTCCCGTTGTGCTCTTGCCTGTAGTTAGGAATAAGAAGGAGATCAAGACCAAAGGCAAAGCAACCCCAGGTCTCATCTTGCCCAGCTAATTCAGCCTCAGCATATCTGCTGGCAAGCCATCCAGCAACAGGACTCACACATACAGTGTCTCATCCTAACACGATAAATCTTATTTCTTAATGAAATCACAAGTGTCCTGGCTTTAGACGCTCTCTGCCCGCTGTGGCAGTCAAGCTGAGGGAACATCACAGGTATCACCTGGCCACATCCCTCCCTGAAGTCTCAACAAGCAGAGCCCCCAGCCCTGGGTGCTCTCCCACCTGAGGGGTGCCCTCCAACCGGCAACGCATGAGAGAGGAAACAAGGGGAAGGTCCTACAGCATGTTGTTGCCAGCAACGGGAATAGGAGAGACTGCAAGGGAAGAGATTTTTAGGGGGCACAAGTTCATGTGATTGAGTTTATGCCTGCCAGAAAGCTCTCAGTGTCAGCAGATGATGCAACACCTGATCTTCAAACCTGTCAGTTCCTCTGCCAGGAACTGCAGAACTGTTCCTCTGCAATTTGGCTTCAGCAACTGCTTTTCTCTCCCAGACATGCACATATACACACAAATGCAGCCTCCAGCAGCTGTAAAAGTCAAGCCCAACTGGGAAGCTACAGCCTCTCTTAACACAGTTGGGACTCAGGGAGGGAGGTGCAAAAATTCGGAGGATTATTGCCTAATGCCAGGATTTGACAGGGCTCCATCCCTGACCACCGTGCTCTGCCAGCTCTTGAAACAGCACTATAAAACTTGTATCAGAACCGTGGAGGAAAAAGCAAGGTGAACAGAGAGAATCAGGCAGTAGGGGATGCCTGAGGCTGGCTGACATCATTTACGCACTAAAAGGAAGGGAAGTGCAGGCAGGTCAGCAGGAACAATGCTCTGGCCATAAAATGCAGCCCCCAGAAGCCACGGTGTTTCCTCAGCTGAAATCACCCACAAACTGAGTGCAAGTTGGGGGCAGGCAAGAGCTGCTCTGTTTTCTTCAGCTCCAATTCCCTTGAGCACTGACTCCTCTCTGTCTGAAATCATTCCACTGGCTACAAATTGAAAACAAAATAAATCCAGCAAACATCGCTATGCAACTGGCTGCTGGTACCACACCCCACCCCACGGTGGGGTTTGCCTTCTCCGTGACCTTCTGGCAAAGAGCTTGCTGCTCAGACATGGCCAGGTTTTGTACATTCAGCTCTTGTTGGCAATGCTTGATGTTTGGCTGGATTGGCAAATTAAAATCAAAACTCAAGGAAATCTCCTGCAACCATCCTGGTGCAACACCACACAGGGAAGCTGGAGGAGCATCGCTTCCATGTCCTGGACATGAGGGCTGTGAGGTGTCAGTACTCCTTCAGTACCTGCACTATGAACAAAGATTTTTTTCCACGTGGGACTTCTCAGACCCTGCGCCTTCCTTTCCCCTCTGTCCAGCATGACAGGTCCCTTCCTCCCTCCCCCATTCCTCTCCCAGCCTCTCCAGCACCACCTCTCCCAGGCATCCAGCAGCCCCCTTTGCTCGATGGCTTCTCCGCTGCTTGGCTAACAGCGCATCATCTTCAGCATTGTTCAGACGTATTCAGTAAATCAGAATCCAATTAGTGGGTTAAGGAAATTGGAAGCAAATGCTATTAGCACCAGCCCCTCCTACATGCTATGCCCTTGCTTCATCCTTAACGAGAACTTTTCTTTTTGCTTGCCCGGGAACAAGGTGGCAGCCGCAGCAGTGGGGGTGCAGCGAAGTGGCAGCTGAGCCCCCCTTCTCGTTTAGTAGGGCAGATGGTTAATAGCCCCAGCATTAATTCTCTCCAGGAATAGTACGCTCACACTCTGATCAGCTCCAACAGGCATCCATAAGGGCTGTCAGCCCCACTCTGGAGAAAGGAGCATCTGGTCCTTGCTATGAAAAGGGGCTAGAAAAATTAATTATACAACAGCAACAACAAAAAGAGCACCACTGATTGCTACAGGGCTGAAGAGCTGGCGTTGTTTCAGCATTTCAGCCCAAGTGCTGCATTGGATCTGGAACAATGCAAATTCAGAGTCAGGTCACATTCCTGGTGCTGGCTCTCTGAGACACACTGCCCAGGCAGCAAGGTCCTGAGGCTGAGACACACGGCTCCTCAGGAGGGTTTGCACAGGCTATATAATGTCCCCAGAGGACAAGGAGGAAAACTGTGCAACCAAATCTTGCTGCAGTTCTCCCAGTATCCATCCTTTTGGGTCCTTTTTGAGTGCCAAAGCATATATTTGACCCTGATGGTGCTGGAGCTGCTAAAAGAAGTAACCTAGCAAGTTCTTTTCTTCCTCTCCAATTCACTCTGCAGTAGTCCCTTTTGCTTCTCATAGATTCCTCTCTCTTCAACTGGTCAGCACTTATTTTGCTGTTTTATCCCCTTGCACCATCTCAGTGCCTCCTTCACAGGAGAAGAATTCCCAGCACCAGTGAAGACTGTGTCCATCATGATGATGACGCCCATTACCGCTGCTACACGTCACACAAACCTATTTCTGCTTTTCTGGAAGAAAAAAAAAGTCATTTTTTTTCTCTCCCTATGATCCTAGACTAATTCATTCATACAGGAAGTAATGACTTTAACATATAAGTTCAGGACCGCCACACTTGACAATAAGTCAACTAAAGTGAAAGATTTGATCCCCAAAATACAAGCAGAACGAAAGCCAAGTACAACCTGGGCGTGGTCAAAGAGCCTAGTTTTCCCACTCCAGCATCCCCAAACCAGGGAAGAGGTATAGCACTATCCACCCACATATTGAAGTTTCTTGAGGGAGATGAGGAAAATAAAGATTGAATAATACTGCCTTTGGCACCTCACCTGATTTCTCCGCGAATCCTCTGTTATTCAATATTTCTCTTAAAGCTCCTGCTTCTACCTGATGCACACAAATTTAAAAAAAAAAAAAAAAAAAGCAACTACAAAAAAATCGTTTTGCCTTCATTTAAAAACCATGACTTGCAGCGTAACCAGCAAGAATTTGCCTCGAATTTGCACAATTGCTGGTGAGCTGAACCCAAGCACGACACTACCAATCTGAAACTGAAAGCGAGTGTGTTCCTTCACCTTGCCATGGCCCTGACCAGTGCTCCTGCTATAACCCCTCCCCAGAACAGTGGTCCCCCCAAAACGCCCGGCCAGCTGCTGTCCCCAGGAAGGGAGGGCAGAACCTGTGGTGGCGGGTGTCACGGATGGCACGGTCACTGGGCATCCTCTCGCTCTCCCGCTGGTTAAAGGCATGGAGCCGGTACGGGTCCTCGCCGCCCTTCCATTTCCGAGCGCTCAGGTATCTCCGCTCTTCAAACTCATCCCACAGGTCGTCCCAGTCCGCCTCTGAGCCCTGTGCGCACAAAGTCAGCCCCATTAGAGACAGGAAGGAGCAGGGGGCACCTGCAGGACAGCCTGGCCCCTTGGCATCACCCAGCCCCGCTCAAGAAGTTGGGCAGCCCCGCTTTGGAAGAAGATGCTAACAAGGAGCCTAATGAGGTCTTGTCTTTTTCCCTCCCCCCCTTACAGCCTCGAAGCAGTGTGTTAAAGAGAATCTGGTCATTTGAGTTTAAAATTAATTCCAAACCAAACGCCCATCTCTGGTGGGTCCTACTATCAAGCAGCACGGTCTCAGGAAATACAGAAAAATAGGACTTTGCCATGCAGCCCCCTCTCAGGGTGCCAAGCTGCCCTCCATCACAGCTCACCCACTCCAGCAGCTATCAGGGGCTGAGCACCCCTCAGTATCACGCAGCTGGTGAGCGCAACGCAGAGCTAATGAGATCACATCATCACAGCAGCACAGGCTCTTTGATCCCAACACGTAACATGGCAAAATTCAAACATTTACAGATGTCTCAGCCCCTAAGGAATTTGTGGTCTTATCCAATAATTGATCTTTTTTTTTTCTTTCTTTCTTTTTTTTTTTTTTCAGTTAACACCATCTCAAAGATGATTTTGCCAGCTAATAGCACAAAATGAAGCTTTTGAAACAGGTGATTTTTATCCTGTAATTGATTTTACTTGCATCTGACAGCATGCTCGCTGTGTTAATAGGATGGGGAGGAAGGAGCATCCACCAGCCTCCACTGCAGGACCAAGCTCAGGATCTCCAGGAGCATGGGGTACCCAACAGCACCCTGCTTCACAGGGACACTGTCCCCAAAAAGCTGACAGCCAGGGCTGCAAGGGTTTCCAGGTACAACATTGTTTTTCTCCTACTGCATTACCCAGCAGCTCTATCAGGAGTTACTCCAGAATTTACCGCAGTGCAAGGAAGACACCAAGAAACCCTTGAACCACCAGTTGGACAGGGAGAAAACTATCAAAGACTTGAAGAGAGTTATTAAAATAATCGGGTCACCGCAGTCCAGCAGTTTTACAAGCTCAGGAACGCACGGAACTTGTCTGCAGGCTTTCAGGAGGACTGATGGAGACTGGGTGATAAATATTATTTATGTTCTTTCTAAGGCATCCTGCAAAACATGACTTGCTGCCACAGTACAAGATAAGCAAAGAGTAAGCCTATTGCATTTCAGGACCACCAAAGCCCTCAAGGTTATAAAGATGATGATAAAGATGATGACCCCCAGGGAAGGGGGAATGGCTCTGTTAAAACAACTGCCACAGAGTTTCAGCCCCTAAATGTTAACACTGGGAAGAAAACCAGAAGTTGTTTTTTGGCTGGTTGGTTTTTAAATCAAACTTGATACAAGAAGTGGAATTAAAAGTGGTCACGTAGCACTTAAGGCTGTTGGAGATACATATTTTTATATAGATAGCCCACCTTCTCAGCCAGAAAATACCCACGTACACCATGACCAAAATCGAGGCAGCATCCTTTGTAGTGGAGGACCCACAGGCAGAAGACTCACCTGGTCCTCAGCACCCACTCAGGGAGGGGGAAAGCAGGTTGAAATGGAAGGAGAAAATCCCTTCACCCAGCCAGGGGTAGCACATCACTTCTGGGTCACTGGATGAGGTCTTCATTGCAATATTTCTGCCATGGATTATCATCTCTTCCTCACAGCAGAGTCCTATCCTGGGAGTTCTTTAAATGATGTGCAAAAATCTAGATTTAATTTATTATGATCAAACTCACTTTAGAAGCCCAATTACCTTGCACTGGAGAAGGATCGAGTCGATACTCCACTTGCCTTTCTGTCTTCCACATGGCTCCTCTCCCTAAGCTTCATATTCATTTTCTCTCATGTACTGGTAATAAATTTTCATTTTTTTTCCTTCAAATTAGGTAATTTCTCTTTCAGCACTGCAGTTTAATAGCTAGTATTAATTATAGGAAACACAGTCAAAGCTTAAAGAGTTTGAGACTGAACGAGTCCACGGGAAATAGTGGAAAAAGATATCAAAGCCAAACAGGTAGCTTGGGACACAAGTGCTGAGCAGCTCACCCTCTCCTCTGTGCCGCATTTTGCAATGCCTCTGCTAATAACCCTGCCTTTTGCATTTTCTTACCCATTGCAGAGATCTCCTACTGCATCCCACTACGCGGCAGAGATGCTCCCCATGGAAAGCGCAGCTTGGAGAGAGCCCCCTCCTTTCCCAGCCTGTTGAAAACACCCCAAAACCAAGTAACAGCTCAAAAAGCAAGCCCAGAGCGAGGTATTCACTGCAACACCACAGCAAAGACCGAAAGGCGATGCAAAGGCGTGCTTCCTCTTCTGCTACTTAAATCACAGCTCAGAAACAAACAAAGAAAACAAAAAAAAAGAGGGGAAAAAATCAGGGAGTGTTGCTGTGCGGGGATAGCAGGTCATTAATGGGAAGGAATAAAATTTTCTGGCAACTGTTAGCGCCTTGTTTATGTGGATTTCCATGAATACAACATATTAATGGCATAATGATTGTGTGATTACAGGACAGCAGGGATTACTCGAGCGGGAAGGAAGAATGAGCATCCCTGCTGCAGGCCTATTGCTTCCCCCAGGGAGGCTCTGCCCTCAGACACAGGCTGCAGGTTTCCATGGGCTGGCCACCCCCAGCCTAAGGTAATGGGTGGCAGGAGCTGAAAGTGGTTCCTGATTCACTCCCAGGCAATCCATCAGCCTAGCACAAGCTCCAGGAAACAAGAAAAAATTAGTGTGTATTTGGCACAAATGGCCTCCAGGGACCCCGATGTCCTGAGGCACGTCACTGCTGGCCACAGCAATCGAGCTGTTTGTGTGCTGTGGCTCAGGGACACCAGGGGCGGAGGGTAATCCTTCAGCAGGAGCTGCAACCAAGCATTACACAAATGAGATTTAAACACTGTGCCAAAGTGCCAGGCCCCTGTGAGCAGGAGACTGTTACAGAGCTGTTACCATCCGAGGCACTAATGCTGTCTGACAGAATTATAATGATTCCCACAGAAGAGGGCTCAGCCCTCCTCGTATCCCGGTGCCAGAGCAGGCAGTAAGAGGAGCAATGGTCCCAGCAGGGGAAAGCAGCACATCACAATGCCCCAGCCTCCTCCCCATCTCCCCAGGCAGCCACTGGGACTTGCTCAAACACAAGTCTGACCCCTGTGTAAGCACCTCCCAGATGGAAATGTCCCCATGCAGGCTCTGGAGCTGGATCTCCAAGGGTTTGCCTGAATGCCCCGTGCTCAGCTGGACTTAGCACAGGGTGCTGGCCGGATCTACAGCACAACGAGCCGACCCTGAGCTGAGGCAGCTGGGACACTCTCTTCACAGAGCAGCAGCCTGGCAGCTCCCCTGACACCTTGCCCACTGCATCCCCCGCTACGCAGGAGGCAGGGAGCAAAGCAGGCTCACAGACGGGATCTTGTACTCACTCGGCCTCTGCCAAAACCACACCAGCAGCTCACCTCTTCCGCCAACCTACAGCAACCTGCAGCAGAGCTGCCAGAACAGTGCTTTCAGCCCCCTGCCCGAGGGCCCTAGACCCCAGGGTCCACCCCACTGACCTCTAGGAACGAGGCTCAGCTGCAGACTCCCTGGGATTCACACTCCAAAAGCTGCTCTTCGTCCAGCACCTCCCCAAATCAGACACGCACGTGCAGCCACACAGGAGCGCCTTGCTGGACAAATTAGCTTACAGGACAGCCCGACACACAAAGACAAACCCTGGGTAATTAAAAAGAAAAGGAAGCCGATTATACGCTCCTGGAGAATATCGCTGCCTGCTTCTGTTTTATTTATATATTACGCTGTATAATGAGCTGAATATTTAGGAGGTCAGCACAAACCAAGCTGCTGACAAGAGAAGAGAATACCCAGCTCTGTCTGCGCCAGGAGGCACGCAGGAGGATGGAAAGGATTTTCCATCATCTCTCCCCGCTTGCAGTTCCCCCAGGACCCCGCGGGGCTGCTCAGCTCTATTGCCAACTCTAAACTACTTGTGCTTGGGCAGAGGTTTTCTCAAAAAGCCTTTCCCGGAGTCTGATGTCTGCCTCCCCACTTCAACCCAGCCCTATCCCGGCGGGGTTTGTACTTTACAAGCCTCTATGGCTGGCGCTGCTCCCGTCACCAAGCTAAAATTGTATTTTTCTTAAATTTTAATAACGCCCAAATCCCCCAGAACAGCACACTTCTGAGCTCTGCCACAAGCCACCTGGAAAGGATGAGCTAGGGCAGTGATTTTCATCCCCAGCCTGCTGGCAAGAGTGAACCCTCACTAATGGGATTGCAAGCAGTAATTAGGAGAAATGAGTTTGGGACAAGTCTTCCCTCAGCTGAGAGAAGAGAGAAATTGCTGTGGGATGCTGGGGGAGCAGCACTGCTGTTGGGAGGGGATGTTCACACCCTGCCTGTTAAATCACCTGCAGTGCTGGTCTGGCTCTCACCCCTCTCTCTGCCACGGTGTGCCGAGGACTCATCGCCGTCGTGTTGCAAAGAGCTGCAGCTCAGTGAGCTGCCTTAAACAGCACTGCACCTCACAACTGCATGCTGCCCAAGGGTGTTTCAGTGTCTCTGCCCTGTTCTGCCATGGTGGGGGCTGCTGAAACACCCCCCAATGCCCCTGCATCATCAGCTGTGGCCAGCTGCTGAGGACATCTGCACCTCTCACCCAAGCAACCTCTCATCCCAAACAAGTTTGGTTTCAGCAAAGAAATCTGCCCTTGACCTGAGGAGCACAGTGGGGGGGGCAGCAGGCAGGCTAGGTGATCCTCCAAAGGTAGGCAGCGATTAGACAGTGCGTTAATTGGGAAAGAAAGAAGGGTGGCACCCATTTCCCCTGCGCCAGCCAGGTTTGGCCCAGGCATCATCAGGAGTCAAAGGCATTTGGGAACAGCACAGACCCACGAGCAGTAAATAGAGTGGTGAAAGGAAGCTACTGCAGCGACAGACAGCATTTATTTTTTCTTGTGAGCCTTTTCAGGACATACGGGAGCTGCTTCCCAGCCATGAAGGTCACCGCAGCTTTCCCATGCTTCAGCAAGAATGGCAGCTGATTCGGTATTTAGGAGCCCGTGGCTGCACTCAGTCTCCAGCTGAGCTTTGCTCTTCCTTCTGCGTAAAAGCCAAAGGTTGGAGCGGGGAGAGGGAGGGTAAAGCAGAAAGCAGCCCTTGTCCTGCTCTGAAAAGAGCCCTCTCGAGAGGGAACAGAGGGAAGAGATCTTGCTGATGGCGCACGCAGCATCCCTGACCTGCTGTGGCCTTCTCACAGCAGCAAAGGCAGTGGTAATTTTTTCTGTGGGGACCTTCAAACAGCTTTAGAAACTAATGCCATTATCTTTCCCCTTCCAAATCGTGCAGCAAAGAGGGGCAATTTGTGGCAGCTGCATGGGAAACATGATGGCCGGAGAAAGGAAAATGCCTCTGAGGGAGGGAAAGCTCAGTCTGCTTTACCTGGTTGTATTCTAGCAGGGCGAAGAAAGAAAGAGATAAGAAAATAAATATTCAAGCAAAACAAAAGAATCATGAACACACAGGACACGTACGTGCATTGCTCTAGTTGTCCTCAGGAAGGCAAAGGAGAGACCCCCATCCCCATCAGTGGTTTGGAGGAGCAGAGCTTCACCAGGTGGGTGCTGAGGCACAGCCAGCACCAAGGAGCTACTGCTCAGCAAGAAATGCTGTCAGTCAAAGCTCCCCAGTCAGTCAAAGCTCTCCCAGTCCCCAAAGCTGCACCTTGTTTCCAGCTCTGGATGAGGCTCAGGTTATTCCCAGCCATGACCCATTTTCCCCGTCCCTATCAGTAGCTCCCAAGGCTGCTACTTGGTGCAAGACTCCCCACAGAGCATCGCCCACGCCGAGCAGCTCCCAGCCTCTCTCCCCTTCCCACCTCTCACTCTCTGCCAAGTGGGAAGAGCAGAGGGAAAACATTTCTCGGAACTAATTGGGGTTGAGCCATCTCCTTACCTTACAAACAGTTTTATACAAAGGAAGGTGTTTCTGTCACCCACACTAGTCCTCAATTTGCGGGCAGAGGTGGGTGAAACTCAGGTCACTGCCACCTTGAAGCAGGACACATGTGCCACCACCAGCAGCCCATCCTCCCTGAACTGTCTTCGAGGAAGAATTAGATATAAAACACCCATGACAGCAAGAGCTGATCTAAGCCTTTGATTCCTGGGTACACGCTGCCAGAGTTTGCGAGATCCTGGGGATGGCAGCAACGTGAGTGACAGCAGCAGAGATACAGCGGCATAATTTAGAGTGTGCGTCAAGCCAGCCTGCCTGCATCTCAGCTCAGTAATAGGGGAAAAAATACCCTGACTAGTGTGGAATGCATTAGAGCAAGGTATCATGAGAAAATAAGCAGGTCTGGCTATAAGGGACTGCTGAGGGACTGCTGAGAGGGCCGAAGCTGCGTGGGACCAAGGACCCTGAGCACACCGTCTCCGCGCAGCAGGGAGAACCTGGGGGCTGGCAGCAAGGGTCTAAGCTTGTACTGAGGTCTGAGCAATGTTTTACCTCAAAATCAGATTTGCTTCAAAGTGCAGCTTCAGGCCAGCTGGATTTATCTGCCAAAAATTGCATCTGATGTAGAGAGGTTTCTAGGGGAAGAAAGGTGGAAGCCTGTCAAGCCCTGCTTTGTGTCACACACAAGCCATCCTACCTAGAACAGGGCACAGAGGGGAAAAAAAAAAAAAAAAGGAAAAAAAAAGAGGCAATAAAAGGTTAAATAACCAGAGAGCAAGACATTTCATGAAAAAATATATGAAGCATTTTGCCAATCCCAAGCCTCCTTCCACTCTCGCCCTGCAGGTCCAAGCCAGGACTTCAGCACCCTAAAAACGTCCCCCAGCCTCCCCTGAGGAGCACCCCCAGTGCCTCCTCACAAACACAGCTCCTGCTGAAGGTGTCACAGGCATGCCGAGGGGCCATGCTGAGCCCAGGAGTGGCAGGGGATGGCCCGAAGAGGCTTGGCCACCTTACAGACTCCCCTACAACTGGGAGATCATCCCTGCAGGGGGGAGGAGACAGCGCTGGGAAAATCACAATCCTTCACCCAGTCCCTGGCACAAACATTAGCCCCCAGGCATCTTGTCCTCCTGCAGCTCCTCTCAGACACCTGCCTGGGAAGACAAGGTCATCCAGCCCCCAAGCACAGGGACATCTCTTTGGTTTGGAGGATGACCATATCACCACCTAGGACAACTCTGGTGCAAAACACGTTGCTGTGTCACAGCCCAGAGATGTGGCATCAGCCTTTCCTTCCCCCTTCCCCATGCACATTATTGGCAACATCTGAGCGTGAGCAATACTTCTGCACATATCTAGAAGCACAAAAGAGAAAACACTCAAAATAACAACAATAATTATAAAAAAAAATAACTGTTGAGTCACATGGTGAAGCAAACTCAAAACACTTCACAAAAGCACAGGGATCTGGAGAGAAACCAGCAAACGGGCACTGAGCTTTGTTGCTGTTATTGAGAAAATACCCTGAGTTTGGCCTGGATTCTCTCTCACACAGGCGCATTTCTCTATATCAAGGAAAGCAGGATTTTTGCAATTATTCATTGTGAAAACGTAGCCTGGAAATCTCGATGGGCATCTACTGCTTGGGCACGTGCAAGGACCTTGGGCTGACACAGGACAAAGTCTCCATCCTCACCAGGGCTGCCTGGGCTCGAGGCAAGGCCATCATCTTGAGCACAGCCCTGGGAAGGGCAGCACCTGATCTGGCATGGTGAGAGGCTGCGCAGATGGCTGTGGGATTTGCAGCATATTTTCCTGCCCACAGACGTCTGGGGATACGCACCAGAAATAGCTGGCTGCACAAGCCAAGACTTTTCCTCCTACGGAGGGAAAGTTTTAATCCAGAACTGCCAGGTACAGCTGAACACATGTGAACGCATCCATCTTTTTTGCAGTGGAAGGAAAAACATCTCAACAGAGATGAAAACTGCCACGGTGCCTTGTGCTAGCTTGGCTGGGAGCTGGCGAACAGCTGTATTGCAGAGACATCCTTCTGGTCTGCCAACAACCTTCACGTCTGCTTTAAAACAACGGCAATAATGTTCCCTTCGAGTCACGCTGGATTAATCCGTGCAGAACCCTCACAGGTCCAGCAATGAGAGAGATAAGCAAGTGATGCTTGGGATCATCTCTCACCTTCTGCCCAGCACCATCGATGCAGAGGGAGCCACAGTTCCCCAGCACAGGACGGGATGGGACGGGGCTCCACCACACACAGGGCTCTGCCGCCAGCACCAAGTTAACACCACCGGCTCCTCATTGCCAGGGACACATGTGGTGAGGGCGAACACAGGGAATTAAATTCTCCGTGCTTTGATATCATGTTTGGAAAGGCTGGCTCTCTCAGAAGCAGCAGTGAAAGCCCAGGCTACATCAGAGGTGAGCAACCACTTCAGCAGTGCCAGGAGAAGCCTGAAGAAGGCACTAACAACGTCTCTGAAGAGCTCTGCAAGGCTCTTTTAAAAGCGTTCCCTCTGCCAGTGCAAATAAATATCTGAGCAAAAAATACTACAGAAAAAGTCGGTTGACTCATGAAGAGCGAATGTGTTAAATTTAGAATATAAAGCAATCAAAGGGTGAAAGAAAAGGGATTTTAGCCCCGCTTTGAGCACAGTTCTTGCTGCAGCCTTCCACGGGAGCCACCAAGCTGCTTTAACCCCCCCAGGCAGGGGAAGCGGGTGGCAAAGCAACCTTTTGCCTTGCTCCCTGGCCATGCCTCCCCCAGAGAGGAGCAGGGCTGGGACAGGGAGCATACCACCCATACCACCATGAGCTGAGCAAAGCTTTGAGCCTTTATACCTGTCCTAGTCATTTAATGAAGGACTGATTGGAGAAAAAGGAGAGGGAAAAAGTGTCCCACAGCCCAACTTCTTTCTGTGCATGCGGCTTGCTAGCCTGGCAGACTGTTTGTGATACCCCATAAATTGCCCTGAATGTTTGCTGTGGTTTTTTGTTTGGACTACTCCCTTATCTCTCCCTGAATTGCAGCTTTTTGTTTTTATTTATTTTTTATTTTTTACGATAATTTACAATTACATAGGAATGAGGTGGGGAGGACTGATGCTGACATCCTGAGCATCTCCAGCATAAAGCACATCGCAGCCTCAGTCAGGGCACACCTTTGCAGGAGAGGAGAAATCCCTTCTCCAGATATACTTAACGACCTCGTACAGGCTGACATTTAGCCTGTGGGTGTCACGGCCGTGGCGTTACTGCCACGAGCCAAGCCCTGCCATTGAAACCTGCATTCACCCACCCCAGGCACAGCTCAGGGCTCGCTGCCAGCTCCCAGGCTCCTCCAGCCTCCTAAATCACACACGGCAGAAAGGGTAAGCTCTAAGCATCTGCAGCACTTTGGAGAAATCAGAGCTTATCTGGCTAACAGAGGCTTTTAGTGGTCCCCAGGCAGAGCAGGCAAGCAGCTAATGACAGTCTAATGAGCTGGGGAAAAAGAGCTGCTCTTTTGTCCAACAGGAGCCTTGTAACTGTTAGCTGGGCTCAGCTCACATTTTCAGCTGAAGCTTCAATGGGAAAAGCCAGGTTTATTCCAAGACCATTCTCTTCTTCATCTGTTACAGGCTCTGCTTTCCTTGAAACACTTGTTTTTCCCCAGGGGAAATGAAATACATACATATGCATATAAAAACACAGATGGATTAAAAGATTATTAAAAAAAAAAAAAAGATGGGAATTTCTAGCAGCATGGCAACAAGTCTGCTGTGTTTAGCATCCCTTCAAACAGAGTACAACCACCTTAAGTGGGAAATTCCTGATGGGGGAAAGCATGTTTCCAAAGATTGCAAGCTTTAATATTATTTGGCCTATTCTAACATATCTGGTAAAACACCATGGATTTGCTTTTTCCAAGCAGAGACAAACAGGTCCACTGATAAATCCCCAGAAGCACAGGGATGCCCCTCGGCTCCCCAGGGTATGTTGGCTGCTGCAGGCGCCCCCCTAAAGCATTCCCTCACCTCCCAGGGTAGCTGTGTTCACCCTCAAACACTAAATTTGCACACATACTGGCCCTTAGAAAGCCTAGCATTACCAGAAACCTTTAACTGTGGATTTGCTTCAGTAAGAATAGCTTTGGTTTGTTTTTAACCGCAAAGTCCTCGCGTTCTGCAATAACAAATGTAACAACATCATGTTGCAGGGGTAGGAATTGAGAAGTAAAACTGCCTGTCAATGAAAATCAAGGCAGGTTCACTGCCAAAATGGAGTGAAACACAAAAGAAAGCTTAAATAGGGAGCAGAAAAAAATGGAAGTTGCATTGACAGTTTACTTCCATTCCTAATAACCTGGGAGAGAGCAGTGAAGACACTGTAGGTGACCTACCTGCTGCTCACTGAAATGGGGCTGTTGATGAAACCACCTGGCTGTCAGCTGCTCAAACTCCACACCAAGGTAAAGTGTAAAAGGGCCACTGCACCCCGTCACCGAAGGAGCTGGAGTCAGGCTGGGGACAGGCTTGGAGCAGCCCTGTGGGTGGGAGGAGATGCACTGTTCTGCACCACGTCAGGATGGACAGGGGAAAATATCCAGAAGCTGCCTGCGTCAAGGGGAGAAGTATCTGGGTGCCCAACTTTGAGGTCCCCCCCTCTTCTCCAGGCAGTGGCATTGCCCCCAGGAATCATTTTCCATAAAGCTGACAATTATCCAGAACATAAATTGGGATAGAGAGGAAAAATGGACACCCAAGCCCTTTGTCCACCTGCAGCGATCTGTCCTGTCCCTGGCACCTGGAGGTCTCCAGGCAGGTTGAGCTCTGCTGCAGCAAGAACAGCTCCTGAGTGCTCCCGGTGGTGACAGACCCCAGGGCACCCAGCAGGAGCTCACAGGCACTCGCTGGGGTGTTTTGGCTGGAGGCCAGATTCACGGGACAGAATTTCATCCTACCCTTTTTCACATCCTCCTTCAGCTTCAGGTGCTTTTCTCCATCCCTTCTTCCCCCTTGTCTCGCGAAACAAGACTGCGCTGCCACGGGCACAGCTCCCAGTGACACCGCTGCTCCTCCGCACCCGGCCTCAGCCAGCAAACCCTACAGGCAGCCCACGGAGCAGACGTCTGGCTTGGTACCAGCACCAGTTGCTTCAGAAGACACCCACCGTGCTGCTTAGCTGCACGTAGCTTCCTTACAAGTCAGGATTTTCCCCAACTTTTGCTGTCGAGAGACCTTTTCGAGTCACAGGATGCTTTCTGCCACCTGTTGTCCTCCTCTTCTGAAAACTGAGGTTCAGAGCAGCTGTACCAACGTCAAATCCTTTTACTGGCAGCAGCTGAGCACCGAATGCCAGACACCTGGCATTCGGTGCAAGTCCCAGCAATGAAATCCCACTCTGAACCCACCTCCTTCCCTCAAGATAACTCTCCATCACGCACCTGACCTGCTGTCAACATCGGACCTACGCTGGTTCAGATGCCCAAAGCTCAGCAGCACACCCAAGGTGGGGACACGCTCATGAGCCAAGCAACAGCCTTACAGCTTTCCCAGTACTGCAAACTCTTTGCTTTCCCCTCTGACTCCTGCTTTCTTTTTCCTGTCAAGAATGACAGTTGCGCGATGATTTTAGCTCAATTTACATGATTTGGCTAAGATTTCTCAAAAATTTAGCCAAGCAGCTGATTTTACAAAGCATCCCCTACTAATTCTCTCTCTATAAAAAGAGCATCACCGCTGCCACTTCGTCTCCAGACGACAGAGGCTTAAAGCACTGCCACCCAACATCTACACGGCAGCCCGGGGGAGCTGCCAGGCTCTGCTTGGCTCCAGACAGACAACTGTCCACCAGCAAAGGTGCCACCAGCTCAGCTCCAGTAGATGCAATCCATGACCCCAAGCACCGAAAGAGTCATACACAGCTCCTTTTTTTCACCTTTGCTCTCTCTGACACATCCTCAGAGCCCCTCCAAGCCTTCCTGCTACCTGTAGACATCAGGAACCGCTGCACAGAAACGGCACACTTGAAAGTTGGTTACTCTGACCCCTGCTTTCCTTTGCAGCAAACATGCTTTTAAGTGGTCCACAAGGAGCTCATTTCCCATCTCGTTTCATGCTCTGACCCCTTCCCCTGCATATTTTGTTTACTAAAAGATATACAGAAAAAAAAAAAAAAAAAGGGAGATGGGCAAACAGGAGAGATTTAATGCTACCTTTGAACCTCCTGGCTGGAGGGACTTTGGCAGTTCGGCTGTCGGTGTAACGCTACTGCCAACAGCAGCAAACAGCAGAGCCTGCAGGAGCAAAGGGTCTCTAAATAAACATTAAGGGCACTCAACAGCCCCTGTAGCTGTGGTTCCCATGCAAGAGCACAGTCAGGTAGCACGACTAAGGCCACCAGGTGATAAAGCCTCATATGGCTCCTTACAGCAGCATTCAAATGGACTTGGGGCCATGTAACACCAAGGAAACATTAAGGCCTTCAACAAATTCATTTCTGCATCACTATACCTATGTGTAACACAGAAAAAGAACTTGGGGTGGATTTCTGAGCAACATATGAACCCAATTGCTCCTCAGAAATAGATAGCATGTTCTTCAGGTCAAGTGTTAGCCTGTTCTCACAGGAACAAGACCCCTAACTAACTTATTTCAAGCTTTTATTTTCTCGGTAGATGAATATCATTCTAAAAAGCTTCCCACAGTTGGAAAGTGCAGCCTACAGCCCTGAAATAGAGTTTCTGGAAATTGGGGGGGAAAAAAAGTGGGAGTTACTCTGCTTTACATTTCTGATACAGCAAAGGCTGCCAGTTCCTCCAAGACAGGAAAAAGATCCTGAGACCTAATCCTGCATTCAGGAAGACAGATGCTGGCTTGCCCAAGGCACTAACCTGATGTTAGTACCAGGAGATCTGGGTGCTTGCATATACCAAAAGCCACGGTTCCCAGTTCACGTTTACATAGTGCTTCGGTCAGGTTTCTCTGCTCCAGGTAACCAATCACACTGCACGCACACCGAGCTGGTCAGCAGGTGTACAAAGCCAAGGAAGGAGTAAGTTGGTTTGCTCCTGTTAGGAAATCCTGGTCACCTCCTCATCAAAATATCCTTCCTTCTCCAAGGCCTGGGGCAGGGACCACACACTGGGCGGGTGGGCTTGGATGTCTGACTTTTGCTCCAGGAACATCACCAAGCTTGGCAAATCAAGAAGCCTTTGGTAAAGCTGATTCACACAAAACCACAACACTTCCTATGAACAAAACAGTGAGGTCTCAGCAGATTTCAGGCTGGCTGTAGGCTTGATCTTCCCAAAGTTTCTAGAGTTGACCTATTTCCCTACATAGCACCTCTGCAAAGGAGATGCATGCCCTTGAAGCTCACGAAGCTCTCAGCTGCCAGAGCACTGAGCACGACAAGAAGTCTGCATGGAAGTGAGTATGTTGTGCCCCAGTAATGGGACCTAGGGTCAGCAGGGTGAGGTAAGGAATAAAATAAAAATAGTTGCTTCAAAACCGAGGAGGGGTCAACCAGCGTGCTGCAGGGATGTTCAGGGACATGATGGAGGATTCACGTGGTGACAGAGCAGTGTCACGCAGTCAGTGTCCTGCACGATAGGTCGGTGCTCCACAAAGGACCTCGAGCTGCTGGGAGGAGCGTGCTGCGTGGAGCCTACACACCGGGCGTGCTTTGGACCTGAATGCTACCCAGATAGTCATCTGTTCCAACTGGCAGCGCAGGACCAGATGGCTGGTTAATGCGTTCGAGTCTCTCTCCATCCAAATGACACTGTATTATTGCTCCAGAAAAACGTGGCGGGCATTGCAAACGCAATGGCTCCTCCCCAATCCTTTCTCATCCAGCTCTGCTCCCACCACCATGCAGGAGAGTACAAAAGCAAAATCCATCTTCATTTTATCCATAGGAGAAACCGAGCCATGTTGTCTCATATTTCATAGACTCCAAAAGCATGCAGCAGCTTTCATCCCAAAGCACCCCAAATCAACCCACAGGATAGGGCTGATTGTCCTGAAATGCTTAAAAAACAACCAAAAGAACCCACCAGCCACAAAACCCCAATGCTTCAATAAAAAGAAGAACTGGCACGAGCCACGAGCCTGCTTCCACCTGTAACTCCAGTATTTTGTCCCTCCAACATACCCACAATTAACTAAAAGCTAAATGCAGAGAAGAAAAGATCTGTACAACCTCTCCTCAGCACAAGGGGGCTGCGGTCAGTGCCTGCACTGCTGAGTGCTTTTACTTGCCTCGTATTTGCAAGCCATGCACTGATGTGTTATGAGGTGTGTTTGTAATTGTCTGACGATGGCAGCGGTCCTTGAGGAGGAAATGGCGTGTGTCTAAATGCAGACAAAGCTATTCAGACAGCCAGGACAAAGCAGCCTTATTTTCCTTGATTGGGTCAAATTACATCCTTTGGACATATTCCTTCAGTGGCTTCAAAAAAAAAAAATAATCTGCCTCTATTTTCTTGGCTTTGCGAACAATATTTAGAGAATAAAAGGTGGTTTATTTCAGAGCCCGTTTGGCAGTGCCTGAGCCCCCTCTCTCCTCCTATCCCTTTCAGATCAGGTTTATTGTTGGCATGGAGAAGAGAGAAAAACTAAACCCTCCATCGCACTTGATATTGGGGGAGGAGGAGGAATACAAGTCAATCTTTCCCTTGTCTGTTAGCCTGATCAGAAAATGAACCTGCGTTTCTTCTGAATCGTCTCCTGGCACTACATTTCCTGCTCTTGCTGCTGTACTTCCCGAGATGAGATGCAATCATTAGCTCATTTGCTGCCCCAAATAATATCATACAGCTGGAGCCTGAGCCGCTTTGCAGGAAGTCCTGGAGTGCCTCAGGCACAGCACTGCCAGCTGGTCGAGGGCAGGGACTGTCCCGCTGTGCTGCTGTGGCCTCACCTCAGGCACTGGGTGCAGGTTGGGGCACCACAATATAAGGATATGAACTACCAGAGAGTGTCCAGAGGTGGGCTACAAAAATGGTGACGGGTCTAGAGAGGAAGACACTTGAGGAGCAGCTGAATCACTTGGTTTGTTCAGCTTAGAGAAGAGGAGACTGAGGGGAGACCTCATCACAATCTAAAGCTTTCGCACAAAGGGGAGCAGAGGGGGACGTGCTGATGTCTTCTCTCTGGTGACCAGGCCTGAGGCAATGGCATGAAGCCGGGCCAGAGGAGATTCAATATCAGGATATCAGGAAAAGGTTCTTCACAAGAGTGTGGTCGGCCACTTGGAACAGGCTCCCCAGGGAAGTGATAGACCCAGGGGTTGGATTCAATGACCCTCATGGTTGCCTCCAACTGAGGATATTCTATGACTAGGAATATGACTTATTCTTTGACTCTATGACTAATTTTTGTCTGCGCCCCACAGGGCATCAGCCCTCTGCCCTAGCACCAAGCCCACTCTCTCCATAAGACATGCAGTAAGGTTTAATTAAGGCTTATAAGGAGCTTTGCAATAGCAGGATGAAAGACAAACTGTTAATACTACTCTCCCAGCGGAGCAGCAAGTAGGGGGATAAACCTACCTCTCCAGCTATCCCCAGCTGTGGAAGAGGTTTTCCAAGCATCACCTGGGAAAGACCTGATGCATCTCAACTGCATGGCTCGTACGGGAATGCGTAGTGGGAGGGAAGCAGTGCTGATTAAGAGCAGTGGAGGATGGGGCCTCAGGTTTCTTCCTTGGCTCGCTTTTCCTACAAAACCAACTCCTGCTGAGAGACTGGAAACAAGGAGGGGAAGGAGGGTGAGAAATCAATGTAATTGCAACTGTGCTGTGTTGCTGGCAAAAGCTGAGCACTTCACTGCGAGAGAAATAGGAGAAAATGGCTTTTTCATTGCACAAGAAAGGGGACTGGGAGCAAAGCCCCCTGATTCATTAGGTCCTCACCCCTTTCCTTCTATAAACGGGAGGAAGCCAGCAAGAAACCAACAGCCATTACCAGAGCTGCTGCAATTAACAGTCAGTCCAATGCACCCTTTGTTGTTAGGCTACACACGATTACCACTTCACACCAATGTCTTTCTTAAAGAGCTCTGACTTTTGCTTTCTCCACAGACACATCTCTGTAACTGGTTTTACTGCACCAAATGCTGCGCCACCCTCATGGAAGGGGATTGGTTATAATGGTGTTTCGCACAGATGCAGTAGGTTGCTTTTGCATTTCTATGGTTTCTCTGGAACTTCTTTTCCACTGGCAAATATGAGCTCATACATCAAAGATGGGAGCTCGTACACAGACATGTGGAAGCACCACTCTGGCATCCCATGGGTTGTGTTTGCTGCCAGCTCCCAGATCATCCATGGAGCTTATCTGCGTAGTTAGACATATGCCTACAGGGAAGGCTGGGGTGTTTTAAAAAAAGGAACTAAAATGGCAAAAAAAAAAAAAAAAGAGAGGAGCCCAGTCCCTCCTGAGCTGACCACTCCAACACTACTCAGGCGCACCAAGCCAAGTGCCAGCTTCCCTTGACAAGTGGTCCCATGAATTTTTCCATGTGAGGGGTGACTCCAGGCTGTGGGCTGGCTGCATATTTCAGAGGTTGTCCTCCAAGAGGACAAGCACGGGGATCGAAAGAACACTCAACACTGTCAGCACCTTCTACAAATCATTGCAATTCCCACTGCCTGCCCTCTCTCTGAGCAGGCATTGTCCCCTTGCTTACACACTGCACAACAGAGTGCACGTCTCCAACTCCCAGAAAAAAACACTCAGCTCAAAAGCCATGCTCAGGTATCTGAGGATTTGTCAGAACAGTAATGCTACTCTCATGTGGGCTTGTAAGACTGTGCTGTTTGTAACTCGGGTGCTCCCAGTGCTGTCCTTGCTCATGCTCCTCCTGCTGTAGGCCTACAAAAGTAGCTCAACAGACCGTCCCTGATGTAGTCTGCCCTGGACTTTACGCCAAACTTACGAGATTTAGGAGGAAAAGCAAACCTCTAGAACCATGACATTCCCCCCCAGACTCAGTATTGCTATCTATAACCCTGGCACCTGGCATGCCCAGCTCCCCTCATCTGCGGGAAGGCACAGATCACACCACAGACCTGGCACCAAGAGACGGCTGGGAAGAGCAGGATAAGGAAACCCTGCCAAAACAGTCCCTGGGCCCTGACTACATTCAAGTAAGTCAGGAGAATGCTGTCTTATAATGGAAAGGAGTGAGCTGGAGAGAACTGCCTGGTTCAAAGACTGGTATGTAAAAGACCTGGTTAGAAGGCTTGTATGGACCTTTTATTCTGTTAAGCCCATCCCTAAGTGTCCCCAGGGACTTGGTGACCTCTGCTCAGGGCTTTCAGAGAGCACCAGAAGCATTTTTCACACTAACTGTCTTTCCAGAGTGGGATAAAAAGTATTTCTCCTCTTTTGATTCTCCACAGCTTTTACCAACATGACTCATGTTTGTTGACATTTAGCTACCATCATCCTTGCACGCTTCTCCATCCTTCCCTCTGATTATTTTTTTTTTGAAGCACAAAGCCAGCACAGGTGCATGGATGGATATCCCACTGATCACCACCTCACACAGCCAACAGGTCATGTTCAAAGCATCACCCACCCATGACTATACCTGCTTTGCTATCCATCCCCTAGAGAGGCAAGGGAGGCCCTCAGGGCCGCATCCCACAGCTGCTGTAGGGCCGAGCATGCTGCCTTTCCACACAGACTGACCGCCCTGCCCCGTCCCTGTCCCTGTCCCTGCTTCCAGCCCTCCTGGTCAGTGGTTACGGGGGGCTGTATGTGGCTCCCTGCCGTTTTGAATTGGCCACGCAGTCAGACAGCTCCACCCAACTCCCTCAGCGAATTGAAAAATTAACAGGGTTTTCATCACCAGTGAAAAAATTCAAAAGGCTTTTCATTTACTGCCCATTGTTTCACAGATCTCTTGGAGCGTGCTGATGCCCAGGCAGTAAATGAATTAATTGCACGAGCTGTACAGCCCCATCTGCTCGCCATTTGTTCGTGGCTGGTTTATTCACCGAGGTGGCCAGGCTGTGCCAGGCCGGCTTTGACAAGACTTCTCACCTCAACCCGTTTCCCAAGCCCAGCAGAAGAAAAGCAATCATCTGTCTGTGCCACAGTCTTGCCTCACACCTCCAGCCGGACCCACAGAGAGGGGATGGGCGTGTTTTGTGTTTTAATGTTTTATATTTCCACATCTATTGCTAAAAATAGAGACGGGACACAGAAAATAGATTCTGCCCTGCGGATCTCCTGCACTGTTTGTACATCAACACCTCAGGCATCCTGGAAAGTCTGTGTTTGCTCCTAGAGATTTCAAGGCGGGCTTTCACCTGCAGAGTACAGCACAAGTTTCCTCTTCTCCCCCATCCTGGACCTACCCAAGCCCTGAGCACAGAGCCTCTCTGTTCTATCTTCTTGTTCATGACAGACTTTGCCCTTCAATCCTTTAATTGTTAAGATCTGAATTTTTGCTAGAAACAGTTATTTTAATCTGTTAAGTGGCTCTGCTGTTATAAAACTTACAGAGATTTAAGATCTGGAGGCTGCCAGCTGAGCGCCAGGTGCTGATTTTTTCCTCAATGATGATAATGCAGAAGGAAACGCAGGCTGCTACGAGGCATGCAAGTGCAAAGCTGGCAAGCGTCCCTTTGCATTGAGGCCCAATCCCACAAGGTGCTGAGCTTCCCTGAGCATTTAGAGCAAGCAGTGAGGATGCAGCACCCCCACCCCACTGGTGTGTGTGAGCAAATGGCTGTGTAGTGCTTGGGTTAAACCACAACAGTCTTTTTGGCACCCAACCTGCACGTGTCACCTCCTCCTCTGGTGATATTCCAAGATCTTCCTTGAAGGGATACCTTTGCTTTATGCCTGCCAGGAGTCACCTCTGGAGGACGAAGACCTGTGCCCCTTTTCCAACTGCTTTGTCAATGCATCCTTCCCTAGCAGGGGATCCCGGCTGCTTGGCTTCCCTGGCCTCTAATTCCATGCCCTCTACTTCCAAGCCACCGATGCCATTGTTCCAGCATCAGAGCAGCCAGGTGACAATGTGCTCATCTGGGAGACGACCAAAATCTTTTTGCATATCTTGTAGCTCACCCTGGGATAGGGATCAGGTGGTTATCGATGCTTTTATGGTATCTTCTTCATCTTCCTGTGCAGGCCTTTGAATTAATTTTGTTTTATGGCAAAACCAACTTTCAGAAGGACTTGGACTATTTTCTTCCCTTTCTCAAAAACTACTTCTGCGGTGTTACCCCACATGAAGACATCACCAAATGCCCAGTACTAGTCATATCCTGGGAGCCAACCCACCACTGCATTTGAACACCATCAGGAAGGAGCTGTTGCACTGCAAACACTGGTGCAAGTCAAGTGTATCTTGTTGGGTCATTTGTTTAATGAAGGAAACTTCTCCATAGCCTTTCTCCAACAATCCAGCCCAAAAAGGACCCACTTCAGCTGTCAGCTGTGCTTCAGCTGTCATATGGAGCAAGCAAGCCAGCACTCTCAGGAGAACGGAAAAGGAAAAAAAAATTCCCAAATACAACCATAAATGCATCTTTCAACCCCTTCTGCACTCAATGCTGGCCCAAAGCCCTGGAGCTGAGATCCTTTGGAGCCCCTCACTGTGGCAGGGCTCTGCTAATGTAGCCAGCTCTCTCCTCATGTCAGCTGGACACAGATTCAGCACAAAGAGGAGATGAGGTGACCAAGGCGTTGTCACCTGCACTCTCCAGCTCTCCATCAGCGTCACACAAGGCTGTGCAGCTCCAACCTTACAAAGGCACTGGCGGTAGGTGAAATATCACCTCTCCACGAAAATCACTCCTCATGTATCAGTTTGGGAAATTTCTTACAATTAATCCCATGTGTCAGTTCCTCTCATTATTTCTCAAAGCAATTAAGTTATTAATTTCTATGTGTACCCCCACCCTCTTCTAAATCAAAGCAGAGCAAAAGGCCGGGGAGCAAAGGCTACCTGAGCAGGAGGCAGGGGAGGGGGCTGGCAGTACTTCGGGCCAGGCATTTCTGCAAGCTGTACACTCCCACAGCACTCTGCCCGCCTGCAGGGTACTCTCAAGCAGCCTGATTTTGCAAGTGGGCTGAGCCACTCCAATCCCCTGGAGTCAATGAGAGCCATGAGGACACAAAAGACCAATTAACTTCTCCAAGTCCCATGTACCCAGCCAGAAAACCACCGGGGCAGGGAGACATGCTGGAACTAATGCCTGCGAAGGATTTGGAAACCCTACACTGAAAGTGACTGCGCAGGAATTCCCGCTGAGTCTCAGCTAATCAGCAAAGCTGAGTGCTCTGCATTGATCACCCAGCGGATGCATGCCGTGTCCTGCTGGCTGCCCCAGCCAATAACCAGGCACTCCACCACCATTCCTCATCCCACTGAATTTATCTGGCTTCAGAAAAGGCAAGAGGAGGCTTTGCTTATTGCGCAAATAGAGTTTGACCTGGCCTTTGGGGAAGAAAATGAAAGAAAAAAGGACAGCAACAATACCCACACAAACAGCAGTACAAGACGACACATTCGTCCTGTGTACAGCTTCTCTTCAACAAGTTTTGTGGTCCTAAATGGAGTGCATTATTTTCTTCCACACCGTCTGCCCCGCGAGGTTGCTGCACCCCACAGGCTGCAAAGCCAGCCCCAGCACATCACACTGACGGGCAGGACCCAGGAATCGTGGTACAAGGCTGCACGATGAGCAGCAGACTGAAAGCACAGGGAGGAAAGGATGAGCAGTGAAGGCGCTGATGGAGCTTGTGGCAGCCACGAGCAGAGCAGGCACCTCGAGGCACTACCAGCTGGAGCCTAACTACGAGGGAACCAAAGGTTAATCCATGCAAGGCATGATACATGGCGTGCAAATGAGCACAGAAATAGAGCTGTACTGAGAGAGGAGAATGCTGCCAGGAAAGTTGATGTGGATTTGCTCCGTTTCTCAGCTGTAACCACGTTACAAAGTTTGCAGTGTTGTAGCAACCTACCACCTCCACTGCTGGCTCTAGGAAGCTGGGAGGACCGCTGTAATTGCTCGTGCCTTTGTTAGTGGCAGCCAGTCCCATCAACCAGGGAACGGGATGCACACTGCCAGGCTCATCTCTGGCTGCAGCATCCCTGGCTTTAGCGCTAGCATCAGCTCAGAGGGGTTAACTGAAGCAGCATGACAACCAGCACATAATTCACACTACTCAAAAACGGTTCCCAAAGCCAAAAATGTAATGCATTAAAAAAATGAATCTGTACTCTGTGAATCTCAAGGGGATGCCACTGTTTTGATGGAAAATTCAAAGGAAGTGAAGGAAAGGCAATTTTAGCAGTCAGATTGCTGGAGTTATGGCAACTTGGCAGATGCAGCTTCAAAACTTGGGGCCTGATGCTGCGAGATGGGAGAAGTTTGCTTTGCCTGCTGTGGGAGCCCTGAACAGCACCAGGGAGCTGGAGGTCGGATGTGGGGAGCAGGAAACGGGACCAGGGCCTGCTACAGGGAGCAGGTCCCAAGAAGCTGCAAAATGAAGCAGCTGGTGCTGAGCAAGAAGCAAGGTTCATGCAAAGAACACAGCAGCTGCCTGCAAGCATGGGAGGTTTTATTTTTCAAAACCTTAAGAGCACAGTTCTGACAGAAGGCCATTTACACAAGAGCATAGTTACCGTTACAAGAGCACTCTCTAGTTTTTTTTTTGTTGTTTTTTTGTTTTTTACAGTGACCTCCGCTAGGACAGAAGTTTCCAAAAGCCTGAAGAACCCATTCAATCATTTTCATTTAATAAATAAATAAATACAAGAAAAAACAACTGCTCCACATGAAAAAAAATAAATAAATAAATCAAAGTAAGCTTTAGGAGTTCAGATTTTTATTTTTTTTTTCCCAATAAGGTTGTTAATTTAGTTTCAGAGGTGACATACATGTGAGGATCTGTGAAGACCTGGCCAGCATGCACGGCTGCTGCAAGCCATAGGACAGCACTGAGGTTGATGCGACTGGTGCAAAGCTAAGCTGAGGGGCTCTGCTACGATAACTATCAGTTTCAGCAGGCCTCGGATTAGGTAACCAGACCTAACCCAATTTGTTTGCTCACTATTTACAGCAGTAACACTAAAACCAGGCTCTTACTCTGTACACTCTCAGAAGTTGACCCTCTGCCTAGCTCAGGCCACTTGCACCGCTACCGAAGAAACCCCCTGCGACCTTGTACGAGCACAAGCTGCGTGCAACTCTCCTGCTTTGCACATGGTTCGGGCAGGGAATCTCCTGCTTTTTCCTCCTCGTGTCAGCTCAGATGCTTTGCGCCTTTCTCCCGTGCTGTCACCGCGCTGCACTCCGAGCTGACAGCACACCACGGAGCCGTGCAACCGCACACACAACCTCCTGCCACCCAGACGGAGCTGGAGAGGCTCCTACCTGCACCCTGCCTCCCAGCGGGGCACAAAACCCAGGCCGAGAGCCCGGGGGCACGGCGGAGATGCCGGCCGAGGCTCAGCCCGGGCACCCCCCGAAGGCTCCCGGACGGTTTCCCTGGGGCTCGCCCCAGAGCGCAGCGCAGGGGCTCTCTTCTCGCCTTGGAGGGGCTGGGAAATGCCCAAATCGCGACAAGTCGTCGTGCCCCGTCCTAGCAGCAAAGCTGGGCTGGGGGCTGAGCCCTGGGAGACAGCATGGGGGGGGGGGAGGACACGAACTGCTCCGCGGGGAGCACAACCCCACACGCACCTCGCCATCGCCACCTGCCAGCACGGAGCCGGTGCCAAACTTTCGGGGGAGCCTGGCAGCGGGGGTGTCCCGCAAATGTCCGGCAACTTCTTCCCCGGGCAGCGGGGATGCCTCCGACCCCCAGCGGCAGCCCCAGCACCATGGGGGCTGCCCGCCCCGTCCCCTAACCCCGTCCCACTCCCCCCCCCCCTTACCTCCGCCGTGCGCCCCTCGGGTCCCGCCGCCGCCGCCGGCTTCCTCCTGGCCCCGAAGAAGAGGAGGAGGAGGGCGGCGATCCACAGCACCCCCAGCACGGCCAGCGTCAGCCGGCGGGGCGGCCGCCTCATAGCGGGGAAAGGGGGGGGCTGAAAAAGTCCAGAAGGGGGAGAAAAAGGCGAGGGAGGTGAGGGACGAGGGGAGGCGGGGTGCCGCCGCCTGCCTCCGAGCCAGCGGAGCGAGCCCCGCTCCCTGCACGCACTGCAGGGGAGGGACCGGCAGGGGAGGGGCGGCAGCGCCGTGGGGAGGGAGGCAGGAGCCCAGGGAAGGGGCTCCCCTCCCACAGCCCGGCCCCCTCCAGGCACCCCGAGCCGTGCCAGCCCGGCCATCGCCCCCTCCAAGCGCCGGGGGACAGCCGGAGCCACCTGCCGGGCCCGGCCGGAGGGGAGGTGAAACGGGATCGGTGCGTTTGGAAGGGAAGATGAGAGGCTGGGGAGCTGGCCAGAGCACTTGGAAAATAAAATCCTAACCAGGGATGCGGAGCGGAGCGGCTCTTGGCGTGCCAGCCGCAGCTCGGTGCCCTGCACCCCTCCGGCCACGCTGCTGAGCGCTCACCCCTGTCCCAGGGGATGCTCCTCGCTGGCTCTGCACGCAGCCTGGTACAGCTCCTTGCTGGCTCTACACCCTGCCTGTCTGTGCAGGGCAGCCCAAAACGGAGTACACAGGCATTGCCAAGAGAAATAAAATCCTGCAGGACACCAGAAAGGAGTTGCCTTGCCCAGCTGTCCCCCCTCACCCACCTGACGTGCAGCCCTTGCATTCAGCTGGCAAGCACTGCAGCATCTGTGCTTCCCCATGCAGAAGATGTCAGAGAATAAATCAAGTATCGGAGCAGATATGAGTCATTTGTGTTCGTATGAAAACTACAGAACAAGCCCCATAAAACCAGGAACCCGTGCATAAAGTAACATATGGAATGAATCGAAGATAAGATGTCAAATGCTGGGAAGTCCAGTGCACGTGTTGTAAGCAATCTCTCCTATGCGTTTCCCACCCGCTGCTCCCAGTCTTGTTATTTCCTGCAGTTGTTTTGTGTCACTTGCTAATTTATCACTTGTGATCCTCACTCTCTGTCCTCCTCTGATTAATTTCTAGGGCTCGCTAAGTCCTTTTCCCCTAGCGTAATCCATGCCTCTCAGGCCCAATTTTCACAGAAACATGCTCAGATAAAGATTTCATTAGCATCCACAAATGGGGAATTTCACTTTGTTTTCAGGCCACCTGACTCTGAAGATTCTCTACCAGAATCATGAAATCCAGGTCCAGCAGGCAGGCTTGGGTCTCCCTATTTTCTTCCCCAAACCATTGCTTTGTACCTTGGACTGAAGGATCGCTCACCTATGCCACATACCTACAGACCACCTGAGAAGCTTCCAGCAGCTGAGCTGCATCCGTGGTAGCATTTCACATGATTTATCTTCTTGTTATCTTGCACCTACCCCAACTCTTGGACATGGACTGTCCGCCACCTCTCACACACCTCCCTCTGATCCCTTTGGGACAGGAATCACTTTCAAGCCCAAAATATGCTCTTTCCCCAAGTAGAAAATAGGCAGCAGTGCTTTCCTGTCCCAGACAAAGTTACCTGGGCTGCCATATATAATGCAGCATTCCCCCTGGCATTTTTGCAGAGAGTGCTGGTCCTTACCAGACCTTGCTGCTCCATGCTAGGAAGTAGAAAAGACTTTCCAGATAAAGGCACCTAGCTGTTATCATTTAGAGGTGGATTTAAAAACCCCATCTTTTTTGTAATTCAGATTTTCATTTGTAATATATTATAAAATATAACGGGAAATACAGAAAATATCAAGGAAATACACTACAAATTAGATAGCAGGAAAGATAATAAATAGGCTGACCTGACAGAACTATGATCAGATAATGCTCTTATTACCTTGAGAAACAACTCCCTCTGCTGAGGGAAAGCTTTACTGGCAGGGCTCAGCGTGGTGATGAATAACCTAGCAGAGATAATGGGCAAAGGCCTCATCCTTCCCTGCTGTCACCACCGTTATGCCAGCAAGGAGCATCTGTCACCGTGCCATGGTGACAATATACAAATCCTTGCCTGACAGAGCTGCTTCGTGCAGATGTCCTGCAGTGAGATGGAGATCTGAGGAGCTCGGCTTCTAGGAAAGTATATTCCCACTGACTGCTGAAGGTACAGTGTGCACGGGTATGCTGGGACAGAAAATGCATTGAGCAGGCAATAGCAAAGGCTACTTAAACAAGAATGAGGCAAGAGTGCAAAACTTCAGGTTAGGTGTTAAAGTCAGACTTCCAGAGACTCATATGCAAATCTTACTACGATTCAGTAAAAAACATGGCAAGAAAAATATGTTCTGTTTTATTACCGATAGCTGTATCTTCCCTATTTTTCCCTAATTTTTCATCTGCCAATCTCAGCAGCTTCACAAGGGAGATTAATAACATACTACCTATCTCCAGGAGAGCAGCAGCAGAGACAGAAAGAAATAGTCTAGGAAATCCTTTTACAATCCAAAAATTTAGCATGGGCAACCACAAATGTATAGAACTGCAGAGCACATAGCACTATACGTTTGTACAGAACCAGTGTTTGTATAGAACTCACCACTGTTTATGGCAGCAGAGCTTCTTCATGCCGAGGTGCTGCTTGTGGCAGCAGTTATGACAGAATGAATTTTGTTGTTGTTGTTGTTTTTAATCTTTATTTTTTAAAAAACAAAAGGCTGTGCCTTTAAAGGTAGTACTGTGACAATACACGGCTGCACAGGGAAATGGGTTTCATTCAGTGGCCAACAGTACAATTATGGTCCCTGATCCCTGCTCCAGGCTTGGAAAAAGAAGCAAATACAGAAATTTGTTTTCACTCCCCTGGAAATTCCCCCTGGAAGGGTGTGTTCTACACTTACTGAATTTAACCACAGCGAGGACAGGGCTAGGAGAAGAGTGAGCACATCAGGCTGCTCTAAAACAGAGGTTCTGGCAAGTGCTGAGTGTCTCACAAGAAGCCCATCTCTCCGTTGTTCCCCAGCAGCCAAGGTGCCAGGGACTAGCAGGGGCTGCAGGGGGAGCAAACCAACACGTGGCCGTGACCCTGGCACCACCCTAATGGCCCCGACCTGCTCCCAGGGGATGCTTCAGAAACCATTCGACAGCGCTGCCTGCCTAGGTGCGGAGTTGTACTTTGAATGTGTCTTCTCCGCTTGGGCAGTGATATCACTTCTGCACATCCTTGCCCACAGTTACAATCCAAAAAGAGAAGTGGAGGAATTCGTTGGCACCACTGGAATTGTAAGCAGACCTTTTTCAGTAACTGTAAAGTTGTGGGGTTTTTAATTAAGCCATAAGTGTTTTTTTCTAGCAAACTTTCCACAATGGCATCTCCAGTTAATTAAAGGTTTAAACTGTCAGAACAGACTATGCATAAAAAAGTAAAGAGAGGCGCTACTTTAATAGCATTTGTTAATTAAAGCTCTGGTCAGTTGCAGGAACAAAAGCTGTTCTGCAAATAGATGGGAACCAGAACACCTCCAGATCTTCATCTGCAGCTCCCACCTTCAAGCTAACTTGTGCGACACCGATGGAGGAAACGCTGAGATCCCTCACTGCTGGGATGAATGGAAAGACATCACCATCAGGAGGCTGGAGGACCCCACCTTCCACAGGAAATTCTCAATTACTACAAGATATTTTGCTTCTTTAGCAGCCGTAATCAAGCAGCCACTACTTGCACTAAGTTTAGTTCACATTCTCCCCAGGCTTTGTCTCCACTTGCTGGAGCACAGGTTTTCTGGCTTAGCTGCAGCTGTTTCACTCACTCCAAGCACTCTCAGGGGCTGGATGGTGCCAGTAGAGGAGGTGTGGGAAGAAGGGCCAGAGCAGGGGAAGATTTGAAGCGAGACACGTTGGCTTCAGCATGTGGCTGGGGGGACGTGCTGAGAAGCACAAGACCAGATGTGGTAGCTCTTCTGCTGTGGTAGATGGTTTATGGACCAAGTTGCAGAAAGAAAGAGAAAGTGGGGGAGAATGGTGAGGGCAAATGGGTGAGGGCAATCACTGTGCAAACACAGCACAGGGCAGATGAATCTTTACCTGCAGTACCTGAGCCTGTAAGGTCCTTGGCACCCTGCAGTCCTCATTGCAGCTGCACCCATGCTCCCAGGGGACTCCGGTACCACAGCAGCAAAGTGGGAAGGCAGTGGGGCATCAGGAGGCAGCGCTGCTCAGCTGGTTCCCAGGAAAACAAGCTCCAGGAGATGGTGCTCCTGCGTGCATACGGATACATCCTCCATCTCTAACAGAAAGCAAAGAACCCTGCCAGCATTCAGAGCAAATCCTCTTGTTATTCTCAATACGTTGAATCAGTCATTTTATCCAGCTGCAGGACTGCGTCCCTTAGACACATTCAAGAACATAATTGCAGTTTGGACAGGTGACATTCACAACAGAACAAGTCAATTGATCAGTGAAAAAACAGTCAAAGCTTTGTCCTTAAATCACCTTTAATTCCTCTTTCCATTTGTGTGCAGGTGTTAAGCACATTTCAGAGCCAAATCTCAACTTCTGTGATATGTAAGCATGGCCTGACGCCAACCAGGATTTAGGCATCGATTAACACAGCTGGCAGTATGCAATACTGCCTCAAACTTCTTGTGAGAAGGAGCATTTTCACAGCTGGATGTCAAGTTTTACCCTCCTCTTCCTCCTAGAGTTATTTTCATAGAAAATTGCCTGACTATTCAGCCCTCCCTTCTTCCAACAAATCTTAAAACCAAAAGGAATGAGCTACACACCATCTAACTTCTTAAGATTTCATCCACAATGTTTAGGTGAAGTGTCTCGAAATAGACATTTCTTCCATACACAAGCAAATGCTTTAAGTATAAAAACAGTGACTGATACTTGATCAGGCCATCTCCTGTTCTCAAAGCGAAAGATCCAATGTGCTAACAACTAACCCCTTATCTCCTTGAAAAATAGTTAAAAGCCAGCAGTAACTCTTTGCAGAAAGCAGACATAACCTGAAAGTCCATTTTTCTAGAGCTCTCGAACTTCCCCCAGTCCAGGTGATGGTTAATTTTCCTTTGGGAGCCTGGTCTTGCCTGCCACCAAAGTAACTTTATAGAAATTCAGGTTTTTAATTTTTATTTCATATCCGTGTAAACCTTAGCAGATCCATTGTGTTCTACAGGAAAACACACACACTACTACAAATCCTGTCTACCTACAGGGGAACAATATTCTGTGCTGAACATGCTCAGGTGCACTAACATCTTGTTTCCCTTCACCATATCATTGTTGCTGGTTAGAAGACAAAGCAGTGGTTTGGTTTTCCCACCAGTAGGACAAAACGTCAAGGCTGCTGTTCAGAAAACAAACGTTTAATTGGACACATGATTTATCCTTCCCTACATAACGACTCATCATTAACATATTCAAACGTGTTAGAATTTGTTAGCCCCAGAGGCTCTTGTTGGATCAGAACAATCAATAGATGCAAACAGAGCAGGTAAAGAATCAATCTGGATGCTAAGAAGTTGAAACATTTTCCATTGGGAGCCATAACAACTCCTACCAAAAAGGCATTTCAACAGATGGTGCTATGACCAAGGGAAAGTCTAGGTAGCAGCAAGGCAGGTGAGGCACGCAAAATAAGAAATACATTTTGATTTAACTGCACAGAGCAGAGCTTCCTCGGGACAACAAGACATGCTCCGAACAGAGTAGGCTGTCCCACGCAGGAGGGTTATTTCACAGGGAAGTCTGTGTATGCCAGAAAATTGGAAGAAACTGTTCCAAAGGTTCAGGCTCTGATCTCTTTGCAGTAATGAGCACACAAGAAGATGATGCATATGCATGTGAACCTAATTAAGAGCGGTAAAGCCTGGAAGATTGTCAAATTTCTCGGCAATTACCAACTTAAACACACACAAAAATTAAGATGGCCTTATAAACAAAGGGAAGTTACTGTGCAAAGTGCCTTGCCTCATTATGGTTAGCTGAAGCTTGAGCAGCAGGCTAGCTAGCAGGGAGGGAGGGATGGAGGCAGCGGGGCGGCGGGGTGGTAGCTGCCTTCCATTAGCAGCAGGTGGTCTCCCTGGGATGGAGGCAGGATGCTGACATCCTTCTGCTCTTGCTGAGGCATCTCAAATGCTCCCAAAATGCTTTATCAGAACAGAAATAGAAAGAGGAGGGCGCACATGACTGACAGCTTGGGCTCCTCCATTGCTTTTTGGGCCTTTCTAATGAAGAGCATTCATGGACAGAGAGCTACCCTGCGAAAATATATTCACTAAATAAATGTGGTAATTATACTGTATATTATTCACAGTAGAAACAGCAGTAGGGAAGTTATTTGCATAAGAAATGTGGATTATTCATGTAAATGAGTGTGTTATTTGCTTGTAGAAGAGATCAAGTCTTGCCTAAAGATGTAAAACTCAGCTGCAAGTAAAAACTAACATTTAGCCAGTGTCTCGTGCCCACTGTCCTCAGCCTGCCTTATCAAATCAAACTCTGCAAGTCTAGCTCTATTTTCCTCATCACTTCATTTCATTAGAGCTCATTGCTCAGTCCAAGCAATGGTTAATTTTCTTTTGGGAGCCTGGTTTTGACTGCCATTAAAATATCTTTGTAGAAACTCAGGCTTTTAATCTTTGTTTCAGCAAACAGATGCCAGTGGCAGGAGAACTGGGATCACAGAGCCTTTTGTTTTTATCCTCCACGTGCTGGGTGCGATGAGAGGCTCAGGTCCCAGTCCGGATCTGTCCTTGCAGCCTGGACACAGCCAGGAGGGGTAATTGTAACCCAGAACAAGCTAGCAGAGCCTGGCAGACCCCTGAGCTGGGGGAGGCACTGTATGCCCACCTCCTCCCCTCCATGCCACACCACAGCACACGAACTGGAGTTAACAGAAATTCTTTGATTGGTCTCCAAATTCATTGCTACCATTTTACATAATTTAATGAGTAGTATTAAAAATGGCATCCCTGTACTGCCTTTCCACTGATTTTCTCCTGCATTTTTTTTTAAATTTATTTCCAGGTACTCTGCACTATTTAAAAAAAAAAAAAAAGAGAGAGAGAGAGAAGAGAGAGATCAGAGTTCCTTCTGCTGCTCTCAGCAATTTGTTCTTGCAGCACAGGAATTATTTGGTTACTTCAGCCCCTAAATTCTTTATGTGCCTAGTTATATGTTAGTTTTGTATAGTGTCATCTTCTTTTTGCATTTGATACAATTAAAGTTCTGTGAAATTCAGCAGTTTAAAAACTGTTGAAAACTTGTGCACATTTGAAAACACTGATCTAGACACTGGAGGCTGTGAAGTGCCCAAGCTTTGCTTCCACGCCATGCCCTGCAAAATCAAGAAGAGCAGCCTGAAGTAAAAATTGAGTTGTCAGCAGCGTTCATCTCAGATATTCAAAAATCTTCAGTCCTTCAGGTCAAACTGCTTTTGAGATGCTCAGGTCTATTTCTGTGGTCTGAATTTGTCCACAGAGGCTGGGAGTCATGGTTCTTCACAGTCCCCAAGGATGAGCATCATCAGGCTAATATTCTGATAGTGTCACCAAAAGGCAGGTAGTGCAAGGTAGACGTTTTATGTCTAGTTGTAGCATATTTATGAGAAAGAAATGCTGCTTTCAGCTGAGGAAAACCAGCTACTTTAAAGCACCTATAGCTTTCATTTCATCCCACTTAATAAGCATCAGCTGCAGCCATCATTCTCATAGCTGCCTCTGCAGAAGCACGAAGATCTCCACAGCTCTCTCTGCAGGGTGCTCAGCTATTCACCCTTACCTCAACATGAGACACATGTATAACTTGTTAGAAACAAGTCAGAAAAAAATGGGTCCTTTTCTAATATGGCTCTTCGTACCAATCCACATGCTGGGTCTTTTGAATCTGAAAATGTAAATCCTACATTTCTGTAAGGTTTGCTGTAACTATTCTGTCAAAATGGATTTGGGGAGAAAAGTGATTTTTTTTTAATTGTGAGCTTTTTTAACTGATCATTTTTTAAATGGTGAGAATAATAATTGCTAGATTACAGTAGCAAATTTTCATAGAAAAACTTATTTCCTTCAAAAGCAGTAGCAAAGTCTATTTCTGTTGTCTCATAAAGGAGATAAAAATTTGTACAAAAAAACAACCTCATCTTCAACCTGACTCTTACTATGAATTTGAGCTCCAAGGATGAAGTTGACCCTCCAGTTACAATGTTATTAGTGATAAATGGGACACGTAATTCACCCAAGAATCATTTTCTATGACTTTTCACTGCATTTTCAACAACAACAACAAAAGTAGGAGATTAAGTCCAGGCAAAGGGCGCTCTTTCTGCTTCGTATCTGCAGCCACCAAAATGACAAGTGGGTGCTTTGCAACCAGCATCGGTCTCTGGCACTGCCAGGCTAAGTAGCATTAGTCAGGATTTTGCAGTTTTCATGCCTTTATCTGTGGAGCATCAGCTTCCTACCTTCGATAATTGATCTGAGCAAAACAAAGGTCTGCCTGGACTGGAGAGGAGAGCAATGGAGACATTTGTTTCCCCAGAACAGGTAGTGTAACAAATCAGTCCTGACTGTACTGATAAATTGAACTTCAAGCTCGGTGCTACTGCTTTTCAGGCCTAATCCTGTGTAAGACACAGCAGGAAGGAAAGGCAAAGGTAACCGTTAGCATTTCTTTCTCTAAGAGGGAAAAATATATATTTTTTTCCCTTTCTCAGTGCAATATTTCAACTTTTTTTTTTTTTTTTTTTGAGGACAATGGCAAGAGAAGGGGAGAAGGGAATGTGAGGGTATGCATACACAGATGGCAAGATAACAGAAGAACTGCCCAGTGATCACTGGCTCCTTGCAAGCCTCAGACTTTGGGACAGGATCATAACTCAAGCTCCTGGATGCTAGCGAGGAAGAAGCATTGTTTATCAGAAAGATCTGGCTCACAACAGTACATGAATTACAGAGCAGTAGCACTCTAGTACACAAGGCAGAGAGGAGCTCATTGTCCAGATTCAAGGCTGGGCTCCAGGAGACAGAGGTTCTGATCAGGTCTTGACTGCATAGCCCCACGTTAAACTCATGCCTATCACCCTTTCCAGGCACTGAAGAAGTATTTGTTTTCCCTGCTTTTCTAAGTCGATGTCCCCATCTGGACATAAATCCTGAAAATGCAGAGCACGTGCAGTGAGGCTGACCAGTACCTCCTCTACCCCAGCTGCATACTTAATGTGTGCAATATCCATACCCAGAAAACCTCCAGCATATGCAGTAGTGTGTCCTGCTCTAGCTGATTAATTTGTTTGCCAGGAGTTCCTTTCAATTTCATGTCAGTATTGCTGTCGCAGTATACTTCATCATCCAGCTCCTCTTCACATGCCAACCATTATTTGCCATTCCTGTTATTTGCATCTGTCTTTTCAAAAAAAAATATAAAATAAAGTAAGACAGGCCTCTATTAGCAATACCCTGCCCAAGTCACAGCCTCACTTTTCTTTCATTTCTGTTAAATGAATAGCACCCACTGCAAAGCTCAGCATCTCTATAAATGCTGTGGTTACAAACAAATGCATCCTTCAGCAGCCTTTTAAACCATTTTTCCTACAATGCACATTGTAAATGAAGAGTAATTTATCTTCAGAATTGCCCAGAAAATGTTATTCTGTTAGCAACATAAAAGCCTCACAGTGTCTGAGTAGGTGCCATGCCAAAAACATTTTGTTGTGAGCCAGATAATTCAGTTTGAATTGTACACAGTTTGGTATAATCATTCCAGTAAAGCATTCTTTACAATTCTGTAACAGCAAGTCACATGGCTCTATAAAGTTTATTGCTGCAAATGTTTAGTGATTCATGGCATGGCATGAATTCTGCTTCTTTCCTGGATCAAGTAATCAATAGCAAAATAATCTCCTTGCAATTGCATTCCTCTGCATTAAATAGGTATGAAGTAAGTAAGCACAAAATGTGATATAAAAAACAGTGTGTACAGAATTAAAATGAATGGCTATTTGAAGCTGGGTGTCCTGAAACCCCATTCTGCACATGGGCTGAGGACATTTAAACTATGTCCTGCATACTCTCGGCCTTAAATAATTCTTGCAGAGCTGATAACACACACTGTGTAACGAATACAGTTGGGACTAACAGATTTTCACCCCATCACATCCAGCAGAGTCCTGCTGCGACCTCTGTAGTTCCACAGACACTCCCAGCCACCCAGGGCCATCCCCACTGGCACCAAGGACCATCTTTAAAGCACACAGAAAGAGCAAGATCTATGTTCCCTCAGACAACCTTTTGGTTCTTCTAGCGCTGCTCCTACACATATTAAATCAGTGTTTACAACATCACCCACTGAGTTGAGTGCAAGTTAAATCAGGCTTAGTTAGTTTGCTCCACTGTGTTCAGCTGCAAATCACAAAAGGGAGCAGAGACCTGACAACTGGGAAAGGGCACATGCTTTATGATGAGAGCTGCTAAAATAGCCTCTCCAGGAGTCTGGCAGGATGCGACACATCTGCTCAAGGGCCTTGGATGTCCCTGCTCCCTCTATCATGTCCTGCCTCACAGTCTGAACCCTAGGGCTCCAGTGACACCACAGTGGGCCACTTAATAATTGATAGCTCTATCAACTGTTATAAACAACAACAAATACAGTTACCTAGCTATCCAGTTCTAACCGTTTTCTCATAAAACCTGTGAAAATAATACTGTTAGGAACAGGCTATTCAGGGGAATAAAGAGCACACAGCTGTTTATATTGTTTAATGCCTCCCGATAGGGAATACATACACTGTTGCGTTTCTCTCTAAATATTCTTGTGCAGCTTCAGTGCAGTAGTAAGCATGTACCCGAGTCCTTCTCACCCCTGAATCTCATGCACTCTCTAAAACTGTATTTATGAAATTAAGCACTTAGATTCCCTAACGCTACAGCCTACATGTGCCTGCATCACTTAAAATCTCTGTCCCCCTCTCTCCTTTATGAAAAGAACTAATATCTAAATGTCCTACAAGTCTATTTGCCAGACTGCTCCCGTGTCATGCTACAGAGAACATCTATTTCTTGCCAGTCTCCAGTGACTTAAAGACTATATGGGATTACTTCTCACTATATTGTTCTTTTCAATCTGCAGAGCCAGCCCACTGCTTCTCTGAAACAGATCTGCAAGCATCACAGGCTCCATCCCAGCAAAGAGCTGGAGGCCTAGTCCACAAATTAAGTTCACTTTGGTAGGGCTATGCCGACTTATAAAAGCAAAAGAGATGGTTTGAATGCTTGTAAATGACTCTCCCAAGTCATGGCTTGGTAAGAACATTCATTCAGATAGTTCCCACAAGCACACACACTCCTGCCCTTCACCCACGGGCCTAGCAGCTACAGAACTGGGGTTTCTTTTATTAGGAGACAAGGCACTTCGGGCGGGCAGTGATAGTTTTTTAGTATCTGTTGATGGACCTGCTTTCCACCAGAGTGGTGATGCCTTTTGAGCCCGCTGATACCGTCACATCCACAGAGTCCTGTGGCAGTAAGCTCCAGGCGTTCATTGCTTCTCCTGTATAGAAGTTTGTCTGCCCCAGTGTTAACATATTCCCAAGCTTTGTGGCCAAACCTGCTGCATGGAATTAGTGCTGTACATGTTGCCCAACCTCCCATGGCCGTTCTCTGTTCCCTGTGCTTCTACACCCAAACATCCCTTGCACATCCACATGCTTTTACTTTCACACTGCTGCATCATAGCTCTGGAGCAATTTTGCCTGGTGGCTCTTGCACACATTTAACTGTTCAAAATGCTTTGTTAAGAAATCCTCCCAGATCTCATCTTCTCACCTATCGACAGTTGCCTTTAGGGTTTTAAATAAATACAAAAATAAAATAAAAAATAAAAATAAGGAAGAAAAATGTGGCCATCATACAGTTATTGAAGACACTTTTCCAGAGCTGCATTCTCCACTTTCTGCATAAGCAACCCCTCTGCCACTGCCAGCAGGATCCCCTGGCAAAACTATAGTGCATTTAAAGGCGTTGTGCTTCCCCAGTCTCAAAAACAAGCACATCGCAAGAATCACTTGTGTGGGCCTAGCTCAACACTTCCCAAAAGTGTAAGGCCAAAAGCGGTGCTTTAGCCACTAGCATCCCGAGCTAGGAAAGGTCCCCAGCCAGCCTCTCCATGAGGCAGCGTGCTGCATAGTCCTCATTCTATCCCAGTGAACCATGATGACCAGATCTCCCCACCATGCCAAACAATCAGGGGCTGTCAGAGGAGCAGCAGCATCTCACCTAATAACGTGCCTCCTGGAGAAGACCTGCAGGATGAATTCCGATTCCTGCTGAGACTCCAGAGTGGATCGAATAGACACCGTGCTCCAGGTGGAAGTCGTGAGTCCCCTCCCATTCATCGAGACTTGGTGCTTGTTCACAAGGTGATGCCAAGTGAAGAACACTGGGGACAGCTTTCTGTTGACTTCCTGGTGCTGTTAAGGGAAGAAACAGAGAAGAAATGTGTTCTGCAATAGCTGAACAAATGAACAAAAGGCACACCTTTGGCTCACCTGCAGCTAAGAGCTTATTTTGTTTAAAAATTTATCATTAGTCTTCTCTTGTTCCCTGTGTATGGGTTAACTGACTTCAGATCCCACCTACCCTGCTTCCAGAAGGGCTGAGTCTCTGTGTTTCCCAGTCACTTTACTTAAAGGTAAATCCTCAGGTATCTTCAGCACTTCCAAGGAGTAAATTTTAACAGAAAAGCTATTGCCCCAAAGAAGCTCGGTATTGCCAAGTGATCCAAGGACTCCTGCAGACCATTTCATGCCAGTCACTGCCCTATCTTTGCAAGCAACACAGCTCCTGCGATGAAAGAAGCTAGTCAAAGTACTTCAGCTGCTTACTTCTGATGTTCATGTGCAGGTTCAAGCAGGAAGAGCATGTTCTCTTGTCCATTTTGTGTTAAGGGGCATGATGTGCTACTAATTGAGTCAAGAGAGAAGGGTCACGCCCAAGGCACCCAGAAGAGCCCAAAGCACCCTTCACCATTGCAGAATCCCAGACTTCCTCCTGCTGTGCTTCCTTTAACCCATTTCCCACTCTTCAGGGAATACATCCACTCTTCCCCATTTCCCTGGCTCATCAAGTCTGCAGTTAATTTACAGATCATGAGGTCTACAAAATGCATCTTAAAATTTCACAGAGACATCTTGGGGAAAGAGCGCCAAGAGACATCTTGTCAGCAGTTTAGTTTAGTCCATATGGCTTACAAACAGAAAAGGAAAGAGATCAGAGAACTTCAAAGCTGACTCATTCTGTGTTACACGTGGCAATCCTCAAATTTTATTATGTAGTAAAGAAGCAAGTGTCTGCTCTAACAGCAGCATCTATCAGTAGCAAAAGCACAACTAAAGCTTCAGAAAAGGACAGCAGCACTGAGATCAAAATATTACCATCCACCGCATCGCAGTGAAACAACATGGGTGACAACATTGCCACCTCGTGGCACAAGCTTTGGAGAAACGACAAGAAAAAGCAAAGCAAGCAAGAACTTCACAGTTACCTTAAAAATAAGACAAAAGCTCTTGAAAGTTGTCCATGTCCCAAGAAACCCTGGGAGATGTGGTAGTGCCTTGCTTCTCCCTCACTCCTGCCATTTTAGAGCAGTGCATCTCTGCCACATCGGCACAGCCTCACATCATCAAGTAGAGAAGGAGAACAAGCACGCAACAAAGGGCTGCTCTAAAGCAGGTCACATATTACCTCGAACTAGCTGGCACAGGCTGAAATGAAAGTGCTGTTTGTAAAAGCTAAGGGCAAAACCAAGGGGTGACTAAACCCATGTGGCCTCAGATTCACGACTGAGGACGTAGCCTTCCCCTATAAAAGGATGACAAATCCCTGTCTCCATGTATCTCCATGTTTATCCCTCACTGAGCACAGGCCCACTATGCCTTCAGCCATGGCAGACTCTCCGCAAGCATACTGGGTCCCATGAGATATAGCTAAACACCTCTGGTTTTCTCCAGCAGAAACCAGAAACGCTCCCCTTCACATCAGCCAGTTCCTCCATGTGCACACGCAGCATACAAGTAGTTAAAATATGAAATTCTAGATCTGTTCTGTTGGTCATCTTTCTGTCAAAGGAAGCATAATAGGAAGAGTGTTTGGCATAATGAAGGAAGGGGTAGGACAGTAGAAGAGGCAGCTGGGAGTCATTTAAAAGGCAGGCCTACATTACCGTGTTCATTATGCTATTCAACAGGAACAGCTGGTGTGCTGTCATCATGGGACTGACACCCAGAGAAGTTACTGCTCCACAGGCAAGGTGAAAGTCAGTAATATTCTCAACACCTCCCTGTGCTCATCCTTCTCCTCCCTACCCCTGAGCCTCCTGAACAAATGAAGAGAAGCTGGGACAGAAGGAACATGCTCTGGTTCCAGGAGGAACAGGGCAGGTCTAGAGTTGACCATGGACTGGAATACAAACCACTGTCTTTCATGGGTCCTGTCAAAAACATCCATGCAGATGCAAATATATAGCCCATTTATCTCAACTTATTTCCCCTGATGTCATACCCCAAGCTGCCAGGACGGAGGACTCCTTCACAGTCACCTCGCTCTAACACTTTGCAGCATGTGGAGAACTTTGCCTGGCCCCTCCTGTGACAAAGGGCCCTGAAACGTGCTGTTTAAAGCCTCCTGAATTGCTAAACTATCACCTGTCACTTGGCACGGCATCCAGATTGCAGCAACACGGTCAGCATCTGAAGTTCACACTGTATTTCCTCTGGTATTGAAAGCACTGAAAAGCAGAACCAAACCAGTTGAAGCTGCATGTGTGAAGTGAGCCCCTCTACACAAGCACTCACTGCTGGAGAAATACAAACCTATTGAGTCATTGCTTTGAAACCAGAGGGCCTGTGCAATTTATCTTTATGTTCCTCTTCACATTAATTCAATCCTGAAGATGGCAGCATCTTTCCCCCAAGAAACTTTCCCTCCCGCTTGGCATCAAGCCTTCAATTTTTTAAACCCACCTGTCACTCCAGTCCCCTTTCCATTCAATTCTCCCCAACAGATCTCACAGTCTCACCAGGTTTTTTGGTCGATATTGACTTGTCACCTGCAGAGCACAGTAACACTGTGCTCACCAAGGTCTCAGCAGTTCTCATCTGGTTTATATCACTGCACTGTGCCAGGCAGCAACACAGATTTTGTTTGTTCTCACAAATGCTAGCAAGGATGATATTTTATTATGCTATGAACATGCAACTCTCAATGCAAGCACACAGAGATCAAGATAATTTATCTTACCTCGCTGGAAGTGAAACCTGAGACCTCACAGATTCCTAATTTGGGCGCTTGGCTGTAAATTCCTCCTCCTTTCCAACATCTGTTCATTTTGTGCTTACATGGAAGCAGAACTGTGCCGCCGTGAAAGCGAAGCAGAGTGCAATGGGAAAGCACACAGGGTGACCACACAGACTAGTGCCTCCTGAACTGGGATGCTACAGTGGGAAAAGAGGAAGCCAGGCTGACTAGGAATTATGTTGGCAGCATGCAGCTGAATGGCTGACTGCACAGCAGCTCCACCAGCTGAGCTGACCCCCTGACTCCTGCCTATTCCTTCACCCCATCAGAGGAGCTAGTTGGACTGACAGACATCGCTAACAAAGACTGTAACTAAAGCACTTCTGCTGTGCTTGGGAAGTTCTTTGGCATTTATTACTTTACTGTTCTGTCCCATTACAAAGACATCTTTAGGGCGTTCCTCATAACACTTCTACAGATCAGTGGGGTCCAGCTCTGCACAGGAGTACTGTTTGATTCCCTTACTCTAGCAACTTATATTTCCTTCTGCAATTTGTCATGTTTTGGCCTTTGTATTCAATTAACATTTCCACGCTATTGGCTCTCCTCTGACTTCAGAGGAAGGCTTTTTTACCCTGAGCAGGTTTCACCCCATCCTCCTAGCATACCAAAAGGCATACCCTTCCACCCTTAACAGCTAAGACACATTTGTAGGTGATGCTCTCAGCAGAGCTCTGTGAATAATTCCCACTCTTAGAGTTATACTGATCTTGTCAAGGTCACAGTACTCAACCAGATGCACTTGAAAGGGAGTCTTTACAAAGCTTAACGTACTGTTGCAAAAAAAAAAATAAATAAATAAATAAAAATTGTTGACATGCAAATAAGCTTTGACCCAGGATGTTAGTGCTACTCTTGCCTTTCTAATACCAGTTACTGTGTTAGCATAGCCAGCAACAAGCCCATTTTTCAAGACCTTTGTTGCCTGTATACAAGCAAGAGAACCAGCAGGAAAACAAATCTTTTTTTCTATCTCTACTCACACAGCAGACTCACATCAGTCTCAGAAACATGCATCTGTGTAAGCAGTGACCCTCAAAGCAAATGTAGAATGGTTTGAATGGCAAAAGCAAAACAAAACAAACATCTGAGCTCTTAACAGACACATTTTTCCTAACAGCCATATTTTGCAGCATGTTTGGAATTGGGAGTATGATTGCAAGGGTCCTTTCATAAATTGTGGATCTTTATCTTTTTCACTTCTAAAAAGTCTAGGTTAGATTATGGTTTAGGGCTTCCCAATAGCTGAAGTATTAGTATAAGGCTTGGGAGCAAAGATTTGAATTTATGTTCTGAACCACACCCCTCTCTGGTCTTGGCTATAAGCTTATTCCATGAGTCTGTGTCTCAGTGCACCACCTGTACAATCAGAAAATTTGTTTAATAAAAATGGGAAAATGATAGGTCCTATTTAATAGAGACTCTTCAATAGATAAACCAGTTCCTAAACACAATGGAGCTGAGGGCAGCAGGGAACCAATCCACGTTCAATCTTTAACCTTGAGAATGTGATTTCTTCAGAAAGCCACATGTGGCAACTTTGATACTTTATAGTAGTAACAATGACTAGCCGAGAAGAGGCAAACATGTCTGGAAAGGCTTTTAGCTGTGAAACCATTTGATGTCACACTAAGTCTTACCCCTAAACACATCTGGCAGCCCATGAGAGATCTGCTGTAGGTTGCACTTCTCAAGGTATCCCTCAGATCAGGAGAAGCTACTGCAAGCTTGATCCTTCGATTAACACCACCTGTGAAATCCACAAAGGTGTCTGAAATTTGCCCAATCTGCAGATCTTCATAGGAACTATGGAGTCTAGACAAAAAATACATCAATATATTCTTAGGCTTATAGTCAGAAGATAGGTTCTTTAATAACTCCGCCTTGCCAAATGTTGCCTGAGGATTTCACCATGCCTTGAAAGCTCAGTCTCCAAAGTGATTTTCTTCACTGTTGCAGAGGAAATTTCTCTTTTTGTTTTAATGCTACCAAGTGAAAATAACTGAAGTTTCTCTCCTTCTGTACAATCTTTCTCTCAACATTAACTAGGACTTTTCCCTGCTCTGCTAATTTTACCATGTTCAGATTATTTTAGCCTATGACTAACAAATTCCATCAGTTATGACTTGTTGCCTTATTCTTAGTCCCAATAAACCACTCTAAACAAAACAACCCAAAGAGAAAAGGCAGTATTTTCAGCATACCGTGTGAATGGTTGAATGCTTTAACAAGTTAAAGGTTTTGTAAGACCCCAGAGTAGGTACCTCTACCAAGACCAAAGCTGAATTTGTCTATACATCCCCAAAATCAAACTTCTTGCTCTGAGGACAATCCCCCAGGATATATTTGCTTTCATTTATATCCTAAACCTTAGGATTTAAACTCAAGGGCCTGAATTAGCAACAGTTACTGCAGTGTGAGCTTTTACTGTTTAAAAATAGAAAGATGAGAACCATTTGCAATGCTCCAAATGTGGCAAGGCCTAGAAGATGCTTTTATAAACAAAAACGCATAGCCACAAAACAATGTGATTCAGACAGACCATTTGCATGACTTGGAACGAATCACTTAGCATATACCTTCTCCAGAAGGGTTCCCCAGAACACATTCTTATAGACTGAAAAATAATAAAACTAGCTTTTATCATCAACCACCTCAACCCATTCATGATGTGACAGAACTGTTGGGGGAAAGGAACAAGACCACGTTTCCCTTACAAGGAACATCCCTTTGAAGCAATGGGAAAGGAAGAGTTGCTTAGCAGTGGGCTCAGGATGAGCTGTCTTGGGAGAGGACTGCATTAGATCAGTGGGAGGTACTGACACCCACAGATCCAACTCATCAGCCTCACCCAGATGGAGGAGAAAATGAAGCATGTGTCAGGTGTAAAAGAATATTAAATAGCGAAATTAGGCAAAACAGGGCTTTTGGGGAAGGAGTTCCCAACTGCAGGCTGCAAGAGCTGAGCAAGACCGTAAATTTGGGAAAATATGTTCAAGCCCCATTGACTTCTGCCAGCACGTAAGACTTTTGTCTGGATTAAAATATGGATAGGGCCTAGCTGGAGAGAAGTGCCAAACTAAGGCATATGCTCAGACTGGTTCAGAGCGATGATCCTTCAGGTCAAGATATCCCCTAGCCACTTGCTCTTGACCAAAGGAAACCCTGTGGAAATTATCTAGGGGTGTGACACAAAGCATGACAGAGGATTTCTGAAGACCTCCTAAATCCTCAGGAAGCAAATGTACCTGGAAGTGGAAAATACCAACATATTTCCTCCAAAATGTTGGTTTTGTGGCACTACTGGAGCCCTGATGGAATGTCAGGGCTTCCAGGGCCACCAAGCACCAGCAGTTCTCTGTGCCAAGACAAATGGAAACGTGGCTGGCAGAAAAACAAGACCTGCCAGCTAAGTTCAGAGCACCATGAAGATACCAGAAGTGCTATTGTGCTGATGTCTTTATAATGAACCATGCATATAAAATGTGACAATCCATATATGTGCTTTATTTAACCAAACCATGATTGTTCTATAATTGTTCTTTCACGATCTTTTCATTTGGATACTATTTGTTATGTTGTCTATAAAATTACACTATTAAAAAAAAAAAAACTTTCCCTTTTTCCTTTGAAAGCATTCACTTTTTCAGATGAGAAAAATAATTTCCAACGGATCTTCCAGGCAAAGCTGCACTTTGTATTTAAGGGCTTAAAGTAGATTTAAAACTTAATAAGAACCAATTTGGTCCTGCCCTACCTGTTTTGGAGATGCCAGTATGTTCTTCTACCTCAGGTAACATGGTATAAAAATGATTTTTTTCCAACTGTAAAGCTGAGAAGAGAATGCACTTTCACTAAGACTCAGGTGTGAAGATTGCAAGGCTCAGATTTTCCTGCTTCTGTGTTGTCTCCATTCAGTTGTCAAGCAGCAACATTACAGACCAAGTGCACATGGCCACTCCTTAGTGAGGCAGTAGCAGACAGAAAAGCAACAGAAAAGAGTGTTGGTTTCATATGGTGGAGACACCTCTCAAACCTCTAATTCAACCTTGAAGTTTGTCAATATTTTTACTGTGCCTGTCCCATCTTAACAATTGCTTCATCCACACCACACAAAGTAAAGCAATAAGGGTGTGTGTATCTTCTATTCTATGCCGGGATTTATACAGTCAATATTCCACCCAAAATGTTATATTGTATAAAAAATCTTACATATTTAGACAAAGGAGTTTCCTTGCCCATCAATCCTTGGCAGAAACCCAGTTGCTTTCTTTTTGCATCCTAAAATACTGGTGTTCTGTGCAAAGCCTGGGAAGCACATGACCAAAAAAAAAAAAGAGAGAAAAACAAGTCACTAATATCTCTTTGAGCTTGAAGTAAATCTTTGTCTGCAGAGCTGCAATCTCATGAGATGAGAGATGCAGTAAATTTCGAGTCTGGAATATACATTAAAAAAAAAAAAAAAAAAAAAGTAGACGATGCAAACACTCCTTCTGCCTGTTTAAAGGTTTCAAAATAATGAAGGTAGCATCGTCCTAGCAGATACTGTTCTAATTCAGGTACAACTCCAGCGCTGTCACGTGCTCTGGCTAATCTGACACAGGCTTGGGCACACATTTGTGTTTGGTCTACACTGAGTTTGGTCTCAGATAAGCCAGTGGAGCTTAGACACATCAGTGTGGTTGTCCATGAATATCTAAGAAGACAACCCTTCAGCGCTGCCAGCCCGGCCCCTCCATTATTGTTGACAAGTTTCAGTCAAAGAGGCTTCAAGGGCAGACTGTAACTGTTAACCTTTCTGCTAACCTGGCTAATGTCTCCCTAATTTGAATGACCATCAGGCTACACATTAACTGATATGTGCTGAAGAAGTTTCTATTACCCTGATAAGCGTGTCTCTTGACCAACCGTTCAGGCAGAAATTATGCTATTATTCTTCTCCGCTCACAGATGCCTCTTGGATCAAATCAATAACCTAAGCATCAAACTTTCATTTCGCTCTTGTGAGCCATAAATTGCTCAGGCTAATTTTCTCACTGTTGGCTTCCCCTTCAGGCGGTAGCAGAGAAATGGCAACCCCTCAAAAGGCCTTGACAGTAATTAGACACCAGCTCCTATCCTTGGTGAATTTGGGTGCTCGTTTCACAGGCCATCAGTCACAGATCCAGCAAGCTACAAGCCTGCAGGCCAAACAGCATGATCTCAATGTTTTCTTCTGCAGCAAAGGGACTGAAGGATGCACAGCACCCATCCTCAGAGAGTCTTTGCTGGGCTAAGTTTGGCATCAGAGCAAAAGGCAGCCTTCCTACGGCAGTTTTAGAGCAGCAGAACAGTGGGCTGAGAGAAAGAGGAGGTTTCAAGCCCATTCCAATATACCTGGCATGGAGGGACACAATGACAGACCTGAAGGCCTTTGCAGAGACCAGGACTTGTGTTGGCCTTCCCTTCCAAACGCAGCTATGCTGTCACAGCTCTCTCAGCCTCAGAGACCGGCATATCTCAACTCAGGCACCTGAGGATGGCATTCGTGCTCTGCCAGCAAGATCCTGACTTTAAACCACCTGCAAGACACAATTCTGTCTGAAACCCTGAGAACCAGGTCTGCTATTTCCAAGCCCTCCTGCTTATTTTGTAAACGTGCCTTTTCCTTCCTATTGATTTTCAAGAGTTTATGAGAAATTTGGCCCTAAGAAACTGGATAAATCTGATAGAGTCTGACAACTAGAAAATGACTTAGCTGGGAGATGCTATCTGTTATTGCCGACAATATTTCCTTACAGACACAGGAATGTAAAGAGTACGTGGGCCTGAAACTCTCAAATAACTGCATACATTGCTTTCAGGATGACTGGGTTATCAATGTTTTGCTCACCAGCTCAGTAAGAACAGTATCACCATTCCTACTAACAGGCTAGAGCTAACAGACCTTATCTAACCATGCTAGAAGCCTGTCCTGGCTAGCAAGACTTGCTATCCATTTGTTATGGGAACCTGCTCAGAGCTTGGTACCAAGCATCTGTTGTGACATCCAGTTCAACCGTGTGATAGCAGGAAAGGCCTTAGAAAAACAGGCACAAGATGAATATAGACGCTCCAGAACTGAAAACAACTCGCTGCAGGTCAGTTTTTAGTCACAACAGAAGCTCAACCTTGAGGGCTGGGAAAACACAAGTCCGAGAAAGATTAGACTAAACAGTTAAGTAGGAAAAAAGAACAGACCAGCAAGAGGATAAGGCACCTGCCGCTGCCTGTGAAAGTAACAGCCCCCAGCATCACAACAGTACGTGGGCAATGGGACAGGGGCTGAAGGTTAAGAACTGTCTAGAAACTCAGAAATTTTCTAAAATATCAAAATCGTGAATTCTGGGGGAGGAATTATCACCATGAGAACCATCATCACAGAATCACCACCGGATCATCAGAACTGCTGGCACGCCGCTTGCTCCAGGGACACGAGCACCCCCACTCTCTTCACCTGCTCTCCCTGCCTGCTCCAAGAATTACTGGACCTAAGCTGAATGAAGTTGGTTCTATTTCTTGACAATAAATGCTTCAAACACAGTTATAAACCTGTATGTACTCCAACTTCCAAACTTACAGCTGCTACTCTAAGTGTCATCTCTGACAGCATTAAGGCCTGCCTAAATTAAAGTCTAAAAGTAAGTTCACTCAGTGCTAACACTACTCACTGGCTATCGTTTGATCACCCACTTACATGAGAGCTCTGAAAATCATTTATGTGTAGCCTCTTTCACTATAAATTTCTGCAGTTGCTTTCACAGTGTTCCTGTTCTAATAGAGCTGGTGTGAGCAGGGAAATTCTCATCTGTGAGCAGGGGTTTATTCTTCAAGCACATCTCCAGCAAGGCCTGGTAGTTCTGCTGGGCAGGTGGGTTGTGCTTTTGAAACGAGCACAGGTGACTTTATTTATTTTTTATTTTATTTTATTTTATTTTATTTTATTTTATTTTATTTTATTTTATTTTATTTTATTTTATTTTATTCAGGGAAGGCAGCAAAGGCACGGCACTATCTGCAGAAGATATCTGGCAGGGATAAATTCTTCCTTTGAGGAGATCTCCCTTGAGGAGTCTTGCCCTGCTCAGTTCTGCTGGAAACTCCTTGTTTTTTAGGATGAGGTGTGTCTTTTCCATAAGAGTTCCTGATCATTACGTGTAAAAAGTAAATTGGGGATTTTAAATTTTTCTCTTTAGTCAGAAGAGGGGGATGGCGCCTACAGGAGAAGTGGGGCTCTATTTAATTGTAACCTAGCACCGATCTCTGTGTGTTCAAGGCTTTACATTCCAGTGTAGAAAGTATTCTTAGTGAGAAACCCAGCAGTGAGAAATCCAACAAACACAGATTATGTTGTCCTCCCACAGAGAGCACTCATTTGTTATAAAACCACTCTACCAGTGATCCACAAGGCTTGATTCTCAAGGGCAAACAAAAGAAAAGTCTTCAAAATATAACCCTGGAAACAAAAATTTTATTTTCTGTTGTACGTTAGAAATTTAAAAGCTGAAGGATTTAAGTGCCTAACACCGTGTACACTTTTTCTCCAGATGAAAAGTGTTGTCTCTCCCTCCAAACCTTGCCTTTTTTTATAGCCATTGACCTTCAGAGCTACAACAACATGAACAGTGGACAGATAGATATAGTTAATACAAAAATGAGAGGGGAAAAAAAAGGCCTGGACACTGACAGCACTTCATAAAAACAGACAGTAAAAGCATGTATTTATGAAGAAATCCTCATTTTGCTGCTCCCCAGGAAAAGAACCAGTGGGCAAACGACATATTTTGAGCTATACTGAAGAGCAAATACTTGAGATCTGACTTTTTTTGCATGTGCAGGACATCCACAATGCCTGATAAAATCGTTGTAACCCTTTTACCAGTTCGTACCTCAGTCTGGTATTTGTAAAACAGTTAAACCTTACAAATAAGCTTTGAAACCAAGAGATAGTATGAAAAAATAATGCCTTCAAAAATGGAGGTTTAAATTACCTGAACATGTAGCCTTATTTCTAAGAAACTGAGCCAGAAGTTCTGGCTGTGTGTATGAGAGTCAGTGATTCAGTTACTTTATATGTATTGAACCCCCCCACACACATCTGATTTTTAAGTTTTTGCTTGCTGCCTAGCCTCTGTCCTGTGTACAAGCAGGACCCAGACACAGCAGTATATGAAGAGTCAAAATATACCTGGAAATCACGTGTACTCCACTCAGTAATGTTACTGAACTAGACTGTCAGCAATATATATAAACACGGTTTCCCACCATGTCCTCTGACATGGGTGGAGCAGAGTGTGTACATGTCTCTTCCAGACATTTCATAATTTCTAAGGGAAAGCAGCCAAGCATAACAGACAAAGGTTACAAGCTTTAGATGGAAGCTGTGAACTGGTGGGCTGGATGGATTTGATCCTCTATTCTTTGCACATTACCCTACTTAGTATGTTTGCCATCTAATGTAACTCCTTCCAATAAATCACTATCCTATGATCTCCCCTGATCTTGCTCATCATCTTAGGTACCATGAACTGGCTGGTTCCTCAGTCTTAAACTAAGAATCTGAAGAATTCATGGGAAATTCTTCACTTTCGGTAAAAGTACTGAACCATCAAGGAATTCTCTGACAGGCACTTACTCCCTCTGTGAGAGGATTTATCTCAGACAACATTGGTGCAGGCTGCATTTGACAGCTCAGCCCAGCTCCTCTGATTTAACAAGGCAATCTGTATCTGGGCTGAGGAGCTGTTCCTGATTGTGTGGAATAAAACAAATGCTTGCATGCAAAATAGTAAATTTTAAGGTAGCAGAAGGAACAATGGAGTGCCACCTTTTACAGCCATTCTCACTATACAGCAGAACATGAACTGCAGAAATTACCACTGGTTGGTCAAATTAAAATGTGACTGCATTAGGCTTTGTTAATCTTTGTTAGTCTCTTAACACATATTATGAAAAGTGCACTTGCAGGTACAACCTAAAGTCTTTGCTTAAATATGGTGGTGTATTTCAGAAATAAAAGCTCACATTTCTCTCACATTCCCTGCATTAGGGAAGGGTATCAAGGTGGTCTGGGGAAATTTGCCATCGAAGGCTTCCTGGCCTGACCTATTGTCAGCTCTGAGAATATCACAAGAAAGCACTGAAGAGCAATGGCTTCTAGCAGCAGTGTACAGCTGTATATGGAGCCTCTGAACAACCTCTGAGGAGCAAAGTTCCTTAAATGGCATAACCATCTAGAAGATGAAAGCAACTTTTTCTTACAAAACAAGGATTTTTTGCCAAACAATTTCTACAGGGTCTTTCTCAGGAATTTTCATTAGAAATAACTGATCAAATTCTTAAAGCCAAAATCTCAGTCTATTTATATTTAAAAAATAATAATAATGAGAGAAATGAATCTTAAAGAAGTTTTAAAATATTAATTCTGATTTCAGGCTAGCTTTAGGCATTGGCAGTGAAGCAGAAGAGCCTGACCTTCAGAAGATACAGTCAACTTGCTATTTTCTTCCAGAAAAAGAAAACAGGCTGCATGGAAGAGCTATCTGTGCAAATGCATCCCATCACAGAATTGTGAAAATGTATCTTCAATCAGATGCATAAATAAGGACCCCAAAAGCACACATAAATCCTGTCATTCCTAGGAGGGTCCCTGGCTGCCAAGAAAGGAGAAACACGTTCAGTGAAAACTATTTTATTACCCTTTCTTTGTTCTCTTCTCATTCAACAGTAAGGTCAAGTACCTGTTTGCAGGCACAAGGGACCGTGTGTATCTTAGTGTTCCCCTGTGAAAATCATCCACTTTTAATGCAAAGCTGCATCTCATCTCCTGCAAGAGCTGAATTCCTCCCAGCCTGTGCTGGACACAAATGGCTGGGAAAGGGCAGGGACCCCTGACATGGTGGAACCTCTTCCAGAACTGCCTCTTGCCACATTTCTTGGACTTGATGGAGAAACTCAAGTGAAAAGCTGCCTGGAGATATTTCAGGAAACATTCCTAACTTGCAATGCTTTATCCCAGAGGACCAGCTGTAGCAGAAAGCAGGGCAGTGTGGCACTACAGATGGGCAGTCCTGGGGACAAGCCCAGCCACAGGCAAGTACTGCACCATTTGTTCTTCAGCTCTCCTCTCACCCTAATTTGCGAAGGAATAAAAGAACATGGACAGAGACTACTTTGTCTGTCTCACCTAAATGAATAGTGAGTTATCCCAGGTGCAGGCTGCCTCTGTGCCAGGGGAGGTTTAGGTTGGATATTAGGAAGAACTTCTTCACAGAAAGGGTTGTGAGGCATTGGAATGGGCTGCCCAGGGAAGTGGTGGAGTCACCATCCCTGCAGGTCTTTAAAAGACGTTTAGATGTAGAGCTTAGGGATATGGTTTAGTGGGGACTGTTAGCGTTAGGTCAGAGGTTGGACTCGGTGATCTTGGAGGTCTCTTCCAACCTAGAAATTCTGTGATTCAAGACCATCCCTATCAACCTGTGACAAGTGGCCACAGCACTGCATCAGATTATCAGAGGGCAGCCACCCTGCTGGACACCAGCTCTGCCAGGTGCAGCTCAGCTAACAGTGACTGATGGGCAGCCTGAGCAAGTGCTGTGCTTCAGGACCAAGCCACGCACTGAGGGAGCTGCTGTGGGCGGCAGGGGCACATTTCGGTTCAGAAACAGCGGTTTCCCTGTCACGTTCGCCCACTCGGGCGTTTGCTTCTAGGCGAGGGAGACGAGGGCTAAAATGGCGGACAGGCACGGGGAGCGGGGGCGCCACCAGGGGGCGCTGCGCCCGGCGGGGCTCTCCCACCCCTTAGCGCCTCAACATGGCGCCGCCCAGCGCGGCTTCACCCGCTGGGGGAGCACGGGCGGTGCTTTGCCAGGAGTGGCCGACTTCCGGCGCCGGCCCATTTCCTGGCGGGCGCCCCCCTTAACCGCCGCCCGCCTCGCGCCGCTCCCCTCACAGGGCGCCGTCCCCGCGGCATGCCCGCGCCGGCAGCCGTTGGCGCAGGGCTGAAGCGGCGCCCAACGGCGGCCCCGCCGAGCCGTTAACCGCCGCTAACGGCCGCTTGGAGCCTCGCTGAGGGAGTTATGCGAGGGTAACGCCTGCCCGCAGCCCGTTCGCACCGCCCCCTGCCCTGCGCTGCCCGGCCCCGGCCCCGGCTGTCGCTGCGGAGCTGGCTTCGGGCGGCCCCAAGATGTTCAGCTGGCTGGGCACCGATGACCGGCGCAGGAAGGACCCCGAGGTGTTCCAGACGGTGAGCGAGGGGCTGAAGAAGCTCTACAAGACCAAGCTGCTGCCCCTGGAGGAGCACTACAAGTTCCACGAGTTCCACTCGCCCGCCCTGGAGGATGCCGACTTCGACAACAAGCCCATGGTGCTGCTGGTGGGGCAGTACTCCACGGGGAAGACCACCTTCATCAGGTAACGTCTGGATGGTTTTTGGGTGGGGAGGCTGCCCCTGCAGGAGCCTCAGCGGCTCTGCTTCGTGAGGACGGGGTGGGTGAGGCACCTGGTGAAACGTCAGTGTGGCAAGAAGTAGCCCAGGGCAGGGCATTACTGCGGGGAAATGAGTCACTTCAGGCCCTCTTGTCCATTCCGAGTGCAAAGCTGTGGAAAGCCCCAAAGAGGGGAATCCCTGTGATTGCTCAGTTCAGGCTATCCTGCTGTGGACCTTTTTCTTCCAATTTCCCTGCTGACCAAGCACTGTGGCAACCACCTAGGAAAACTTGAAGTGTCTTCTTGGGTTTGTACTGGCCTGTGTCTCTCCTTTCTTTCTCTTTCTGTACTGTGCCCAGAGGCAGCACGGGGATCCTAGCTGGAGAAGCACGTGTGCTCAGGCATGTGCCTGTATAGGAAGGACCTGTGTCCTGATGTGCTGTGATAGCGGGAGCAGCAAGTTCACTCTGAGCTGCAGAGCGAAGCAGTTGCCAGCAGCAGATTTGATATGAAGCTGTAAAAGGGTTAAACTTTTCCAGCTGGACTTTGTTGCTGGGATCTCTGTTCAGACAGTTCTAGCTCAGCTTGCAGCAGCCTTTCTCTGGGGATCATAGCTGAAGCTGTGCTGTCTGCATTTCCTACGTGATTCATGGGCTTAGCGTTAAATTCCAGCGTAACTCTGGTGTGGCTGTGTTGAAATCTCCGGAATTACCCCAGTGTAAATCTGGACGGAGGCCACAAGCAGCCAGTCCCATTGTTCTACCGGCACTTCTCACTGAAGGAAGGAGCTCTAGAGAGAAGTGAATCAAATTGACAGTGCCCCTCCAGAAGTGACCTTGAGAAACAGCAGGGTGTTTTTGTGTAATATTCCTGTTACTTATTGCACCACTCAGGAGCCAAGAAAAGCATGCATTTCTGCTATGTTGTCAGACATGCAGATGACAAATGAAATTTAGCGACGACAAGGCCTTTCTCGTGTTAGCAGCTCAGGTATATGATGAAGGAATGTGAATGACCCTCAGAAGCATTTGACATGTGGTTGGAAAGGGAGTTGCTCTTCTGAAAATGAAAAAAATGTCTCGTATAGCATAGCTGTCTGGTTCCACCCTAAATCTTTGTTCTGTGACTTGATACCAAACCTATTTGAAAGGCTTTTTTCAGTTAATAATGTTCCTGAGCAGAAATTCTCCTGAATGTGAGGAGGCTGCTGAATATCCATTCCTGAGGTTGCTGGCTGTGTAACTAGAGCATCCTTCCAAATCCTTGTCTGGATTGCCAGCATCAGCTTTTTCCTGCAGTCTCACCTGCATGCTGTTGTTAGCAGTCTTCCTGCCTTTGCCCCCTTCTGTTCATTTCTCTGTAAGCCTGGGCTCGTTTTGAAGCTTTCTTCAGAAGTCTGGCTGCTTAAATCATGTTCCAGGCAAAAGGAGAAGCTGAGCCCTCACTTCTGTGGGAAGGCAGAAAGCCCTCAGCTCTCTGCTCAGCAAGCTGTTGGGAACCATCCTTCAACCAGCCTCTGCCCTCTTCTCCCAGCCCCTCTGTGCACAGATAGGGATGCGTTTACCCAGGGATTACAGTCAAGAAGAAGTGACTAGGAGCTAGTGCTCTGCAGAAGTGCAAAATGGCCATGAGCAAGCCATTTGCAGGAAGGTGGAGGCTTTTTCTATTTAAAATTGTGGTTAAGAAGGTGAAAGTTGAGCTGTTGAAGAACCCGTGGGCCTGTGACAGCAGGAGGAGTGTGAGGGCCCACCACTCCAGCCTGTTCCCAGCCAAACAAAGGCAGGAGGTGCCAGAAAGCTGTGCTGCTTGAGATAGGCTTCCAGCATGAGCCTGCAGGTGCTGGTCATTAGGCAGCTGGGATAAACAGCAGATTAGCATCCAGAGTTACCATGGGATGGTGAGTAGGAGTTAAAGACTAGGAGCAGGGAGGAGGAGGTAAAAGGGGGAACAGCCAGTATGGCTTGGTACCAGAGTGAGACAAGAAACAATCTCTCAGCATCTCTTCCATAAAATGTTGTCCAGATGAGAGGCGTTTAACATTTTTCCCTACGTGTCCCTTCCTTTATTGCATCCTGTGCATACTGCAATGCAACTTACAGATATTGATTAGTGCTGCTAAACACTCGTGGAGCAAACTCAATCTCAATTTACACCTGAATCCCAGGGCACCATTTTAAAACAAAAACATTGCTTTGTTCATCTATCCTAGACATGGGTTTGTTTCATTCCTTTGTTCCTGTGGAGTCTGAGGCAAAGCAGGGAAGAAACACAAGCTTCTGAGGCAATAAATAGCCAGAACCTCTCTTCAGACAGCACCTAGGCACGGTTTCTTGTGGTGAGGCTGCCCTCCTGTCAGGAGGAAGTGGCAGAAGCAAAGCAGTCAAGGGCACTGAGAAACATTCCTGGAGGCTGAGGGGGTGGAGGGAGGTGAGCTGCATGGGTCAGAGGCAGCGAAGTGAGACCAGCACACCGGCTAAACAATGCTGTGCTCTCTCCTTGTAGAGACCTGGGGAGCTGGGCCTTGTTTTGCTGTGTGAGAGATGCAGTGTGAGTGACACTGACAGTTCTCCACTCCTGTGTACTGCAATATCCCCTTTCCTTGCTCCCGTTTCTGTCAGCATCCTTTTAGCCAAGTCCTTTCTGCAGGGCTGGGCTCTGGAAGGCCTGGGTGTTGGGAGCGGGGCCACACCTCTGCCTGGGAACATCTCGCAGCTAACTTCCTTGGGACAGCAGGATGCCACTGAAGCCTGCATCTAATGTTTCTGCTCTTAAGCTTTCCTGTAAGAGGATGGGAATGCAGGACAGAACATTACTCCCCTAATTCACTTAGATTCTGTGATCTTCTCTAAAAATAATCCTGGCTTCTGTCCAGCCATCCTGTTAATAAAATAAACAAGCCAGCCCGAGCTCTACTGACTGTCAGCGTGGTTTGCTGCTGTGGTGTAGCCACTCCTTTCCCGTACAGCTAATGGCTTACATGTCCTGGCCTCTCCGGCCTGCTTGTCACCGTGTGCACTGGGTGGCTCTGTCACCTCCCTGCGTGGCCCTGAACCTTTCATCTCGGCCTCCACCGGGCAGCTCTCGCCACTTCCTCCCCCTCTCCCCTTCTTCCCTTTCCTCATCCTCTCCGGCATGCATCACCTCTGCTGCCACAGCATCCTGCAGGGCTCCTCCGTGACTCATCACTAGCAAATGGCTCCCTCCCCCACATCCTGTGAGGCATTCCTGCCTGGAGAGCCCGACTGCTCTACATTACTCCAAACCTGGTGGGAAGGATGCCCCATGCCAGGTCAGCCCTTGTGCAGCTTCTCCGCCCTTCCCCCTTGACCTTCTCAGCAGGATCGGGGACAGCTCTGAGAGGGGGGCAAGCAGAGCAATGCTCTTAATCAGATACAGGCTCCAGATGCTTCTCCAAAAAGCAGATAGGCTGTAAATAGATGCTTGCCTCCTGCCTGGTGCTTTCCACAACCTTCCTAACCTGGTCAGAGGTTGCTCCCCAGATCTCTGACGGCGTACCCAGCGCAGAGTGAAGCACACTGCTCTGCCTGGGGAAACTGCTCTGGAGCTGCTGCTTGTTCTCACTTGGTGTCTCCCACAGTCATTGTTTGCTGTCCTCTCCCAGGAACCCCACAAATGTAACAATCACGTGTTCTTCAGCTTTTCTGTTAGCAGAGGCAGCCTCTGTCACTGCCTAGCAGCAGCTTGCCTCCCCCTCCCCAGACGAGTGTCAATAATTCCCTTGTGTTTGACTGCTGTACAATGAGGCTGAGTGCCGCAGACGCCCTCCTGCACAATGTACCCAAACCCCCAGAGAAGCTTGACTTCAAACAGAGGCTGTGATACCAGACAGTGCCAATCTTTCTCTGATTTCATGTTGCTTGCTGCACATTTAGCCAATTAACATTTTCTCATAGTTTGGGATGTTTGCTGAGATATGTTTTGTTGTATACAAGAAATAAATGCTTTGAAACATGAGCTCAGTGGAGCTGCAATAAAATTCTTCCAGTCAGCCTGGCTGGATAAGGAGTGTTATATACAGCGCTTTTGCTTGGGTTTTCTCAGAAGCCTTGTCTGTAAGTGACAAACAAAAACCCCAGGCTTTTTTTTTTTTTTTTTCCCTGTTGCTCAAAAGCTGTGTCATTGCACGTGCATCTCAAACCCCTCTAAAATAAGTGGGTTACTGTCTCAGCAAGGCTGAGACCTGTCACATGGAGTAAGGTGTTTCTCAAATGCACCTTACTTGTTGCACTTAATGGTTGTTATTACTCCCTGCTTCTTTTGTTTCTAATATTTGCAAGGAGAGAACTCAAAAGATTCATTGTTATAGGTAAGGTGAATGCTCACCTGTATATCACTCTTAGGATTAGACCAAAAGCAAAGTACAAAGCCAGAGCAGAGGTCCTGTTCCTCACGTAGGAACTTTGATAAGACTCAGGTGAGTGAACCAGTGCTGACTGTTGCATATGCTGATCTCAGTTGTCAAGGATCACCACTCCTTCCCTTCCTCTCCTTTTTCCCCTCCCCCAGAACCACTTTTAACATCACTTTCAGTTTTGTGTTTACCTTTCTGGCTCGTCATAAAAATGAGGTTAAAGTAACAGAAGAGGAAGAGGCTAACAGAGAGAAGAGGCTATCTGATGTCAACAAGCAACACAATGCAACACTAACTCTTACAGCCTGGTAGTCACACATTCCTCAGGTAACAATCCAGAGCTTGTCAGCAGGCCAGGTGATCAGCAACAGGCTGAACATTTTCTCCAGACTTCCTTTTTCTGTACAGCAAACCTGTAGCTGCGCTACAGGAGTGTGCAGGAAGGAGTGGAGACTTCAACAGCCAAGTAGAGGAGAAGCTGGCCTTTGAGTGACTGATTTGGACTGGGGGCTAAGCACATCAGTTGGATGAGTTTTCTGCTGAAATGAGCAGCAGTGAAGTAATATCAGCACCAAAGGCCAGTAAGGTTTCAGGATTAACTCTCTGATAGCAGTGAACTGCTGTTTTTACCTCACTAAGCTAAGTTTGTTCTAAATGTCTTGAAGATTAAACGACACAAAATGATTAAACATGATGAGAATCCCTTGCCAGCAGCTGTAATCTTCTCATTTGTTTTAATCCTCCTGAAATGCAAAAGCTTTAAAAGTGGAGATCCCAAGTAGAAAAGCTACTGTGACACCTATCAAAAAATTCAGTGACAGTGCTAAAAATATTCTTAAAAGGATCTATACTCTTTAGCTACGTAATCTCACTGGGATCTTCAGGACAACTCAATTAGGACTTAGGCAGATCTCATGTCATGCTCACACCCTGTTTTTTTTCACCTACAGGTACCTGCTGGAGCAGGATTTCCCAGGAATGAGGATTGGACCAGAGCCTACAACCGACTCCTTTATAGCGGTTATGCAAGGAGATGTGGAAGGAATTGTTCCTGGAAATGCACTGGTGGTGGATCCCAAAAAACCATTCAGGAAACTCAATGCCTTTGGCAATGCCTTTTTAAACAGGTCAGTAATCAAAAACTTACTCTGGAGTATATGGCTAAAACTTAATGAGCAGCATAGCTAGCAATTTAAAAGGGTAAGGCATTACACTCTTCTTCTGCCTCTTCTTTTTCCCCATTCACGTGGCAATTACAAAGCCATCCCAGTCCTACCAGGCATGCATCAGTCACTCACTGAAGGGCAGATTAAAAAAGTGGGCCAAAACTTCATTTTAGCTGAACAAACAAAACAAAGAATAAAGCCCAGCCTGTCACGTTCATGCTGTAGGAGTCTAGAGGTAAATACTCTCCCTTACATTTCACTGTCCCTTGTTCTTATATTCCTAGCTGCTTCTGTTTTGCAGTCAGTTCAGTTCCTTTAAGCTAAACAGTCCAGCCAGACCCAGCCAGTGAAGTCAGTAGAGTGGATCTGGTACAACACGCACATCTGTGCTTTCTTGCATTTCTTTCATAATTACTTGAATCTCTCTGCATTCTGAAGCCATATACAAATAACCTACATATATTGTGGTAACAGCTCTGAAGATGCTTCTTTCCTATAGGAAACTGTCCAGGGGCTTTGACCAGTAGCTCCACAACATCAGGAATCTAACCTTTCCCTTCCCTAGACCTCACCCAACCATCCAATTTTGGATCTAGGCCTTGCAGGAAGCCAGCAGCACACACCCATGTCCTAGGGGAGCACAGCCTGTGCTACAGCAGGGAAATGGGAACAAACTGACTACACCTGTCATTGGCGCCTTCCCTGCTAGCACATGGCCAACTGTTCAGCCAAATGACCAAGAAAGCTGGGCTTGGACTCCTTTTCCGACTTCCAGGCTTTGGGAGTGTCTGTCCAGAGAGTGCCTCGTCCCCTACCAACTCTAACCACAGGAATGCCAGCGTAGGCTGCAGAGAGGCAGGCAAGGGCACGGGCCTGCAAGAGACCTGGGGAGAAGCTTGATGAGAGAAGAGGGACCTAGCTGGAGTTACTGCCATGCAGAGAGCCTCACTGACCATAGAAGCAATATCTGATCACAACACAGGCTCAAATACTGCAACATGGTCCTTCACTAGACAGATTTTCAGCAGTTTTCAACATCTTGCAAGGCCTGGAACATGTGTACCTGGCCAACAGTTCACTGCAGAAGAGACGCTACCTCAGGAGTAAAGAGGTCAGGTATGGAGTGCAAAAAGCAAGCACACCTGGACTGATGGACACATCCTGAATGCAGTTTGCTCCTAATACAGCAAGGGATCTCTGGTGTTGCTATGTATCTGTTAGCCTAGTTCACTGCATCATGCTGTGCTATCGCTCTTTCCTCGTGCTCCTCCTTTTCCACGTGAGGATGGCAGGGCAGAGGGGCGCAGCAGGGACTCAGCAGCAGGGATTCAGCAGCAGCTGAAGTGCAGTCCTGCTAGCAATGCAGAGAGTAGCCATGACAGCTAATTAACCCCTTTTCTGCAGACAGAAAAAGAATGGTCTAATGATTTCTGTGCAGAGATGGGGCTGACAAGCTGTCTTGAGATGAAAAGAGACAGCTCTGCAGTACCATGCTCTGACCCTGTCTCCTTTCCCCCCTCTTCTTGCCCCAGGTGCTTCCTAGGCATTGAGAGAAGGGCTTGTTTTCCTCACTCCAGCTCTGCTGGCAGTATCCCAGCTTTGGAGGGGTCCCATCAGAGATTACAGGCTGCACCTCATTATCAGGAAGACTTGTTTGGCACCAAGGGCCTGGCACAAAATCGGGAATATCAGCCATTGCTTTGGTATCATGTTGGCCTGATTGATGGCTGCAAGATTATTCCCAACCCTGGTAGTCTGTTTTAGGGAGCTGAGGTAGAGTTGTTTCTGTTTTTTTGTTGTCAGCAACAAGAGACATCATGGATAACAATTCCTCCTTCACCCCCATACTCTGCCTGTAGGGGTAATGAAAGGCCAGTTTGGCACCACACGCATCCCTTAGTGCAGTCCAGGACAGAATTGGGTCATGCTCCCTGAGGTACCTGCAGTTCTGTGGGGACAGCTGGAAGACAGCATCCTTAAGAACATTGCCAACAGAGCCAGAATGCACTTATAAAGCTAGCCTCTGACCTTCTATCTGCAATTTCCTGTGGAGTACTTTTCCTAGAGAAACCTATGGAAGATCCCCTCGTCTGTGACCTCTGGAGCCTTTGTTCTCTGCTTCTAAGCCTGGCACCTGACGGGAGAACTAAGCCAGCCCCCTTTTCTACACAAGGTGTTACACCTTCAAAGATGCTGCCTGTTGCCACCTGTCAAGCTGTGGATGGTGGAAAGAGGCTGAAATATTTGCATTGAAATATCTGATAGCTTAGGAATGAAGGCAATTCTCTGACCCATGAGGATTCATTCTTGTCAGAATGATCTTAGAGTCCTACAAGTGGAAAAAATTGAGGTAAGGTTGTGGAGGAGTTCACTGCTGCAGGGATTTCATCAGAAACCAGCAGAGGCTCTGTCTGCCTTGACTCATCTAGTGGCCATTATGTCAACTCTGGTCCTTCTGTGGTTCTGCTTCCTCCCACAGCACCATTTTTTATGCCTCAGTGTTACACCAGCCTATTAATATACGTACATACATAGACACATATATTTATAGCTGCTCGGTATGCTGTCACAAAAAGGCTGTCCACAAAATGCAACCAGGAGCCATGCGAGCAGATACGTTTTTGCTTGTAGCAATGACTGAAAGAGATGAGCTGCAGCCCTCTAAGAATAAGCACAAAGTGCTCTTCTCAGCTAGGGATTTGTGTAGGCATAAGATGGTGAACAACTAGGTGAAGAGGAATTGCGCAGAAATGGAGCTGTGGAGGGGAAACGAGTGAGTGAATTACAAACCTAGTGTGAGTCAACAGTGTCATACTTCTATGAGAGAAGTAAATGCCTTCCTAAGACATACAAACAGAAATGTCTTATGTAAGAGAGAAGGAGCAATTCATCCAATCTGGTCACTACTGGCCAGGCCACAGCTGGAATACCACATCGTGCCAGAAGACATGTGGAACAACTTGAGAAGAATCTGAAGGAAAGCTGCAAAGGCCTTCTGTGACTTGGAAAATGAACTAGAAAGGCAGCTACAGGGAACTGAAAGAGATGGAAAAGAGTCTGGTTTTCTTTAGAGGAAAGGCTGAGGGGAGATGCAATAACAATAGGTATATGTTGCTGCAAGAGGGGAAAAATAAACCTTGTCTACTGTGTTTGAGACTAAAATGCATTGCAGCATGGGAGATCTAGATTAAGACATTAAGAAAAAGATTTTGCTGTAAGGATAATTAAGAAATGGAGTAGAGTCCCAGCAAAGGCTGTTGAATCTGCATCATGGGTTTGACAAACACTTCAGACAAACATCTGATTGACCCTGCTTTGAAGCAGGAAGATAGACTAAGATTCTTGAGATGTTGCTCAGATTTTAGGGCTTCCATGGTGCAAGAATAGCACACATTCTAAGACCAGATTTAAAAGTAGATTAAAAAAAAACCCTACAACTTTAATTTATTTAAATGAGTTATTTCAATTCATTTGAGTTCATGTCCCTGCAGCAGAATGAAGAAAATGAAATACCACTTCTTGCTAAAATACGAACAGAAAAAAACAAATACGGATTTCTGAATTGTTTTTCTCACAATTTTGGGGACATAGAAAAAATGACTCACGTCATAGGTCATGACAGAGACTCATGTTCCAGAAAAGCCAAAATAAGCAGAGAAAGTGCTCAGTTCTGGCAGCTCTTTCATTTATTTAAATCAAGACTAATTCTAACTGAAGACTTGTGAGATCAGAGCCTGGATTGTCCCATGTTGCCTGTAATGTTCAATGCATCGTGAGTACTTTTTTGGTTTTATTTTAAACCGAATTATTTTTGCACAGGTTTGTATGTGCGCAGCTACCTAACCCTGTGTTAGAGAGCATCAGTGTCATTGATACACCGGGAATCCTTTCTGGAGAAAAACAGAGAATTAGCAGAGGTAAGTCCCAAGTTCAGTTCTTTTCCAAATCACGGTAGTTAAAATTGAATGGACTATGTGGGTTTCCTCTGAAGCTGTACAAATTCTAGGCAGAAACAACAGTCGGGGCCTCTCAGAGAGATGCCATGACTACTGATGTTCCTTCGAACTTAATTTGCTATCTGCCACAGAGAATTTAAATGCTATCAGGTAAGGTTGCTGACAGTGTCAGCAATACTTATATCTCTTTGGTATTCCCTAGTAGAACAGATTTCCATCAGAAAGTGTCAAACCTGTCTACTTTGCAGAAGCAATTGCTTTCAGCGACCTATTGATGAGCCCTAGGCAAGGCTTGCATGGCAATCAACCTGATTTCTTTCCAATCGGCCTCGCAGGTTTCTTACAGTGCCCACGCTTCCTGAATGTAGTGCTGGACTGGATAAGGGCTAAGCTGGCACTCACATTCCTTGTTGCAGTTGCAAATCTGGAAATAGTGGGGATACTAAATGATATTCGTATACTAATACTAATGAATAGCTCCAAGTTTATAAATGGCTCAGGGTGACCCTCTGAAGTGGGCAATATCTCCATACTTTGAACCTACTGTTTGCAGTCATTTCCTTACTCTGTAGGATGATGGTGGCATAGTTCACATTTCTCACAGGTTCCTGAGATAAACCTGATAACTGTACAGCATTTTAGTGGGAGGAAGCCGAAAGTAGTGAAAACATGATGACGACACACACGTTTGAGTTTGAGGAGATCAGTTCTCACTCACACTGCCTATTAGCAATGCACAATTAAGTTTCAGCAGCACAGGCGCTACTCAAAAGTACTGAAGCCTTTCCCATATCTCAGTGTTCTGTCCCATAAGATTTCTGTTGATTCAGTTTTATAACTCACTTGTGCATTGAAATTGCTCTTGAAAACTTCCTTTTCTCTTTCATCAAGGAACTACCTTGTACAGAGCCAGCAATTGTTCATTTTACTGGGATCTTCCACCGTAGGGTGCTCAACTAAAGAAGCATCAATAAAGCTATAAAAGACAGAGTTAGTTAAGACTCACATTAAGCTTTTCCAACATGGGTCTTAGCACTGCTAGGAGATTTAATTCCTTCCAGACAGCCAAAAGGTAGTAAGATGCGCACACCTTCATCAGAGGTGTGTAAGCATTCTTCCCTTCAACAGAAAATGTTTCAAAGCAGAGATAATCAAAGTTTATATGGTATAAACATTTTTCAGTCAAAAAGCAGCTACAGAAAGCGCACTGTTCTCTCTGGAACTATTAATGTGATGAAAACTTGCTTAGGAAAAACCACTTTTGTTCATTTTCTTTATAAAAAAAAAAAAAAAAAAAAAAACTGCTGCCTTGGTGTCCCATTCCTGTGGCTACACCAGTAAATACCAGCAGTGCCAGAACACAGCTGGTACGCAGTTGTGTGCTGTTAGGAAAGTTACAGGTGGTGCACTTTGACCCAAGGCAACAAACACCTCCTGAGCATCTGGGAGCAGCCCAAAGTACAGGGTAGGTGGGATCTCACTGCACCCTCACACATAGCCAGGACAGCCCGAAGCTGGTTCCGTGGGCCACATCAGGTGGCTTTCCAATAGCTGGAGGACAAGCTCCTTATCCAGTTTAGATCAACATAACTTTGTTGCAGCAGGAAGAGCTCCACTGATTTCTGTCTGCAGGGGATCCAGCCCAGGGAGCAGAAAGTCAGAAGAGGGCTGAGGTGCTTAAATTTAGGAAGGGCTGTTGCCAGGGATTAGCTTAAGCTTTTTTCAAGGAAGCCAGTGTTTGAAAGGGAGTGCTTGCCTTCTGCCTGTCGTGGCAGAGACACAGAAAGTGGTGAGCCTGGTGCATTTGCCACTAGGCTTGCAAGCCAGCTGCCCTGATCAGCAGATTGGTTTTGGAGGCAGACAGAGCAATAACGCATTTTCTAGACAGAAAACAAGACAGTGCCAAAAACTGCTGATGCAACAAAATGCTTCTGCCCTTCTCTACCTTCCAGCCTGCTCAGATTTCACTTGGGAATGTCGCAAAACCTGGGAGAGATTTCCCAAGAGACCTCCCAGTTCCTTAACTGTTGGGAGGAGGGTAGCTCTGCTCCCCCCACTATTTGCCAGTAGGATGTATGTTTTAAGACCCTCAGATCAGAGTGTCAGTGAGAGTCAGGGAAGGGAAGGGGTAGCAAAGCAGCTTTCTGTCATAAATTTGAGAGGGAAAGTACAAATACAGAAGATATGGCAGGCATTCCTGCCCTGCCCATCCCATGTGAACCAGCAGCATGTCTAAAAATAGGAAATTCCTCTCGATGGGAACGTCAGAAGTCTGTCTCTTTTCCTATTAAGAACATTAATTAATCTATACAGTGCCAGCTTAGCAATCCATCAGGGCTTATCATGTGCCCTGTTGCGTCCATGCTTCAGGGACCAGGAGCAAGGAAATTGTCTTTCCAGGAATGACTCAGAGGCCAAGACCAGGTTCTGAAGCTCCTCATCAGTTTGAACTACGCTGACTTAACTTCACTGCCTGTTTGGTGTAGTAAAAATTACCGTGACAGATAAATGCAGTGCCTTCCCCAGTGGGCAGGCAGCACTGAGCACCAGTGTGCCAGTGTTGGAGCTAGCAGCAGGCAGCTTCGTCCAGCCAGCTGCTGGACTTTGCAAACGGATGGCAAACTTTCCTCCAAGGAAAGCCACGTAAGGCAGAAGCAGAACTCTGCCCTGGCTCTCTTCCAGGACAGCACTACATGATCATATGTGCCATCTGCCCCACACGGAGCAGCCCGTGTTGTTTCCTGCTAGCAGACTTGCAGGTCTAAGCCTGTCAAGCAGTGAAGGGGAATGCAAGCTGTCATCTGAAATCCACATCTCCAGCACATGCAGTGAGATCACCAGCATCGACGCAGTTTTTGCTGCACTCAGATTCTGGTAAAAAGGTGTAGCCAAGGAGCTGCCTGCACTGCTCCTGTGACTTGTACAATCCTTTGTGAGAGGCACCCATGGTACCATGGGTACAGTAGCTAGATCCTAGGATACACAGATTTACATTTACAAGCCTGGTGAGAAGTATTCCCAGGATGTCATGGCACAAAGCATCCTCCCTATCACCGCTTCTGTACTCACCTTGCCTAGAGAGCAACTGTTCCTCCTCTGGTCATTATTACGTACTTTGTTCACATATAAAGAATGTCATCAGATTGCCCTGTCCCTCACTCCAGGTCCCTTTTTGGTTGTCTGTTTCATTTATTGTCTGCAGCAGAGCATAAGGCAACAGCAGGCTGTGGAGATTCTCATAGGAGAGAGAGTTGTAGGTACCAAAGCAACAGAGCCTGGGTTACTTGGACGATTTTGGTAACAGTACAGATGCTAGCCATTTGCGAAGCACTGTTCAGGTGTCACATGATGAGCCCTCACCATCCCACTGGGATGGAAGATGAGAAAGGGAGGAACACGGTACTGAAATAAGTGAGGACAAAGGGCAGGACCTCAGGTCATTCAGTACAGCAGAGCCAAGACAGGAGCTAGGACTTACTCATAATTCATCATCTCGTGCAGTTTGCTGTGCTAACTGAGCCACCTGGTAACAGCAGCTCAGGCACTTCAGTAGCAGTGCATCCCTGGGCAAGGAGCTTCACAAACTCTGCTAACCATCAGTCCTGACCTACACACGCCCTGAGCTAAGCAGGTCCAAGTCCGCCAAGTTAAACAATGCCATTGCCAAATAGTATTTGATCCCTGTTTGAGGGTCATACTTCCTGAATACATGCTGAACACTTCATCTTCACCCGCTGTATGTCACCTCCTCCCTTTCCTGCGTTATTAGCAGTGAGCACAAGGTCACAGTCAAGAGATGAGGACTGTCAGTGGCATTCCCCAGCAGCTTTCTGTTATAGAATCAAGGAATGATTTGGGTTGGAAGCGACCTTAAAAATCATCTAAATCCAATCCCCCTGCCATGGACAGGGAAACCTACTACTAGACCAGGTTGGTCAGAGCCCCATCCAGCCTGGCCTTGAGCACTTCCAGGGATCCAAGCCATCCACAGTTTCTCTGGGCAACCCGTTCCAGAGCCTCATCACCCTTACATTAAAGAGCTTCTTCCTAATGTCTAATCTGAAATCTACCCTTTTTTAGTTTAACGCCATTCCCCTTTGTCAGCGGGTCCTAGTGATAAGACAAATATTCCCTTTTTAGTTACTGAAAAGTTCCTGGTCTCCCTGGAGCTTTTTCTTCTCCAGGCTGAACCCCAGCTCCTTCAGGCTGTCTTCACAGGAGAGGTGCTCCAGTCCCTTGATCATCTTTCTGGCCCTCTTCTTGATTTGTTCTAATACTTCAATGTCTTTCTTGTGCTGGGGGCCCCAGAGCTAAATGCAGTACTCCAGGCTGGGTGTTATGAGGGCAGAGCAGAGGGGGAGAATCACCTCCCTCAACCTGCTGGCCACTCCTTTTTGATGCAGTCCAGGATATGGTTAGCTTTGTGGGCTGCAAGCGCATGTTGCTGGCTCACATTGAGCTTCTCATCCACCAACACCCTCAAATCTTTCTCATTAGGGCATGTTTTTTCCAGCCTATTCCAGCCTTTTTCCAGCCCTCCACCCAGTTCCATCTGCTGACTGTGATGCAGCCCAGGCTTCCCATAGCCAAGGGAAAACATATTAGCCTTGTTCTCCCTCTTGGGAAGGAAGAATTCCCGATTACCAGTAGCTTCACTCTGGGATATTCAGTTACTCACCAGCCTGACAGTGAAAGGAAAAATGTAAACGAATAACAGTCTTGGGCAATCGCAGAGCTCTCAAGACTGTGTTTTGAACAGCCATAGTTGGAAGAGAAAGCAAGCACCAAGAGCACTGATGTTATCATAGAATGTTCTCCCACTTCATTAAATGCTTAGGGTCCGATAGACCCATAGAACCTCCAAGTTGGAAGGGACCCGCACGGATCATCAAGTCTGACTCCTGGGTACCCGAAAGACCACAAAAAAAAAATCAGATCATGCGTCTGAGCGTTGTCCAAATGCTTCTTGAACTGTCAGGCTTGGTGCCGTAACCACTTCCCTGGGGAGCCTGTCCCAATGCCTGCCCACCCTCTTGGTTAAGAACCTTTTCCTGATATGCAGCCTGAACTTCCCCTGTTGTGGCTTCAAGCCATTCCCTCGGGTCCTGTTGCTGGTCATCAGGGAGCAGAACTCAGCACCTGCCCCTCCGCTCCCCCCGTGAGGAAGCTGTAGACCACCATGAGTCTCCTCAGTCTCCTTTCCTCCAGGCTGAACGATCCAAGTGACTTCAGCCACTCCTCACGTGTCTTGCTCTCTAGACCCTTCACTATATTTGTAGCCCTCCTTTGGATGCTCTCCAACAGTTTTATATCTTTCTTATCCTGTGGTGCCCAGAACTGCATGCAGTACTCGAGGTGAGGCCACACAAGCACAGAGCAGAGTGGGACAATCCCGTCCCTCTACCAACTAGCAGTGCCGTGCTTGATGCACCCCAGGGTACAGCTGGCCGTCCTGGCTGCCAGGGCACACTGCTGGCTCGTGTTCAGCTTGCTGCCGATCAAAACCTCCAGATCCTTTTCTGTGGGGCTGCTCTCCAGCATCACATCCCCCGGTCTGTACGTGTAACCAGGGTTGCCCCTTCCCAGGTGCAGAATCCAGCACTTGCTCTTCATAAACTTCACATTGTTGGGATTTCCCAGCTCAGCTCTCTTAATTTGTCCAGATCTCTCTGCAAGGCCTCCCCACCCTTGACAGAGTCAGTAACTCCACCCAATTTGGTATCCACAAACTTGCTCAAAAAAAACTCAAGTACTTCATCCAAATCATTTATGAAAACATTGAATAGGGCTGGTCCTGAAATGGAGCCCTGGGGAACCCCACTAGTGACAAGTCCCCAGCCTGATGTAACCCCATTTACAAGAACCCTCTGGGCCCGACCCATCAGCCAACTGTTTCACCCATCTTATTATGCTTTTATCTAACTATAGTCTGGTCATTTTGTCCAGAAGGATACTGTGAGAGACAGTATCAAATACTTTACTGAAGTCCAGAAAGATCACATCAACTGGCTTCCTTTGGTCAACCAGCTGGGTGACATTGTTGTAGAAGGAAATTAAGTTTGTTAGATAAGACCTTAGAGTTCTGTCACGTGTTCTGGGAACAGCATGATATACCCTGAAAGCATCTAAAAAGGAGGCATTTCAAGCATTTGCTATAACAGTCCCCTGTGATTATTTGTGTTTCACTCCACCCAGGAGGGTGAAAATGCAGTGTGATCGGTTGTGGCCTCGCAGTCCACTTCCATGACTACAGCGCAGCAGCCACGCTGCCAACTTCCCAGACTTTAGCATAGTCTCACACACACGCTGTCCCACTGAAAGGCAGTCACATAGTTGTACAGTGACATAGTTCTGGGCTTCCTGTAAGGACAAAAATGTAAGGAAAACCTGCACGCATCTGTCCCTTTTTATTTGTAGAAATATCTGAAGCCACGAGCATGACTAACTCATCTAACCTGAAGGCAGGATGCAAACAAAAACTCAAGACTATATGTTTTTTTCTGAGGAGACCGAGTTCATTTTGTCTGAGGGAGATGTGGAGAGAGGGGAGCTGTCCTCATGATTTAGGGTGGAAATACTGCTTTGTTTTGCATTTCCAGAACTGGAAGAAAAAAATAATGCAAAAGAAATGAGATTAAGTATTTAGTCGTGCAAATAGAAAGGTCTATGTTATTTATTTATTGTTTCTTTTAACTCCCGTTAATATATGGCAAATCCTCTTTTTTTATTTTTAAACCAAACAAGTTTGATTTTTTTAGAACTGTTAAATTTGTACATTTTATTGTCTGTCCCTTGTGCACTCCAGACATTCCCTAAGGATCTCCTTTATTAAGGAAGGAGGATCATGCCCATCAGTATCTCAGTTTGCATCATTTCTGCACATCACGTACTCTTGCAGTGTCCTGAGAACTCACTTTGTGTTTGGACACAGACAGAATTCCATGAGGAATCATTATAGTCTGTGCATCAGCACTGCTCTGGAAAATTGGTATCTCTGGAAAACCTAGCCTGGATTCAGATACCTCCTGAGGTGTCAAAATCTGGCTATGGGCTGTTTTGAGGATTGGCCTAGATGCCATGAGATGCTCAGTCCATCTGTCACAAATTGTGTTCCTGCTCCGGCAGGGGGATTGGACTAGGTGATCTCTCAGGGTCCCTTCCAATCCCTAACATTCCGTGAAATAACAGATATAAACGAGTAACGGGTAAAGGGGAGAAGTTCTGTTGTGTGTACATAGAAGCTTACAGTTGTAAGAAGTCTTGGCTCTGGACAATGTTTTCATCAGTTTTAGTCCACCTGAATTGAACTTGTCTAGTGAGATAGATTTCACGTAGTTTCCACTGACATAAAGCAGGAGCCTCATCAGTCTCCTAGTCTCTTCTCAACCATGAAACCATTGCTCTAAACAACATGAAAGCTGAAGTCCCTGGTATGCCACTCCAGATACTTATTATTGTAAATGTTAGCATTAGAAATTTGACACCAGCCCACATTTCCTAGCTGAGAACATTATGCAGATTTGCTGTGGAGAGCTGAGTCCCTTTACTTTTGCTTTGGAAACCTTTAAGCCTCCGAAATGGATGTAGCATTTCCATTAATTCTTGGTACTGAGGGAGAGGACGTGCAGAGCCCTGACAGGAGGATGCAGCTCCTATTGCTGTGAGTCACCAGCTCTAGGACAGATGATTTCTTCAGGTATAAGCAAAGGCAGAATTAATCAGCAAGCTCTAGAAACCTGCTCTAGAAATTATGACATATCACTCATAGAAGTATTCTCATCCTGTGGAATTTCTACTTCCCAGCACACCCACAGACACACGTTACATAAATCTCTTTATATCCCATTGGAAGGCAGCCACTCCCAGAAAGGAAGCAGCTTTTTCACAAGGATGCTTTAGGATGAGCTGCAGTGAGATATATGCAACATTCATCCCTCGCTTTTCATCATCCTTTCTAATCCATTCCTTGCTGGTTTCACCAGCTCCTCACCTTGACAGAAACCAAATCCCTGTTCTCTACTCTCCCCTGCTTCGGTTTCTGTCACCCACATCTGTACCATCCCTCCCTGAGCCTCACAACAGCCACCCCTGCCTTGCTTCCCACTCACTTTGTGTGTCCTACTCACTTCGTGTAGCACTTCCTCCTCCTTTCCTCCCTTTATTTCCTCCCTCTGGCCATCACATTGTCTTGAGGGCTGTGATCTAGTGGGCTTTCAGTCTCTGGAACACACCAGATTTAGGTGGATAGTACGAAGGGAGCTCCCAGGGACTAAATTCACCAGGAATGAGGTAAGTTGCTAAAAGCAGTGGCACAGTTTTAAAAAGCAGCTTTGTGTTTTTCAGCATTTCTTCATCTTACTTTCCTCCTTCCATCCCACCTGACCTCCACCACAGGGTCTGTGCCCATAGTTCCACAAGACAGGCAATTCAGTGGTGTGCTTACCATCAGGCAAAAGCAATGCCGAGCTACTACATGAGCACTCCTTGCTGGTTTAAATGGCTTTATAATGTTACAGGCAGGCAGGTTTGATGCTGGGTCTGGTATCATTTGTCTGCACAGAGTCAACGTAAAGACTGTGTCATTCTTTGTCTGACTTGACAGAAAAGTAATTGCATAATCCTGCCGTATCTTAGTTAAATACTTGCTGCCAGGTATTCCAGCAGTGCACAGACAAGTATTCATAAAGCCACAGTCTGCCTTGCAGCGTCTAGGTGTCAGGGTGTCTGCAAGAAAATCGTTTCCTCTACAGGATGAATCTACTGGCAGTCATCTGACTTGTCAGCTTTGTGTTAAATCTGTTGATTCCTTCTCATGCTGCCAAAATGAAATCTACCCCCGTGAAAGAATATCTGATGGAAGGAAGTGGTACGCTCATCTTGCCCATTTCTTCTAGCACTGCATAGATGGGATTCATTTTCTGTTCATGTCCTTATGTGTTCTTCCTTCACAGCCTTCTCTGGAGGTTGTGAAACAATCCACATCAGCGATATTAAGGCACGTTTAAATAGGTCTGGTTTTCAACAGCAGAAGTGTAACCACAAACAACCAGGAATTACTGAAGAGAAAATTTTCCCCTTCACATTTTGTGTGAACATCCCTGTAATAATTCTTCTGCATTTATGCAACTTTGGCAAGCAGTTGGCTTCCCAAATGCCATTTAACTTCACAATAAACTGCTGTGGTATGTGGATAGCTTCGCCCATCAGTGACACACTGCCAAATCTGGCTGCCTTTGTGAGAGGCCTTAGCAACGCTCTACAACACCGAGATAGGGCATAAAAAAACATAACGCATCCGCAGAGTTATTAACTCAACTTTGCGAATCAAGAGGGACACTCCGGACAGAAAACTCCTAATTTGACAGTAGGTCAAGATGAGTTCTTGATCTAACCTCACACTGAAATAAACTGCCAGAAGAATGTAGAGTCAGGCCCTATGAATCTGCAACATAAAAATTGGACAAAATAATATGAAGTGAGGCTATAATGCTTAAATTTAGTTACAGGACAAGCCTTGCGTTTTCAGGTGTTCCAGCTCTGGTTTCAGCCAGGCAAAACGTCCTGAGTTCTCCATGCTATAGAGAAGTCCTCTGAACTAAACATTAAAATATTAGTTTAACTTTATTTTAAAATATCTTCACTAAGAGCTTGCTTCCCCTTAGAGTTTTATACCCAGTCTCCCTGCTATCCAAATGCTTCTCTGCTCCAAATCTGTTCTTTTATATGCTAAAAGCAAAACAAGAAAGTCAGCCCTACAAATTTCCCATGTGGGAATTCCCTAGGCAGCTGTCTGTGTGGGAAAATACCATCACAGAGCTCTGAGAGTTGACTCCAAGTAGATGGTTGTAAACACAGGTCCGTCCCGCCTGCCCTTCCCTCTTGTCAGACTACATGTAAGTAGAGTTGCACACAGAGAGAAGTTTCTTGCTTAGCACCAAGAGGAAAGGCCTCACACATTCCCATAAGTGCCAAAAGTGGGACACATGCAAGGAGTGTCTGGGGATAAGGTTTCTGTCCCAGCACAGGATGTAAGCCAGCCCATGCTATTGTGACTGCTCTAAAACACCAACATTTGCTACTTCTGAGGGCTTTGTTCTGTCTTAATAGAGATGTGCAGGACAGCTGTCAGTAGATGATCTCTAAACTCACAAATAAGCTGGGAAAGAAATGTGCTCTGCCTATCCGTCTAGACATTTGATGAAGCCTACAAGGACATTCTACACACATTGTATGTTACTGTAGCAGCTAGGAACATACGAAGATCCCAGCAGATATTAATTTCCTTTTCCTCTTGGGTAGAGCAACATTTTTGTCTGTGGATAGGAAATAGAGACTCAGAGAGCGGATGCCTGAAGTGCTGCTGCAGATCTTGGCTTGACACATTTTGATGTCAGCAGATCACTGGAGCTAAGTGCCTAAAGATCCTTTTAGACAAATCCCAAGAACCAGGCAGATCAATGGGCAGACCTCAGCTAATACCAGAACTACAATGCCACTTCTTTTTCTTCCCTCTTTTCAGAGGGCTCCCTACCTTTACTGAATCGCTGAAAGCTGTGCTGAGAGTCAGGTGCAGACACCTTCCCCACCTCATCCCAGCCCCTGCTAAACACCCTGAAGAGCAGCAGTTTTTACTCTTGGTGGAGAGAAGCCATCCATGTTGACCCGAGACAGGACATCACTGTAACATCACTAGGTGCCCAAGAGAGTATGACTCAGTTTCTCCTTTGATCTTCCAAGGAAAGGCTAGGAGAAGCAGTCATGGTGCAATTCAAACACATGCCAGCTTGACAAAAAGCATCCCTGTCAAGGAAACTTCATCAGATTAAATGCACCAACTTCTCTGAACAAAGACACACTAATTGTTTCTGTGGTGAAAGAGCAAGCTGGGTGGCTGCATATGCAGAATAAGCTATCCTGCCACTAATTTCCAGCACAGCCCAAGCCAAACTGACCATTAGGTATAGATGTGCATCCAACATTTAGCAAAGTTAGTGTTTTTTCCCCCCGTTGCAAATCCATTGATCTCCTCAGAGGGAGAACTTAGAGCCTGAACCAAGTCCAAGTGAGATAAGGTGTTGGTATTGATGCTGTTCTGCTGCCAATGTGGCCTAGTGCAATTTAGAAAAGAAATAAGGATAGCTTTAAAACAGCTATGCAGTTAGACCCACGGAGATGAGCTCCTTACAGGCAAAATATCTAAGGTTAAAAGACTGCTGAGATCTGAAAGCAAGCAGAACCACCTTTTATTTCAACTATAAGGTCTGATTCATGAGAACGTGTGAGATCAGACACATGGACTGGACAGGATATAAAACATAATTTATTGAGTGTTGAGTAGGTCTCCCATAAAGGTAATATTAGCTGAATTATCTGAAGCTCTCAGCATCAAGTGTGAGGTGAGTGAAGAGCTGGGAACCAGTATCACTTGTTGCTGCTGGAAAAGACACCACCGCACGGTAATGGAGTGACAGGCCAGGGGCCTCCTGCTCTGTGATTTTCTGTAGAAATCACAGAGCAGGAAGAAATCACACAGCACAGAAGAAAGCAGGGCAAGCTGTTTAAATTCTAGAGCACATTTGTCTCCTCTCACCCCTTTGTTTGTTTGTTATGAGCAAACTATAACCGAGACAAAACAGCCCAGTAATAGTACCTAGCACGTAAAGAAGTTCTTAGTAGCAAACAGCTAACATGAATTTATGTATCTGAAGAGAAAGGTTCACATGGGCTTTGCTCCTGACTTCAGAGCCAGGGTTTGCTTAAAGTCATAAGATGGAAAAGGCAAAAATCAAGATCAGAGCTCTGCAGTCCTCCCTTCCATAGCCCTCACCTAAAGAGCAGGATGCATCACTTGTGCTTTAGGAAAGATGAGAGGGTAAAGGGGGAAAAACAGGGAAGGGGAAGGCAGTGAATTAATTCTCACACATTAATTCATAAAAGCTAAGACAAAAAAAGTATGTTCAAGGATTTGAATGCAAATAGCACGTGATCTGTCCTGATGATTCCTGCCCACCAGGAAAAAAGCTGTGTTGCAAAGCAGAACCAGTACAGGTGTTTTATTGAGGACAGCACTCTGGCAACACAGATAACCCCAAGCCTTGCACAGCACAGGAGAGCCTTACAGAGAAGAGAGGGAGCACCAATCTCATGATGAGGCTTTAAAAAAGATGAAGAAACACGACAGAGCTAGGAAAAAAGGGTTATTTTGTTGCTGTCATTTTTAAAACATACACACATTATTTTATCATGCCTTTATCCTTAGTTCTGAAGTAATGAAATTTGAAACTAGTGTGTTTAGTTGGAGTCCACCTCTGCTGTTCATGGCAATGCTGCCTAAGTAGCAAGTACTTAGCAAAGCAAACAATTCATTTTGCTTCGTGCACATGCAGCAGATGTGAGAGGATGATTACTCAGCTATGGCAGGTGATTTGCATCCTGGGCTTTGAATTGCATGGGACAGTCTCACACAACTAGACTAGACCTGAGTGTTATTAAACAGTAGAGATACAAATCTCAAACCAGTCTGGGTGCAAATACTAATTATCTAGCTTTCTGCTGCATTTGTAGGCTTTGCTGATGGCCAGTAATTCAGAAATGAGACGTCCCTGTCTTGTTATGTGCAAGACTTCTGCAGTAGCTGTTTGAACATAGGCAAACTGCTAAGATGTACGTTTGAACGAAGCATTTGTAGCATGAGTTCAGGACTTCCTGGGTGATCTCTTAATCTGGAGAAGATGAGAACCTTTCTTAAATGTGCAAGTCTTAGATGTTTCATAATGAAGAGCACTTCCCTCTCGACCCTCTTTGTGGCAAAGAATTAGGTTTCTTGTTCACTTTATCAAGCTACTTGAGCTGCCGGGGGAAAGCTTTTTCTTTGCAAGCTTACCCTCAGACTGCATGATGCAGGTATGACCACCAGCCTTCTCTACACCTGTGCGTGTGTCTCTCTGCTCTTCCTCCACCCCTTGTAGGTTATGACTTTGCTGCTGTCCTGGAGTGGTTTGCAGAGCGGGTCGACCGCATCATTCTTCTTTTTGATGCGCACAAGCTGGACATCTCAGATGAATTCTCTGAGGTCATCAAGGCCCTGAAGAACCACGAGGACAAGATGAGAGTTGTTCTCAACAAAGCTGACCAAATAGAGACCCAGCAGTTGATGAGGGTGTACGGTGCCCTTATGTGGTCCCTGGGAAAGATTGTCAACACTCCTGAGGTCATCAGGGTCTACATTGGCTCCTTCTGGTCCCATCCATTGCTCATCCCTGACAACCGAAAGCTGTTTGAAGCAGAGGAGCAGGACCTGTTCAGGGATATCCAGAGCCTTCCCCGCAATGCAGCCCTAAGGAAGCTGAACGACCTCATCAAGCGGGCACGGCTGGCCAAGGTGGGTACAGGAGAGCCCAGGCACTCAGCATGGGCCATCCACAGCATGCAGGGCATGGGAAAGTGGTTTTGGCTGCTCTAGCTTGCATAGCCGGTGGATCCTACTTCTCTTCTTCCCCTTCTTATTTCACTCAGAGGCCTAGTGTGTTTGTCCTATGCACTTCAAGAAAGAATGTACCTCCTTTGCTTGGTGCAGCAGTCATAAAAGGCCTGAGTGAAGAGTTGCTCACAGATCAAAGAAGGTAGCACTTGAGGGGATGCAGAAAGCAGCTGCACTGTGCTAGCAACTTCAGAATTAAAACCAATTCCATGTGTCAGAATCACACACCAAGGGAAGTAAGAGTCTGGAGGTCTTTTGCCTTAAAGAGAGAAACCTAGATGGATGCAGAGAGTGACAAGAATGGCAGATAAGCCTGCCATGAACATGAAATATATATATATATATATATATATATACACACACACAAGTATATATATATATCAAGGGCGCTGCCAGAAATTGCATTTCTGATTATTTAAATTGAGCTGAGTTAAGCTCTCCAGAGCACAGGGAGCAGACCCATATCAACTGAGAAAGAGAGCCTGAAAGATGCCCGAAAGCTTTCTATAGAAGAGAAAAAGCTTCCCTCACCCCCGCATCCACAAAATAAAGAGGTGTCACAATACTGCATACGAAATTCACTGCCATCAGTCACTTCTGCTGGGGATACTAGAATAGATTCTGCCTTCCAGAATCACCAGTGCTAACAGGAAGTATAATATAAACTGATCTTTATGAAAATGGTTGTTCCGGCTCTGTACAGTCCTTGTACAGAGTACTCAATAGCGTAGTGTCTTGTAAGTCAAAGGCTCATTCCTACATTAAACAAAATCTGGAGTTCTAGAGTCTGTACGTTTGGACGCAGCTGAGCAGCACTTAGCACTAGAGTGATAATCAGCAGATAGAGGCGAGCTGAGGAGCTAAGCTTGCTCCTCAGGATGGGACAAGATGGGTTGACTCCTACGCACAGGTGCTGTCTGTTGGGAAAACCATGATGTGTTCTTTAGCACTTGTCTTTTTCATTCCATATCCTGTAATGCCCTTCAGGTCCATGCCTACATCATCAGCTCTCTAAAGAAGGAAATGCCCTCCGTGTTTGGGAAAGACAATAAAAAGAAAGAGCTTGTTAACAACTTGGGAGATATTTATGCCCGCATTGAACGGGAACATCAGATCTCACCAGGAGACTTTCCTAACCTGAGAAAGATGCAGGTAAGTGGTGGTGTCTTGTCCAGAGCACAAACATACAAGGAAAGAATAACTGCAGGGAATATGACAGAAGCCACAGTACAGACGTTTATTATCATTGTCTGTGCGAAAGGCCTGTTGTAATCTTGGGGTGAGCCTTGAACTGTGTGCAGGCCATGTTTAGGCATACATGTAAACATTTTTTGCACACAGAGCTCAGACGAAGCTACAGCTGCCTTCATTTCTCAAGTCTTTGCCTAAACAGCATTTGACAACAAATGATTTCCTCTTTTTCTTTAAGTCCAGGCTTCATTTTCAGATTTTCTAGACCTAAGGATACTGCTAATCTATATTAAATAAAAAGATACATTTCCCAGAAGCCTATATGCATGCGTCTCCTCAGGAGCTGTATCTTTTTGTCCTCTACTTCACTCTGTTTCTAGAAAGACTTGGGGATGAAGGAAGCAGTGAAAACTTAAAGCTCCCTGTCTATTTTAGGCAGAGAAGCAGTTTTTCTGAGCTGCAAAGCTGAGGCCTGATTCAGTGTTCATACAAAGTCAAAGACTTTAGAGGACCTTGGATCAGGGCCTCATATTGTATACTGGAACAATGCTGGGCAAGGCTACATTGCTCTATGGCTTCAGTCCAAGCAGAAACCTCGTTGCAGTTACTAGCTGTTGAAGTTGTTACAAGCTCCTATGGAAACACAGCAGTTGCTCATCTTTCTTAATAAAAATGTATTTCACCTAAGTTCTTTGGAATGAGATCTGTGGAGTGTATCCAACAGAAAATCCCATTCACTGCTTGTTAAAATGTGATTAAATATTAAAAAATAATTACACCACTCCATAAGGAGTGAATAGACTGGATTTAATGGGTAGGGTGAAGGATAAAGTTGTAGGTTGTTTTACAGCTCTTAGAAGAGAATTTTTTGCAAGTCCCTGCTCAAACCACTTTTGCCTAGCCGTGAAAAAACACAAAAAAATGAGTTATTCTGTGAAGTTCTACTGTCTTTATGGCATCTGAAAGATGCACTGCATGATAGCAAGGGATTTACCTGCAAAACAGTCTGTTGCGAAAGTGGCACTTCTTTACCAGAGCGCAGAGCACCAGTTAGAAGGTGCAGCAAGAGCTGCACAACCAGCTTGCTTTGAACAATTTGGTCCTCACGAACACTTGTACATGGCCTAGAAAGGAAGTCTTACTCGCATATGGCCAACATCCAGGTCTTGGAGTAAATCGGAGTAAATCACTTCCCTTCTTTGTGCCATGCCAGCCCCACTTTGTGAGCAGTGGAGATTGTTCTCTGCAGGACTTAAAGAATATGTGAGAGCACGGCCAGCCAGGGAAACCCTATTGCATGCTGAGGAACAGGGCTGTCGGAGGAGAGTGCTGTGCTCCCCACTCCTCCTCTGCAGTAGGTTTTTTGAGCCGAACAGAGCCGACTCTGTGCTGTTACTGCCCTGTGCACAACCGTGTCACTCACCTCTTGCTCCCCTGTCCCACTTCAAGGATCAGTTGCAGGCCCAAGACTTCAGCAAGTTCCAGCCTCTGAAGAGCAAGCTGCTGGAGACCGTGGAGGACATGCTGGCCAACGACATCGCGCAGCTCATGGTGCTTGTACGCCAGGAGGAGTCCCAGCGACCCACCCAGATGGTGAAGGGAGGAGCCTTCGAGGGCACACTACATGGCCCCTTTGGCCATGGCTACGGCGAAGGCGCTGGCGAAGGGATTGATGATGCTGAGTGGGTGGTGGCCAGGGACAAGCCCATGTATGATGAGATCTTCTATACGCTCTCACCTGTTGATGGCAAAATAACTGGTGCCAATGCAAAGAAGGAGATGGTAAGGTCTAAGCTGCCCAACACAGTGCTGGGAAAGATCTGGAAACTGGCTGACATTGACAAAGATGGCATGCTGGATGATGAGGAGTTTGCCTTGGCAAATCATCTCATTAAAGTCAAGTTGGAGGGTCATGAGCTGCCAAACGAGCTACCTTCCCATCTCCTCCCTCCATCCAAAAGGAAAATAACAGAATGAAAGGAGGGTTGCAAGGGAGAGGGGAAGGGAGGGGAGAAAGATCTAGAAAAACATGTTTACTTAAATTATACCTTTAGATGTGAGGTCACCTTTCAATTTATACCTATTCTGCTGTATGACGAAAAAACTAAAGCAGAACAAAAAAAGTCCAATCATTCTTCATGATGATATGCAATTCACTTTTCCAGTGTAATGTCCCTGCTTTCTAATGTGTAGTCTGTAAACATGAAGGTGAAGAAAGGACACTGAGGCTAGGATAACCTGGTAAGCAGGACAGAAAGAAAACCTCAAGTGGGCTGCATCTTTTGAGAGTGGAATTGGCACTAATAGAAATCTGCTAACCACCAGTGTCACTCCTGAGCTTTGACTGCACATTGTGCTGTTTATCGGTCTTGCAAACCTAATGAGACAGATCCTTGATAGCAAAGAAGAAACCACAAAAAGGTCTCCAAGCTGTTGGCCAGACTAAGGAGTACCTCCTAATTAATAAGAAATTCCAAATTCCAAATCCCTGAGTTAAGAATTTTAGGAATCCAGTTCACTGTCAGATACAAGTTCTACAAGCATTTCCCTGTCCTTAAAAAAAAATAAAGCAATCTGAAATGGCTCTCAATTGGACATCTTGAGTTCTTCATTATTTACTGTGGGACAGGCACTAGGAATTCCCAAGCACCTGCACCTCTCATCCATTCCCTGGTGGTGATTTATTGTCAAAGTACAGCTGAGAGAACAACCACCCTGAGTGAAATGGAAGGAGAATATACTAGAGTCAGACATCAGGTGGGCTGGAAGGGGAGAAACTCAGGACTCTACCCCCAGGCTCACTGATTGTTTCACAAGAGGATAGTGTTTTCTCCTTCAAAAGCCTTTGAACAAGGGTGGTGTTCATCATTCCTGTGAAGTGATGGTTACTCATTGTGCGCAGTGAAAGCTACTGGGTCCCAATCTTACTGTAAAGACGAGAACACAGAACACAGCACTGTTGGGTAGATGGTTCGTCATGAGAGCAGACAACACAGTGGGCAGAGCATGCTTTGCTACCTGTGTCCCCACAAATCTAACCTAGATGTCAACAGCCTTCATCTACCTTCCTCCTCACCACGCAGTAACACTTTATTCCCTTCAGAACCTCTACCCTGAGCCAAGAGACCTTCCCTGTCTCTTGAATGCTCTATAAAATTTCTCTTTTCAAGACCCCATTTTGACAGAAATACCTAGATTTCCTACTTTGTTTCACACACCCCTGCACGGACACTTCTGTTTTTTGTTGCTTTAAAGCAGCATTTTGTTCCAATTCCTGTTGTCACTTTATATAAGCTGAGCTCCTACTGTGATGAAAAAAACAATACAAGTATAACTTATTTTATATCTGTGTTCATATTATATAGAGAAATATATTGTGTATGTAGGATGTGCTTACTGCATTACATTTATCACTTGTCTTAAAAATTAATACATTAACCGTTTTTGTACCCTGATCCTAAAACATTATTAAAAAGAAAGGCCAGATCTGTCTATTTCTTTACAGAACAAAATTAAATACAGCTGAAAAGACAAAATTGACTTCTGCGTGCAACAAAGTGAGTTTAGCACATTCCCAAACATGCGTGTACAGATTTGCCCTGCTGGCCTGGTGTGCAGTGCTGAATGGTCGGCTAGCATCTGCAGACATCTCCTTTTCTGGCAGTCTGCTTACAAGCATGGGTTGTACTTGCTGTAGCTGGTCGAACTGTACCCAAGGTTCACCTTGTTCAACAGAAGTGGAGAGGTAACATCTAAACAAGTACGTGTACTTTGGTAGGAAAAGGAATGCACTGAGTTTCCTCCTGCCAGTCACAGATGAAAATGCTACAGATTCATCAAGATCTAGAATGAACACAAAAAATATATATATTTTTTGGTCTTAAATCTTGCTAGTTTTAATTTTACTTCTGTCTTCATCACACTTTCTTTACACGTTTGTTGTGGTGGTCATTATCCCCCAAGCAGGACAGGGAGATGAACTGGGTGAGTGAGAGCACTTGGAATAGTCCTGGGAAAGCACTTGGAAAAAGAGGGTGTGAGCAGAGTTTCCATTCAGCATTTGTACAGGATGAGAGGGAGGAAATCGTAGGGTGGAGAGCACAAGGCAACAAACAAAGGTTTAGAGAGAAATCAGCAGACTGTCTTCTCAATCCATTTCGCCCACCCAATGGCCCCAGTTTAAGCACTGTGTGCACATCAGCGAACGCTGGAACTCCGACAGCTCAGGTCAAGTGCACAAACCGAGACCGCAGCACTGTGCAGGGGGGTTTCTTCCAGCACGTGTTCAAAACCCACTCAGCACTGTCAGAGTGGAACTTCCCTGGTCATCTCAGAGGACAAAACCAGAAGCGTTTCAGTGACAGTTACTCAATATTACTGCTTTGTGGGTCAGCAACAATGCACGAGACATCTCTCAAAGCGGAGGGAGCAGGACAGCAACTGTAGATGCTGTTTCCAGAGATGCCATTTACATGCAGTCCTCCATACTCAGACAAGTTCATACAGAAGATTTCGATCCTATTAAGTGCTTTAGGAAGTAAAAAGTAACTCAAGTATCACAAGATTCTCTATACAAAAAATAATAGTAAAAAAAAAAAAAATAGGAGCCTATAGTATGCTCATTAATAGGTGCACATTTTTCTGTGCCCATCTCCACAGCCAGCAGCTGCAGCTGCCATCACTCCCCACCCCCTTTCTCGTACTTGGAGTTGTGACTATTAGGGTAACCTCACACTGCTCACCACACACGTGGGAAAGATGATGACTTCCTCAGCACACCAGGACTCCGGGCTGTTTGTGCAGCCTTGTGCGGGGTTCTTGCCAGGTCACAGAACCACGCTCTCGAAAGTGTTTGCGTGTGCCCAGAAGTGCTTCCTTTTTCTAGGTGCATTTCTCAGCCACTTAACGAGGTTTCCCCAGGAAGTTGTACAGAGGAACCTATGTGTTTGCTTACGGCTGTGGGTAGGGAGTTGTAGCATGTGAACACACCGGGATCACTCTTCTGATCCTCTCATACCCCCCTCTGCCCGTCCTCAGGCAGAACTTTCACAAGGTCAGCACAAACCCATTCTTCCGGTAGGAAGCAGAGCTGCTCTTCCCTCTTTCTGTTCCTTTCTGGGAACGATTTAGAGAAAAAAATCTGAACATGCATGCTCTATGGGCTTCATTAAAATGAAGATCTCCACTGTGGACGGAGTTTGGCTGAACAGCACTATGCAACCATACACATGTATATGAGGGGAAGGGCAGTAATTACACTACATTCATAAAGCCTCAGGAGGGGTGTAGTCTAACAAGAACCATTACCTCTGTGAGCTGGAACTTGGCCAGCACGTTGGCGTTCAGAGGGATTTGCAATCAAACATAAAAGGTCAGAATCAGTTTTTCCATCATCTTAAGTTCTGAGGTAAACTTTCGTACAACAATGAAATTCAGATTTAAATCTGGAAACTGTTCTTTAACTTGCTCTCGCTGCTCCTTAATGTTTTGTCCATATGATAACAGCCTCTGGCTGGGGAACACAGAGTTACAGACGATTTGGTCTTACGTAGATTGACATCGTTCCAACAATGCCCAGGGGAAACTGGGGAAAAACTTCTCCAAAACTCATCTAAGAGCACCTCATTGATAACTTTCTCCTCTGCTATTATTTCAGTGTTTCTCTTACTATAGGGACAGCTGTAGGAAGAGGGTTTAGGTGACTCCATCTTTACACAGATCAAGGGACACAATTAACTATTTAACCTCTTCTTAGGCTTTTAAGACCTCACATCCTTCAGAGCTTGAGAGGTGTGTGCTTGGAGACACTTGTGGAGAGCTGCGCTGAGGAGAGGAACAGCTTGATTACAACATCCACGTTACTATTGTGGATTTTTCGCAGCGTAGCATCTTTTTTCCCTTTCCTCCATTGTGCTCAGGGACCTTTCTGTTTTTGTTCTCCTTACACAGGCTGAGAACAAGGCTCGGTTTAGAAACTTGACCTACTAATGAGTTCAAAGCTAGTGCAGGCAAGTCAATCACTGGGTAGCTTCCCAAATCCCTCAGGCAGCGCAGACAAAGTATCAAAGCCACTATTTAAGGTGGGATGAACATAATTTGAAACAATTCATCTCTGCCCATGTGGAAGAAAGCCCCAGCAGGCATGGCTCACATTCAGCACGGCACACCCATTCCACTGCTCCCAGCGCTGGTGAGGAGCACAAACACTGTAAGCATTGAGAGAGTTTTAAATGGAACAAGCAGCCGATTGCATCAGGTAAATAAGCACCAGCATTCACATCCAACTATCTTTAAAGTTCCCTTGGATTTTTTTGCCAAATGGGAAGAGGACGGCGATGGCCATCGTGCCTTCCAAGAAACCACGGCTCAGATTATGCCCTAAAATGGCTGCGTCCTTCCCAGGGACCAAACACTGCTGTACACAAGGACCTTTTTTTTTTTTTCCCTGGTTCCCACATGCCTCAGCCAAGGCCTGCGGCAGGGGGCACGTGCTACCACCAGCAGCCATCCCTTGACAAAGCCATACACGCCTCATCTCGCCAACTGCAGCCCTCAGAGAAGGCTACAAAACAAAGGACTGCAGTGTCTTTAAGCGTCCAGGACCACAGTCCTTGGGCCTCTGATGGTCTCAATAACCATCACAGCAGGCCTGCAGCTGTCTGTGCAGCCCTGGGACATTCATGGTTCCTCTCTCTGAAAGCACCTCGCAGGAACAGCAGCTGCTGAGGCAGTGAGGCCTGCCTTCAGGCTCTGCTGGTTCCATCGCCCCAGCCCTTCAGCTCCAGCACTTTCTCAGTCCTACAAGTCCCATGTCCATGAGGGAGGACGCTCGGGAGGATGCTCATTCAGGCCTCGGACAGCACAGAGCAGAGCACAGCCCCCCCGCGGCCTATGGATTGGCAAGGCCGAGGCTTTTCCCTCCCCCTTCATCATTGACACACCTCGCTCCAAGCACCATATCATCGCAGTCTTGGCAGCGCTTCCCTGCCCCGGGTCAGAATTTGAAAGCTCCTGGGAGAACCTGAGAGGAGCCGTTCCAGGCTTTGTTTGTGGTTGCTCGTAGCAATTCCTCTTCGCAGGCCGCTCTGCCCTCCTCCTCCCGCAAGGGAAGCGGGGAAGTACAGCCTCCCGTCCACCCTGTGCTGGGGGGAAAAAACAACAGCGAGACCCTCCGAGACAGGCAGAATTGATGGAGCATTGTCCTCTTGTCCCTCAGAGAAAGCCAGCCCCTGGCAGGACCCCAAAAACAACACAGCAGGAGCTGTTCCTAACCCCAGCCTTTGGGAACTGCCGCCAAAGGCACGAGGGGAGCTGCAGCAACCTGGAGGTGGGATGAGGTGGTGGGAGGAAAGAAAGATGCTGGAAGTCAGCCAGGGTGCAGTGCGTGAGCAGGCTGCTGGAAGCAGAGCCCCGTGAAGGCTGCTCGTGCTTCCAGGAGGGGTTGGTGTAACGCAGGAGGCACGGGCATCTCCTCCACGGGAGGGAGAAACAAGCCACGCGGAGCAGGAGACCATAAACTGCGAACGTGACAAACAGGGACACGTCGTCCTTTCTGGCAAACTCCACCCCAGCCCTGTTCGGGATAATCTAAGGCAACAAATATTTCCAGCAGTCCCCTTCGGAGAGCCTGCCTCGCTAATTTCACAGCGACAGGCAGACCCACAGCCTCTCACCGCTTCCTTCCAGGAGGGCTGCTGGGGACAGAAGCCGAGGAGATGCTCCCCACACACCTCTCAGGCCCCACACACCACTGGCCATGGCCCAGGGCGCGTGCAGGCAGCCCCGCTCCCATCCCCAGGTCGCTGGCGCCTCGCTGCAGGCAGGTAGCAGAGCCCTGGTTTGGCTGCCGGGGTCAGGGCAGCACAGGGCACGCTGGGGGAGGTTTCTTCAGGTGGTTTGTTAGAGATCAGCGCGCACACGGAGGGAATAATGGGTTCACACAGGAGTGCAGCTGTTACACCCTGCCTCGTGTCAGTGCTCCAGCGAGGCCTGACCAGAGCTTGAACTGGGAATCACCCCATTTTCCAGAAGCACTGACCGCTGGTATCCTCACCTCCTTTCACAGAGCTCTGGTTTTACGGCTACCATTTTAAAAGGGAGAGGAATAAAATTGGTATTTCTTGGCACACCAGAAGCAGGGGATGAAAGCAGCAGCCGAGCCCCTCCGACAGGTTGTAAGAGCTGGGTGACTTCACACACCGAGACACGCACACACTGGGGATAAAAGCACACGGCATTTTATAGGGTAACGATTCACACATCATCCCGAATCCCTTGGTTACTGCTGCTGACTGACCGCGTCACCGAAGATTAGGCTTTATTTTTATTTTTATTATTTTTAAGACATCGGTTTGTTGTTTCCTGATCTGAGCAGGGAACAAAAACAGGATCATAACTTACAACAGAATACAATGAAATTCTTATCGTTGTAAAAATATGTAGGGAGATAATCCAAATCCTGTCCCATGGTATTTCCCCTCAGCCCTCTTCTCCTACAGCCACCCTCCGCAGCTTTAGGGCCTCTTCCCTGCTTTGCATGGAAGATTTGACACCCATCTGAAAACAATAAATTATTTTGCAAACAAGCGATGAAGGCAGCAATGCCTGCCCAGTAACACTTCCACAAAGCAGCAGGCCTTCCTGGCAGGCTGATAAGAGCTTCCTGGTTTGTTTCAGGATGGCAGGAGCTTTTTCTGTTCTGTTGGTTTTTAATAAAAATCAACTCTCTCAACCTTCTGGTAAAAGGAAGGGCAAGCAGATAGAGTTTACTTGGCCTCTCCCGAACACGCTGTGTTGCATAATGGCTGAACACGAAGCAGAGACCAACTCCAAAAGCAACAACCAAAACCCAAGCACATCCACTTGGGAAGCAGGTGAGATGCACGGCTCACATCCACTGCTGCTTAGGGGTGACTGGGTGATTTCTGCACACACCGCCAGTCCTTTCCTGACCCCTCTCCTCTCCCATGCTGTATTTTTACACAAGTCCCACACCAGGTCTGTGCCTAACAGGCTGCATCACAGACAGGAGCACGTTGCTGTCGGACCCTTCCTCCTAAATGCTGGCCTGCCTGAGGGACTTCTGCTGGAGAACTCAGTCTCTGCCCCTACCCCAGCCCAAAGGTTTTATCAGAGAAGGGACCTTGAAGGTCAGCCAGCTCCAACATGCTCACAAGCACCTCTGGATAAATGTTCTCACAAATATCTCTTCTTCAAAGAAAAGAAAAAAATCATTACACGCATTTTATTCAACAGTACTAAGTATTAAGTACTGATGAGAGGTACCTCCCCCTACAATTAGCAGATTCACGCATTAGGTTTTAACACTTAATCCCCTGAAGTCACCTCTCATTAAAATAATCAACTTGCAATTCAGCCCACTCCAGAAAGGGAAGTAAAAGTGTTTCTTTTTCCTCTTTTTTCAAAATGCTGTTTTTCATCCAGCCCATAACTTGTCGCTCAGAAAAGCAGAGGCAGAAACCAGCCACACGCACAACCAGCAAATTCTCTAGAGCCAGGAGCAGCCTGCACAGCCGTGAAACTGATTTCAAGCAGGCAAAACATCCAAGAAACATTTTGCAAATCAAAAATTTTAAGCGCACAAACAAGCTAATTTTGAAGTGTGAAAACTGAAATAGGTTACACCCCCCTGGAGGAACAGCAGCCTTCTGATCAGGGATTTTTTTTTAAGAGACACTGTTTTGCATCGCTTCTTCGCATCAAGTTTCCCCACCCCATCTTACAGCAAGGAACCGAAGCGAGTACTCGCAGAGTGCTTGCACAATGCAGCACAGCTCTCACACCTGCATTTCTCGTGCTTTCAGACACTCACTTTCACCTGTGTGCGAACCACACAGTTATTCACTCGTGGGTTTGCCCAGCACAGTTTAATTTCTTGCCCACAGAGGCTAGCAAAGGCAGCAGTAGCTCTTGCTGCATACCTGCTTCAGTGCGTAAGAAGACTGGTGAAGAAAATGATGTTGTGGCATTAAAATTCAAAAAGTGGTACTAAAAAGGCCAAGGAAGTGGAAAGGCAGCCACACTACCTGCTAGTGATAAAGGGCTAACTTCTAGAAACAACAGCATGGCAAGCACCACAACCAACAAGCTGAGCTGCCCACTCCAGCCTGGGACTGTGAAGTATTTCCAAAAACAGCACCAAACACCTTCTCCTCCTCCTCTTCATCATCATCATTCCTCCCCCCAGTTAACCATCTTACCTTAGCGCTCATACCTCCACACAACCTGGCTCTCCATAGAGGGAAGGAAAAAAAAAAATGCACCCTCCTCCCTTTTCCAACCTTCCTGTGATTGTGCTAAGTAGGGGCAGGGCAGCACAGGTGAAACAGTTCTGTTCCCAAACCCTCGCTCACCTGGCAAGCCAGGCCTCTGTCCGGTGGCCATTTGGCTACCTCAGGCTGCCCTGAGCTGTTTTGTTTGTTCTGGGCTTCCCTGCCTTGAAGGAGGCTGTGAGCCAAAGGCTCGGAGCAAAGCTTTGCTGCAGGAGAGCACTTCTGGGTCCTCACACTCAGACCAGCTTTGGCTTTTTCCCTCTCAGAAGGAAGAAATGGGAGCTGGTGTTGTGCAGGGGCACTGTGTGGCACCGGGGGAGCACAGGAGCTGCTGCTGGGCCTGCAGACCCCCAGGCTGCCCGTGCTGTCCTAGCCCAACACCTCCTGCATCCCTCTCTCTGACATTCGGTGACTCCTTGCTTTTTGGGGCTGTGTCAGCGTAACCTGCTGCGCTGCAAGCCCCAGAGCACACGCTCCTGGCTGGGCGCTGATGAAGCCAGCAGGGGATATCAGCAAGAACCCTTTTCTGCTGTTTAAAGCCCCCAGCAGGGTCACAGCATCTCTCACAGAAACTCCGGTAGCGTGAAAAGCCCCCAGCTGAGCTCAGAAACCTGCCTGCTTCCCATTTGCATCTGCAAGGGGCTTTCCCAGGCAGGCGGCAGATGACACACGTGCATAAACCGCACACGGATAAAAAAACATCGGCGTGATCAGCGAGGAGATGCCACCCCGTGCAGGGTGACTTCGCTGGGTATGTGCTAATTGTTTTTTGCAAGCCGAGCAAAAAGGCCTTCGGGACACGGTGCAGCTCTGCAGAGCCAAGGCAGAGAAGCCTGGAAGGAGCTGGCGGCTCCCCAGCAGAATGAGCAAGGTGCCACCAGCAGAGATTCAGGGTGCTTTAATTAATGCACGCTCATAAAGCCTAAAGCCTGCTGCTCAGCTGTGCTAACTGCAGCAGGGCAAAGCCCACCAGGCGCAGCCAGCACCAGCAGCCTCCTTCTTGGCATGCATCGCTGCCTTCCCCACACGGAGAGCAGCAGGGGAGAGGAGAATATAAAGATTTAATTTTAGCCCGTGAGTCCTGTGCAGATCTTCCCTTTTTATTTTTAATCTGAACTCCCGTGTAAAAATAGAATTTCCTGCCCTCCGATAAGGGATTCCTGTTTTTCTGTGGGGCCATCTCCCTGGAAAGCTGCTGCCCGTAGGATTATTGATGGGCTCTTCAAAGTGCAGCAGCAGAAAGGATAAGGATGAGCAGCGGTCGGTACTGACACTGCTTCTGCTTTGCCTTAGGGGAAAAAATAATAAAGCAGATGTGACCCCCTCCCCCAGATAAACAACAACCAAATTTAGCATTTCCAGAACTGTTTTAGAAAACCTGTTTTGTCCGAATATTTTTAGAAGTGGCATTAAGCTTTGCATCCTTCTCAGGTAGGTGTTTACAAAAGAAAACAAGGAATTTCTCGGGCTTGGAGTTGCGTCCTGCCCTTTGAGCTGGCTCGCTAAGGAGGAGATAAATGAGAGAGCTGGAGAAGTCATCCCTCCCAGCCCTTCCACGGCCAGCCCCCACACTCCTGTATGCTGCTGCCACCACAGCCCCACAGATGCATTCCTGCCCCCTGCTCCCCACGTTTTTGCCTCCCTTTTTTGCCTGCAGCTCACTTTGGGGGCAGGAGGAGACACTCCAGGGTGCTGCAGAAGCAGAGGACGGGGCGTGCAGCCCAAAACAGCCTCCACCTGATGGTGAGCATCAGTGCTTGGCTGAGCATCGGCCCTCCTCATGTGCATGCTTCAGGGCTTCTGCCCGAGGAGGTGCAGTGAATAAAGCTTGCTGCAGGGTGGATCCCCTTCTGGGGCTTTGGGAAACACTCTGGGAAAAATAATAATAAAAAATAAAAGCCCTGCAGTGTGCAGGGAACCTCGGCTTGGCACAACAGCAGGCACTGAGCTTTCCTGCAGCACAGTAAAATGGGACCAACGTGGGTTTTGCTCTCCCACACACTGACAACACGTGCTATGTAGGGAGGACACGTCTGCCCACTCCCCACACCCTACTGCCACTGTTTCCATCAGACACACAAAGCTTTTGGTTTGCTCAATTCCCAGCAAGCCTTTCCTAATGGCACATAAAGATTTTGACAGTTTTCCCTGAGAAGTGTACAACTTCTTATTATTTTTTTTCCTTTAAAAAAATCAATCCTGTTTCTCTCATGTGAATGAAAAACCTTGGCCCTTCAGAGGATGGGGAAGTGTCCTGTAACCGTGGGAAGTCTCACGCTGATGGAAACCGGTCCCTTCTCCGCAAAATGGTGAAACGGAGACTTTCGGGTCTGCCCCAGAATGCTGATGTATCAAAGAGCTGCAATTTCATTGCTTTTATGAATCAGATGAAAATCAAGACGTAAGGTTTGTCACAGCTGCTTCTCTCTCGTGGCAGTGCCCACAGCCGGCGGTGCCTGCACAGTGCTCACCTTACCCAAGGCAGAGCTGAGCTGCTGGGACCGAACTCTCCCCTTCAGAGCAGGAGTATTTTTGGGTGCAGCCAGCACTGGCAGCTTTCATGGGGCACCCACATCGCTCTGCACAAAGGGGCTGCCCTGGAGGGAAAACAGGAGTGGGAATGTACTGCAGCAATCAGCCTGTGGGGCCAAACTATCCCATGGCCAGGTCTTCAGAGGCATTGCAGTGCTCCAGTTAAACCTGAAGGTCCAGGGCTGGGGCAGCACTCCCAAATCAGTCCCAGCAGTGAGAGGAGCTCATACTGCCCAGCTGCTAAAAATCCTGTTTAGGTACGGAGGCTCCACGACCACCTCCCGTTCCCTCCTGGCTTGCCCACCCTTAACAAAAAGAAGCAACGTGTGCCGTTCCTCCAGGGGCCAGTGTGTGTGGGGCAGAGCCCAACACCTCGTCTCCACCACCAGGCCTCTCCAGAACCTTCTTCATCTTTGCTCCCAGTGGCAAAGCCGGCTGCAAGGCTTTAGGTGAGAGCAATGGTCAATGGGAAATGAAGAAGCAGAATTAGAAGAAGCAGAAGAAGAAGAAGAGGAAGAGGAAGAAGATGAAGAAGAATTAGAAGAATAATTAGAAGCTTTTTCTTGCCTCATAACCAATCCCTTGTCAAGCAAAAAGCTCTGCAATTAATCTATGAGCAACAACAAAAAAAAATAAAAATAAAAAACACAAACAGTGGGGTTGTTTTTATAACTTCCCTGCTCGTACCTAGCAACACCGGGCTGCTCCCACAAAGACATTTAAAGTATGCACTTGGTCTCCAGGAGTGTGGCAGCACGCAGGGGAGGGTGTATCCAGAGATTTCATCCCACTGCACAGATGTGAGGGGGCTCCACCCCACAGACCTGGCCCTGGACAGGTGGGTGTTCCCGCACAGGGCCTCTGTGTTTGAGGCACCCTCCTGCATCCAGGGCACCAACTTCTTGTCCCCGTGCCTTGCTTCAGTCAGGTCTGTTTGTCCCACGCTGCCTTGCCCCCAGAGCAGCAGATGTGTCACTTTCCTTTCACAGGACACTGCACAGCCTTATCTAAATATAAACAACCTGGGAATATTTGGTGGGTTATTGTCTGGGAAAAAAAAAAATATAAACCAAACAGATCTTAAACCTGTTTTCCCCTGCCACTTCTGGTGCATTGAGACAGTTGGGACCAGACTCTCCCAAGTTCCTAGAAATGTTACTCACCCATAAGCAATAACATCCCGCAATGCCAGGTGTGGAGATAGCCCGAGCCTGCCTGCCTGCCTCTCCCTAAAAATCACCCCAACAGCAGAGATCTCCGAGTATTGGAGAAGATGCTGAACGAGCAACCAAGAAAAATCAGCGAGCAACCCGGCATTATTCCCATGGGAAAGGCCAGGAGCAATGGGCAGACATCTCAGGGCTAAGATGACACCAATTCCCCAGGGTTTGCTGCAGCCCCCTGCCCCTGCACCAGTTTTGGGATGTTCAGACACCCCTCATGTGTTTCAGCCTCAGCCTCCTGGCTCCCCACATAAATCCTGGTGTACATTAGGATGAGTCCAGAGCAGTCACAGACAGCTGAACCCAATATTTGGGCTAAGGTCAGTGTCGGAGCAACAGGAGCTGCCCAAATGTTGAATGGGGAGCAGCAGCTGTAATCCCAGCTGTGAGTCCCAAAAAAGGGAAAGGACTTCTGACACAAGGAGAGAGATGCCAGGCTGACAGCAACGCCCAACCGAGAGTCCCACCCGCAGGATCATGATATTAAGGAACACAACAGACAGGGTGACAGTTGTTTCATAAATAAATGAGAAAGAAATTGTGAGGGAAAATCCAGGATTTTCCAGCCCCTCACAATTTCTGTGACCCCAGTCCCATCTCAGTCCCCTCCCTACTACGGTGTGGTGCTTGTGTGGGTGCAGACAATGACCAGTTTAACAGCTGATGTAGTAATTAAGCCAAGCTTCTTAACTGAACTTCACTAACCATGTGAATCCTCAGTAAATTACAATACTTCACGGCACCTTGTACAATTCTCGGGTAGCAGCTTTAGAAAGAAGGCACTCGGTGCTGGCAGCTAGCTGTGCGGCCTGCATGGCAGCTGCAAAGCACTGTGGATGTTTATGACTCCTTTTTTTTAAAAAAAAAAAAAAAAGAAGAAGAAGAAAAAAAAAAAAAAACAAATATAATCTAAAATGTACATTTCCCCCAATGACTCTGCTCCGGAGAGTATTAAAAGCAGTACCTTGACTCAGTCTGTCACATAAACATCCTGCTGCCCCGGCGCAGCCTGATACTGTCTTCCTCCCAGGATGAGAAGCTGAATAATGTGACAATCACAGCTCCTGCCCACAGGAAAACAGGAAGCGCTGGAGTCCTACAACCCCTCTGAACATTGTCCTACCTGCTCCACTCCTTGGACGCGATGTGAACTTTTTCCTTTCCTTCCCTTCCCTTCCCTTTCTGATCCAGCACTGACCAGTCCCAGGATGCTGCTGCTGCGCAGGATGGTGGCTGTCTCCTGCTTGCTTTACCTGCCCAAACCCAGTGTGCTGCTTCCAACCCAACCCTCCGCCTCCCTAACCCACCACCAACCAACCTAGCGCTGCTGTCTCAGTAGCAGCACTGGCTGCGAGTGCTGGAAAAGATGGATGTGGGCCTGGGGCACTGGGAAGATCCGCTCACCCCACAACTGTCTGCTCTAGGAGCAGGGCAGCTCGTTTCTCCCCTGGCTGCTCCCAGATTTCTGCAGTGACTGGTCCAGCTTGGATGTCCTCTCTAAGTTTCCAAACGGTAGCCTTCCAAACAAACAAAAAAAAAAAAAACAGGAGAAAAGAAAGCTTCCTATTTTGCTTTTCCTTTGCTTCCAATGTAAAAATATCTCTTGCTGAATTAGGCGGTGTTTACCCTCTCTTAAAAAAGAACACTTTCCCACAAGCAGGCAGCAGGATCTGCCTTCCTCTGCTCACACACGTGCACCACAGAGGCTGGCACACGGAGGAACAATGGAGGTGGATCAGCACAGTGCTTTGGTCAGGTCATGGTCACGCAAAACAATGCGCTGCAAAATTTTGAAGTGTAGGAGGAATGTGAGAACGCTCAAAACAAGAATGCTTATTGACATAGAAGAGTATCTCCGAAGCATTTGCATCCTATGAGAAAAAAAAATAAAAAATAAGCCCAAGGCAACCCAGCTTGAGCCATCAGTGGGGCTAAATCTGGACATAATTAAGCGATCCTTTTACTGGTTTAAAGAATCAGGGAATAACTTTTTATCAAATTCATGGCAGTAAGAGTTTTCCTAAATAAGGACTTAGAGGTGAAGCTTCAAATAAATTCCTTAATTCCACTGTACAGTTGTGTTAAATAGCGAGATGCATTTTCCTGTCTGGCTCAAACTCTAGCCTAAAAATGGTGCTGCCCCCCTACAAGATGGAGCAGGACGCCTTTCAGACTGCAATCTGTTGGCCATTTGTAAGAGGCCCATAGTAGAAGAGTGAGGAAAGCCTAGCAAGCCTACAGGTAACGCTTGAAAGCTTCAGTGTGGGGAGATGGGGGGGGACCAGGGAGCTGGAGGGGGCCAGGGCTGAGTAAACCAGTGCCTCTGCTGCCTGAAAAATGCCTGCTCCCTCCAGTCCCTGACAATACAGGGCAAAGCCTACCTGTATTCTGCAAATGTTGTTGGTCTGAGGTTGGGTGTATTCAAGATGACCTCGGGATAGCTTCAGTCACTGCTGCATTCTTCTCCTGCATTCCCAGTGCCCCTTCTTCCTAATTTTGAAAAGAGCTCATCTCCCTGTGTGGAAGCATCCCTGAATCAGTGAAAAATACTTAACTTCCCAAGGACCCAAAAGAAACTATCAAACTAAGGAGCCCCCCAAGGCTGTCAAATGCCCACACTAGGCAGATGAGCCAGACATGTGCTACTACCAAAAGTATATAGCGAGGGAGGCATTCAGCTCTGCCTTCACGTCAGCTGTGGTTTCTTCACTCACTATGGTTTCTTCACACTAGCAGTAAGAAGATAAAAAGTAAGGAGCAAAGCTGAAATTTGACAAAATAAAAGCAACTGTCATAGATTCCTCTTATGTGCTTTTACCTATTTGCTGTTCTGGTTGTTCTCTGGCCTTTGTTTGCTTTTTATTTTTTTTTTTTTTTTTTTTTTTTTTTTTTTTGTTTTTTGTTTTTTGTTTTTTTTTTCTTCAGAAAAAAAATAAAAAAAACCTTCACATGCCAAATTGATGCAAGAAGCTATGTCATTTGGGTTCCTAAATCAACCCTACCTGTGGAGAATAATTCCTTTGCTTGGCATATAATTATTGGCATATTTTAATATCTGATGTTAAACAATTAACAGATCCGAAGGCCGTTGTTTGCAGGGAGTTGTGCATTTGTTTGTATAAACCAATTTACCACTGCTTGGTCTCCAAATCTTTCTGGCTGTATTTCTCCTTTGCAAGTTCACCTCAGCTGAGCTGAGCGGCAGCTGAGGAGTTCACACCAGAAGCGCTGCCTTAGCAGAGACCTGCAGCACAGCATGAAGCTGTAGTCAGGATCTGTGAACACCACAACCGGGGAAAGCAGGGGCTGGGCATCCGTCAGCTCTAACAGTCACGGGGATGCAGCCCAGAGAGCTCAGTGACACAAAAAACACTTCTTTATAACCCCATGAAATGGGAATAAGTGGAGAAGAGCCTGCCCTGTGCTGGGGTGCTGGCTTGGGGCAGCGGTCCACTACAGGCTTCCCTCACCATGTTCAGTGTTCTCCGGGTGACCTGGCCGCCAAGGCTGATAAGATTTATTTCACTTTGATGCCGGATACCTTCCTTCACATGCAGCACCTCAGGAAACAGGGAGTGGGCGCTTTCTGCAGCGAGTCGAGCAAAGCTGCCGTGCCTCCAACAGGTGGAAGGCGCAAGCCCTTCTACTCTCAGGGGCGAGGGATGGCAGCAGCTTGTGGAGGAGAAAGAAAATGGGAAGCTCCCGGTAGCTCAGAGTGAAGAATTTCTTCCTCAGCCGAGGCGCCGTCAGTCATGGCGCCGGGCCCGGCCCGGCCCTGTGCTGGGAGCAGGGCACCACGAAGCGGCTGCGCAGGGAAGCAAAAATTGCCTCAGCACGCCGCACCTGCCGGGCTGACTGAAACACCGACGGAGGGGTCATGACAACCCCCCGTGGAGATGGCAACCGCAAAATAGTAGACCAGCAAAGCACTTGTTTAAGAACCAGTTCCACAAAAAAATGCAAGGAGCTGCCATTTTAAAGGCACTCACCGAGGTGACCAACTCCTGGGCAGACATGTTCTGCACTGCAGGGGAGGATCATGGCGTGCAGAGGGTTTCCTGCATCCAGGTCACTCGAGGTAGCTGACCAGGACCTGGCAGCCCTGGTGAAGGTAGCTGATGAGGCTTGGAAGAGCCAGAAGCAGCCCCAGCAGGTTATTCACATGGGGCATAACCACCATGTTATTTATAGTCACTGGCTGAGCCCATTGACATCGGTCAGGGCTGATGTGTTCAGTGGAAGCACCCCCACACCCCCAGTTATTCAAAGGCACCCCCTATGGTACATGAGTGAGGAGGGTGAACTGAGCAGGCAAATAGGGCATGGTGTAGCTGTTAATGCTGGCAGGGTGGGGAGGAAGGGTGCTGAAGAGTGGCCAGGTTGTCCCTGGAGTGATGGTGACCACCCAGCAAGAAGGCTGTGGCCTCAAGGGCTTCAGCACCCACCACAGCTGATGTAGCCTACCAGAGGTTCAGGGGGAACTTGCTGCCACTCAGGTGTCAGGCTGCTGGCACACTCTTATGCCAGTACCATAATGACAGCAGAGAGCACAGCTGTGGGAGGCGGGAGGCCTGCTGACTCACACCTTTCTCTTAGGAGGAAAAGGATTTTTGCCCATGAGTTAGCAGGACTGATTGTCAGGGCTTTAAACTAGATTTCAAGGGGGAAAGGGACAAAAACAGGCCCACCGGTGATAAGTTATGGGACTACACACCAATTTTTGAGGAACTGCATGGTGGGGAGGCCCGTCTACTCTACAAACGTAGGCGAGATGATACAGGGTGGCAGACCCTACTGGGGAACCACTGGTGATGTTCCCAACCCTTTCGTGTTCTGGGAAGTCCAGGCCTCACCTGTCATTTGCTCATAACAGTTCTGCGTGGACTGTTTCCTATTTTATGACCCCACATCTCCAGCATGTCCAGACTTAAAAGATCGCTGGGAATGTAACATGATGCTTGCTCCACTAACAAGTTTTGAGTGACAGCAGGTTCCCCTTTACAAGGCTGTTTTAAATGGGCCAAGCTTAGTTTTTGCCAGCACTCACTAGCTGCGATTTAAGAACACAGCCACCTAGACCAGGTACCAGTCACACCGTGCAGACAGCCTGTGGTGCAGGCAGGCTCTCCACTGCCTATGTTGTGCAGTGCCTGCCACCTTTTCTCAGCAGCTGATGGGTCCAGTGGAGGTGGCTAGAAGCATCAGGATGCATCACTATTCTCCTGTAAGAACGGGACGTGGCTACTGTAAGATTTTCCTGGTGGAGAAGCACCATGGACCCTACTTTCTTTGGGACTTGACTGCCAGCATGGTCCAGAGAGAGGCAGTCCAGCAATGTACTGCCTGGCAACCTGGCACGACCCCCTCACCATCTGTCAGCCATGGAGCTGACCTGCCTTGCAGCCTCTGAGAAGGGTCCATCCTTGTTAAAAACAAAGGATGATCTGAAGTTGTCCTGTTTTCAAATTGTGATGGACTTTTACTGTAGCATGCTGATTTTCAGGATATTTTTTAGTTTTATTTTGTAATGTTGTGACATTCACAGAAAATTCCATACACGTTCATGTGACAGAAATACCAATTTGACTTATGTTCATTGAAGAATGATAGTGAAAGCTGCCAATTATAATTAAGCTTAAACAATTACTGAAGATCAGCTTCCATCTCTCTTAGTGGGATGTGCAATTAATGTTATTTAAGACATCAGATCAGATGACCTCCTTTAGCCCTTCCACAAACTATCAAGCTACTACAATGATTACTTAAATGTTGTTATTGCACATTACAATTTACAGTCTAACAAGATGGTTCATCTCCCAAGGATACAGTTCTGGAAGGAGAGAAGCAGGGCAGATTTCCGATTATATATAACATTAGCCATGCATCCATACTATTTTTCACTATTTTTCATCCATATATATTCATTCATACTATTTTTCACAGGAAATAAATATTTTATCTTTAGAAGTAGATTTTCCATCAGCAATTGCAAGCTGAAATCCTATGCAGAGAGATGTGCATCAAGAAATCTGACAGAGCATCTATCAGAGGACAATAATGTGCACTAAAAATAGAGTTGTTCTCAGATTAGTAGCACAGACCACATTTTAAGTTGGACTATTCTTTGTCAGTATTATATCTTCCTTGCAGCCCTACACAAAGGGATCCAGTCCTTCCCTGGGGTTATCTGACACTTAGTTCCATGGAAAAGCAATGTATGAAATGTTAAGACACTATCAGAAAAATTAAATGAAAAACTCAGCTTCATATTCTTCAGGGTCCTCAGTGCTCACATAGCCCACCCAGGTTGATCTCTGTAAATTCCCACTGGTTTCCAACCTTACCCTCAAAACCAGTCTCTGTAGATTATTTTGTAACCTTAATTTTATACCACTCCCCAACTGGTGTCTGATATCATCTCCTTTCCATTCCAGTGTCTTCAAAAAGGAAGACGTTTCTTCCTCCTGACAGCCAGCAGCCACGGAAGGGTAAAATAAGCGGGCCCTAAGCTCAGGTGGGCCTGAGAGCAAAGACTGGTACCTGAAACTGTGGATCACAGATATTGCAGCAGAACTGCTCCACAGGCTAAGGCCTGCACTGAACTAGCTTGCTTTGACCACTGCATAAATACATAACTTGGCAAATATACATTGGATTAATGCATGAAATGAATAACAAAAGTGAAACTACATAAATCATTAAAGAATTTCAGCTGACTAGGCAGTCAGCATGGCTGTGTGAGATACCACAAACCCGTTCTGAAATCATGAAAAAGGTGCTGCCAGAACCACAGCAGATAAACAGCACATTCATCCTGCTGGGTGACATCCCGTCACATGGGATGTGCTCCCTGTCTGTGACTCTTTGTGAACACTTAAATGATGCTGGAAGCTCACCGGTGTCACACTCTTTGCCTCTAACTTGCCATGTTCTGCATTAACACACTTTACAGTCCCTTTTTGTTCTGGGTAGAATGAGCGCATCCAACAATCTCCTGAGGTGGAACAATGCAGAGAGTGCTGATGCCTATCTACCTCACAGACTTGGTATTTTGCATCCCTTCCTGGACAAAGACAATGAATACACAGACTCCAAAAGCTAGCTGTTTTGGCACACAAGTGATTACTTTTTTTTTTTCTTTTCTAAGAGTTTTTGCTTTTTTTTTTTTTTTTTTTTTTTTAACGTATTGCCAGCTTTCAGAATAAAACAAGAATGTGTTCTCACCCACTACCCGATCAGTAGAGAAACACCCATAATCTATTTTAATTAATAAAACAATTAGATACCAAGTTCAGCAGGCACAAAATACTTCCTGTAACTTGGAATATAAAAATGCTCTTTTTCCAGATGGTAGAACTAGATGTAATTCTCAGCTTGAAATATTATACATATTTCCAAACTGTATGCCCTGGAGTGCTTCAAAAAATATTTCAAACTCTGTATACATTGTTAAGTCCTAAGATGGCAGCCAATATTAAGCAGGATGTATGTAAGCAAAATTTCCTTTAAGACAATGAAGTTATATCCTATTGCCTCATATTTTTGTTGTCCCTAGGAGTGCTAGAATAAAAAAAAAAAAGGACATTTTCATAGAGCTGTGGGCCAGAGAAATAGATAGAAGTTTGCATGTGATGAGCAGTTACAGTACACGGATGGCATCAGCTAGAGAAAACATGATGCCACTGTGTTACTGACAGTAACAAAACCTGTGAAGAAGGATGCCCAGACTTCAATCCAACATTAAAAACACATTGAACTCAAAAGACAAGAGGTCATCACATCATTAGCACATTTTTGGACAAGCAATCCATGTAGCAATACACCCAATTCCAGTACATTCAGCAAAACTAAGAGTTTTCTTGAAAAGGCAGCAAGACCATAGCATGAAAGCAAGGAATTTATTCCTAGAGGAAACACAGAGCCAACTAATCCCACATCTTTGTCCATTCTTGTCCTGTTCCCTCACCCAGGGTGGTATAAATTGCCTTGGGAACAATGGTCAGTAACTTCTTGTTACTTCAAAGTTCTTCCTCAGCTATTTAAAAAGATGAGGGAAAGATGTAGAGGAAAAAGGCTGAACACGTGAATGAGTAAGCATCTTGCTGGAAGTCTTGGTATCTCTCATTTTTGTCTTCAACTGGAGAAGATAAGGCAGCACATGAACTAAAAAATCATTAAAGACCTGTTGTAGACAAAGCAATCCTCGTATAACAGGATAAATCAGCTATCGGTCACATTTCAGGGTTGCCCTCTGAACGATGGCCACTACACATGTAAGACCTTCTCCACAGTTAGCTAATGTCAAAATTCCTCCGATATATAGCTAGCTGTGTGTGCTGAGGCAACATGATAGGGTCCAGCCCTCAGTGCCCCTAATGCCTTTCCCCATGTCCGCAAGAGGACTGTGTTTTTTTTTGGGGGGGTTCGATGCATTTAAGTCCTTCCTGGCATTACAGCAGAAGGTGTATTCTTTTCCCCACAGGAAAAAAAAAAAAAAAAATCACAGCTATAATCTGGCAGCAATCCTCTCTCCTAGAGGAAACAATGATTGAACAATTAAACGTGAAAGCTCTATGAATCAAAATAGATGAGCCACATGAGCACCGATTCTTTTTTTCTCATTATAGTCCTACTGGGTTTACAATGGAGGGACCACAGGGCAGTTTCACGAGGAGAGTTTGCTCCTCAGACTCTCCATTTACACACGCACAGACCATGGTTTAAAGGTCCCTGGCTCAGCAGAAGGACACTGTAAAGAGAAGAAAAAAAAAATACAGTAAGCAACAGCAACAACAATGAAGGTTCTGATCTAGTTCAGTGTGCCCCACCATGCTTCCTCTGGGGTAAGTGACTCTGCACCACTGAGATCTGAGCTCAGATACTGGTCTTTCAAAACACAGAGATGTCTGTCTTGTGGCACTTCTGTTAAAGGCTGTGCCTGGCTCTAGCTGAAGGCCTTGTTCTCACAGTTATTTCTGAGTCCTCCTACTCAGACAGCGATGTAGGTGTTTGGTGAGGAGAACCAAGGTATCCAGGCTTTGCTGTTAACAACAGCAGGGTTCAAGCTGACAAAAGCCTGGTGGATGCCCATGTGAACAGTGAGATTTTTGGAGTCACAAAGGAATCAGAAGGACTTTGTGCAGGGACATAATCCTGTGCAGCCCTGTCACAGCACTCTGACAGAGAATAAACCCATGAGGAGATGGTGACAGTGTTAAATCCTGCATTCCTTCAGGTGAAGCCCACACCCTCTAAGTAGACTCCCAAGGTCATAACATCCAGCAGAAGTGAGCATTTCCAGTAACACTTCTTTGCTCTCCCTATTGGAGGGAGGCCAATAAATCACACAGTAGAGCTGCAGTATGCATTAACTGTTGTGATCCCCTAAGAGATGAGGGTCAGAAGCAGCAGGACAGGTCAATGCCTTCTATAGACTGCACTTAAGAGGATGAACTGCAACTTGAGAAATATTATGTGACATCCCTTTCTGCAATGGCAGCCCAAATAGTGCTGGTCAGAGGATTTGTCTCTCATTTGGTGGCATGTTAAGTGAAGGATAATACTCATGAAATAAAAACCAGATGCTTAAGTAGGGCCATAGCTTCCCCACACTGCCCTAATCCCAGACCTGAGCCACGGTGACTAGCACACACAGAACAAGCTGGTCAGGGAGCAGACTATGAAACCAGAAGCTTTTACCATTTTCGTGAAGATGTCCACACAAGCATTGCGGATCCTCTCTGGGGTGGCAGGGCTGTCCAGCCGGAATGGTTCAGTCAGGCCGGACTCCTTCCTTGCTGAGTAGATGGCATCTTTAATGGCATAAAACACTGAGGCAGACAGGAACAGAGGCGGCTCTCCCACAGCCTAGACAGAGCACAAGCGAGATTGAGGCTGCAGCCCAAAACAGTCCTGATTCTAGAGAGACTAATGGGGCTAACAGAAAGATGAGCAGGCCCTAGATGACAATTCTCATTCCTCTTTCCTTCTTTGTAACTTCACAGTCTTCAAGATGTGATCAACAAGGAAAGGCCAAGCCAAAACTGCAGGTCACCTCTCAGGTGTGAACCTCAGTCTACCAGATGTGGTTAGTGAGGAAACACCAAACTAAAACAGATTCCAGGCTACCAGGTGTGATCGGTGAGGAAAGATCATGCTAAAAACACAATCCCTGGTCCATTTTAAGAAGATTCAGTGGCAAAGTATATGCTTTCAAACATAGCAAGGCTGCTATAAAGGAAAGCAGGTACTAACCCTTTCCCATATCCCTTTGGGTGATAAAACTTCAGCAAAGGGCATTCAGATAAGGCAGTGGTGAGTTGTCTAGGCAGAGTGCATGATACCCCATCACTGGAGGTCCTTGAAAACCAACACGGATTACACACACACTGTCTAATACAGCACACTGAGATCCATGCCGAGACCCTTTTTTCTCAATTCTGACACCAGCAGCCAAGTTCTCCTCTTTGATGAAGATGTTTTTGTGGATAGAGGGGAACGAGACAAAGAATGGAAGCTGGCAAGATGCACACAGGTCATAATGATGCTGGGTGGCCTTTCTAAATGCTCCACTGAACCATAAGTAAAGCAAACTCTTTCATACTGTATATGCAGACATGACTAGCTGCAGGCATCAGTATTGATTGCAATGGAAACAGCTGAAGATGTGGATTAATAATGAACCTTTAAGGGTGAAATGCTGCTGTGAAACAGCAAAGGAAGCAAGATGTGAAAATTCAGACACAAGATCTTGGTACATCACACCTGGGGAAATGGTACTACTGGAAATGTCATTCACAGTGGTGGTTCTGCTGCCAGGGAAAGGTAATCAGGGCCTTGGGAGATGACAGCAAGGGTGTGGGCATGCAGGGGAAGGCTTGCAGCCTCTGTTAGAGGAGAGCTTCTAGCACAGCAAAGTTGTTTCAGTTCTTTCTACTGGACAATCAGGGATGCAACGTGCAGATTACTTCTGGTCCTCTGTACAATAAACAGCAGTGTACATGTTTCTGGTAAGGAACAGAAAAGCATCCTGACCCAAGAGTAAAGCCAGCATAAGAAAATCAACTATTCTGACACACACCATTACTTTACCACACATTTACAGAAGTCTAGAGCAGTAAGAGGCCTGCAAGATCTTGCAAGCATACCTTGGATGAATAAACTGCTTTGCTGTTTGGACAGTCACGGAGAAGTGACACATAGAATTCTGTTGGGATGTCTCCAAACGCAGGGATTTTGTACGCTCCAGGCCCTCGTGTGTACAAGTTCCCTTCTGGGGAATAGCGTAACTCCTCCATGGTGAAGAGCCCAAGTCCTTGGACAAACGCTCCTTCTATCTACAAAAACATCCAAACAAGGTTACATTCTTTTTTCATTGTTGTTGTTGAACAAACAGTGACAATTTCAGCCAGAGTTTCCAGCCCTCCATTCCTAGCTAAATACCTATTTTTTGTCTCTAAACCCTTGTCCCTTCTGCTGAGTGGTTTGGCACCTTTATGCAACTTCTGTGTTCCCAATATAGATATGACTGCATCTTCCTGGCAGATGAAGCAATCTATCTATACAGCAAGCACATATACTGTAAATGCAGGACAGGATATTTTTGATGAAACAAGGGGAAAAAAATCAATACCAAAATATTGATTCCTTCACAGGCAGATAAGCACCGAATGAATTGTACTTGCTGATAATTCAAAGAAGATCAAAAGGACTGAAATAAACTTATCTGAAAACAAACTATTTTATGTTTGCTATTTCAGTACAAATGCTTTCCTGAGTACTGCATATTCTCTGGTTACCAGTACAGAGCCATGCAATAACACTCCCATATCCGTTCAACTCTTAAAGGCTTCTTTGCATAACTTTTCTACTCTAAATTTTAGGAGAAAAAGAAAAAAAAAGAAGGAAAGCAGCTATGAGAGGAGAATGCGCTCAAACAGCCCTATATAAGGAAGCTCTGTTCTCTGCATCCACTGAGAGATCTGACAAACAGACTACTCTAAAGATTCAGCACAAACATTCCTTAACCCAGCTCCATGTGCTCGCAATCCAGCAGCCATACAACTTTTGTCCCCAGGGTTCTCTGCAGTGATACATGGAAGGACACAGGAAACTGTCATGTCTTTGACAGGTTCCACATAGCCCATATCTTTATTCCCAGCCCCAATCTAATATGCTGAGAAGACAGAAAAGCCCCATTTCCCCCTGGCCACTTCCAAAAAAAAAAAAAAAAAAAAAAGTCTCTCCGAAAACATGATGCTTTCAATGCACCTTGTGTTCTGGAAATAAATCCTGCAGCAGCACCACTGAGTTGCACTATACTGACACCTAGAGTTAGCAAGGCAGCATTGCCTGGGTAAACAGGTGCAAATGTCTAGATAGACCTCTCGGTATATCAGACAACCTTATCTTTATTACCTTTACTTGCTGGGTAGTTTCATTGTGATTATTACTGTACAAAATACAGAAGTACATTTGTATCTGCCTGAAAATTTGCAAGCTAAGTAATTCGTCCAACTTCTTATTGAGATCCCTGCACAGCACTAGCTGGAGAACAGAAACAACTGCCCCAACTCTTTATTCACAGAAGAACTTTCACTTAATTAAATGGGAATTGATATTGACAGATCCGAGTATAGAAATAGGGTGTGGGATTTATCCTAGACATGCCACATAGCAGAAGCTGGCCCTGGGATGAGGTTATTCCATTGTATTAATATTCTCTGGATTAATTTCTTAGGTGAGGTATACATTGAAAAGCATTGGTGTAGTGGTAACTGGTGAATACGCTGTAGTCTTTATATCCAATACTACTACTAATAAAAAGGTATTTCCCTACAAAATTATGTGCCTATTGCATTGTTAACTGTGGGTCAAACTTTCATAACCATCTTAAAATGCATCTCTGGATATCCAGTTTAAGTTTAAAACATTCTGCTTGCAAATGTACAAGCTGGAGTGGGATAATGCTTCATCTAGAAAAGCCTGAGGGTAATATGATCACTTTAACACAGTGAAATTAGTGACACACTTTCACTTACCTGTCCTATATCTATGGCTGGGTTGAGACTGGTGCCAACATCCATGACAATGTCTGTGCGAACGTTCTAAAAGACAGAAATAAAGAATAAATCGGCACAGACATTGAAACTGGCACACCATGGTTTTATACGAGGAGGCGTAAGATATCCACCACTATCCACATTTGGCCATTGTTCAACAATCCATGTCAAGCTCAATTCTTCAAACTATCTTTTGAAGGGAGTTCATCTCTAAAGTAAAACCAAGGAATTCACTGCAGTTTTCCCTAAAGATCCATCAGACCCAATCTGCATTAATTAAAACTGCCAGTGTCAGTGCTCTGTACCTAAGCATAGCCAATTAGGCCAAATGCTAATGAATCGTCTTCTCTCCCACCCAACCCCCTCTTCTCGTGAGTACTCCCTCCCTCTTTCACCCTCTCGTCTTTCACCCCTAAAAGATCCCAGTGTTAGTTTTAATGATTAACTCAATTCTCGTACGTTGCTGTTCCTTTGTGCTAACACAGCGCTGATATCTCTTACATAAGCAAATCCAATAACTTTTGCAATCATTCATTAAGCCTCCTAGTATCCCCGCAGGTCAGATAATTCTCAATTTATTATACTTTATGGACTGTTGCACTGTGGACCACAGGAGTTAAGAAATCCAGTGAAGGTCACGCTGGACCAATGACTGAGCTAGGAACAGGCTGACACCCACTATTTGTTCTAATTCCCTCTGAACGTTTCTTATACGTAAACAAAAAAAGGCTATTTCACTGATGATCCCCTCACCTTGTGGTCACCTGTCAGGCAATCTATCTCAACCTCGGAGCACGCAACGCCATAACTGAAGTAGCAGAATGGTTTCCCTTCATTCTTCTCAAAATCGTAGCCAAGGTCAGGAATTCTTGACACAAAAGAAAAACAAAACCAGATTTCATTCCACAAATTAAAATCTTTATTCACTCGTGTTTTACCTCCTCCATCAAACCCATGCTGAAATGAAAAGCGTAAACAACTATAAATAGAAATCTCCTGAAGCTGCCCTGTATTCACAAACCTTATTGAAACTATTTTCGCTATTTTCCAATGGATCTCAGATATAAGGGTGAGTATTATGGACTCATTGCCATAAATCCAGTAGCAAATCCTTTGCTTTTTGAATGCAGTTGAACATTTCTTGGAGGTCATTTGCAATGATTCTAGGCAGCAAAGGGCATACAGCCCTGGGTTGGAACAGTGACAGAGGGATTAGGGCTGTAAATCCTCCCAGAATCTCCCTGGATGCAACTAAGAACTGTGTCTCTGTAGTGTGAATATTCACTCACCTATAAAACCCCGTGGCTGACAGGCTAACACAGTCCTCATAGGCGGTTTTAATCTGCCAAAGAGAATAAGAAATTGAAAACAATAGTAGTCCAACCAGTGCCTGGAAAAACAGCTACCCCAAATACATCATTCCCAAATGCACTTCAAGGAGAGCACAAACAGGTGTCCAATGACAGACAGCTGTGACACTACGCAGCACCAACACTGCCAAGGGAAACATCATCTTGCTTCCCCAGATAGCCTTGTCAGCAGCTACCAAGGTATAGCAGCAGAGGTGTAAGACTTATTTGTCTCTCAGCAACAGATTAGTCTTTGAAGCTCAGAGACAAAAGTTAAACTATCAGTCTCCTTGACTTCGCTGAGGCCAGGAGAAATCCTGTCCTGACATTCAAATCACAAAATCGAAGCTCCTCCTTTGAAGAGGAGATTCTATTGAAATAAAATCTTAAAGCTTGCTATTGAAAATAGTTTTAGAGTGTTACAGCACACCAATCTCTTGTTATTGAGGTTACAGAGTTATTTAGGTTATAAGTTATTTATAGGTTTTATAGGTATATTTTATAGGTTATTTATAATTATTTAAATCACAGCCAAGAAGCACTACAGGAGGTGGCTGGTAACTCAAAGTCATCTTTGTCACAGAATCTCATCATTTACAAATTAGGTTTCTTCCTGTCAGGGACTGGAACCTGACTACATAGATATATGTAAACACTCAAAACTTATTTGATAAAGTTTGTCATGGGCAGGCCCCAGGATCTGGGGAAATCTCTGTATTAAAGTCACAGCTGATGTTTTGGGAATGAACCCTTGCCAGCTTTGATTACTTCCCTTGCCAGGTTTCTGCTTTGCTGTTCTTCCTCAAATCTTTTCTAGTGAGATGCAGACCTGGAGGATAACTTGTATACAGGACTTGTCAGTGCAAACAACCTGTGACAATGCCCACCTGTCCCATGACATATACAGACAGCTTACCCAGTCTTCCCAGGATCCTTTGGGATTAGACTGTTTGATTGGATCAAGTCGTTTTAAGATGGTCTGACATGCATTCTAAAAACAAATAACGAAAAGCAGTATTAGAAGATTTGAAAAGTCAGCCTATAGTATTAAGAGTGTAATACCAGTCTCAAAGAACCTTCTGTTTAAATCAATATTGCCTCCAGGACTTTGGCATATCATAAAACGGATCAAAGTTCACTAACAGAAGGCTTGCTGCGTAGGAGGAATGTTGACTGAATAGGATTTTAAAACAGATTGTCTCCGCTGATAGCAGAGGAGAATCCCAAATACAGCACAGAACTCACCAGACCATGACGCATAACATCACAAGTCCATTTATGAAGCAACTTTACCTGCACCAAGTCATAGTGGGACACATTGCCATATGCAGCAAGATGATGTAATAACACTGAAAAAATATTCTTGCCAAAATTCAGCTTATTGAATCAAGCTGTGAAGAGCCCAACCTACCGAATCAAACCACGAATATTTATATATATATATATTTTTTTTTTACTTCTGAGATTATCCATCCTCTTTTCTTCAAACACAAGACTGACCAAGACTAAATTTCTCTTTCCAATGGAAGTGTCACACACCCTGCAAATAGATGCACTGGTAGGTTCCACACCATGTCAGGGACAATCATAACCACGCCATTGCCACAGAAGGCTATTTGCTCCAAGTGTCTAACACTTAGAGGTATTTGGTTCTACAGCACAGCCCACAAACAACCTGCAAGTACTACCTGTAGCATAATATATTGCTATAGATAAGGTCTCATTAATTACTGAGAAGCTAGCCATTTAAACAGATGCTTTGTTCTGTTTTTGAGTAATCACAGAAACAGTATTATATGACTACAAAAAGTCTGAAAGAGAGAGTTAAATAAAAATAGAAAAAAAAATTATGGTCATTCATTATCTAACACCCCCAGTAGTTATGGCAGTAATTAGGAGGTATCCTTTGCCTGCAAGTCCCTTTTGAATGTTGTATTTTCCTTAAGCTATAGATAAATATGTATCAACTTTTCATCTTCTGGAGTCCCAGCTCATGACCCAACTGTTTAAATAACTTGGTTTCAGTACATGGACAGCCATTCCGTTGATGTCTGCGCTGACAGATGCAGCTGTTGGAGAGGTATTTGGGACAGTATTTGTGCTGGTCTCACTGATGTAAATTTTGGAGGTGGGGATTCCCAGTGACCTGCTAGCAACCTGCAGAACAAAGGAAAACAAATGGTAAGAGGCTTTTAGGAGGGCATGATCATTCACTGTCTACACTGCTAGGGTCCACATTGCAGCCTTCACCCTCTTCCAGTACTAAATCTCATCTTTCTTGGGGTATCAGTTGACTCGGTGCTTGAGAGCTAGCCAGAAAATTAAGTTTGCCCTTACAGACACTGTCCAAGTAGATACATATACACTTTTGCCAATCCATAAGCTGTATTATCTACAATAAGAAGAGCTAAAATTATGAGGATTCGAGTTTTCCTGCTCAGCTGTAATAATACTCTGGAAACCTAGCACTGCTGCTGAAGGAATTAGTCATGATTTATTACCCTACACATGCCTACAAAAGAGGTGTCAGGATGTCTGAGGCAATGCTATAAAATGAGTATAATTTAGCTGAAAATATTTCTCATGCAGTTAAGTCCAAATTCATTATTACCTGGATCATTTTGGTGTGAAGTCCTTGACCCATCTCAGTCCCACCGTGTGTAACTAACACAGAGCCGTCTGTATATACATGGACCAGAGCTCCAGCCTATAAAAGGGAATATCATTCCAAGTTTATTCCAAGTGTCATCATAAATGAAGTAGTGAAGTGCTTGGCAGAGTCCAGTTAAAAATTACAGAGAGAATGAATTTGGAACTAGACCAGCGTTGTTCTTTCAAGTAACTAAAGCCACTAGTTTAAACCTGGGGTGAATTTGGTTTAGTGTCACCAGCTCAACAGAAATTCCAGTGACATGGCAAACCTCAGCCAGTATTTTCACCTGAGAAAACAGGTGAAGTAACCCAAACCTCTCCTGTAAAACAGAGATAACACTGTGCACTTGAATTTGTCAACACCACTGACAGTCCATCAAATCAGGTTAAACATATGAATGACAGTGACCATATTTCAATGTCACAGTATTTCCACCACTGAGGAAGAGAGAACAGGAAGGGAAATTAATACAGTAACAACATAGCTGCATTGTGGTGGTTTTTTTGGACTGTATAAATTGTAACTGTTGTGTTGCTCGTTTTGGTTCAAAAATTTTGTGCTTTTTCTTAACTAATTTAACCACTTCTCTGAAAAGCTCTGGTTAAGTACAAAGGGAGTGGGGTCTGGGAAAGACATCATAAATCTATCTCCTCTACTTGAAAAGGTGAATGACACTTACGGACCTGGTTCAGAAATGGGACAGTGAAGCTGATGCCAAATTTGGTAGGAATAATGCACATTCCTCTTTTCTTCCAGCGATTCTGCCTGCAAGGAAAGAATATTTTTTGTATAGTCATGAAGCTTTCATTTAAATTTGGTGCTGTATAACTCTGACAGATTGGGTATCAAAGCAGAATTTAAATACATGAATGTAACACAGTCGGAGTTAATCAGTAATTTTTAAGAGAGAATGGCTTTGTTTATGGGTACAGGAAGAAATCTGAATTGAAGATGGCCTCCTAGGCATTAGAGAAGCATTTGTATCGACTATTAGCTACCTAGTTATAAATACAAGCCAATTAAGAAAGACAGCGCAAAGTCTACACAAATTGCCTTGACAGCCATATTAAAAGTCAAGCAAAGCCTAGATTCTACAGACATCTCTCCTCTGCTACATTTCCCTTACAAAACCATGTCATGCTAGGCCTTATCTAAACCACCACACCACTGATAAAGGTTACTTCACACAATGGGCCTGTAGGAATTTCAAAAAGAGGAATTTTTAGAAGTCATTCTGCAAATACATAGACTAACTTCACATCGCTCAAGTTGCTAAGAGAATACCAGAAGTTAGAAGGCAACAGGTACACCCAGTAACACCACAGCTGCAGAACACCTACTTGTTGAATTCTTCAATTAGTTTCTTCCTGGCATGAAAGCTAGAGCTTGATAAACACTCATCCCAGCATCTCTGTAGAGTAAATCCCTCCAGCTTTTGGTTAAAATGAGTGAGGTCTCCTTCGTTGTAAAGATTGAGCTTCCGTACCTTCCCAAAGAAAGAGACATATAAAGGATGTGTCAAGTTTAATGTTTCAAACTAGGTCCTTTTAATGGATGTCATCAAAAGAACATTGGTTCCTAGTTTTTCCTCCTCTGCTCGCTCTACAGAGCAGTAGAATTAACAGACACAAATCTGTTTACGGGAAAATGGAATGTAAGACATTAAAGCTGGGAACTTTCAAGAGAAAGTGTTAGCATATTGTTAATAAGATTAAGGTGCTTAGTACCTTTAGGGTTTTTCTGAATACCTACTGTTAAAACAGGTATTACACAATTGAGGCTACTTAGGGAATATAAGGAAGCAGAAGATGCTAGAAGGAAGAACCAAGCTATAATGTGACTATCAAAGAGAAAACCTGAGTTTCTGCTAAGGACTCAGCAGAAAATGAAGCAAAAAATTCTTATGCTTCATAATTTTCTGTGTTTTTTTCCAGTTCTCAGAGCTTGTTCAAAGGCAGCACTGTCCTGAAACGTGTCAGGGGATCTGTACCTCCTCAGGTGGTAGGCCACACTTCTGAGCAATATCACTCATCCAGCACTCAGCAACCATCATTCCTTGGGGGCCTCCAAAGCCACGGAAGGCTGTGTTGGAAGACAAGTTGGTCTTGCAGACAGTGCCCATGCTGCTAACATTGGGGATGTTGTAGGAGTTATCCAGATGAAACAGGGCTCTATCCATAACCTGGTGAAGAGAAGGGACAGGGATATATACATTTTACATGAATTACATGTCAGACTTTTGATCACCTGCCAAGGACAGCCTGGAAAGGTGCAAAGCAATAAAAGAATCATTTTCTCTTGCATCCCACAGGTCTGCAGTTAACATGAATGAGCACTGAGGTGCAGCCAGTACTCCTTCCTGTTTGTATTGGAGTGTCAAGCAGTATCCTCATCCTCCTGACAGAAAGGAAGATAAGCACGCTTCTCTCTTAACATTTAGGGTCCTGGAACAGATTGAGCTTCAAAGTTATTAGTTGGCCTTGGGCTCTTGCTGGGACAAACTGTTACTAAATGCCATTACCCGCCTGGAAGCTCAAGAATCTTCTTTTAAATATACAGAGTAATTTGTTCCTGGAAAAGACGTATTGCTGATGTCAAGTGACTCAGCAGCTGGGCTACGGGAGTAGTAAGGGCAAATAAATATTTTCAGTAACTTCATCTAAACCACAAGATTTCAGATCTTTGTCCACTAATTGTCCAAACTGAGAAAGGGCCAGATCTTCTTTCTGGCTTTTGTTCCCAGCAGCAGGGAGGAGATTATGCACATCTCAAATCTATTTCAACTTGGAGCACTTCCCAGTTTCCTAATTCAAACAGTCAGACAACGCATGTGTATGTACTCCCAGCCACGCCCACAGTTTATGCGAAGACAAATGCCTGACATTCCTCTCTGTACAGCACCAAGCATATTGCTAGTGTCAAACGTGACTCTAGTACTTGCAGCCCTCTCTCGCTGAAATGGATTAATTTTTGCAGAAAATTATCAAAGACTCAGCAGACTTGGGAAGCAGAACTAAAGCGAGTGTGATTAACACTAGGCTAATGGGTTGGACACACACAACAGAAAAGGAAAATTTTCTACTGAACAGTGCAAAAATTCTTGAAAACAAACTCTGAAATCAGGCCCAACCTTGTCCTTATTGCTTCTGAACTCCAATGCTGAGCTTCTGTTAGCTTTGGTCACTCCTTAACAAACTTGTTGATTTAGGCAGCCTGCCCTGATCAGGCTATTGACTTTGGCATTTCTTATTCCAAGAAACTAGCTTTCCCCAAAGCTGGGGGAGCATTAGCCATCTTGTACTGTGTAGTAAGTTTTCCATCACAGTCTTCTGTAAGGCAAAGCAAACTCCCTTGACCCTTTTGCCCTATCCAAGTTACTATGGCATCAATAAAAACTGTGTGGCACGTGTCAAGACAAGTAGGTTGGCTCAGACAGAAGTTGTAGAAGCTACAACACTCATCAGAATCTGCTTACAATCATGTCAGCGTGGAGGATGTATAAGAACTGCTGTAGGTAAGTTCTCTTAAATTGAAGAAAAAGGTTACGCAGGGAAATGTCTTCTACATAGTTAACTATCAGAAAACTTCTCTTACTTACACCATAAGAGAGGTCTGCAGAGTTGCCCCCGTTGCTGTAGTATGACACCTCCAGACTCTTCACTTTCCCGTTTTTCATGAAACCAACCTGTCAAGAGAATATTGTCAGTAACGTCTTCTCTATAAAATGTGGTTTTGTACTTCCTTCCAAAAACTGAATGGACTTTATGCAGACAAAACAGTAATTACTGAGGAACCTTCCCAGTAAAGAGTGTTTGTATGCATCTCAATCTTGCTCCAGAAAACTCTTCTGAAAATAAAGGCGAATTGTCACAGCCACACATTAACACACAATAACCTTAACAGATCTTTTGCCTTGAAAAATAAAAGCACTTGGACTGAATAAGGAATGGAAGGAGAAAGTTAAGACAATTAGGAGTACAATACTGTAAACCAATTGGGAGCCATCTAAGATCAATGTGATTGTTCACAAGGAGAAGATTCTTTGTTGGAAGAAGAGGTCACACAGAGGTCATGAGAGGGGAACCATCCAAACCAAAAGTACTGCTACAGGAAGCAGAACTTTTCAGGAAGCAAAAGGACTTTAACAGAAAGAATGCCGTGACTGGGCTGACAGATCCATTTGCTGCAGGGAACATCAGCGGTGAAACAACCGGAGCAGTAAGTTTATTGCTATATCTTACTGCTCTCTGATGTTTCAAATGACACCAAAAAAAACATGCATTCATTTCATACGTATGCATACCTTGTACCTTCCGAGGAAGGGATGCCTCCCACCACTTATAAGCATGTCCTCATCTCGATCCAGCATGCATCTTACTGGGCGTCCAATTCTGTTAAAGGATACATTTATCAGGCAAACCCTGAATTGCAGGGTACAGTTCCTATGGAGACATACTCAAATCTTTTCAGTCTTTTTAGGGTGGCAATGGCTATCTGCATTAGGGGTAAATTGCCTAGATTGTGTATCTTGCTGTGTGTACGCATAAAAAGTACACATATATATATGTAACACAAGAACAGAAAAGTCCCCCCCCCCTTTCCTGTTAAAAGCTGACATTCTTGAATAAGCTTAGTCCTTTTGAACAGGTTCATTTTCTTCCAGCTCAGAGACCATTATACGCCTCCTTTAGGAAATCTCGGGTTTGCTACAAGATATACAGTAAAAAGCCATGAAGAGTCTGCTCCAGTGCAGATTGTGCTCCAAAAAGAGGCAGCCTAGACCAGGTGAAGTGAAAGGAAAAAGTCCTATTCCCCACACAGAAACTTACTTGAAGGCTGCCACAGACACTGCAGTTGTCAAAATGGTACTTCTAGTCTCTTTTCCTCCAAATCCTCCTCCCATTCTTTTCACTCGAACCACAATCCTATTTGATGGGACTCCCAGTGCACTAGCAACAAATTCCTGAAGAAAAACAGGACAGCAGAGCATGTATGGAACTGCCCTGGTGTTAAGAACCAGACACAAACACGTTGCCTTTTGCAGCCATTGTAATAGTGGAAATACTGTTACTGCTCCAGGTCCTATCAGTCCTGCAATCAACTTGGTTGCAATTGGAACCCATAAGCCCATCATTTCATCTCTGAGGTGGGATAGCACATAGTCCTTCAGTAAACAGCAGATTTAGAAAGACTTGCAGCAGATGAGGTTACCAAGATACGGGTCTCATTTAGCACAACATTTAACATCTGTACCACTCTGTCCATTCTCCTCACTAAGTTAGGGGGCTTTGGGATAGTCTTGGTGAGTCAGTCTGTAAACAGGACAAAGACACCTCATAGTACCTGTAGCCTATCCCACAAAATGGCAGAGTTGGTCTGTATTGGCACCACCTCCCTTTCTGACACGTCATCCAACAACCAGGCTTCACCATCAAGGGTTAAGCATGTAATCCCTGGTAAGAGAGAGGTGCTGCCAAGAGAAATCTCTTACCTGGAAGTGGATTCAGGACACCAATACGATGGATGTGAACTTTGATCCTACACCCACCTCTAAGCCTAAGTGCCTTTTTTCCCCCCACACACACAAACAAGGCAAGCTAGGACTAACTGCAAAACAATTGTCTATCTACTCTAACACTGAGACTCCAAAGTGTTTTGGGTATCAGGTCAATGAGGTAGTACCTGTGTCTTCATTAAGTTTTGGGTTGACACGAAGAGTTCCATCTCACCACCTTCTCCCTTTGGCACAGCCACAGTACAGTGTGTTTCCAGGTAGAAGTGCTCTTGTCCACCAATGTACATCTCTCCTAGAAAATTGAAAGAAATGCCCCATAGGTAAGGTGTCTCTGGTGTTGTAAGAAGTTGCCCACCACTTGTTGCCTGCAAAACACTGCTCTTTTGATGTGTTAAACAAGAATCCTTCATGCTGTCCAGCACTGGATATCTTCAGCTTTAAAACTGGCACTTCCAGTTTCATCTCAAAAAAACCAAACCAACCAAGCAAAAAACACACACAAATAAGCAACAACCACTTTCTAGAAATCTTCAGTCTGAAGCACTGGTGGCTGGCATTTCAAAAATAAACCTGCACCCCCACACCATTGACCTAGCATTCTTTAAAATATAGAGTTCGGTGCATTTCAGACTGCCTTGATAACACCACTGACATAAAGGATAAAAATAAATCAAGCATAGACTAGCTGAGCAGATCAAATGCAGGATTACAGACTTTAAAATAGGGGAACAAAAATAGAAACCCCAAATGCCTTAAGATGATCTAACTCATGATCAGTTCTCTGCTGCTGCACATGACTGTACCAGGACATCTTATCTGGCATTGCTGATGGTGCAATTTTAAGTCATGCTACATATTGTTACATCTCAGAATCAACCTTTTTTCTCAGTTACAGCCCTGATCTATTCAGCTGTCACAAAAAATAATTTTCAGAGCAGTTCTCAAGATGCTGTTCCTCTCCTGTTCAACTTAGTGACAACAAAATAGCTGTCTTCTTTAGGCACCTCAGTGAGAAATGCACACTTGTGTGAGACTATGCTTACTCTGGGATGTAGACTCTGGTACATAGAAGGGTTTTTCCCTTGTTTGCTCAAAGGGGTAGGCCTGGCATTTGCACAGTATTGTGTTTTTTTTTAATAACCTAATATTCTAGCTCAGAACAATTTCTGCCTTGCCTGGCCCAATGATTTCATTTTATATAATATAGTACTCCTTAAGGAACAGTAAACAAGAGTTTATGACACCCTTGAAATGCCAGGGCCAATGGCTGACTGCAGAGAAAAGTCTCAGCAATGCACAGCAAAATGCAAGCAAGCAAGCAACAGAACTAGAAAGGTGTGTTTCAGTTAAACAGCTCTTTCCTTCTCCCACGAGGAGGTAAGGGTGGCAATACTTCTCTGTTTTCTTTAGGAATAACCTCTTCATACCAGGCCTCATCTGTGTGCCTTACTTAACTTTGTTTTCAGATCTGGAAGAGGGATGTAACACCCTCTTTTTTTTTTTTTTTTTTTTTTTTTTTAAATAAATACATAGTTTCCAGAAGGTCTGACGTATGCGACTTTTCCTTACAGAAGCTATTGATCAGTGCTATATACCAAGCAAGTTATCCTTTGTTTCTCATGGGCACACAACATGGATCTGACAGAGTATTCTAGTTCACATCTCTGGCACTATTTCCTCCTAATCCTTACAGGGTTAAACAGTTGTTGAGAATTGCAGTGTTTATCCATGCTTCTGTAACCTCCCCAGCAGACTCCAGGTGCATGAGACCAAGAGCATATGAAAAAACAGGCCAACAAACAACATTCAAAAAGTGTTATAAGGAGTTCCCATGTTCTTCATGATACCTACAGCCACCAAAGTTGGTGAATCAGGTTTTCAGAAGCATGCATGTCCTGTTTTAATAAGACACAGTTATATATCAGGACTAAGGAAACTGATAGTCTCCAAGAATCAGACTAGACTATGATTGGACAGGGCAAAGCTTCTACATAATACATTTCAGGAAAAAGAATCACATTGTAGAATAACTGCTCAAGAAAAATGTGTCCTTACATTAGAAGATGGTGTTTACAGGGGCAAAGCTGAAAGCATCCAAGTCCTTTTGAAACTGAAATTAAATTTTTCACGAGCTATTTGTATGTAAACAGTTAGTTGAAATTTAATATGAAATTCAGCCCAGCAAGCCTTACTTGAGTGAGCTTGGTATTATATGCATAGAAACGGGGCTGACAGCTTCACTTCTTTTGTCACAGACTATCCTATTGTAAAAGTATTAACACTTATTCTCACCTTCCAAAATGTGATCAGATTCTTCAAACCCTTTCTTCACATCTCCCTTAATAATCTTCTTTATAGACTTAAAAAAGGATTGGTTCTCAATAGCTTCCTAGGAAACAATGACACAATGACATTTTTGTGGAAGCACACTGAAAGCAAAGCTTCTTTTGACTGGAGTAGAAATATTTAAGATAAAAAGCACAAGTTTAAGACAGTAACTAATGCAACAGGCAAATCACTTCACTTAGACAGTTTTGTTTTTTTTTTTTTTGGCATAACAGCAGTTTCACAATAATCCACAATAAACTATTAGATAATCTTAGATTGTTTCTTCTGATCCATTTTACCTTATGGATCCAGAGCATAGCCACCAGAGCTATGACTTGCAACTTGTGTTAACTACAGTTCATAGTCTGAAGAGGGGGAAAGAGAGAAAGAAAAGAAAGAGGAGGAAAACTAAATCTTCCAAATGGAGTGAGAAGTTCTGCACAAATAGTTCACTTTTGAGCCAAATCACAATCTGCCTTATAGAAATTTTGTAAATGCATTTTGCTTTTGCCAAAACAGAAACTTTCCATGATTAAAACAGAACAAAACAGTGATCAAAGAACAACAAAAATCAACACATTTTTAGCTCTAGTCTCATCTTCCCAGGTTGAATAAGCAGATAGAAGCCTCAGAACAGGAAAAGTTCTCAAACAGTTTGTAAATCTTGTCATGTAAACAAATCAAAGCTTCTGCTCACAGATGACAGCACTGCTGTCTGTACGAGACAAGGCACGGATTCTGTACTTGCATGAATGCAATGCACGTTACAAACTACATGGTATGAAATATTGACCTGTATAAAAACTAATTAGAATTCTATGGTTCTAATTTCTCTCTGGCTTCATACTTTTTTTTTCTTCCCAATTTCTGCATGTGAATCCTGTATTCGATATTACCGCTTGCTTTCGCTCTCACAAGGAAACTTTGTTAACAAATAATATGCTTTTTAAAAAAAAAAGGCACAAAATAATTACAATTTGTTGACATGCATTTCTTCAGCTTTGAGAAGACCGACTTAAGGATCCACACAGCCAGTAGAAATGTTCACAACAGAGATAACTCCTCAAACTTAATTCCATCAGCTTTAGAAACTTTACAAACGGTCTGCACAAATCTCCAAGAAACAGTGCTGTGGCTGAGCTAGAGGGGACTTCTTTGCACTCTCTTACTGAGTGTTGTAAATGAGAAAAGAATGAATAAATACCAATGAAGCCAGCAAGGTTATACCAGACAATATTGAAAGCAAGTATCTGTGGATAAAAATGTAACTGGCACTAACCTTGTTAATTTAAACAAATTTGTGAAGGGTGCAATGTATCTCCCAGAGTTTATTTGTTTTAGCATTAAGTAATACAGAGCCAATATACTCCTAATCAGTACCATATCAAAGGTGTGTCCTCTTTAAATATACAAATTATTCCTTCTATCCATATCCTGCTGCACCTGCATCATAAAGACTAACACAACATGCGGCTAAATGATTATCTGGGAAAAGAGAAGTTAATTAGATACCAGAGGGCTCTGAGGTAACTGCAGAAGCAGATATGAGCTATCTTACCTGAATTGTGACAATAGGTTTGAGCTCTTCATACTTAATCTTCACAGCTTTAGCTGCTCTTCTGGAATGTTCTTGTGTGTCTGCAAGAACTGCACCAATGATATGACCAACACAAGTGACCTGCAAGCCAGATTTAGACCCACCATCATTTACTGTGTATATATACAGTAGCTGAACAACTCATAATAATTCTCTTGCTATTGTCCTTTTCTGCAACTTTTTCTCTGTTTGATTGGACCAGTCTATGCAAAATGAACGCTGAATGGAGCAAGGAATAGTACAATTTTATCTGAGTAGCCAGACTGGAGTTTTTTGGTGTCTCGGATGAGCACGTTTGTCTTCATTGTGTAAGAGATGTCTGCACAGAATACAGACATAATTATTCATAACTGGTCAAGGTAAACTTTGATCACAAATGACTTTGGAAAGTAACTGAACAAGTGTAAGCCTGCACAGTAGTCTGCAGCTTAGAGGAGAATAATGCAGCTAGAGAAGAGGAGCATAAGGCAAGCCTTACTGAATTTGGCACCAAGATTTCTATTGACTCCAGTGCAGTCAGAATTTGTCTCTGTACACAACAGAGGACTTCACTGGACCATATACAAAGTCTTATCTCCTGGACAGTGTAAGTGAAAACAGTTATTTTTTAACCACATACCACATCCTCAGCAAAGACAGTCTCATCATTAGCGATGCCTGTGATGTTACTGCCAGGAATATCTTTAGCGGAGACAAAACACACAAACCCAGGAACGCTCTGGGCTTCAGATGCATCTATAGAGCTAAAGAAAGAAAGCAAGAGAGACAGAGTTATTCTTCCTCATTTTTCTTTCTGTAAGTGCATATGAGATACCAATAAATCTTCAGGCTTGACTCCATAAAGTCTGACTATGCAAAAGAGGAGTTTGTCATATCAATATAATGTAAGACCAAGGCAGAAAGGTAACTACAATCATTTGGGAACTATATTATAACCTGAATCTTCACTGTCAGGCTGATCACCAACCAGCTGCTTTGGACTATACTACATCATACACCTTTTCCCCGAGACATACCTGAATTTAATCCAATCATCATATATATTAAAAATCTCTTGACACCCTTTACCAAAGAGAAATTCGTGTTAGTGATGGTATGTCTCCACTGCCATCTTAGCTAACATGATTTCATGAAGGCAAGATTCCTCCTTGTATATTGATAAACCTAAGATTTGACTGCAGATTTATCTACGGTTTGTTCACCTCTGGAGAAAAATGTGGCTGTGAGTCTGGGAGAAGTTGCATATTAATCACAATGAAGCTGCAGGGTATTTAAAAGGGTGCAAGAGCAATGAAGCTCTGAGAGAAAAAAAACAACTTAATGTAAGGTTTCTTTAGGTAATCAGGAAGAGGTATCTAATGAAAACGTCTGCTGTAATCATGTAAAGATTTAGAAGTGACAAGCAAGACAGGGGAAAAAAAAGTGCATTATATTTTTATATGGAGCTCTTCATAATTACAATACAAACAACTTTCCAGCTTTATGCAATATTGTGAACATTGGCTATGCAATCGGCTGGCTTTACAAGGGATCTGTTGCAAAAAGAACTGTGGCTTCGTGTCTGCTGAATGATTTACTGTCTTCTGTTAAATTGCTGCAATTTTTTCCAGCATGCTTGGATTTATCTGAAATTCTGATACAAACTATGCCTGAAAGTAGTTGTTTATGTACCCCAGTGTTCTACAAACAAAAACGACATTAAATGCGTGGATGAACTCCCTCACATGGACAGACAACAGGAGCTGAAGAAAATGCTATTTTTCTTTGGAAAATTCACTTTTGTACACTTTTGCAGCAATGCCTCAGAAAGAATCACCTGATCAATTTCCTTAGTAATATACAAGCAGATAATTTCTAATTTACATTTGGTAGCCAAAACCTGACTCATTTGAAGTGAAGTTTTCGAAGTCAGTATTTTAGCCAACATAATCATAGGCTGAGATACTTCTGTCACCTGATGAAATATACTGCCACTTCCTCTACAGAATGACACTGACATAGCTTGAAACGTGAACGTGCAATGCAGGTGCAAGAGAATGTACACAGCAACCTCTAGAAAATAACTCATGTTGGGGTCATAGGCATAGATGTGATGCTTTCTCTATTGCCCCACCTGCACTGGTAATAGTAACAGTGCTTATATATTTGTGGCACTCATCAATGCCAAAATTGCAACACCTAAGATTTAACCATGACAGAATAATTTTTTCATAACCTGGGAGTCAACTACTACACCTGTGCATAAATGACCACTGTATGCTGCCTGGCCTGTGTTAGACCGCTGTGGGAAACCTCTGGGCAGGAAGCCTAAACAGGCAGGAAGTATTGCTTAGGGAACGAATGACACAACGCAAGGCTATTGAGGCTGTCATGAGGCAACGCACTGCAGAGCGTACCACATCAAAGCAGATGGGAGCCTGAAGAACTACCACAGTGCACGTGCACTTAGGGATTGCGTGGGGGTAAGTCAGTGCTGCAGTGTAACAGCATTAAAATGTATACAAGAATGTAGAAGACTTTACTTGCCAAGATAGAATTTTAGAGGTTGTTAGTCACCTTAGTTATAAGTTCTCCATCAGTCATTCTCTCTATGTACAAGATGTTTTTAGACATCTAAACTTCCAAATGTTGACCTAACCACCTTGTTACAGACAAGCACAAATAGCTCTCTATCTAACAACTGGATCTCTCTCACACAGCACGGTTTTGCAGAGGGCTTGAGCCTGGCCATGGCAAGCAAGCACTGTGCAAGGCAAAATGCAGAAGACAGTACACAGATCAGACTAGACACTACCAGGAGTGCTGTGGCAGAACTGCACATTTCAAGCTAAACTTTTAGACGCATAGAAAAGCTGCATGCTCTGGTGAGCGATTAAAACGTCTCCTAAGACAGCGTGGTGCTCTCCCACCCACCTCTTTTTTAATTTTGTGTTTGAGTATAAGAAAGTGATAGGGCACATAAGAAGGCTGCCTAGGGCCAAGACCTTTGTGCTCCAACAAAGCTCTGAGTTTGGTGTTACTCCCCACTAATACAGACTTAGCTGTAACATACACAGCTCACCTCCATGTAACAATGTGCAATGAACTGGAGGTCTCACTAACGCAAGAACCTTTCCCTTACCCACAACTCCACAGGTCAATATTTTCTAACCCAGCAGGCACTAGACGCATGCAACATCTGAAACTCAGAAGCAACACTTACATGATTTTAGCGTGGGCCTTGGTGCTAGTCACCAGCGTTAGGTACAGCTCATTCTCAAAGTGAGGGATATCATCGCAGTACACAGCCTCTCCACAAGCTTGTTTGTCTGCTGAGACGTGCATCAAAGGCCGGCCCACCATATCTTCAGCTGCCTGCCCCTTTGGCACTTCCTGAAGTAAAACACATCACTGATTACTGCTGCTCACAGTGCAGGGGACAGAAGCATTGATGGAAGAACAATAGGCAAGGTGAGACATCCTAGCGAGATGTATAAGGGAACAGGCACTCAGTCCTCTGGGAACGGAAGATAAATGAGACGGACTGGCTACACATACGGGGCTGCAGAGAATGAAGTGAAAGGGATATGGTTCTTTGAAATTGCTAGGGAGGAGAATGCTTTGAAATGACAGCTCATAAAAAAACATTCAAGTTCTGCAGCTAGCTTCTAATCCCAAAGCTAAAGATAAGGGGTCATTAGCACAGAAATAAGGAAGGAGATGTGTATCCCAAATCTGAAGCCTGAAAGATGCAAAGAGGCTAACTGTGGAAAGCAGGAGGGCAGATTCAGTTTGTGTATCGAGCTGGTTGCAGGAGGAAAATGCTACCTACAGCAGATTTTATGAAGATATACAAGTCAGGAGCAGTCGTGGACAGTGACAGGAAAGAACATTTTATCCTAAAGCAATGAAGGGACTGAGACCCAAATACAAGCCTCAGGAATGGCATTATGTAAGTTCATGTATTGTTTATACTCAGAGAGACAACAAGATAGCAATCATTATTTGAGCTAAAGAAAAGGTCATGCAGGTACTGCTACTTACTTGGAAGAGTTGGGCATTTGCAATGGGATCTTTGTGAAACAGCTCTGTAGCGCTGATGTAGTTTGAGGGGACAGGCTCACACAGATTGTTCTGCCAAAAATATTAAAGACAATTATCTTTCCTGCCAGTCTCTTTCTCATATTCCCCAGTAATCCAGGATATTCTCTTTCCCTTAGTAAGTCACAGATGCCCCTCCTAGATGGTGGCTCACAAAGGAGAATAAGGTTGTTCGTACAAAGTGGCAAAAGCCCACACCAACTATACAGCAGAACCCAAAGCTCAACATGCAGAGAAAATAATCCATCTCATACCAGGTGAAAAGCAAGTAGTGTTCAGGCTCTGTGCAAACAATAGTCATAGACCTACTAGAGCTGTTACAGCACCCTCAAGGAGAACTCCAGGAATCCTCCTATGAGCCCACAGATCAGCATCTTCCTACAGCAAGGTGAAGATGCCAAGGGGAAGCAAGCAGGAAGATACACTAGTCCCTGTCACACAGGGAAATCAGCAGAGTAGCTTTGGCAGCTATTGCATCATGGAGTTTGTTATCGGAAAAAAAACCTTTCATGGCCACTTTCTGCTCTGAGTCTTCCTGAATGTGAAGACTCAGAATGTGACTCTCCCTATGCTTTCCCCATAAAGACTGCACATGCAGTTCATCCTTCCCCAGCAACACTCACAGGGCCATTGTGGTGCTTGCTCAGTTTCAGAAGGACAGTCAGGTAGAATTTGAAGAAGAAACTAAGTGTGAGCGTGCGTCGGAAGTCCACCATCCCACCAGGTGCAGAGGGTGACAGGTCCATTTCACCTGCCAGCAAGCGGCAGGCATCCTGCAGCAGCTTCTCATTCCAGTCTCTGCAAGAGAACACAGGTGACACAGCCTCTTCTCAGGCCTATTAACAGGGCGGATTAACTCTTCTGACACGGCTGCCCCACAACCTATCTTGTGATGCCTACCTGCTCTCTCTGTTTATAGGGTACGCATCACATTTGCTCTCATCTTGGACTAGCATACATTTCTAACAATATGACAAAGCTATTTAAGGTGCAGATTTCTCAGTTTATTTCAAAAGAAAAAATCATTTCCTTAGGCCATATCCACATCTATCATCTGCACACTTCGTTAGATAAGTGCATTTAGCAAGAGAATCTCTGTGAATAAGAGACCAATATGGATCTTTGAGGGTAAAGGGTATGGATAGAAGAAAGGTATCACACAAAACAGACTGCTACAGAAGTGCATCTACAATTCCTCCCCTTTCTCATTCTGGGTACTGTAAGAGAGAATGATTCAGGGTATTTTAACTATTCCTGTAAAAATCAGCACTGTTCCACCAGCCAGCCTTCCTACTGCAGAAAAATTCCTACCTGCCAATGAGCTCTTTGCAAGTTTTTAGTGCCAGGACTGTTGTAGGAGCCATTCCTCCATAGCTTAGTTTAACGTCCTCCACTCGGTTAGTGCCAGCTTGGAACAGGACTCTCATCCCACAGGTCACAATGGCAATGTCATCCTCTCGACGGTAAGCCTGCTTGAAAGCTGAGAAGTATTCACCCTAGGAGACAAAAATATATTTCTTTACTCCCCATCTTGGCATGGTTTGGAGTACGGATATAGACAAGCTTTTAGCATATCCCTATGTGGATGAGCTATTCCAGGGAACTGTATCAGGTAGATTCACCTTGCAGTGCCAAGCAGGGCATGTGTTTTAAGGCACTGTTGTACATTTTAGAATCGTATAGGTTGGAAAAGACCTTCAAGATCATTGAGTCCAAACTTCACATGATTCAAAAATTAAGTCTAATGTATTAGGCCAGTGATTATTACCCAAGATAGGACTGTTCAGAAAAATGAGTTTTGACAGAGATTTGCAGACATTTTTTCCATGCTATGAGGAGACAAAGACAGATTTTTAGTATCTATACAAGCTTATTATTCCTCAGCAACTGTTCCTGTCTTCAGAGCTGCTAAGCCTCATCAGTAAAACTCAGATCCCTAAACCCCTTCTCTTCTTGCTCTTTCAGAAGTCTTCAAACTCTATAGGAACTGAAATCAATAATCACAAATCGTTCACAGTTCCAGAACGTACCATACTTATTATCAGTCTGTTACTAAAAATACAACTCTCAGTAACTATTCTGAATCCTCTGCTGGTGTTCACAGAGAGAGAAAATTCTTCCAAATGCACCAGCAACTACAACTCACAAAAAAACTCAGCAGCTCTCCTATCAAAAGTGTAGTAAACCTGAGATTAACACTCCACCAGTTTACACTAAATGATGGTGTCATTCTGGAGTCATACTAATGTCAGTTTTTCCCCTTGCCTGTGCTGCAGACTATCACAAAACTCCTGTTCAGGCATCCTGCAGACTAGGAGAGAAATCAGATCTGATGTCTTGGCATGGCCATTGTGGACAGTTTGCTGCCAAGTTCTTTCCTGAATAGCTTAGCCAAGTGACTCTGCAGAGCAGAGTGGTCTGTTCCATTAATTAACTCTCATCTGAAGTAGATAACACTTCTCTCATTACTGTAAAGAATAATTCCTCTATCATTGGCAATGAGAACAGCTTCACAAGAGGGAAGTTTTGTGCACTGAGATTCATTACTGGAGATATAAGTAGTCTGTATATAATTCCTTAAATTCAACTAATGAGTGAGCAGCCAGCAGATAATAGCAGAATAACATCAATAACATCCTCTCAATGAGGACATTCTGCCACTACGCTTGTTAAAGTAATTAGTTCTCAAAGAGAAGAAAATGCAGCGTCTTCTCTTACCGCACACCTCAGCTTTTGCAACATGAGGGCAAAATTTGCCTCCATGCCTCATAAGATATCTTAGTTTTCTTGGTAAAGAGTCCTGTGGGAGAAAAGGCACCCACTACTCCTCCTCACTAGGGCTGCAGGTTATGTAGCCATCATATCAGCTGCCCATGTCTGTCCCATTTCTTGCTAAAACAACAAAGCATGTCCCTTCTAAATGTTCACCGTGAAAGCTTCTAGGTATTAGCTATCTCAAAGGAAAGACAAGTGACTCAGATTCTTGATGCCTCCATATGAATCCCTGCCTGGCCAAGAGGCAACACCAGGCGCATATTAAGAAATGCTCAGGCTCTGAAAGACTCACAGGCAATACTCATAATTGCAAAAACATTTCCATGTGAATTTTTTTTCAATCCAGCACCGCAGAATAGAGGTCAATAATGGATGAAGGTTGGAGGATGCTAATTTAAAGGATGAAGTAAACTACACAACCTCTTTCTGTCTGCAGGGGAGCAAGAATGTGATACTATGAACCTATGATGGCAATACTGAATAAACAATAGGTTAAATTAAGACTGTCTTTTAAAGAGAGACATATGCCGTCATTGTGTTACGCTGCTTCTGTTTGAAAACTGCTCAAGTGTGTTCATGACACAAAATACTATTACCATAAAAGTTACATAACAGTGAAAAACGTGCTAGAGAAATATGCATGCATGGTAAAGGATATAAAAAACTGATAGTCAGTAAGTGAGTAACAATGCAAATTGTGTCTAATATTCGTGAACCTTACCTGGAACACAGGCAATGCTTTAGCAGCCCAGAAGAGAAAAAAGAACGTTAAAAAAATCCCTGTTCTAGGAATGCCTTGTTATATACTAAAAGATAAGCAGTTTTCTGGCACCTGTTTATACTTTAACTCATTGAGCTGTTTCCTTTTCCAAATGCTGTTCTCACTCAGTTGCAATCTTTTAAGTACTCAACAATCTTTCTTCTCTGAAGATCTTAAATATCTGACAGACAGACTAGCAGGAGAAAAATGTGTAGCCTCTTCTTCTTTACCAATCTCACTATGATAAAGCTTACCATAAACTCAGTTACTCTACAGTAACACTAAATATTGTTATCTGCTAAATTGGTTTGGTCTAATTCTTCATGTTTTTTCGCCAGTCTTACACCTTGTGTGACGTCACATCAGTGCAAGAGGTAACATTGGTTTCAAACAAACAAACCAAAAAAATCATCTCTAGCTATGTGCTGACACATCAGTTGTGAGAAAATCACAGTGCCAGAACATTTTGTCTGCCACATGTCAACAACTTCAGACATCCCTTGAAGAACTTCAGTCTCCCTAGTTTCATGCTTGATGAGCATGATCAGCCAGGAAGTAGAGTTCAAAAGTTGTTCTAGTTTTTCACATGAATGAGCTGCGTATAACCTACAGATCATGCCACTGCTCTGCTGGCAAACATTTATTGTTTTTTGTGAAACTGCCATATGACTGTTATATAAATGGAAGGACGTGGTGTTTTACACTGACTCGTTCAAATGTGATTCTCATTTTGGAAAAAAAGAGATGCTTGCAGTTACCACAAGATCAAGGAAGAATCACTCAGAAATAGATGTAAAAGCACCATCAATAAAATACCTTTGTTCTCTTAATGCTTAGATACCAAATATAGAGGATAGACAAAGGATTTATTAGTTCTATCCCATAACAGGATAGCATTTCAGATAAATGGATTTTTCCATTTATAAAGGAAATGTGTTACTACATTGTGAATCCTTGCATCTTATAAATTCTAGTCACAAGCGCTAAAAAGGTAAATACCTTCACAGGCATCAAACTAAAGTCTGATGTTATTTGCCTTAAAGACTGAATTAGTTATGGTTCATACTGCTAAAAAAGAGGAATGTTCATTGTTCTACTTGACAGAAGTTTTGCAGGCTCATTTGAAGCTGCAAGTCTCCACTGGCAAAATGCCATAATAATCAGTCCTAGTGCTTTCAGGCTTGCAAGACAAGGATGCAGAAGTGAAGTTGTCTTTTATCCCCACACTTTTCTCTCTTTCCTTCCCCCCCTTTCCCCCCATTTCATTTCACAGAAATGAAACAGGAACTTCAGGAACCTTAAAGCTATTTTACTTCACAAACTGCTAGCATCTTTGCTGTACTATTTTGTAAACAGAACTCAGACTTCTGAGAACATCACATTGGCACCTTTAATCACTACTGAATGTGCTCAAAAAGCCATAGACAATAAAGTGAAGTTTATATTTCTTTCACAAAAAAAGTTGGGCTTACTATATTTACCAGAGAGCCCAGTTCCCGTTGCTTGCTTTTCACCAGATAATTTATTTGCTTGCTGATCCTCTTGGGTCTACATTGGCATTTCATGATTGGTCTTCAAGGAAAAGTGCCTAACATTGAAACTAACATTCAGGTAATAACATTTTAATTCCATGGACAATGAAATCTTCTCCTACAAGCTTACCTCCCTGCTGTAGGGTATTTCAACAGAGAGAAGTATTTCCTCAGGCTTCACTATTGTCTTTCTGTATCCAGTGAAAAAATTTTCATCCATCGTGACAGTCCTTTTGCCTTCTGCAGAGCAAGAAGAGATCAATGGCAGACGAATAACTAACTTGGATGAAGAATGACAACAGTACACATGAAAAGAGCCTTCGACCTACACAAATGATTCTTCATATATCTTTTTTTTTTTTCCTCCACACAATTTCACCAAATTAGGAAGGATTTTCTCAGCTTTACTTTGGTCCTTATGTAATTTATGACAGTTTTGGTGCACATATGAAGTTTTATCTGCACAGGAACTGATGAAAAGAGATCTCTCAAACTTCTCCCTCCATTATCTAATGAAAGATGAGTCTCCAGGAGAATCAGTTTCCAGCATTTCAATGAAAGTCCCTCTTTCTTTAGCCTGCATATATGTGCATCACAGGAGACTGTCACTGAGCAGTCAGTCTGCTCCTCAAATGGATCCTTTATGAAAAAAATTTCTTCCTAAGAGCAACTACAAATTGAGACATTTGGTTTTCTTCAAAGAAAAACAAACAAAAAACAATACAGGTTTTAACCTTTTTCTCAAAAATCCACAAGTATCAAAGTATGATAGTGACAGAAACAATTATATGCCTTTTTTTCATGAATAGACAGACACCTTCAACCAGCTCTTCACAAGGATGTTTCTGTAAGTGCATGCACAGTACTAGAGATTCATTCTAGTTCAAAATTCTCTGGGAATCTGGGAAACCAGCCTTAAGTCTATAAAGACTTGAATGTAAAAAGGGCAAAACCATATAAAGTCAAACAGAATATGTTATGTATTAGTAACATGCATTTTAAAAGTTCTGACCTGACCTAATGCATAGGAAAGGACAGTTGACTATTTCATCTACCTCAGCATCATAAAGAAATGTAAGTTACCATTTGATACCAGGGTCAGTTTGCTTCCACTTGCCATTAACACAGGATTTAAGTCAGAGATTGGGCTTGCTGTCATTATGTTCCCTCCAAGAGCCTAGAGTGACCAAAAATGCATTAAATAAATATTAAAAGAAACTCGAGATACAACAATAACTTCTTGTAATCCTACATTACTTCATACACTTCATACATATACTTCAGGCACTAGTGGTTAGCTAGGCTTGAGTTTGCCTTTATATTCTTTTTGCTCACTCAACAATTTTAGGCCTTTAATGAAGTAAGAAAGTAGAAAACCCCTGAAACCAATTGCTGTCCCATCAAAACTAACATTTCTCTGAAACAATTTTAGGAACAGTCTTTGGGTAATGCTTTGGAGTTACTTTATGCTCAAACCACATATGCTCAACAATGTCAATTTTTTTTTTTCCAGCTCTGTAAACATATTTTTGGTTAAGTCACAGCCAAACCTCTCTACAGTTTCCCCCACTTATCCCATTAACAGTAATGGAAGACCTGCACATCCACCATGTTGCCGTTGCTTGCTGAATCTGTGATATCACTGCAGCACAGACACCATCTGAGACCCCATGTTGCTATCACTTCCTGGGGTTGTTTTATGTGTAATCTCTTTTTTTTTTTTTTTTTTTTTTTTTGCCAGTGTTCTTATATGGGGAGCACCAGGCACAGCAATGCTGGATGAGCGAGGCCAGCTCCTCAGACCGAGCTTTCACTTCCAGTCCTTGATACTCCCACATCACTTACTGCAACATTCCTGATCTGTGGCCCTGCAAACCACCGTAGCTGTTCAAGGGCAGCCTTGAAGACCTCTGTTTTGTAAGAAGGAAGCTCTGCAACTGCTTTTCTCAGCACCTCTTCTACTGAGCTTAGAGTACAGGCAGCGCCAAAGGTGACCCCTGTAAACAAACAAATGAAAAGTGTTGTTTTTCTTCTCCCAAAAGTCTAGATATGGGAGGACAGTTATAACCGTGTCTACAAAGCTTAGATGCCACTAATTTAATTAGGCAGTAAGGGTTTGGAGAAGACACTCGAAGTACTTTTTATGCACTGCATGTAAACATCACATCCTCAGAAGAAATTCGCTTTTAAATTACAGCTCATGTTGGTATTGCCTCTCATATGACAGTCACCCACCACCCTTTTGCCTCACTGTAGGATGGCCCCATGGACTACATCAGCTCAATTACTTCTATTTCTAAGTTTGACCTGCTTCCACCACAAAAATAAATACAATACATAACTTTCACACAGACAGTGAAATCCAGTTTCTTTTCCCCAGTTACTAATTTTAAAATATTTCTAAATAAGAAGATTGCTCATTGAAACCCAATACTAACCCAAGCAATACAAATGAAACACCATACAAACTGAGATAAAAATGTTTAAAATACTTTCCATTGAAAATTCTATTTGATTCTCAAATTATTTATACATAGAACTCACTTGACTCACTTGCTGGGGCATGGGAGAAATATTAACGGAGATAGAAAGTAGTCTTTAATCTGGGGATTTTCCTTCATACCCTCTTTATTATTCTGCTGGAATCCCCACCCATTTAACAGGCATTCTGCCTCTTTTTTGCTCACCTGTTTCAGTATGTTGAACAGCGTTCATTTCAGCGATCCATGTTGGTGCTATTATCACTGGATACAACATGTTCTTTAACCTTATCTCAACACCTTAATGAAAAGTAAGACTCCTTCAGTTACATATTGGTGACACAGAGCCTAAATTGTTTCCCAATGAAATGGCAGCAGGCCTATAAATGAGTCAGTTCACTGACCATCTAACACATTGATCATGTATGGTCTTAGAGAAACTAAAAGTTGTTTCCAATTAATATCAGGAAGTTCTACAGAATTTTTTCTTGGCTCTCAATAACCTTAAATACACTATTTAGCACTTGTGTTATCTGCCTATTGTTGTACATAATCCTTCAGGAAAGAAGAATGTATGAAATGAAGCAGAAAACTATGGGAGATTGTCTTTGGATTAATTGCTTAGAATAACAGAATTACTCAGTATGTCTTAACTCTCTCACCCCTCATGGTTGCAGAAGTATATGTTATGGGAGAAAACGTTCAAGATTTCAAGTCTAAGAGTTTATTCCTCGAACATCTTGAAAAACAGAGGTTTCACAGCCAAGAGCTTTTGAATACAAGGAAATTTTATACTGTGCCACTCCCCACTTCTCAGAAGTCCACAGAACTAGTACAAAGGCTCAGAGGTCGAAGTAAGCTTTTTAAAGTTTTCCAACTGCTGATAAAGAGCATGAGCTCTTCCTCTTACCCACTTCCGTGTTTCCCACAACAAGCTTGGCATTGGGGTATTGGGATTTGAGGGCCACCAGTTCCTGGAGAGTCGTAGGCTGGATCCACATTACACGTTCACCTTTGAAACACAGCTGCTTCTGCTGTTTGTTTTTCTGACTCTGCAAATATGAGTTCAGATGGAGTTCAAACCCCCTACATCAAGCCAAGAATCTCTCATGGGTGCCCATGCCTATACCAGGCCAGGCTCCCTCTCAGTCAAGTTACTGACAGGCACCTGTGATATCCACACTGTTGATCAGTTAGCTATTCTCCATTCTTCCACTATCACTGACAAGAGTCTCTGTCATGCTGACAGAAGTTTTTCCTTCCTGATTCTGCCAGGTGCATCCTGCTGCCACTTCATCCTACCAACACCTCTGCCAGCACGCTCCATCATCCCCAAGTTGTGGCAGATACTGGTAGCTTCACCCATCTCAGAAGTAATAAGGCCAGATTCTGGTTCCCTTTTTCATTCCTTCATTCTGTGACTGAAGAAAACAGACTAACATAGCTGTCTCCCAACAACAACTCTTAGACAGGGGAACTTCTTAGGGAAGAAACAGCAGGGAGCCTACTTCAGGCTAAATATATATTGGGCTACAGTATCATGAGAGCTTGCTAGTGCTGTAGCTCAGGACCCATTTGGCTGGATTGAGTTGGGTGCAGCAGCAGAATTAATAACTGAGTTTTCATTTCTTAAATATGAAGGAAGCCGTAAACAAACCATGTACTGGAAATGACTGTTGGTTGGAACAATTCTGTTGTTACATAACAATTTCTTTGGGGAATACTACCCTAAAAAAGACAGAAATTAAACATGGAGAGAAGCTGTTTTTTACCTACCTTTTGATGTAAGCCATTCAGCTTTTCCTCTTGCTATACTGAGTGGAGGGAAGTTGGGGCTTTCAAGAAGTTACCTTGCTCAAACATATTCAGTTATATCCCATAGCTCCTACTTCTCTCCCTACACTGAAAGTGGATTACTGGGTCATTAGCTCAGATGTGACTGTATTTACTATAAAGGTTTACAGATGACCTAGTAAACTGAAATCCAGTTGTCAGCAACAGTTCCATCCCCAGATAGGCAGTGACTGGAAAGGAAGGCAACCCAAGAACACTCAAGGTCAGCCAAACAGCTGGGGAAGACATTTAAGGCTCAGTATCTTTTAAGCCATTCTGGCTGACAAGGTCTTTTTAAACAGAGGGAAGTGTTTATGCCCATGCTTCTTTTATTGGCAGCCATTTTTTGCACTACTGTTTCCTTAGGACAGAGACCCTGGGGACATTCAAACCCTGCATGGAAAAATGAAGCCAATGAACAACATACTTGGTCTTTTGGAATTAACTTACCATTAACTCTGGTGGGAAGATTGGTTCCTGTGTAGGATCCAATGGCTGGAACTCAGAAGCATTGAACAGGCTGGAAGACATCATTGTCTATGAAAGAGAAAATTTAAACTAATAGTAGGTAGAGGAGAAATCTATCTACATGTAACACTAACTCACTCCTCCTTCCAATCAAATGCCTCTTAATATTTCATGCAGCAAATAATGGCAAACAGTGAAAAGATGCAACCTGGACCAGCATTCTAAGTTCTCCCTGTTGTATTTTTCTGCTAAGAATATGTCTGATCAGAAACCTGAACTTGAACACATTCGCAGTTTTTTTCTAATCAAGTGTCATCACTTTTGCATGTTAGATGACAAAGGAACGTTTCTCGAGTTAACACCAGCATAAAAGCTAAATAAGTGAAGTTACAACGAATGGACTTTGGTACAGAGCGAAGCAGAGTTAGGTTCCAAAACACCAGGAGACAAAAAGTACTTTAAGGAACACCTTACCATGTTGTCCTCTTTTTCATTCATGCAGCAGCCTGGACCATTGGCTTTTCCTCCACAACAACTCCCATTCTGAAGAAGAAACAAGTATACCTCAGCTATTCTGCACAAAGTCAGAAAATTCCAGCTTTTACAGTTATATTCCTCCCTTTTATCAATCCCTGGGTAACAGAAAATTCTTGGTAATATTTTTTCATTAATAAACCATTTTGATGCAAGAACTCAAAGTAATCTTAATTGCTGAAGTATTCCACACAACCATAATCCAGAAGAATTTCTTGGAGTTTTCCAAGAAATAATTTCTTTATATTCTCTCCTTCCTAAATTCATTTTACATTCCTACCACCTTATGTCCAGATTCCTTCTTTTGATCCCTCCACCATTTGTACCTCAACTAGTACATAAAATTAGCTCTTTTACTCAAGATATTCCAAGAAGATCCAATGGAACAATTTATTGGAATAGTCATTAAATCATTCATCATTAGACTATGAAGTTTGGGACAGATCACACCAGAGAGTTAACTGTTTTTTGGAAGTGTTTTCACAGAAAGGTAGCTTCAATATACAAAAAGCAAGTAACACATTTCTTACAGTTGTCACCATGGTGTTTCACCTCACAGATCCAGAACATGGCTCACTCTTTTAAAAGCTATGTCATGATGGCCAGTCATGCCACTCAGGAATATATGACAGCAGTATTTTTCCAAGACAGACATGCAAAATAGTTCAGACATCTCTGAATACCTGTACTACAGTAGGGCTAGAGGAATGGCTATTACATAAAAACTCTACTAATACAATATTAAAAATTGAGTTTATGGCTTCTTTAATTCAGCTTACCATGCTGTTTTCCCTCTTACTACGACAGCATCCTGTGCCATGGGTTGCTCTGCCACAGCAACTCGAATTCTGTGGGGACAAAAGCAGTTCTGAGAAAAATGCACAGATTCTAAGGAAATTAAGCAGATTTTATTCCCTTTTGAGAGAAATTAATCCCATATGTTCTATTTCCAAACCAGAAATGGGAGATGGGATGTCCCAAGCAAGTAGTTGTTTCCCCTTGCTTGTGGAAGGCAGTGTGATGGCAAGGGCATTTCTAGTGTACTGACCTCTTGTTCTTGTAGATAGACCCTAACAATTGAGACAGCAACTCTGGTCCAGCTGCAGCTGTGAAGGCGTGTGCAGAGAGAAGAGTAAAAGGGGTGAGTATATACAACACCCAATACTCTGCTCTCTTCAAGCCTGGAGTCCCAGTCTACTCAGTGTTAGTATGGAAGCCAGGTTACTGTAGCTGTGATCCTCATTCCACTTCTCTGAATCTTTTCCATTTCTGCTATACCTTGTTAGAGATGAGAGGATCAGAACTGCACAGAGCACTCTAGTGTAGGAGAGCTATGACGCAGTGGTGTAACAGTGTTTTCTCTTTTGTTTGCTGTATTTTGATATATTTTTTTTGACTGCCAGTGAGTACTCGTGCTTCCACGGACCTATCTACTACACCTCCAAGATCATCTTTCTGCATGGTAACAGTCTGCTGCTCACAGCCCACCATTTTATACATGAAATGAGGCCTACATTTTCCTCTGTGGATCACTTTGCCCTGAATTTTGTATCTCATTCTCTTCACCGCTCTAGGTTCATAAAGTCTTGCTGAAATTCCTCAACATCCCTTCCTATCTTCTCTATCCAAACTAACTTGATATCATCAGTGAACTTGTTTTCTTATACCACTGCACTTTTTTTCCCAGCTCATTCAGAAATATCTCAAACAGCTTTGCTTACGCAACAGGCTGGGATTTTACAACAGCCAAATTCCATCAGTGACCTTCCACCATTCAAAAACACACCACTTTCCCCTACCTGCCATTTCCTGCCTTTTTTTTCATAGATACAGAGATCTTGCCTCTTACCCCATGGCTGCTTATGCTCTTTAAAAGGCTTTGATGAGACACTGTTAAAAGACTGTTGGGAATCCAAGTAGACTATATCAACCGGGTTTATCAACCATTTGTAATGTGTCTCACTCCTGCTTGTATTCTCTTATGTTGAGCTTAATTCTGGATAATGAGCTGAAATTAATGGGCAGCATTCTAATTTCTGTTTCACTTTTGATATATAATACCCATGTAGCCCCATGAGTAGCTAGTGATCACAGAAGTACCTAGTGAATACTTTTCTTCACAGCCTCCAGAAGTCTTTTAGGAACAAAAGGACTAGAGAAAACTTTTGGCAAAGCTTCACTTGTCACCTATACAGTAGAAGAATTTAGGGCAAGAGCTATATAGTTGTGACTTCAACTTCTTTCCAGAGTTACTTCACCTCTGCTGGTGATCTTTCAAGAAAGCAACTGTCTGATCAAATTTCCCCTCAGTCTGTTCCTATTCATTCACCAGCCTTTTACGCTTTCTCCACATCAGGGATCATCAGCAACTGTTCGGCAATTATGAGGTTTTCAAACTTACAGAAAAGAATTATGCCTGACTACCTGTGATCCAAAAAGGGACCATCAGGTGGATCTTAACAAAGCACTGCACTTTGAGAAACTGTAGTGAGTGAGTCACTCTTGCTTTTTCAATGTACGAACCACATACAGTGTGTCCAAAGTTGGAGCTGGGGTACAGCACTTATATTTTCCTCCCCTTTTCAGGTCATGCTGTATTTTACTAACAGAGAGAAAGACAGCCAAAATTCCAGAATATTTTGAACGCTATCTGAAGCCACTTACTTTAGCAAATGTCCTGTATCCCTCCAGAATGGGTCTGTATCCTGTACACCGACACAAGTTTCCTGCATAGCCAGAGCAAAAGGAAAAGTGCTTAGTGTTATTAAGCTGAATGTTTATCCTCTTCTAGAACATTCTGTTGTTTCTCACCATAGCTTCTCAAATATAGATAAAGCTAATGAAAAAGCCAGGAGGAGGAATATTTCATAAATAATTTTTGCAGCAATCTTACCACCCATTGTCACTGAAATTTTAAATTGAAATTAATTTAGTGAAAAAACATTCTGCCCTATTCAGTATTCATTTACCTCAATTGTGCAAGTCTAATCAGCATACCAACCACCCAGTCTCCTGAACTGCAAACAGATTGATTCTTATGCATCTGATTTCCTTTTGGGCCACTGTCAGAAGCCTGGTAATAGCTCTCTAATTTCAGTATTAACAGGATCCTCTGAGGTAATTTTGACAGTTGGATTTTACCCTACTCCATCATGCATATTGCTGTCGTGGTCCTTTACTTGAGGCTGGCTGGCCCAAATGCTCTGTCACATTGCAAGCTCTTGTCCTAGTGATGAATTTACCTCCACAAGATGTGGAGGGCTCTTATAAACCTCTAAGGCACTGATCACATACTTGTTGCATTAAGCTCAGTGCAGTCCTGAGACCACTTGCCACTGCTTAAGGACACACAGTGTGCTTCTGTGGGACTTTACATAGGCCATTTTTGTTTACTTCATAGCACCCAATCAGTCTTCTATGGGAATATGAGGTTATTTCTTAACCTCATAACAATTGTCTGTCTTTCATGAAATACATTAAATGAAGGTGCACCTCCAACCCACTTGGTGAAACAGCTGTTATGAAAGCAGCACCGGTTGCACCTCTGCATGACCGTGGGTTTTACCTTGGAAAGCATCTTCTATGTCTTCCATGTTGGGTTCAGGTTTGTTCCGAAGCAATGTGTACATGGACATGACAATGCCTGGAGTGCAAAAGCCACACTGGGACCCATGACTTTTTGCTATTCTCTCCTGGGAAAAGTAACAGCAGCCATCAGCTTGTAATATCAAAGTTAGTTCATAGTTGTACTTTTTTTTTTTTTTTTTTAAACAGAGATGTTGCAGAAATCTTACAGGAAGAGCTAAGGTGTTCTTCAACTAGATGTTCATTTAGTCTGTGAAGCAGACTTCAAAGAGGAGAGCACACTGAAAAGCTTGCATCTAGGCTTCAAATTCCCAGAGTAATTGAAAATAACTGTAAGCTTCCAATGAGACTGGGAGTTCTTCAGCTTTGCCATGATAGAAAACTAACTGTATTTCAAAGCTCAGTTGCTAAGAGCCGTCAGGGGAGGTATGAAAACGAAAGGTTTTGACACTCTCATTCGTTCATGCACGTCTGACATTTTCTCTTTGTTGTTTGCTTTCTCAGACAGATCCTGGTACAAGTCCTACCCGCTGTACAAACTGAGGTGAATCATAGTTTCCCTTAAAGGAGAAATATCTCTGATAATGCTGAAGTGCGCTTCCGTAAGAAGTGCATTAGAACACCTTGCTGGAAGAGCAAGACTTCATGTTCCTTTCATTCCTTCTTACGACTGCAGGTTCCTAACTATGCAGGAGGAGAAACCAAGGTCACTCATGGAAAACTACAGCAGGGCCAAAACCTAACTCAGATTTCCTGCCTCACACTCACTATATAGGCTTTCAGTTGTCCCAGTTTCTGACAAAAGATGTGAACTAAGTAGAGCCCCAGAACAAAAGCATTAGCAATTTGGCCAGGATAGCAACAGTTAACTTGCTAGGGCGTAACAGCTCTAGAACTGACAAGGGAGTTTGATTCCGTCCCTTAGCTGTTCCTGCAAGTAAAGACTAATCATGAGGACAGTCTCTTTGCTTTAACATTATGATGAAGGTCCCAATACACTGCAACATGACCGAGTAGAATAAAAAGAAATTGACTATACAGGGTTCTAAGGTTAACAATTAAAATCAACATTAATAGCTTACCTGGACTGGATGCAATCTGGATTTTGTGTTTCCTATGCCTTCAACAGTAGTTACAGCTACATGATGCAGGGCACAGATGGGGAAGAGGCAAGCATTGGCAGTATGGTGGCTAAAATGATAAATTAAGGTCATTTTCATTCAACGGTGCTGCTCAGCAAAGGAAAAGGGCAACCAGGAGGGCTGAAGAGTAATCAGAAACTGTGGCACTGGACTGGAGAACTTTAATAGATGCACTGAATGTATTCGAAGCAAAATCCTACGGTACCTACTCGACCAAAGTTCTTATCAACTTCATCTAAAGTTTAAACTGAGTATGTACCACAGGATTTGACCTAGAAATTCAAACATCATCATCTCATGTTAAGCTACAGAACTAATGTAAGTAATTTATGAGGACAAACTACAAATACCAAGATGTTATACAGCTGGCTTACACTCACTCGCACAAAAACATACATAAAGCACAGATCACTTAATCTTTTACCCAGAGATAAAAAAAACATTTCTAGATAACACACCAGGAAAAACTCCAGTCTACCAGCAAAATTCTTACAGGAGCTAGCTACTGTATTTCTTTTCTGTCAAGACAGAAGTAATGACCCTAAAGATATCTTATCAAAGATCATATTGCTACATATAACCATTAAGTTAGATAATCCCAAGTTGATGTATCTCCAAGCAGCATTATTACAAGTATATCCAACATTTCAGGGCCTTCTATTCCGCACAGGAAAAATAAACTAAGTAAACTAAATAAACTAAAACAAACCTGTACCTCTGCTCCATCCTGTCTACATTCTCCTTTTGGTTTGATTTCACTACTTCACTCTCACATGATTTAAACAGAGAAGAGGAGAAAATTTATTTCTCAGGAAATAGACATTCTGAAGGCTGCCACAGAAGTAGAGAAATAATGAATACATAGAGAAACCAGATTATTGTAGTAATACAGTTGCAGTAAAGATTTTGTTATTATTTGGGTCAGCATAGCAAAAAAGCTATACTGCATTGCAAGAATGGAACATAAACATTTTCTGAGGTGGGAAAAGGCAGATAGACTGCACTGGAGTAAGTTTAGATAATTCAGGGCAAGAAGAAATGCTCTTCATCAGCACTGTACGATGCTGTTGGAAAAAAATACCTTCTGGTCTCAGCCTCCTGAGTCTATATTCTGAAAATGAAAAATGATGTTTTGGCAGAAACATACATTATATAACACCTTTTAAAACAGTGATATGTCAAGAGCCTGGAACTATCCCCATTTCATTTCACACTCTGTCGGAGTCCAGATTGCAAAGGATACATGATTTTCTTCTGAAACGGATCATACTTGGATATCATAACAGTGCAAGCACCACATCCGCCTTCTCCACAGCCTAGTTTGGTTCCACATAGGCCCACTGAGAATACAGGAATCAAGGAAAACAAGAAGAGTGTTGGCAGAAGCCTGCTCACACAGTTGTCAATCAAGTCTCAGCAACAATTTCTAGCTGGAAACAAAGCACTCATATTTTTCCTGCTTAATAAGTTAACTTGACATAAGAGGACTCAAAATGCGGCAATGTGAGCTTTGAGATCAACATCGTAAAGCCCTGATAAGGAAGCAGCCCGTGATCAAATAAACTCAGAATAAACAATGATTTCTGAACTTCAACACCTCTCACTTTCCATTTGACTCAGAAAAGGAAATGACATATGGGAGACAAAGCCTTTAGCTGAGCAGGAGTTGCTTGGGCACGTAGCCACATTCCTGAGACACACAGTGACATCTTCAGCACCCTTTATCAGTGGGGGTTGACTACTTCCTATACCTGGTGATTCCTGTCACACTGAAGGCACCCAAGCAGGGCAATCACACAGTGCTGTAGGCCACAGAGTTGACAACTGACAAGGGCACTGCTCCTGAACTGCTCTCAAACTACCTGCATCTCAAGAGCCTGGCCACTGCAGCATCTCTCTTGGTCCCACTTATGGTGGCTTCCCAAGCAAAGGCTTCTAAGAACACAATCAGCCAAGCAGACTATCAGTAGCCCGGTTTCCATAAGACTGCAGGAGAGAGAAACTGGGAGCCAGAGCTATTATGTTCACGAATCTATATGCCTACTTCAGCAGAAATGTAGATCTCTTGTGTGACCCAAAGTTTTGTGATAATAGTGCTAATCTGCCTCAATAAAACATGTTTTCAAAGTACTTCTCTACCACCAGCAAGATGTCTACAAAGTTCATCAGAATGCTCATGCGCAAGATCAGAACATTTAAAAAGAGTCCTGGTTATCTTCTTTGAAGCTATTTACATTCATTATTAACAAGCTTAGGCACAAAAGGTCTAGCAGTGAAAAGCACACACAGGCACAGGAGACAGGTGGCTTGTTTTTCCCTATTTATGTACCCAAGACACAGATAAAACAGGGCTGCTGATAGTTCTGCTGGAAACTACAGAGCATGAGTTATATCCTAGAAAATGAGAGCATAGCAGCAAAGCTGGAGTAAGAATGCATGCTTCTTTTTAAAGAATACACCAACACAGACATGAGCAGTCTAGAGTACGTCCACTCCCAGTTGGGCAAACAAAAACTCAGAAAATATGGAATGACTCTACCGACAGAACTAGACCTAGTATAGCCAGCCTCGTCATCACAGTAATAGCTACCCAGCTCCTGAAGCAAATCTGAGTCATGTGTGAGCAGCATCTCAGAGGAGTGAAACATGATTGATTGCATCTCTTCACGTAAACATGCCTGTAGCATGTGGTTGAAACTTTTAACTCCAAGTGCAGACCTCTGGATCACCTTAGCCTTCCCTACGATACGCATTCCATGGGATAATCAAATTATTGGATATAATAGATCCAGCAATATCCAAATTACTGGATGATGCTGCAACCAACTCAAGTGGCTGTAATGTTTTGGCCAGAAAATTGTTTACAGTTTTTGTGAAACACAGAAAAATTTCCTTCAATGTTGTAGTCATTTCTATCTTCCAATTGCTAGCAATTCTGAGAGACTGCCCTTTAAGGTACTAACAAATTATTTAAGATTTATTTAAAGTATTATATAAAGTATTTTTCTATTCTTCTATCTTGGAATACCTTCTATAATCTTTTCTAGAATGAAATAATACCAGGCTATGCAGAACACTCCCTCCTATGGTCTGTGCACAGTTAAACAATAAACAGTTATGAAATGTTATAGGCTTTTAACGCCTTCTGCAGTTTCTTCTGACATTGGATACACTTTCTTCTTAGATAGGTTAGCAGAGTTGTTTCTGGGTTCACATCTTTTTCCACCACCTGCAAGAAGGGAAAGAGACTTTTTACACAGGGAAAACTTTACAACACAGCTGGATACATTACTTGCAAGGAGAAAGCTTAATGTTTCTTCAACTTCTTTTCCAAAGCAGGGAGTAGAATCACAGATAAACTCCCCTTTCTTTGGTTCAGCTATGTTGGTTACATGTGTCCAGACACAATGATGCCTCGAATTTATTGAGAAAAAGGGAAAAAAGTAAACATATCATGTAGGTCTGAGTGTTTCAGCCATGGCCCACTAAGGCAACCCCTAAAAAACCCTTCACCAAAAATAGCAAGCAGACTTATTTGTGAGCAGAGAAAGAAAGAGCGTGTTTTGGACTTGAGTTTTGAATTCTTGTTATCTCCACAAAACCTCGTATCAGCCTTATTGATCAGGCTTAAGTGACCTCTGACCCTTCCACTTCTTACTATTAGAAGAGATGGAGAAAATGAGAATAGACACAGAAAACAGACAGAAGCACAACTGGTAACAGACTGTGCAGGAAAAGAAAGTAAAAAGCAGAGTAGAAACCCTATTATAGGTACCAAAGGTCAGACAGCACGTACCAAATGCCTTTAGTTTCTTTTTCATCCCTGACAGCGTTAAGTGTACTCGTGTTACATTAGCAGACATCCAAAAGGAAGTAATATGAAATCCTAACCAAGAACAAATCTCCTTTGCAAGTTTTGAGTCGGCTTCATCCATTTGTAAACAACACTACCAGCAGTTAACTATCAGATATAAAATGAGATTTTACTTTGACCTTTGCTCCATGGCCAGAAACCGAAGGTCTGCTCCTGCCCACAGGTTGCAGAGCCTGGCTTCCTGCGGCATTGTTATTAACAGAAGGTAAGAAGCATTTCCAAATTCACCGAGTGCCAGAACAGGAGCACGTGTTCTCAGCTCTCACACACTGCAAGTCCTCTTACTGCTTTTAACCCAAATCCCACCCTGGCACATGTTGTTTCTATAAATTAATTGCTCCCAGTTTCAAATGGCAAAACGAAAGAGAAGGCACTTGTGTAAGCCTTTTTTCTTGCTTAAAGCCCTCTGCACTGCTTCATTTTTTGTCTCTGACATGTGACAGGATTAGTCCCAAGAGACAAGGTTCATATTGAGTCTGCATTTTTATAGCCATCCAATACAGTTACTGCTACAAGGCACAAGACGGGGGGGCTGTTTTGTTTCTATACTCTTAATTTCTGCACTGGGGATAATCCACAAGGAAACAGTTCTTCCTTCTGTCTCTGGGACGCCTTCCAGTAAATCACGCAGCACTTGTGTTGCTGCTAGTCAAAGCAGTACGGTCTCATACCCTTGCCTCCTGTATACATACCAGCTAGTAAGAGCATGTATTGGTCTTCTCGTGACCATTCAGTTCGGAGCAAGCACTGCAGCAGTTCAGTAAATAGGCAGACACGAGCAGGTAATTCCAACAGAAATACCTGTGACTGACTCCTAGGCTCCCATGAACTGCTGGCCTTTCACAGACATTTCCCAAGCTAAAAGCCTTCCCCAAAAATCTGTACCCTCACTGTGAGTTGAGTTCCTTCCCAAGGTCTGCAGCAATGGCCACTGCAAACCCTTTCAAACCAGTTCCCAAGATAGCCAGGCACAGAGAAAAACCTTCAGAACAGTTTTCCAGATGAATATTTAAAGAATATTCACGTCAGTGCTATCCTTAGATCAAAGAAACCTCTCAAGAATTCTTCTTGAAAGTTTTCAAAGAACATTCCACTATGTTCTCCAACTGAGCAACTGAAGTTTTGGCAAATTGTTCCTTTAACAGAGTTTTTTTTGTTTTAACACACAGTAAAACACAAGCCTAAGTCTTTGTTCAGCAAAGCATGCAGCCACTCAGCTCCACGGGCTTTTAGTGAAGTACTCAAGCATGTGCTGAGTCCCATCATAGCCAAACCTTGGATCAGCCTTACCAGCAAGTGGCTCCTACTGTGCAGAACAACGACATGAACACCCCACACTCATAGCTCACACTCACAGCCCAGTTTCCTACTGCACTAACTTCAGACAACTCCACTGTAGCTGTGTATCTGCAATGCTGACAGAGACGTGGGGTCAGAGGTAAGGGTCATGAGCTTGGAGGACATTCATTTGACACACAGGAGGGAACGGATGCCATCCAGAGGGACCGTGATGGACTGGAGAGGTGGGCCTGTGCAAACCTCATGAGGTTCAACGAGGCCAGCTGCAAGGTGCTGCATCTGGGCTGGGGCAATCCCCAGCACAAATGCAGGCTGGGCAGAGAATGGATTGAGAGAAATACCTGTATTTTGTACAGCTCCATCTGAAATCAAAATTCCACAGGCTTTGATTTTAAACCATTTAATGTGGTTTCCAACACAGACATTCCCCCCACCCCCCTTAATATTCAGGATAAAAATACAAATATTGAGCATGTTTGAACTAAAATTACATGCTACGTATGTAACACACCTTCCAGTTGATGAAACCAGAATTGCCTTTATCTCCTATAAATTGTATGTGCTGTTTTCCATCATATCCAGGCAATATAACCAAGTTAACTTTGTGATAGTTGTGTGCTAACTTTCACTCCCAGCAAAGAGGTGCTTAAAATAAACAGCCCAGACTATGAAGTATTCAGCTCTTCTGAGACTTTTTCTTGACAACATGACAGACCGGGATAATGCAAAAGAGTAGCATTGGCTACCAGGAAAGTCCCTGTCTTGTCAACCTCCCCTTACTGTGCAGTTTTGTACTATGGCAGTAATATAAATGCATACGAGTATCAGCAACCCATTAGCAATGCAGAGCTGCCACGAATACACGCAGCAGTAACCTTTCCTGGTCATGCTTTCACAGTCTCTCCAGCAAATTGACTGGAATACTTGGTCAGGACTCCAGACAGGTGGATCCATACCCTGATTTGCTACCTGGTGTTTCAGCAGCATTGCCTAGGAGCTCCTGATCACCCCCTTTCATCACAATCTCTCACAGGCAGAAGTGTGCCAGCAAACTCCATGTTTGTTGCCACAGACTGGATTGCCAAATGAGTCCAATCATCTGTTATCTTTCTTGGATGTTCATCTGCTTGGGGCATAGCTCAAATGATTTTGGCAGCACAACCAAAAAGGGAACCAAAAAACAAAGTCACTGGAGGCTCTGGGCCTCCTCCTCCTCTCTGATCAGGTGGAACTGCGGTCGCATGAGTGAGCAGGGAATGATGCTGAGAGAGTCTCGACATGTGGAATGAGCTGGTACTGCTGGTAGTGGTTTCCAGCTCATGGTTTATGGTTTCCTGCCTTTTTTTTTTTTTTAATCTTTTTTTTTTTTTTTTTTCCTCCAAACCAAGGACTGCCAAGGTAACGTGATAAAACCTTTTAACTCTTCACAAGGCCAGCTCCAATACGGTTTTGTAAACAGGGAACTATGGTTCCATAAAAACTGCTACAAAGCACCAAGGAAGACGACATTCACAACATGTTCTTTAACTTCAGGACATAGCCAGAGGAGATAGAAAGGAAAGGTTTGTTTTCAGCTGACAGCCTTCAGGACCCACACCTGCTCTTTCTCCCCTTCTCTACCTCACCCCACATCTGTAAGCGTTCCACAAAACCAGCTTGGTGCAGCTACGTCTCTCTTCTGCTTTACTGATTGCAACACATTTTCCATGAGTTAGCCAAGAGTCTTTTCCAGGAAGACAGACTTCTCTACTGATAGACACAGAGCAATGCTCCTGTAATACTTAAGCAATCATTGATGCTGAAGCACCAGCTATCTCTGAATATGAAGAGTTAGCAAACATTCCCATACCTGCCATGAGCAACATATTGGTTATGAACTAAAGCTCGTCTAGCACCAGAAGAACAATTCTCTTCCATCTGAGTATACTTAAAATACAAAAACCACCACCAAACATAACAGTATAGCCTCTGATAGGGCCTGGATTGCCATAGATGATTGTGGCAATCCCCTGTTGTAAGACTGAAAAAAGCTCTCAACTCACTCTGAAAATTTGGGCTCACAAGAAGGGATCTGAAGTGACTAAAACCTTCACAGAAAGAGAACAAGACAAATTAATGGTAAATCTATCACCTGTCAGAGCAGAAAATTCATACATCGTCCTATGCAACTGTTTCACGATCTCATTTACAAGACACAATTAGCTGGTCATAATTAAAACAAAGCTTCAACTTTTTAACATCCTTTTGGCAACAATTAGCAGCTGAAGAGTCAGTTAACACTGACATGAACCATTACTGAAAAGTGCAAGCAAAGCTTCAGGAGTTGTCTCCTTTATAAAAGCGCAGAACCAGGGCTGACTTCTACATCAGTATTACATTAAAGAGACCTTGGATTAATTTTTAATCCATACTATGCAAACTTCATTATTCAGCTAGCAATTGATAATTAGACAAAACGAGGCTTTGACATCAAATGTCCCAGGTTTTTTCCAATGCTTCCAAGTTGTGTTTTTTTTTTTGTTTTGTTTTGTTTTTAACAAAACCTTGGAAAGTTCAAATTCCAGTCTAGCTTGGGATCCAAATTCAGAACTAAAACACCCTGATCGTAGCAACAATCTAATCCACATTTACACATGATTAAATTAGAACGCAAGATCAACAAAAGCAAAATTGATAGGAATCCTATCCCAGTCTTCAGGGCAGCGCACAGAGCTTTTTAACCAAATAAAAATAGCGTGTGATCCCTCAAGGGATTAAAAAGGCTAATTCTCTAGCCCAAAATTAGTTCTGCATCTTATTTACCCCTGAAGAAGGCACAATGAATGTCCACAAACTTGGCCCCAAACTATACTGCAGATAAGCAGCCTTCTCCCCTCCCCAGGTTTCTCTGCTACCAGCTGCTCTGCACAAGTTTCTCCACCCAGGTATCAGGAAAGAGGAAAGAGGCAGGGCAAGATTAACACCGGGCTAAACTCAGAAATTGTATTCAGAGTTTAAAAGAGGTAGTCTTGACTTGTTACAAGTTGTTGCAGAGCAGAGCCTGCAATGCTAGCTGGGGAAGTCTAAATGGAGAAATGAGACTCTGAGAGAAAAAGCTGAAAGGTGTGCTGTGTGTGCAGGCACCACCTCCCACCCTCCTGTCAGGCACCACGACTTCTGGGGGTATTGTCTGCAGCTGACCTGGGTGATACTTGAGTTTTCGATATATGCAAAACAGGATCAGGTAATGGGTTTTAGATTGTAAAGACTTCTAGCTTCTAAAATGGAAATGGGATAAATATTTTCCTAAGGTCACTTCTTAAAGACAAATGCCCAATTACTTACTGAACATATGAATTATAGAGATGCTTATATGTGAGCTGCATTTTCCAGATCTATTGTAATTACTGAAAATATTTCTAGTAAAAGTAGTTGCCCCAGAACGGCAGCAAATTATTGCCAACAAATCTCAACTGTAAAAGGAACATTATATTGCTATCTGAATAATTCAAAAACTAAAGATAAGGAAGGGAAAAAGCCAATAAGCAAAGCAGTAAGTGTAAGTAGCCTTGACAGTTTAATATTCAGAAGTGATCATAGCAATTTTGCTGGTATTAGAGAACTTCAGAGGAAGAAAAGAAGACTAGAAAAATAAGTAATCAGCAAGCCATCAAGGAGCAAGCTAAGAATGCTGGAATCTTCCTTACCTTTTTACCATTCACAAAGAAAACAAGTTCATCCCCTGTCTCGTCTGGCGCCATCCTGCACACCTTCCAAAATAGACTCAAATAGGGCCACGGGCACCACCAACCCCTCTCCCCCCTAAGAGCAACCCTACACCTAACAGGGAAGTGAGCACCAGCGACACGACAAGTAATATGAGTCTGTCTGAAGACCGTCTGACTTTATTTCTCCGTAAGTAACCTGTGAAGTCCCACGTTATATAAGGGCCAACAAAGAGGCGTGCCAGCTGCTTTTGGTTGGTGCTTCTGCAGCAGCAATAACAGAAAAGGAATTGGAACAAGCAAAGTGACCCGCCCCCTTTTATATAGCAACAGATCAACTTGACTCACGATCCAGCTGCATTCCCTTTGGGCTATGCTGCCAAGCTTGGGATACTCAGGGTGCCACCGCAGCAGCTGCCAGGAAGTCCCAGCATTTTGCAATGCAACGCAAAGTCTGGGTGGGGGGCATTGTCCAGAGGGAATGGTTGCAGAGGTGGAGAAGAAGGGTGTCCCAACTCTCCGCTGAGTATTGACGACAAAAACCCTCTCTTTCCTTCTCTCCGTGCATAGCCATTCACCTGGCATTCAGTTCAGTGAGGTCTTCCTTGTAAGAGCACTTCCTTATCAACTTAGTAGAGTGCCTGAAAGGCTCTTTCACCATTTTATCTTAGACTTTTAAAGCTACAGTGCTACCCACCTTCAAGGATGTAATTCACACAGGTATGTACTTGTTCAGATTAAAAACAATTCTAGAGAGCTGAACCTCTGGTTCAGCACGTTAAAAGGAAGCACTGAGCTGAAATCAAAATATTTTCACTGGGCTCTAAAGGCCTTTGTGCTTACCTTTTGTGGTTTAATCATCACATCCTGGATTCAGGTGCATGTCGCCAGTGAGACAGAAAAGCCAATGAAGAATTTGTGTCTCCTCTCTTTTCCTTTTTTTTGGTGGTTTCTTCTGGTTTCATATGGTTTATACAACCACATTTTTTTTCCTTGCTTAAATCTTCCTGATTTTTCTCCCCAAAACTGTTGCAGAATCGTCCACAGACCCCTAGACAGGACATGCATCATTTTCATGAATAAGATTTCTAATTACTTAGTTCCAGTTTAAAACCACACCACGAAATTGCACAATTCCAAAATGCAACAGAAGTTTCCTAGCACAGTAGTTAATCCTATCTGCTGCAGTCCGAGTTCTGTGTCTTTTTTTCCTTCTTCAGCTTACTAGGTCTCATTAGTCGTTATTAATTTTCTACTTTTCTTAATATTCCTTGGAAATTAAGTCTCCCTATGAGAAACCTCTCTAGTCAATTCGCTAGATAACAAAACCTAATTCAATTACAATTTTCAGAAAGTCTTTCCTTCAGCATATTGGAAATATGTCAGAGTGAAAACAGATTATTTATACCAGTTTTTATCTTCCAACTCATGTAGTCTACTGTCCAGCTCTTCCTCCAGAAAGCTCGTTTATAACAAGTGTCAGGCACTGTCTCAGCACTTCTTTACAGGTACTCATTTTGCTGGAAGTCTAGCACACAGCAAACTTGTGCTTAACTCTGGTTGCCTTACTCAACATTTGCAGGGAGCTTGTGCCTAACTGAAGCAGTGCTGACACCTACTGTTTGGCATCTCCCACTCCGGAGTAGCGTTAGATAAATAACACTTCTCTTCAAGAAATCTTCAATTCTTCTGCTTTCTATCTGTATGCAAATTTACAAGAACAATCCTCACATAGCAAGCACTCATCTCAAAATTAGTCTACACAGCCTTAATACTTTTAAATAGTTTTGTAATATTTTAAATATCAATTATTACTCATAACCACAGGTACCACGTTACAGCAATCTTGGAGCAACCAGACATTACAGCATTAACATCAAAATCAAATGGAAGTGGTTTCGTAATCTGTATCTTCCATAATGCAAGATGTTGTTCTTAGACTTACAAACACTTGTAATCATACGCCATCACTTGTTTAAGGAATCCCACACCTGGCCATGGTGAGAGCCTAACAGAGCTGAACTATCCCGTGCTGCTTAAACCACTAACAGAATCTCTGGATTTACCATTGTCAGGTTTTATTTTTGACCCCATCAACCAACTATACAGGTAATACAAAGCGAAATGTAAAGACAAACACGTGTGACAGTGACATCTACATGCAGAGAATATAAAGCTTCAGACCTCATCTCTGAGGTCTGATCACAGAAAACCAAATCAATTCATTCTCTCTAACTAAGGCTATACTCCTTTTAGAGGAATTTTCCAGGTTCTCTGAATAACTCTAGAATGTCTAAGTATCTCCTACTGAAGTCTCTTAGCCCATTTGGAGAATCCCACTCTAAACAACAGAGAGGGTTACCAGAAATTTTTAAAAAAATCAAAAAAAAATTCACACCTCGGCAAACTTCTGTATCGTAAGAAAATTTCCATTAGCATAGCTATCCCTTAAGTTAAAAAAAAATAAAACTTTTGTCAAAAACAAAGACTGCTTACAAGACAAAGTATTCTGACCTGGCAGCCAGTGAAAGCGTAGCAGGTTTCCCATTTTAGAAATCATCCCTTTGCCCATTCATACCTGAGAGCTTCTTATGTTGCAGAGGTTCAGAATTCCCCACGCTCTCATTAACTCAGTAAAAAGTTCAGAGAGTAGCTGATATATTATTACATCATCAAGAAAAAAAGCAACTAGCTTTTCTCATTCTGACTCATTCTGCAATCCTGCAGACCTGGCTGTTGCAATCCTAATGATAATCTCTTTTGCAGATGATCGTATGCATAGCTCAATAAAGACACTGAAATTTATAGAAACACCATTACTACCTGAGGAGTTCACCACCAGAATTAAGTAAACACATAAAAGCACAATGACAAACAGATGTCATGGTAATGAGGAAGAGGATTACCCAGAAGTGAGGAGGTTTGTTATTTTGTTCACACATTACTCTTTGGGGAAACAGGATGGAAGACAGGCTCAGCTCTGAAGAAGATGCAAGAAGAATCAAGATGATTTTGTGGAGGCCTTTATGAGGAACCGTTTGGTAAAGCAGATAGTAAAGAAAAGAAATTCCCAGGTCTATAATGCAATGCCTGATGTATCGAGCGGGAAAGCTTTAGATCTGGAAATCTCTCTTCAGCTGGTACAGATATCCCTCGTGCACTGGTATCTTGTTCTCAGGGATCTCAGGATCTCTGCAGTCTAACCACCTGCTGAAATCTAGTGTCAGCTGTAAGATTACTTAGGGGCTTTACATACCATATATTCTACTTGATGAAGATTAATTTTGTTGCTTTGTCATGAGTATTCTCTGTATAAGTAAAATTAGAGAAAAACAATATATTAATTACACACTGTGAATATTAAGGCTGTCTAAGGAAGCCTGTTCTTCTCTTATAGGATCTGTTGTCCACTGTTAGAAACAGGCTCCTGAAATAAAAGGACTTTTGATCTGACATTAGGACATATAGGGACATTTGCACTTCATTAGCAAAGTCTCTCAAAAGACCTCCAAGAAATGCAATCTTCCCAGGATCTTCACTCAGGCAGTAGACTTTAAAATAAATAAATAAATAAATAAATAATCCATAAAATTACCATACAAGTATGAAAGTAGTGTATTGGTTACTTTTTCAATAGTACTTCTAGAGGTTAAAAAAAATGGCAATGTTTTGAAGTGACATTTTAAAATTCCTTTCTGGTTACAGATACAGTTCTGAAAAAAAGATCATAGTCACAAATCAAACTAGAGAACTTCACCGATGTTTCTGAGAGGATACTAGCTCATTACTCGTGAATCACTAATTGTCCTGTGTTCAGGTTGTAATTGTATGGATACTTTATAATAGCATGTATGCATTTCATGAACTACGACCTCTTCACCTGCATTTGATGATGGGTGGAGTTTAATTATAGTTATTTTCCTAGTCTGACTTCCTCTGACAGCACTAAGAGGAGAATAAACTTAGCTAATTCTGTCTTCTGTGGAAATGTACCGGTTGTCACCAGTCTTCAGAACAATTACCAAAGCAAGCTCTTTTGTTTCAATCCATTTGCAGTTTTTCTTTGATAACCCAGGTCTAATGTGTCAGTCAAAAGGTGTTTCAGATGGGTAACCTGAGAAGCAACTCCTCAGGCAGGTTTTTGTAATCGTGATTCCTTGCCTTCATCAACATCGTCTTCATCAGTAGTTCACACAATAGCGATCGGTTTTCTTGCTTCCAGGGTACAATGAGATAAATTTCAGATACCTGTCCTGAAAACCTAAGCAAATAGTTTTATAGTATATTAGTATATTTGCTATCTCTACAAGTCTTCTGGCTGGCACGTGTATATTGCTGCTAATCACCTTCTCATTTGAGAATGCAATATTTTGGTGGACAGTTTGTTCAAAAGACAAGAAACCTTTCACAGCTTTTGCTAACAAAAAAAGGCTGCCTGAATCAACCTAACATTTGACTGTCCTGTCTAGGAAGGATTTGTATGTGAAAAGTTTACAAGCAGTCTCCAACTGCACAAGTCAGTGTGTGCCTCTTCAAAGCCCCTGGCTAAACAGAGACACAGACTCCGTGTAGTGCCCTGTGCTCTGACTGCTTTCTAGCTCCCAAATGTTTTCTACCTTTAAGATGACTGACAGTTTTCAAAACCAGACCTGTCTAGACCGGACAAGTCTAGATGACTTGTTGTCAGTCAAATATGAGAAGACGGTTGCCAAGAAAATTTCAGAAGGGCTCTGTTATCAGTATAATACAAGATGACAGATGCAGGTATATTGCAAAATACATCATTACTGAAATAGGCCAGTTGTCTGAAACTAGCCACTGTGGCCAGCTTTTACCTCCCAGGTTGTGTTGACTCCTCTTAAATCATGAATGATTTGAAGTGAGAATTTCCAAGGCCCTAAAATCAGCAACAAGATTGAAGAATTACCTTCCAAAAGAAATAGTCCATGAAAGAAATATTAACTGCTTTCAAAATGAAACTTGAACAGTCTACAAACTGGCTAATATGATGTTATATGCATATAACTGCAAGAGCTGAAAGTTGTTACTTCAAGTCCAAGAACATCAACTACCTCCGATTTTCATTAATTTGTTTAGAAGCCAGTTAAAAAAAGATTAATTATTCCCTTTATTACAGTTCTTCCTCTTTTTTGCATGATGAAATAGAGATCTCAAATATTTCTGATCACTTACTGTGACTACCATTTTACCTTCTAATGACAAATCCGAACCAATTTTCTCTTGGTTTGGAGTGGTTTTCCTTTTTAAAATGAATATTGTTTCCCTCTTTTTATTCTTTTTTTTTTTTTTTTTTTGTATTCTCCATTATCTTATATCCAAAACCAAATGATGAAGAGCTAACAGTTTTTATGGCAGGAGGCTATTTCACAAAGTTCAAGCAGGGAAAATAAGGTTATGAGTGATTTGCCAATAACAAATGAATCTTCAGAGCTGTTGCAATAAAAACATTTAGCATGACTAAAGCAGACACCTATCGCTAGCGTAGATTTCTTCTTTCAGCAGAACACTGCTGAAGTATTTTGGATGCAAACTTGATTAACAGCCTTGCTAACTTAGACATTAAGATGGTTTTTAACCAAACACAGCTCAGAAAATACTTGAGGAAATGACAGCAAAACTAAGATAAACTATAAAGAGGTATGTAAGAGACTTCTCAAAGCTACTTTCCCCAGTACAAGGGAAAGGTGTTCTAATGGTTACTGAGGTTGGGATTATCCACCCTGATAATGGACTGCTAGGTGTTTGCTGCTAGTTGTGTTACTAACAACGCAGGAAAGTTCAATCACAAATCTGTCTGGTTTCTGCTGAGTAAACGTGAGGCCTCTGTGCAATCATTTCTCAAAGTTCCTACAGATCTTGCCAAAGCATCTAAAGTTTAAGTGGTCAGACAGCCAATATTACTCGCTTTGATTTAATAGATACAAAAGGCTTTTACTCCCCGTGAGAAACAACGTTGTGTTTTTGCAATAGGTGCTTTTGCAGTGGAGAATTCCCCTAACCTTGCATATTTATAAGTGATGGTGTGGCACAGCAGTGGGGAGTATGTTAAGCAGATAAGGGGAAGGTCCCACTGTCCCAAAATAAGGAGGATAGCTAAGAAAAGCAGGATGAGCAGTATGTCAAAGCAGGCTCTGCTCCACCACTTCCACCCTGTGGAAGACAAAGCAGCTACAAAGATGGAGAGAAGAACCCCAGTCTAGTAGAACACCCGTAAGATCAAGGAACGGAAACCAGTCTCATACATGATGACGATTTCACAAACAGCAGAAATTGATGGCAGACAGGCTTTCACTTAACTCCCTTCTGGAAGCTACATTTTATCCTTTAAAGGCAGGATTCATTTACCCTATTTGTCTCTTCCTATGAGATGCAGCCCTAAACAAACTGACCTTCAAAGCCCCATTTTGATCTATGGAGTGGAGTCATGTATTGAGTAATCTCCATTTTTCCACGAATACATCCATTATTTGGACTAAAAGGACATTTCCAGTTTTGTTAATTGTTTATATTAAATTCATTCAAAGAATAAATATTCAAATAATATTTTATATTCTAAAAGCTAGGTATAGCTTTTAGAATATTTTAAGTGTATAAAAGTATCATTTGCAAAGGCAGATTCGTAGAAAACCAGTCTTTTTACACACTCCACTTTCATGCGGGTAACAAAGGGCTAGATTTAGACTTTTCTCGCATCTTCTGGAGGAAATTGTTGTGGTACAGAAAAGTTAAATGACCTGGCCAAACAGCTGGACAAACAGTGATGACACCAAGGGTGAAATTTTCAAATGCTTTCTCACTGGACTCAGTGGGAGGGAAGTTAAATAAACACTGAATGATATCTGAAAAATTCCGCTTAGTGGGAAACCACCCTGGTTTCACTGAGATCAGAATCTGAATGCAAATTGTCTGCAACATTAAATGAAATTTAACATGTATATAGCTTGTTTACACTTAATGGCGTTGATGTCCCAGCAAAAAGGATGTAATATAAGAGCAATAAAAAGTAAGTAAATAAAATAAATGCTTGAATGTTTTCCTACACTGACTTGGAAGGCATGGAAATTACATAAATATGAAAAGACAATGTAATAGTAATAATTTTCCTGGAAATGTTTTGTTTTCTTGACTAAGAAACAGCTATAGAGTAGTTTATTCCACAGTACATAATCTGGTGAGTAGGGAGAGTTTACCAAGAGCAGAATGTTCAAAGACTATTCTGTTGTAACAATTCAGTGATCTGTTAATGAATTACTGAATGACTAGTGCTGAATCGCTGTATTCACTACTACAGATAATGTTGCAATCTGCTAAGATAAACTGAATTGTTTAATTTATATTTACATATCTTACCTGTATTACATGGTGATGCTATTATGCTAAAACAACTAAAAAATATATTACATATAAAATTGATTCCTTTCCAGTTTGGAGGCATGGAGTGTACCATTATTAATGCTGCCTTTGAATTTATAAGACCTGTTCCTAAATTTCAACATGCAGCATAAACAATGTTTGTGTCAGCATTGCCTGTGAGAAAAAACATTATTGCCCTTGATCTCTTAACCACACTGATGTCAGAAGACGTTTCAATGCAGGAAGATGACATGCTGCTCAGGATAAACTAACGGGGGAGAAAAAGATTCCATGTTCAGGGTCTGCTAATCAGTGAACGCCTGACGCAGCAGCAACTTCACAGAAAACACGTCCCTATTGGGTGAGGAAAGGGAGCAGGTCCTGAACTCAGTTTGCTGGGGAGATCAGCAGCAGTACTGGTAGGGTCAAGGGCCCAGCAACCAGTGCCTGGGCCCCGTGCCCAGTGAGGGGCAGGCAGGGATGGTCAGCGAGGCACCCAGTCGGGCTGTCTTCTCACCTGCCCTGCTCTGTCCAGCCTACAACCAAGAGAGAGACTGCCAGCCATGAAATATCATCGACTGCCCACTGATGGCAGCTCTACCACCCAAAGCCTTGGTTGAGACAAGTTGAAATGCAGCAAATCCTCTCGTAAGTATAAATTATCAAAGATGAAGGAACTGGAAAAAAACCACATTCTACTGTTTATGTAAATAGTAATGTAAAGCGAGTATATACACTATATTGAGCATAATGTGATCTCGCCCTCATTTCAACCCAAGGCACTCAATCTAGTGACTAAGCATTAAAATTGTTGAGATGGTCTCTTCACTCTGTTAGTGCTTGCTATTTCAAGACAGTCCATAACAGGCTTGTGGACAGTGCTAGGCATCTAAACCTAGGGAAAAGAAAGAGCTTGACAAGGGCAACACAAACATTTAAACAATGAAAAATTCATGATCATGAGAAAAATTATTTCAGGGGGCAAATGGGAAGGTGATTTTGTTCCTTTAGGAAAAAAAAAAATCTCTAAATAATTCCACCTCTATCACTTAAACTCTTCTAGCCCCTGCCCTGACTGACCAGTCGGGGCAGGATGGCTTCCTGTCGTACTCAACTTCTGCATTACACAGGACTCTTAAACTGCTGCCCTGACAAGCTATAAATAATTAACTTAATCCACACTGTGCAAGGAACAGGGCAACAGATTACAAAATCCATTTATGCAATTGACAAGTGTTACATTGGGACATTCAGAACATACCTCAGCTGCCTTTGTCCTTTCTGTTTCCAGTTCCTAAAATGATGATGAAAAGCACTGAGAAAAATAAATGTCTCATAAGCAAGATTTTACTTAAATATGGACAGCCTACAGAGGACTAATAGAAAAAAATACAGAAGTCACTTATTGACAGTCTGTCATTATAGACTTACTAATGCTTAACTAAAAAAAAAACAGTTCTTTGCTCTATTTATTCCACTGAGAAAAGCGAAAGCAATCTGAAACATGGTAACAGAGATAATCAGGGTAAATAATCCACATAACTTGTTTTCTCTTTTGTCCTTTCAATTTGTGATCTGAAAAGTAGCAGTTACATTATATGCTTTTTATTTTAAAGTCTTCAGAAATCTTTGCAGCACTTCATATATTCACTTGATGTATTGATATGTAAAATCTCAGCAAACATTTATCACAATGCAAAAAGCTTCCATGCTACTGTAACTGACTAATCACAATTTTGAGTACTATTAAATCATTTAAACATCATTATCCAAATGACAATATTAATTTCCTCGACTGCAGAAGAACCTCTTGTCAGATTGTTTGGTGAGACCTTGTAAACCTCCTCACTTGCTCCAAGTTGAAAAATCCAACCAAATTTTTGTTGTTCCCTTTCCATATACAGGATGTATCAAAATCATTAAACATTAAAGACCATTAAACTGCTGATCAGTTTAATATTGCATCTCACACGTTATTTTAAATAACCATCTTTGATTGTGAGGATCATGAATGAAGACCTGACAACTGGTTAGTAGTTATAGCAAGACAGCAGAACACTCTTTCCTCAAGTGAAAGAAGAAATTACTCCAGATGACACCATGTTTAATAGGGTAAAAATTACACTTCAAATAAGCCAGGCAGGCAACACTTATCACAGATGGTCTCTGAGAAGGTGCAGCAAGTGAGTTACGCTGTAAACAGGTCTAGAGCTTTCTTCTACTAAGTCAGAAGACAATTATTTAATGACCTATTTTGTATTTCAAGAGTTCTGCAGCCAGTCACACAGCCCAGCATTCAGCCTGGGCTGAACAATGCCCCAGGAGGGAATGTGACCTTACAGGGCTTTCTGTCTGGCAGTCTTGCACTCAGGTGTGTTGATACACCCAAAACATATATCCGCAGTAAGTTCAGCAGAGGTCAGTGTTTGCACAGTCAGACATCTCACCTATGGTCATGGTTAGTCACCTGGAGATTTCTATCTGGCTCCATAGTTTCTTTTACGAGAAAGGAAAGGCTGGAGCAGATGGCTCCTAAGGCTTCCTTTGTGTATCTTCATTTCCTTCAGTTTTACCTTTTACACTGCTACCTAACTATCTTAAGAGTGTAAGTCTTACTCCTCTCAGCAATCTTCTGGTTTCCCTCTCTTTGAGTAATCTAGGTTTTTCAAAGAACCACTCATTTTCCAGAGAAGCAATAGAAATATATGGAGAGTGCTTGCCTCAAAGACATTTCTTGAATAGATCCCATTGCTCTTTCATAAGAACCATACTAAAAGAACAATGTATTCTATTTAGATTTCTCTTACCTAGCACTCATTCAGGCATCTTTTGCTGCTGCAAAAATTAGTGTTCATGCTAAATCAAAAGAAGTTTCCCGTTCTGTTTAAGGCAAGTTAACAGACCCTAACACCTGTCCAGCTAGGCTTAAAAGCACATTGTGAGGAGGCATTCAGGTCTGTTGTGCATAGAAAAATCATAAATAGTATACTTAAAAAAATAATAATAAATAAAATAAACAGTACTGGCTTCTGAAGCAGCTCATTTAAAGTACTTAGAAATGAGAGAGCTTTATGTGATTTATGGGATATATACATTTAATATCTTACCTAGACTTCTGATTCTGCTTTTTTCCCCTCCCTCCTGTTTATAGGACATTGTGTTTTCATCATGGAATGGCTCATAACTATATTCACTAAATATAACTTCTTTCATTGTCAGCTTCTCAAACAAAGTGCTCCTAATACATCCAGTATTTTGAAAGGCTCTGTGTTTTCCCCTCCCAAGCAATTACAGTCAGTCCCAATAAGTTATGAGAAATATCTCAATGATTTTCTTGACAGCGTCTTCTGTGAAGCTAATTTATTCACAACTGCAATGGCAGATGTCCTGTGAAGAGAAACACACAGTACAAGTAAATCATAATCTCATATTCCCTGTGACCCAATGCTTAATTCCTCCTGTTTCCTCACTGGTGAGTACTACAGATGCACAAACTACTCGACTCTCTTCTATACCATAAATGTACAATTTTATTTGACCAAATTTTAATTTCTCCTCTTCCCCTTATTTTTTTTCCCTTCTTCTCTCATGATATCTGTCCTGATAATAAAAAGATCATCCACATATTTGTAACAGCAAAAGCCCTTCCAGAGGTCAGAATTGCTCTAAAACTTGCCCAAATAAATTTGGTGATTCTGTGAAACCCTGAGGTAAAACTATATAGGTCCATCTATATTGTTGTTCCTATCCTATTTCAGGGTCTTAACTCTCGAAGGCAAATATGTTTCTGCTCACAGGGCCCACTGGACAGGCCCAAAAGGCATCTTTTCAATCTGTCACAGTGAACCACTTATGCTCATGTGGGATCTTGCTCATCATGGATTTGGATCCACAGGGTGGTGCTTCCACACTACCCCATTAATTTTTCATAGATCCTGTACCAGCTGGCAAGAACCAGCAGCCTTCCTTACACCAAAAGGGCAGGAGTGTTAAAGGGAGACTTGCATGGCTCCAATAATTTATCTTAAATCAGAGATAAAAGGACTGATTAAAGACTAATTTGTCCCTCAGTTAAGATAGGGTATTGCTTAAGCTTTATTGCCTCATATCCTTCCTGCAAATCTATCCTCAGGGGAGCGATATTAATTCCTCCTCTATTTCCTTCCTTGACCCACACTATGGGGTCTATTTCTTTTTCATCATCTTCTGTCAATAACTTCATTGAAACTGTTATTCCAGTCTGACAATTTATTATTTGAATACCCGATTTCAGCATCAAATCCCTTCCCAACAAATTAGTCCCTGCCTCGAGTGCGTACAAGAATTGCCCAGTGATTGTTTTATCCTCTAGTCTCAGTTTAGAGTCTCCAAAAAGGTGGCAGTGTTATCCCAGTCCCTTCTGTCCCAGTTACCTTCAGTGTTTCATTAGTTAATTTAAGCCCTGATACTTTATGGGCCACCGATGATCTAGTTGCCCATTACCTTCTTCACCACTTTCTCAATTTCCCATCCTCTGGCGAAGTTACTGGTCTCCTTCTATAGTTGTTTTTTTTTGTTTTGGTTTGTTTTTTTAGTACACTCTTATTTCCATAATATAACCTAAATGCCCCAGAAAGTGTTTCTGGCACAGCTAAGCTTCCCCATGTAGACCTTTATGCTTAGGTTAGATTTACCTTATCACTTCTATTCTCAATTTCTTAGCCCTGTACCATTTCCTAAGAAGCCTAGGTACACAGTGAAGAGGCTGAGAACACAACTGTAAGGATAAAGAACCCACAGTAAATCCTTCTGGTGGGACAACCAGACCCAGTCAGAAAATTTCTTGAATCATTTATCACCACTGACTTCCCTGAGGTTGAGGTCAGTAAATCTCCATAGAGTGGGAATATATGATAAATAATTATCCCCATAGATGGGAAATCCCCATCCTCAGAGATAAGTATTCCCATTTTTACAGCGTCTGGGCTAGGGGACTTTCTTGGTTTACTTTTTTTTTTCTTAATTGACAAAATCATCCACTATTTCTACCACTTTAAAATACATCTTCTAATTAATTTTTTGAAATTTGTATTACAGCTTTTCAGCTAAAACTGGTATCTTGGAATTTCATTTATTCCAGTGTCATAAGAAAAATAAAGAGTTCTCCATTGTTTACCAAAAAACAGACTCTGAGCTTTGCAATGTTGCAGAGCTAAATTAAGCAAATTCCCATGACTTTATCTCCAACTCTCAGACTCCCATCTGTGGTGGAACACAGATGAAAGACAACTTTTCTTATGTTCACTGCTTTACATACACAGAAATTCCATGAGTCCACTAGCTGATCTAGCAACAGGCAGAAGGAAAGAGCCCTGAGAGCAGCGAGAGCTCATCATTCCACTGTCCTGCAAACCTTTCAGTTGACTATATTTTCCAGATATTACCCACTATCGTCTAGGACTTCTGTTGCAGTCCTATATTCCCATTTATCAGTAAATCATTTGGTCCAGTGTTGTTATTGCAGAATATCATCTGCTGACATACATAAATTCAGGGAAAAGGGAGTCAGTCCCCAGCCCTGACGTCTCATAATTCTTCCTAGACAGTGAGAACTGCCTTGAAATAAGCAGGGCAGTCCAGCAGGAATTGTCCTGCAAAGAAATTCTACTCCAGAGCTTAACACTTGGAACACTCCCATCACAAAGAGTGTTACTTCCATAAATGTTCCCATCTCCTTTGAAGGTTTGACTTTGGACCTTATTAAAAGACCACTTGTAGAAATTGCAAAACCTTGGTAGCCTTCACAAAAGGCTGTGGAACTGGGCAGTTACACACAGTACTCCAGGCATTAGCAATTGTGCAACCTTTGTAAACCCTTGTTTGTAATTTTAACCTCCAAATTTGTTTGCCTAATAGTTGGAAAGTGATGCTGATGAAATATCTCTTTGCAGCATGATAGGCCATAGCTGAATTGCCCTTGGTTCACAGCCAAATCAGAGAAAAAAAAGGAAATGAAAGCCCTTGCAGAAACAGTATCTTGTGGTTAAGCTGCATTGATTTGAATATATACTTCCTAGTTGATATTTTGCATATTCCTAGAAGGTAGCCAGAGCCCTTCCTAAGTGCTACATTGGCTCTTCTGCAGTTAAATCTTACTTTTTTTCTCTCCAATCTTCAGAAATTCCACCTCAAGGTTTGTTCCTTTTCAACAGATGATGTACACAACCTAACAGTCATCACTATGGACTCTGCAGGTCTGGTTAACATCAATGATTTATTTCTGTTTAGGCCTCAGAAATATGTGCTGCTACCTGGAAGATGCATACTGGTTCTTCCTTGTCCTGCTAGATTAAAACCTTTGGTTAACAAAGATGGACTTCTCACACATGTTTACTTTAGTGCTAACTATGGCATGATGAAGATGAGATCTGAATGTTAAAGTTTAAGCTCGAAGATTAAAAGTTGATCTCAAACATTTTACATAAAATTTTAAGCCACTGAATTGCACTAACAAAATCTTTGGTCATAGGCATCAGGCTCAAAATCGCTTTTCCTTATAGTTGTAACAACTTACACACCCTGAAGGACTCTAATCCTGTTCAAGATATAATAAATAAAGCCCTACTGACTGCACTTGCAGGCACACAATCTCAATGTTACAGTTTACTCATACTCGATTCCCTGGTTTATTTAATCTAAAAAACTACAGTCAGAACGATTTTACAGGTAACAGTGCTGTGTTGAAATAACAGACCCAGGACTACCCTACAAATCTATGTTTACAAACAGGTGCAGAGTCAACTGTAATCTGAAACAATTTAAGATATTTTTGAGTTTATTTCCTTCCTCCATTAGTGAAGTGTTATGACAACGTCAACAAATCACATCCATGAAAAACTTTTGTTACAATAACTGTTGTGGACAGGTAACAGGATTGCTGCAGCAGGTGAATCAAAGGAGAAGAGCTAGTGTGCCATACTGGCCAGAGTTACTCTTTCTCAGCATCTTGTTGTGGCTCATCTACAAACATCTCCACCACTGCTCTCCCAAACTGTTCAGGAGCCCTACTTCAAAGCCAGTGAACAGAAGGACCTCTCAGTCTATCTTAGCTTTCTTAGCTTGCATTTGGATTGAAAGAAATATTTCTACTGAGGTTTTTATAGAGATTCAGCTGCTGGTCATAGAGCATGCTCTCAAAAATATTACTTTTAACGTTTGTTTTTGTTTGTTTGTTGTTGGTGTTTTTTTTTTTGGGGGGGGGGTACTTTTACTAGAGGAAATTTAGAGGAGCATTTTCTACAAAGAAAGTCAAAGTTTGCCTTGGATTCAGATTTGCATAGGAAAATCTTCCATCTTCCACAACTATAAATCACTTCCTACAAGAACAGCTAGCAACCAAACCTGATTTTGCCAGTAAAGCAACATGTATAGCAGAGTTGGGTTAGATCACTTACCCCTGGTCAAGCTGATGTTGCAGAGGACAGAGTACAGCTAGATTCAGTGTTTCCTTTGCTCAACAGTTAGTGGGACCATAAAAAAAAAACACTTTATCTTAGGTATCAATAAGCACAGTGAATGTTCTCTGAAGTCCCACAAGATGGCAGGAGAGGCAAAGAAATTTAGAGTTGGAAAAGCTTCCAGTCTTTCATAGTTCTCCTCTGTGAAGCTATTTGTACCTGAAGAATTAAATGGAAGATTATTTTAAAACAAGATGAGAGCAACCTTGAAAGGTGTATCAGGAAGTCCTCATGAATCTCCTGGAAACACGGGTATGGTAATTTGGTGACAAGGCAGCACTAATCATTCATTTGGGGACAATCTCCAGAATTGGTTTCTGGTAGAAAAAAAAAAAAACAAAAACAATAAGGGGACGGACGAAACTTCAACAATTGATTACAAATAGTGTTTAATTTTAAATATCACAGCATGCAGGAATTTTGTCTGCAATTTTTGTCCAGTTTCCTGAAATAAAAAGTACATTCAGCCAACTAAATTGTTCACTAGAACAAAAATCTTAGGTAGACACAGGCACACTAAAAGAAAACAGAATTCCCATTGCAAAAAATGAGCCCTCTCTGACAAGCAGCGTGAGCTCTTGAACAGGTTAGGTAAATGACAAGATTTCTTCTTGAAATCTTCTGATACAGCTCCCAGCATAACCACTGAGTTTCTTGAACGAGACAAGAACGTTCCTCTCTATTTTGGAAAACTAAAGAGTTAAAAACACCGCAGAAACAAGGCGGCTGTTATTTCAGCAATAACATTAGGTGACTGTTATCGACACGATTGGCCTGATTTCCTCACAAAGCTAATAAGAAAGCCATTGAAAAGGATAGAAAAACCTGAATCTACATTTCTTTCGTCTTCTCTTCCAGTAAGTGACTTCCGCTATTCTTGCAAAGTCACATTTTTTAATTTAAAAGCAAAAAACGTAGCTAACAGCTAATATAACTACATTGGATTTTAAGCAGGGGGGCAAAACTACTGCACTGTTCTTTCACAGCACTGGCTTTAGGAACCTTTTTGCCCAAACCAACCTCAATGACAGAGAGGTCACCCTTAAGAGAATACTAAAGACAAAGTAAATGAGTTTTTCCCAATCCTGCTTATAAGCAAAACTGTGAAGTGCCCTGAGACTAGAAAAAACCCTCCAAGAAGGAGTTCACTGTTACGGTATAAGAGTGGGAGGCACAGGGGAAGAAGGGCTTTATCTTGTCTATTTACATTCTGCTACTCTATCCTAGAGATAAGTTTTAGTAATACAAATAAAACATTTTCCTTGCACTGGAGGCAGCAAAAAGACAAAAGACTTCTCTGCCCACTGTGATTCTTAACTAGAGATGGCAGAATTTGCACACGGCTTCAAAAGAGCTGCACGTCCCAGTTAGTTTTTCAAGACATTTTATCCATTTCATCCACAATTCAATATTGATGAAGGTCATACTAATTGTTCTTCTTTTTTTTTTCTTTTTTTTTTTTTTCTCCTGTTTATATATGTATGAGTCATCACCAAATAGAAGGTTATTTGCAAAAACAGTCCCAAACAGCACAATTCTCTGGAAAAATATTTTGGGCCCCAAAAGACAGCGAGGAGACACAAACAACAAACCAACACTTCATAGATGTGCAACACTCGTGCCAAGTAACCACTTGTGAACACGGAAAGTAGTAAGAGAGAAAAATTATAAAACACCCCTTTGCCAACAAGTCCTTAGCAGTCTTATCTAACTAGCAACTCAGGCCTGCAGGAAAGCAACTACTTCATGGAGAGCAACTATCAGCATGCTACACATTCAGGCATCGAATGAGCGTCTGATCACTGACAGACCTGGGAAGACTGGTAGCTTGGAGACATGAACAAAGCTGCTAACTATTTCAAAGAGTCAGCAGATCTTAATGCTTTTTATTAGACTGAGTTACACGGATCAAACAGAACAAATGCAAATGCATACCTCTGCCTCATGCAAAATTAGAGGATACCCGCCACAGAAATCACCAGCAGGGGAAAATCAAGACGCCCCTATAGCTGGGTTTACTCCCTACCACTGCAATACTGCATCAGACAAACCCCAGCCAGGGAGGTTATGCCATCACACAAAAAAAAAAAAAAAAAAACAACAACCAGGGGTGACGAGGAATTCATCCGAATGGTCTGCACTCAGCTCTCAGCATGGCCCAGCCATTCCCAAGTAAGCAGATAAATCAGAGAGGATGCAGATTTCCGTGCTGATGGGTCTAAATTGTGAGTTTGTCTGCACTGCTGGCAATGATGTGGGAAAACACTATTAGGAGTGCTCAAGCCACGAGGACACAGAGCTAGCTGTCCCCCTCTAACTCTAGCAAGCATGGAGGGCTAGGATGAAGCTGGGAGCACAGGATCCTGTATTTCTTTAAGGCTATTTCTCCTTACACAATCACCTCTGCCTTTGGAGATTTTCTCCCAACTTTTAAAACCAGGCATCTCTTCCACCATCCTTGTTTACTTCTCACTCAGTTGATCACTGTGCAAACACAGTTTCACTTTGCCTCACTCCTACCCTGATACTATTTGCAGTTGGCTGTCGTAGTAGGTGACTTGGAACAAGAGAAGACACACACATTTGCTAAAATAGCCTGATTCAGTCAGTAAAAAGAGCTATTTACTTCTGTAAAGGCAGACTGGCCTGAGGCAAACACAAAGTTGAACCAAACAGTTATTTACCTTTGTATTACCCTGCAAAAATGCAACACAGGGCACACTTGTGAAAGCAGCAATTTCTCCATTGATCTTAAGGGCATGTTCAAAGAACCTAAGGAAAGGTCCTGTTATGAATCAAGAACATATTAAAATACAGATACATGAAGGATTTAAACTACTCAAACTAACTCAGGTTTCTAGTCATAATACTTTCAACTGATTGTGTTTTCCTCTGGTTTTCGTTTTTAACTGTAATGTGACTGACCCCATGAAGGAACTCTTCCAGCAGCACGTTATTCCTTGGGCACTGTAAGGACCTCTCATCTTCCCTCCTGCCTTCGACAAGATCTCACAATTTAAGTCGGGTGGCTGACCTGGGAAAATTCTGCCTCACACGATAACACATGAAATTTTTAAAAAAGACACAAGAGCTAAGCACACCAGCCTTCTTTAAAAACAAAACCAACCAACAAAACCCACAAAGAACACAGAACTCTTGGAATAGGTTTTGTTGTTCTAACGAGAGTTAAAATGCACGGAGTTGTGGCAGCAAGCCTTTTTCCTCATCTCAACTCACTCACCTGGCACACGATCCCTTTCCCTCTCTCCCAGTACCTTGGGTCCATACAACACTAAACCAAAAGTCAACCCACCTGTCTCGGGCTCGGTGGTGAAGCCCAGTCAATTACAGCTGCAAGGCAGAATATTTCCTGGCAAAACTTGCCTCTGGGAAACTTCCTCACAGGAACAAAACGTACACACCGATCGGGTACATTCACCCACAGCACAGCTGCAGTACCCTTATTACATACATCAGTATATTTAAGCTGCGTAAGAAACCTGTACCTACATAAGAAAGAAAGTGCTTAAATAATTGCAATTGTAATTAAGCACCAGCAAAGGAACGAAGAGAGGAAACATTAACGGCAAAGAAATCGTGAAGATGGAGCTGTCCTGGCCACCAAAGAGCACGAGAAGATCCTTCTGCTACTCAAAGGCCTGAAAGCCGGATTCTATAATCCAGATATTGATAGCTACATATCCCACTTGGCCATGCTGAGCTTGTGATTGCATGTACAGGGTGAGTGGCTACCACTGGGCATAAACACATAAAACAGTTGGGTTAAATTGGGAGATCTCAGTGGGGAATGCTTCTTTGAAAACGTTGCCTATTTCATCTTCGCTGGACTTCTTTTTTTTCCACTGGATAAAGGAATATCCACAATGGTCCAGAGCTCCAGAGTAAAACTCTCAGAATGTATCTGTTTGTCTGGGACCATACAAGAGAATGCTGTCCAAAATCCAAGCAACAGCAATACATGATAAAATGTTTCCAACTACAGAGTATCTCCAGTTATTTGAGTCAAAACAAAGAGGAAAACTTCAGCCCTTTACTACCGCACTCGTGTCTGCAGACTGCTTCGAGTACTGTCAGAGTTGGAGACTGTTCCTACAAACCTTCTTTAGTTCAGCTCTATAATAGCCACGAACAAAACACAAACCGACAAGATGCGCCACCTCTCTTTCCCCCCTTCCTTCCACCAGCAGGTCAGGTGAGTCTGCCAGCTCACGAGTCTTTAACCTCTGGCTTGGGAGCTCTCTGGAACCTGCAGGAGGTCATGAGTAACTGGAAAAAGCATACAGACATCAAACTTCAGTGTTCTGCACAGAAGTCCCTGATTTCCATGGAATACATTTTGAGTCAAGAAGGCAGAAAGCCGTTACTGAGGCACTCGAATGCTGCTTGTATTACCGCGATAACTGGAACTTGTTCAAAACCTGTAATTGGACAGATCTGATTTACTGTCCTTCATACCTATGTAATTAAAGCCCCTGGTAAAAGACTGGCTTTGCAAAATATTATGTGTTTCCACCATGCTCATTCAATACTTTAACCTCCTAAGAGTTTGTTAACACAATTTCAAAAGCAAAACGCCTGGAACACAGAATAGCTTCTTGCAGTAAGCTCCAGTCACTAAAATTAGCCAGTCCCATTTCCAAATCACAAATGTTCTCAATAGAGATAAAAATGAGAACTACCATCAAACATGTACAAGCCAGGTCTAGGGGTTTGGTTCCTTTCACAATGTCTCCCTGAATAACTCTCAGAGCTCAAAGGCATGGGCTATCTTTGCAGGCATCTTCACATCTAACATGCACAGAATCACAGAACAGCACTGGGATGAACCTTAAAGATCAGCTAATTCCAACCCCCTGTCATGGGCAGGGACTCCAAAAGAAAATCCTACACATGATAAACAATACCAAATCAGCAGTACGTCACAGAACAAATCAGGAATAAAGACAGGTAAAGTAAATATGACTTTACATCAAAAAAGGATTTCTAAAATCAATGCGGACTATAAACCACAAAGGAATCAACTTGATAATTCAAAGTCATTTCAAGCATTTCAAAAAGACTGAAAACCTCCAAAAAGTCAAGCGCAGTCACGTGGCAGAAACTTCACTTTCGCCACTTGCTGAGTTTAGCTTGCAACAGCAACCCAAAACAAAATACCTAAAACCAGTGCAGATGCCCACCTGTTTTACCCTGCTTATTCTTTTTATTATTTATATATTCTTTTTGTTATAGGACTACTTCTAGAACTAGTCATAAAACAGTCATAAAAAGATCCAAGGCCTACAGCACAAAACGTCTTCGTTCCTCTCAATCCAGCAGCAGTCAGGTGGCTATTGCACTAACACCACATCAGCTCTTCTGTGCTAGGGGAGCTACTAACCCCCTGCACCCAAAAATTCACCTTGTGCTATGAACATCCACTCTCACAAGAAACAACACATGGAACATCTAAGACCCAGAACAGCTGAAACAAAAACATACATCCACTAACAAAAAAAAGAAATCCAAAAGCTCCGCAAAACCAAAACAGCCCTACCTCTACACTGCACCAGTGACATGTACCAATACACCGTTTGTCACTGCATTCAACACTGTATGGTTGCCAAAGAGCTACGTATTAGACATAAAAAAAAAGAAGAATAAAATCATTCTTTTAAAAAAGCAGTTTAAGCTTAAGAAGATTAACTGTTCTTAGGGGTAAATTTCTATTCTGTCACCTGTAAATCCACAAACATCCAAGTTCCTATCATTTCAAGAACAATTCCAATACATTCAAAGACAACTCCTCATAGCAGTAACACAGATGTGTTAGTGTTTGGCATAAACCCGTATCGGTCCAGAACGGCAAGTGACACCCACCAGAATATACTAAGTTTTATTTCACCGACGGGAGAAACTAATTAATACACTACATTCAAACTAAGAGTTTTCAGAACTTTCTGGGGTAATACTGGCATTATTTTCCCTACTGCTCAAGTAGGGAAGTTGGAAAAAATAAATAAACAAATACGAGCTGAAAGCACTGAGACTGACGGAGGTGAGGACAGAAACTACAACTTGTGGCTGCCAACCTTCTGCTTCCACCGCTGCTCGGTGTGATTCTGACTTGAAAACCACATCTCGCCTCTTTGTCATCAACCACTTCCACCGGTTCCCCTTTGGGGAAAAGAGATGCGTGGTGAGGTTACAGTTACAGCAGAGAACAGGCTAGTCAGATGGCTAACTCCTCTACAGATTACACTCTCACATTCAAATAATCCTGTGAGCCAACGTATTTTCCAAGCCTTTCATACCTTCTGTATAACACAACACTTTGTGTATGGAGATTCTGCAGAAGTACCTTTATTACTACTTCTTCCTTAGCTAGAATGTATTAATTACAGACCATTCCTCTAAATAAGAAGAAAGCAAAAAGCAATGCACTATGAACAGCAAAGAAACGTAATTACAGAGTCAGATGTCCTTTAGATGTCACTATGACTCCATTAAGGAGCAGGCACACAACACACACACGCCTCGTGTTGTCAGATCAGTTATCAAAACAACGTCTTTCCTCCGTGACTTCATTACACACGACTCAAACAGCTCATTCATCAAATGCCTGCTATGTTGGGAAAATGGGCTTTTTAAGAAAATGGTGCCTTCCAGATGCATTTATTACAAACCAGACGTGAGAAATAGTTCTGAAAGGAAACAGAAGTACAGCAAGACTTGAAGTTTGAAGGTCACATCCAGTAAGGGTTAGCATCAAGGCTCTTATGGCAGACTGCTACTTCTCTTTGCCAGCTATATGTAGAAGGAGGAAAAGGAACCAAAAGGAAAAAATAAAGGCAGCCAGTTCTGTGACAACTTCAGAAGAACTGGACTGCCGTCATTCAACCGCTCTCATTGAAAACTTATAAATACAGTGATGTTGCACTAAAACTAAGGAAGAGAATGGAATGGAGGATGGGGAGGACACCATTTCATTCTGATTTACAACTTCATCTCCTTAAATCAGCAATGATGCTACGTTAAAGAAAACGAAGTATTTATCCCCATTTTCACTCCAGACAACAGACCAAGGATTGCCTACTGAGCTGTTGGTCTCCAAATATCACAGAATTGGTCCCTCATCCTTCTCTATTCCCACTACCTTCAGGACACAAACCTCAACACCAGGGTATACACACTTCATGGACCAGGATGTGAACCACGTTAAGATCATGAGGTCTATTTTACACACATATCTCAAAAACAAATAAACAATAGGGACCTCTTGTCAGCACCACTGCCATCACGTTTACATACACTTCAGCTGACAACATTTCACAGGAACTCAATCCCCTCTCACCCATCAATGCCAAAGACAAAGCAGACACCAACACGGGCACACGCACCCAAAACAAACCTATTCCAACTTACCCCATTCCAGATACTCGAGGATGTTCTTCTCTCTTCTCAGCGGGGAGTTATTGCACTCATCGTACAGGCAGATGAGGATATCCAGCAAGGTCTCCACGCTGAAGCACTGCCCGTTGCTTTGGGTCGGCCCATCCAGAATGAACTGCTCCAGCTGCTTCAGGCGCACTTCTCCAGACATGGCTGTTTCGCTTTGCATCGGGGGGTCTGTTTTAAGCATTACTTCGTTCAAAAATTACTTCGTGCTGTCGCGGGGAGCTTTGCCTTTCCTCCTCTTGCTCCTGATGCTTACCGGGCATGCTCCCGAGGCTTGTCAGCGCTTCAGGGAAGGCGAAGGTTCAATCGCCAAGCGGTCCTGCGATGCTGCGCCAAGGGGCGGCGGGCACCATCCGTCCGTCCCTCCCTCCCTCATCGCCGTCCCCCTCAGCCCGGCGCCCTCCCCTCAGCCTGACCCGGCCTCGCTCACACGCAGCAGCCGCCGCCGAGCTCGCGGCAGCCCAACATGGCGGCGCGGCTGGGGAGGGGGGAGCCGCCGCCGAGCGCCGCCGCAGCGCGGGGAGCCGAGCCCGGGAGCCGCCGCTACTGCTGGGATTGAGGGGAGGAGGCTGCCGGGGGCGGGGGGGCTGCAGCAGGGAATGCAGGGAGACGGGCGGGACCGGGACCGGCCCCGGGGAGGGGAGGCTCAGGGCAGCGCGGCCCCGCCTCGGCCCCGGCCCCGGCTCCGGCTCCGGCTCCGGCTCCACACGGGGCTCGCCCCTCGCCTCGGGACGGCGGGGCGCGGGCAGGCGCTGAGGCGGGTGCCCCCAGCTCGGTAACCGGCACAAGACCCTCCGCGTTTGGTGTTTTTTGGTTGTTTTCGCTATAACAAGCATCCTTATGTATATTTTTCACTTTTCTTCACTGAGGTATATAATACGCAAGCACTCTGAAGTACCCATCTAGATGAAGATGAAACATGGCATTAGGAGTAAACGCAAGTCCCACGCAGTTTGCTTAGATTTGTAGAAAAGTGATGTTCAGGATCTCTGAACCGCGTGTAAACTCACTGGGGTGAAGTTAGGCACAGGGCAGCGACTCCCGTCTTGTGCTGTTGAGAAGGAAAAATGGATGGGCTGTTCTTCAGGGAGGAGCAGCGCGCTGACTGATAAGCACGGGAATGACAGCCAAGGGTTTGGACAACGTCTTGTGGAAGGAAGAAACTCTCCTACCAACTCATGATGAGTGACAAAATGTGCAGAGAATTTGACTCTCAAAACTTTCTACACAGAAACCCTCCACGAAATGTCTTTGGAAGTGCTGAAAATATAGGTGAGCTTGTCAGAGGTAGGAGAATTGACATTAAGCTATGACGTTGGGGACAAGGCAAGGGTTTCCCTCCTGTTCTGAGGTACACTGTCGTTATGACAGTGGAGCTCTCACTGCAGCTTTTGTACTGGCACCCAGGCAGATCCAGACATGCAGAGTTAGTGTTTCTTTTCATCTCCAACAATTCCCAGCTGCTGCATTTATGCTCTTTCCTACAGAGCTTTTCTTATCCCCTGGAAAGTGCCGCCAATTTGTGTCCAGAGATAAGGAGAGGATAAGGATAAAACTCTGGGGTTAGGAGCACCATGTATGATGCTTGGGAAGAGGCAATTGAGCATGCTGAATGCAGCAGAAGCGTGGAGCGTCCTCTCTGCTCTGCCTTCTGCAACACCTGAAGCAGGTCCAAGTCCAACACCACTCGTAGAGTGCAGGAGAAGACCTCGTTCTTTGCTGTGGTGACAAGACCCAAGGTGTGCAGTGGGAGAGGGCTGATCATTCCCTGCTCTCTCCCTGAAAGGGCTGTGCTGAAGCTTTAAAATAGGTTTGAATTAAGACTTTTCCTAATTACGGCAATATGAGTATCATCATTGTCTTCAATGCAGTTGCCAATAGGAAGGAAACCCTTGCCTTGTCCCCAACGTCATAGCTTAATGTTAATTCTTCTACCTCTGACAAGCTCACCTATATTTTCAGCAGTTCCAAAGACATTTCGTGGAGAGTTTCTGTGTAGAAAGCTTTTGGAGTCAAATTCTCTGCACATTTTGTCATTCATCATGAGTTGCTAGGAGAGTTTCTTCCTTCCACAAGACGTTGTCCAAGCCCTTGGCTGTCATTCCCGTGCTTACCAACCAGGCAGCGCGCTGCTCCTCCCTGAAGCACACACAGCCCATCCATTTTCCTTCTCCACAGCACACGAGGCGGCCGAGGGAGCCCCGCCTCAGCGCCTGCCCGCGCCCCGCCGTCCCGAGGCGAGGGGCGAGCCCCGTGTGGAGCCGGAGCCGGAGCCGGAGCCGGGGCCGGGTCCGAGGCGGGGCCGCGCTGCCCTGAGCCTCCCCTCCCCGGGGCCGGTCCCGGTCCCGCCCGTCTCCCTGCATTCCCTGCTGCAGCCCCCCCGCCCCCGGCAGCCTCCTCCCCTCAATCCCAGCAGTAGCGGCGGCTCCCGGGCTCGGCTCCCCGCGCTGCGGCGGCGCTCGGCGGCGGCTCCCCCCTCCCCAGCCGCGCCGCCATGTTGGGCTGCCGCGAGCTCGGCGGCGGCTGCTGCGTGTGAGCGAGGCCGGGCCGGGCTGAGGGGAGGGCGCCGGGCTGAGGGGGGGACGCCCGCCCCGGGGAACGATGCCCTTGGCCTGGGGGAGCGAGGCCGGGGCAGCGCCGCCCCGCCGGGAGTGAAGCCGCTGCCGGGGCCTCAGCGGGACGCGCAGCAGCAGCAGCAGCAGCCGCGGAGAGCAGGGAGAGGGAGGGAGGGAGGGAGGACGGCGGCGGTGGCGCCGCGGCCATGGGGAGGCTTTGACAGGGCGCCCAGCGCTCCCCTGCGCCGTGCCGGGGCCGCCCCTTGGCGCTGCATCGGAGGAGCGGGGGGCGATGAAGCCGTCGGCTGCCCTGAAGCGCTGAGAGGCCTCGGGAGGACACCCGGTAAGCAGCGGGGGCAGGCGGAGGAAGGGCGAGGCTCCGCGGGACGGGGCTGTGCCTTCAGCAGGCCTGGCTGAGGGCTGCACGGGGGATCCGAAGCCGTAGGGATGCGGTCGGACCCCGCTCGGGCTCGTCCTGCGTGACCCGAATGCTGGATGGAGGGGGAGAGCTGCCTCAGCGTGCAAACGGCTCAGTCTGAGGCGGCTGGGGTGGTGAAATCGGCTCTACGCAGCCGTGGTTGAATTTCAGGGTAGCTGTTACCATTGACGTGTCAGAAACAGATAGATATTTTTCATCGCTAACCATATTAAGTGGTTTTTCTCTTCTTAACAACGATGCACGCAGACACGCGCTCTATGCATCCGTGTCTGAAACTTGCTGGGCTTCACTTTCAAGCTGGGAATGCTGAAGGGACCTAAAAATGAAGCACAACCACAATTTTATTAAAAATCCGGTTGACATTTCCTTTTTCTTTCTTTTTTTGGATGAAGTATACTTAAAAAAGACCCCCCAATGCAAAGCGAAACAGCCATGTCTGGAGAAGTGCGCCTGAAGCAGCTGGAGCAGTTCATTCTGGATGGGCCGACCCAAAGCAACGGGCAGTGCTTCAGCGTGGAGACCTTGCTGGATATCCTCATCTGCCTGTACGATGAGTGCAATAACTCCCCGCTGAGAAGAGAGAAGAACATCCTCGAGTATCTGGAATGGGGTAAGTTGGAATAGGTGCGTTTGTTTTGGGTGCGTGTGCCCGTGTTGGTGTCTGCTTTGTCTTTGGCATTGATGGGTGAGAGGGGACTGAGTCTAACGGTGTGTTCCTGTGAAATGTTGTCAGCTGAACTGCACTTGAACATGGTGCTGGTGGTCCTGACAAGAGGTTCCTATTGGTTATTTGTTTTTGAGGTGTGTGTGTAAAATGGACTTTATGTTTTTGGCATGGTTCAGATTCTGGTCCATGAAGTGTATATACCCAGGTGTTGGGGTTTGTGTCCTGAAGGTAATGGGAATAGAGAAGGATGAGGGACCAATTCTGTGATATTTGGAGACCAACAGCTCAGTAGGCAATCCTCGGTCTGTTGTCTGGAGTGAAAATGGGGATAAATACTTCGTTTTCTTTAACGTAGCATCATTGCTGACTTTAGGAGATGAAGTTGAAAATCAGAATGAAATGGTGTCCTCCCCATCCTCCATTCCATTCTCTTCCTTAGTTTTAGTGCAACATCACTGTATTTATAAGTTTTCAATGAGAACGGTTGAATGACGGCAGTCCAGTTCTTCTGAAGTTGTTACAGAACTGGCTGGCTTTATTTTTTCCTTTTGGTTCTTTTTCCTCCTTCTACATATAGCTGGCAAAGCGAAGTAGCAGTCTGCCATAAGAGCCTTGATGCTAACCCTTACTGGATGTGACCTTCAAACTTCAAGTCTTGCTGTACTTCTGTTTCCTTTCAGAACTATTTCTCGCATCTGGTTTGTAATAACTGCATCTGGAAGGCACCATTTTCTTAAAAAGCCCATTTTCCCAACATAGCAGGCATTTGATGAATGAGCTGTTTGGGTTGTGTGTAATGAAGTCACGGAGGAAAGACGTTGTTTTGATAACTGATCTGACAACACGAGGCGTGTGTGTGTTGTGTGCCTGCTCCTTAATGGAGTCATAGTGACATCTAAAGGACATCTGACTCTGTAATTACGTTTCTTTGCTGTTCATAGTGCATTGCTTTTTGCTTTCTTCTTATTTAGAGGAATGGTCTGTAATTAATACATTCTAGCTAAGGAAGAAGTAGTAATAAAGGTACTTCTGCAGAATCTCCATACACAAAGTGTTGTGTTATACAGAAGGTATGAAAGGCTTGGAAAATACATTGGGTCACAGGAATTTTTTGTGAAAATGTAATCTGTAGAGGTGTTAGCCATCTGATACCGTGATAATAATTATTAAAAAAAAAAAAAATCAAGTAAAATCATACTGTTAGAATACATGTGTTTGGAGCACATCGTGTTGACTGCTGTAAATTCTAATGTCTGATGGAAAGAATGGATCCTTCCAAGGATCTGCCAGTGCCTGAAGCTGTCTGTAACAAGTTTTACAGAGCACTAATGGAAATAATACCTTATTTCGGCCTTTCCAAAGTAGTGTTTCTTGCTGGCCTCTTCAACTTTTTGCTCTCCTGCTTGCAGCTGTGCCTTAGCAGGACTCCTGCTTCAAGTCAGAGCAGTTCCTCCTGCTTTCATGGAAGCACTGTCAGAGCCCTCTGTCTGTTGCCAGTTTTACTCTTCAGATTTTTAACTTGAGTTGTTGGAGAGGGGTTGTGAGGTGAAATGTAGGAGCAACGGTTTCTAGTGGCTGCATTTGGAAGTGTCACATGAACGGTGTTGTTATCTTGCAAATGCTGCTGAGCTGTCTCTGCTGCCTGCCAGCACTCCTGGTGAAACCAGCACCCTTGGCATTCCTGTTGAGATGTGGGTCTTGGCAAAGTGAGGTTCCTACAGTTGTTAGCTTCAGCTCGTGGGTGCAGTGAATCTACGAAGGGCATCCTGTTCTTTGGTGTAATCGTAACCTCACCACGCATCTCTTTTCCCCAAAGGGGAACTGGTGGAAGTGGTTGATGACAAAGAGGCGAGATGTGGTTTTCAAGTCAGAATCACACCGAGCAGCGGTGGAAGCAGAAGGCT